>NC_073739.1:30648463-31848463 GCF_023634155.1 Falco peregrinus
TTCTCTTTAACTGAGTAAGCACCACATTATTTTCTCATTCGCAAAACAAAGAAACTGCATGCATCATGCCTTTGTTCACTTGCAAAAATGTCGATTCACATAGGAACTTTCCCTTCCAAAACACGACTGTGACTTAAAGACTTAGTCTGTGGCTCTAGGAACTGCAAAAAGCAGAGAAATTGCTCTAATTAGTAATTGCTAATTAGAGTAACACTGTGCAATTGCAGATTAAATCTGGACTGTAACAGTGCTCTGTGTAAATTTCACTCATAACACCTACAGGTACAACAACAGAAAGTATTCTTTTGCTTACTATTTTTTCAGCTATAATAACGACAATATCAATGTAGTATGAGTATCTTACGATCCAGAACCGTGAAAACCACAAAGATCAAAGCCAGAGATCTCTTTGTTAAAAGTACCTTTTTGAGAACTGACTCATAGAAGCTTTGCCAGATGCTTCCCCAGAAACATCCTGAATTTACTAAGCAAATTTGAAAGCATTGAGCTCAAGAAGTCAAGCTTTGCTTACAGCCTTGACCACCTAGACAATTCATCCCTTTAAAAAGGTATTGGGAACTGAGAGTAGTTCTAATTTTAAAAGATTATGTCTTTGGGGGAAAATGTACAAGGTACGTGTTGTTGGAGGTCTCTTTATATTTGTTTTCGTGGGGTTGTTTTGTGGGGTTTTTTTGTTATGAGTAGCTAGTTTTCATTTGTTTGGAGGGTTTTTTTTCATTTTGGAGAAAACTCTGAAAAATCTTTTTTTTCAAAATATGACAAGCAGCTTCACACAATTAATTCTCCATAAACAAACAAAAAACCCTCTTAGAAGTCCATGTATGTTATTATATTTAAAAATGCATATTATTGAAAACATTCAAATTTCTATTCTCAGTTTTACTTTTCTTGCCTTTTTTCTGCCTTTGCTTTGGCTGTGGCATTATGTAATTATATAGGCCTGTCAGTCTGACCTCAGTGCTGGGGAAGGTCTAAGATCTAAAACATCTTTTCCAACCTAAATGATTCTATGAATCTGTGATTCTAAGAAAGATATTGAGGTGCTGGAGCGTGTCTAAAGAAGAGCAAAGAAGCTGGTGAAGGGTCTTGAGAACAACTCTTATGATGAGTGGCTGAGGGAACTGGGGTTGTTTAGTCTGGAGGAAAGGAGACTGAAAGGAGTCCTTACTGGTCTCTACAACTATCTAAAAGGAGATTGTAGCAAGGTGGGTGTTGGTCTCTTCTCCCAAGTAGCAAGTGATAGGAGAAGGGGAAATGGCCTCCAACTGCACCAGAGAAGGTTTAGTCTGGCTATTAGGAAAAATTTCTTCACTGAAAGTGTTATCAAGCACTGGAACAGGCTGCCCAGGGAAGTGGTTGAGTCACCATCCCCGCAGATATTAAAAGACGTGTAGATGTGGTTCTTAGGGATGTGATTTGGTGGTGGACTTGGTAGTGTTAGGTTAATGGCTGGACTCAATGATCTGAACAGTCTTTCCCAACTGACATGATTCTATGAATCTATTAGGTGGCAACCATATTTGGCACCCTATTAGATGGTGTGGATCCAGATGATTCACAAACCTGGCATATTTGGACACTAAGCAATTTAGTGGCTCTGCATCCAAGCTCTCAAACTTACACTCTAGAAAATCAAACACATACAAAAATGTATTCGTTAGTGATCATGGAATAAGACTTTGCCACACACTTTGAATGTAAAATTTATTCACCAGGATAAAATAGAAATCAATGCAATTATTCACAAATTGATGTATGACTGACCCAAAAAAGAGTACCAAAAGTTGAAGTAAAGTGAATACAATATTAATGGTTCTGAGCTAGAGCCTGTAATTCCTGTGTATTCAAACGTTTTTGTTTGAATATTGTATGTAACAACATATACTAATTAAATTGTGCATTTTTTCAGGAGCATCAGAAACAGTGCATGTTAAATTATTACTTTATTATATATTAAAAATTGGTAACTACAAGTGGTTCAACAACACACTGCAATAGACTAGAAAAGGACAGACATTCCTGAACTGCTAAATTTCATAAACAAATGAAACTTCTGAGAGCTTGTAGGCAAAGACTCTTCCTTTCATTTCTTCAGTTACAAATTATGGAAACATAGTTTTTATGTCAATGATAAACCACAGATAAGAAGACGTTTCAAAAAATCCAGGTCCCATGACTGCCTTTTTCATCTATTAGGTGCATGTTTAGTCAAAAACTTTATATACCACATAGGGCAAGTCTAGGTAGCAATTAATAACTATAAGTAAACACACAATTATGTCAACTACTCCATACAACTGGATGACAAAGATCTTAGATTACACAGATATTTAATATCTCACAGATATTTAATATTTTTCTGAGATCTGAGCTCAGAAAGCTGGAGTGACTAACAGCAATGTAGAGACTGATGCAATACCACACTATTCTAGGAGATGTGTAAGGGAAATGAGTCAGAAAAATAATTACCTTCCCTCCTTTTGTATCAGCTGTGTTTCCACAGGCAGAATTAAAGTTAATTACATAAAAAAATATAAATTCTGAGGGAAAACTTGTAATAAATATCTTAAAGCAGATAAAATGCTGGGTAATCCAGGTGAATACAGCTGCAGGAAGTGATGGGGAACTTCTCTCACAGTCATTAGTGAAAAAGGGTCTGGGTGCTGAAGGACTACGGGCTTCTCCATGCCGCACCTAGAAGAGAGTGTCCTGTATGCTGGCAGATGGAGCAGTCTGTCACAGAACTATAAAGTGAAGGCAGTTACTATTTTTAAGGAAGAAGGAGTATTCACGCAAAAATGAAGAATTACAACAATTAATGAGACTTCACAAGCTGTCACATTATAGTAATAAATTTCTGTAGTGTAATAGTACCAGAGGTCTTACTTGAAAAGAAGGGCCTTATTGTGGTAGGGTCTTGCACATTCATGTGATCAGTACAACATACTGACCAGACACCAACCATATCTGTAAGTGGCCAGAAATGTCATTGCAGAGTAAAACAGGCATAGTAACTGCAGAATGGGTAACTTTATTTGGGAAAATTTAAAAGACAGGCAATAGTGCTTCTTTAGAAACCTGTGTAATCTATCTGTAAAACTCACTGCTGCAGAAGCTTGGATTGTCAAAGTGCACAGTGGGACAAAAGGGAGTCAGAAGATACTGTGGAATGTGGAAAATGGAACAACTCCTTACTTTGGAATATAAGTGAAAGGAAGATACCTTTAGGAAAGTGAAACAAACACTGCAGGTTTCATGCATTCCACCCCCCACCCACCCCCATCCCATGAGTATGATGCACTGAAGTATCAAGAGACACTGGACTGACACAATGAACTTATAATTTAAACAGCTGGAATAAATATTACTTCTCCGCAACACTCAATTTACAGCAATCTGTGCATCTTAAAGTTTTATATGGGGATGAATACAGTTTGATGTCTTTATTAATGACTAGGATGATGGGAGAGTGAATCCAGTTTATAGATGGTAGCTAGTTGTAAGGAGAGTAGTTGATACTCTGGAAGTCTGGAAGGCACAGCTGCATTTTAAAGGGATACTGACAGGCTAGACAGATGGACTGACAGCAATCTCTGAAGATCAAAAAATGCAAATGGTAAATCCTGCATGTGGGACAGAATACCTCATGTAAAAGGACTGGCCATACACTGAGTTGTTAAAAAGAATATCTGCAGGAAAGTATCTATGGGTCTCGGCAGTCAACAAATTATGCACCAGTAAGCAATGTGCCCCTTCATCAGTACGAATTAACTGCAGACTGGGCTGTATAAGCAAGGGTGCAGGCAGCTGTGCAAGGCAAGTGATTCTTATGCTCCATTAATGCTTGTTATACCATATCTGGATGACTGTTTCCAGTCTGGGGCTCCTCAACACAAGACAAATTTTGCATACTGGAAATATCTCAGTGGAGGCCAACCACATGATGGGGTTGGAACACCTGTGACACATAAGGAAGACCTGAGAGAAATTATTTTGTTTGGCCTGGAGAAGAAAAGGCAAAGGGGGGATCTTCTGACTCTCTTCAGTCACCTAATGGGAAAGTACAGAGTCTCATTTTAGAGGACAACAGCTAAAGGACAAGGGTAAGAAGCACAACAAAGCAAGTTATAATTAGATATTAGTTATAATTAGAATTAGGAAAAAAATCTTTCATGTTCAGAAATTGTAAACATTGAAATAGTGCCCCAGAGAGGCTGTGGACGCCACCCTGCAAAAGATTCAAAACTTGCAGAAATCCTTACTCTACCCTCAAAGTTGGCCCTGCTTGGAGTAGAGGGTTGAACACCCCCCACCCCCTGCAGAGTAACCTCTATTACTGAGGTCTGAAATATTGTGTGTTACTAACCATGCTTTAGGAACATCAGTTAGGTTGGAGAGAAATCTAAGCAGCATAATATGGAAAAGTAACCTCTATTTAGCTCAGTGATGTAAAACTTTTAAGACCATTTTTGGAGAAAAAATGTATCTGCTTTTAAATTTTATGCACATAACTGAACATAATTTCATACTACTGACTTCATTACATGTTTTTGCATGGTATTTCACTCAATAATCTGTGTATTAAATTGACCTAAGTCTTTCTATTTGGAGTGCTTCCCATTCAGCAATAGAATCCAAAAGCAGCTGTTTGAGTTTCAGCTCTGCACATTCTTTCTTTAATGCATCCCATTACCTCCTGATTCACGAAACAGGATGAAGTATCATCAGTTTGGGCAGGTCAGTTCCTTCGAGGCATGCTCAAAAGAACGCTGTGCTACTGAACATGCCACAGAGGTACAGAAATTGATTATTTATTTCATTGTCTTAACTTCATTTTTTATTTCTGAGTAACAAGTCACATCAAACTGGAGTTAGAGTAGAAAACAGGCACAAATAGATAATGGTAAATCATATAAAAAGGTATTGTGACTTACTAAAAAAATGAACAAGTAGAAACACAAGTTTAAATAATTCAAGAAGCTTTAAGCTATGGAAAATGTGAAAGAAAATCACATAAATTAAAGCTTAAAAGCCCACAGCTATTCCACCTTTTGATTTAGAATATACACTACATTCTACCCAGTAGCAACATCATACACAAAAGATGTCCAGCTTTCCTGTCCCTGTGTGTAGCATACCAAAACCTCCACAACACGTGCAAGAGACTTCAGCTGCAGGGCAGCCTCACTGGTAAACCATAGAACAGTTTGTGTGGAAAGGGACCTTTAAAGGTCATGTAGTCCACGACTCAGCACCACCACCCACAATGAGCAGGGGCATCTTCAACTAGATCAGGTTGCCCAGAGCCGTGTCCAACCTGACCTTGAATGTTTGCAGGGACAGGGCATCTACCACTTCTCTGGGCACCCTATTGCTGTGTTTCACTACCCTCACTGTAAGAATGTCCTTTCTTATATCTAGTCTGAATCTACTCTCTTGTAGTTTAAAAGCATTACCCCTTGTCATATTGCAAGAGGCCTTGCTAGAAAGCTTGTCTCCACTTTTCTTATAAGTCCCTTTACCAAAGGCTGCAGTAAGGTCTCCCTGGAGCACTCTCTTCTCCAGGCTGAACAATCCCAACTCTCTCAAACTTTCTTCGTAAAACAGGTGTTCCATCACTGTTGTGGTTTAACCCCAGTCAGCAACTAAATACCATGCAGACAGATCAGGAGTAAGATCAGCCCTTCCACTCTGTCTGGGGAACTGCTGACTGGAGACTGGAGCCTCCTTGTCTCTCCAGGTCATTACTGACAATGGGTTGGCATACAATGATGGTGTGCTCTGTACAAATTTCTGCCACATGGGTCATATGCATTGGACTTCATCTGGATCTGTGGGTAGCTACATGCTGTTCGGGTCATAATAAATCATCTCTAGCACAGCTAATTCCCTCAGGGTACTGGACACCCCTCTCCATGACAGTCCACATTCCTGGGTGACATATAACACCTTCCTTGAAGGAATATCTTTCCCTCATACTTGAAAGGAGTCACTTCCAGAGGCTGAGGACTTGTGTCACTCTTCCAATCACTTAGAAAGTGATCCCAGCTGTTTGGCTTCCCTACCCTCTAATTCCAGGCTACTAGCCCTGTAATCCAGGCATTGGACTGGCCAGGTGATAATGTGCTCACCTAGACAACAGCTGAAATCTTTTTGTATATCCCATAGCTAACTCAGGGATAGGGATCGAGTGGCTACCTCTTGTTCTGCCTCTTCTCCTGTTCTTGTGATGGCCCTGTTCCATCCTCCTTTTAGCAAATGAGCTGACTTTCCTGTCCCTTTCTTATGTATAGGGGTGATTGATCCTGGCATGGGTTGGTCCTCTGGTTCACCTGCAGTTCCTGCTGCCAGGGTTGGAGCAGCTGCAGTGTGCTGCTTTGCTGTCAGGCCCAGAGACCTTCTTTTCTCCTTGAAGGTACTGAATAGTGTTGAGCAGGTCTCAGCAGACATCAGCTAGGCTCTGGCATGTTGCAGTGATTTCTGCCTCTCTGGAATTACCAGGGTGACAACATACTTTTTCCAAATCTTTTACTAGTTTTTCCTAATTCTCCACTTGCTCAGGGGTGAAGTTCCAAAACACTGGAGGTGGCTGCAGTCCTAGGTACTTGCCCATACTATCCCACACACTCTACGACCCTTAACTACCCAACTTCAGGGCAGATCTCTGGGTAGTATTCCTAAATAGTTGTTTAACCTTAAACAAGACCTGGAATACATTCACCATTCCCAGCAATAGGACCATGCTGATTTCAACATCTCAAGGATATTCAAAATTTTCAGAATTCTCAAATGTTACTGTAATTAACCCGACAGGAAGGGGGGAGATATGGGAGGATGTTTCCTCCAGAGGTTGGCTCTCTAAAGAAAAAAAACCAAAAGGTATGTGCTCATTTGATCTTGGCTGGATGCCAGGTGACCACCAAGGCACTCTATCACTCCCCTCCTCATCAAGACAGAGGGGGAGAAAATAAGGTGGAAAAAACACCTCATGGGTCAAGATAAAGGCAGTTTAATAAAGCAATAGCAAAGGTTGTACATGGAAGCAAAGGAAAACAAAAGAAGTTATTCTCTGCTTCCCATCAGCAGCCAATATCTGGCCACTTCCTGGGAAGCAGGCCTTCAGTACCTGTAGGGGTTGCTCTGGAAGACTAACATTGTAAATAACAAATGCCTCCTCTTCCTCCTCCTTTCCCTTAGCTATTACTGCTGAGCAGATGTTGTATGGTATGGAATATTCCTTTGGTCAGTTTGGGTCAGCTGTCCTGGTATGTCCCCTCCCAAGATCTTGCCCACCACCAGCCTGCTGGTGAGGGGGAGGGATTGGAGATACAGCCACTGCTCAGCAGTAGCCAAAACGGTGTGTTATCACCACCTTTCTAGCCACCAATAAAAAGCACAGCACTAGGAGGGCTGCTGTGGGGAAAATTAACTCCATCTCAGCCAGACCCAATACAAGGTGTAATTATTAACAGTTCCCATCAGATGACTCCTGAAGTACAGAAGTGACAGCAATACTGAGCACACATTAGTTTCACCACCAGCAATTCTATCATATCACAAGCCAGTATTACAAGGTACAGCAAAATGAGAACCTTAGCCCAGGCCCCAAAGGTCATGAATACCGTGAACACGGTTGCAAGTAAGGTGTGACATAACACAACTCTGAGAACAAGCACAACAAATCTGAGAGCAATAAAATCAATACTATGACCAGTGACCATTAATGAATACAACAAATGCTTGTAACAGATTTATTTTAGAATCATAAAATCATAGAATCATTTAGTCTAGAAAAGACCTTTATGATCAAGTCCAACTGTTAACCTAGGGCTGCCAAGTCCACCACTAAAACATGTCCTTGAGCATCACATCTACACATTTTTTAAACAACACCAGGGATGGTGATTGCACCACCTCCCTGGGCAGCCTGTTCCAATGCTTTAACCCCTTTCAGGGAAGAAATGTTTCCTGATATCCAATCTAAACCTGCCCTGGTGCAACTTGAGGCTATTTCCTCTTGTTCTGTCACTTGTTATCTGGGAGAGGAGACCTACCCACCTGCCTACAGCCTCCTCTCAGGTAGTTGTAGAGAGAAATATGGTCCACTCTGAGTCACCTCCAGGCTAAAGAACCCCAGTTGCTTCAGCTGCTCCTTATAAAACTTGTGCTCCAGACCCTTCACCAGCTTTGTTGCCCTTCTCTGGAAATGCTCCAGCACCTCTATGTCCCTCTTGGAGTGGCCTAAAACTGAGCAGAGGATTCGAGGTGTGGCCTCACCAGTGCTGAGTACAAGGGAAAAATCCCCCCCCTTGACCTGCTGGCCATACTGTTTCTGTTACAAGCCAGGGTGCTGTGCTGCTTGCCTTCTTGACCCACCCGGCACACTGTTGGCTCATGTTTAGCCAGCTGTGAGCCAACACCCCCAGGTCCTTTTCCACTATGCAGCTTTCCAGCCACTCTTCTCTAAGCATTGCATTGGGTTGTTGTGACCCAAGTGTAGGATGCAGCACTTCTTGTTGAACCTGTCATCCAGATCCCCCTGCAGAGCCTTCCTACTATCAGGCAGATCAACACTCCTGCTCAGCCTGGTGTCATCTGCAAACTGACTGAGGGTGCACTCAGTCTCCTCATCCAGATAGTTGATAAAAATACTAAACAGAACTGGCCCCAGTACTGAGTCCTGGGGCACACCACTTGTGACCGGTCACCAGCCCGATGTAACTCCATTCACCACCCCCCTTTGGGCTCAGCCATCCAGGCAGCTTTTTACACAGTGTAAAGTCCACCCGTCCAAGCCATGAGCAGCCAGTTTCTCCAGGGGAATGCTGTGGGAGACAGTGCCAAAAGCTTTACTAAGGTTCAGGCAGACAATGTCCACAACCTTTCCCTCATTCACTAAGCAGTCCATCTTGTCACTGAAGGAGATCAGGTTTGTCAAGCAGGACCTGCCTTTCATGAACCCATGGTGGATGGGCCTGATTCCCCAGTAGCCCTGCTCATGCCATGTGATGGTGCTCAGGATGACCTGCTCCATAACCTTCCCTGGTACTGAGGTCAGGCTGGCAGGCCTGTAGCTCCCCGGATCCTCCTTCCTGCCCTCCTTGTAGAAGTGCATCCCACTGGCCAACCTCCAGTCAACTTGGACCTCCCCAGTTGGCCAGGACTGTTGATAAATGGTGGAAAGTGGCCTGGTGAGCTCCTCCACCAGCTCCCTCAGTACCCTCAGGCAGATCCTATCTGGCCCCATAGACTTATCCATGTCTAAGTGGAGCAGCAGGTCACTGATTGTTTCCTCCTGGACTGTGGGGACTTCATTCTGCTCCTTGTCCCTGTCTTCCAGCTCAGGGGGCTGAGTACCCTGAAGAAAGCTGGTCTGGCTGTTAAAGACTGAGGCAAAGAAGGCATTAGGTACCTCTGTCTCTTCCTCACCCTTTGTGGCAATACTCCCCCCTGCATCAAATAAAGGATTGAAATTATCCTTGGCCCTCCTTTTGTTTCTCATGTATTTACAAAAACATTTTTTGCTGTCTTTTATAGCAGTGGCCAACCTGAGTTCTAGCTGGGCTTTTGCCTCTCTAATCTTTGCCCTGTATAACCTTGTAACATCCTTATAGTCCTTCCAAGCTCCCTGCCCCTTCTTCCAAAGGTGGTAAACTCCCCTTTTTTCCCTGAGTTCCAGCAAAAGCTCTCTGATCATTTGAACATGCTCTGGTCAGTTCTGTCATTTCTTAACCCTTTGAGCCCCACGTTGGTACCAAAAAGGACTGTCACAGTTTAACCCCAGCTGGCAACTAAGTCCCACGCAGCTGCTCAATCACTGCCCCCATGCCCCAGTGGGTCAGGGAGGGGAATCAAAGGTAATATCTGTGGGTTGACATAAGAACAGTTTAACCACTGAAATAAAGTAAAATATAATACTGATACTACTAATAATAATTATTGTAAAGGAAGATAACAAAAAGGAAAAAGAAATTAAAAAAAAGAAAGAAATTGATGCACAATACAATTGCTCACCACTTGCTGATCAATGCTCAGCCAGTCCCCAAGCAGTGACCCATGGCCCCACTTGGCCAACTTTTATATATTTGTATTTATATATTTTTATATATTTATATATTTTATGTATATATCCCAGTTTATATACTCAGCAAGTTTTTCTATGGTATGGAGTATCTCTTTGGACAGTTCAGGTCAGCTGCCCTGGTAGTGCCCCCTCCCAAGATTTGATGCCCCTCCAGCCTTCTTGCTAGCAGGGCATGAGAAGCTGAAAAGTCCTTGACTTAGTATAAACACTACTTAGCAACAACTAAAAACATCAGTGTGTTATTAACATAATTCTCTTACTAAATCTAAAACACAGCACTGTACCAGCTACTAAGAAGAAAATCAACTGCATGCCAGCCAAAACCAGGACAGCTGCAAGCACACACTGCTGGCTCATGTCCAGCTTTTCATTTACTAGTACCCCCAAGTCCTTCCCTGCAGGGCGGCTTTCAACCCCTTCATCCCCCAGCCTGTATTAATACTGAGGTTTGCCCCAAAATACTCAAAATACTCAAAAGTATTGCAGGACTTTGCACTTGGCCTTGTTGAACCTTCATGAGGTTCACATGGTCCCACTTCTCAAGGTTGTCCAGGTCTCCCTGGATGATATCCCTCAGGCAGCTTGGTGCTGTCTGCAAACTTGCTGAGGGTGCACTAGATCACGCTATGTCATTGATGAAGATATTAAACACTATTGGTCCCAATACGGACCCCTGAGGGACACCAGCTGTCACAGAACTCCATCTGGTTGTTGACCACTACTCTCTGCATGTGACCATATAACCAGTTCCTCATCCACCAAACAGTCCATCCATCAGATCCATATCAGATCTAATCTAGAGAGAAAGACGTTGTGGGGGACTATGTCAAAGGCCTTACAGAAGTCCATATAGATGGCATCTGGTTTTTTCTTTATACAGGCAGGGACTTGCATTACCTCACAACCACCCAGCACTGGCACAGGATTCATGTCAAACATCTTCAGAAACTTAATGTAGCTGGAGAATCCGAGCCTGCATGCAGGCAAAAACACTTCTGACTTACGTTTCCTGTGTAGCTAGAAAGAGAAGCACAGGGCTATAGAAACCACCCAGCAAAAACAAGCTCTGAGGAAAGCTAAGAAAAGTTAGACCTTCCGAACAGACATTTGTCTAATATGTTGTTGTTATTAATTATTGTTATTCATAACAATGACAACAGTCATTACTATTATTATAATAATTAATAACAATAACAACAACAAAAATAACAAAAAACTTAAGGAAAGGAAAATTCCACACTTTTCTGGGTGGAATTTCATCACCCTCTCCATAAAGACTTTTTCCCTAGTATTACAACTAACACTTCATTTTTGCTAATCAAAATTATTTCTTCTTATCTTTTCCTTAATAATGCAAAGAATCATGTCTTAGCATCCTCTCAATATGGGAAGGTTGATTTAAGGAATGTCTGTTAGCTTGCATAATCTTGAATCAATATATCAATATATTTACAGGAAAAGAAAAATAAAGTATCTTCTCTCTTTTTCTCCCCTTCACAACAGCGTTACTGCAGTGGGCCTTTTTTCCTCAGAAGAGAGTCATGGCAGGGTACTGCAGGAACCAACATCAACAACACCCTTCCATGATAATGCATTAGGTTGGTGAGAATAGGAGAGCAAAGAGGTCAAGAGTAGCTACAAAAGCATGAGGAAAGGAGCTCAGTTACACATCTTGCAGTTCTTTTTTGTTACTCTAAGTTGCTTATATAATAAATGCTGGTGAAATGTCAGGCTGCACTTTTATTCTTTGTTATACAACACTGGTATACTTGGCATAAAGTAAATTTGTGCTTCTTGCAGTGCTAATAATTCATTCAGCCTGGTACTCCCTTGCAGCATGCAAACAAGCAAGCACACCAAAAAAAGTGATCACATCAGTTCCCAAGTCCTGAGCAAGATAAAGCCATATCCAGAAAATTAATACAGGAAAAAAAAAGGAGTTACGTGATGTTGCATTATGTAATTGTTATGCCAGTAATGTATTAAATTCATGAGGAAATGTATCCTATTATGAACAGATCTACCATGGCCTTTCATATGTGAGAGCCTGTTTGGAAGCTGATTTCTCACTGAGTGACTGAAGAGTACTACCCATTGAATTTTTATCATGAAATATAAAATGCATGAAGTAAAAACCAACTATATTATGTAAACACAACTCCAAAAAAGCAATTCCAGACACAATTTGGTTTCATATGGGTTTTATTATATTAGCATTAGCACATATAAGCCTGTTTTACCATTTCAGATTAGGGACTCATTTCTAATATCTTTTTTTTCTGCAGCACTGTTTACCCTGTATTTGAAAATCACGTAGGAGGAAAGTAGCAGTGAAAATATACTCTAGAGTAACTTACTCCTAAAGTAAGCTTCAGCACTACACAAGGAAATGAGTGTTTGGTTGAATTCTCAAAGTGTGAGAGCAGAGCTCTTTCTCTAAGTTTTTTTTACTGTTATTTATGAAATCTAAAAAATAAAAATTTTAGGTAAGAAAACCATGCTAAAAACCTGGGGACTAAAGTAGCGTATTTGTAAAAAACTACCAGTAATTGTCTAATGACATGATGAATTTAGATGGACAAGTAAACTTCAGACTGGGGATGTGTCATTATCGTTTGTTTATTTAAAGCATCAAAACTGAGGAATTTCTAATAGTATACACAAAATCTTTACAACAAACAATCAAACAAACCAGAATTCATCCAAAAAGGTTGTTATTGAAAGTATATGCCCCCAAATCTGAGAAACCGTTAACATAAGTGGAAATCTCTCACCAGCTCTCCAGTGACGGTATTACATGAGTTATTCTAATGCTTTGCCGCTGCCTTCCAACCAGGTGTACTCACCAGGGGAATACACCTGGGCTGAGCTCCAGCAAGCATTACTTCTTCCCCTTCAACAGGATAGAGAAGACAGCTGTCCCAGTAGGCCTCCATGTCCTTCTCAAACTCTAATAAGAGGGAAGAAGAGTAGATCATGGGATCTGTTAAGACAACACATCCCAAGGAAGAAAATCTTGCATATTGTAAATAATAGCTCTTTGACAGTGCTTATGTGGATCCCTCTGGCTAGGAAGCCAAGAAGTGGGAAGTGAAAGTCACATTTAAAACATGGCTGTAAGATCCAAAAAGGGAAGATACTAAATAATAAATAGTTAATCCTTTATGAAAAATCACTATATTGTTTTGAGCATATTTTTAAGGTGTAAAGAAAAAAATAAAAGCCTAGTGCAAGCTAAATGCTGATGGCACGATACCACAGAAGCCAGAAGCAAAACTTTCACCCTCTTCTAAGTTTGTTTCTATGGACAAACTTTAGGAGATTTGTATCAGATGTCGGTTAAAGAGGAAGAATTAGAGAACAGCACCACTGGGGACAAAATAATTATATGTGATTACTGCTGCACTACGTCAGCTGAAAATCTTCAGGAGATTCTGCCAATGTCAGAGCAGCAATTTTGCTATGCTTTGCTGCCATCTAGAGACTTCTTTCTCACAAATGAGTACAAGCGAATCTTTTTGCTCCTCGGTACTATACAGACAAGGCGCCAAGCAAAATATTTAGAAGTGAGATTTCTTGGAAAAAAAATGACATTTCAATCCAGGAACACAGGAAATGCTCCAGTTCTAGAAGCTTAAGCACACATTTTATAGCAGATCTGCATTTGGCACATATTGGCTTCAGGTGTGACAGCAGGATGGGGAGAGAAAGTAAAATTTTAAATGTGAATTAAGTCTCAAAGCTTGTACGCAGGCCAGCCAATCCTGTTCATTTGCTTTGGTGTCAGAATTGTAGCAAATACTCATGCAAGTGAACAATAGCTCTTAAGAGTAACACTTCAGCAACTGCACTAGCAAGGTTTTTCTCTATAAGAATCTTAGCAAATACACCCTACTTCTTAGCAAGTTTCTGGGTTGTAAATTTTCATACCAAAGATTAACCTTCACATTAATTTTTGAAACTGGCAGTGTAAGAAGGTGAACATGTCCTACCTTGTCTAGACTAGCTTTGGTGATATGTGTACTTCTTGTGAGATTCAGCACTTTTGAAAGTCATGTTGTCTTCAAGATGCCTCATTATCAAACATTTAAATGCTCATATTTCAAAACATTTACCTTCAATTCTGCAGAAATTAAATGACCTTTTCTCCCCGTCTATAATTTCTTCAGTGTTCCATGCTACAATGTCAGCAGCTGGTAGAAAGACAAATACTATATTTCTAATAGGGTGAATCCTGAAATACTCATTCAAATCTTGCTAAAGCAAACTGTTGTCCTATACTAGAAGGATTTTAGCTTCAGTAGGGACACAGTAAGGATCTAGAATCTAAGGATTCTAGAACTAATGGCATCCATAAATGACATTAACCACATTCAGTTACCTGTCTTGCGAAAAATATATTTAACATATATGCCCATTCATTCTGTTCAAAAAAGGTCTATAACCCAAAAAAGTGTCCTTTGAACATCAGCCTCTTCATGTCTTTACATTCAGCTTTGGAACACTCCATTTTCTGTGTCTTACTATAAAAAGAAACAATTACACTGTTTGGTTGAGGCTAAATTAATGTCTACTATGAATTTCTATTTTAGCCTCTGTAATTAATCAAAATAGCAGTAAACTAATTTCTACCCACCCATATGTCTGGCCTGGTCTATTTGGAGCCACAGGTCCATAAGGGGGGCAATGAGACAGAACAGTTATAAGCAGGACACTCACTCATTTTGGCCCCAGCCTGGACTTATATCGGCATAAGCTGTATGTGAAACTGAGTTGGGACAGTCCTGTCCCATTTCAAGCAATAGATTTGCATCTGTGCAGGTCCCCACCCTTCACAGGAAAGTCCTCTAACTATTCAGCTGAGCAGTCATGCCCTTGCCTCTTCCACATTAATGGGTGCTCAAGCCCCTCCAAATGAAGAAAAAATTGAATCTGTAACGGACCTTCACTGTCATGCAGTGATGTTTTCTTCAAACACTGGAAGACTTACATCTACAGTGAAAACGGGACACACAGTTTCATTTGCCTCTACTCCCTTCCATGACACTCTCTCAGACACTCTGAAGTGCTCATCCAAATGGGTACTGCTGACAAAAACAGACAGAAAAATGTGTTGTCTCTGCAGTCCAGCAGGGACAAGATGAGAGCTAAGTCCTTCATAGCACTATTTGGGATCATACAGCACTGAGCATCTCTGAAATCAGATAAATCAATTTTGTTCCCAAAAATAGATAATGGCAGTTTTAATGTATAACATGTGCGTAAAGAACCTTCAGAACTGAACTGCTAAATGTGCTTTTGAAAAAATTGTAGGCAGGGAAAGGTCTTCCAAACCTCCTGGAGTCAGGGAGGCATAAAAAAGGTATAAAAGGGGCATAAAATGTTCCCTGGTTCTCCCATTAGTCATTGTCCAGGTGTAAATGGTAAGCATAGAAGTCACTCACTATTTTGCTAAGGTAAATTAGGGTATTATCTCCAGCACTAAACACTCACAGATACAGAAGAAAACTGCAGGAAAGTTGTTTTTACTCTTCTGTGACATCCTCGCAATCCTTTGGACTTTCTGTACCAAAGACATAGCATCATCGTTATATTAAATCGATGGCAAATGACCTATCTTTCCCGAGCTTTGAATGACTTTCAATTTTTTTAACTCAAAGGTACTACATTAACCTAATTACTACTATTTATAGTGGTAGCATAAGACCAAGAGAATGGTAGACAACCTGTATAGTCACAAACAGACATGAGACACAATGCTGGCATTGTTAAGAGCTGAATGATGAAAAGACTCAGGATCTCAGCAATGCTGAAATATATAGGATATTACAGGATTATTACAAGATTAATTAAATTAATTACAGGATACACAAAGCAATGGCATTATGGGAAAACTATGACACTGCCCTCACATGGAGGATTACAAAACGTCTAAGAGGATGAGGTAGAGAGAAATCCCCAGGAGGATTTTGAGAATGATAAATAGACTGACATAATAGAAAACAAAAGTAAATGACATGAAAATTAACATAATTAATTATGTACTCTGGGGCTAGAGGTACAAATGAAGAAAGAGAGGAAGCAAGGAAGCATGAGAACCGCCAGGATATTCAGGTGCTAGGGCTACTTAATTTAGGCACCAGCCTCACATGCAATCATTATTTTTCACTGACTATACACTTCATTCAGGTTGGTTCCAGGCTTCAGAAGTACTGGCATAGAAAATATCAGGCAAAGAGAAGATTCAGACTGTCTGAATCTCATCTTTGGAGTCTCAGCACTCTCATCAAATAATCATGCAGTAAGACTTTCAGCCTTATTCTGGTTGTTTCTGGTTGTTTCTGGTTGTTTCAGCCTTATTGTGGTTATTCTACCACAAGCAGAGGTTCTGAAAACTTCATCTCCAGGAAAAGGAGGATTCTCATCATTGGTACAGGCAGAAGACAGACATAATGCTACATCTAGAGGACCTCTGCAATTCTGAGGGTGAGTGTGCGCTGAGGACTCAGTGCTGTGTGGCTGTATAAACAAGGAATGTCATAGTCAAGGTCACGGCTCTGCAAAGTTTCCAGGCCACGCTGCCACTCGTAGGGCTGCCCGCCAAAAATGCTATTATTTAGATCCACAGTAAGGTTTAAGTCGTACCGTAAATGTCTCTGTCTTTTAGTGAAGTTCAGAACAGAGGACCTGAAAGTCCTTGTTAGCCCAGACTATGACCATAAACTTTGTGAGTGAAGAACAGGATCTTACTACAGTTTTCACAAGACCACACAGAAATGCTTCTTAAAGAGACGTAGCGCAGACTTCAGTATAGTTATGTATAGACACATAACCATAGCAATCTTTAGTTTTCTTTCCCAGCTCTAATTAAACATAGAAGGGTTCAAATTTAATTAAAAAACTAATTTTGACATTTAAAATTTAAAGTAAATAATACTACACATACAAAATGCTGCAGTAAAATGAAGGAAAAAAGCAAAAAACATGCCTTTGCAGCTATGAGCTCATCTAAAAACAGTGTTAACATATTTTAGGCTCTGTTTTCTCAGCTGAGGGGATCAGGATGTAGATTTCTCTCATCTACATCAGATCTGAAGAACTGGTTAAAAATATTATGAGAGAATCTTGTTGCTATTTGATGAATCTGAAACACACATACAGACACTCTGAAGTATTTAATATTCAGTCCTTTCAGAAACTAAATTGGTGTGTCGTTTGATCTACTATACAGGTTTTATTTACATAGTTAATTAGCTCAGAATTTAGAGAATTCATCAGCTCAACAGTTATTATTGTGCAAGTTATTTGGAATTTATATGGTAATGAAATAATAGAGGAGAAAGCACAAAAATAGTTTTTTCTAGGAATAGCAGCAATCATTAACCAGGTTAACCTCCTGCAAAAAAGACCTTTTTGTGGCCTGCTCCACAAAATTAATTTTACAGCTGACTCCTTGCAATGTTTTTTTATACAATTGGGAGCATGGACATTCAGTCTAGATAACAGACTGTATGAGAATGTTGATGCCTGTTCAATGTGGGAAATAAAATAAAGTCTGTTAATAAAAATACCACAAATATTAAAATACACAAGTGCACCAATCAAACATTTCTGGCTTGAATTAGAAACAAACTGTCATTTTTGATATATGTAAAACCACAATATTAAAGGACCTTGAAGCGCCTACAAGAAATTTGATGGACAATCCCATTACACAGTTCCTAGCCCTTCATGATTCCTCCAGAGAACAGCAAGGCTTCAAATTGCTTAAGTTCTCTGACAGGTGTCAAGTGATCCTGCAGTGACTACAGACAGTCACAATTTATTTTGGAGAGGACTTCTGCCTTTCCCAAACAGTATATTTACAGACAAATTTAAGATAGGAGACAGTTCAAAACCATAAAAACATGTATAGGCACAGAATCTGAAGTCTTTAGTAGAGACTTGCAGATAGCATTTGACAATGAGGTCAAAATAGCTCTAATTGAAAAATAGAGAGAGGAAATGAAGAAATGCAGCTTTATACCATTCCCACTTCCTAAACCTAACATACATAAGCCAGCAAAAGAACTTTCCCAACTTATCCTACAGCAGCAGTAATGCAGAACCTCTCTGATGAAAGAGAAGGGCAAAAGGAGCCTCTTCAAACAAGCATTCATAACTGCTATTATTATCTTCTCCAATAATTTAATATTCTTTGGGAATATTCAGCTAAATGTATTTCTTTACAAAATTATAAAATCACAAGCTGAGTAAATGGAATATTAAGACTTTCCAGAGAATGTTGAGTTAGCTGCAAAAAAGAAAAAGTTTACTGGAAAGCTGTATCTGAGTAGGAGCCACTTCCACCATGTTCAGCGTGCTTTTACACCTGTAATACTCTGTTCTACACATGTAATCATCAGAAGCTAATCTGAATACAGCCTGAGTAGCCTCATGAGCATTTCCAACAATTAGTTTTGCAAGCTGTCTGAATTCCAGTAGACAGATTATGACCTGAAAGCAGTAGTGCACTTCAGGAATTGAGATACCAAAACCCTAACAGAACCAACAAAAAGTGCCAGAGCTTTGAGCCAGTGACAATTAATTACCTCCTCCAGCTGCCTGAGGTGAGAAACTCCAAGTTCCTCCAGGCTGCATGTGTAACCTTTTTCAACATGACAAAGTCCCATGTCACTGATTTTGAATGTTACAGTGCTTGTTACAAGGGCTGGCAGTCAATAAATGCAATTTATCAAGATAAAGCTACACTTTCAGAAATACATTTTTTTTTAGAATAGGGTGAATAAACTTGTGAGTGGAGACAAAGACAGAGAGATTGCTTACCATTTATCACTAAGGGCAAAACAGACTTGAACTGATAAAAATGAATTTGATTTACTTCCAAATAAAATAGATTTGGGTATTCAGAAACAAAGGCAAAGAAATTGAAGCAACCTGTTATCCTTTCCTCAGGCTCAGCTTCACTCCTTTGTTGCCAATGCCGCTACCTACTCTCCCACGAGTGGTGCAGGAGGATGGGGAATGGGGGCTGTGATCAGTCTGTAAACTTGCCAAGAAACACAAGAAACCGAAAACTGGTTCAATACTCAGGGATGATATGCAGTACTTTAATTAAATCATTGTAGTAATAGAAATTAAATATTTGTTAAAAAAACATATAACCAAGGAAATACTATAAATGGAGGAAACAAATGTAACTGGAACTGATACTGTTCAACAATTCCATTATGAACTTTTGTTTTCAGTTATTTTATAACTGTACCATTACCGGTGTTTGACAAAACCTTTCCCTTGGAGGTATCTGAGCTGTGGTAGCACTGTATAAGTACTGCCGTGAAAGTGATTTAAAAGTCAGACACTAGAAGCAGCACAGATCCAAGTTTAGAATGAAAAGTAAGTTAAGGCAAGCACTTTCACAGATAACCTTTGCTAACCTCTGACTTACTATAGCTGAATTTTTAATGCTACTCCATTAGGCTGTACTAGCAAGTGCAGTAATGTTTCCAAAGCTAATACAATATGCTGCTGTCAGAGCATATCCCACTTTGTCTCTTTGCCCACTGCGAAATTATTTGTTCAAATCTTAATTTGAAAACAGTTCAGCTATTTCCAAGGACATCTGAAGCTAGCAAAAGCCTGGTTAAAAATGAATGAAAGGATATGGTTCCTCACAGAGGAAGAAGTAGATCTTGGAAATGTTTGCCAAAACATATTGCAGATGCTAAGTTTACATGGGTCCAAGGGGAGGCTGAACAAATTTATGGAAGAGAAATCTATAAGAGGTTACTAGGCACACAGAAATGACATCTGATTCAGACAAAAAGTGCTAAAGCTAAGAACTGTTGGCGACTGGGAGAGTATAAAATCCCAGGTCTGTCCTATGCCTCTGTGTATTCAATGTTCTTACCATAAGAGCAGCTTTCGACACTAGTTGCAGAAGTCTTACAGGTTTCTGCACCACATAGGGCTACCAAGAGCAGAGCAGTCTGATCACTGCCTTTTATTCTACTTCACAGCCCTTTGACAATATTTTCCCTTTATTACCCAATACACAGCGTAATGGGTTTACGTGGCAAGGTTTTGGTAGCAGTGGGGCTACAGGGGTGGCTTCCGTGAGAAGATGCCAGAAGCTTCCCCCACGTCCAATGGAACCAATGCCAGCTGGCTTTAAGGCAGACACGCTGCTGGCCAAGGCTGAACAAATCAGCAATAGCAGTAGTGACTCTGTAACAGCATATTAAGAAGGGGGGGAGCACGGTGGTGGTGGTGGTTAAATAAATAGATCTGTGTCAGCAGGAGAGAGGAGTGAGACTATGCGAGAGCAACAACTCTGCAGACACCCAGGTCAGTGCAGGAGAGGCAGGAGGTGCTCCAGGTGCTGGAGCAGAGATTTCCCTGCAGTCCATGGTGAAGCTCACGGTGAGGCAGGCTGTGCCCCTGAAGCCCATGGAGGTCCATGGTGGAGCAGATATCCAGCTGTGGCCCATGGAGGACCCCACGCTGGACCAGGTGGATGCCCAAAGGAGGCTGTGGCCCATGGGAAGCCCACGCTGAAGCAGGTTTGCTGGCTGGACTTGTGAGCCCATGAGGGACCCACACTGGAGCAGCTTGTGAAGAACTGCAGCACATGGGAAGGACTCATGTTGGAGAAGTTAATGGAGAACTGTCTCCCATGGGAGGGACCCACACTGGAGCAGGGGAAGAGAGTGAGGAAGAAGAAGCAACAGAAACAATGTGTGATAAAAGGACTGTAAACCCCATTCCCCATTCCCCTGTATTGCTTGCAGGGAGAAGAAAGAGAAACCAGGAATTAAGTTAAGCCAGGGAAGAAGGGAAGGGTGTTTTTCTGATTTGAATGGTGATAAATTAAACTAATTTCCCCAAGTCAAGTCTGTTTTGCCCACAACAGTAATTGCTGAGTGATCTCCCTGTCCTTATCAAGACCCATGATCCTTTTGTTATATTTTCTCTCCCCTGTCCATTTGATGAGGGGAGTGATGGAGTAGCTTTGGTGGCCACCTGGCATCCAGCCAGGGTCAAACCACCACACACAGCCAAGTGCTATACATTCCTGAGCAGGCTGCTCTAGCCACTTCTCAACACATCAACACAGACAAAACACTTAATGTGTCAGTAACAAGAAACAGACCCTGGCAGAGGTCTATAATGTTGTGGACTTGAGATATGCTTATTTATTCATAATAACTTTCAGAATAAATAACATGATCAATTACTGTGGAAATCTGATCTCCTAATCCTCCAGACAGTACTGATTCAGGAATCAAGATTTCCAGTTCTGAACATTATACCTACAAATACCTGGCACTATTCAAAGACAGGGTCACCTCCTCCTCTACTGCATAGTGCACAAAGGGCAATAGCTTCTTCTTATATGCAACTATTACTTAGTATAAGCAGCAAATACTTGTGCTGTGATGTAAAGATTATTGGTCCAATGTCCCTTTATCAGGCACAACAACGATGGTTTTGCTTACATGAAACAGAAATGTAGAATTTCTGATTCATATAAACTATTATGAATCTTGAAATTGAGTGGCAACATTTCAGTCATTAAATACATTAGTAACACACTGCAGTTGAAGAGTAGTATGTGAAATACGTTACTGTTGAGCATATGTGTGTATGGAAAATAAGCTCTTAGTATCCTGCAAAGTAAAAAATAATAATAAAAAAAATATTATTTTGTGGCAGATAAGATAAAAAACTATTTAAATTGCAATACACTTTTTCCATCTGAGCATGGTAGGTCCAACTGAAGATTCCTACAAAATAAAAAATTCCTTAGCTAACACACATTTGTTTTATGACTTCATTAAATACATTCTATTAAGAAATACTGAAGAAGACATCAGCATGTTGCTCAATATTATACATACAAAAAATAATTAGTTCTAGTGACCTTTGTTAGCAACTAGAAAAAAGCTCCCAGTAGGCAGCACCAGGTCATCCTCCCTCAGACCTCAGCAGAGAATATTCCTCTAATGAGTCACCATCAGTTCTGAAAGAACATTTCTGACAACATTTGTCCTATAGACTATAAATGCAGCAGGTCTCACTGCAGATCTTTCAAATTACATTAAAGCCTTTACCATCCAAGTGTTTCACACTCACAGCTTGCTGTCTTTTCCTTGTTCTGTTACACAGAAACCTCAAAGCACTTGGGTTTGTTGCTGTGTGTTTGGGAGCCATACAAAGCAGCCTTTCCCTTGGCTTGCTGGGATTACTAACAGTACTAACTAACTCCTCATTTGGATATTTGTCACTCCTGCTGTTCTCACTCATGGGTGACTAAGGGGAGAAGGATGACAGGGAGAGTTTCTTAGACACCATTGCCTACAAAGCAAGCACATACTATCTGTTAAGAAAAAAAAAAAAAAACAAACCCAAAGGCTTGGCAACTTCAAATCTAACAGGTACAACTTTAAATGCCCAGATACTATCTTCCTCCGTACTTGTACTGGTTGTGACTGGATAATTTTCTTCATGGTAGCTGGTATGGTGGTATGTGTTTGATTTGTGCTGAAAACGGTGTTGACAGCATACATATGTTCAGGTATTGCTGAACAGTACTTGTGCAACATCAATGTCTTCCCTGTCTCTCATGCTGCTCCACCAGTGAGCAGGTTGGAAGGGGATACAGCTGGGATAGCTGAACCCAAATGACCAAAGAGAATCCCATACCATATGACCCATACCATATGACATCATGCTTAGCAATATAAGCTGGGGGAAAGAAGGAGGAAGGGGGGACACATCTGGAGTTACGGTGTTTGTCTTCTCAAGTAACCCTTTACATGTGATGAAGCCCTGCTTTCCTGTTTCTGGCAGAACATTTGCCTGCCAATGGGAAGTGATGAATGAATTCTTATTTTGCTTGGCTTGCACACACAGCTTTTGCTTTCCTACTAAACTGCTTTAACTCAACCCATGAGTTTTCTCACTTCTACCCTTGTGACTCTCTCCTCCATCCCACTGCAAGGGACTGAGCAAGTCAACTGCCTGCCAGGGTTAACATACAACAATAGTTCTAACACTTTTTCTGTTTAAATTTGCAGTGGTTAAATCTCAGATCTTTCTTCTCTCTTCAAGCAGATGAAGTCTATGACTGTAGATTTTCCAGTTCCATCTTTTCTGACAACAGGGAGCCCCTCACAGCCCTGTCCAGGGGAAACAGAATAACCTGGGGGAGATGACTGCACAGAGAGTCTTGATTAATAGATCATTGTTTTTACCTTTTTAAAGGAAGGCCTCTTTCTGTGGGCGAGGCGAATCACAATAGTCAGCAGCTAGGGCTTGGAAGTTAGAGAACTGGAGCATCCAAAAACTGGGGCAGGGGGAGTTGGGGGTGGAGGAAGGCACAGGAGAAGAAAGCGGCAGGGTGACCATCCTCATCACCTTGGCCGCCTGCAGCCGAGGTGCAGCTGTCTCACTCGCCGCCGTGAGGGCGGAGGCTGAGCCTCGGGGTACATGCACAGGAGGGGGAGGCCAGCTCTTCCCGGGGGCATTCCCCTGAGGGTATCGGCGGAGGTCTCTCACGACAGGACCACCGGCCACCTCCCCTGCGCAGCGGCTGTGCCCGGATGGAGGGAGGCGCCGGGGCAGGGCTCCACGCGCCGCCGCGCTGCCGTACAAGCGCTTCCCGAGCCCAGCCCCGAGCCCCGAGCCCCGAGGCAGCCCCGAGCCCCGAGCCCAGCCCCGAGCTCTGAGGCAGCCCCGAGCCCCGAGCCCAGCCCAGCCCCGAGCCCCGAGCCCCGAGCCCAGCCCCGAGGCCAGCCCCGAGCCCCGAGGCAGCCCCCAGCCGGCGGGGCGGAAGGCGGTGCCGCGGGCTGCGGCCTCGACCGTTGCGCGGAGGCGGCGGAAGCATGCAGCCTCACGTCGGGAACGGAGGAGCTTACCGGGCCCCAGAGCATTGAAACCGAAGGGACCTGGGGAAGGCGCAGCAGACCAGAAGGCAGCGCTGGGCAGGAGGACATGCGCTGGGCAGGCCTTCAGCCTTCCGGACTGTGTGCTTAGATTCATCACCCAGCCAGGCTGCGTCTGAAGTGCTGTGTGACACACACAGTGAAGATGCAGCATACGATTCCACTAGGTGAATAACTGATACAAAACCCAGGAGTGATATTAAACCCAAGAAGAAAAGCAGTAAAATCAAAAAAACACAGCTGACACTTTTTGTTGGCACATCAGGAAGAAAGTGATTTATTGTCAAGAAAGGCAGTAGGGCTGGGAGGGGAAGTGGCTTGCTTTCACGGGGGGGGGGGGGGGGGGGGGCGGGGGGAGAGGTTGGAATAACCTGGGGTCTCCTAAGGTATGGTGATGAGTATACAGCCAGCCTGTTGCCTCCTTAGGTCAGGACGGAATTCAGAGCACATGTGGTTTGGTGTTTTTTTTCGGAAAGAGTGATGATAAAAACATTTTGAAGGATTTGAGATGGACAAGACTTCACTTCAAGGTATCCCTCACCAGAAGAAGAGCAGTCATCTGGCCAGGATTCAGGGGAATTGGCTACGAAGACTGTACACTGGCCATTAATTCCCTGAAATACATGATACTCTGGAGAGCTGAATATTCAGAGATGGACTTCCATCATTAACACAGATGATGCTTTTACTTGTACTTTTCTCCCACATGATTTTATCACTCCCATCCAAGGTATATATTTAAGAATGTAACACTCCCATGTGGGAGGGAAGCACCCCTAGGCCTCTTGTTAAGAAAAGAGACAGCAAAGCACAAATAGAGGAAAATCACTCACCAAAAACAGTTAAAAGACGTGTCTGAGCAAGGATGTGAACAAAGTACTCCAACTAACCCTTCCAGTGCTTTAACCATGTGCATTTTCTTGCCTGAGAGAAAACATGACAAAGATGCTCTATAGGGTATAGAAATGATGAGGACATTTTTGAGGCTTAGTAACAACTCTGACATATTCATCTGAAGGGCACATACTTCCACTGTGGGTACCACTGCTTCTGACAGAGGTAACAAAAACCAGAGTGGATATTTTAAGAAGGCAGCCAAGAATTTCCTTCCAAATCACCATTCATATGGCACTAGCCAGGCCTAAAGAGTGGTGAGAAAAATAAGAAATAACTGCCAGATAAACTGCGGAAGATATATATATTTGTACTGCTGACTGAAACAGTTCTGGAATAAGATGCCCATAGCTTGCAGCCGGGTTAGCTGTCCTAAAGCCCTCCAGCTAGCTTTGCTGCCTTTTGCATGATGAGTGTCAGCTTCTAAAGCACATCCAGCAACATCTAGTGTTAGCTGAGGGATACTGCATATTCCAGGATCTTCGTGGATGGCTAAACATCTGTCATTCATAATCAATGACTATAAAAGAGTTTCTACTAAAACCAGGTCTTCTTACCTCAAGTCAAGATGGCATATCCCAGAGATCAGGCAGGCATTACCACAAAAGACACACATTATATATTTTCTTGCTTTTTCTCAATGCCTGTATGCTGTTAGTAGTCAGTTCTGTTGGTATCCTGTTTAGACTTAGTAATAAACAAACAGTCAGGAGCCATGGGAAAGCAGGTTAAAGGAACAGTATCAACTCAGAAGTGATGTGTTTTAGATAAATTTCTTACCCACATGACTAATGCTATGCTGAACTAGCTAAAATGAATAACAAATGTCTCACCATCATTTGAGCTGCAAATCCTAGAAAATCTACATGGAGACATGCAGAGTTTCTGTCTCCAGTATCAGTTAATGGTGATGACTACAGTCCAAGAAGCCAGAAACACGCTGGTCCTGCCAGACAGGAGGAGAGTTACTGACCTGCAGAACGAGGCAGGGCAGTAACTGAATGGGAATGGATGGATGTCTTGATTAAGTAAGCAAAGCCTGAGTAGTGTGCTCAGAGCTTCAAGCAGGGAATGACGAGATCATAAGTGATGATGTGCATGCTCCAGACATGCTTTTTAGAATGATGAAGAAAGGGAGGAGGCTGTGTTGCAGAGATCATTACAAAGTCATCTGATGCTGGCATGTAGAGGTCAGCACAACTCAGATCCTTCTGCAGGAGCCTTTACTCCCTTTGGTGAGGTGCCAGTCAGCCCATTTTCTCCCCTGTTCCTCCCTCATCATCTGTCACCCACCTCCTCCAATGACCATCTTTCTTCCATAGTGCAACAGCAAGGCCCTAGGACCAGCAAATGTCTACAAACTTTCTGAATAGGTTTAGCACTGGCCAGATCACAATCAAGCTGTAGCCAAAATGGGTGCATTTTACTGTGTGGGTCTAGCCTTCCTCTGGTGCTCCAGAACAATCTGTTGTCTAAGATGGTGAGAATCTTTCCCTTGCCCTGTCTGGGGAACAAGTTCTAAGACTTGGGGAGATATTTTGGACCCCAAAACTTTTATCCAGGCCTCAATACTAGACTAGAATCTGTTATCTCAGCAGCACGTTATACTGACATCTGCTGAATCCCAACAGTCTGGTCAGCCAAACACCGATTTCACTAGTTTTACATCACAGCTCTGGATGACCTTTACCTTGTAATTTGTTTCAAAGAGAAAAATTGGTGGGGAGGGAGAAGGCAGGGTGTGCTCAGCTGGTATGTTTCCCCAGACAACCAAATGTGGTGTTTTGGCCTGAGATTAACAGGTCCCAAAACCCAAGATATACAGATAACTGCCTCCAGCAGGCACATCCCATGATGCAGTTCATGTGGTGGCTTCAGACCAAAACAGCAATTGCCTGCATGGCAAATCATAGCTGTATGAGGCCCTGGGGAAAACACCTCAGCTTTTTTGACAGGATCAGAACTCACTCCCCGTCCCTGCAGAGACTTATCCCTGTATCTGCCAGTTAACAGCCACACTCCCAGCAAGCTATGGATGGTTCTTAAGCTACGAATAAGCTGCCAACAAAGATTCTGAGATGGTGTCATCAGCTTCCTGTTTCACACCACCTTGATTCAGCCCATTTGGCTCAGTGCAAGGTGCTAGTGGCTACAGCTGCATCAGGGGGTCACACAAGCTAACAGCTTCAAGCGCCATGCTAGACATGATTATAGCAGCACCTGCAGTTTGTCCTTCCATGCTGGATTTCCAAAGTCGGGGATACAGTTTTGTTTCTCAGTTTTAGCACCATGGACTTGGTTTCAGTGAAGGAAGCTTCAAGGTGGTATGAGTTTGGTACATTGTGTGCCCTGGACTGTGCTCTTGCTGTGACACAAATAGAAGTTGTCAATAAATAAATAATAATTAAAAAAAATCACTTGTCTTTCCATCATTCTGCTAAAAGGATGTCCTGTGCAGTATGTATTGTCAGGTTATGTGGAAGGTAAGTGTGTCTGCCTCATGAAGGTTATCTGATCAAGAGCCTTTTCAGTGCAAAGGGGATAATAAATAAAAGGTGAAATGATAAGCAAGAACACATAAAGAGACAACAGATAAAAGAGACCATGCCAAGGATTAAGTGTCTCTAGTTACTAATTGATGGATGATTGAAAGAAACTCCCAGGCACAGCTTTGGAGATGGCCACCTGGACTTTGTAACTGATAAGAAAGGGGAAAAAAGATAATGTGAGGATTTGGGAATTCAAGGGGGGTCTGAGGGACTATGCAAAATTTACAAAGGAATGTTTGGTGAAAGGGGATTGGGAAGGAGCAAAGGGGAGGAATGGACAAAGTGGTGTAAAAGGGTCTGGTTGCATGTAAAACTTTGCTCATCAGTATGCTTGTTTGACCACACCCTGTGCCTGATCACTGAAATTTGCCCTATTTTCTCATTAAATCTTTTCATAACTACAGCAGGTGGTGGTCTTGGCCACTAGGCACTGGCATGGGAACAGTGTGTGTCCTGAAAACCAGTAATTGTGAGGAACTGGGCAGAATGAAGCAGGTGAGGGTCAGCTCCAGCAGCTGGAGTGGGATCTCAGGTCACAGATGCATACCCAGCACCAGTTGCTGTGGGGCCGAAGAAGGTCTGTATCTTCCGCTCACCTACTGTGTTCAGGGGTGGTGTGTACTTCCAACTGGCAAACCTCCAGCTGTACCAGCCAGCAAGTAGTAGGTGCTGGATCTGGGCAGGGGTACCAAGTAGGCAGAGGGTCTGTGCTGCTAACCAAGGGGACCCGTGAGTGCGGATACCTGTCAGATGAGTGTGTAAGTTCTGGATTTGTTAGCTGGACAAGATGGTGAGTAGGAGATCCATGAAGCATGTAAAAGTGTTCAGGATCTGGGTGGTGGTGGCAGGTGGACAGAGGAGTGGGCCGTGCCCGTACAAGCCACAACTGTGTATGTGCTCATGAACTCCGGGTGAGGATGCAGACATTTTCAGTAGCAAATGTCTGTCTTTACCACTGAAGAGGAAGAGGGGTCTTGGCTGCCTGTGCTTATGTTTTATGTGGGTGCTGTTGAAGGCAGTGTCTCATCTGTGTCAGTGTGGGTAACCGGCCATGTCAGTGTCTTCTGTCCATGTGTGTGTCCGCCTGTCTGTCTGTCTCTGGAGTATGTGCTCAGCTTTGCCGCTTTTATTTGCAGGTTGAACCTGCAAACAGGAAAGCAGCAGCTACATCCATCGGTCTGGCACAGAGACCTCTGGGTCCCTGGACCAGGCTCCAGCTACCAGGCAGGAGGAATCCTCAGGATCTGGAGCTGCTAGAGGTAGTGACCACTTTTAAGACTGTTTAACATGTGTCTGTGCTTTTCAAGCCTAAATTCTAACTCACTTCTTGATCTCCCAGTTTCAAGACTGACCCCATCATATCAGAGTATGTAAAAATCACTGAAACTTCCTCATCCTCGATTTGCTCATCCACCAGTCAGCCTGGATTGAACCCTAATTCTTTTTGATATAACAGATCATGAAGTAACAGATTCCTCAAAGAGTTCTGGCAGGATGTACGCAGCAAGACAGAGGTGCACAGAGACCTCTAATGAGCTATGGTTGTCCACACAAAGAACAGACTGGCTTTAAACACCTCTGGTTCTACAGCACAGTAACTCTGAATTAAAAAAAGAGAACTAATGCATCAAGAATTGCAGTCCCCGAATTGCAAGCATGGAGAAATTTTGAAACAAGTTTGAGTTTTAATGAAGTGCAGGTGCAGGAAATTCAAAGTCAGATCTTCGACACATTACCAGAGGAAGTTGCTGTGACTAAACAGATAACAAATTCAGTAAAGAATTGGGTACTTGAAGAATATTCAGCTTGCTATTAGCAGCTGCCACTGAAATCTTAGGAAGGGCATTTCTGTCATTTTTTAGGCAGTAAACCAGTCTCTGTACTGTAATTCATCACTGACACCTGGCTTCCTGAGCAAATTATTGTGTGTTTGTTCAGGGTGGTACACCTAAATGTTTCCTGGATTATCAGTTTCTATTCCTGCTGTCTAGGTGCTGAACTGTTGAGACAGAGGTTGCCAGCTCTTCTGTAAATTGCTTTATTTGCCTAATTTCCTTTCTAGCAATTGAGTTTTTGGGCTAACCGTAAGTGACATTTTCACAATTCTTCACACAACTGATTTTCCTCATATCTGAGTCTTGCCGTGTAAAACAACTCCAGCATGACAGCTTTACCTCTGTCATGGGTTAAACCCAGCTAGTAACTAAGTACCATGCAGCTTCTCCAGCAGGTAATGGATAACTGTACCCACAATAATAAATAAATAAACAATGCCATAAATTCAGATGAGTGGAGTGGTTTTATTCTGTTTAAACTGTCACACATCAAGACGATTAAACACCAACCTTGAAAAAGCTTGAGCAAGCCTGAAGAGGTTCTCCTGCTAGCCTGTGACCCTTCAGAAAAATATGAGTGGATCCTAGGCCATGTTTGGTGATTTCTGGTGCCAAGGACTTCATATTTTCTTGAATCATTATGAATATGAAGAAACTTCACCAGAGTAACACTGGTCTCTAGTGATCTTCTAGAGAAAAGTTCCTTTGCAAAGCACTATTTTCATTATTATATTCTAATGCTATAGGCAGCACAAATTTACTGGCGAGCAGCATAAGCTACAGAGGAAGTACACAACACTGTGGAAAAGAAATAGTGCTGCGTGGCATTTAAGGATCTAACCTTTTGGTGTAAGTCTAATGTGGGGAAAAGAGCCTGTGTACATGCATGTCTCACAGGAGCCTGGATACGGGTTTTCTACTTAGTAATGGAAATGCCTAAATTCTTCTGAATGGGTGGGGTGTGGCACAGTGCTTGGTAACGTTAAAGCCCAAAGACAGCTGGTTTATATGGCCTGCTAAGTACAGATGTGTAACTGCTGTACTTAGGTTATGCATCTTTTTACCTTTCATGGTAGGAGCCTGATATTCAAGATTCTTGTTGCTTGTAGCAATATCTGCTCCAATTCTTTTAATAGCCTTTGTCCGTTTGATCTGAGTAGGTGTGAGTTTGTATCCTTGAAGCTATATTGGCAGGTAATTACCCAGTATGTCATAAAAGTCCAGCACAAAACTTCATGTGCCTTCCACACGGAACTGAGGCTTGGCATCCACTATTGGAAGGTCTCAGAAGATTGCCTTGCCTGCTAGCAAACTCTGGGGCGGGCCAGTGAGTTCCTACTTATTTATAACATTCCACTATGTTCAAATCAGACATACAAAATGCATTTCCTGGGATGCTTTCAAAAGCTGCATACCAGATGGACAATCACAATAACATGAGATGTGAGGGCATGCAGCAGCACATCTATTGCAATGCAACCTGAAAAGACAGATTTAGTTTCTTCTATGGCTAATTGGAACTTAATCAAAATACCTGATTTTGACCGTCTCTTTAGAAGGGGCCACCTCCTTCCACTCCTCCACAGACGAATGTTTATAAGCTTATAGTGAATACTCACTAAATTATTGAGGATAAAAAAAGGGGGGGGGTTATCTGAAGTGTTCAGTGCAGCTTTATTGACAGCTCTGTTTCCCTGTTAATCACAGGGTCAGAGCTGCTTTGTCTCTCTGAGATGTCTATACCACCAGGTGCTGCTCCACAAAAGGAGCACCAGCTCTCCTCAAAGACTCTAGTTCCACCAGCAGCTAATCAGACCAGCCTCAAACTGGCCCACTGTGCTGTACTGAGAAGACATACAGTAGGCAAAACCATCTTGGACAGGACTGGTACTCCCAGTATACATTCTGTCACGTGCACTAACCCTGAACAATAAGTACTGCATGTATGCAAGGTTTGAATCATTCAGGGGGCTGATCATTAGTGTTGTGTCTTTTGAGATACTCTGCCACTACTTGATAACCTCAAATATGTCCCAGGAATGTTTACATGTTGGATCCAATGAATATCAAATAGCCGGTACAGAAACGGCAGCAGGAAGGTGGGCTTTCAGTGGCTGATCACAGCTATCCCTGGTAGATGCTGGTAATCAGCTCTTAAACTTGTAAGTCATGTTCACCTATTGCTTAACAAACATTTACATATTCCATGCACCCTACACAGAGAGGAACTACCTCCCTCCAGTGAACTTCTCAGTGGATGCTAGACTGCACCTGGAGGAGCTGTGGCTTCAAATCTCCTCTAGCAAAGACAGAGCTGAAAACAGGTCTTACCCAGTACTTTAACCCCAGAGCTACCTGACAGCAAAAAGGCATTAGCTCTGCTCCTTGTTTTGTGGGGACCCTAGAGGCAGTTCCCACACTAGGTATCCACATGTAGAAAGCAGGTCCCCTGACCTTCTGCTGGTACTGCCTAAAATTGCACAGACTAATTTAGAGCCAGGGTGAGGTGTGAAGAGGAGGAGAAGGGAGATCTGAGACAATGCACGAATAGTAACATTTGTCAGGAAATGAAGTTAAAATACTGTTTCTTGTCTTCAGCTGCATGAAGCTAAAGCTACATGCATAGCTACATCCTTAAAGGGAGGTGTTAAAATTATCAGAATGGAAGAATGCACAAAAGACCTGTAGTCATTTGTCACAGGTATCAGAGAAAGAGCTGTGACAGTAACAGTATGTTTTATGCTGGGTATCAATTATTTATGCATCTACAAAAAAATAATATCAAGGCACATAGAAATGACATTTTAAAATCCAAAGCTTTCAGTTGTTTGCAGTGTTGGAGGGAATAAACTCTCCATGGGTGTCGCAATCTGAATGATCAAATGACTCAAGACACAAGTTGTATAATTAGAGGTAAGTTTACCACGGTCAGAGTGTTTGCAGGGTGGAGGTTTTCTGAACTGTTTGATGCCCAGTTTCCCAGGTAGTACCTGGTTGCTTGAGCACTGGAAAACCTAGCTCTTGGGTAAGGTATAGCTGAACACTGCTGGCAATACCCATATAGAAAGACACACACCTCAGAAAGATTCAGAGGATCAAAGGCCTCAGTTCTCTGCCTAGACCACAAGTATCTTCAGAGCAGTCCTCAGAGTACAAATGCTGGGTGGCTGTTGCTATCCTGAAGCACAGGGAACACCCAGCAACACTGTGTGCTTCTAATTTTATGCCATTTAACCCACTCAGTATAGCTGTGACCTGCTTGTGTGCAAGAGCGTTAATACATTGTGATAGACACTTTTTCCAGCCTTTACTGATACACACAGTCTTTTTGATAAGAACAAACCTGCACCACAACAGGACTGTGATCTTGAAAGGTAAATTAATTTCAGCATCAGACCTGACCTGAATAAACCTCATGTGCATTCACTGGTGGTTACAGGATAGCAGTCTGGATGAAGCAGAGTAGGAGGGTAGAAAATAGCAATCAGTTTCACCATGGATATAACAAGATCACCTTTTATTAATTTTCATGGCTTAGATTTTATTTTTTGTGTTAAAGGGTAAATGATATATTTTGTCCACGTTTTCTAGACAGCAAGCCACTGGAGAAATACATCTTCTAAAGCACATTTCTTGGTTATCTAAGAGGTTTCAGCCTGATTTCTACACACTGGCTGTGTCACAGTGTTTTAAATAGCTGATCAAAAGAGGCTATAACAACCCACTGAACTATATTAGCTTGTTATCATATTTAAGGAGTAATTGTGCTTTCAACTCTACTGAGACAAGAAAGATCAGCCACAAGACTACCGTGGTGTTCAAAGAGAGGGATCTGCTCTTTCAGTGCCTGGCTGTTTTCCCTACTTAAAGAGTGCGATATTTTCCCCTGAAGTGTTGTTGCAGAGAGTACAGAAGGAACACAGAGGGGAAAAAAAAAAAAAAAAAGAAACAATATGTTTAGATTTCTTAATTTTTATTTATTTACCTGCCTCATGTAACTCCTGCAGTTCTTCCCTCTAATCTGTTTTAGAAGTGTAATTTTGCTATATGAATGGTTAAAAACAGGAAAAAACACCCACTTTCAAAAGTTTCAAAGTGAAAAGAAAGAAATACAAATCACTGAGCAAGGTTTTTTGCATTACTTTGTGTTCTTTTATGCTTCTGCACCTTTAAAATAACAAAACCATGCAAGGTCCTTAAGGCATGTCAGAAGTTAGAATGAGGTAATCCACAAAGTTTATTGATCCCCTCTCACATTGTTGTAATTATTATTTAGGAGGGATGTGTACATTTTTAGACCATACCTAAACAACAAGAACGTTATTTTTTTAAGTGTTTTTATTTTTCACATCCCAATCTGAAAGAGTTTGAAAGTAAACCAGCACTGCATCACCAGCTTGCTAAGGAGCATTCACAGTTCACAGAAACTCTGTGTCAGGTAGGAGCACATTACTGTGTATTAAAGCACATTGAGTGAAGTCATGCCTCCTGCAGTGCTTTGCAAGGAATCCTAGTTGCTAACCAAATACCATATCAGAAAATAAAGCTTCAATGCAGCAGCAGAAAGAAAAAGCTGTGAAATTGCAGGAGGTAGCTGTTGGAAGGTAAATAAGTTCAAAATAAATGGTGTCTAACGCCTGGTCCATTTATCAGCAAGTAGAAATAAAGTGCAAGTGCTGACTATCTCAGGAAACAGCAAGCCCTTTTCCCAAGGAGGATGTTTGTCTGCCTTTTTTTTCCTTGCTATATACATAAATGTGAAGTTTTAACATAATTAAAAAGCATATATATCATAATACAGTAGTCCATTAGTCAAGCTTAGTCAAGCAACAAATATTCACAAGAATTCACAATACACTGCTGAAAATCAGCAATAGTTATAACATATACTCTCCAACATTACAATTTGATCAGGTGGTGTGTAGAATATATTATCAAACTAGTACATTTTGAAGTGAGTAGGTTTCTAATTTCTGCTAATAACTTTTCAAATAGGAGCCTCCCAACAGAGAAAGAGAATCTTGACCACAAGGAACCCATGGCAAGAGTCCCAACCATCTCAAAACAGATCTGTTAACAGAGAACATTGGAGAGAGGATTTATGAGAACTATTTAAGCAAGAAGGGGAACAGCAAAGTGCACAGGTTAATCAGTAAGTACAAAGGAAAGAGAATGGAAAAGGGAGACCAGGATGTTCAGATGTAACAAACACTTTGTAATAGCAGTTAGAGAATGCAGAGGCACCTAGCTCAGGAGACAACATGAGATTTCAGCCCTTGCACTGACGAAAGGAGTACCTGCACCTTTCACAGTTATTTCTGAGTCAAGTCTGCTACTCATCACAAGCCTGACAGTATCTCACTTGCAAGGCCACAAAAACTATCTCAGCTGCTTGGGAGGGACAGATAGAGGGACAGTGAAGTCTTCCAGGCACATGATGGGACCGGTTGCTTTCCTGATGCTCTCCTGCTCAAAGAAGGGTGATACCTGAGCAGACCTTGGCCATTAGGATGGCTCCTCAGGCTGTTCCAGTCCTGGTAAACTTTTCTTATTCTGGAACTAAGGAGAAACAACTGGACCTCAGTGTAGCACTCCCCAGTGGTCACTGTAAACAGCTGAGTAGCACGTGCAGTTAAGTAAGGCTCTGCTCTCCATACCAGTCACAGTTTCAAGACTTTGGTGTCCTATGGCCAGTCGGCAAAGACTACTCTGGAAGAAAAAGTGAGGGGTAGGAACCACTTGGTTAGTTCACAGGTACCAAGCCAAGCTCATGAGACCCTCAAGAATATCTTGAAAGAATCTGATTACTTTGCAGAAAGACCCCCAGGATGGAGCTTCTGTGGGCACACAATCAATCACAGTTTAAGGACATCTTTATTTCCCTGACATAGTCAGGCACTCGGACACAGGCTACAAAATAAGTTATGCCACCAGAACTGAATTATCCATAGTGCTGCTTCAGGTCTCTGTTACTCCTGAGTGTTTTATAATTACTCTTCCCTCATGCCAACCTAAGAAAAACGTTCATGGCTGTTCCACTCAGCTCCTTTCACAGAGGTGACACTCAGGAGCAACCATGGAGGAGGGAACAAAGGGAAAGGTCAGTCTGGGGCTATTTTACACAGCAGCCTTTGTCTTGTAATGGAGAAAAGAAATGCCTCAGCCCCTTCTCCTAGTGCTTCCAGAGCCCTTTGGACCTGTGCCATACCTCTTCATGCACTTCTGAAGGACAGAGGAGAGGGGGAGGAGAAGCACTACCAATGCATAGAGTAGCAAGTGGCAGAACACACTTGGACATAATGTATCTGATGCCCCTTCAGGTGCACTGGTAAGTACACACGTGCTCAGTTTGTCAGGCCTGCAGTGCATCTTGTAACCACGCTATCTGCCATCTAATCTGCTCCCCTCAGGTCATATTCAGGCCAAGGAAAACAGCTCTGGACCCACCAGGCCTATGACAGTGAAAGATCAACCAGAGAGAGAGACAAGGGACGGCACATCACCAGCCCGGCTGCTGTGTAAAGCCAAGGAAGCCAGAACGCATTCAGGACCCTGAAGTCTTGTAGTAGTCCCTATAAGAAGGAACATACAATGAGATGGTTCCATCTTCTGCCTCAGCCTAGATATATTTCTTTCCCCACAGTGTGGCTGCAAACTGTGGTATTTAGCCTCTCCTTTCTCAGTTTTCCTCAGCAAATTGAGAATTTGTTCAGATTCAGTTCTTCCGAAGGGGGGTCTGAAATCTGAGATTAAGAGATTAAAGAACTGTTAAGAAAGCTAGAACCATTTGCTTTTCCTCCTCCCATGTGCAGTAGAAGAATGAGAAGAGGTACTTTTTAGAGGCAATGAAAAAAGCAGCAAAGCATATGTACATGCACAGGAAGGAAAACCTGAGGGTCTGTTGTCTCGCTTGGCCAGGTGACTGCTGTGTTTCCAAGGTACAAGGCTCAGCACATTGGCTCCAAGCCTTCCCATGGGTGAATCCTATGAGACCTTCCCAGGCAATGAAACCCTCCTCAGATGAGGGAGGGATATGTTGCTCGCTAAACAAGTCAGTGTGATAATGAGGTTGTCCTGCACAAACAGAGAAAACCATTCATCACCACTTCCAAGCCTCCTACATTCAACAGTCAACAGCATGTCCATTTTAAGTAGACAGCAAAGGACTTAAAACAATTTGGAAAGTCTGAGAATTTCCATTGAAATTGGTGGAAAACTTGCAAAGATTTCCTAGAATGAAGTCTAACTGTGCAGAAAAGGAAAAGAAAGCCCTTTATCCCCAAAAGTGATTCCATCTATAAAATAACTATGTATTTGTGATGTAGAAAGAGAGGGAAAACCTGCATCTGGATTTCTCAGATCAGCTCTTGAGAACTTCCTGTTTTGGAAGCATCCAACAGTATGATTGCGAAGCTCCCAGGTTATATTTTTTCTTAAACATATATTAGTTTGTGCTTATGAAACTTGTCTGGCCATTGGAGGTCCAGGTGTACCCATCTTACAACAGCACCAAACAGGCGGCAGAAACATTCTGTGTTCAGAAGTCTTTAGTGGTTTATTCTATTGTAGAAGGTGTTGTCATGAACCTTTAAATGTAATCTGGAGCCCTAACGAGCAAGAATTAAAAGTATTACCCAGTAGAGACATAAAATACTAACCTCTCTTTCCCAGCTGTGCTTGTATGACCAAGATATTCTGGTCTAACAAACAAGTTAGTGTGTGTAAATCTTCTTACAAGGCACTGAAGGTGAAAAAAGTGTAATTTAGTTGGGCTCATACAGCTAAACAACAGCTATGTTATAGCAAACATTATAATCTCCCCAAAGCATTATGGGATAACATGAAATCATTCTTCTGCAAGAGAAGGATAACTAACACTTTCATTAAAATATCTTCTCCTGCTTTGGGCAGGTCAAACCAGTTAATAGTGTTAATGATCCAGATTCAGGAAAAGGAGGCAGTTTAAGAACACCTGAAAGAACAGGTGTCCCACTCAGTCTTCTATTTCTGTTTTTTTTCACGTAAGTTTCTTTTTTTCGCTTTTTAAGGTGAGTTCCCTGCAGTTTGTCTCCCCCTGTGTTTCAATGCAGCCTTATCATATGTAAAGTCAAAGTCAATAGTGGGAGGAAAATGGAACGGGAAAGCTGGTGAGCGCTGCCAGTGTCTGCACGAGCGTGACTAGACCGTCTGTGGCCCCGGGGCTGCGGTTCAACCGTGATGTAGCCGTTAATGATGCGGATCCGGGGAGGAGGGTCCGTAGCACTGCAAGGCAAGAGAAGAACATCAGTCCAGACTCAGCCCAGAGCCGCTCCATGGTCATCAGCCTCTGTGTCCCACCATCAGTCTCCTGGGCTCCTGGGAATGGTCTCTTGTACTGGTTCCATGCTCACCCGAGGACTGTCTCCTGGTGGCAGAGCACTGCCTCATCGCTTCCTCACAGGTGTGGGCAGCTCCCATGACAGCCCATATGGACCAGGGTGCTGCCCAGCTGAACTGCAAACCAGTCTTGAGGGGGAAGAGATTGAGGAGGGTGGAGGTAGCCCTTGAACACCTGCCCTGTACACAGGCCTACCCAGCCAGCCTGCCCATTGCTCCCACACATTCAGATGGGCAGGACCACCATGTTCCTAGCACCTTTCAGCTAAGCAGAAAACATGCAAGAAGAAAACAAGCTTTCTTGCAGGGGACTATAACTGTGGCAACATGCTGAGCACAGCAGGAGTGAGGCACCTGCTTTCAGCTGAATCAGTCTTCCCCTGCCATGTCTGTATGTGCATCTTAGCATGGACCAAACTTGTTCCTGTACTACAGAATTACAAAGGGTTTACATGACATGCTTTAAGGAGAGGAAGAGCTACTTCCAGAAATGCATCCTAGAGTCACCGGGAAACGACCACCACATCCCAGAGTATCTCCCAGTGGTAGTGAGGACTTTGAGGTGGTGATGAACAAGAACTGAGTCAGAGGCTATGTGATGCAGAACTCCCATTATGGCAACATGTGATGGAGGAGAGAAATTTGTATGCTCCAGACTGAAAACACCAACCATTCCAAACTGAGGAAGCTCCCACACCATGGCAGGTCAAGAGTCAGAAGGGTCAGATACTGCACAGGTGTCGTTCTTTTTGTCAATGTATTGGAAACTATGATTGACCCCACAGCTGTTAAGGCTGACGTACACCCCAGGGCCTCATGGGGCTCTGTGGAACCAGAAGACAAATGGGGACAAAATTAAATGCAAGTCTACCTGCCAAATAAAAAGGCATAGTAATTTTTCCTGCTGCCACTCCCCCCGCTGCTGTGCACCATTCTTGCCTTATTTTGGCCACCCCCATTAAGAAAAATGGTTTGGGAAACTTGAAGGCAATTAGTATCCTTTTTAGAGACACTTACCCTTCCATACCCGAAGGTCCCCACAGAAGGTTTGAACAGTAACTGGAGAGAAGCCAGCTGGCCACACATCAAAGAAATACACCTGACAGCTAATGCATACAGGAGCACAAATGAAAGCCACTCTGCCAAGCAGACTATAAGATTGCATTAAATCACTTGAGCTCTGCCTTTCACATTTTCAGGCTCACAGGAGGAAAGCTGTGAACGGCCCAGACATAAGAAACCTGACAGCGCTACCTGTGCCTGGGGACCCCAGGGAGTGCTTAGAGCAAGGGCTGAGGCTCGCAGCGAGCCGTGCCCTGCGCACCTGTGAGCCTGAGCCCAGGGGGCTGCATTTCCGTGGGGACACGAGGTGGCGCTGTCGGCTCAGCCCAGCCCGCACGGCACGGCCCGCTCGCGGCGCGGGGTGTCGGCGGGGCCGCGGGGCCGACGTTCCCCGCCTCGCACAGCCTAGACCCGGAGCAGGTGGGGGCTGTACGCGAACGGCAGCTGCCTCTCTGACACCCGCGGCTTTCCCTCTGTAGCAAGGGTGCAGCGATCTCCCAAGGCAGCAATAAACATCACTTACCTGTCTTACCCCGTACTCCCAAGCAACACCTCCACCTCTAGAAGTTCAAGCTCTCTCCTGCTAAGGACCCACACCCCTAAAAAGAATTTGTCACCTAGTACCTGGGTAAGTTTCTAGCACAAAGGATGACTTAATTAGCAGGAGAAAAAAGGAAACATTACAAAAGGAGGAAAGGAGGCATTCACTGCTCCCAGGCTTATGCAGTAGTTTCCTAAGGTTACCTTTGCTTTTTACCTCACTATTGCCTTGCAGTACTTGCAATCCAGTATGTACCTCCAATTTAGTCACAGTAGCATATCCTCCCATCTTCCCTCTTCCTCTGAAGGCACTGATGCTGCAAGTGCATGTGTATCTCACATCACTGTGTCCATTGACTTCCCTGAGTTTCATATGAACAACTGCATGTGAAAAACTGAACACGTCAGTGTGCTGGCAGGGAGGGATCTTGAGATCATAGAGACTCCAACTTCAACAGAAGCTCCAAAACCCCATTCACAAACAACTGGTATCAACTACATTAATAGAAAGTCAATGACACACTAAAAGACAAAATCAAATATGATGACTATAAGGATTTGCTGACTGGTGAATCTTGGACTCTTTGTAGGTCTGTCAGTGGGCATGCAAACCTCCATGCACATTTATTCGTCTTCCTTTCTCTCCAGACTACTCAGACTTGGGTTGGAAGGAAGAGCAGAGATAAGACCCAAAAACTACTGTAGAAACGAGGAAAAGGAGTCTGGTCTAAAAAGTCTGACAATGGCTGAATGCTTAGAGCAGAACAACAGCTGTTGCACCTGCTTGCATCCAGCCTGAGCAATGTCTTACTCAAAGAAGTGGTACAGCTGAGACCCAGGGAAGTGATATAAGAGGCATAGAAGAACCATGATATACACAGTACCTCAAGGAGCTGGAAGAAATATTCTTCAGAGGAAAGAAAAATATTAATGTAGAAGCTTCATTTCAAGAACTGCAGGCTTTTCCCCATCATCCTGACCTGTCTTGTTATGTACAGTACCACAAAAATAAAGTGCTTTCAACCTGAGTATTAGATACCAGAGATACAGAGACATAGAGTACAAAAGTGAGCAGACTTAGGTCTGTGTGTTATTAGACAGGAGGGAAACATTAAGGTACACATTCAGCCACAGGCCTAAATATAGTTAGTGAGGGACAAGTTAGCTTTTTCTGCAGGCTGCTGTAGTTCTTGTAGTCGAGTAAGCTCTTCTGGTTGAAAACTAGGGGGTATGTGTGAACCTTTGCCCCTATATACAATACACTCAATTTTTAATATCAATTCCATCATCCATTAGGTTGTCATCTCCCTTTCCAGATCTCCAGTAATGCCACAGGGCTCACATGCTTTTTAAGACTGGAAGAATACAGAAACTGAAAATACTACACAAAAACTGTCCAAATGCAAGGAGTACACATGCCTGATACGGCAGTTTCCACATATGCAGCAGCTCTTGGAAAAAGGTCCAAGGCTTTTATCTATACCATCTACCGCAGGACCCAGCCTTCTGTGATAGAGGACTACCACATGCTCACAATCCCTCAAGCCCAAAGGCAAAATGGTCTAGACAAGGCTTCTATTGTATTATGCCCAATATTCCACAAACCTAACCATGCAGCAGAAGCTGTTTTGTCATTAAAAGCACAAGCAGCCTTGAGCAAATGTTTCAGCAGGAATCACGGTAAGGTAGAAAGTCACATCCTGCCCTCAGCATGTATCTAGCCCCTGTGGAAGTCTGGAGTACTGAATTAACCACTGCAAGTTAAAGTCCAGTTTACATGACAAGCCCTCCACCCTTCCCAGCCGTTAGGTACCTTTCTTCAAGGCGAACCCAGAGGTCATTAAACTGTCGCAGTTTTTGCTTCTTCTGCTGCTTCTTTTTCTTCTTTTTGTACTTCCTGTCTACCTTCTCCAGCATGTCGATGCTGTCAGGGAGCAGCAGGTGAGGTAGGACTTCTTCCTCCTCCTCCTCCTTCCGGGCATGCAACGGCAGTGGGAGCTCTTGGGACGTGACATAGGCGCTGTGTGCCGGTGATGATGATGAAAAGGCTAACAAGGTTTTGGGGGGGGTTCTGCTGGAAGGAGGAGGGAACACAGATAATATTTGAAAGGGCTTTGAGGGAGAATCCTGGTACAGATGCCATCAAGGCACACACACAAAACAAGTATTTCTCCCTGATGTCTCAGCTGGATGCTTATTTCTCTATCTTGTGCTCCTGCCCTCCCTTCCTTAACTCAATATTCTGATGAAAACTGTTCTCTTTAATGAAAAAAAGCTTTGGAAAAGTGGTAACCTGGAACTGCAGAAAGAATGCAGTCTGGCTGATGGTAGAATAACTCTTGGCAATAATGTTGTGTATCTAGAAAGAGACAAAAAAGGAATCACTCTCTAAGTCATAAGAGGTCAAACCACATTCCTGTTGTCTGTTGTACTGCGGAACACAGACCAGATTATTCCTTTCAGCAATTCCTGCCCAGAGCCAACTAACTTGGAGGGCTAGGGGAAGGGGCAGGGACAGGACAGCTAAGGCACACTAGTTGAAGGAGCCAGTTCTAGACCAACAGGTCTCACTGGTGGAGAAGACAAGTAATGAGCTAGGGCACAGACTGCAGTCATAGCTGCAGAAATGCATCTTGCGAATTACCATCTTTGAAGGGAATGGGTCAATATACCATTAAGCAATTCTTTGGGCCATCTAGTCTGCAGCAACTGGAAGCAGACTAGCTGTGGCGCTGCCAAGTTCACCATCATCTAATTTTCTCTTTCATGAAGCCAGGTGGTCCAGAGCAGTGAATGCATAGCCTTTATAAAACGTCAGGTCAGGGGACATGTCTGACACATAAGAGACCAGAGCTCAACTCACTGTTGTGGCATTCACTTCTAGTGTAAGCACTGATGACTTCATGCTGATCCAAAAAAGAAGATAATGCTGTCCTACCACTCAGATAAGCACACCAGGGAGCATGAAATTGTGGTTTTAAAGGGTTGTATCAGACAAGTATGGAGGTCAATGTGGAGAGGAGAATGCAGAGGAGTCATAGCCCTTCCACAATGCAGGAGTGAGCTTTGCCCACATTTATAGCAAGTAATGAGGGAGCAGGAGTCAGGACTTCAGCTTTCTGGCTGCACAGATCCTCTATTAGGTTGGCACCACTATCTAGCACTACAAAGCAGCTCCAGCAAGTGAGATACTGCAGTGAGACTATGTGCATGCACAAACTCACAAGGCAAATCTTGGAAGCCCAAAGGAGCACTCAGTCAAAGCCCTCAGAAAAAAACTATAAGGGCTACGCATACCCAACTTCATAGGAAGGTGAAATACTGAAGAAACAATCAATCAGCTCTACCTTGATTCCTCAAGATCTGTTTCATTATACTTAAAGTAAGCAACATTTCCTCATGTACACTCCAAGGCAGGCAGTCTGCAGTCTCCTGTCAATTCATCACTCTGCTGGCCCACACTTATCCTCATTGGAACAAAGCAATTCCCCCTCGTCATTTGTTCATGAGCGTTCTGGACAAACGCACAAATTCAGTCCACTCTGTGGATACACAGAGCACAACAAAAATATCTGTTTGATCTTTATGACTACTTCATAAAGAGAAGAGATGCAGCAGTCATCTGTAAGAAGACAAAATTGAAGACTGGCTTGGGCTGAAATTCAGAAAAGTAACAAGACCACACACCACTCTGCAGAAACCTGGCTTCAGTCAGTAAAACCTTTCCAGAATTATAGCGTGTTTCTTTTCTGCCCTGCAATAGCATCGCAAGGAGTAGGTCCTGAAGGAGACATGTTTCAGCATGACTGCCATTTTCAAGCTAGCCCATCACTGTGGGCACATCTCTTTGATGGAGAATAAAAAGGGTTCATCCTGAAACAGGTGAAACGAAGTCGTAGACTGTAACATGAGGAAGACAGTAGAGGGAAAACGAAGAGATTTTAGTCTTATTTCTTGCAAGGAAAATCACAGACTGATCACGTGGTGAACTTTATGTGACAGAGACTGGTGCAGAATGGGTCTTGGGCTATTGACCCCTTTCAAAATCCTTGTGACTGTCACACTCTCACTTTATCACCTGAAGTTTCACGACCCTTTCACTCTCCTCCACAACACCTTCACATCACCCACCCTTTTAACTCCACCTTACAGAGTGACCCCACCCAGTTGTCTCCAGAGACAATGGATTTTATCTCTCTGAAGGTCATCGGCTTATGGTTCCCTTTCCTGCAGTGTCTCTCCACTGTGTGCCTTTTCCTTAATTGTGAAAGTCACAGAGCAGGCACCAGCCCTCCCCTGTAGATTTGAGTGCCTTGCTGCCTGCAGCCTCCCCTGCCAAACTCGTGTCCATACCACGCTGGAGTTCAGCATTGCTACAGGCACAGACAGGATGACCTCTATCCTGCACGGCCAGTTATTTATTCTGATACTTGCAGCCTCATAACTCTAATAACAACAGACACTCATATACATAACCTCCTTTGCAACACTTCCTGCAGCCAATTCTTCCCAGGACTGACAGAGCAATCACAGGAAAAAGCACACAGATGCAAAAGCATGTCCTTCTTCCCCAAGGCCAGCTCCCTCTCCCAGCATAGCAGTTAACAGAGGAGTCAGGAAGCACCTTAATTAAGGCTGTGATTGTGTGATGAATATTTTACCATATATATGTATTCTAAAATCAGGATCAACAGTTAAAGCCCAAAATAAGACAGTAAGAGCTTGATTGAACTTGTGGCACTATTTATAAACTGTCCTTTGTGCTGCTGTGCAGTTGGAGCAGCCCTTTTGCCTTCCATGCTTTGGTGACACCACAAAGAAGGAGCCCTCCGGCACTCATTCCTCTCCCCCTGCAGACGGGCAGGATGGCAGCCCTGTCCGCAGGTGAAATTGTGTTACTGCATCCAGCAGTTTGCCTGTTACAGGAAAACATGCATAATTATTCCTGCATGTTTCTGTGTTCCTGCACGCAGTATCTACAAGATACCTTAGGAGGGACTTTCTGCTTAGCCAGAGCACAAGCAGCAGCAGACTGTGCTGCTACTGTACAATGTCATGTTGTGGAGACATGGAATGGAGACAATTGCAGACTTCCTCATCTTCTTGTTTTAGGACTGCTCAGCTAATATCCCCTACTGCATCGGACAGTAGAACAGCCATTTGAATGCTCTGTCTCAGTTCAACCACTTGCCAGTTTTTTTTCCTCTCTCAATTTTGTCATTTGAAATAGCCCATGGGTATTGACTTAACTGTGTGCAGCACTGCTATCTAGGACAGTAGCTGGATATGTTTCCATATTTATGTGGGTTGGACTGTGTTTATTGACTCAGACTGCCCTGGACTTTGGTCCTTAGAACAAGCCCAGGATAGCAGTCAAGTGAAACCCTCCATTCAGTTCCCAGGACTCTGACGTACTCTTGCCGCAGGTCTTTCCCTCACCTCAAATGCTCTTCTCCTTCAGAACACACATTCTTCTTGAAACTTCGTATTTTAGATCTGTTTCCAAGTCATCCAGGAATGTTAACATCTTTTCTCAAAGAAAATATTAAAGTGAAATTTTCTTCAGCTTCTTCACTCAGCTTTAAAATCAAGACACCATGAAAGATGTTCTGTCCAGTAGTTCTAATGAGAGGTTTGAGATGTAATCAATGCCAAACTGAGGGCTTGCAAAAGCACAAGAATCACTGGCGGGACAATGAACTCCCATGATGTAGTCAGAAAAATGGGTGCCCAGCTACCCTGATGATGGTAGGTTGATACCTACCTTCCTGATGCATAGCCTGATGTGTGAAGATCTATCTCTCCTTTTCACAGTTGTCTGCCCTTGATTTCCTTACAGCTATACGTTTAGAGATGGGGTTTATTTACTCTCAAGTATATATTAAGCATATTAAGCATTCTTTCTTTAAGCTTTAAGAAGCTGTTATGGTTGGGTTTAGGAATACCTAAGCTAATGATGTTCTGAGGGGGAAAATATCAATGCAGACAGGTTTCTGATTAACCCCATAAACACCGATACACTGAATTGTCTATCATGACTGAAGTGTTATAGGATCATTAAATCTTCTGCCTAAGCACAGAGAGCTTCTCCATGTCAGACTACCTGCCTATTAGGTGGCAACAGGTTTAGGGGTTGCATTTGTGTTCTCATGGGGATGAATCTTTGCTCATTTTGTTTCACTGCATGTAGAGTTAGTGGTATATGTCCATGTCAAGAAACACAGCAAAAACATGACCTGCCAGAACTTGAATCTCATGGTCTGAAAAAGGCAGACATGCTGCAAAGAGAAAGATGAAGCAACCAAAGTATGAGAAAAACATCTGTTATTATTTTGCACCACTTCTGTGTAGCCTCAGGCACAAACCAAGCCTTTGTACTGGGCCCCTTGTATAAAAGGTGATCATCCTGCCTGAAAGCCTCATATCAGTAATATGGGGGAAAAGGAACAGAGATGTAAGCACTGAGGGACAGCATGACTGACACAGAGGATAAGAGGGAAACAGTACCATAACTGGGATCAAACCTTTTTTCCACTGTGGTCTTTAAGCAGTGATATAAGGAAGAGTGGGAATGTCTGACAAGACACAGGAGCACATGTTTGGCAAGAGTCCGGAGAAGGGGGAGACAAGGATTGCAGACCCTAAGCTGGTGGCAAGAAGGCCAGGAAGAGGTGAGTCAAGAGCACATGTAATTCTCAGCAGAGCATGGAACAGTAGATTATTTGGCATTTTGTAGTTTCTGCAACCATAGAGATGGATACATGCATCCAGTAAGAAATAAAAAGAGGCAGTAAGGGTATATCCCGAAGGACAACTCCAAGATGAACAAAACCAATGAAGTACCTTGGCTTAAAAATGCAGAAGAGAACAGGGGACATGAGAGCCATCAGTCATGGGGACTGTATGCAAAGAGGCTGGGTGGACTCTGGCAATCAGATTCCAGGCTGAGAGAACAATCAGAAAGAATCAAAAATAGCAGTGAAAGAGAAGGGAGGCAGGACAGTCAAACACATAAAAGGGAGGAAGAAGGAGCCTGGAAGCCTATGTGGTATAAGAGAACATCCAGACCTGATGAACCAAGCATGCATACTGTATGGCTGTTAGTTTAAGAGTTAAAAACTTACAGGGGAAAAAATATTTTCATTTTATCAAAAAGACCCCATAACAAAACAAACAAACAAACAAACAAACAAAATCCCCCAAACAAAACACACAAAAACCCAAACCCAAACCAAATAAAATCCTGTTTCCAAACTGGCTCACGGAAAAGAAATGCAAACAGAGGAGGAGAGAGGGAGCCTGGCTCATCAGTAGGTATAGTCCCATCTTGCACTACCTCTTCTTGACTGTTTATAAACCCACCCTCCCAATGGCTGCTCAGCTAGATAGAAGCATGCATTACTTGTTGATGGCTTGTCCAGCTGGAGTGTGTTCTACCTCGTACCCTTCTTTCCTCAAAACATCAATCACTGTGTTGTTGCCCATGAAGTGACCTGCAGTTAAGAGAAAAATGACATCAGAACTCAACAAGCATAAGGAAAGAGAAAGAACAAAGTTCTTCCTCATCACAGGAGGAGTGCCACACTCAGGGTAGGCAGTGCTTTACCACTCCCCACCACCATGCACCAGAAGCACAGGATCTCTAACAAACAATAACTGAACTTTCTCACGGTCACTTCAATAACACATTCTGCCTTTCTAAAAGGCAGAATTGATTGAAATTACTCTGGACCCGCAGGCTGTTGCATTACCAAGCTACTGTGGATTTCTTGGGGCAGTAAGAGATGAAGTCAGGAGACACTTGTTCAGGAGCAGCACTGAGTCTACAACTGGTGGTGGTGCAAACCAGGTCAGAATCTGGCTGCAGTGCATTCATCATTTTAATATCCTCTGGCATCATAAAGGCACTATCTGAGATGTTGGTCAACATCACTAACAATTTATAAATGGTTAAGAATCATCCAACTGCAGAGAACTGAAAACAGCTCTGAAAGCCAATGACTTAAATCAATCCCTTTCATTCTTTCAGTATAAGCCACTGAGGACAGAAACTCCACTTCAGTCATGTTGACAAAAGTTTTGGAAGGACTTAGCTAGCTCTGCCCTAATTTTACCCCTCTTATTTATGTGTCCACTCCATTTCCATACAGTTGTGGTGGTTGGTCAGCCCATAATTTGGCATAATGAGTAAATGACTACTCAAAGGATGCAGGAGTATTCCTGAAGGACTGTATGCTCTGCACACTGACTGACTTCCACCATCACTAACACATCAGACAAGGCTGCTGAGAAGCAGATGGACAACAGAGGCTTTGTACAGTCCCTCATAGATCTAGCTTTCTCGAAAACATTTGTTCATTTAACAGCCTACATTAATTAAAATTAGGCTTGAGCAAATGACTTATTAGGGGGATCTCTTGCCTCTGTAGGTAGATGTAAGCAGTGCTAGAACTGATAATAAATTTCAGAAAATCTGTTTTCCACTAATATTATTCATAAATACGTGACAATAAACCCACCAGAATTATTCTAGTAGCCAGGAAACCTAAGGACATAGAAAGAGAAGTTCAATGGTGATGAGATTAAACACAGGACTAAACCCAAGGGATTTATGATTTTTCACTCCAAAATGGATTCAATTAATTAGGAGCACAAAATTCCAGTTTCTTATGCCACAACAGCACAGGGCTTATTTGAGCACAGGTATTTATCAAGATGAAGTTTCCCCAAGAGTCTAAGAACACAAACGTATCTAGCTTAAATGAAATATTTTAACCAAACACTGCAACACACACACCTGTCAGGTACCATATTTTCTCACTTACTTAAGCAGATTTTTCCTCAGCTCCATGGTCTATCTTTTGCCTTTAGAAAGAGTAAAGCTAACATGCCATTATATGGACCTAACCTAATACTATTGGTATCTGTCACTTGCCAATGGTTCAGCCCCACATGTAGTTTGCTGAGGATTTCCACATGTCAGCAGAAAGACCAGATGCAGCAGGGAATGGGAATGACTGTAATTAAACATTGCAGCTGAGTAAAATTAGCCACTGGTAGGCCACTACTAGGTATATAAGGTGCTAGACCTAGTTGCTGTCTCCCACCTTTAACACAGAGGAGAGGTATGTGCAAAGGGAAGGGGAGAGGGGATTCACAACTCCTCCACCCCTGCCTCCAGAAAGCAGAAGAAAGGGGTGCTTCCAAAGGGTGATCCACCCCTTGTGAAAGTGAAGCAGGACAATTCAGACTTTTAGAGAACTAACTTTATTGAGAAGGATAGGGGCAACGTATATAGAAAGTTCAGGCTAGGCATCCATCACATGCAGGCAATGCTGGATGAGCTGAGCAATGAAAAGCAATGCCAAGACTCTGAACTCATATTTTACTAATCCAAGTCCTTCAGGAGGAAAGGGACAAGACATAAAGATAAGGAATATATAGGGCAATCTATGCTGTGAAAATAATTTTCCTCATGCCAGTTTAAGAGCTTACAGTCACATGCATTCACATCACACCATCAAACACATTACCCCCATCGATCTTCAGTTACCCTTGCTCAGAGCAGCGATTTAGGTTGGTATGTAGGAAATTACCGTAGCACATGGATTTCAACCTGCTCGTGCGATATCCTGAAGCTGGGCCATAATTTTCTTTTTAATTTGATGGATGATAAGAATACCTTTTATACCACAGTCACATGTGCAGGCCTTCACAGGAAGACTTTGCTCATTTGTTGCTGATGCAACAAGTTATATCTGCCTGTGAAAGAAAAATGGTGTGCCAATATTGTGCAAAAGAGAACAGATGAAATTAATAGATATGTGTAAAACAGAGGCATACACATATAGACAGGCATGTGACATTAGATTGTTCACAAGATGTGATCAATCGTGAGCCCCTCAGGCTAGGTACATAAAAGGATTAGGTGATGTCAGTGTTTGCTGTCCAAAAGGTGGGCTGCTGTGCTCCATGAGACAGAGCTGGTCTGGTGCCCAGAGGACCCAGCTCTACCCAAGCTAGATGCAAATGAAAAAAAGACAGAAGGGTGAGGGTTTGAGGTACAGGACCTAACCAGGAGCCTCTCTAGCATCAGCACTTTTGCCTCTTTTCTGGGAATAGTCACAGAAAGAGCTTGGTGGTGTGTGAGAGACCTGATTACCAAAAACAACTGTAAGAAACATGAGAAATAATGACTCCAAGGTTTAAGATGAAGCAGCTACACTGCAAGTGAGACTTTGTCCAAAGTCACATGACAGGGAGTAGGCCTCTTTCACCTGTTTTCTGTTTTAGCCTAACACACTTGAATGCCCCCCAAAAGAAAAGCCCCGGGCCCTGTCCCATCAGAAAGCCTGCTCTTTTCTTTCTGTACACAGCCTTGCATTATCCTCATACCCCTAGGTGAAGAGATTCCTCTGAGAGGTCAGTTTACTCTGGTAGGGGGTTGGGGAGCCATGAATCTCTATTCTTCTGTATTCAAGCTCAAAGAGAAACTAAGAAGCTGTTGTGTGCACCAGTTCAGCCATGCACTCTACTGGAGAGTCAATAAGACTCCAGCCTTTAATCTGCATTGAAAGGAGATGGCATGCAGGGACCACAACAGGCAATACGCTCAAACAACAATGCTCTTTGACTAATGTGCACTTGCAGACTAGTCCACACACTCCTGTGGACATGCATTGAGCTCTCCTGACCTTCCTCAGTAGCAATACCCAATCTTGCAGAACACAGGCTACAACTATTGCCATAAAATCCACTTTTCTTGCTTGCAGCTTTTACTGCTAGTGCATGCAGAGGTGTTTTCATCTAGGTAACTGTGCGAGGACTGTGGGTTTCAGCAGGGGGTCCTGAACCAGTCTGAGCCATCATGAGGCTGAATGAACAAGGAGATACTGCACAACAGAAGTTCTGTTTCTTTTCCTGAATAGTTACTTTTTATCTAAAGCAAGATTGTAAGGCTGAAGAAAACTACATTCCTCTCTGAATTTCAACAAAATCCACAATTCCAGGCTGGCTGATACACAAATTTCCTTGGCCTTCTCTTGGAATCATGTAAAAGGAAACCCCCAAGCCCATGTAATTCTTTATGTCTGCTGTATTTTCCTTGGTAGAAAGACAGCGCTTTCCATGTGCCCCAGAAACATGCCAGGACCTCACCATCTACAAATATCCCAAGACAATGAATCACTGGATGTACGCATAAAATAACAAAACTGTTTGTTAGGAAACCTGATCTGGATTGCTGGCCTCCAAGAAGTGGTGGCAACAGCTACAGCACATGATCATAATAGTGCAACCACAAAACGGCACAAACAGTTCTAGCCACTGGGGACATCGTAAAGTAGGATGTTTATCTCTGCCTGGGCTGGGAGTGCTCAGATGGGCTTTTTGTGCCAGAGAGTCTATGGGTCACTGAAACAAGTATTTTCAATAATGTTTTAGAGGTACAGATCTTATTATTATTTAGAAGCTTCTTGCAAATACCCATGGCAACGATCATCTGCTATCATTCTTCTTAGATTGCTTCCAAGATTTGTATAGATAAATTCATATAACATGCCCCAGGAGGGTGAACAGAACACTTGGAGTGTCTGGATTAGAGATACTGACCTGTAAAAAGGGCATGACATGAGGCTGCTGACTATGCTATCCATGAACAAAAAAAGAGAAACTTAAGCAAAAATTACCACTTAACTGTAAGGCACAATGGACAGTTCATCCCTCTCTATGTCACACCTATGGCAGGATTCTTCTCCTACCCTTTCAGTAATCAAAGTATCCTCCAGTAACAGCCTGTGAGCCAATAAAGCCATGGAGAAGGGTTCAAGACTGCCAGTGCTCCCTCAAAGTATGCAAACCAAGCAAAGGAGAATTCCTGATGGTCTGGAGAACAAAGAATCATAGAATCATTTAGGTTGGAAAAGACTAAGATCATCAAGTCCGACCAGGACTGCCAAGTCTGTCACTAAACCACATCACTAAGCACTGCATCTATGTGTTTTTTAAATACCTCCAGGGATGGTGATTCCACCACCTCTCGGGCAGCCTTTTGCAATGCTTCAACACCCCTTCAGTGAAAAAACTTTTCCTGGTATCCACTCTAAAACTCCCCTGGTGTAACTTGAAGCCATTTCCTCTTGTTCTGTCACTACTCATCTGGGAGAAGAGACCCCACCTGCCTAAAGCCTCTTTTCAAGTAGTGGTAGAGAACAGTAAGATCCCCCCTGAATCTCCTCTTCTCCAGACTAAAGAACCCCAGTTCCCTCAGCCGCTCCTCGTAAGACTTGTGCTCCAGACCCTTCACCAGCTTCATCACCCTTCTCTGGACATGCATGACCCAAGTCAGTCCCACAGGTATGTGCAGTCAAGAGCTGAAAGTTCACATGTGGCAGATCCAGCCAATGACATAGAGGATGCAGAGTACTCTTAAACAATTTCATTGGATGGAATTCAAACTGCAAAACAGACATCCTACTCCTCCCACAGGTACAGATCACTTTGTCCACCTTATGGGCTGATGAATGCTAAAGTGATCCTTACTGACATCAGGTACCTGGCAAAACTAAAATGAGCTCCTGAAAGACACAGCTCTTAGGACACAATGACTAAGAATGGAGACTCAAAAATCAGTCATGTGATATCACTACCCACAGCATCCCCACAGGCAAGAACCCATGGTCTGTTATCCCCTGAAAGGAGCTGAATGAGAGAAATAGAAGCAAACCTGTGGAAAGAAAAGGATGCTCCTCCCTATCCCCAAATCTCTACTTAGTTTAACCTTTTGGCACAAGGACAAGGGACCGCTTATGCTCTGTGAATAACAGGCAAAGTCCATTTTTCACACATACCACAAAGTGACCTCACTCTGCTTCCACAAAGTACTAAGTGACCAGAGAAAGATAACCCTAACCATGTCTTACTGGTGGAGCTTGGCAAGCCATATTGGAGGCAGTCATACCGTAGTCATACCATAGCAAGCACAGAGAGAGTCCTCAACTATCCGTAACCAAGTTACTACCAAACTTGATTGCAAAAATATCTGTGCACAACTGCAGAGAACTTCCTATACAGGCTGACAATGGCAGCAGTGGCAACCATTCCCAGCTGAGCACCCTTGAATAAGGCTGTACTTGGTGCTCAGAAATCCCTCATGCATACACATAGTTATACTTTTTAATTACATGTTGGGATGCAGAACATGGAGTCATTTTAATGCAGTTAGTAAAATTCTGGAGGAAAAAAAGATAAAGTATTTAATACGATCCAAAGCAAAAGAAGGAAAGCAGGTAATGTGATCAACTGTTACATTAGTTTCCTTTAAATGCATGCCTTTGTAGACACTGTTCAAGAGAAAGACACTGCTTTCAAGCATGAGCACCATGCACCCAGGCGAGGTGAGCTCACACTTCACTTCTCCCAGCATCAGAGGGAGGAAGTCCTGTGCAGGAGGTAAACAGAGGTTATTGATAAAGTAGCTGGTATTCCTGATCTGCCACCTAAGTTAAAACAGTTTCTCAAAGAGAAAACATGTAACACTAAAAGTAATAAAACCTTCTTGCTTTCCAAGTTGGGAAAAGCTCAGGTACCAAAACACAAACCAAAGGACCAAGAGCACGGTACTCTCACAAATTTAGTGCTGCCAGGAGAAGGGAATGACAAAAATTGAAGGTGATGGAGGTGGCCCTAGGGGTATTGTACATCAACTTAAAGACTTCCCGAACTCACATTAAGTGAGGGACTACAAAGATGTTGCATTACAATACTTCTGCATGCATGTAGATCAAATCCCCAGCAAGCAGCCCTACTGTGTCCTCCAATCCTTTTAAGACTGCAGACTTCCAAACATACTCCTTCCTGTGACTACCTGTAAGATTAAATACTACTCCATAAACACTGAAGTTCAGGTTTTACTCCACTGAGGCCAGGTCAAGTGTTTGTTTTCAAAAACCATGATTTCCTTCAAACCTCTTTTTTAGTACAAAATCTTGGTGGATTCAGTCACTCTCAATCCAAAGCGGAAAATCTGGTGGGCAAGACTGTGGAACATTGGTAATCTCTATGCCCCAGAAAAAAAATTTCACTAAAGATGGAGAGATTTAAAAAAGGTGCCTCAAACCTGCATTCACTCAGGAGGAAACAAAAAACAACCCACCATTTCTTTAAAACTTATGTGCTTTGCTAATTAACTCACCTATATGGAATTACTAAGATTCATTTTCCATATTTGTTTGTAGGAGAATCATGTAAACATTAAATCCTTCTCAGAATAGTTGAAGATGAAGGACTTGCACAACATGGGAAAAATTGCCTAGTACCACAGAAAAGAACCATATGAAGTTACAATTTGCATGAGCCAAAATGAAGGCATTTTTCTTGTGAAAGACACCAAGACACTCTTATCATCCAGGTTCTGTCAAAAACTAGGTCTCATAAACATATGACTTTTGGTCCTGAGGATTCCCATTTTTACCTTCGGGTAAAGTCAAACTTTCTGATAACTACTGACTGATAATTGAAGCTAGAGAAGGGTTTTCCACTGATCATAAGGCCAAATTTACAGCAAAGTTAACATAAGGAAAAAGTTTACAGCTCCATATCACTTATTTTGTAAAAACTGAGTCAAAAGGAACAGCTTCTGTTTAGTCAGCCTTTGCCACTGAGGCTGCATCTGCACCGGCATTTACTCAGAGTTTTCCACTGTTGAAGCTCTAGTCTGATTAGGCAAGCAGACCCTCATGTAGGCAATTATGTTAGCAGCCAGCATTTTGTTACCAGTAAGAGAACAAAATATGAATGCTATGTCTGAGCTGCAGTATTCATAGCCACCTCTGCAGTGGGACCTGCTCCCATTCCACCCCACTGCTTCCCACTATATTAAAACATACAAGAAGAGATGAAAGTTTTCCTACTGTAGCTGCCCACTAAAGGTAGCTTGGATAAACCCTAGCACTGAGAAGCAGCTGATGGTCACCACACTGTCAGTACTTGAGCAGAAACAGCACACAGTTGTTTGAACCTGGCTGATTTTAACAGTTGTACTTACTAATACATTGGAACAGAGGTTTCTGCCTCTAATGCAGAAATGCAAAGCTTTCCTTATTTCATGTGTCAGACATGCCAGGAGGAGCGCCCTTCATGTGAACCCTGGGGCTTTGGATGTGGATCCTGCCTCCACACAACATTATCTATCCCCTTCAGGGGTTGTTGTTCTAATAAACCCTGTCATTAGCATTCTGCAGACTCAAAGAGGCTACTCAGGAAAACAGTCTCAAACTGCTGGGTTGTATCTGGCATTCTCAGATTACAGAGGTACAGGCACACCTTCAGGGACTCAGCCTTTCCTCCCAACCAAATAGGCTAAAGTGATGCTGCACTGCAGAGACATAAGAAGCAAGCAGGCAATCAGCAAGCCCTTTGTGCCCATGTAGAAGTGATGTAGCCCCAGAAGATTCATTTAATCTGTTTTATCATTATGTTATCGTCCTGCCCTCCCCTCCATTTCTGTCCTCTTCCAGGACCTGCCAAGATTCAGCTTCTTGTTCTCGTGAACTTCCTTGGTTAAACATTTCAAATCCTTTATATAATGTACAGATAAATTTACATTACCTGTGTACACCCACATTTCCCATCCTAAATGTGCTGATGGCAGGTTCAAGGGCAAACTAATGGCCCATTTACCTGGGCAACTTTCATATTCTCATGGCAGGTTTTTGTTTGGTTTTGTTTTACAGGTATAAACACCTACACAAAGTGGACAGAGACATCCTGGGCTTAGCACTGTTGATTATTTTTACAAACAGTGGTGACAGGTCCTTTCTCCGGTTTTTTCTTTTCCAGAGACAATGTATCTTGTTCCTCTTGCATAATTTCCCATCCAAAAATGCTAGATGGAATAGCAGGTTTCAAGAAATAACAGTGAACAGCTTTACATGGAAACACTACCACCTAACACACCACTCAGGACAGAGACTCAAGGGAAACTGGAATTGTGCTGAAAATCCGATCTTTTCTTTTTGCTTTTTATGACAAAAGGGGAAAGGGGAAAGGCATCAGACATGCCTGTGGATCCAATGCACTTGGCACCAAAGACTGACACATAACTGACCAATCTCCCACATCCCAAGGGCTGCCTCAGAACCTAGAGAAGTTTGAAGAAGCCATTTGGTGGACTATGGCAGACTCTGGGGTAACTATACGTGGTAGCACATTCTTTCTTTTCCTTGTGCAGATGGCTAAGACAATAGGTTACACACCCACCTTCAGCTCAGACAGGGTCAATTACACTTCTATAATGATATCCAAATCCTTCTTCTGTGTGTTGTTGAATCACATGTCAACCATCCATGAGTTAATTTTAGTTTAGCAAGTATCAGTTGACTCAGCTGCTGGGAGGAAGACAGCTAAGATCTGGAGCTCTTAGCTGGATTGCTAATTCGGATACTGGTTCATCAGTCTGCTCACAACAATTCTTTCTGGGAGGTCTTGCAAAGGGCAGGGTAGTAAAGGCTGGGAAAAAAAGCAGCTAGTACCTGGAAGTTTGAATCCATACAGCCTTAGCAATGCTAAATAAGCACACGCATTATCTTCTTTAGTAATTAGAAGAAATAATAGCTGAAGAAGTTTTCGCCACCATCCCCCTTTTGTTAGTGTTAGTGGTAGCTTGCCAACATCCACTATACTTTAAAGCCTCAGAATCATGCTTTTTTTTCAGGAGCAGCAAAGAAAAAAGAGCTCTGAGAGAAAAAGGAATTTGCCAGTGTTTACAGCTTGAGAAGTTGGTCCTTTTAATCTTGTCACATCAACTAGCATCTCTCAGTGAAGTCAGTCATTTCATCCACAGGGATATAAGGCATCTTAGTTCCCCCTGTACTTTTTGTTCCCGAGCCGGCACTTCTGGAGTTTCTCAGCTGTTCAAAGTGGCAGGAGATACTGGAGGGAATTTAAACTTGGCTCCCAGAAACTCTGGCTTCACCTGAGGCCTTGTCTGTCACAATAAATTCAGGATCTCATGCCACTAAGTATGCTTCCTCCTGCATACAAAAAAAAAAATCCCATGCTTCCCCCCCCCCCCCCTTGTAGTAAGTAAGCCAAAGCAAACAAGCCATGCTCATCCTAGAATAAAAGTGACCATACAGATGCCACTAAGTATGCTTCCTCCTGCATACAAAAAAAAAAATCCCATGCTTCCCCCCCCCCCCCCCCTTGTAGTAAGTAAGCCAAAGCAAACAAGCCATGCTCATCCTAGAATAAAAGTGACCATACAGAAGGAAAGCCCATCTAGAGTAGAATCTGGTGAGAAACATAAAGGGAAACATGGAATGCTTCTACCTCAACAGGAAAATGTAGGCTAGAAAAATATCTTCCCAGTGCTGAAGGGGGCAGGAAACATGATGGCAAAGAATATGGAAAAGGCCAAGGTACTCAGTGCCGCTGTCACTTTATTTACTGGTAAAACCAGCCTTCAGAAATCTCAGGTTTCTATGACTAGAGAGAAAGTACAGAGAAAAGGTTTACCCTGGGTGGAGGAGAATGAGTTTAAGGTACATTCAAACAGAAAAGACGTGCAAGTTCCAATAGGATACACCCAGAGGAACCTTGTGAGCTTGCCAATGTCACTGCGAGGCCACTCTCATTATCTTTAAAATCTTGTGGCAATTGGGGAAGGTCCCTGAGGACTGGAAAAAAGCAAGTATTACTCCTATCTTCAAGAAAGGCAAGAAGGAGGATCTGGGGAACTACAAACTGGTCAGCCACACCTCTATTCTTGCAGAAGGTGATGGAACAAATTATCCTGCAAACCATTTCCAAATGTATTAGGGATAAGCAGATGACTGAGAGTGGTTGGTACGGATATATGATGGGGGTGTCCTGGCTCATGAAGCTCAGCAAATCAAGTCCTGCGCCTGAGCAGGAATAGCTCCAGGCACCAGGATAGGCTGGGCACCGACTGGCTGAAGAGCAGCTTGGCAGAAAAGGATGTAGTGTCCTGGTGGTCATCAAGTTGACCTTAAGCCAGCAATGTGCCCCTGTGGCAAAGAAGGCCAAAGGCCTCCAGGACTGCATTAGGAGAGGTGTTGCCAGGAGACCGAGGGAGGCAATCCTTCCCTGCTCCTCAGCCCCAGCAACATACATCTGGATCCAGTGTCTACCTCTGGGCTCCCCAGTTCAAAAGAGATGTGGACATATTGGATAGAGTCCAGCAAAGGGCCACAAAGATTATGAACAATTAGAACATCTGTCATACAAGGAGAAGCTGAGAGAGCTAGGACTGTTCAGCCTGGCAAAGGGAAGGTTCAGAGGGTGTAAGATGTATAAATACCTGATAGGAGGTTGTAAAATAGGTAGAGCAGAACCTTTCTCAGTGGTGCCCCATGAAAGGAAAAGAGGCAATGAACACAAACTGATGTAAAGGAAATGCCAATTAAATGTAAGAAAAAGCTTCTTTAGTGTGAGAGCGGTTAAACACTAGAATAGCTTGCTCAGAAAGGTTCTGGAGTCTCCATCCTTGCAGATACTCAAAATCTGACCAGGCTCAGTCCTAGGAAAACTGCTCTATATGATCCTGCTCTAAGCAGAAGAGTGGACCACAAGATATCCAGAGATGCCTGTCAGCTTCAGCTATACTGTGATTCTGTGAAGGTTTAATCAGAAGGCAGCACCCTTGTAAGACCTGTACGACTGGTGAAGCAGCCTTCTCTATGTCAATGTACACCTCTTAGACAAACCAGAAACCTATAGTGTTATCTAGCTGGCTGTCTATGAAGTCACATGTGACATCACTTACTTTGGCTTAGCGTTCAAATCCTGAATGTTCCACTTACAGTTCAGAGAAATTAAAAATGCACATGGAAGAAAGACTGCTTGTGAGAGATTATAGCTGGCTTTGCTTCACAGGTTCTTCCACTGGCAACAGGGAGTAGGTTTGGCTTGTAACTTTAGTGCCACCACACAAAAAAGCCTGTCTACAATTAAAATAAAATACTTACTGAACATGGTGGAATGCCGCTGGCATTACCATCTCTCTTCCCATACTTCCCTCTAATTCCCTCAAACAGAGTTATATTGGCTTGAAACTTTCCAGGTTTGCACTTTGGCCAGAAGCAAAGCTTTTTGGACAGTTGCAGCAAAATCTGTTATTTTTTAGCTCTCCAATTTTGTGCAAGCTTAAATTACTTCCGAACAAAAACAATTCCAGAAATGAGCTCTGACTGCGTAATGTTTTCAACAGAGTATAGGGGGTGTTTTTCTGATCTGTTAAAATGTAGTAGAAGCATAAAATATGCTGGATCTAATGATCAAATCTATCACATTCCAAATTACCACATGTAATACCCTATAAGAAATCAACCTCTATAGCCTTGCAGCTGTATTAAGATCTGGAAAGAGGTAGGAGCTTTATTTTGCACAATGCATTACGCATCTCTGAACTATATCAACCCATCTGAGATATAAAATTAATCATCAATCTTTTCTGATTTTTCCTCCATAAGAATAAAAATACAAAGAGTAGTTTAAATAACAAGAGGGGGTATTTGTAATACCACAGCCACCCACAAATCATGACCCTGCTTGGATGTAATTGATGATAAAAGTGGTTTTTTCAATGATGTTTGGTTAATGAAAAGAACAGAACTTTCCTTACAAAAAGTCTAGCCCTTTTAAAAATAAAAAGCACAGGGTGAAAAAAATCTGGGAAGAAACAACTAAAAGTCTTCTCTCCCTTCTAATCTGGAGACCCTTCAGTATCCTACTACTATTTTAATTCAACCTTGTCCTGGAGTTTATCAGCCAGTGCTAGGAGATACTTTTTCCACTGTGGGCCAGAAGAGGGGAAGCCACGATGCAGTGATGATTTTGTCCCATTCCTATGGCCTTCCCTTTTCTCCTCTTCTGCAGCTCATTCTAACCTGCCTTCTGTGAGCACTTTCCCAGAACCCTAGTCCAGTAATTAACAACTGTACAATACTCAAGCAGTGCTCCAAATGGAACAGAAGACATTTGTTCATCTTCATTGCTGGCTAGCATAAAAATAAATCTTCTGCATAATTATCTATCACATACAGCAACCTTGATAAGCAAAAGGCTAAATTAGCTTGCTGGAAAATAATAAAAGCATGCACTCATATTTGTAATGTGCACTCAGAAAACCTCTAAACTGTGTAGAAATGCATCTGTTTTTTGCATTATATCCTGTGATGTTACTTGTCATTTAGAAAAATAATACAAAACAAATAATAAAAAAAAAAGAAAAAAGAAATGCCCATGCAGTCAAAAAAAAAAGGGATAATGCGGATAATATGCTGCTAAAAGTGGGAGGCTGGCACTGTCCTTTGAGCAGAGCTATTTGGAAGGGCAGATGAGAACAGAGGCCAGAGTGGTATCAAAGCCAGACTGTAATCGGGGACAATTTCAAAGGTGATCTAGAGCCCCCAGAGAAGACAGAGAACCTGTCTGGATTCAAAAGTATGATGGAAAAGCACAAGAAGACCACACATGTTGCTTGGAAAACAAGCCATGTGCACATAAGCCACGGATCAAAGGTGTTCATATAGGCCCAAGGCTCCAGGCAGTGCTGCAGTACAGCAGTGTTGGGTGAATCTGTTTTACTGGAAGTGTAAATCAGGGGACAAAGAAGGGGACAACTGGGAAAAGGAAAATAAGATGAAGGAGGAAAGCAAGAATTCAGAAAGCCTGGGATGGTTTGTAGGACTGTCAATGAAGGTTGAAAACAAGAGAGATGGGGAAGGACAGGGATCTGTCCTGCTCCTGCAGTGTTTCTGGGCTCTGGGGCTGAGCTGTGCCCACTAGTGACAATGAAGTCTGGGGCAGAAGAGCAGGAAGAGAAGGAAATTGATGGAATGAGACAAATGAGACAAAAGCATCTTAAAGACAGGTGACTTGTCCAACGCAGCTGCTGGGATTCAGGGGCTATGTGCAGGAAAAGGCTCTTTTCTCTCAAAGGATTCTGCTCCTGGAGTAGGGCATACTCAGAGTGACACTTGCACCCACAACTGTCTGTTTGCATGGGTCACTCATTGCACAGTTGTGACCCAGTTACTGCAGCCCCAACATCTGTGACCAGCCTCCTGATGGAAGACTAGCTACCTGCAACTGATGCAACTGGCAGTCAGGGCTGACATATATGCTGGTCAGGAATGCACATCAGTTCAGCAGCAGGGACAAGTGCAATCAAAACATCAGCAGCAAAGTACAGCAAAGCTCTGGTCTTAGCTTACAGACAGACATGACCAAAATCTACACAACCTGTGCCTGCTTCACTGTTCTTTGCGACAGCAAGTTGCACAGAGCAACGATAGCGCAGGAAGATAGTGTGTTACAATCTTCATGCGTGCCTGAACAGACATTATCAGCCACCTTTCATTACCTCCCTGCTGTCACAGGACCCTTGTTATGATAAGTTTGTAACCACAGCTCCCTGCTGCAAGTGAAGAGATTCTCACAGACTTCAAATACCAATGCTTTTTGAATGTTTAAGTAAATATTTTCCTTGCCTTGTCTAGATCTTCCATCCTCACTAAAGCAGTAGCCACTGAGACTGGAAAACATCACATGGAGCCTAACACCAGTTTCAGTTCTCCCCCCTTCTCAAGGCCCATATGGTTCATGGTGATGGGATGTGATACTCCTCTAGGAATTTCACACACCGATAGGTGTCTTTTCACACACTGATCCTCACTTCTTCCCTTCCCTGGAGCTAGAGCTAAGGACAGGAGTCACGGCAAACCAATCCTATTTACACCCTGCACCCAGCCCTAGTGTGAAGTGTGGGTGTTAACCTCGCTGAGTTGAATGTGCCTGTAGACTCCTGCTGGCTGCTAAGAGGCAGAAAATGGAGTAGGTTTTCCCCAGCTGGGCCCAGTGGTCTCCTCCAAAACAGTGGCAGACACAATTTCCTTGTGGAAGCACAGTGAAAGACGTAAGGAGCTGTAGCACAAAGAGAAAGGTGAAAGTGCGTCTCACCTCTCCCCTTGCATTTATTGAGCCCCTTAAATTCATGCGATTTGGCATGTTACTCTTTTGGATATGTTCTTGAAAGGTTTATTCAAGCACTGGTGCAACATCTGACTTTATACCTTCTATCTCAGCTCCATGTTTCTCCTGCCCTTCCACCCTGGTTGGCCAGACCACAAGGACGTATACCCAAGAGCTGTTCCTTTTGTGTATGCACTGTAGTTCGTTCAGTATCTTTGGCTATGCATATAAAAAAAAGTCTATAATTATTAAATATTGGAATCAATGCATACACTCTGAGCTCTTTGCATACTAAATAAAAAGAGTCTCCTACACTGAAAAAGTTTTCCTGCTGGAGTACAACTATCAGGGTAAAGCTGTGTTCTGTGTCCACCATGGCGAAAGTTCTAACCTTTCTTTAAACTAAGACAAGCATTTGTAAAACGCTTCTAGCAGACGTGGGAAGAATATGTTCAGGTTGAAGGGCACCTCGATCACATACCAGCTCCAAATGCAAAGAAGAAACTCTTGTCTGGGTACTCTTCCAGCAGATCCTTCACCCTCCTGCCCATTCGCTCATTTCGCTTGTAGATGAGCTCCTGACGGAAGTAGCTGTCTATCTCTTGGGCAGTAATGCGTTCATGGGCCAGAAGTGTAGCATTAATGAAATTTGGGACCTAGGGTAGGGGAAAAAAAAAGTCTTCATGAAAGGGGCATTTATTTCACAGGCAGCCATCATACACAGGTATTTTGCTCCATCACTGAATGCAGCAATTGCCCAGTAAGAAAAAACCCAAAGAAAGCTAAAAAATTACTCAGCAAATTTCTAATGCACAGAGCTTCAATTCTCTCAACATATTGTTTCATAAGTCAGCTGGCTGAATATTATTTTTTTTTTACAAAGTCAACAAATATCCTCCCTTTTCCACACTTTAGATCCCAAATTCTGATTGTTTGGCTGAAGAAAGTAAATATTTGCCACGGGCTATCTTTAGCTACATACCTCTTCCCTAAGTTGCCATAGGTATGACATAACTGTAACGATAATTACACTCTTCTAAGAGAGTTTGACTGGTATCAGAACCCTCAGGCTGTCAAAAAATAACTGCAATTTGAACTAGTTAACAAAACATCCCTAAACTTTCCAAAAGAAAGAGGGCCAGATTTTGTCAGGAAAGAAAGTATTACCACCTCCAGTTCACCTGTCCTCAAGGTATCTTTTAAATTACTGGCTTCCTCCCCTGGGGCCCCCAGGACAGCTGTGGCTGCACACTACCCTGACCTCTTGCTAGTAAACAGAAACATGGGTCTGGAGTTGCAGTCATCCTGACTTCTTGAGAAGTAGCTTCAGGCACTGCAGCTACAGGGACTACTAAGGAAAGGGCCTGCAAATGGTGGTTTCTGGGGAGCAAACACTAAACTAGATGCTTTCCCTTGCAAGGCTGCAGCAGCTAAAGAGTATCTGGAGGCAGTTAAAGACTATTATCGACTGTTTCCAAAGGGTTCTTAGCCCACAGAGGGTCATCTACTCAGACAGGATGGGGTCAAATACAATTTACAAAGAAGTTCTGCTTAAAAACATTAGCTGATACCGTTGCAGACTAGCTCCACTGTGAGGGAAACTGTCCTGCAGTAGGGCCCTTCAGGTAAGTAACGGGCATTTGCTTCCCTGGAGACATATATGTCTTGGCAAGAGCTGTTTTCTCCAAGGACCTCAATGCAACACCAGCTGTCTGCAGCTTGTAACACCTCAGCAGAATAGTGATGCAGCATCTGTATGCTCTTACAGTGCTGGCCTCCTTTAAGAAGCCCTTTGAAATCTACGAATCAAATGCACTGTGTAAAAGCTAAGCAGTATTAATGACCAGGTTGCCTGCACTTGCAGGCTGAAGGGTGTGCAGAACAGAAAGGGGAGAACGCATGCACAAAGCTCAGCACTGGAGAAGTAAGGGTTCATATGACAGTATTTCCAGCTCTGCAGCACTGCACCATATATATTAAAAAGCCATAGGAAAATAGTTATTCAGCAGTGAAAGCCCAGGTACCAACACTCGCTTGTTCAGCGCTGTGAGGCTAGAACCTATGTTTTCATTGATGTGCACAAACTGCTAGGCAGTACCTCACAGACAGGAATAGAAAGGCCTGATATCCCAGTCTGAGGTTAGCTAATCTAACAGCCCAAACAGGTGAAATTGGTCCCTGCTGGGCATTTTCTAGTGGTTTAAAGATCAGAGCATTACATTCCACTGTGCTGCTTAGGAAACAGTCTCCATAAACCAAGTCTATGAGACTTCAGAAGGTTTTCTTCTCCTTAAGATTCAGTCTCTATCTTTTCTTTGTTTCACTCCATTTCCCTTCTTTGGGCCTTGCCCACAGTACACAATCATACTGATAGGGGATATTAAAAAGCTTGCAGCTTGCCCAGCCTTACACAAGTGTCCAAGTCAAGAGTGCATTTCTCTGTTGCTGTCTGCACAAAAAGAGCCTGCTGCTTTTCTCTGTTGGCGATAAGTTTGCTCATACCTAAGCTAGCATAATGTCACAGGATCCTTAAGAAAATAAAGGATCAACTTATAGAGCTTTGATGCTACAGCAAACACAGCACTCATCCAAAAGGTAAAGCCAGGTGTGCCTTTACTTCTTGCATGCAGGAAAATGGGGTGAGGTGGTGCAGACTCCTGGGACAGGAGGCACAGGAAAGCCAACAGGCCAGGGAGCCAGCAATGTGCCCTTGGCCCTTGCCTGTAAAGGGCCTGCCTGAGGAAAGATGAGCATGAGTGAGACAGGGGTTACACTATGGGGACACGTACATAGTACAAGGGCTGTGGTGGCAAGACTCACTTGAGAAGTGTCATGGTTGAAGATGATGGAGTTGAGGTCTCCACAGTTGTAATGCTTGATAAGATCTTCTGTCGTATAGGGGATCTGGAAACTCCCTGCTCGGAGGCTCTCCTGCTGCAAGAGAGTCTGATTCAAAGCAAAGACCACCTGAGGAAGGGGAAGAGGGAGGAAAAGACAGAGTTCCTGGTGAGTTCTCATCTTGCCCCTTGAGAAGGTCATAGACACACAGCTGCCTGCTGAGGGCTCTCTGAAGCTGCTCCCACTCTGAGCAAGTCAGTCCACATGTTGCCAACCCATGCCTCCTCCAGGTCTGCAGATACTCAGGTCCCACAAGCCTGCTCACAGGGAACAGGCTCACCACAAGTAACTCCAGGAGGTTTGCCCATGATGTGATTAATACAGAAGATACAAAGGGGCAGACTGAAACAGGGGCTGTCTTGCTCCCCTAGATGACAGTTTGCCTGACCACCATAGAGCCTCAGCACCCAGACAGGCTCCCACCCCCACAGCTCCTCAGCTACCTACCTAAATTAAGCACAGCTTCTCCTTGTTTGCCCTTTCTTTCTCATCCGCGAGGAACATCAATGCTGTTGTTTCCTGCTTTGTGTCTCCTTCTCCTACACACCCCATTTGTTTCAGGCAGGAATGGCTCTCTGGAGCAGGCCAGGGAAGGTTGGTGGCTGCTGTCCCACAGCAGCCTAGCGGTCTCCCCCCAGTGATGGACTCTGCAGGCAGGGGGCTGCCACTGCCTGCGCTCCATCCTCCTCCTCCTCAGCATTCACCCAGGAATGCAAACACTCTCATTCCCTTCACCCCAAGCTGAACCAGCGTGGCTTCCACAGCTCCTAGCCACAGTGAGCCACTCCCTTGACCAGAAGACCAGGTCTTCTCCAGGTGTTGCTGCTTCCCCAGCTCCTCCACAGCATGGGTGTCCCAAGGCAGTGGCCTCAGGGCCTGACCCAGAGAGAGCTGCCCCCCAGCTGCCTCCCACCCAGGGCAGCGCACACCTCACCAGGCTGACTGCCACTTCAAAGGCACGACAGCCATTTGGAGCAACACTTGACAGGGGCCTCTGGAGCCAAACAGACCATACAGGACCACTGTACACCTTGCTGCTCCAGCCACCACCGCAGGTAGCCACCAAGCTCTGGAGGGGCAGGGACCCCATTCTGCCCCAAGTCCAGAACCCCCTCCAGGCTGAGCACAGGGTGCCAGTGGGCACACAGGTGGGGCGCAGGGCTGGCTACTCACCTGTGCAGACAGCAGCTCGATATCAGCATGGGGCAACTAAAATGCTGCCATCTCTCCCAAACAGCGCTTACTCAAGTACCACTGGTTTGCATGCTGAGACTAGACAACTGGAACACGCTTTCCTACTGCGTACTGGCATATTGCTTTTATTTCTAAAGGAGACATAAAGCTGAGAGATATCACTGAGGTCTTGAAACACATTTCACAAGCTACTCTTGGGAGGGCTGTTTTCCAAGCTCTCGTGACTCTCTGCAGCCTGACAAGGGCTCTGTGTAATTAATACCTCCTGGATATTTGCCTTGAACACCATCAAAAGCACTCTGGAGCTGGAGGTATTCGTCAACACCATGAAAGTCGAATGTTAGTAAGCATACTCATGATGTACTGAGATTATGTGCACCAAATCTTGGGATTACAGGACAGGGCAGATGCAGGAACAAAACAGGTGCAATTTGCCCTCTCCCCACACAACAATCCATCTCCCACAGAAAGATGCAGGTCCCATCAAACCTGGAATCACACTGTCCCCACTACAGCTAGGGTTGCCTGTCTGGATCCAAACCACTGTGTATTTAACTGAATATGAAAGCACATAACTTCGCATTAGTTCTGGAAGGGTGTTCATGAATAGCAACATTAGCTCCCATCTCATGTTTTTAAAAAGGGCAAGAATTCACTTTGTTGGTACAAACTGCACCTGATTAAAAGAATACCTCCAGGCAGACACTCAGGAAAGTTATATTGAACTAACCAGTGGCCATCTTGCAAAGGACCCCTGTTTAATTTGGAAGTAAACAAAACTAATTGAAACCACTTCATATCTGAACAAAAGTTTGCAAGCTGGCTGAGGCTCATTGCACTCAGAAGCCATCATTTTCCATTTGTTTGGCTTCACTTCCCACACAGAGATGCCCTAACGGATGTTAATGATCAGACAAGATTCACTGAGAGACAGGCCAAATCCATGCTGATAACACAGGATTTCTACAGCCAGGACTGCTAGGTCATGCCAGGAAAATCTCATACATACAATCAGTCCAGCCAAAGGCACTTCCATGGGAATGGCTTGGTTTGTAAGTTATGCGACTACCATCGCAGCATCTGCCTGGACAATTTACCATTAAAGCAATATGGCCCTTTCTAGACTCAGCAGCCTCTGAAACAATAACCAGGCAGTCCCTGACCACAGAGCAGGAATAAGACCTGTGATGGTCACCTGAGCGGGTCAGGTAGCTCTGCCTCCATTTACAGTAAGTACAACAAAGAGGCTTTACAATTTTTACCTTTCGATTTTCATCAGAACACAGTGGAGGGTAACAGGCTTCTGTGCAGAAAACACCAGCCTGCTGGGTGAGACGTGAGAACAAAGCAAACCTTCCTCTCTCTGCTGCACTCCCACAACCTGCACTCCTGCTGTCACTTGCTCCGCATGCTACCTTCTGCTCCACACACATATCTTCCCTCCTCCCTTGCAGTGTGCTTCAGGTGGAACAGATTCAGTCTCTCCTCTAAGCAGACCTGGCCTGGACCATGGCAGTCAGGTCAAGCCACACAAGCATCTTTCTTCCTTGTGCCCACACACCGGCCACAATAAACTAGCACACAGTGAACTGCAAAAAGCTAAATAAATGTGTCTCAAGAGCACAGTTTAAAACTGCACTGACTACCTGCAGTTATGGAGGATTACCACACATGTTTACATAGGAATAGAGTCAACTCACATCCCGCCCCACTACACACACTTCAGATTTCTACTGCTGGCATGACACAGAGCTGTCCTGGTAAGGCAGTTTTGGCAGTTCTCCAGTCTTTGCTAAGAGTACATCCTTCTGGTATGGAGGTGGGAGAGTTGATACTGGAAATGTGAAGAAATCTCAGGATGGCAGCAGCTGAAGGGCTTGCCTTCCCAGCTGGGGAAACACAAAAGACCTTTCACAATGAGGTGCTTCATGTTTCACCTCAAAGAATAACAAGTGTCCAGGCTCACTGCCCAAGACTCCCACACTCCATTCTGACCAAACTGCCTGGGGACAGACCATCCAATAGGCTGCTAAGGACCCATAGCCCAGTCAGTGGGTTCGCATGACACTGCATGGGCTGTTTTTCTTTGGCACAGAGGATTACAAAGTGCTGTTCCCTGCCAGGTGAGACGTACCCATGAGCAACATCTTTGCCCATTTGGATCTAGATCTGCATCCTATCACTGTACATAGCACTGAGAGAGAAGTCACACAAGAACAACCCGAAGTCTACACAGAGAGGGGATTTTCATCGTGGCATTGTAAGGGACAGTGGTGGTCTCAGCTCCTTTGAAAACAGCTGCAGCAGCTCAAGTCCCTGCACACCATTGTCCACCACAGCCCGAGCACTGGGAGCCAGAAAAGTCAAGATACGATTAATGGTAGAAATCTAAAAAACATCAATGTCTTTGACAGTTAGCCTTCCCTAATGAGTTACAGTAATTCATGTCATCAGGCTTTGCACAGCTGGAGGGTAGGAGATGCTATTGCCAAAAGTACTCTCCACATCAGCTGGCCTGAACAGAATGGTGGCATCTGCTGGAGGGAGATCATGGCACCTACTGAACAGTTACACAGGATTATGATTTGGTGTCTGTTTGTGTGTTGAGCCTCCCAAAGGAATGTAATAGTTTCTCTCCATTTCTGCATTACTCGTACATTCTTGGAGGAACTGTAACCAGCAGAAAGAAGAGTGTGGGGTTAAAGAGGGAGGAGCTGTTTCCAGTACCAGGTGTTGCTTATAGCTGTGCCCTTGTGAGAAGGTTATCTTCAGTAAATAGTAATGGATAAACACTGTCAGGATCTCAAGAGAAAGAAGATTCTTGAACCTACTGTTCTGAAAATATTTAAAGACCCTGAGGTGGGTCTTACTCAGAGGTTGGTAACTCTTATCTGTCATTATTTCTCAAAGAAAACATTAGACTAGGTGCAAAGTAATAGTTAAGGAACACCACAGCCATCAGACTCGGTGGATCAGATCCCTGTATTGTTTACCAGATGCAAAAAGCTGAAGAAAGTCGATAAAGCATGAGAAGCGGGGACCAGATCACCAGTTGATCTGCAGCTGCTATATGTGCTTGGCACAAATACTGCTTGCCTTCCTAGGTCCCCATTCAATCATGCAGTCCTTTCATTTCTAGGAAGTCCAAGGAGTTAAGACAACAACAGGAAAGAAGGGAAGGTTGAAGAGAAATTTTCAATTTTGATTAGAAATCAAAACCAAGAATTTGTGCTGAGCTGAGCTCCTCCAACAGACGGTACAGAAAGCATGCATCTGTCTCCCAGGTATCTCTTCCACTGCACTGTTTTACCAATTCCAAAATCTTTCCTGTGCTAGAATCCACAGAAATCACTCTACATTAATCCTCCTTGCAAAACTATTCTTCCTTACTTCACACCTCCCCACCCCCCCAGCCCAGCAACTCTACCCTACTCTGCTCCATTAAGTGTATTCATACTAGCATCAAAGCATCTCCTGAAAAGATGTATTCTGAGAACAAAAGTAACAAGTTTATTAGAAAGGGATTTTTTTCCTCCCACCTCCCATTTCTACTGTGATCTCTCTGTCTTTCCCCAAGTCTCTCCCTTTTTGTACTGTGGAAAAAATCGATTAAGCTCTCTGGTATACATATTGCTGCAAGCCTCATTCTCCTCCTGGAGATTTCTTCAGCTGTCAGGAGACACTTGTCCCCTTTGCTAGCATTCTTGGAGTGGCCCGCTAGGCTAAGGGGGTGGGGAAAAGGGGGTTAGAGCCCAGCAGATGCCTTTTTTGTCAAAGACAAAAGACCCCCTGCCATCCTCTCCACTTTTCAGCACTTTCATCCACAGTGGATCAAAGTGCTATTCTGCATATGAAAGGAACCTGGCATTATGCGCCTCAAATTAGCCTATCGCCATCCCGCTAGCCTCCAAGTCTTCCCAACAAAAGCACTCACATCTGTTCCATCATTTGCCTCATCTTCTGGGGTTTTTTCTCTTTGCTCTCAGTTTTTGAGGGCCATTCAGCCCCTTGAATTATAGTCTGGGGGAGCATCTTCCTTGCTCTGGGATCGCTCAGCCGGACAATTTGCTTTTAATTGTCTTAAGGAATCATGGGTTGCTTTTGGGCCCTTCCCAGCGACTAACTGCATCTATTATGGCTTTCCATTCAGTCTCTTCAGCCAATTCTTTCCCTCTTCCTCCTCCTTCTCAAAAGTGTGTTTCTCTCCTTGCTCTTCACCTGGAGGAGACCAATGCTTCTCTGGGCCAGCAAACACTACTGCCCCAAATCAAAGCGAGCCTCAAATCAAAGACATTATCACTATGAAAGTCAATAGTCCTCCTTTGTCATGGTAATGGTCCAGCACACCAAGTGCTGAGAAGAAAGCAGGATTCCTTGCTCAAATGTAACGCAGCTCCTGAGATGTCTGGTGCCCGTGCCTCAGCTGCCTTCAAGGCAGAAAGTTTGGACTGGTATTCTCAGAGCCTGAAAAGTGAATCCACCTGCCATGAGAAGCCCTACAAACACCAGCCTGCACAAATAGGCAGGAGAAGTCTGATTTTGGCAGGGGCTGAGGTTGCCAACAGGAGATTTAACCCACCATCTGCACCTGTCAGAAGAACCTAAGTCACTTTAAGGGCTGTTGCATCAGATTAGATGCTCCTTGTGGCCCCTGCAATAAGCTTTTGTAAAGACAACAAAAAGGGAGCAACTTCCCAAACTTGGATCACTTCTGTGAGAAAGGATGGATTCAGGTGACTAGAAAAGACAGGTTTTCTGAGGGACGCACCCAGAGGACAAGAGACAAACAATACAAGTCATGAAACAAAAGGAAATGGGAACTGTTCTAGGTTACCTACGAGCTGCAAATTTCCCATGGACTTGGTTTTATTTATGACTTGTGTTCTCAAAAGCCAGCATGGCAAGCAGAGGGAACACTTCTCCTCTAGCACAATCATCCAAGGCACTTAGATGACACTGTCTCAAATCAGACACACAGATGCTGACAGAGGTAATGGCAGTGAAGGATTTGATCTTTGGTCTGCTGACAACAAAATCACCCTGGCACATCTGGTGCCAGATTCTTGTAGCGTGTCTTTCTAGAACTGAATAAGAAGACATGAAGTTTTTTGTTGCTATCTGAGACTTATATGGGAATACACAAGCCAACCTTTCTCCAACTAGGAGCTATGAAAACAAGGGACTTCCAATATTTTCAACATTGGGCACTTTTGAAGTAGTGAATGAATTTGTCATCTTTCTTTTGATGCAGAAGGATGGTAGATAATGCTGAATCAGAGAAGCACTGCTTACAGCACTGCTAGAAGAAGTGCAGCTCATTTACTTGTAACAGATTGCATTAATATGTAGTCTTTTGCCTGAGTAATTTACACTGACTTACAGGCTTTTATGTTTCCACTGAAAGCAGGAGAAATAAACATCCCACTATGTGCTGAATGTGGAATAAGACCAGCAGTGGAATAGATTGTTCCCATTTTCACAGGTCAGTTTGCAGTTCACAGCTAGACGCTTCCATAACCTTGCTGCAACTTGCTCCCGTCTTTCTGTAGGGTCATAGCGTGGCTATGAACCTGCGCTACACCTCATCCCTGAGAGCTCTCCACCCAAGTGTTCACTGGGGTGCCTCCTTGTGCTGCAGGAGTGCCTGAAACTTCCATGAAGTTCGTGCTTGTGCAGAAAATCACTCTGTGCTAGAAATGAATGGGTGATGCATGTTTGCACGTTACTAGAGAAGTAACTTTTTTTTTATTTCATCTTTGTTAAGGATTTTGTAAACATTAGAAAGTTTGCTTTTAAAACCTTCATCAGATACATTGTTACCTCATCAAACAGAACTAGGGACTAGCCCTCGAATAGCAAAACAATGGACTTTCAACACATTACACTTAGCATACCTGCCTGTCTCCTACTCAGCATTTCTTCAGTTAGCAATGTCCAGCTTGTTTTGGAGTAGCATTGCTACGTAGCTGGTAAACTCGGGTCAAGAACAGGCATCAGAACAATTAACCAAATGAAAAAGAATTACTAGCAATCCAGATTTCTCTTTGGGTATGCCCGCTTTCCAATTTAGAGGACTGTTTAACCAGTATGCTAGTAGTAAGGGTATCTTTCTTTTGCACAATTATTTATTTTACAAGACACTTAACTCCAAACTGTATTAAAAGACCAACAGCTGGAAAGTGAAAAATCTTAAACTTGGTTTCCTTTGGCTGAGACTGGCTATACTTTTAAAATTCAAGATCTGCAAGGCTTTATTTGCTTTGTTTGATTGTTTTGGTTTTGGTTTGGTTTTTTTAATCTTCTACTACAATAGGAGTTGCTTTAGTCCACTTCCTTCTTCTTTTCCACTAGATACTCTTAAATTTAGTGGATGCAAAACTAAAATACCAAGGTTAACAAAAGAAACCAAACTTTTTTTTTCTTAACTTTTAAACAACTTTACAGGAAAATTCCCTTGGAAAGGAAACACGTTGGCTTTCCAAACTGTAGAAATGATGAAGACATCACTGTGTTTGCCACTGCAAGGAGCAAGCTAGTAACATAGCTTACATAGCCCAGCCTATCTCCACACCTTCAAGGACAACATTTAGCAGTACCTTTTATCTTCCTAAAATGCAATCACTGAAACTAAACAAATTTGGTACTGATGACCTGGGATTTGGCTTCCAGTTAGTTCTCTTTCACAGATGCTCTTTGGAGTGCTGCTAGATGAAGAAAAATAGTCTTACAGGCCTGCTCTTGGCTGCATTGATTATTTTTTCACTTGTTCTATGCATGGCCTGTGGTAAAGACTAAACCTGACAGCCATTTGGAAGACTGCTAGAAGTAGCATGTCATAGAAATGCAGACTACTAACACAACTGTCCCCAGTTCTTGTGCACTTCTTTTTGTGGAATGGAGTAATTCAGAAAGGAAACTTTTCATTGGCTTCAGGGCTTCCCCCTTGTTCTGTAAAACTGATGTACATTACTTGCATAATTCATGTAAGCATGAGCAAATAAAGACTATAAAGTTAATAGAGAAAACAATCTAGCCTTGCAATATGAAGAACAAGCTCAGACCATTATCGTATGTCTTCTGGTAACCATGCAACAAAATACTTTGGGTTTTCTTGAAGTTCTGCCAGCTGGGAATGCATGTTCCATATAAAACACTCGGCATTGATAAAACATTTTTTCCACTCAAGAGAACAATTAGACCAGGACTCTGGCTGCTGTTCTAAACAGAACAACAACTTTGACCAGTGTTTATGTCAAAAGCAACTCAGAGCATCTTCAAAAGAAGCTTCTGGTTTCCAAATGGAGCACAGCAGAGCAAAATGACTTCTTCAAGGTACAGGGGTGAAACAGAAAGTTTATATTAGCGGTAGACTTTGACTTGCCAAGAAAAACCTCATGCAAGAACTGTTAAAATGGTCCCTAGCTATTTTCAGGCAGATCAGAGGCTGGAAATTCTCAGTGCAAAAGCTTTCCAAGAGAAATAGTTGACAATTTTCACATAGTGAAACATAGGCCTAAAGTTGTGCTTCATAGTAACTGTAAGCTCAGCCACATAGAAAAATTAGCGTATTCCAAGGTAGGATGGGAATTTATAGGCCACCAGCTGTGCTGTGCAACCCCCCTGAGAAGATGTTCTTGGAATGAGCCAGCTGGCTCTGCTGCCAGATGGCACCTTCCGTCACCTCCCTGGCTGTCCACATTAGGACATGAGCAGTGTTCTCACTTCAGCCAACACATCAAACTGCTTTTGTGGAAAAATCTAAAATACTCTGATTTTCAGACCCATGAAAACCCACCTGCTGCCAATGCAATCAGGGAACTGCTGGGCATTTGGCACTTCTGAAAGATAGGCTGTTTATTATTAAAAAGTATCTGGGGTTTTTATTTTGTTTTTCTCTTTCAGGTTTTTTCTTTTTCTTGAGAGGGACTGCTGCATGCCAACAAAGACCCATCAGGAATTTTAAGCAACTAAGTTCAATGGATTTGCAAACAATCTTACAGATCAAGTAAGCTATTGCTTTCAAAGTTTGGAAGATTTTAACCTGTGGACTTTAACTCTGTGCCAGTTTTAATACATCCAACGCCAGAAGAAAAGATTCTTATTTCCCTTGCTAACACCAATACTTATCTGCTGTACAACAGGCCTTTATTATTTTCCTTACCCTGCTGACTACATGTTAAAGTGAGATGTGTTGTGACACCAGATTAAGGATAAAAGAGTTCAGAGATTACCTCACTCTGTTTTGTGACACAGAATAAATAACAAAAAGAAGCTATCCAACCCTTGAAATACACTACCTAACACCCCTATAAAGCTCCTCAGGGTTTGTTGCTGCTTTTTTTTTAATATTCATATATATGAAAGGATTAAAATGCTAGCCCAAACTCATAATCAAGGAAAATAAAGTTGGCATTAAGAAATGTCCCAAAATCCAACAGATGGAAGAAACAATCTCATATATTAATTCCTCTAAATTTTATCATCTTGGGAAAAATGCTGCCCTGTTGGTATTTCTGATCAATCTTCATCTTCAACCTTTCTAACTAGAAACAATTCTTGAGAAAAAGTTGCCTCCTTAGAACAGGAGATCTGGTATTTGCTGTTGTGCAAATTTCCCCAAATAGGAAAGTGACATTCTTTTAACGCAGACATGAACAGTGAGGGACCCTACTGGACTAGCTCATGTCACAGCTCAGTGGCAGCTCAGCTCAGCCCTTCTTGAAAACTACACAGACCAGTATGCTACAATACACAATGCATCCTTATGTTGATGTATTTTTCCACCAGACCTTATCAGGATTCTGTTTCCATTTTGGTGCTCATTCACCTCCAAAGCAGCCCTAGGTCCAAACCTTCCCTTCATTTTTTAGTTGCTACTCTTCTCCCAGGGTCATTAGCTTGCTTTTTCACTCGAGCTTATCTTTGGGTTCTTTTGCTTCCTTACACATGAGCAGGACAGGGAACTTAAAGACAGAGAAATGTCAATATTACCTCTCCCCTATTTTTTTTCCAGACACAGCAATATTTCATCTTGGAAGAAAAGCCCACAAGACCCCTCCTGGTGCAGGAACCTTCCTAGACATTGCCCTTGGAACGCTGCTCCAAAACCACTCATCAACCAGAACAACTCTTGCATGGTACTATGTTATGCCAGTTCTCCAAGTTCTGCACTGTTCATGATTAAATACAACCAAACAAAAACCTACCAGGACAACAGAGATTTCCTGTTCAGAATATGTCATACTGAACATGTTGTTAAACATTCTTGGTGTTTAAAAGAAAATTCACAGCAAACAAGCATTTCATTAGGGAACTTTACATAGAAGAACATCTGTTTGAAAGACAAAAAAGGGAATTAAATCACTATCCCTCAGAACAGCATTTCAAGCTTTTGTATAAATCCAAAAAACCTGAAATGAGGTCAAGCCTCCAGAACTTGCTGACCCATTTGGAATTAATGCAAAAAGGAAATTTAAGTTTCCCAAGAGGTTTCAGAACCCCTGGAAAGTCTTGCACATCAATCCCATTGTGATCTCTGTGAGCCCACTGGTGATCTATAAACTACACTGGGGAGACACGTGAATACCAAGGATAGAGGACATTAAAGTCTTTTATCACCTGCATCCACACTGCTGGCTAAAAACTTCGGTCCTAACCAGCTACAGTCTTGCAGCTGAACAGTGCTGCAAATTAAGTGTAACGCTCTTGCTAGAATCTCACTTGACTGTTTCTACTCTTCTTCTTGCACTCAGAAATAGGATTTCACACTACATAAGCACATTGAGTAGGTTCTGATACATTGGATGAAGCACCTCGTCCTACTGCACAAACCTGAGCTGTATATAAATTCCCTTCCTTTACCATTCCAAGCCCCCTCTTCCAGACTTAGTCTTCCCTTTCGGCCTGCTTATTTGTGACCTGCTGGCATTCAGCTTGATTGCATGATTATTCAAATAACCCCCAGAGTCACTGAAAGTGCCCTTGGTGGGCTTGAAACCAGACAAGCTCAGCCAGAACTCACTCAATGCAACACTCCTGGGCTTCTTTGCTGCTACAAAGGTGGACAGGAGAAGGGTAGGTTCCATTCCTGATGGTCACATGCTCAGTGCTCAACTTCAAATACTAACTGCCATCACATTTGCTTTTTATGATCAGGCTGTCCATGCCTCCCAGAGTCCATGGCAATAGGTTTCAGTATCATATTCTAGTTGCAATGTTGATGTATCAGATTCTTCTAACATGACAGTATTGATGCTTTGCCAGGTGAAAAGAAGCGTTAGAGGAAGGAAGTGCTTCAACACTTATCCTTAAATGGTGAGAGTGAGATCCAAGGGAGGAAACTCACTCCCTTGGTATGCCCTCTGGTCAGCATCAAAGTGTAGTACCAAACCCAGAACCCCAATCTTTTGCAGCCTCTACTGCAACCCCCTTGTATAGTCCCTTCCAGGAGACCTTTCACATGAAGCAGAGAGCACTGCTACCTGACAAGCGGCTTGCTTGTCTAATGTGCACATGATGAAAGTGCAAGTTTACGAACATAAAAATAGCAGCACCACTGGTTAAGGAGTGTAAACCTGAGTCATACACCAGGCTCACAGCTAGTGTGTCTAATTGCATATATGTTTCCAAACACTTCAAACCAAGTAAAACTAAACTTGAAACTGTGCACTTTGGCACTATCCTCAGGTATGGGAACTGACAAGCCAGCCCAGCTTTGGGACACAGGACTTCTGCCAAGCTCTCTTTCTGCAAGAAAGACAATCAAATAAATGTCAATCCAAATCATAATTCCCTTCTGAGTCTGTCCACTAGAGATAGCCAGCTTCTGCTGGGACTATATCACCCCTCTGCAGGGGCCCTTAAAAATATTATCAGTACCTTTATTTTGCTCCAGAAAGGAACATACAATTTTACTCATGGTCCAGTTAATTCAGGCCCGTGTTTTCAGCTTACTCAGTGATCACATAATTCTGCTCCAGAGGCCATCAAAGTTTTGTCAGCACAATCTTTTACCTTGAATGACTTCATGATACTCAAAAGCCACTGGGCCAGCCCTCAGTACATTGTGTCAAGGATGTATTTCGTGCAGCTCAGTGATTATTTAAATTGTGGTCAGTCAGACCAGTTATCCAAGGACATCAGCCCATGAGATGACTGCACATTTTAAAAGCCATCAAAAACCAGACCCATGCAATCATGAAATAAAAATAATTAACACCTTAAGCCTAGCATGATTGTTCTTTGCTGATGGAATTGTTGCAACAGCACTACACAAGATGGCCTGCAATTCTCCACCACCAGAAAGGGCTAAATCAATTTAAACTTAAAATAGCTGAAAAACGCTGCTTGATGCCAGTGCTGCCATGTTTGATGTTTTGTCACATTTCAAAATGGTTTTAATTCACATTTTCTGTTTAACAACTTCTAAGGACATGCTTTTGTCTTGTTAAAGGCTGTTACTATGTTTTCCTAGTCCAGTTGTCTTGGATCTCACTTGTTCTCCATGAATGTTCAAAAAGGCTGGCTAGCAGTTCATGGTATCCTCTGCTAGTTCCTTTCGAAGCCTTGGCACTGTGTCATCTGGTCCTGCTGGTTTTGAAATGGTTAGTTTTACCAGGTTTCCTCTCACCCTTCCCTCATCAATAACTTGCTGGCTAAACCAACAGGTTAGTTCCATTCCTTACAAGATGTTCCATAACAGCACTAGTAAATATTTGCTTGCTTCAGCCCTTCTGCCATCCTCAGACACTCCAAAGCTGTTCCTTCAAGAGTTTCTCTCTTTATATTTTCCTTTCCTACTTCCTCAACTTTTGCTCCCCTGATGCAAAATGATGTAATGAATATTTCCGCAGCACAAGGGACTTTCCACCAGTGCAGACCTGCTGGTGGAGAGTTCTCAAAAAATCTGGCCAGCAAAAAATCCATTTTAAGACACTTCTTGCTTCTGCCTACACCATTTTCTTATCACACTCATTGGACTGCATGGCTTTATCTACCCTAGAAGCAAATTCTTCATTTAACAACTCAAGTAAAAAGTGCTGAATTTAAATGAGCACAAATTTGTACAGTTAATTTACTTCATTTAGAAGGGAACATAAGCAACAAAGCATCAGCTGCAGTAATAACTACTTTGGTTGAACCCAGAAAGCCCTCTGAAACTTTTCCATGGTTTTGAGTGGCAGCTAGACATTTACAGGCTACTTGAGGAGGGCAGGAGGGGGCAGCAGAAGCCCCACGTCTGCTTCCGTAAAGTTTTCTTGGCGTCTTTTAAATTCCTAACTGCTGACATAAGAAAATACCTCTGCTTTTGTCATGAGGACCTCATCCTCAGTCCTGATCTTTTTAAAAAAAACATGATGGACCAAGGGATGTATTTCAAAGGTGTTGGCAAGCACTACAGCTAACACACAAAAGAAGCTTTTGCAGAAAGCACACGCTCTAGAAGGGCAAAAACCCCAAACAGCCCAAATGCTACCTACCATCAGGTTCCCTTTTCACAAAGAGTGACCAGACAGATGCACCAAGCCTGCCAAAACAGCTCATTGGGAACTACTAAGAACTTGGACCCTGGGGTGGCTGCTGGCACTAACAGTTCTGACTGCAAAAGTCCTCCTCCTCCGCTGCAGATGTGAAATACCATGATCTCACACACACTGCTACAGTTGTTTAGGACAGATCTCCCAAAACTTTTGCTGCTCCTCTTTCCATATAGCAATGCACATCTAACACAGACTTTAGCTGGAGCACACATACCACCCTGCGCTACTAGCCATGGCTGTACTATGGCTTGGGGAATCCGTAGTCACACATGGCTTGTGACCTGTGTGCAGCACTGCAAAAAGTCAGATGCTGTGATCCAATAACTCGTCCAGGACCACTGCACAAACTAGTACAGCTAAGTATACTAAATCTTATAAGATTTATAATAATGAAACTTACTCATTCCACATTCCATTTTATTCTTGATACTTTCTAACACTATTTAATACGTATTTCCTATCCAGCAAAAGCTTATGGGATTTACTACATTAATGGAATGAATGCATAATTACAATTCACTTGTAACATTTCTGACAAAATTTGGTCTCAAGTCTGTCACATCTTTTGAGCTTCCAAACTGAAAGGGTACTGAAATCAAAGGATTTTTCATACCTACAAACAGGCAAATATGCTCAAGCAAGCTAATTCATGAGGTCTGCTCAGGACAGGGGCTTTCACTGCAAACTAAATGAGTCTTTCTGTAACAGGCTAAGGAGCTCAAAGTAACAAAATTGATTGTGACTCCTGGCTCTCTATCTTAGTACAGGGAGATTTACTATGACAAATCCATCTTCTGTTTTTTGTTGCTGTTTTTAATTTCAAGGTCAAAATGGTCCTCAGAACTTCTTTGGAGCCACAGCAATATTTCACAGCAACCGTGGTAAAATTAATAAATAATCTCAGATGGATCAAATAGAAACATGGGAGGAAAAAACAAAAATCAATACACAAGTAAATGTGAGGATTCACACAGGATCTGTGGGTGGCAGGGCACAAAAACATTTGAGTCAACAACATGATGCTTTTGCAAAAGACATTTTCCAAGAGTGTAACATGCAAACATTGGGAAGTAGTTATCCTGTCTTATCCATCCCTGTCGAGGCCTCTGCCAGACTCTTGCATCCAGTTTTGAATGCTGCTGAGACAGAAACAAATTCAGAGTCCAGAAGGGAAAAGGAAGACTGTTCAAAGGTTTGGAAACATAAGCTACAGGAAAGGACGAAGAAGCTGGCTTAATCAGTTCAGGAAAAGGAAGCCCAAGGAAGGAGACAGGCATCACTACAGTTCACCCTGCCTACAAAAGGTGATTAACAAAGGAAAAGGCCATCAAGTTGTGGTCCACAGCTTGGGGACAACAAGAAGACACTAGTTCAGCTTGCAACAGCAAGTGTTTTAGGTACAGAGGGAAGCTAAGATGGGAAGGAATGAAGTAGGGATGGATTCTCCAGGGTCACTGTACAGTCTCCACCACAGGATCTAAGACATCATTGGCCTTATTTCCCAGGCACAATTTTGTTGTACTTCTCTGGCCTGGACAAGAAGATTAATTGGTTTCTAGACCTTCAGCAAGTCTCTTTAGCTGTCATAGCCAAATGCTCACATGCTACAAGTAACTGCTTCTTCAGGTAAGAAAACATTAATTGGAGACAGAGAGACACACTGCTGTTAGGAAAGGCTAAGTATGCTCAGCAGAGCCTGGGTGCAGAGCACACCTGGTCCTCCTGCCACCGAGCTCCCACCACACGTTGTAACTCACTGTGAACCACTCAGACAGTTTCCCTGAAAGCCATGAGTTTAGAACTCCTGGCTGTCTCCTGTCTTTAGGGTCCAGCGCATAGGGGATGCTTTGAAGTGGCCTGCTAATGTTTCCCACTGTATGTTTTTGCGTTGCAAGGCACGTGTGATAGTTTTGCAGCCTCTGACACCTAAACCATCATTTACTTACCATCCTCCTCGGGCTATATTGTTAAGGAATGGACGCTCAAAAAATGGCTCATTTTGGACAGTAAACTAAGTAAAATACTAAGTTACTAACTGTGTCCAGCAAATCAAAGACAAAAAGGAAGCAAGCTCTGCTTTTATAAACTGTATTATAAAATGCAGACAAAACCAAGCAAGGTGCCTCAAAGTGGCATTTCCTACTGTAGTAGTATCAACTGAATTGTTCAAGTCCATCTCCATTTTGAACTGACATAACACTTGAGGATTTTATCTTAAGATGTTTGTAGTCTTGTTTTCCCAGTTATCTCTGCAATGTTCCCTATCTTCTAGGCCTAGATACTTTGCCCAGAACCTTCTTGTTTCAAGTGACACCAGAATACTGGATCTTTCTAGCACTGGAAAACAGCACTAAAATGAAGCCAAGAGACGTATTGACTGACAGGTTGCTCCAATCTCAAGTCTTTTTTGTATATTTGTGTGTACCTATTTAAAAAGTTCCAGATGCTACTGTAATACAAAACTGAAATTGGCTAAAGAACAGAATATTGTACGCACAATAATTAAAGAGGCATCTAGTATAAGGAAAATAAATGTATGCAGAAAGTCAGTGTCCAAAATAATAAGATACTTACCTGGTAAATTCATTAAACTTGGTAAACCCACAAAATCTGAAATGTTTCTGTTTGTTACATGACAGAATAATTTCATCATGGAGACTGTCTACATAGTGGTGGTTAGAACTTTCTCTGGATCATGGCACCTGATGACAATAAAATCACCCACATATGAGCTCAGTACCCACAGAAGTGGTCTGCAAACCAGCTCAGTCAGGAATTTTAATAACTGCCAACTTGCAGGCGCTTACTTGGTCCTTCAATTTCTATTTTATTAAATTAATTAAATAAATCAGTTTATTTTATAAACCAACCTAACATACCAAGTGTCATTAAATTAGCTGTTAATTTAGTTACTGAACAGAAATCATTCATGCATATCCACAGAGCTCACAGGCCACTCAGTTTGTTTGTACAGCACAGGCAGCTTCACAATGTATTTCTGCAACCAGAAAATGTTGCCGAAAGTGTGACTGCAGCCAAGGGACTGGATGGCATACATGGGTCCCATCCACAAGTCTTTATGGCAGAGGAAAAAAAAACAACCAAAAACAACTTTCACAAGAAAAGTCATGATTTCCCAGCACTCCAGTCCTTCCTGATAAATCAGTTTCTGCTAAACCCTGCCCCTCAACCCTATGTCTTTCTCAGATCTTCTTCACACATCTGACCTCCCATCGTACTGCTGCTTCACCTTAGTATGCTCGCATGCTCCAGGAACACCAACACATTCACCGAGGGAAGTCTGAATGCCATTTCAGAGCAGTGTGATGGAGCAGCTAAGGCTGCTCCCCAGCACAGGACAGCTCCAAGAGAGATGGATCCAGTGCATTCACCTTCCTTCTGAGACTCAGGCATGGTAGGCAATGCACCCAGCATTGATGACCAGTCCTAAGGCTGATGAGACAGCAGCAGCTGCAAGACTTCGCCCACAATAGCAAGCTTACACTTACATGCATACACACAAAAAGCCACAACTGCAGCAGCATCAGCAGCACCTAAAGCTGCATCCCTAGCACTGGCTGCTCAAGGTTTTTACTTGGAGGCAGCACCACACAACCACCTGGATGCCAGTGTTGCCACGCAGCATGTTGAACAGCAGAAGGAATAACAATAACTAGCAGTTTGCCCATATTTTGCCACGCTGCCACAAAGCCAGCTCCCACATATGAGAAGCTTGGTACTGTCAGCAGCAATCAGCAGGCTGCAGGAGGAAAAGCTCCTGCAGGAGAGGACTGGCAGAAGAAGCTGCAGAGCAGAAGCAAAAGCCAAGTTTAAATCTTGGTAGCAGATAGGTGTTGCAGTATGCCTAGTATTACCACATGTGCATGTTTCCCTTGACTGGAATGGTACCAGCTGCTCTTAACCTCCCCATGAATTATAAAAGTTCACATACTTGTGGGAGACAAAAGCAGACAAAAAAGGATTCTGTGACACAGCATTTACACAGACCTCTTAATTCTCCACAAAATTGCTTGCAACATCCAAATATAAACAGAAGTCTTTCAGTGTAGATTATAAACTTCATATTGCCTTCATCAGTCAGAGCAATTCACAGGTAGACACTTCCAATCTTTCCCTGATGCCTTACATGCCAGTGACTTGAAAGCCCAGAAGAAATTTGCATACAACAGCTGGATCTTTTAGTGACTGCCAAGATAGCAAGCGCACAGGTGCTCTTGGAGTTGAAGAAGGAAATCAAAGCTATCAGAGTTGCAGAACAAGCCCAGGAAGTCAGTACAAGGCATATCCAGCCAGCTTTCCAGAAGTCACAGTAAGGTTTTTCAAAACTGGTTCTCCAAAGTCAACCTATGATTAAGTTTCTCTATATAATGAGACTGCATTTCAAAAATCCTGTGCCTCTTTCACCTCAACTGAAATCATTGGGAGTTAGAACCTCTAAAACAAAATTTAACTTTTACAAACAAATGTAATGAGATAACAATTTAGAAATACGTCATTTTGGAGCTACCAAAAAGATTTTCAGCTAAGTTAAAGTCCTTTTATGTCTCCAGTTCTTGTAAATTTGAGATTACAGCCACACATTATAATTAAAAACAGAGGGAACTTTTTGTAGCCTGGACAATTCTAATGGAAAAAGAAACCCTTTCCCACCCACTTTTACTTGTAACATTAACATTAACAGCCATAGCTGAGAAAATATGATTCCTTGACCTGGGGCCATGATCAATCCAGTGAGGACAGAGAATAAGCATCAGCTACCAGGACTGTGCTGAAGGACTGTTTAAGCTGCAGAACTCAAGGGCATGGCTTTTCTTCTCCAATTCAGGCTCCCCCCTGTTTTATTCATTTTATAAATCAAAATATTTATTTACAGAGTGTGAACTGTGTCTGTAAAAGGTTCAAATTTCCCTTGATCTGAGTTACACCAAGCACACATTTTCAAAAAGCCAAAAAAACCCACCACCCAGGTTCACTAGATGTTTGTTCGCACCCGTCTTTGCCTATCCTGCTGTCTCTGCTATAAGCATAATCCATGGAAAAGATACTCAGCAAAGCACTTTACTTGGAAAGCAACCTTCACCTCTGCTTTAGGCCAAAAAGCATGCTGACACTTCTTTGCATCTTTGTTACAAAGCAACACAGCTGACAGCAAAGCCAAACCACCAAGAAGCAAAGAGTCTTCTCAACGCCAGAAATCTGAGCAGATACATGCACTTTCTTAACAGCTGGAAAAATCACTTGTTCACAGCTCCTTCTGCAGTAACACTGATGATGGGACTGTCACAACACAAAGTAACTGTGACAAGATTCAGACCCAACATCCTCTTACAAACTGTGTCACTAAAAAGAACAAGGGTGCTTTAAAGAACTCCTTCAACAATCCAAAACTATACAGATTTTGGTCTATCTCAGACAGCCCTAATGAGCAAAGATTTTCAGATGCAGAAAGAGGACATAGGAGCCCCCATCCCACTGAGACTAACAGGACTTGTTCTTCTAATCCACTTAGCACTTTCCAAAATCTGCTTCAGCAAATAAATATTTTCTTATCCGGCAAACATCACATCCAGGAGCAGTGTGTTCTGCCTTCACTCTGCGAGAAATCTACAGAAAAACATACAGGGATTTCAGAAGCACTTTCAAGTTACTTCTTAGGTGACTTCTGCACTGATTTGCCAACTGTGTTCAGCACACATTGTCTCATGCTCCTCTCTTCAGCTCTGCATCTTCTACAGCACCAGCAGTCACTGGGCATCACTCCCTGCACTAAGCACAAACTCACCAACATAAGCCATAGGCTTGAACTAAAAGTTACCACAACAGTGTCACTCATTTAACCATGGGAGACATAGTAACATTAGGTTGACCACATAGCACAATCTGCCAGAACCTCCCTACTTAAGGGATTTACCCGCCTGCTATTTTTCAACATGCCCATTGACAACAGAGTGTGAAATACTGTTCCAGTCTCCAAAATAGTTCAATTTATGCTGATCAGAGCCCTGAAAACAGAGAAATCTTGAGACTTCACCTACCTTCCTCCCCTAGAAGCATGTAGAGAGAGAGTCACTGGTGCAGCACTATGCTCTAATTATGTTTTAGAAGATAATCTTCTCAAACATGTCAATCTAATTCCTGTAGAGGAACAGAGATGTATTAAGAGGCAAAACACAATAAATACACCCTACAGCTGGGACACTGCAATGCTAGGCCACTGTCAATCCTAATAAAATCTGGGCTAAAATTAAACTAAGATAAATTAACAAAATCCACCTTCACCAAATCATTTAACAGAAAAACATTTTTTGAAATAGAAACAATCAAAACAAGAACAGCATCACCTGAGGTTAACAGACACATTAAGGGAATAGTGGAGAAAGGAAGAAAAACAACTCTATTCTGGTACTTCCTTTTCTGCTAGGCAATTATTTGTTTGTTGCTTACAGAACAGATTTTGTATCCATCCACGAACGAACTGTAATTACAATTACCCATTGTAATCCTAATGCATGTTTTCTACCTTTCACCATTCCAAAAAGACATTCTTAGCTCCTGAAAGAAAACATTTGAAATCTACTTTATTAACATAGTTTCACTGCATGTGAAAAATCTAGACTTATGGGGAGCTAAATCCACTTTCATTCAAAGCAGTCAGGCTACCTTACACATCTCCTCAGCTTCCTTTGCACTAAAAACCACACTTCCAGCTCTCTAAAAGGCTACTGAAATGGCTTGCTGCTACTCAGGAAACTAGATTCTCAAGCTAGGAAAGGATCAGCTCCTCAGGAGTCCTTAAAAAATTGAACCTAGAGTATGACTAAAGCATGTGGACAGGCTATATCCATTTTGGAAAACCAACAGCAGAAGCAGCATGCTACCCACTCTGTTCCTGTGGGCTGTTCTGATACTGTTGTAGCAATAGCAAAACAGTATATTGATTGCAACATATTCACAACAGCCATGCACAGCCCTGTTAAACCTGATGTTGTACAAGTAACAGAAGGCAAAGAAGGGGCAGGAAGACAGAAGCAGGGTTGGGAATTGAAGTGAGGTCTTCCAATTATAAGGTTTCAGCCTGGAGACACCAGGCTCTTTTTTCATCACATACCATGCCACAGCATCCTTCAAAGGGAAGGAATGTTCCTGAAAAAAAAAAAAACCAAAAAAAAACCAAACAAACAAGAAACAAAACCCAAATAACAGTCTTAGAAATTTTCTTTTCCAAACCACCATCAAGACTACATTTGACGGGTTTGGGGTTTTGGTTTTGTTTTTTTCTTCCTCCAAACTGAAGACTCCCTGTGCTTTTGACAAAACTTTTGGTAGAAAAGAGTCTACCTTAAATCCTCAGACCAAACCTAGTCAAAGCCCTCTATAGAACTGCCAATGAGGGACTACAGTGCTGCCACAGAGCTGGCCCAGAAAACAGGCATAGGTGAGATGTGGCAGGCACTACGCTGTGTTGTCATCCTGAACAAGACACATGGAAGTTCACAGAAGCACAACAGCATTTGCTTCCCCTCTAGCCCACAGGACCCGTTTGCAGAAACTTTCCTCCAGCCACCACTTGCAAGTAAGGCTCTCTATCTCTTTCTCCTGGTTACCAAAGCCTGCCTCAACTCTGGAACTTGTCTTGCAAGCTCTGCTTGGTGTTCTTGTACATGAACCCTGGGCACAGCCTACGTCAGCTTTTATCTGGTGAGATCTCTCTGGTATGTGTCAGAACTAATCACTCTGAGGAGACAAATACAGAGAGGTAAGGGAGAAGAGACCATGCAGCTGGGTGTCCTCACACATAGACTATGTTTTTGTAGCATCCTCTCTCACTTCACATACCCCAGTCCTACAACAGCAGAGGTGTCCTGTGCTCTTCTCTTTTCAAGGGAAGACAAATTTTGCACAGGTAGGGTATTAGCAAAACATGCTACACTACACCACAGGGCCCAGGCCAGTCTAGATTATATGTGAACAATTAAGGTGGATATATCAGCATGCTGTTCCTCTGAACCTATTACAGTGAGGTAATTATCCTATAGCATTTGTTAAACTCCAATCCACTCCTTTATAGGACTGCACCTTGTTCAGCTTTCCCTCCCACCTAAACCAGGACAAGATGCTAGCCAGGCCTCAGATGGATGCACTAGCTGTGCTACCAGCTCACCTGCTGCTGGGAGTTCAAAGCCTGCTTGCTGGTTTTGTGCCACCACGTTGCGTCCCAGCTCCCCAGTGAACTGCTACACTGCTTGCCTGCAGCAGACAAAGTAAAATCTAGAAAAGAGCAACGTTACAGGATACTAAGCCTGAAAGACATTTAAGAAGAGGCCAACACTTACTCAATTCAGCTGATATGATGCACATGCTTTGACCTGTTTGAACAGGTCACACTGTTTACCCACAGGTCCAGATCAGCAGCCACAAAAAAAAAAAACCAACCCCAAACAACAAAAAACAACAAAACAAAAAAACCCACTATAAGGAAGATGGTTGAAGGGCAATTCTTTTCTTGTAGACAGCGTCCCAAACTAGCCCCTTTTCCTGGGCTGGTTTCTCATTTCTAGTGAGGTTTTCCACTTCAAATTACAAATACCAATGGAGACAACAGATGAAGCATTCAGTCTTTCACACACCTTGTTCTACAGTAGAAGATACAATGATCTATTTTAACAGTACATCACTGATAATAGCATGTATGGCTCTTCCTCGCAGCCCTTCTTCCCTCCTTGCTCCCAACTGCATTTTCCTGAATGCACTTTCCACAATGCTGTCTCTGTCACCAACGGACCTTTCTCTGGTTTGTAAGCCACTGAAGTATCATTCTTTACAACAGCACCAACAGGCCTGGATGGTTGAAAGGTTTTCTGAGTAATGAAATCCCTAGACTTGGAAATGACAAACCAGCAAGGTCTTCAAGGCCATAACTGTTAGACTACCTTGCAACACAATGGTATGCTGCATCCCACAGTTACCTGCTGCACCCACATACTGTCTTCTGCCCACGACCTCCTCTCAGGAATTCTTCTCCAGCTAAACAAATCCAGTACGTATTGTATCTCCGAACCCATAATGCTTTTGATATGTGGCTCTGGAAAAGTTATCTAGTCCTGCCTGGCTAATGTAGGCTAACTTTCTCTAAATCTTATTACAAGGTAGTGAAACAAAACAATTCCTTCATGTCTGTGCCTGCCTGGACAGCATCTCTGTGCTAGCCAAGTTCAGCAGAGCAGCTGTAATGTCTTCATCATCCCTCAGCCATAATGTATCTGTAGCTCAGGAAGTCCCCATGCCTCTGATAACCACAAACTGAAAGATCACACAGGTGGAAGTAAATTTATGCATGGCATATTTCTTACGCTCATTCCTTAAGTACCCTGTGGGTGAAATCTAGCTGGAACCATGACTCCTATTTTTTATAGCTAAGCAGCAAATGTAAAGCTGTTGTTAAAGAGTCAGGCTGAGCTGGGACAGTGGGAACTGCTATGTTCACTCTCTGTCCAGGAATTTCCCATTTCACTGCTCACTGGAAAGAACCTAAGTGAATAAAATTTGCCTTATTGCACAATTTGCAGTTGTAAACACTCCTAGCCCAGAGGAGGTGAACGGATCTGCAAAGCAGAACAGGAGCATTCCTTGCCACATCTGATTAGACGGAGCACAGAACTGTACATTAAATTCAGCACAGTCCACAGAACAGCAGGCTGCAAATCAGGTACAGCCAGATGAGTTGTTTCAGCACAAAACAAGAGAATGAGAAGGTGAGAAAGACTTTCACCAACTACAAAGTAAGAGGACTCTCTGCTGCCATAGGCTACACCACTAATAATTATTGATGTAATGTTAGGCAATCCTCTCCAGCCAGCTTGCTGTACAGCATTATAATCTTGCACTCCAATAAATACCATAACAGGCTTCCCCTATGGCTGCTTCTGTCTCTCAATGCCACAACCGGACTGCTTCTTCTAAACACACCCCTCTCTTGATGCACTGAACCTACAAAGCCTAGCCTAGCTACAAATTAGCACAAGGAGTATTGGCTAGCAAAGCCACGTGGTGCCCTCACTGTCTCAGTAGGACCAGTTGTGATGCTCTCCACAGAGGCTCTCAAAAGACCTTGACATCTGAAACTTTAAAGGATATATAAAGAGTGAAAACATCAAGCACCTATCTCATAAACTGTACCCTGTGTCTTTAACTCTGCAGTTGAGCATTGCTTTCTCCAGTTGCCGCTCCATTTGCCCAATGATGTGCAGCACAAGTGACTCACCTCTACGACATTTCAGTGGTAGAGCCTGGTGTAAGCCAAGACCAGGCACCTTGAAAAGCTTTGGAGCCAAACTCTGCAAGGTTACACGTTGTTTGAAAATCAGATAAAACCAGCATGAGCAGATATGTGCAAAGTGCAAACTCTTAAGAGCAACCAGACCTTTACAGGACATGCTGAGCGACTGCCAACCTGGCATAGCCTGGGGAGGTAGAGGGGAAAGCAGCGATGCCAAAACCAGAAGCCGGTCTCTTGTGCTATATTCCTTGCACACTCTCTCACTTATGACTCTCTAATATCTCTGAGGCTTAAGTAGTCTCTGTCCTTGAGAAATTTGATTTCAGCCATCTCCAATCCTGGACCAACTATTTCACAACCCCTCTTCCTATGGCTGCTCATGCTGTGCAGTTTTGAAGCCAAATCCAGCAATCCCTTTGCTGTTTGACTCATGCTGGGACAAAGCCATTTCCTACCATAGTTCTGCCCCTCCTCAACAAATAAGATGGCATGTGACTGAAAAGAAAACCACCTTCCTGGTAGGAGCTAAGGCTGAGAAACGGATTGTCTTCAGGCACCATTATCTGGGCCCTAGAGACTTTACCCCATTTAAATTCCTATGATTCTTAGCAACAAGACAGTACCTTAATTTTCCTCTCCCACTCTTTTTAAAAATCATAGCAAAGATAAGGGACAACTGCTTCTACTCAAATCAGTCTGAGTAAGTACAGTTTCTGCCCTCATCAAAAGTAAATGCATCACAGCTTCCAGAAAGATGCTTTCCCAACAGCATTAAGTCTAAGCTATGAAAGTCCATCAATAAAATCCTCTGCTGGACTCTTATGTGGCCAAGATAAAGTTCTCGTTATCAGCTAACTAATCTGCAATTACTCTTCCCTAGGGACTGAAGTGGATGGAAAAAAATACCTTGGCCAGGGCAAATGCAATTAGAAACAGTAAGTTATCTACAGGATGTTTGAAATCCCCACATAATACTTACAATATGTAAGGTGAAGATTCATACATTGGTGGGTCTCCAGGTTTCCATTACACGACCTGTGGCTAGACCCTGGATGATACATTGACTAGTTTCTCGGGGAGCCAGGGTGGATTAAAAAGCAGTGGGAACAGAAAAAAAACAGGAGTTCAAGCAGACCAGCAGTGCTGAAGTGCACATACATGCTCTGGAAGCCTAGAGACAGGCATTTGCAGGCAGAGATGCTGGGGCTGAAGAGGATCTTGCTCAATCAGGTGTGCGATCCCAGCTTCAAAGCAGATGTTCCTCCTAATTCAGCAGTGCTGCACCTCTGCCTGGCACGGGTGACACAAGAAGAAAGGAAGGAAGGGAAATACTCTTTATTAAAAGCCTACAGACAGGCTCCGGACAGAAGGACTGCATTGTCCCCTGGGACAAAAAGGCAATGTGGACAACCTCTGGCTCATTGTGGAAGTCCCTGAGGAAGGTAGGTAAGCACAGAGACCAGGAAACTCAGCTGGGAAGGAAATGCAGAGGAAATGCAGCAGCACCCATCAGAGCAACTGCCTTGTTCCCAGCCTTCCAACAAGTTGCATGTTTTACTCCCTCTGCCAGGTAGAAATTGATAGGTGTCTGCGCAGCAAACACCACTGCAGTCCCTGGGAAGCTATTTAACCCTCTGTGGGATGGCATGGTCTATGTACACCACGTGCCCTGGTAAACCCATTTCACCTGCTCTCACCCCGTCCTTTGTTTCCCAGCTGGAGGAAAGACCATTTCTTTTTACCTCACAAGAGGCTGTAAGTGACTGGAAACCTAAGCCTTATCGCATCCCCTCTCAGCATCCTCCTGATGTCTCCCTGCAGCTCTGGCTGTGCAACCTGCAGACTGTGCAGATGTATGAATCCAGCCAGAAATACAATCCTGCCCAGAGGGCACTTTCTGTGTTGGGCGTAACAAGGTCGTGGGAGACAGGCAGTTTGACTGCCAGGAATCTGGGCTTCCTTCTCACTCATCTCCTGGCAGGTAGGGCCACCACCTGGTGTGCACACACTAAGGGCAGGAGCACAGCCGGAAGACCTGCTGCCCCCAGCTCTGCACTCATCTTCCAGAATGTCACACGTGCTTGCACCCAATGCTGAAGAAGAAAACTTCCAGCAGACACTGACTCCCAGGAGGCCTGCAGCACTTCAGCAAGGAGCTGAAGTGTCTTGGGGCAAGCAGTGATGCTCTTGCAGAGCTGATGCCTGTCACCCACCAGTCCAGGAAAGTTTGCTTAACAGTTGCCTTTGTTTTTTAAACACGAACCCTGGTGGAGTCCAAAGTGTTTGCTTGCTTAGAGTCAGTCCTCAGGCACTCCACTGGTTCATGCTAGACCTGTCTGACTGTCTTGGGAATAAATGTGTCTCTGTATTCCATGAAAAAAGAAATAAAAGGAAAAAACAAAATTCTGGCCAAATGTTGATATTAAACTGGAAAAAGGAGCCAGGCAGAAATGTAGTTAAAGCTCAGTTCTAGCTCTGCCCCTTTACTCTTACTCCGAAAAAGGGCATAAGGTCAGTATCCAGAGGGGGGGAAAAAAGTTAAAAAAAAAGTCAGTTCACACTGAAGTGGAACAGGAGTGTATTTCCCAATGCCTGTGTTGTTCAGAGGCAGCAGGGAAAGTGACAGCAGCACTATAGTACATAGTGCCACAGTACCAGGGTGTCAACCAAGCCAGATCTGACTAAAGAGTTTCTAGAAAACCAAGCCCTGGATGTGAGACGAAGTGCAGAATGACAGCCCAAGGCAGAAACAGACTAACTCAAGTCCCGGTCCCCTTGACTTCTCCCCTTCTCCTGCTGCACATACACCTTGGGGGCTGTTGCTGTGCCTGCAACCACGTGAGTGCGAAGTAACATTTCGTTTAGCTTCTGCATCACCAGCAGTCTGACCTCAGCTGCATTTATGTCAAGAGGTGGTGAGAAGAATAAAAAAACACAAGCCAAGGGAAAGCACAACTGAGCAAAGAATGTTTTTCGTAACGCTATGTGTAAGGCTCTTTACCACATGAACTGGAGGAGTGACGTTTTAGGGACAGCAAGGAAAAGCTGATTGACCTGAAACAGCAGGAAGACAGGAGGGTCACTTGCAACAGTTTCCTAATGAGCTGAGATCATTTGTGCTGGTTCTAGCCCATGTAACACATTGGTCTCCATTGAAAATTCAAGCACTGAGTGCACAGGTACCCATATAAAGACTAAAAAGAGAGCGATGAGTGTAAAAACCTTGTCTATTTCTAGTAAAATCAATGTTGATTTGCAGCCACTGAGCATTTTAATGAGTAGGCAGTTTTCAGGATGTAAACCAGTGTGACTAAGGCATGTGACTGCAGAACTAGCACCCTGCAATGTTACACCACAAAAACGTGTATAACATTCTTGATACAGGGAATTGCTGCTTTCCTTGGCTGGGACACATCTTAGGAAAGCAGTGTGCAAGGAGGGATTAAAAAATGAAGGTCAGCAGCACCCCTGACCCAGAGGAGCAGCTGTAAATTCAGCATATACCATGTGTTTTCCAGAGACATACTCTCCATAAAGACCCATAAAGGTCCCATGTTTGTATAAAGAGATCTAACATCAGAATTTATTCCTAGGACTTTTCCTATTTCTTCTAAAAGGACTGAAGCAGAAATCCACTGATGTCTGCAGGAGATCCTTTCCTGACTTTCACGAGCTTTGCACCAAGAAACAGCAGCTGACTTTTCACAAATATCCTTAAGACAAGGCTATTGTTACCCTTCCAGTTTCCACAGTCTACCTGCTCCACCATTGACCAACTTGATCTGCATGCAGAAGTAGCTCTTTGCCAGGCTCTGAGCTTCACCAAAGCTAGGAGAACAAGGAAAATGGCACTACAAGCTAGGGCAGAGCTTTCCTGCAAAATTTAGATTTGATCTGAAGCAGCTCACCTTCTGTTTGGCTACACAGGACTCTCTAACAGCCTGAGAGCTGCAGGATTCCTTTTCACAGTCTTTCCTAAGCCAAGCCTATTCTGGCTTGGGGGACACATTCCAGATCCACCACTCTGGTTCTACATCACATGGTGAGACACCTTATTTAGGGAGGTCTAGCATCATGCAGCAGCTCTACAACTGCTTGATCTCTAGACATGGACAATCTCTCAAGAGATCTCCATCCTCTATTTTAAGAGCAAGAACAGAAAAGCATGTGGCACATAGGATCACAACGGTGGAGGCTAGGCAGATACCATCGAGCCACTACCATCACTTCACCACATGGCCTGGGAACCTGCTTTATGCCAGCATACTGTCCTGCACACTCCCTTCCAAACAAAAGCCACCAGCATGGAGCTCAGCAAGAAGCCTGCAGGGTGGCTCCTTCCAGAGAGACGTAGCTGGCAGAAGGATATATAGAAACATCAATTATGGACCAGCACACATCTCTTAAAAGCAACAGTATCTGGGAATACCTGTTTCTCCTGTCTCAGTGTCACACAGCCTTTGATTCACTTAAGGTTCCTGAGCTGCCAAAGGATGTAATTCCTCTAAATTTTGGATGTCTGCTTAGCTATTGCATATGCACAATCACACACGATGGCACTGGAAAAAGAGGACAGTGCCTTCTTTCAAGGACTTTCCCCAGTGACCCCACGACTTCTGGAAGTTACAAAAACATTACACTCCAGCAGTCACAGACAATGGGTTGCTATGCAGGTGACCCAGCTTCCCTAATCCACCACAACAAGGAATGGACGGATACATACAAGACAGGTCTTCAAAACACTGTAATGGCCTTGAAACACTACCAGCCTGAAAACTGCCTAAGCAAGGCAATTAATGCATTTGGCCAGGTTCCCAGTCCTCACTGAACATGGGAAGGACAGAAAAGACATCCCCACCTATCCACGATGCTATCTGTAACAGCGGCACCACGATGACATTTTGGAAACAGTTTTGCACCAGCAGTAATGACCTCCAACTCTTGCTTTGGCCAGCTGGCCAGAATTCAGTACAGTCTGAAGAATCCAGCCTGGAAATTTTAGCTCTTAATGTCAAAGTGGACTAGCCTAAAACAGCAACCAAATTTTAGGCAAAGGAAACAGGATTATACCCTGAGGATCCATTACAATGCTACTGTACAGACATGCTGTAGGTTTCCCAGACAGTATGAGCAAGAGGAGCAACTTCTGCTACTTAGCAGCATCACTGATGCCTCAGTTTCCCACCTGCATGCATCACAGGCTCCCCACCACTGTTGCTGTCCCAGTAACTACCAAAAAGCACTGCTCTGGGGACCAGCTCAAGCCATCTTCACAGAAGTGCCCAGGAAAGTGTCTTGCATTCCAACTAAAGGGACCTGGCAACACAAGTACTTTTTAAATGACTTTTCATCTGGCTGATGCTCCCTGTGCTTAGTGCCACAAATCAAGGGCAAGCCAATGGCACCAAGGGCTGTTGTCACTTGCCAAAATCCCAGCCCTCTACTTGACAGCACAAGGTATGGCAAGGGCTTTCGTGAACATAAAGGGAGCAGTGCGATACCGAACAATTGCAGGGCAGGGCACTCAGAGCCCACATGCCATGCATTTCTGCAGCATCCATGTCCTGCACCAGGCAGGGACAGGCCCTTTACAGTCTCGTAAGCCACGAGTTTAATGTGGGAGCTTAGTGAGATGAAGGGGGCATTGAACTCTAACCACTCACCCGTGACTAGCCTGAGCAGGAATGTGGCTTACAGGCAGCATTATGTCTTTATGGTCACACGTCATTCCTTGTTAAGCAGGTAAACAGAGCCCAGAAGAACTGGCGCCTGTTCCTTAGGGATCTTCCTCTGCAGGTACTGCAGCACTGAATGCAGCCCTACAAGTATTTGGTCCCTCTCACTCACACACATCTGTCTGATGCCTGAGGGCATTTGGAACTGGCTAGCAAAGGCCTTCAGTACCACAAGCACACAACAGACCCCTCTGCTTGGTGGTGGTGTACTACTGCTCCTGAAAGCTCAAGCCCATTTGCAGTGGATGTGCAGCAGAAAGCACACAGCTTTGACCTGCAGCTGCCTCCCACTCCTGCCTGCCTCCATGCTAAAAAAGTCACAGTACCTCAGTAACTCTGTTTTAGAATAATTTCTTGTCCTATGTCTCACTGTCAGAAAAAAAAAAAAAAAAAAAAAAGGTCTGGTTTCAGATCAGCATTAAGAAAGTCACGCTGGCACTGACAACAAACTTATGAAGCTTCAATCTACAGGAAAGATCTTAAAAAAAAATATCTGGAAGCTGCTTGAAACTGCTTGTCTAGCCTTAATTACAGATGTCTACATGCCCCAAAGTGGTATTTTATAAGACAAAACAAAATGTACATTGATCCTATGCGTGAATCAGCAGCTCTTGAACACTACCTAGAAATCTTTTCCATTTTGGAGAACAATTTGGTTGTGATTTAAAGCTTGAACAACAGCAATTCCACCAGGAATGAAGGAAATTTGTTCAGCTGGCTACTTTCAGAAACCAATTCTATTGATTCTGATAGTGTGTATCCTCAGCAGCCAGACGACTGGACTTAGGGGTTTTGCTGCATTGTCCCTCTTCTTCAGACAGATACCCAAGCATGCTCATGAAATGACTCAGTTTCTCTACACACAACTTTGTAGAATAATTTTCATCACTCTCCTATTGTGCAGCATGGTCTTCAGGTCCCAGATTAACTGTGTAGCTCTTCTCTAACCTTGCTCCAATTCTTCAACATTCTCTGAAGTGCTGACACCAGGACTATGCAGTGTTTCTGCACTGGGCTCCTCAGCACATTTCTGCCATCCTCAGGTGAGTGGTAGGAGCAGGGAAATCTCCCTCTCAACTGCAGTACTGGGCTTGGCAGTCATGTTAGCAAGTTATCTTTCAAGCCTTTTGCACCTTTAATGTATTCCAGATAAGGCCTCCTCCAGCCTCGCTAGCTTGACCTCCGTGCTCTGCTCCAAGATGTACAGCCCTGCATTTAACAGCAGGAGATCAGCCCAGTTTTCCAGGTGACTCAGCTCCGCTCCCACAGCTGATCCGTTGTTCACATCCCATCCATCTGCAGGATCTCCATGTTTGTGCTAACATTTATTTGGTACTTGCATCACTTACAAAGCCACTGATACTTTCAGTACTTCTTTACAAGCACCTTCTAGCTTACCTCCTCCCTGGTGGAGGATGACTCTCCATCTGCAGCCATTTTATGAGAATGATCACTTCCCCATAGGTATTTACAATAAGCCACTTTGATTTTGTCTAGTGTGTACTCCTGTATCAGAGTATCCCCGGGAACAAAATCAGAAGCCTTCAAATCCATGTATAATTAATCAGCACAATGATTTTTATCACCAAAAAGTCATACTCTTATCAAGAAGTGGAATCATGTTTGTTTGACAAGGCCAGATTCCCATTCAAGGGAAACTGACTAGCATCATCCTGCCTTCTCTCAGCTCTTCACCAGCTGCAGAGTTTATCAGCCTTTTTATGCTTTGAGCAAACTGAAGTTTGGGGAGCTTGACAAGCTACCCACTCATTGTCCCAGAATAATGCTGATACAGTAAGTTTTTTCCACTCCCCTGAAGCTTTTCAAGTGCCTATATTAATGATTCAAAGAGTTCCTTGGCTTAGTCTCTAAATATTCTGGACTGTAAGTTAACCATCGTTAATGTTTCGTACATTCAAAAACACTGACATTTAACATTTTTCCTAATTACTGGAAGTAATTTCTTACTGGAGCAGAAAATATTCCCTTTTGACCAAGCTATGAATACCCAGTGTTCCCCTTTCCAAACACCAAGAAATAGTTACTAGTTATTTCTGCCTTTCTTTTTCATAAGCAACAATTTTGCAACCCTGTTCAGTATGGAGCCTGTACCACTGCTAGGATTTCATGAATCCCTGATACATTTAAAGAATCCTGTCTTATTGTTCCAAACCCACTGCCCAAAGGCTATTCATTGGTACCCTTCAGTTCTTTCATCAATTGTCTGCATTTCCTTGCAGATTACTTGTCCACGCCGCTTCCTCTATTTTTCCTTTCATTGTATTTTGGGGTTTTTATTGCTGCTTTCATCTCCTCTGTTAACCAAAACAGCTTTTTTTTTACTAAAGAATTCATCTTTGCAAATGCAGGATTGTGGTTTCTCAGGGACCTAACATAGGATTCTTGAACAACTCCCAATTATCATTCACATTTTTATGCTTAAGTTCTTCCTCCCACTTTATTTGGCCTATAATTATCTTCAGTCTGGGGAAGTTAAGCCCCCTAAAAGCACCCATCATACATATTATTAGTTGGGACTATATATTCCCTTTTCACATAGCGAATGAAGTTCAGTCACAATTACTCGTACCTAAGCAAACTTCCTTTTCAGTTCAGTGATTATTTCATTTTCATTAACCTGGATGAGGGCTGAAATTGCATTACTCCAAGCCAGCTGTGATATGTGAATAACACTCTGTCTAGAAGGTATGTGTTTTAAGTGAACAGGTTTCTTCCAGAGCTGCAAAACCATACCTCAGGTACCTAAATGGATTCTTTTCTCTTTCTTCTCCTCTAGCAGAGCTTCAAGGAGCTGCTCACCCAGGCATTATGCAACACTGCTAAGAAGTTATTTCCATCCTCTATGTTGCTGTTGATCACCTACAACCTTGAGCTTTCCAAGCCTTCTTCCTTTGACCTAGCAACAGCTTCACACCAAATAAAAAAAGATATGGTGTCACTCCATCTTCCTTCTCCATTTCATCCTTCCTAGAAAGCAGGGTTGTAGCTACTTTATTTTTAAACATTCCAAACATGCAACTCACCCCACCGGACTCCAGCTGTAACAATAGCCCATTTATCTTAATAAACAGGCCTTATGAATTCATACAAAGAAGAAACGTGATCAAAACACCCCAGCTTAACAAGTCACTGTATGCTGGCTAAGCAGCAGAGACTGTCCAGACTTTGGCCATACTGTATGAACTGTTTCCGCATTAATGCCTCCATGAGCAGCTCCCAACCACTCCTTATATGTCTGCATTTTGCAGGGTCAAGCCTTTTTGCAGGCATATGGAAAACTAGAAATACAGGGTCCAGTGCAATTTATTTTTAAACGCTCAATCTGTCACAGAGCACAGACTGGTGAGCCATTGGGAGCACATAGCCAGACTGGGCAGAATGGATCTGCTTAGTCATCTCTTACCAATGCAAGACTGAAAGGTACACTATCTGGCTACCAGGTACCCACCATGGTCTCAAAGACAGTATACATATACCTCACCTCAGGATGTCTGCAACTGCTCAAGTACAGAAATCTCAGCCCTAAATATCCCTAGAGACCATTTTACCAGACTTACCAACAGTGACAGGACTTCAGATCCTGTCTCAAAGAGCTGTAGAGGAATATGGTATGTTTGCATTTTGGGGGATACCCTGAAAGCTCCATGGGCAGGAATTTCCCCCAGCATACACGGAAGTTAGGGAGATTCTTATATGATATAGGCATGGGACATCACAAAGCTGAGTTAATCAATACACTCAGGTAGTCAAACTACTGCACAATCCCAGCAGAACAGGTTGCTTTGGCCAGAATATCCTAAGAGCTTCAAAACTGAGCTCAGAACATCAGCAGCAAACCTCTGTCTGTCTAGCGCTGGCTAAGGACACGTCTTCCCTCCTGGGACAGCCCTGTCAAGTGGGCTAGCAACCACACTGTCAAGCCTTCCCAAAGCTGCGCAGCCCTGAGATGCCTAGTGAAAGACCTGTGAGAGTTAGTTTTGTGCTGATCCTGTGCAACTGTGGAAAGCTAACCTGCTTTAGCCTTCTTTACCATTGGATTCTGACACAACTTACCTGTCTTTCTGGGTGCACAGCAGAGGGATAGAACTGTGGGAAGAGACCAGTGGATTTCGAGCACCTGAGTGATCTAGTCATCTCCCCGCTACAAAAGAAGTACAAGAGAAGCCCAAAGCAATAATAAAACCTGCTTTTCACCCTGTTTCTTCAGATGTACCAGTGAGCCAAGACTCCATGATCTGGTGAAAGGTTTGCAGGTGGAGAGGCAGGAAGATGTTTAGGAAAATGTCCAGAAGAAAGGTCAAATTTTCTCAGCACTTAAAATCTTTAAGCAGTTAATCCAGGAGCCTCAGAAAAGGTAAAGCCTTTAGCTGAAATAACTGAAAATCTAGCTTACACTGAATGAGAGGAATCCAGGGCTGTAGTGTCAGTAGAGGGACTTCAACAACACCCTGCATTGGGACACATCCAGCAGCACGTCACTGCAGGGCTGCAGCTTTCCTGCTGGTTCAGAGCTTCTGGTGTTTTATTTATATAATTGGTTCCCACAAGAAGTCCAAACACTTTCTCTGAGCTTGCAGGAAACTCTTCAAAGTGCCACAAGGTGCCACAAAAGGAAAGCCAAGGACCCTAGTGATGCAGTCCTCTGCTGCCCTGCCTCAAGCATGAGTGAAAATAAGCTTGAGCCATGCCTGGAGCAGGCTCATTGCTTAGCCAAGTGGAACACACCATGAAACCTGTCTCCCTGGTGCAGGTTAAATGGCTCATCCTGTGTGACATCACAGTAAGCCAACAACTGCCACTTCTGACAGGTGGAGGGTGCTAACTGTACTTGGGACACTCTCAAGACAGCAACAAGGCAGGATGCTCTCCCAGAGCCACGCATCTCAGTGGGGTCTCTCAGCTACTGCAAGTGGCGAGTGTGACAACACCTCACCACCAGACATACACAGAAAAGGTAGCCAACACCTCAGCTTATATCTTCGAGAGAGAGGATCATCCATGGGACGATGTTTGCTGTCTGGATCAAGTAGTATGGTTTACTTGCAGCAAAAAAAAAAATCGCAGCAAGATTTGATGCACAGTTGCAAACACAGTTCATTTGAGCTTTGACAGCCTGATGGTCCATAAAGATGTAGAAATATTTTTCTCACATGGTACAGTTTGTGGGACACACTGATAAATTATAGGTAATCCACACAGAAATTAAGGGTTTGAGTAAATAAGATGAAAGTCAGACAGGAGCACTGAGTACGTTGATGATGCAGCCTCTGTGCAAAAAGAATGATGCTCAGAAAACAAAATAGAGCAACACAAAACCACATAAAAGCTACCATTTAAAAAAATATACATATTTGCTAGAACATTCCTATACTGCATTTACCAGGCACTTCATGTAGGTCAAGTCTGAAACAGCCTATCTTTTTTTGCTAAAGGTTAATTTGAGTTCTGGCCAAAACCAGCAATCCTGCTAATCTTGTTAGAGCAAAGAGACTGAGAAATGCACAAGGCCAGCTACCTAAATCTTCCCTTACACGGTTCTATGACAGGATTGTGATCACAGTAAGTGGCAGACTAAACACTGTTACACATTTGTTTTTAATTGACAGGACCGGTCTTAAGTTGCATGGATGGACCCCTTCATAAACCTCTCCCTGCTTTCAGACTGCACAGCTAACTGCTCCTCACACGCTTGTCTGTTTGACCTTTGCACGCTCAATAAAGATAAGCTTCATGAAAAGGAAGGAAATGTGGAAGTCTGAGTGCTCCAGCCAAGACACCGCCAAGGTTAGGTCTGCTGACCTGTTCCTTATCAACTTCCAAGACCACTTCCTGTTCCCGGTGAGCCAATGGAGCTTGAAAGCTGTTGTGTCTGAGCACCAACTTTTACTGCCACTTGTCTCAGGTTGAGTCTCCAAGCATCTGCCCACACAGACTGCATGCTCCAAGAGACTGGACAGATGTAGCATGACCCAGAGCACAACCTGGACTGCAGGCACTGCATGCAGGACCATCACACGTGCCAGGGCTAGGCTTTGGAAGGAAAAGGGCTGTTGCACCCCTGGTAACACCATCTCACCTGAAAACCAGCAGGAAAGGTTGTTGTTTTCTGAGGGCACAGCACACGCAGGGGTGACAGGAACACTAACCCAGACACCCAGCCTACCCTGGCCTCTCTCTTCCAAAAGCAAACAGGCTGACCTGGAGGAAGGAAAGTGGGCAGCCAGCTACCGGTGCACTCAGCTGAGCCTGGCACCAGGCGACTCCCACACAGGACACCTAGCCAGGCCCATGTGGATGCACAGGCTCTGTCCCCACTGGCACTGCTGGCATAGCTCAGCATCTCCAGAGACAAGTCATGCCCTTTGTTTCAGCTGCTCACTTCAGCCAACCCTCTGGAAAATGCAGCCCCAGTAACATTTTGGGAATGATGTTCCCACACCTGCCCAGTGAGGCAGAAGCCCAGCACCCTATCTCCAATGTCAGCAGAGCACCTACAGAGTGGCTCTTTCCCTAGCACTTGCCCTCAATTCAAGCTGTCAGGGGCTGAGGGATGTCTTTAGCCAAAGATGCCACGTGGGACACACATCACATGAGACTCCCTGGTGTGACTATATATCTGTCTAATTCTTTCAAAACTGTTCACACATCTTTGTGTTCAAGCACCCTTCACCCAAGCACGCTGGAAATGAATGATGCCTTGTGCGGATGTGCATCTACCTGCTAAGATTTCTGCCTGATAATAGTTTTATTGAGGGACCCAATCTTTCCTAGGTTATCAAAAGCAATGAAGAAATGTTCCTGCTGCTCCCTTTCTGCATTAGGCCAGATAAAGCAGTAGACATCTTAAAACTGTTTTTCAGCTTCCTCATCCTACTTGAAATCAACCTTTCTAATTAATAAAATCCTTCATGAAGATTATTGGAAATACTTACAAGATTATAGAAAACTGCAGAACAGCAAGGATAATGGAAAACATACCCTTTCCAAAATCCTGATAGCTTTTTGTGAGCTTTCAAGTTTACTTGGTAAAGGCAATGGCATCAGTGAACAGAATTCTGAATAAAGCATACGGGCAGTAGGAATTTAGAGAAACACAAACCCAACACATCACACACTGAAGACGTGGAGAAAAGAAATGGTAGTTAGTAGACCTGAATATGTAACTGCGGATGAGAACACTATGTAAGCTACTAAGCACCTCTGCAGGGGAAATTCTTTGCCATACAGCATTCAATATACATGTCAACAACCTAGAGAGCAAAAAACACCCAGCAACCCCCAACTCTATCATTAATGGATTTTACAGGTAAAACAAAGGTCAGAGGAGCAAAATAATAAGGGGAAGAAAGCAGAGGTGCTGTGAAATCTGGAACTTCTGTTACAACAAAAATTGTCTGCTGGTTTGCAGTTCATCTTGGCCACAGAGCAGGCAGAGACTGGACCACACCACCACAGGTTACACTCTCCCTTTCCTGGGAAGCAGTGAAGAGTAAAAAAGACTGAGTCGCTCAGCCATGAGCTCTGAGAAAACCACTGTGCCTGGAAGAACCACAGACAAACTCCGATGCATAAACAAGGAAAGATGAGGGTAGTGACAACAGCACTGCACGAAGCACACGCTTGAGTGCCATGACACAAGACAGATTCTGCTAGGCCTGGGAAAAGCTGAGGAATAGTTAACACATAGAAAACATGCCCTGCTGGCCAAGGCTCAAGGGGTTCCACTTGCTTCATTTAACAAAACGAACATTCAAGGGCAAACTGATTACGGTTGCAGCACCCGCACAAGGTAGAGAAATTTGATAGTAGAGGCTTTTCAGCGAATCACAAACCCTCACAAATTCCACTAGCTGAGAGCTGAAGCTGGGCTGTATTTTTGGTCTGGATATGTCTAGGTTTGTTGAAGAAAACTAAAAATTAGTCTTCAGAACCACTGCCATGGGACAGAAACCATGTCACTGGGATGCAGGAGCCAAGTGGTATACCCATGGACCTGGCAATGCAGTCTGGGCCAAATAGGAACTGTTCTACAGCTGTTGGGCAGGAAGGTGACAGCAGTGCAGACCAGCTCTTCAATCAGAAAGGAAGTTGGTCTTCTACAACTCTGCAGGCATGTGCCTTTAGGTTGTCCTGACAGCTTGCAACCTTCCTGTCCAAGGGAAAAGTTGGCAGCTACAGTCCCACAGTCTGGGTTCAGTAATTGGCAATAAGCAGTGAGTGCTCAGGATCAGGTGTCAGACAGAGCCACAGCATCAGGCCACTGCGACTGGTCACCATAAGTCTGCACCAGGACCTAAGGATGTGCAGACCAAAGCTTAGTATGGACACACCTGACTACCTGACCAGCTGAATGAGCCAAGCCCACATCCCCTTCCTGCTCCACACTCCTTACTGTTGGTTAAGCTGCTCCAAAAAGCATCTAGTCCAGAGCTTCTGTGCACTCCCTTGAGTGGCCCCCAATGCCCAGGACCCCTCAGCCCATTGACAGGGCTGTGCTCCTCTGCAGCAGCAGTACTCTCAACCCAAGCTAGAGGATATCAAGTGTCATTGGAGTGTGTCTGCCGACCAGCTCACCAACCTAGTGCTGACTTGTCAGAGGAGAGCAGGATAACCTAGTTACAAGCACACTCACAGCAATGTACACACAACTCATCACCCAGCCCTCACGAACTGGGAAAAGGGGAAAGGTATTGGCATGCTCACATCGTAACACTGGGAGCCAGCCCAGGCAAGGGGCCATCTGTGGGAGCTGCAAGGAGAGACAAAGCCACATTTACCACCTGACGTCTTCTGTTTCTGCTGTGTAGTATGCTGAACAAAGGGCATTTTTAATAGGCAAATCCAGCTGGTTGACAGGCACACAGAGTACAAATGCTAGAAGCTTATAGTGGCACATGCAAACCAGTGCCACAGCAAAATGCAGTTTGGGATTTCAAAGCCCTACCGCAGAGTCCAGGCTGTTTGAAACAAAGTCTCCACCCTTCTGAATGCAGAGACAGCAGATCAGTAACTGAATTCCCCTTTCACTCTCAGTAAAGAAAGAACTCTGAACTCTTCAGGTATTTAATAAGATCTTAATTAAACTCTAATTATGACAATGGAAATGCGAAGCCTTAGCTATTTTGGTTCCCACCAGCCAGCCCATTCCCCTTGCCTGATGTCTAGACGTGGAGGCTGCAGGTGTGTCTACATACAAACTGAAAACAAAAACAAATGTAGGTCATAGACTCAAGCAGCCAAAGATGCAAATAGGATCAATGCAGTTGTTTCAGCTCCAGTTCATGTGCAGAAAACCCTGATGTTCCCATCACCTGAGAAGGGAGGGCTGTTCCTGATGCATACATCTTGAAGTTACACCCTCAGGGCAGAAGATGCAATCAGGTTACCACAAGTAGTGTCCTGTCCAACTTGTTCAGCAGTGAGTGCTCTGCTCCTCTGTCAGCTCTTTCATCAAGCAATTGCTCTTCACTTTGCTCCAAGTTTGGATCTGAACTACTCTTTGCAGAGCTCCCACCACATGCCTCTCCTTGCTCTTTCTTTCTCAAGGTTCTCAGTTACTGCTGTTGGCAAAAGTGAACCTGAACCAGGGTCTCATGCATGGAAACACTGCCAGATCTGACCTCATCACCCCAGAAATTAAAGACGAATGTTATAAATGATCAATTCAATGTAGAAAAAAGGCCCTTTGTTTGAAGTGAGAAGACTAGCACAATTCCCTTTAACTTCATGCCTTTTGGGCCTAATTGCAGGCCATCACTGCTGTTCCTCTAACTTTCTTAGGGAAAAAAAAAAAATCAAACAGCTCCCCCCTCCACACCTAACAAGGCAGTGGGTGCCTTGGCTTCCTACTTTGCCCCACAGATGTGCTCCTAGTTTTATTCCAGGGGCAATCAAGGCTAGTCCTTTCACCCAAGTGGGTACATAGATTAAGCAAGAAAAATTATACTGGTAAGTCAGAAGGGTTGTATTTACTAAGCAGGAGTCTACAGCTCTCACAGTCTTCTTAGTGATCCAGAAATTGGAATACCTGAGAACCCTTTAGAGAAAAGCAGGAATCTCTCACCACTTTGTTGCTTGCAGGGGTTGCCCTTCGAGTAAAAACATGAACAACTGATGTCCTAATTAATGCAAAATGATCAATCCTAGAAGTGTTTGCTTCATCTTCTATCTACAACTGACTCTTTGGGGAAGTGGCTGAAAGATGCAAAAGATAAGACTTTCAAGTGCTCTGTCTCAGAGCTGGAGCAAGGATTTCAAGAGCAGTCAGTCCTTAGTGGCTCTCTGCTTTCTACTGACACCCCAGCAGCTTTGAAGACTACTTTTAAAGATGTAGGCATGTATTCAGATGCTTAGGTAGGAACAGAGTGCCGTGGCAAGGGTCTGGACACAGGAAAGCCACATGGCAAAAACCATTCTCAAATCAAGAACAGCTAACAGGTAGTCTTCCATCAAGCATCCCAAGCTTGGAGAAGCTAAACAGGTTATGGTCTTGGCTAGGAACTAGCGATGGCTCAAGCCGGGGTCCCATGCAGAGGGTAGTCACAAGCCTAAACTTTCTGTGTTCAAGCTCAAATGAGTCTGTCAGAAACACAGCCTGGACACCATCTGAGTGTGCCAAAGCACAGCCAATTCAAGTGTGTGGCACGGCAAGGGCCAAGGCCAGCTCATTTTGTGAGTCAATACCAAACTGATGTTCATGATGCTACAGCTAGAGCCAACAGCAAAGCTGCATGGGCTTTAGGCTGGAGCACTAATGCCTCCAATCCTGCAAACGTCTAAGCACATGCGTAACTTGAAAGGAACAGTCGTGAGGTCTGAGGTATTGACTCCAGTGCTGGGAGTCAGCAGTGGTAGATCGTGTATAGCTACAAAGCCTTTTATCTTCCAGAAGCCCAGTTGCTGCTAGGAGTGAGACCAGCATCCTTATACGGTATTGCAACAAGAAAGGCACTACCCATGAAAAAAGGTGGGGTGGGATAAAGTCTTCAAGACAAACTAGGACAGAAACAGTTGCGAAACAGGAAAATAAACACCATGGTCCTGGCATGGAGACAGACTAATCTTTCCCTACTCCCTACAGTTACATAGATCTTTGAACAAGAGAGGAGGATTTAGGAGGCAGTAAGGTATTTCACAGATTGTTTACACATCATTGTGTACCATATAGAAATGATACTTTTATGGCCTGGCTATGTGGGCAGCCAGCCTGAGCTGAGCAAGAACAAGACAGATTTGGCAGGTAAAATAAGAGAGTCATAAAACAAAAGATAAAGAGGAAACTGGAACAAATACAGTCAAAGAAAAAGAGCCCCATGACAGGCAGTGTTAGCTGTTGTATGTCTGTGGGTTTTTGTATATTTTCTCCTCTTTCTCCTCACAAGGAGGAGGAGGAAGTCTCTAGCCTGGGTTTGTCTGCACTTTTCAGCTACTGAGCATTGTAAAACTCCATCAACACAATCAATAACAAACTGTTGCAGACTTCACCTGCAATAACCACTACCCACACCAAACGGGCCTTGTTCAACAGTATGGATCAAAAGTGGGACCTAGCCAGTAATAGTGTATTGCTTCTAACTGGCCTGGGAGTCCTCCTCATCAAGTAGTACAACCATGCCATAAATGAAAGAAAGAGCAAACCCTGTGCAGAAGCATAAACTGAAAGTACTGAACTTGCTTCTCTGGCAAGGAAATCATCTCTGTGCAACAAAAAACATTCATTGTACAGGATTAGACCATTCCTTCTGGTTTTGTGTCCCCATTTTCCCCAGCAGAAGTTTATAAGCTGTCCCTGTGTATTCACCCACTTGAAAGATAGACACAGAAGTAGCCTGATACTGGAAGTTCCCAGATAGCAGCACAATACCACGGAAAATCATTTTCAAAGAGCTTATTTCAAAGTATTTGTTTGGTTTAATATAAACACATAATTAAATCAACTGCCTCAACAAACTGAGAAGAAAGCTCTGAAATCAAAGATTTACAGAATTGCCAACCATGAGAGTTCACAAGTCAGACTCTGAAATGCCTTGGCTTGGAATTGAAATTAATTGGCTTAGAAACACAAAAAGCATCTGCCTGTGGTTCTCCTTTTCCTTGAGCTGCCCATATTGGAAATCTAGCTGTGGGCAGAAGTGAGGGTGTGAATTTGCAGTGCAAGAGCTGCTCCAGACCTGCTCCCACATGGGACAACATGCCTCTTCCCTATGGAAGTGAGCAGGTGTGAGAGCAGCCACAGCTCACATGGTGCACGTGCACACTTCGACCCACTATGGGGTAATCACGGGCTGTGATTTTCCCAACCAGAGCTAAGTTTCTCCTGCAGTTCTGGTTACCCTGACTTCCTCAGCTGGTCTCTGACAGTCAATGTCACCAGGCTGGGCAGCTGTATGTTGCGGGTCTGTGTTCCCACCCATGCAGTTTGCCAGCTCACTTGGCATTTACTCCGCCTGCAAAACAGTACAGCAACAGCCACTCTGAAGAAAGCTGTGTGACAGCCTAAAGCAAGTGTCAACAGTTGCATAAGCTTGACAGGGACATGACTTGCAACCTGTATTTCTCAGCCTTCCTACTACTTTCTTACAAGGCAGTGGAGGAAGCACACGCCCCTGCCCTCCCACTTCTATCATACTAAACCAAAGGGGCAGTTTCAGCAACATAAAAACGTAGGCAATAATGTTAATAACAATGTTAATAAAGTCTTAACCAGGTAAGAGGTGGTGGAGATGAAACTTCCCAGGCCATTTTTAGGGCGGCTGCGAGCAAACAGCGACAGCACAAGTATTCAAAGCACAGTTAAGCAAAAGACTGGAGATGCAAATGAGACTGCCCAGCTCCAGACAAGGGAAGAGAAGAGTGCAGATATCCTGCATGCAATTAAGGACAGCATAAGTAAAATGCAGTGTGGGCTGCAGTGCCATTCCCTGCATTGTGGTCCCTGCCAAGATTGGCCAGAGTAGCAGCATTTCTGACATCTGCCCCAAACTGCCGTCCCTGCCTTTGCTGGGCTGCAGCTCCCTTCAGCACGGGAGACTGCATCAACACAGGGGAAAGGGTCGGGCATCAGTTGAAACTCCTCACCCCACGACGATAGGTCCCCCCACCGTGGGCTACAAGGGCACGCTGCAACAGCCGGTCTTGCCTATTCCTAAGCAAACACCACTTTCTCTCCCCAGACTAGCACCTCCCTGCAGCAAAGTTACCCCAGGCCAGAGAGCTGCCTTATGCCTGCTTGTAATCCCACTGGGCAGGCAGGGACAGCAACAGATGCAGCTCCCTGGTGTATTTAGTTCAGAAAGCAGAGCCCATAACTGCCCCAGCCAACTCATGGGCAAGAGAGGTCAGTCTTCTTGCCTGATGTGATACTGCATGAACAACAGTGCTAAACTCCAGCTGGTCTGAAAATATGAAGGCATTTGCACAAGGGCCCACAGTAGCCTGTGGAGCTCCCTGCAGGAAGCTGTGCTGACCCTCATCTGGTCTTAAAGGAAGCAAAAAACCAAAACCACCAAACCCAAAACTGAAACATGCTTTTCCCAATGCAAAGGATGGGCCCTTATTTCTGAAGGCACTAAGAGGTCCACTGGCATACTTTCCCAATCAGCACTTACTTCTCAGCTTTACTCGCAGCACCTCTGCTTCCCACAAGTGCTTTCTTCTTAACTAGCTTTTACAAAATCAAGCTTAGACAGTGAGCCCCAGCCTGCCCTGGGCTCCAGCAGGGCAGCTCACTCAATGTCAGTGAACAGACATCCAAAGGTCTGGTGCCTCTTGGGGTGGAGCCTGCCCAAGGCGGCCCAGGGAAGCGGACAGGGGTCTCTCCAGGGCAGGTCTAAATAAATTTAGGATGTGGCCTGAACTCCTACAGCTAGCAAGCTTTCCTGGGGGCACAGGTAAAGGCAGGGACTACAGGGAGCAAACACAAGTCTCACACTTAGCACACACCCCAGCCCGTGCTCTTGCTGCTGCGACATCCACCCAAGCAGCCAGCCTGGCACCCAGCACACCACTGTCTCACCTGGGAGAAGTTCAGCCCATTGAGCGGGTGGCACTGCTCCTCCACTTTTTCCACAGCCCCAGTCTGCTTCTTCAACCGCTCCGCTTCCTGGGCCAGGTACAGATCCAGGACAGGCACGCCTCGCGACTTGATGTCTACCTCCGTCAGAGAGTTCACCATCAGCATCACCCACACCGGCCTCTTCCGCTCCCAGTTGCCTGCAATGGCGTTGAAGAGGTAGTCTGCATACAGCCCTTTGCCCCGCTGGTCTGGGGTCATCCAGGATGGCATCATGAGCTTGACATACTCCAGGTGCCGCTTGAGCCGGTGGTAGATGTCATGGGGCAGCACATCCTGGAGGTTCTCCCCCTGTGGCAGGAGCTGGCAGCTGGTGAGAGCGGAGATGGTGTAGGGGTCAGTGAGGTCCAGCTCAAAGTACACAATGTGGCTGTGCTGGAAGGCCTTCTTGGAGTTCTCTGGGATGAAATCCCAGACACGTGTGTACGGAACATGGATAGTGCCAAAGAAGTAAGACGGGGGATCTCTCTTGATGGTCCACAGGAAGGAGTTCAGCTCGCTTTGCTGGGGGAGAGGGAGACACAGCTGAGTAAGTACAAACATTTACACCACAGCACTGCAGTCCAGGGCTTAAGTAAAGCATGGTGCCAAGCCAGCAGGTCATCTGTCTCAGCAGCTTGCCAGCGGTGGTTCTGCTCACACAGAGTCAGTACTTTCTGACCATCCTTTCTCTCAGCTCTTGAGGTCAAAATTCTAATTTCACTAATTAAAAACACAAGAAGATTGGCCTTGGCTTTCTCCTCCTGAAACTTAACACTGGGTCTTCTCAACAGTAACACCACCCTGGCTTGTCACCCAAGCATCTGGCAAAACCAGCTGCAGAGCACAGCCCAAGCAGGCCATGCTCCAGACATTCCCACCTTTTAACAAGGCAAAAGCTGGCATCACTTTGCTGAAGCACTTCAGCATAGCAAGGCACCTTTCAAAGAAACTGATGTGACACTTAGAGAATGCCACAGCATCTTAGAAGAACTTTCCACTCTGAGCGAGACACCAAACAAATGAGAAACACACAACACTGCTGGCAGGCAGACTTGCTGGAGCAGGCAGAAATATGGGGCAGAAATTTTACAGGGATGTACAGGACCTCTTCCAGCTGAGCCACCTTTTTTAAGTAGCAGAGACATGCATGCAATACCTTGGAAAGTGAGGGAAAAAATTCTGCAGACCAAACTCGGCCTGTGGTTCCAGGGCATACTATTTCAAACACAAAGGAGGAAAAAGCTTCCTTCTTTCTTAATTTAGCTTTTAAAGTCTCTCAATAAACCACAGCCATCAGGAAGTCAGAATCAGACTAAGATTGTTCCATTGCAAAATGTGCCTCATAGCATCCCCAGGAATACCAGAGCACAGGGCTGTGCTCGAGCCCTAAGCAATCCTGGGGGACAGGAAAGCAGATGGGGCAAAATGGATCTTGCCAAGTCACTTTACACCAACAGCAGACATGACCTCCATCACCTACCATGTGCACCCTGCTGGTGCAGTTGTCCTTACTGGTGCAATGGACACAGTCTCTATCTTTCTGTGCAGACAGGAAGAGGTAGCCTTTGCATGTCTAAGTAAGAGAACAGGCTTCCAGATGCACTCAAACATCTGGTCAGCCTTTAGCCAGCAGATAGCCTCAGAGCTGAGGTTAGCATTAAGTGTGCATGTGTGCTGATCTAAGCAGCCTGCCTGCCTGCCAAATGCAGAACAGGCTGCTTAGAGGAATTTATTGGAAGCACATTGCCTATAAATTTCTGATACTAAAGACCCAGGGTCAGAAAGGTTAATCTTAAGGACTGCTCTGCAACGGCTCATCCTGGACAACCTTCTCCAGCAGCTCTCTATGTCAAACTCAGGCCATGGATCAGGCAGCACTTCAGTGAAGTGCTACCACCAGTCCAGTTTACCCACATAGATCCACAAACCAACTATACTCCAAAGAGCTCCTCACACACTTCTGCAGCATGTAAAGAGTCTGAAGGATACTTCAGACCTTGGTAACACCATGCTACAACTCCAGATCCCATAGGACACTCTTGGAGTTCACTCCTGACTTACAGAGCATAAAAACTCTCCTGAAGACCACGGGAAGAAGGGAGAAAAAACATGATGCAGCACAGAGAGGTAATTAAGATACAGGGCAATAGGTGAGTATGAGTATGACATAGACCCAGGAAGAACACAGGAAAATAAATATGCAAAGTAAAACAAGAGGGAGAACACCACAGGGTTCCCTCCTGTTGTTATTCAGGAGGGAAAACTGGAAGGACACACCACTACAGTGAGAAATTAATGGGAAGTAGTCATCAGCCAGCAACAAAGAAGGACCAGAAGTGCTACTTTTTATCTATAAGCAAGCAAAAAGACAGAAGAGGCATCTAGGACAGGCACGAGGTCAAGAGGTCAACACTCCTTCACTTCACACAAGTCTGATCATGTACATGGCAGTGCACAAGAGCAGTCACAACTGCAAGGAATCATAAGGAACTAGTGGTCACCAGCCAGCTTAAAACTTCAATTCAGCTCCTGAACAAAGCCAGAAGGTTCAAGTCCAGATAGATGGTACCAGGCTTTAATGCCCATCATCAATGCTGCTCTGGACAATTCACACAGCCCAGCCAGAAAGATGTTTGGCATTTCACTTTCACTTTTTTTTGCTCTGCAAATCACTCCAGCTTTCACAATCGGATACTGAAAGCAGAGTAATACTGCCAACTATTAGTAGTACTACCAAGGAAATCACACAGGCCATCAGGCACACAGTAAATAGTCTTCCTTTGAAGAGCCTGCAGCGCAGGCAGAAGATAGCAGGCTTCAACCTAATGAAACTTCTCACACAGTCCTAGAGACTGAGACCTGAAAAGGGGAGCAGCTGGGCACCCTTGTTGATACTTCTATGCCACCAGGAGCTATCACGAACTTTGCAACCCACCCCAAGCACCATTCAGACCTCCCTTCTCAGAACTGCTAGAAGCCAGTGTGAGGGGCTGGAGAACAGTCCTGTTTCTTACAGGAAACATGAGAAACCTCATGAGAAACCTCACCAGACCCTGCATAGACAATTTCCAGGCACTAGCAGTTGGTCATCCTTACCAGGTGATGCTACAACAGGAGCTCACAAAGCTCACTTTCCCTCCAAAAGGTAGCATTACAGCTGCTCGGGACATGCTAGTGCTTCACACTCTTTTGGCATCTCCTTTTCCTGCACAAGGTGGAGATTGGAGTCCCAGCTTTGCTCTGCCTCTATGCCAGACCCCTGCAAAAAGCTTGCTACTGCCTTATGTGAGACAGGATGGAGCAAAGTCGTTGGTGTGCCTGAGCAGGTCTGTGCTTCCCCTGCTATACCTTCTGGCACCCTCACATCCCCCTTCCCAGAGCTCACACGCGTTTCACTACAGCTTCTTCAGAGAACAAAAAGCAAGGGTATAATCTCTCCCCAAGACCATAAAAGGGAAGCCATTAAAACAATGCTTTAGGTGGCTGTGAGACAGCACAGGAGTAGTGCCGAGGCTTGCTCAGCATCACAGTATACGCCGTCACCGGCACTGCCTTTCCCTCACCTCACTTCCCTGACAGCGTTCAGTAGATAAAGGTGCTACAACCCAATTTTCCTTTGCAGTAGGATCCTTCTACACAGCTGTTACATCAGAGAGGGGTGCTTTAAAACCAGCATAAATTACAGTCAAAGTGGTGTCCTGGAGGCTTAAGAGAGCTGCATTGTATAACTCTAGGAATTTCACTTTCGGCTGCATAACAAAAAAAGTCAGGTTCATGTATTACATCAAGACACATATTTCTGTCTCCGCTCTCCAAGTTACAGGTGGTACTCAACACATTACTTGTGACAGGAGAAAGTAGAAACAAGGGTTAAAAAAAAATAAATGAGGGGCAGCCTAATGAAGAGAGCAGCAGTCCCACAAGAGAACACAGGTCTCCCCATCTGCGGGCACATCAAGACCTGAAGCAGCATCACAGTAGCCATACCACACCTCCTCCATGCCTCAAGTTTGACCTCCAACTACATAATCCCAAATCAAGGTATTTCTGAATGCTCAGCACTATGGCACAGTGCCTTCTCCCCTACCTCACCTCCCCAGATGAAAAACAGCTGGCTATGAACTAATTCAAGGTATCAGCCCAGCCAAAAAATGGCTTGGAACAAAAAAAGGAAAAAGAGAAAGTCTTTTCCCTAGCCAGCAGGGGAATGAGGGAGAAGAAAAAGGAGCTGCTTAAGCTGACACTGTCAACAGAGACAACATACTGGGAGCTACAGGATCCACTCCCTACCAAAAGACTGAGGATGTCTCCCTCCCCAGCCAGGGCTGCACAAAGGACAAACTCCACTGCCTCCCATGAGATGTACTGGGGGCATGTAAGGCCAGACAATGCTTCCTAAAATGTATGGACAAGAGCGTCAGGCACTGCAGAAATCCTGGAAAAGCATGGTACACATCAAGGGGTTTTCCTCAGGAGCTGAGGAGGGGTCTAGGCAAGAACAACAAAAAACTTAAAGAAAGGGACAGCAAAATGATGCATTGCAGATTGCTAGCTGAAACCAGCACGTGCTCATCCCATATCACATCTGCCCTCTAATCACATAGCTGGTTGTCCACAGGTGGCACTGGAAAGTGCCATGACCTCCTGCCTTTCTTCTATCTGCTTCAGCAGAACACAGGCTCTGACAGAGAAGTATTTTCATTATCTTTCCAATAGGTTGTTTCTTTTAAGATTTGGGGAAAAAAACACCCACACAACAAAAACAAACCAAAAAAACCCCAAACCCCAAGCCTCAGATTCTGTTTATTTTAACTACCCCAGCAGCTTGCTTTTCTAGCGGTATTTATAGTCCACCATAGGATGCAACCTGTAGTCTTCAAATACACAAATACTGTGTTTGTCAGACATCATGCATCTTCAGCTAAGGCAGCAATGATTCTGCTGGAAGAGAGGTGCCAAAGAGGATCAGAGAAAGTGTCATCTTTCTTCTGAGAAAATAGCTCAAATCGGGCCAAATGACATACTGACTGTCAAGAGTAAAATTATGGTAAACTTCCAGAAAATAATTCAGCAAGAAACAGGAGGAACAAAGAATGCACCTAGTGGCAGCACTTTCAGTGTCTAGAAGAGCATAGGAGTTCAAAAGCCAAAAAAAATTTAATAATGACAGTTGTACTGATACAGGAACAGAGGTTCAGAGGGAAAGAAAAACTGCTGTCCAAAGACTGAGGAACCAGATGCAAACTCCAGACATGGGAAACCTATACCTCGTCTGCTCCCTTCTACAGCACTTCTGCTTCCTTCCATCTCCTGCCTGTTTCATCTATGTAGACGATAGATTTTCCAGCACAATGTGTGTAGCTCGCCGTGCAGGTTGGTGCCCTCTGTGGCTTCAGTGTCTTTCAGAACCCTTAACACTCATACTCACCACTTGGCGCCACAGCCACATCTTCCAAACCTCAGCCCAGGATTGCACTGTTTCTCAACCCATAATACTCTCTTAACATTTTTTTGCTTGCTACAGGAGCCAAAGCATGTGATATGCAATATCTTACCCAGGCAGGCAGCCCTATCACCCTCCCTATATGGCTTGCTCCCTCCCTTTTACCTATATTGGTGTTGTATCTTGTCATCTTCATTTATACCTAATTGGGGCAAAGACTGTGCCTTTACTCGCCATGTAAAGTGCCCCATGCATCTGTGGCAATGCACACAGAAATGCTAGGGACGCTTTCAAAGGTCACCGTCTTGAGCTTTTGCTCACCTGCATTACTGAGGCTTTCAAACTCAGCTTAAGACTGTAAGTAGAATTCACATGGGGATAAACACCACAGTGGCTACAACTATTAAAAGAACACACATTCAGTCTTTGTTTGATATAGATTAAAAATAAAAATAAAACTTTTAACAAAAAAGCCAAGGGTTGAGAGCAGACAGATTACTTGCCCTGCTGAAGGGCATGGGGAAGTAGCCATTCCAATGAACTACCCCCCTGTAAGGTACAACACAGCACAAAATACTAACCGGCTACAACCATAAGCACTCCGCTGTTAATCTCTGGATTCTGGCTTTAAATTTACCAATACACTCCAATGTTAAGCAAAAAGAAAACATCACCAGACTACACCACTTATTAACTGGAACATAACCCAAAGGATTCCAGCATACTTTATTTTAGATTAACTGTTTTCAAAGTCTTTCTTTTTTTCCTTTTAGAAGAAGGAGGGTGGTGCACATTATTGGTTGCAGATTTAACTATAATTTGGAATGATGATGAGAAAATCCTCTCAAGTATTGTACGTTCATTCCTTAAAGTAGCAGCTTCTCTCTTTCAGGCACTGATGTACATATTTCTTTCAAGACAGAAGCTTTAGGCAACCTGACAAAAAGAAGAAAGGTATACTTGTAACCTAGAGAAGTAAGAAAAGAGGTGCCATAAAGAATTATGATAAAAACAAGCAAAAAAGCCTTCCCTGATGACACAGGGACAAGGAGGAATATTTTTTCCCAAGGGGTTGGTGTAAGGGTAAGAATACACTCAGCTTCACAAATAAGGCAGGTGCTGCCATTCCTAGACAGTGTGGTTACCACCACTGTTCTAATGACCCTAGGAAGCAACCTGCCAATACCAGAACTACAGGTGGTCTCACATTTTAATGACAGAGTAATCAGCAGATAATGAGATACCATTAACACATTTCATCTCTAGTTTTGCTGGTAACTGGCAGAAGTCTAGTCAATGGCTCCTGAGAAAAACTCCCTTCATGTCCCACCAAACTAGTGGAAATGAGTAATTCACAAGTATGCTTAGGCTTTCAGGCGCTGTCCCCTTTCTTCTTCTTGCTCTCACTAGCTCCTTGCATTAGATTAATGCCAGCCCACAGTTTTTGCATTTCATGCCCTCAGGAGGAAAGGGGCACCCACCCCAGAGGCTTGAGCTGACTTTAGGGCAATGTCACAGCTGGCCACCTATAAATCCACTTGACAAACTGGTTCCAGGCACAAGCGAACTGTTACGGCACCATCCCCCAAGGTAAGGTTAAGCTCTAGCCCAAGGTCAGGCAGACAGGTCCAGTGAGGCACACGCAGCTTGGCATATGTTTGAACTGGCAGTGCCCTATGTCTGGGAGGAGACAGACGCCTCAGCCTCTACAGCTGCAGGGAGGCTGGCATGCTTAGCTGGAAGCAGCGAGGCCCCTAGACCAGCAGCTATATGTAGGTGCACCTCCAAGTGAGAGAAAGAGAAGAAAGGTCACAGAACAGACCTTCTTCATAGTTGCGAAGCCTTCTCACACCTACCCTGCGGTGAGCCCACTGTGGCTTTGGCACCTCCCCAGCGCAGTGCTCCTGCACTTACTCCTAAGGGCTCCCAGCTGTGCTGGATGAGGTAACCCTGCCTGGTGCAGATGAACACAAATGGCAAGGCACATGTCCCAGGGAAATCTCGGTGCACAGCACCTCTGGTCAGGCTGCTTCCAGGTGCAAGCAGATGCCAACAGACAGCATGGATGGTCTGTTAACACCAACAGACACATTAAGACAAAGTTCAGGAAGTCTTTTCCTACATGGTATTTGGTCCTTTCATCCCAGAAACTTCAGCGAGACCTGCTTTTTCTCAGTGTCCGATTTATAACAGAAATCACACCCTTCCCTCGAGCTTCACGCTGGACAGAACATCACCCCTAACTCGCAGCAGGGTCCCTCAGCTGCGCTCACTACCTTCCAGCCCGTGCTGCTCCTGGTCGCTACAGTCAAGCTGAGGATGTTAGAGGACGCACAAAACCGAGCACAACTTACAGCCGTGCTTCCACCTCAGGGGCACGGCCGCTTGCCGGCCCGAGCCCGCCCCGCCCGCTCGGCGCCCAGCCGCCGGGCAAGGGCCGCCGCCGGGCAGGGGTGCTGGGGCAAGGCGCTGCCGGCGGCCCGTCCCGCTGCGAGCGGCGCAGCCCCGCCCGCACGGCGCAGGGAAAGGTCCTGCCAGGGCCCGTCCCGGGGCTTCCTCCTCCGTCACGCTGCCCCGTCGGCACCGGCGGTGGTCGCCCCACCTGGCCGCAGCCCCGCGCACCGCCCTCCCCGCCCCGCTCCCGCCAGCCACCCCCGCCCCGGCCGCTGCCCGAGCTCCGCAGCCCCGGCACCCCCGTCCCCTCGCCACCGCCCCCGAGGGAAGGGCCGCCGCGCCGGGACCCGGGACCCCCGCCGCTCCTGCGGGACCGCGGCAGTGCCCGGCGGCCGGGGCGGCGCGGGGCGGGGGGCGGCCGTGTCCCCCACGCGTCGGCGCTTACCTTTCCGTGGGACGGGCAGGCGCCGGCGGGGCCGCGGCTCTGCCGCGCTCTGGCCAGCAGGAGGAGGGAGCCCTGCAGCAGGCAGAGCCAGCCGGGGTGCACCATCCCTGCTCGCTCCCAGGCTTGGCACAATTTGAGGACGGCTTCCTTTTTTCTATTTTTTTTTCCCCTCTTGTCCTGCTTCCACACCTCCCCCCCCCCTTTTTTTTTTAATTCCCCTTCTTTTGCCTTCACCACCCACCTCTCTTTTTTTTTTTTTTTTTAATTATTTTTTTTTCGGCCGGTCGACCCAATCCCAGAGCCCTCAGAGAAGCGGCCCCGTCCCCTAGCCAAGCCCTCCAGCCGCTGCCCCCTCCTCTTAAAGGGTCCCGTGCCGGGCGGGGGGGGGGGGGAGCGCGGGGGGAGGAAGGGGAGGGCGCGGGGCCCGCTGCACCGGGGGCGGGTGACAGGGCAGCAGCGGGGGGGGTCTCGCCGCCGCCTGGTTGAGGCAGACGGCGGCGGGGCCGGGGGGCGCCCCGCATAGGGCGAGACTCTGGCCTGGCCCTGGGGGCTGGGGCAGCTGCGCCCCCCCCACCCCCCGGCAGCCCCCGCCCCCCCCGCCGCGTCCGGAGCCCGCAGGGAGCGCAGCGGCCCCGGACCTGCCCGTCCCCTGCCCGCCTGCTGCCCTGTCCCGCTGCCCGCTGCCTTGCCGGGCCCTACCTTCCCCTCCGCATCCCGGCCCGGCCCTGCCTGCCGCTGCATCCCGGCTCCTGCCTGCCCCCTGCCCTGCCTGCCAGTCTGTGCCCAGCCTGCCCCTCCTGAAGTGAGTGTGACATCCAATACTGTGATTCTCCCCAGTCTCGTTTACTGTCCGCCAGCTTCGCATCGGGGAACTGCTTTGACTCGCTCTCGTTTTCCTGTTCCAGGACGCCTGTGCCAAAACTGTGTGTCCGGCGTGCTTTGCACAAACAGTGTGATCTACTTCAGATCAAAAATGCACTGAAGGATGTATCAGCATCTTTAATTGTAAAATTTAGCCATATCTGCTGAGGAAAGTCGTATTTAAAGCCTTATAAAAGCACATATTGCTATTAATCACAGTCTAAAAATACTGAGCAAAGCCAGAAATATGCCAGTTTTTAGTTAGGCGCAAATTAAAAGAATGAACTTCCATAGCTCTCAAAATATTCACAATAGGATCTTCCTGATGATTTTAATACAGGTTGTGTGATTCGCGTATAGCAAAACTGTCAATGCTTTTAGGGCTTAAGCTAAGAAAACCTTTAAAGTTAAAATATTAACTCTCCATTAACCATCACGGTGTGTGGTGCTACTGTATGGTACATTCCCTCCTGCACCACCCCCAGTTGTTTTAATTAAGTATTTTCAAACACAAAAGAAGCCAAAATCTGTTGAAGCCATAAACAGAGTCAAGAGAGGTCAAATGAAGACAAAAAAGTGATGCCACTTTATGAACCAGTGTCTGCTTGTTTAGCAGAAAAAGGTGTTGCTTTTATGCAGACCTTTCTCCACAGTTAATTTCTCCACCTTTTCTCAGCATTTTTATGATTTCTACTTCAGTAGTCACTGCCATGCTCACTGTCCTATGAGGATGAATGGAGATCCTTCTGCATTTTTGGGGGTTTTTTTTGTAATAGCTAGTGGACCTGACCTACCCGTGGGCTGGGTACACTGGATATACAAAGATGGTCTTGGAAGACTACTGTAATTTCTTTACAGTGTTGACTGTTCCTTCTGAAGTTGTGTGTTTGAAAATACCATGCGCAAAGCAACAGGCGAGCTGCAGAACAACTGTTTCAGGCTCTTTGCAGACTCAGATAGTAACTTCTTTAGCTTTATTCTATTCTTACTTTTTTTCAGTCCCAGAGATCCACATCTCTGTCCCTAAGGTTAAATTCTGGTTTTGAGTAAACAGCAAACTTCCCACAACCTTAAAGAAAGTAAAGATGCCATTCTTTACTTTTACTGGGAGAACCTAATTTTGTGTGAAGTAACTGCCTCCAGAAGAAGGTAGCCAGAGCCAAAACTCTTCATTCTCTTGACTTCTGTTATGTGCATTACTCTATTTCTGAATACTGTGGATTTTGATGAGGAGAATGATACTGGTAATATATGCAATGCGTCTTTTTTTGCTAGGTCATGCCAACCATTTATAACAAAAATCATTATCTGACAAAGAATATGGCTTATATGCAATATATAGTATAGTAATTATAATCCCTAACTATTTCAATTATTATTCCCTTTTTACATTGGGGGAAATAGCACCTTGCAATTTTCCAGCACTTTAGATATTTCTGTATCTATCAGAGCAAGAAGTGAGGATGAGACATCATCATCACTTCCAAAAAAAACCCTGATTCCACAATGGGGGTTCAAATAGTGAGTTTGCCCACCAGTCAGAGACAGGTAAGCAGCTTTTCCAGACACCACTCTTAGCAGCCAGGTATAAAACATAGCAACAAAATTTTTCCGCCCTGTAATGCAGTAAGCCAGACCCGTATTTGGTTGTATGTAGTTCTGGGCATGGAAGCTAGACAGCATTCATACAATACCTAGATCAAGCTATAGAGAATAAGAATAAATCTTTCATGGAACAGAGATTTGCTGCCAGACTGCTTAGGTACCTTCTGTGTGACAATTTCAGTTGCTTTTCATTCTAAAATAACAAAATACATAACACTCCCAGAGGCACGCAGCTTGCAGGCATACAGGCAATGCAGATTAAGCTGCTGCTTGGCTTCATTTTTGAATTGGTGAGAAATACGTTCTTTGTGATGAATTGCTAGTGAAAAATAGGGAACGAGGGAAGGACAAAGGGAATGTTTTATAGACACTTTCGAAGTAATTTATACTTTCACTGCAACATTTCAGTAGAAAGCCACATCCTAGACCTATTAAAAGAAACCGAAGAGATAAACCCAACATTTTCATTTAATAAAGTTCTCCCTGTTGAGTGGCTGGGATTTGTTTATCCCAGTCCCTTGCAAAATGATTTCAATAGGACTTCAGCATGTGTTTAAGGCTAAGCATTGCTTACATACATTGTACAGAAAGAGTAAACTGAAGCATGCACTTAAATGGTTTTCTGAATCAGGGCCTTAAAAGACAGTCTGTGACCTGAGCTGTCTGGTTAGTAGTTAATTCAAGGTAACCAAAGGGGCAGGCTCCACAGTTGTGTCTCTCAGAACAACAGAGTTTAAGCAGCTAGTTTAAGTAGCTGTCATGCACAGGCAGTTGCTCACACTCACATCCCACACTTTCAGGTGTGCGTAAAGGTGGGTCCAGTAGTGACCTGGGCTGTGTGTAAAAAGTAGCAACTTTCTTTTTGTGTGTGTGTGTGTCAGCTGATGTTTACCTTGAGTCAGTTTCCCAGACCACAGGAGCAGTTACATGGAAATGGCTGAGAGGCTGTCAGAAGCCTAAGTCTCCTTAAGTGGGTGTTACTGCGGACAGATCTGCAGAGGATCACAGTCCAAAACCTGTGCATGCTAATTCAGATGGCATACATCCATGTGCATATGGCACAGTGTGTGTACAGTACACACACTCCTGACAGACCTCTGGCTTGTGCATGTGCCTTTGCTACCCAACATTAACCCACAATGGGAAAGAAAGCCAAACACAGCAAGCCCTGACTGAAAGAAGCTGCCACAAAAGAGATTTGCACAGACTTCAGGACAGAATTATATTCACACTCCCTTAACAGGCAGGTCAGCTGTGATTCACCCACTATCAAACATGACTCATCTGGTTTTGCATTCAACATAGATTTTAAGCACCATGAAAATTAAGCATGAGGATTTCTTACCATCTAAAATTATGAAACAGGTATCATAAAGCAGATAATAAAGGAGGCAAAGGAGCTTTCTTCATCAAGTTGAGAAAAAGTACTCTACTTTATCTGCATTTGAAAGGAAGTTTGCTTAGAAGGATTGATGTGGACTTCAGAGATTCGGGAACACAGAGCCCCAATTATGCCTCTAGATAAAAAGGGTTAGTGAACTTTGCAGTATGTTACTGTATGAAAGTGTTAGGTCAGGTGGAAGGGAAATATGGGGAATATATTACAAAGTGAAGTGGTTACATGTAATTATCAAGCATAGTCAGCCAGAAGCCAAAAATAAAGAGTGGAATTCTGTTCTCTAAATGCAACTTAATAATAGTAATCTCAATCTGAATGGAGAGAGAAATCTCTTAGGCATTGAAAGGGGGTGAAGGGAAAGTACATGACCAGAACAGGGAGCTCTGAATTGCACTAGGCCCCAGCACTTCAGAAATAAAGGAGAGGATCATTTGAAGCCAGGCTAGAAAGAGTTAAAGAACAGCTTACAAACACCTTTCCCTAAACTGAAAGTATTCTTTATAAGAGAGCAATCAAACCCCAAACTGTTTAAAAGGTGAGAATAAAGTGCTAACAAAATAGTAAGAAAAGTGTGAATTATTCAGCTATTAATTTGTAATAAGGAAAATAGGAGGAAAAAATGCAAAGCATTGCCAAAATAAATACAATTAATGTGTTATTTTACTACATTCAGTAAATAGGGACCCCATATCTCATGCACACAGAAAATACTGTATTTCTTGAGGTTTTTTAAAGGCATGGCTGAGTTGCACTGTCATCATACAGCAACTGGAGAAGCAGAAACAGACCACAGCTCCACAGTGAAGCGCAAGTAGTCTGAGCAAAATTAACTGTTTTTCTCCACCAAAAGGCATGTTCCACCCTAATCAGCCCATGGTTTATGCTCTCAACTGATGCTTTGGTGCTCCTCGATGTTGAGCATGGCTGTGTCATGAAATCACGTGCTGGACAATAACATGTTTGCCAAAACTGCTGTGCAGGGCTGGAAGGGAAATGCAGGTCCCTGAAGGCTAGTCCATCTCTCTCTTTCTGGGAACTGTAGCTCCACCACTAACCTATATATGGCCTTCAGCCCCACCAGCTGAAAAACAGCTGCTTAGGCACTGGAAGAGAAGGATGCAACCGTCCCGCTTCTCACTCCTTCTTGAGCCCTTCACTGGATTGAGGGAAAGATGCAGTCCTGGAAACCTAGGTAGATCCTGGTCCTGTGCACATAGCCATCCATCTGGGAAGCAGCTGAAAAGTCTGAGGCCCCAGGAGAGATCCACAAAACCTTCAGTTTGCATGGGTAGATTTCTGATGGCTTCCAGGAAATACCAGGACAACTTCACTGCAGCACAACCGAAGAAGATCTGAGATGGGTAGAAATGCATTGAATTAGCATGATTTTTTTCAGGATGTCTTTGGTGGAGAAAAGCTATACTGATTTTTTAGCAGTTTTAATTAAAGATTTCCACAAAGGGGAGGAATTTTCCAAGAGAAAACACTTAATCTTGTCCTGGTTTTCTAACTGGCTCTAAAAAAATACTAGCAAAGCTGTCAGGTTTGAAAACAGTGTAGGTGACACTCTTAACTTGTTACAAAATGTTGTCTTAGCAGTGTGTAAGGTGCCTCGTTTTTGGAAAAACAGATAAATACGTGGTGAGCAACTCCCTGAAGTTATTAAGGCAGAAACAGACACACGGAGTGCATCATGAGGTGAAGCTCCAGCACAAGGGGAACCACATAGTTTCAATACTGATTTCAGGGGGTGGGATTTTTCCTCGGGGTGGTGGACCTCAGGTCAGGCATTTGTGGCACCACAGAATGGCTCTGCATGTGCCAACCCATTCAGACCTGACTTCTCAGCAGCACTTGAATGTGTCCTTGAAAGGCAGTAAGCCAATGGTGGTCCTGCTGGGTTATTTGCTATACAGACATGCACAGCAGATGACCGTCCCTGCCTCAAGGGGTTTAAAGCTCAGATCCTGTGAAGATTTACAAAGATGGTTTGCTTCACACACTGCAAAATGCCCCAGGAGAATTAAAGAAACAGCATACTGAAAATGTTCCATACAATTTTGTATTAGCCTTGTGCTCTCTCAAGAGACCACATAGCTGGGTATGAGCCTGCCAGTGATTATGCTTTACTCGACTGTAGAAATTCTTCTTTCTTGTCAGCCCATCAGTGCAGCAGAGCTGAAATTAAGTTTCTATTCTAGTTCTATTTTCATTGGTAATTTTCTTTTAGTCAGCACTTTCTTTGCTTTCAGTCAATGTGGAATTTTCTTTCTCCCCACTAAATATTCGGGAAAATTACTTCAGTTTCTCATAAGGATTTAAAAAAAAAAAAAAAAAGCCAATAAATGTGCTTTCTACTTGTTCCAAAAAATGGCACAACTCTAGCCTGATGATTTTTAATGCTGAATTTCTTCACTGAAACAGTATTTTGGGGTGTGGAGGGGGGGCTAATAACTGCCCTTTAGTCATGGCTATTACACCTAGCTTTGCAGAACAGTTAATTTCAAGGAGCTGGAAGAATATCTAACCCTTATCAGGTGGGGTGTCTATTTCTACTGGAAATGCTGTATAACTTTCCTGGCCAGTCTGGATCTGATTTGCACTCTCTCCACTGAGAGCTCTATCCAGGACTTCAGCAACCACAGGATTACCCCCTAAGTCCTGTGTTAAAGATGTGCTACAAACAGAGGCCAAATTACCTCCTTTGCACCCACTGTGGTGACATAAAACAACTTTTTTCATCATTATGGTGTCTTTTAAGTAAGTGAGTTGCCAGAGACTTGAAAGCAGCAGGAGCATGTTCAAGCTGCAGACCAGGAGGGTTATGGGATGCATGCTTAACTTGAAGCAGATGGACAGTACCACAGCTTAACCAGATCTCTACTTCGAGACTGAGATCTAGTCAAACACCCCATTGTGCAGAAAATAAAACCAAACCAAGGACAATCAAATGTAGCTGAACCCTCCATTGCTCTATGTGGCTAATACTGAATACAAGTAAAACCATTTAGGATGGAGGTTCCTGGGGAGACAGTTCTTCCCCAAGGATATCTCCCCATCATGTGAAGGTGAAAGACTTGGTACCAAGCCATCAGTACCACACCACTAGCAAACCAGGACCTGGTACCAAGCCATTAGCAAGCCAGCCCATTCTTCCCTAGACCCCAGACCCACACACTAAAGCTACTCCACCCTGTTTCTTTGCTTTTCAATGAAGGACAGGACTCCTACATAGTTGCCATGACTATCTTCAACTCTTTTAAGCCAAAGCCTCATTTTTTAAACCTCAGAGGCATTTGCTAGGATGAGCCATGGGCTTTCACACTTCATGGTGAAATTCCGGATGGAAAAAAGTAATTCTAACATATGAAGCAGAAGCAGAAGGACCTGTGGACCTCATCTAGCCTCCCTTCAGCAAGACCAGGACACTTTTCCCATAGCTGGAAAATGCAAAGTCCAAAGCAGGACTTCCATGAATCTCCCAGGCTCTTCATCTCCACAGCTCAGAAGTAGTTGAGCTAGCTGCTACCCCCTAATTCTTCCCAGGCCATGGGGTTGACTTTTATCAGTGACAGGAGCCCACCCACAGACTTATCTCATCTGCTTTCTTGAAACTGCACACAAAGGGTCAGAGCTATTTTCCCGCTTGGACAGCACAGGATTGCAGCCCAAGTGCACACCCATGCACAAGCAAGATCTGCACTAGATACTGAGGGGGATTCTAAAATGCATTCAGCATAGACTCAAATCTTCCTTCTCTGCAGATAAAGGGGTTTGGGATGTTTTGTTCTTTGCCTGTACTTCTCTTCTGACCCACAGAGGTATTCTGACTAGAAGATGACATGATTTATGTGGATGCATTCTAAAGCATAGGATTGTATTTTTCCTCAGCCAGTCTTCCTCCTTATCCATCTTCAGGCCACTTTAGTAGGCTTCAGACCTCACTAGGAGCCCAAATATCTTTTAGCCATTATGAACCATCTGCCCCAGGGTCCTCCTGCTCATCAGCTGCCAACATCAGAGCCAAAAAGAAGGGCAATATATAGACTCCACACAAAGCATGCTGACTGGTACCAAGCATTCAAGTGCCGTGGTGAGCCAGCTCTCACAGCTCTGCACAGAAGGTAGGAGGACCGTACACACAAATAAAACCATCTGGGTTCATCACAGGCAGCAGTCTTGCCCAGTTCTACTAGAAGGAATAAGGGAGGTACTAGTTTTTTCTGGACTTTCACTTCCTGGTACTATTTGACTGATCTATAAATGCCAGACAGTTCAGTATAGAGAACTGAGAAAGGTTACAGATAGCTTTTTAAATCCAGTTTGAGAACGTTTCTTTCCACTGCTCTCTTCTTGATTGTGGTTCTTTCCATTTTCAAGCAATATGACAACAAAGCAAGAATGGTCATTATATAGATGTGTCAGGCTGTTTCTGGACACGTACAGCAATGAGATGGAGTAACACTCATGTAAGTGAAGTGGACAGAAAATGTTTTCTAAAGATAGCAAGATTTTTGGGAGAGATAACATCAAAAGCAGTTGCATTTCCTTAATGTCTAAAAATTTAATGAAATATTTTCAGCTGAATGTCAAGTCTTGCAGAATATATCATTCTCAAGTCAGAAGGTCAGATGGATGGGGAACTGAGGGCAGGAAGAGGTTTCTCCAAATGTTTGACAGTGAGTAACTCATGAAAACCAAACAACATTTTCATTACCTATCCTGCAAAGCTGGGCCTCTAAAAGCCGAATACAAGCTGGAGCAGGGAGCCAGCCTGGATGATTCCTTACTCCAGCCTATATATATTTTTTGCCTGAATTAGAATCCAGGCAAATGCGCCCTAGCAGCTTTTCAGTTTCTTATCAGGAACATACCCATCATACGTTTTGGGACCAGGGTGCAAGAGATTTTCTGCAGCTGCATGGTTTACTGGTGGACTTGGCAGTGCTAGGTTAATGGTTGGATCTGTTGATCTTAAAAGTAATTTCCAACCTAAATGATTCTACAATTCTGTCACAAACCCCATTGCTCCAGAACATGGCTTTGTTCATCACCTCTTTTACACACTGACTATGGTGCACAGCAGTTCAGCAGCCTTGCTGCATCTGCTGCACCTCCAGTCTTTGTATTGCCCTGTTATCTTTTGCACCACCCGCATGATTGCTTTCCTGGACCTATCTGGCAAAGGAGTAGTTTTCTGCCTGTTTGCACTTACCACACCCCCAAGACACTGCTAATAATGACTTCTTTCTCTCAACCTCTCACTCCTTCATCCTGCCTTGCAATGCTGCCAGAACGCCAACTCATGCCTGGCATGGCTTGTGAATTTGGGCTTAATGCTTTGCACAGACAGTAAAATCACTTCTAGTCCCAGGCTGGCTGTGTGGGAGGCCTTGAAGTGAGCACTCAGTGGTAGGGTTTAGGTGCAGACTGACTAAACTGCAGTGGATACTGAAGCATCAGTTATGTATGGAAGGGGTTTTCCTTACCATATGCTTATATAATGTCAACCTTTATATCTAAGATAAGCACTTGAAAAACATTATCACTTAAAGGACAGACCTCTGATGGGGGTGGCAGGTAGGGCACATAGGGTGAGGCCAATGCCTTGGGAGGGGAGCAAGGAAGACGCCACTGCTCTGGTTTTGATGGTGAATCCTGGTTGTGTCAGAATAGCAAAAGGTGACTGTATACCTCCTCATCACCCATGATGAATTCATCTGCAAGATGGTGATCTTAGAAACACAAGGGCTAACTCTCCAGTAACAATTCTAGGGCTGTAGTGAAGGTCATCCTACAAGGAAATTCCCTCCACATGCTCATCATCAGCAGCTAATATTCCTGTACTGGAGACCACAACAAGGCTCAGTTTTGCCAGGACATGTTCTTCCTGTGCTGGCACAGGACAAACTCCTGGCGGGTTCTAAAAATGGCCTGCAGGCTGTAACCCTAAACGCAGGGAGGAGATCACACTTCCTCATGAAGCGTGCCCCTGGGCCCCCATAAATTATAGAGAGACCCTCAGTAAAGGCTGGAGGGCCGGCTATTTGTTTTTCCTGTGGAGCCTGGGCTGGTGTTGATTCATGACGCTTGCTTAGAAGTGCTCTTTCAGCACATTTGCGTGAGACAGCAGCAGCGTGTGGGCCCTTGCAGATGTTAAAAGCACCACAGGACCTCTCCTAAGCAAACAGGGGTGTTAATCCTTGGCCAGACCCCAGCAGAGGAAGCAGGATAATTTACACCCCACTTCCTGGGATTCTCCCTGTCCTGGGGACACGATTATACCTTGTCACTTCCTGCCTGGCAGTCAAGCCCTCCTGGCTTTAATGTACTCTTCTCACTACCCAGCACCTACCCAGAGGTCCGTTTCTTGCCAGACTCCAGCAGATTTTCATGGGCCTGCTACCTCTGATCCTCTTCAAGGAAATTTTTAATGTAGAGATGGAGACTTAGTGTGAGTTTGCCCCTTGTCTGCTAACAATAAGGTAGTGCCTGCACACCCCAGAGGAGGCTCTGGCCTCCAGAAGCACTTTCACCATAACAGCCCACTCGCCTGTCCTCAAACACCTGTTCTGCCATCTGAAGGTGGGTCTTGTTGCAGACAGTGAAAAGCTGAAGCAATGAGTATTTGCAAACTGCCTGCTGTCACGTAAATCTAACCAGCTTTTGGGACTGGTCACCTTGCTCTAACCAACAGAGCATACCCTGTGAAAGAAATTGTACATAATTTTACGGTACAGTTTGTTTTCAGAATAGTTGAGGGATGCAGCTCGATGCACTGGTGTTCAAATTTACTTGAAAGCTATAGGGGTTTACGGTCCTTGATACATAGCGGGATGAATATGCTATTATATGTAGTGTTATGTTGAGAAAACAAAGTTCAAAGGCTAGGAGGGTTGCAAAACTCAACAGTATAGCCTATGCAGGGGCCAGGTTGTGTGGTGCATTCATGTAGCACTGTGCTGAAGCAGCTATGCCTCTTCTGGATTTCTTTGTGTGATCCATGCTCTGCTTTGGTGGCCAGAGACATGGAGCCATGCTAAATGAGGATGAAAAGTACCTCAAGGTAAACCATTGCAATCAAGCATGCTGATACATCTATGGCAGCCACCCCTGTCACAAATGTTATTATTCAGTGTTGGAAACAGCAGAACAGAGTTTAGAACTGAGACGTTCTTACAGTAGGTGCCTTAGAGAACTAACAGAGACAAGCTGCCCTCAAAACTGGGAAGCCTGACAGAAAGGATAGTAATGTTTCCTCGGAGCTTTAGGACTGGATCCAAGACCTGTCTCTGTTTATATGACGACCTACTTTCTCTATTATAACCTGACTAAAATATTACAAGGGAGAGAATGTTCCAGTTACAGCTGACAGTACTAGTTTCCTCTTATGTTCTGGTAAAGAAGCAGTGTTTACTCAGCTCTCTAGCTCAAAAGCCTATACACCTAAACATTTGCCATCTACCCCAGCTGCACCACCACACGTGATAGAAGAGGTCACCTCTTCCTGCAAATACTGCACTTGAAATCAACATTGCTGAATTACTGCCTGATCCAAATCTATATTGATGTCTTTCTCACAAACAGATGAGCTTCAGCTTACATTAACATGTCCCCTTAAACTGATTACACAAAGAAGTGAGGGCAACTCAGAAATCTGTTTTGGCTTGGCTTAAATAAAGCAAAAGTAAATCCGTTTAGTCTGACTTGAACACTCTTCTGTTCCTTCATACAGAAATTCCCACTGCTACGTTCAGTATTCTGGCTGTGTTATACCTTGTTTGCCAGATGAATTACTTCTTGCCTCTAAAGGCACATCATTCCTCTGTCCTGCAAGTAGTCAGGCCAGTGCTACTGGAAATCTAATGGTAATTGCTCTTTCTCAGCTGTTCATGGCACATTGTGCACTGCAGTAGTGGAAGGCACATGGACCCATGCATGTCTATAGTTTTCTTGAGTCTTTTCCCAAAGGAACTGCAGAAAACAGCTGCTTTCAACATCCTTGAGGACAGATGGCTTCTCCTTTCTGCCTACCACTTCCCTTTCTGTGACGACTGCTTCAGAAAAAGGATTGTGGATTTTTGGATACTTTTTCATTCAGGAGAGATACTGTGCAGGGCTGCTTGCAGATTGCACGTTTGCTTTCTCTGAAGCTAGACTTCACTACTGAGCAGAAAGCCTTCTACTGTCCCTGGTCCCAATTCAGAGAACATATACATACAGAGAAGTTAGGCCATTTTTTCCCCCTCATTATTTTTTCTCACCTATGTGAGAGAAGTCTCTGCCCTAATCTAAGCAGTTCTTCAAGCAAACCTAGCTAGGAAGAGGAGGTGGACGGCTTGTTGGAGCTCACATAGTTTTCATTGGAGCTAGTAATGCCTAAATTTCATGTAGCAAAGACAAGGACTGAGAAGAAATTCCTTTGGTTTCAGGAATAAATCTTTGGCTGAGAGGAATCATCTTCTGGCACTCTCTCTGTCTGTGCTGTGTACAAAGAAGCCCAGAGTCTTGCAGTAGCTCACATGAGAAGATGGACTTTATTGGTAAAGGCTAGGCAAGACAAACTCTCTGCCTTATGTTGCTAAGTATTCCAGTGCCTTCCCAGCATTCCCCCAGGGGAACTGAAATTTTTTAGCAGCAGAATTACTGGGTGATAACTATAGCACCAAATGTTTTCCCACTTAACTTAAAAACTATGGCTGCACCTCCACAAGCATGAAAAACACAGGTGAGTGCAGTAGAGGTCAGTCACCGCAGAAACCACTGGAGACATAGGACATTCATGCTGCAGTGGTCAGCTCAGCAGTCAGGACATCTTTTCTTCAGCCAAAGTCACCACACTGCAACATGAGCACATTTTCTTGTCTTCTAGCCATAAAACCTTTGCTAACTGTGGGCCATGGTTGCCTTAAAGGTAGTCTGTAAATACCAACACTGAGAACACAGGATCTTGTGTAGAGACCTGCTATGCAACTTGTTTTGCACAGGCTAGATTGACCCTGCTGCCAGAATCACAAACTAGCTCTGCTGTGGCAGCAGAAGGGAGAAGACCCCTTCAGAATGCCCTTGGCATCTTACATAGTGTGTGCTGAGGCCAAATTCTCTTTTGGTTCAGCTTCAGAAACTCCATGTTTCTAGATGCTTTGCCCTGTTCTTCTCAGTGCCTGTGTTCTTTCTCAAGACTAGATTATTGTTGCTGGAGAAGATCCCAAAAGCTCTCACAGACCCAAGGTTGACTTCCACAGGCAGCCAACTGTCTCAGCAGTAATGTTGCTCTTCTTCATTTCCAGTGCTGCATGCTCAAAATAGCGACTAGGATTTAGACCTGACAGGCATTGGAAAATTGCCTCTTTTTCTATCAGTACATCAAGAGAATGAATCATTCAACATTAGGGGCTGTTTCTGAGTCTGGCTTCTAAAAATTGCCCCAGTGAAGCACAGAGAAAGCCATTTCTGAGGCCTGGATTACAATCTTCCATTTGTTATTTCCACCTAGCCAGTTGCTGGACATTTTATCATTGCATATTTGTTAAATCAGTTAGAGGCATCATTTCAAAATCCATCTGGTACATCATACAGCTGTTTGTTACCAACAGACTGCAAGTGTCTAGAGCACATTTCCCCCACATAGTGGAAGAAAACATTCTTGCAGGCTTTTCATTTTGTTCATACTGCAGTATTAGTTAGTTCTGAAACAAAACTGACCAAGCCTTTGCTTGTGTTTCAAGTTTAATAGATGGTAACAGGTTGTTACTAGTGCTTATTGTCTGGGGACTTTTCCCGTTCTGCTCCTCTTCCATTTTTATGTGACTTCTTAGATCCGAGCTGGGCACACTTTCAGCAATCTCACCTTTGTCAGGTACCAGTCAAACTGTCCCCAGGCATAAAGGGAGAAGCAAAAGGAATATGCCTCCGAGTTTTCCTGGCAGAAAATGCTGAAATGCTTTGCTTCTTTGTTCCCAAGGATGGCACTGCAAAACCTCATGCACTAAGTGGTATTGCCTAGTACACTGGCCTGTGAAGCTGTCTTGCATCTAGATGATATATCAACTTCCTACTGCTACTTTTTCCCCTGGTTGTTAAATGTAGGTAGTTGTTAATGTGCTTCCATGTTTCTAACAGAGAGGAGCTGCACAGGAGTTAGCACTGCTACTAACACAGCATCATGGCTAAAGCATTTCACTATCAGGTACCAGACCCTGCTCCCAGTACCTGGGTGAAGAGCATGCTCACATCAGGCTGGTCTGAAGAGATCGTCTCACTCACTGGCACGGAATCACAGAATGACTGAGGTTGGAAGGACCTCTGGAGGTCATCTGGTCCAACCCCTCTGGTCTAGCAGAGCCACTTACAGCCAGTTGCCCAGGCTTTTGTGTCCTGATGGCTTTACCTCCAAGGAAGGAGGTCCACCACCTCTCTGGGCAACTTGTGCCAGTGCTTGGTCACCTTTACAGTGAGAAAATGTTTTCTGATGTTCAGAGGCAGCCTCCTGTGTTTCAGTTTGTGCCCACTGCCTCTGGTCCTTGGCGCCACTGAAAAGAGACAAAGAGACTAGCTGCAACTTATTTGCACTCTCCCTTCAGGTCTTTATACAGATCGATGAGTTTCACACTTTTCTCCCAATTTGTGTTGTCCTGTTTGTTTGGGGTTTTTTTGATACAGAAAGACCTTTCCTGCAAAGATTTCTTCCTCCAACTGACATGATACAAATAAAACAGCTCATGCACACTTATCTGAGCCACAGCCTTTGATGAAAAGATTTCCTTTCCCATGTAGACATCTGTGATCTCATGCAGGGGGTGCCTACAGAAGAGGGGATTCATCTGCTAGGCCAGCCAGCTGCTGAATGACTGCTCTGCTCCTACCAGGATTAAAAAGCAGTCTGCAAAGAACTTACCCAGACATCACAGTCATACTGGGAAGTTTGAACTACTGTGCTAACAAGCTATCATTGAGTTGCAGAGGGAAAATAATTAAAAGGACGGTGGCTCTGATTTTAAACTGTATGGCAGATCCCCTCTGCCAGCTATAATAGCCACAGAATCCCATAAGGCTGTTAAAGCAAGCCTTGAACTATCTATGTCTCAGAAATGTTGGGGTTTACCAATACTGCCTGTGCGGAAAGACTTTTTTCCTCTTGCTCTCAGAGCAGCATAAGGAACTGGAGCATGACATGATCTCAGCTGAGGATTTGGTTGCTGGATCTCCAGATTTGCACATCAACAGCAGTTAGAGTCAGAAAGCTGTCTGTATAAGATATCACCTTCTAACTCACTGCCTGCTGCCTCTATCATGTCTTGATGATCGCATTTGCCCAGAGACCACACAGCAACATGCTGCTATGACTTCCCACAGTGTTGCAGAAACAATGTAAAGGTAAGTGAGTAAGACAGATATTTTGTCTTCTCAAGCACTGTTAGGAGACCTGCTGCTGAAGTGGGAGTGGCTGAATCCTTCACTGATTTCTGGAAGGGCAGAGACAAGCCCCACATCCAGGCTAACTTTGCAGTAATCATTGATACAGTGGTTGCTATGACAGATATACAAAGTCATAAGCCAGGCTGCATTGCCTTGCACATCATATTAAAAAACAAACAATGAAAGTCTTGTAAATCATCATCATGCGTGTTTGCACCCCCACAGGTCACAAAAGGAGCACCCAGAACAGCAAAAGTATTTCTGATGAAGACCTCAACAACTGCATGTGCATGTGACCCAGGGAAGCAGGCAGTAGGAAGCAATGAGGAGTAGGGGTGACCAGCATAAATGTGATCAGGTGGTTAGCAAGACAGAAAATATGACATCAACTTCAAACAACAAACTCCAGTATCACAACTGTGTTTGAGTCAATGTGATTTAAAAGTCAAAGGAGAAGACAACCAAAAGTGTTCAAATCTTTGTTACAGAAATACACCCACAACTCTCCCCAGTATTCCTGCTGAGATCCCAAAGCAGATTCTGGAAGATTTCATTACATGTTTCATTTATGCTTTTGGTGATGGTAGTCACAGATACACTTGCTTTTGCCAGGGACAGCTGTGTTCCCACCTTCTCGGAATGTGGGCTTTCACTGTCCTATCCATATTCAACACCGTAACTATACCATGTAAGAAAAAGAACTGCAAAAATGCGTGCAGAGGAACAAAAATGTAGAGCTAAAAAGAAAGAAGGGTGAGGGGAAATTACTCTTACTGTGCTATGTAGTTTCTCTTTTCCTGCTGGTTGGTTACCCAGCCCAATCAAGTGCAAATCAATCAACTGACTTCTGATGTGTTTTGCAGATGGATCAGCAGCGATGCAGTATCTGACACAGATGTTTTAACTTGGATTTGCTAGCTATCCAGCAATCAGACAGAATCCTGATGCTGATCATTCACAGACGCTGCAAAAAGAAAGAAATTCCTCCATCCACTGCAAATAAGTTTATACTTTTTACTTTTGGTCAGCCACAGCATCGTTCTCCTATGGAAAACAAATTGGGATTCTCAGCTAGGATGGCGGGGGTTTGTAGTTGGCTGCATTGTAGGTGTTGCTCCTTTGAAAGGAAAACTGCTGAAGCCATTTCTGAAGCATGGAGAACTTTGTTTTAGCTGTTCAAAAGGTACCTTTGATTACTGCCAGTACTGAGGACTGTGTGGCTGCATTTGAAATTAAAGTCACAGCTGCTAAACTGGCTGCTTCACTCAGTGGGGAGATTCAACCAGCCCATTGGAGATCGTGTCCAAGAGTCTGTGTAGTTAAGGGGCAGCTACACTCAGAGCTGCAGCTGGGGTGACACACACGATCAGCCTGGCAGCAGTACTGAAAACACTAAACTCTTCAGCTTAGCATTGACAATATCTGCACCATCAGTTCTGGTTCCTGAAAAATCATGGCACAGGCCTGAAAACATCAGATAGAAAAATAAATAGAGGTTCAATTTGTTTTGTGTTGTTTTGAGTACTCGATGTATCCAGTTTTCACTTTCTTTTTTGTGAATCTCAGCTGTTACAAATGCCTGCTTCATGAAAACTGTGTTTGTCACCAAGGACTATGTGACTCTCAGCTTGGGAGGACAGTATGTAGACTAAGTATGCAAAGTCCTATTCACCTCCATGGGAGCCATCAAATCCTGCACCAAAAAATTCTGAAGGCAGGAAAACCTCATGAAAACTATTTGCCTGTGGCAGGGAGCAGGGATACTCCATAGCTGTGGGGATGGTGACTGTCTCAGGAGCCTCAAACAACATGCCTCCTACACCATTTGTGCTTTCCGAGTGGTAGGCTGCAGACTCAGAAAGATGTACATTCAACTCTTGCCCTCTCTGGCTTGCAAAGGTCAAAAGCAGGCAGCATTGCTCCTCACTGAAATAGCCAGCCTGTCATTCAAAGAAGTGATCTATCTTGCCCTTTCTCCTTCAAACATGCTGTATATCCATTTCAGACAGATACCTCTTAAAGACAAACCTGCCCTTTCTGGCTCAACAGGGCATAGCTAAAGGCTATTATCAGCTCAAGTGCAGCTAATCTTCAGCCCTGCATAACCTGCATTCATGCTACCATGTAGAAATTAAACCATTTCAGGGAACTGTTGGAAAACATTTTGGCAAAGACCAAGTCATCTGATTCCTTTTTCCTGGACTTCCAATAGCATTTGAATACTTGTTGACCATCAGACTTCACCTGCTCATCACAGAGATGTCCTAGAGGACAAGCTGAAGCATTCGGAGTCCTTCCTTATGGAACATACTCAATGCACGATGATGACCGACCAGGTCTCCACGCTTGAACCTTTTATGCAATTCCTGTTTAGTGATTCCCATTTAGAGTCTCCTTTTCAGGTCTGGCCTGTGACAATGTACCCACAGAGACAAGGATCACAAGAAGTACATGAGGGACCAAAGGCACATGGTACCAGAGTGAAACAGGAAGGGACTTAATATAGGAGGGGATTTCTTAGTCCCCCTGGTTTTCACACACACCTATGATCTGAGAGCAGGAGATGAAAACACCAAATCCGTGTGCATACTGTGTGGTGCTCTCAGCTTGACAAACCTTAAGACAATGCATCCAATGCATCCAATCCACCCCTGTAGGACTGTCCCCACCAGGTCCTTCCAGCCTGTGCCACTTCCATAAACCTCTGGAGAAGTCAAATAGTAGGGCTTAGTGACTGAGGGAGTGTCACCGCCACAGTAACCTTTAAAACAGATCCATTCCCAAATTGTTGTACCTAGTAGCCTGGGTTGATGGCAGGAATCAGTCTGCAAGCATGGAGCTGTCATCCCAGAAGGGAAATGGGCACTCTTTACTGTCAGGTTACAGGGAACCCTTTGGTTTTACCCTGCCTTGGCCCTTGTTTGCTGCAATCCTTAAATATGCAGAGTAGCCAACCAGTGTCTTCATGTGCTGAAAAGTTAGGCATGGGTGCCAGAGCTTCACTGAGGCAGAGCTGGAAGCTTGACCCCACAATACTGTGGTCTCACATCCCTGGTTCCTCAGGACTCCTACAACCAACCTAGACTGCTAATCCCTACAGGGCGAGGGCAAGGGAACAAGGACAAACAGCTGGTTTGCCCTGTTTAAGACACAGACTGCCCACAGAGAAGCTCTTTCCCAGAAGATGGAGGTGCTGCAGGGCCGTAGCAACTGCAGGTAGGAAGTGTGGGACATGTCTGGGGCCTGGGCAACAGCCTGGTGTGCAATGACAGGCAGTGCTGCCCTCGCTAGCAAGGAGGGAGGATGGGAAAGATCCTTGAAGTTATTTTGCAGTTACCAGAGGGAATTACTGCATCTTTACAACAGTGTCGAGCTCCCCCTTGCCTGCAGCAACACTGGAGGTCATGAAGGATCACCAGCTGGCCTGATGATGACGGATGACGTAGAGACATTGGTGGATGGGGAATGCTACAGGGAGACAGGGCCAAGCATTCAGTGGGAGAAGCTTCACATGAGGGTGGAGTTTCATAGCCAGGCATCTTCACAGCCAAAGGAGGCCGTAAGCCACTGTATTTAGAGATAAGGCTTATTTGCCACTTGAACACACTACTTACAAATTCGTCCCGTGATGCTGCTAACCTGAATTTCACTTTCCAAAGTGCCTGGCTCACCCAGTCCTGCCAGAAATCACACCCCACGGTCTCCAAGCATGGCCAGCTGAGGAATGGGCAGAACTGTGTGGGGCTCCACCAAAACATGTCATGTGGAGAAGAAGGGGCTTTAGGGTGGAAACTCCCCATTTCTCTATAAATTATACAAATACTTAGTGTGCAGAGTTGTCAAAAGGCACAGTATGATTTACACGTACAGCATGGAATTGTTGCTAGTCTGACACAGCTTCACGTAGGCTTGCTGAGAGGTGTTTCTGGTTCCAAGAAAGTGTACTTGGGGAAGAAGAGCAGGTACATGTCACGAGTCTCCTTTCCCCTCTGTTGCACTATATCCAGTAAGCTGAGTTACTCACTAGCTAAAGGGGGGAACACTTCTGAAGTGTGTATTATATTACTGTCAGCCTACTGCTCCTTTGATCGCATGAGTTCTGCATGTCCTTGAAACCAATACAAGTATCTCCATTGCCCCTAACAACCTATACCATGTTTTTCAGACTTGATCCACTCCCCTCCAGCAACATTTAGTAAAAGTTGTTCCTCACAGAGGGGAAGGAGGAGGCAATATCTACCTCTGCCCCCAGAAAATCTTCCAGGGGTACACAGGAACAAACCAGTGTTAGTGGGTAAATACTACCACTGCCTCTGTGAGGCAACTCAGACAAGGCCAGCTCTTCTCTCCTTGGATCACAAAAAGAGAACAAAATCTCAGCTGCTTATTCCATCTGGTACTAGAAGAGCGTTTGACTTCTCCCATCCCAAAGCACTATTTCAAGGGCTATTTGTAAAGAAAGCTCCATGGTTATAAATCTTCCTGGAGCCACTTGCATGCACAGCCTTTATGTTAATGTACCATGACAATCTTTTCCCTTTCCTTTTAGCAAACGAAGGGTGAAGGTGTATAAACCAGAGTTTCTGAGGTCACGGGCTCACAAGGCAAGGGATATGATATATGCTTTATATTGCTTTAAGCTCCAACTCTGAAGCTTGTGGGGACATTCTTGTTTGGTGTGGGGCTCCCTCCTGCTCCTCCCCCCTAAGTCTTCTTACTGTCCTTTGGATGTCATGCTGGACACTGGTGCAAATCAGGAGCAACTTGGTTAGAGCCAGTGAAACTATTTTCAGGAATGTGAAAACTACATAAACAACAATGGCATCATGCCTCACAGTTTGAAAATAAACCATTTCTAGCAGAAAAAAACAGTGGTGGGTTTTTTTTTCTGAGACTACTTATTATCTTGGAAGAGAGCACACGAATTATTCAGACATGTTTTCACTTAAAATTCTGTCGAAAGAGGCTTTGTGACACAGGCTGGCATCATGGCTAAGCAGGAAATAATTTTAAGTGCCACATCCCCACTTCCCCTCCTCTGCTGTCTCATACCCTTGCTTCTTTGCACCCCTGTCCCCTCTCCTTCATGCATAATTTTCAGAAGAGCAGTATATTTCCACTTCCTAAGGCTAGAAGCATTAAGTTTCTTCTCCAAATCAATAATTTTTCCTGCTCTTCCTTTTAAGGGGGCACTTAAACCTTCTCAAAGTCAAGGATTAAGCATGGGAAGAACATTAAAGGAGTTTATGCACACAGAAATATGCATCTGGGCATTCCTAAAAGGGGGGCTACGAGTTTCGGTATTTTTGAAGAAAACCAATCTTACACATAAAAATCTCTAAAGCTTTCAGAATGACCAGGCAGCATGGGAATTGGGACAATATTGCCTTCTTTCAGCAGGCTTTCACATCCAGCAGTTGCAAGAGATCCAAAGGCAGTTTCCCTGTAGATGCTTTTGGCTTCTTCCAGAAACTGTAGTATTTCAGGCTGGGATTTCAAGGTAAAGCTTTGAAAGGGTTTTTCTTCCACCTGCACATAAAAAAGCCACAAGACTGAAAGATTTACAGACCAGGAGGCTGCTCAGTTTTTATCTGGGCTGTTGAATGTGTGAGGCTTGTCTCACAGAGAATAAAGAAACCACTCCTGGAGTCAAAGAAATTTCATGTGGTTTTTTATTTTGTTTTTCCTACCCAAACACAAAACAGCCTCTTTGATATCAGACAGCTATTTCAGGCACATGAAAGAGCAGCAAGGACAGACAGCTGGATTAATAAATAAATAAATAAGTAAAATCCTAACAAACCCTGCAAAGCAGAGAACAGAAGGATTAATCATCCGTCTTTAGACAAGAACCCATTGATGAAGAAATCCAGCTTCCAGGTCCTCTTCCGGTGAAGGAGCACTGACCATGGCAAGAAGCCTGCCCATCTCAGCAAAGCCTGTTGGAAAAGGCTGCTCTCAAGTCCCTCCATTAACAGGACTGCGTTTCACTTCAACAGAAGTTTGTTAGACTATGGTTTGGGGTGCACCTTCATACCTCTGTGCTGTACCTGCTTTGAAGATTCTGTCAGGATCCAAACCATATATTAATCTGTTGTTCTGATAATGTCTCAGGTCTGTTTGACAGTGTTTATATGGCTCTGATGAATTCCTGTGTCTAGGAGGGCTGCAGCTCTAATACAGCAAATAGCTCACCTAAAATAACTTCTGGAGACAGCATTTAAAATAGTACGAATTAACTGCTTTCTTGCTTGTTAGACAAAAGCTGCTAGCAATACATAGAAGCAGGGAGGGAGGCTTCAAACATTTACAAAGAAGAGAAAGTTACAGTTCAGAAGGGATTTTTCTAAGGTATTCTTCCACAGAAATCAGAGATGAAACTCCCACTGAATTAAATGGAGGGCAGTCTCAGGCAGGCAGCAAATGGTTTAGTAAAGTTTCTGTCTACCTAGTGGTCTGACTAAATGGCACTTTGCTGCAGCAAAGCCTGACTTAGTGCTTGACTGTGTGTATTATGGACTAGCAAAGATGTATCTCATCAATCAGCAAAGAGAAATTGCTGCTCAGAAGGACACAGGGGCTGGTGAGCAGTCTGAACCATTCTGTTTCATTACCAGAACTATGGTCACATCCAGTTTCCCAGATGCTTAGATGGGGGCACTCCAAAAGGTCACTCCGCAGGTTCCAGAGCTCTCTGATCCTTGGACACTTCAGGCACTGAGGCAGAGGTTAGTGACAAAATTATACCTTGTTTTATGAGGGTGTTCTATCAGGTTTTTTGGGAAACACCTTGGGTAAAAACACAGCAGAGAATCTCTCCAAAAACTCTTTTGCAAGCTCAATGCTTTCCCCTGTTATCAGCCTTCCATAATACCCTGCACCTGTCTGTCGCAGCTGCAGGGCATTTAATCTACATTCTGCCACAGCAGGATGAATATTTTCTCTGACCAGGTCAAAAAACCAGAAGCAGTTCTTCCTGGCCCTTTCATGTACTCTTGCATCAGTAATTTGTGGTGGGGAAAAGCCACACCAGAGCCCCACAGAAATTTCTGCGCAGACAGACTGAATTCAGATCCTGACTCGTAATGGTGCTACTGGGAAAGGTTTTTGCCTCCTGCCCACGAACATCTTGCTGCAAAGATGCTAGATGAAGTCGGGAGGGAGTCTGACTGATGGCAGTAGATTAGATTCCACGGTCTTGTCTGTGAATCAGAGTAAAAATCTCGATTCCCAGTAGATGGCACCACCTGTTTCACTGATTTTTTTGTTAATGCGACAGCAGCTCAGTCAACTGAGCCTGCAGAGCAAGAGCTCAGCGGTCACAAGAGCCATCAGCTCTGGCCTTCACTGGAGAGTGGCATAAGAGCACAGCAAACCGGGATCAACACAGGGGTACCACATCTTCAAATGAATGCCGATGCACCAGCTTTTAGAACAGCATAGCGATAAAGAAGGTAACACCATGGAAGGGCAGCTGTCCTCTGTGTACCACAGGGATGGCTGCATGGACAGGGCTCTGTCCTGTGCTCTTCAAATCCACTTTTTGCAGACCAGTTCCTTGCCTGAGGGCACCGTAGGCTGCATTGCCCCTGCCCGCGGGAGGACGAGATTATGGACCTGGGCAGTGCAAGACAGCAAACTCCATAGCAGAATTTCCTCACCCACAAGGTGGTGCAAGGCACCAGCAGCCCTGCCTCTCACTGCCTGGAAGTCCAGTGCCTGTTCGGGCCTAACAGGTCTCATCTTCCTTGGGGAGGTGTTGAGTTAATAAACACACACTCACATAAAAACTGTAATGGTTATTTTCCATAAGGATTTATAAATTCACTATAGTTATTAAATCAATTTATTCATGAGACTGACAGCTGTCTAAACAGACAGCAGGCTGAGAAAGACATTTTTTCTCTCATAAAATAACATTTCTTGCTAATTAATTTCTTGCTAAGGGAAATGGGAACATGCGCTAGTATTTAAGCAGACAGAGAAGAGTCAGGCTAAGGGTAGAAGGAGGCTGGTATTGTTGAGATGTGGTATCGCAGGGGACTACAGCACCAATTCCAGCTCAAACACATGTCCTGTGTGACCTTGGGCAATGCACATAGCTTCTCTGAGCTTATGTCAGTGCCATTTTACACCACAGGGGTCAGAGGTGGGAGTACATGACATGCCACAGCAGGTCTGTGCATGTGCTGATTTGCACGTGCTGTGTCTAGTGCCTCCCAAACAATTGCAACAGTCTGGCCTCACGTCCCTTTTCCAAAGCAGGACTGAAATGAGAATGGCTGCAGCCCATCTCCTTAACAGTACTGGCCAAAATAAGCATACATTGGCTCTTCTCTTGACACAAACCCCAGCTCAGAGTCTCTGTTCCCCTGTTTAAAAAGCTGCTCAGGAATATTTTTTGAGTCTAACAAGTCCCCTTCATCAGCCTGTTTGATCTATGAAGTGGAAAATCTAAATGTAACTGCTTAGCAGTGGTGATTTGTCACTGAAGAATGATACAGCATAGAGGGCAAAAAGGGCCAAAACCAAAAAAGGGTTAAGATGGCTGGAAGCAGGACTGCCAGAGACAGGACTCCTTTCAAGAGAGTGAAGTTTCCCTTGGTGAGGAGATAAGAAACCTCGTGGCCATCTTTGCATGGGAGCTGACAGGGGCCCAAGCTCAGAGGCCACCTTCGAGCAGCAGACCTGGGCTGGAGGATGGATCCACATCTGAACTGAGGTGCCCCATGCAACCACGCTTGGGATTGGTGCTGGTGCAAACGTTTATAGGGAATCTGCTCGTGATGTATCTTTGCAGACTCCATGTAGAACCGCTTGTTGCTGTAGGACTTTTCACCGTGCATTGTTCATTAAAGGTTTCTTTTATATTTAAGAACAAATGTGCATTTGATTCACCTCAAGGGGTACCATAAAAATTCCCAACATCTAACATGGTAGTTCCTCTTCCAATGAATTATCTGATCCTGTTATACCAGAAATTAAAGGCAAACTCAGAAGGCTGATGCCAAGTTCTGAACATGCGCACAAAACATACTACTAACAAGTCACCTTCACCAGCTGTGAGTGAAGAGTTACTTGCCCTTTGCCAAGTGGAAATAGCTTACATATTGTGTGATGGTGTGCAGTATCATTGATAACATCTGTAAGTACAGAAGGGTGTCTTATCAAGTCCAGTTCTTGTCTGACGTTCTTCCACCTGCAGATCTTAAAGCCTTCTCTAAGGAAGCTTTAATAGGAGAACATGAATGGCATATGACATCAATAAATTCCCTTTCTTACCTGTGGTGATGACCAGACCTCCAAGCCCACGGTCAAGACTTGCCAATACCTCACTGGGCAGCAGAGATGCCGTGTTTGCTTTACCTCATTGCCTGTTAAATACCCAGAAATATTTCACCCAGCAATAGCATTTTCCTTAGATGCTAGAGTACAACTGGCTTTTTTAAAGAACTGCCTAACCTCGTTTTAAATCCCTGGAGTTCTGGTGTGTCCCAAACCTGCTCTGCTGCACTATTTAATTACCCTCATAGCCACATGCTGACTGAGAACAGTGCCCGCTCCCTGTCTGCTGAGGGAAGGCTCTTGGCTGGAAGTAGACTTCTGGCAGAAAAATTTCATTTCCAGGGGACATTGAGTCAATAACATATTGTAGAAAAATAATCTGGCTTCATCTGCATTGTTTTTGCCAACATCTTTGGAGCAGTTACCGGGCTCTCCTGCTTTGTTTCTGATGATGGAAGCAATGTTTGTATCGACAACCTGCTTTTTGTTTTATTGAGTATTTGCAGGATGTCTCTGTTTTACTCTGAATCTCTCTGACAGATCCAGCAGTTAATTCTGTAATTTCACGGCTTGTATGGAGGCAGCTGCATGCTTGCTGGAGCTGAGACTGCAATTTACACAGTCTGCTGATTTTTCAAAAGTTTAGGCCACTGTATTTCCCTCCCTGTCCTTTTCCCAGTCCACTATGTTTTTCAGTTCCTGTCCTTCTAGGTTTGGATTTAACTCTCCCCAACGACCCCCAGGGAATGGTGCCTCCTCCATCTACAGTAGCTTGTGCCAGCTTCCACAGTTACACATACATCTTTTTATAGGTCCCACCTTCAACCAGCAAGGCAGACTGCTGTGTAGCGGACACCATTGTTCTCAGTGGAGGCCTGCCCACATCATCTAGCTGCCAGCCCAGGATCAGAAGTTTCACTTGGATGAATAATAGTAGGCCTGAGCCCAGCTGTCTGCTAGAGGGACAAAATGACATCCATCAGCTCCCAGATCACACTTGATCTTAGGGTACACTCTGTAAGCAGGATAGCTCTTATTGCTGAGTGCTGATGAGGAAAGGTGAGAGGCAGCAGCACAGTAAGATCACTTTGGTACAAGCTGTGGACAAAATGGCATTGCTCCTAGCATCTCCTGCCTTCTAAATTTCTATATCCTTTCTGCAGCGGCAAGCAGAGCCAGAGTTTTCGCAGACCCATGTTATCTCAAAAGGCAGATGTACCCCCCTTCCACACTATGGGAGGCCTGCAGTGGCCTGCCATTTCCATCCTAGCACGCCTCTGCCCTTTTTGTGTCACAGCTGTGCCAAACCCACCTTTGCATACAGACGCTAGTCATGTTCCCTTTCAGGGTGGTCTGCCCTTTTGTGTTGGGGGGGCCTGCATCGCAACACCCACCCCCAGGTTTTCTGATCAGTGAACAGACCTGTGGTAACTGCTTGACATTCAGCTTGGTCATTTTCTGTGTGCTAGTTTCAATGGGCATTGCCATTTTTTGCTCCTCAGCTCATCCCTTGCTTGGTTCAGGTTATGCCACTGTTTGTGGGCTTCAAACTAAGGACTAGTTCTTTCCTCACACCATTTGCATCTTCCCACAAGATAATAAACCTGATGCTGTTTGTTTTCTTGTTCTGTGTCCAATGTCGTTTTCTGCTCAATGACAATGAGGACCTTCTCACATCCATTTTATCTATACTTTTATACCTTTCCCTCTGATGGCAGAGTACCCACTCTCTATCACCCCTAGGCCCTTCCTACTTTTGAAACCCTCATGAAGTTCTGGGCCCGAGCTCAGCCAAGCCCCATCACCACTGGCTGGAGCTGTGCCTTCTCTGTACCTCTGAGTGGCCAAGCTTGTTCTCACTAGCAAAGGAGAAGGGGGAGTTCAGGACAGCCAACTACCTTCTAACCCCTGAAGTACAGTCATGACAGCACAGAGGGACTGGGCTTCCTGGAACAAGGAAAACTGATCTGGTGCTCCTTTCAGTTATGCAAACTTCATAAGCATATAGCTCTGCTGGGTTGAGCTGTGATGTACCCCAAGTGAGATGCTCGTGACTTCATCTCTCCATTTCACCCTAAACAGAATTTATGCTGTGCCACAATCCTCCTCTCTTTTGACTTTGCTTAATGGGTAGGCACCAGATGAGAAGACAGAGCCAGCCCTTTGATTCCTTTTGATGATGTTTGATTAGCTTCTCAGAAGACAAGAAAGTTATATGTGCTCTGGGGGACCAGTCAGAGCTGAGAATGAGAGCAACTTGGCTTCTGTAAGAAGAGGTCACTTCTAGTAAAGCAAAGGAATGATTTAGTTACTGAATCAGCATTTGGTGGGCCTTGTACCATGCAACAGGAGTGCAGGGGGGAAGGACAAACTTAATTCTTTCAAAAAGCTACAGCAACAAAGTATCCAAGAGAAGGCGAAAATGAACCCCCCTCCCCCACTATCACAAGAGTCAATTCAATCTTGAGAGGGCACAGGCAGCAGTAAAACTGCAACAAGGAAAAGCAAACCTGTTCCAGCGTAAATAATAGTTAAAAAAAATAAACCCCCCAAACAAGGGATTAAGCAAAGATAACAAAAAAGCAGTCGAAGTAGAGTCCAGCACCATGAAAGAAAAAAAAGAAAAAGAAAATTATGGAAAAGTTCTCTGCCAAGGAGTCTGCCATCTAAAAGCACAGGAGCAGCGGAGGATTTTTATCTGCTTTGCAGACAAGAAACTGAAGCATCAAGCAACAACATGTTTTGACTGAGATGATGCAGAGAAAACATCTAAAGTAATGAAATAAGTCATTTAAATGTTGGCTCAAAGTACCATTTTGAGATAAGGAGAAGGCTTGAGAATCATAGAGCTATGCCAGTGGAGACCATGAGAATAACTATAAAAATCCAGCCTACAACATGTCTTCCTAACACTGTTTTCAGCTAATGCAGATGTTAAGATCCCATTCTCTCCTAATGTCAGGATAGTGCGGGCTTAAAGTGACACTTCCTTTCTCTGGAGAGGCTTTGAAATTACTGAGCCATCTGTCTGCTGCCATCTGTTGTTGCCTTGGAAATGAATTTGTCAGGTCAGTTGGAAACAGGTTTCAAATAAACCACTGCTCTGAAAGATAATGCACAATTGTGGTTAGTGGTGTCGCCCTCCCATCGCAGTGCATCTGCTTCCCAGGAATTCCCAGCTGATGCCTGCTTCTTCTGTGGGGAAAGTGTTCTCCTTCTCCAACAGGACCACTGTTGCTTGTGTGCATACCCCCCTTACAGTGGGACTGCTTGGCATGTGAGTGCATGCACTTCCCTGTGGCCTTGTCCCCACCCTCCACCAAGAGACTACAAATGAGCACATCTCATACTCCAACTCTGTTTGCAAGGGCCAGGCAGGTCCTTCCAGCTCTCCACCAAAGGAGGGGGAGACCTACTGCCAGAGCATGAGTGTGCAGCCAGGGTGGCCAGAGGACAGGTCAAGGGCACTATGCAATGGGGCACAGACCACTCTGCGGCAACTGTGAGCCTGTGTTCACAGTCACTTTTGCTGTGAGCAGCCAGGGCATGGCCCAGCGGGGAGCTCCTGGGGAGAGAATAGTCAAACTCTCTGATGGAACCAGCCATGTCCCTTTTTCCCCAGCCCCTAATTACAAAGTCATTTTGAAAACCCTCCATCACTATTGGACTCAGTGGCTCTTCTCGTATTGTCTCTGTTTCCTAGGTCTGCAAGCCTTTTCCTTGGGGAAGATGGAAAAAGAGTCATTGAATAGCATACGCTACTGTTCCAGGCAAACACCTTGTCTGGTGCTCTGGATTGGAGTCTCTCTAGCTGCTAAAGAAAAGAAAGGCACATGGAAAAGCAGGAAGAAGCACAGGACCTGCCTTTTCCTGCAGTGTATATAGCCCTACACTTAGACCCAAATCACAGGGTCAGCTCTGCCTATGACAGCACTCTCAGGACAGGGATTCAGCCTCTGTGAGGTGGTGTATGGTGCACTACATCTCTGGCTATCCCTGTAAATAAGCAACACTGTATTTTGGTAATGTGGGACTCACAGAGGACATGAAAATCTGCTTGGAAAGATGTGTAGGTTGAAAGGGTTCCCTCAAGGCTTCATGCTGTCTCAGAGCACTGCCAACAACACTCACATTACCTCAGGTGTTTCATATACCCAGGCTTGGAGTCAAGCTCTGCACACCCTTGCTGCATAAAACTACCTACACCACTCAAATTCACCTGCTGGTGGGTGGCAGGACCAGTTTGTGTCCACTACAGCATACAGAATGTGGAATCATGTGTGAGTTGAGCCCGGAGGAAGATGCCCCTTTATTGTATTTGTAGGACCATACCAAATGTCTCTTCTGTATACACATCCTTTGCAAGGGTGAGCTGTCCCATAGCTACTGCATCCCTTCTCACATGGTGGTTAGATTCACAAAAATGGCTGACAGACAGGGAGACTTTCTGTATTTCCTCTGAGCACAGATCAGACTACGCAGAAAGTCTGAATCTGAAGGTACTGTTTAGGTGAAGGTACTGGAAAACAGGTAACTGCTGGTCCTTTCTTACAGTTGTATTGTTTCACTGTTACCCAACAAAAAACCAGTGCACTTGGGCTCTGCTGCCCTGGCTGTGAAGGAAGAGAAAGAGGAACTGCTCTCTGTGCCAGTGCTCCACCTGTTCCTTCCCACTTGAAGCAAAGAGACAGGAATCTTCCAGTAATAGCCTTTGCCTGGATCTGAGCAGAAGAGACAGTGGGACTGATACGGTGTGAACATATTACTGTTTCCCACCATGCCACAAATGAAGGAGGGTTATGTGAGGTGATTGTGTAAAAATATTAACTGTGTAGAGTGGAGCGGATGATTGCCAGTGAAGGATGTGAGCAGAATATTTTCTGGAGAGCCGCACCACTTGACCTGCAGCCCAATGCTGGTAGGCAGGATTCCCAAGGGAGAGGCACTTTTCCATGGGAAGGTGTGGAAAGGAGACACTGTCTTTTATGCAGAGCTAGAACCACTTAAAACAGATGAACTGGCTGTGGGCAGAGCAGGAAGGGGGCTGAGCAGTGGATAATGGAGAAAGACAGTGCTCAGCCAGGATCCCACTGGATGAGAGGAGCTGTGTCAGAGTTTGCTTCAGTGGAGAGCCTAAGCTATATTCTTCAGAATATACAAGCAATTCAGAAAGCTAAAATCCTAGTTTGAAGATGACAGGGGCACCAAAGTTCTTGAAGCTGAGGCTCCAGAAAGCTATGCATGCCATTGGTGCCAGAGTTCACAGATGCAGGTCCTGCTGGCCTCAGCAGTGGCTACAGTCATAAGAAGAACAGAGTTGCTCAGCATTGCCCAGTGTGGCCAGGCATTGGTGTGCACAGGTGCCAAAAACCCTAGGTCGGATGGGGATCAATTTTCAAACTCGTTATTTGAAGATGAGGTCAAACCCCCTGCAAATGCCTCATTCAGCATGGTCTTCTGCTCTGTGCAAGTCAGGGCCACTCAGGAGGTTGCTCTGCCCATCAGGCTGGAGATCACAAACAGGCATGTCTGCTTTTTTCTGTTTCCAAAGGGAAGGGCCTAGAGTGCAGACAGAGGGGAAGGGGTTCACAGTGGAAAACCAGAGCAGCAAAAAGTGCCCAGGCACCTTTCAGATCAGATTGTAATTTACACAGCGCTGCTTTCTGGTTTGCACCCTCTGCTCCATATGCCAGCCCCCAAGGATCCTAGACCTGAGTACCCTGCTTTCCCCAGGAATTACATGGGTGTTTGGCTCAGTGCTGAAGAGCCACAGGCCACTATACTCCCTCATGCATGACTTTGGAGCTTTTGGGAAAGAAAACCCATTTTACTTCTGAAATAGGAAGGAGGTGAAGTTAAAGACATTCCAGCAGGTAGAACATCTTATGCTGCTATTACTCAGAAGAGAGTATTTCTAAAGCAAGATGGGAAGCTATCTAGCTGAAGCCATTTCACGATTCAGGCAAAGAGCTGCATTGCTCACTTGTGTATACTGATGAAGCTTTATGGGAATGAGTGAAACAGCATCAGTTTTATGCTCACTGTCAACACAGATAAGTACCTCTCTGCCTTAAATTTATTATCTATCTCATCCTTTTAAGCAAAATAGTTTCCTCCCTCTGAAAAACATCTCTGTTCTGTTCCTGAATTGTTCTGTATCCTCTGCAACTTACCATAGCTCTTTTTCTTCAGTACACATGACTCAGTTACTTCCCTTTCTTAGTCCCTTAGTGGTCAACAAACCCATATTTAATTTGCTGCCAACTCAACTTGCCAATATTTCTTGATGCTTTGCTACTTTCAAACAAGTGTCCTGCCCTGCTAGGTATCACTAAATGCCTTTCTTTTTACTGGGTCTAATCTTTTGTTTGTATTCTCCCCCTGAGATACATTTTAGAACATCTTATTTACAAGCCATTCAGAGTGTGAAAAATTATCTTCCAGAGAAAAGCTTAAGAAGCTCTTGTAGTTTAGTTTACACAAGAGAAGACAGGGTGACTCAGTCGCAGTCATGGGCTACGTACTTTGGGGCCAGATTTCCAGAATCTGAGGTCTTGTTAACTCACATACCCTACCAAAAGTCCCTCCCACCCACAAACCACAAGCTCTCCTAGCCTCTCCACCACACCTCGCAAATCTTACTTTTGAACCTGAATTTAAAGGACAGGGCACTGAATATGTAAGTGCTGTAATTAGTAACTGGGACAATACCCCTGGAATATAGAAAAGCTTGTGCTTCAGAGGTGCTCCCACTCAGGCAGAACACGAGAGTGGGATTTTCCAGGTTCACTTTTGTAGCCTGAGTTGCGCAAGTCCAAGAGACATAAAGATCAGTCCCTTACCGTGGCCTGATGAATGACATCTCTATGCCTGCCTTCAATGGTGTTTGTTTCCCTGGCTATGGGGAACCAAAAGTGCAAAGTCCATTGTCCTTGCACTCAGAGCTTTCTGCACTGTATCAGACAGGAGGCAAAAAGGTTATTTTCATTGACTATGCCCTCACCCAAATATGAAAGAGGCTGGCTGGCAGCATCAATAAGGTTAAAGCAAATATCCCAGCTTTCAAAGAGGTACCCATCTGCAGTGACAAACTTCAGAAGGAATTTCAACTGAGACATGCTTTATGGTAGCTTTTTCTATTTCACAATTTGCAATGTCAATTGAAAGCCAGAGATGACAGTGATGTTGGGCTGAAGAGCTCAGAGGTATAATTGGATATGAAATGAGAATTGGTTTTGATGTAAAAGGATATCTCAGCCACATGCCCTCATATACTTACTGTGCTCTCACCCTCTCCCTAGACCTCTTTATCATTGCCTTTTATGGAGGAGCTGAATCAGAGCTCCATCTTCTTTATTGTGCCTGGGCACTGATTGCTTTGATCATGTTGAAGGGTGATATTGCACTAATGATCACTAAACCCCACCTTTGATGTTGGTTTGAATGTGCCGCATTGCCAGTGGAGAGAATGTAAATGCTTTTGTTTTATGATTATTGTCTGTCATGTTTAAAAACAACAGCAAGACAGGGGAAGAAAGTGTGAATACTTAATGGAATGAAAAATGCCCAGCTCCCAGCATTGGCTTCCAGGCAGTTTCTGTGGAGGCAAGGCTGAATGCTTGGATTTGTGCTGAATTGCAGGGAAAAGGCTCAACCAAGCTACGTGCAGTGTTGTGCCTGGGAAGCACAGCCGGCACACTGCTGTGGAAGACCATTGCAAAGGCAAAGCACAGCAATTCCACTGGAGGGGCAGGGGAGGGTGGTGGTGGGGGCACACGGCTGGCTGTACCCTACCCTGGTCTTGCCTCACGGCTCCCCAGCACAGCTATGCATTGCCTGGCCACGCTCCAGCCCTTTCCAAACTATTTTGCTGTAATCTGTCTTGGCATTTACACTATGCTTAGCCCCATTGTATTCAACTGTTTTACAGTACAAGAAAGTCCACTCTGTGGTTAGGTCTGTCACCAGTGAAAGAGAGCATTGTTACATGAGCACTCATTGCTTACATGTACTTAAATAATCCTGATGGATGGCACTCCAGAAGGCATAGCAGCACAATCCTTGGGTCCTGTAGGACCAGCAAAGTCTGTGAACTGTGAATGATTTACCTGATGTAACTATTCCCTTTGGTTATTAGCTCTGTAGTCTACTGAGCACATTTACAACTGATGTCTGGCCTAAGCCTCTCTTTCTTCCATGCCCTCTGGTCATGGAGCCTTTGTAGGTTAGTCACAGGCAGTTATGAGGAGAAATGCTGTTTTGGATGGTGTTTGATGACCGAGAGCTCATGTTGTGTGCAGCATGATCTGAGCCTTTCCTACAGACCTAGCCAGCTAAACAAGCTCAGCATCTCACCAAACCATAAAAAACTCTGTTTGGAAAATAAGGGCCCATCTTCCTGCTCGTACCAGAAGCCTTCTCCATCATCTTGTTGCTGTAGATTTACTTATGTTGCCAGGATCACTGGAACTGTTGCATCCATGTCAGGTAGGTCTTTTAAGTTAACTGCAGCTCAGACTTCCCCTGGCACTGCTCAGATGTTTCCTGCATTGGATGAAGGATGCTTGTCACAGAATCCAATGCAGTCAGGATGCAGCAGTCAGTCACCTTAGAGGAATAAGAACCTCGTTGTATGAAAATGCAATGAGGCAACAGTAACAACCAAGTGAGATATCTAGTCTGCCTGACAGCTCCATTACATGCTGCAGTAAATCCTTTCAATAATTTTAAATGCACTTCACCTCATTTGGTTATTTCGTTTTCATGAGTCCTGTCATATCACCCCCCCCAACTTTTAGATTTGCCATTTCAAATAACTTCTTTCAAAGCCATCTTGGTGAAGGGTGGTGATGGTGTTCCCATATGCCTATAAATTTTAAATGCTAGAAAATAGTTAACTTTTTGCTAAAGATATCTTTAGAGAAACATTGCAAATGGCTGGGGGGGTTTTGCCGTCTATTGTAAGGGCAGTAGTTTTGCTTCACAAATATATTTACAGCATCAAATATCATAAAGGGTTTCTGTACTGTCCTTTCCTTGGGATGACATTCAGCACATACTTCAAACCAATATACACACTTAGAGGTGTGATGTGCTCATATTGTAGCAGCCCAAACCTTTCAGGCAGAACATTTGCATAACATAGTTATACCAGTTACCAAAAAGTGAGTATTTCCAGCAGAGAAATACTGATTTCAGTGACGCTAAATCATGAAGAATCACAGTCTGTCTGAGGTTGAAAGGGATCTCTGGAGGTCATCTGGTCCAACGCCCCTGCTCAAACAGGGCCACCAAGAGCCAGTTGCCCAGGACCATGTCCAGATGGCTTTTGAATATCTCCAAGAAGGGAACGACTGTCCCTCTGGGCAACTGTGCCAGTGCTCAGTCACACTCACAGTGAAAAATGATTTCTTGTTGTCCAGAAGGAACTTCCTATGTTTCAATTTGTGCCCATCGCCCCTGGCCATCACTGGGCACCACTGAAAAGAGCCTGGCTCCATCATCTTTGCAGCCTCCCTTCAGGTCTTTACATACATTGATGAGATCCCCTCTGAATCTTCTCTTCTCCAGACTGAACAGACCCAACTTTCTCAGTCTTCCCTCACCAGAGAAATGCCCCAGTTCCTTAATCATCTTAATGGCCCTTTGCTGGACTCTATCCAGTATGTACGTATCTCTCTTGTACTGGAGATCCCAGAACTGAGCCCAGCACTCCAGGTGTGGCCTCACCAGTGCCGAGGAGAGGGGAAGGATCCCCTCCCTCCACCTACTGACAACGCTCCTCCTAATGCACCCCAGGGCACCATTTGCCTTCTTTGTGGCAAGGACACATTGCTGGCTCATGTTCAACCTGGTGTTCACCAGGACTCCTAGGCTTTTTTGCACAAATCTGCTTTCCAGCTGGTTGGCCCCCAGCCTGTCCTGGTGCACAAGGTTATTCCCTATATACCTGCAAAGCAAACCAGGCACTTGCAATAGCAATATCTACCTTTACAACACACTGCAGACCCAGCTCCCTGTCAAGAGTGTGTTGGGATTGCTAACAGCAGCTGCCAGGCTGTAGGGGAGAGCTCCTAAGTCCAGCAGGCTGAGGAAACTACCATGTGTCAATGCACAATGAAGGCTCACAGACTTTCTGCAGAGTAGCACACTCTTGGATGTTTGCTAGCACCTTGAATGAGTTTTTTGGCTCCAGTGTTGAGCTGCACCATACACCTAGACACTTCAGCTGGCTGTCCTGCTTGTTTGAGGCCTCTTCAAATAAGAGAACACTATGAACCTATCAGACCTCTGCAGAGCCAAACTATGGTCCTGACTTTGTCTGAATGCCATGGTGATGTCCAGAAGACCTGTGAGTCCAGTTCCCGGGGAGAAGATGCAGGGAACTGTGTTTTTCAGTGGTTCTTGTGAGACTCAGAGCTGCTTATTCTGTGCAGATACTTACAACAAAGTAAGTCAGAGCTTGGCAGGATTGCTTCAGGTTCTGCACAAGCAACTTTGAATCCTGAAATTGGACAGTAACTTTGGGCAAGGATACAAATCCCCTATTCAGGCATCCTTCATTGCAGAAGCTCCCCTCAGAAGCCCACTTGTGCCTCACCTCCCTTTTTCTCAAGAGCTAGCACCCCTACAAGCACCTCTGCTCTCGTGGTCCACAGTCTTTCCCAGCAGACTGCAAATGTGCTGAACCTCAGACCACTAACTGCTACCCTGGGCTGCTAGTTTTGTATCACAGGGCAGAGAGGAGGCTAAATGGTAGTAAAGGGAATACCGCATCCTGGGAAGAGGTCAGACATGTTTACTCTTACTGATGAGTCACCTGCAAGGGCTGACACATAGGTTCCCTGCTCTTTCTCTTTCCAAGGAATTGCTGCTGCCCCTCACTGTGTCCATCATATTCAATGATTACATACCATACAAACCTTGGACATCATCATGGAAACTATATCTTTTCAGGGTGGCTGGAAGGCCACAAATGGTGTAATGATGCAAAGAGGAACAATAGAATGTTGTTCTGCCCCTGCCAATGCTGCATGTGTCTCCCTTGTCCTTGTACAAGCGACACTCCCCACTTAACTCCCTGAAGTTTTCAGCTGCTACTCCATGCCAGTCATTCCTAACACAACACATAGGGCACAGTCTCCCTTCATCCTCCTATTCAAAAGTGCCCCTAACAAAGTGCATGGACCACTTTGGAAATGGAGACCTCTTCAAGGAGAAAGAGACTAAAAAGGTGAGCTGGAAGGAAGAATATGGCAGGCTTTCTTTTGGTACAGTGGAGTGGCTCAATACGACTTCTGTGCCTATGTTTCAGTCAGTATCACCAAGCACTGAGAGGGCCTGGCACAAACAGGAGAAGTGCGAGAGGATATGTGATGAATCTGAAGTTAGGAATTCATCTGTGGTAAGTACGTGGTAAGAAAACATCCATTTTATACATGAAAGTAGGGACAGAAGAAAGGGTTGTCTATGAAGGGGGCTGGTCAGAAGGATGAGGTATGGGAGTACAGCCTTGAGGGAGGAAAGAACAGGGCTTCAAACAGCTGGGGCAGCTCACCACCTTTGTGCTGCAGAGACTCAAATTTAGCACACTCTGTGTGCACAGCATCAGGCACATCAACGAAGTTGAATGTTAATGGATGCTCTAGAAAAATTACCTGTTGCATGGAAAGGACTGGGATGTGAAAACTACCTAAGACAGACAAAGATTTAGCATGCTCAAAAAAGGGTAGCGTGCTTAAAAGTTTAAGGCATTTTTATATTGACTCAGCCAATGTTCTTCTGTAAACGGGAGTGGTGGACTACTGAAATTTATTTCAATTTCTGTCCAGACAGGAAACATTACCACTAAAGTTTCAGTTACAGGTGTGGCTTTGGTTCAGTATAGATGACTACAAGTTAGATGTTTTCACAGCCCACAGCAACAGACGTGTTTACAGTGAAGTTGCATCTTAGAGAATATTCATTTATCTTCATTTGCAGGGGGGCTTAAGTACAAAAGAAGAACTTGTGAAGCATGGGCTACATATTTCTACCGCGAAGGAAAGTTTATCTCCCATCTGGCAAAGGCACAGACCAAATAAGGTATGTCAAAGGTCATAAAAAAATACAGTATAGTAGAAACAGTATACGAAAGTAAGAAAAGTGATCTTGATTTTCAGAGGCAGTCTTCCCCAGTGAAATTTGCTTTTCCAGTCTTGTGCAAAAAAGGATCCATAACCTCTTTTAACAAGTGCAAAAGGGTACAACAAATGAAAAGAGTGGGGAACAATTCAGGAAGCACCATTTCCAGACAAATGCTATTCAGCTACAAAGGCTTCTAGCAAGGACTCTTGAGTACAATTAGAAGTTGAGAAGCATTAAAATAAGAGATTCCTGGGGCATAAAGGGAGGGAGAGATTGATCAACAGTCTTAAAGTTCATCCATGGGAAATTTGAACATAGCAGCCTCTCTGAGCTGGCAAAGGTGTAGGTACAAAGGCCTCTTGGGAAGAGTCTGGAAGCTGAATTAAGATAAATTTGAACCAGAAATGTGGTGGACGCTTTTCAACAGAGAAGAGATACTACAGCCATTGGGAGGGTCCAGGAAAAAATGTGCTCTTGTTTAAGTGAAGGAGTGAATACGGGTAAATACTATGGCCTGCTATGCCAAACATAAAGTTAGGTGACCACTTTTGACTACTCAAGCCAGAGAACATGTAGGTGCAGCTCTTTTTCTTCCTGAAGTCTGAGGTGTAAAGTTTGTATTCTGATGACAGTTTTTCACTTCAGGTGTGTCTTGAAAACACTGGAGCTCTGCTAATGCTTAAGTGTTCCCCATGTTATACTGAACTGGGTTCAGGCTGTTTATTTACTTGTGGGGTGGAAGTAATGATATAGTAATGGTTATATTTCCCAGTAAAGCTCTGGGAAGTGACATCCCTTATTGGTTGTTTCCATAATAGCCAATCTTATACCAACATCCCTAATGAGTCTTGGTGCATGAAAAGCCATTTTAGAGGATCTAGATTTCTCACTGAAATATTCCACCAGATCAAGTTTTCAGGTTTTTTTTCATCTTTTATACCTTCCCTGCCTCTCCCAATGTATTTAATTAGAATTGCTTCATTGTGATGAGCTGGCATTTTCAGCTAGAGCAGCCAGATCTGTTCAAGATCATTCACAGATAATATAAGGTGAAATCTAAGGTGAAAGAGCAAGCAGGTATGCCCAGTCAATATTACTGGCAGGAATTTAGAGTGTGTGGAAGCAAATGTCCAAGGAGATGTTCCAGACCCCAAGGACTCTCTGCAGCTTTATGAAGTTATAGAGGAATGGATTGAGCGGTACAGGCCAGTCCTGCTCAACTCAGGACAAATCACCTAGAATGGATATTCAGAAGAAAACTTCCATGAACTGATGGCAGCAGTGCTGTGGTTACTTATGGAAAGAGCTTATCCTACTGACTGTCCTGTGGTGTGTTATAGGTGGTTTTCTAATGCACTTGCTGCCAATACTGGGGGGGGAAGGAGGAAGCTCTGGACTCTGGTTTGTCCTCAGTGGTCCCTTTCTCTTTTCCAGAGTTCTGTCACTATGTACATGTGACATACAATTATCACCACTTAGAAAGACTAATAGTCACATAAACTAACATGAAGGATGTTGACATTTCCATGGAAGCAGGCCAGAGTCCTTTATCAGAGATATCTTGCATCTCTGTATGCAATGATAACTAATAAAGCAAGAAGAAATGGACAAAACACCCACAGACAATGTGGAAGCTCCAGAAGTGCACAGGATGGGATCTTCAATCACTGTGTGTTGGCCTGCTGTGTATGCTTAATCTTATATATGAAATTGATCTATTGTACTTGGCCTAGAAGATCTGACTTGTAATACATCTAATACTTGTGATGAATCTGACATATGTGTGTACTTGTGAAGATCTGACTTGTGATGTATTGATACACTGCCTTCGCTCATGGGCTTACTGTTCAGCTGATCAGGTGCTGCTAAGTCATATGGGGGAGAAGAAGTGGTATGCACATGTGCATGACACAGCTGAAGTAGAAGTCTTCTAAGCATCCTGGTGCATTTCTGTGGTTCTTACAGCCTCTGCCAGTCAGGCTGAGCAACAGCACAAATGTGACAGTTCATCACTGCACTGGGACTACTATCCGGTTTTCATTATAAAGAACTCATTGCCATGAAGAAGTGACATCTCACATTGTACTGCTAAGCTCCTTGAGCCCTGCCTGATATTTTTCTGAGGTCTGAAATGAGGTTTGGAACAGGAAACATGCCCAACTGTATGGGTTGCAGCAGTGTCTTCAAGATATTAATACTGGCCAAGGCTCAGGTTTTCACCACTTCCTGTTTTCCAGGCACTGTCCTCGTGCCGAACAAGGACATTCCTTGTGCTGAGTTGCTTGGTCAACACAGGAATGGAGGTTAGCGGGGCATCTAGGGTAGAGCTCCAACATCTTGCATTGCGGGCTAACACATGGCATGCTTGTTCAGTCAGGGATCAATTTCCATCTTCACAGTATAGAAACGTCTTATCCTCCTTCCTGCCACTATGTCCTTTCATCCAAGACCAGAAGCCTTTCCACTATTGCCCTTTGTTTACTCTAGGACACTCTACACCATTTTTACTGGTGGTAATGTCCTTTGGCTTGAACAGCTTTTTCTCCTCCAAATATTTCCTAGCATGTTTACTGCTAAACGTGTTTTCTCTGAGACTTCATTTTGCTGGGTAAGGCAAGCCAAGAATTCCTTGATACATACTTCCACCAAAACTAGTGCAGAAGGGGTCAGCCTTCCCAAATGTTGGCGGTTGTACATACTTTCCTGAAGGGTGCTTCACTTGTCCCTTTTACAATAGCATAAGTATTCCTCCAAGCTGGCTGGAAATTGCCGCATTAGCGGACAATACACTCAGCAGAATGTATTGAGGGGAGTAACATGCACAACCTAAGAAGTGTGAGAATCGATAAGCTCTTCTGACTCCATGGAATTGTTTACTTGGTTATGTCTCCCAGAAGGCTTTAACCTCCAGATTTTACAGCGGCAGGCGAGTTTTTCTGTGCTGTAGCATGACCAGAGTCCTAAAGACCCTAAAGCTACTCCGTTCCCCTCCTCTTTCAGACATAGCACTTCACTCCGGTTGGAATGAATCTGCCACAACTCCCCACGGCCCTGGAAGATAGAGAACCCATGCAAAGGCTCCTCAAAGGTGAGGAAAAAGGAAGAGTTTCAGTGAGGACACGATCTGAGTGCACTGAGACTGCTGGAGATGCTGCTTATCTTAGCCCATGGAGTAGCTTGGTGCTGGGAAAAATGAATTCTCATGTCTAAAAAGCAGTTTCATACTATCAGAAAAAAAAAGATGAAATTGTTCAAAAGTCTTTGTGCTCAGCAGGAGGAATGATATCTTTGCACAGAGTTGGCTGCATAAAGTGATGAACTTTCAGAGGAAGGCTCTTTCACTGAGCCAGACACCCTGGCAAGGCAGCTTCAGCTACCTGTTCCTTCTACACCATCAACAAGTCCAACTGTGTTCAGTTCCCATACATAAAATGGAAGTGACAGCAGAGACCCACCTCCCTACAAGAACAGGAGTGCAGAAGCATCAAGGTCTCCTTTGATATTACAGAAAGGAGGAGGGAAGGGAAATCAAAGAACCTTTGATAAGTAGGACATCAAAATGATCCCATATCCCTGCCCTTTGGAGTCATGAGGAATCACTCTGTTGGCTGTACTACACATAAGGTCTGAACCAAAACTTTCTGAGAAATTCAAAACAGCAGAACTCTGGTTTCTTGTGAAAAATACCTTTGCTTCTTCCTGTACAACAGTGAAAAAAACACTTGATTTTGGATTCATGCTTCAGTTTTACTGGTGCCACAAGGGTGATGCACTCCTAAACCCCATGACTATTAGCTGGTATTATCCATATTTGTTTCTAGAAAGGGCCAAGGCTGAGAAACTGTTTTCCTTCCAAAAAATTAAGATTAGTGTTTGCCTGCAAAAGCATTAGGGCTTCTACTTGCACTAGAGGTAAGTAGTACCTATCCATCTTCCCACTGTTGAAAAGTCCCAAGCTGCTAAGAAGGTTGTAAGTTCAGCTTTCAGTTTGAAGCATGCCAGGTCCACTTGACTATTTTTAGTTTGACTTCCAGATCTGCTTTAAATTTATCAGCTTCATTTATTTTTTTTAAACAGCTTCAGGAAGGAGCGGAGTGTGAAGTGCTGTTAATACTGTTAACTTGTTGGCATTTTGCTGTTCATCTCAATATCTGGTTGATCTGTCATCTGTTAACCCAACACCAGATGTTGTTCAGCCTAGTTTAGCTGTAGCAGAGATGTAATGCATATGTCATGTCCTGTGGCTCCCACTGCTCAAAGCTAGTAAGCCATCCATAAATGCAGCAGTCACCTCGTCTGTTGCTGGCCTCCTTGACTGCTATAAATATGTTGTGACATCTCCAAGAATAAAACTAAGTAACATGGTGTGCTGGCATAAGACCACCCAGATGGTTCCAAACACAAATCAAAGATCGTCAGAAGTAAAAAAGACAGAAACAATTGTGTGGTCTCTGATGGTCAATAAACATGTTCCAGAGTTAGTGCAAAGATTAGCACCTGCACTCACGCAGAAATCGAAGCCTATTTCCAAGCACAGAGAAAATGATTAGAGGATGGGTGTGAAGGGATAGCCTCAAGTTACATGCATCTGGCTGGAGAGAGTTCATGTTTCAGCAAAAAGTGGGTGATTCAGCATTTTCGTTAACCCCCTGACAGTTGAAAACAGATTTGGTATCACAGCTTTTCTTCAGAGCCCACTAATGCTGCTGTACTAATTGGAGAAAGCTGACAAGTCCTGCCTATGTCTCATGCCAGACCGGAGGACTGCAGAGTGGCTGGCCCAGAAGGAAGGAGGGCAGTGAGCAAGCGCTCCCCAGTACAGGGACTCTGCTGCAGTTAACACTTTTTTAAGGTGCTTTTAAAGCAAAAGACATGTACTGAAGATGCTCAAGGGTGTCCATAGGCTCTGTATGGCTTTTTCAAGGGCCTGTAAAATTTCAGTCTGTCATTTTCTCATGCACATTTTCTACCTTGTCAGATGTCAGCCAGGGAAATGTTATAAGACTGTTTAGATTGGTTTAGATTGTCCAAGCATGCAGCAATTGTTCCCAAGTATTTATTCTGGGACAACACAAACTCAGCATTTTCAGCCTCTTACTGCTTCAGCACAGGTAATCTTTATAATAAAGCCTTTGTTATTTGTAAACTTAACTGCTTCAAACCTGTCAACATTTAAAGTCTTCAAATACATCCCATTGCACGTAGAGAAGGTTTCATGCCTCCTGATGCAAAGATGCATCTACCTTCACAAAGGGAAAAAAAGAGAAAGATTGAAATGACAGATTCAAGTAGCACAGCAATGGGACATCCTTACTTGGAACAGGCCAAAACTTAGGTTTTGAGAGAGAAAAAAAAAAAAAGATTCCCCTAGTCACAGGGCATTACTTGAAGATGCATTAAAGCTTGAGGCATCAAAATCAAAAGTCCTGAAGCTCTGCTTTGAAATTCCTGTGTAGATACTCAATGTGTGAAGTACCCATGGCAGCTGGAAAGTACTGCAATGGGACAGATTTTGTGACAGCTTTTGACAAGCTCTTATTCTACACTCTCAGCCATGGACACCAGATCTCAGGGAAGGGTCCCGTACCAGCTGAGGGCTGGGGGCCAGGGCTGGACCCCGAGAGCGCCAAAAGCTGCAAGTCCCAGGGGAGGCCAGGCTCGGTGGGATTCGGAGCGGGGCTTGCAGCGGGACCGTGTCTGCTGCAAAACTGATCCAACAGTGCCCTCCCGTGCGGAAAGTAAACATCACAGCTCGGCGGAGTACGTTTCACCTCTCCACGCTCTCTGCTCCAGATGCCCATTTCGGCTGGGACATGGTAGCGCCAAAAAGCCAAACAGATAGATAGATAGATTAGATGATAGATGGGTAGACTGACGGACAGACAGATAAAGATAGACAGATAGGTAGATAGATGAAGGCAAAAGATGTAATGGGGAGGAGAAGATGAAGGCCAAGGGAGGGCTGAGCTCTCACAAGTTTTGCAAGATGATCTCATGTTGGCCGTAACCCAGTACCACTGTGACCCCTTCCTTTCCCAGGGGCTGATGCTTTTTACCCTATGTGCGCATAGAAACAGAAGGTCACAGACTTAAGTTCCTGCCCATATGTCAGCCAAAACGTGTATTTGTCTTTCTTAGCCTAGGGAGATGTCTCATGGGCCTGTCAGTAGCTGGCATATCACACTTTACTTAAGAGGTGGGCTGCCTCTCACCCTGGGGTCAGTGGGGACCACCCTGATCAGATCTTTATAAACATGGTTAAAATCTTTGTTTTTATGTTGACTTGCAGTGGCAGTGTAACACAGCAGAGCTAAAGAGAACTACATTGTACAAACCAAGAACTGTGTAGGAAATCCATTGTCAAGATGATAGTGCCAAGACAAGAAACCCAAGTTCGTTTAAGCAGGTAAACAGGAAAAAAACGTCTCTCAGAATCCTTGTAAAGGACTGTGTAGCCTTTTCTTAGATGCACCTTTAACACTCAGTCCAAGTTGCTACCTGCATGTCCCAGTGAGCTTAGGCATAGACTGGGAGATCCCAGGTGAGTAACAAATAACAAGAAATATTATAACAAATTGTTATAAATCATATAAGTTCCTATATACTCTTTAGAACCAAAAAACAAAAAACCCCAATGAAATCTTAACTCCACTGTACAGCCCTCATGCATTTGTGTATCTGTGCAGTAGCAAATTAGTTGGTTGTCTCAAAGCTCACTGAGATGATAAGCATATGACAATTCAGGCTAAGGGTGAGAAGAAGTATGTAAGAAAAACTTACAAGGTCTTTCATACATGCTTATAGTCGTTTTTATTTCTCCAGCATGTGACAGCTGTGTATTTTTGCCTTGAGAGTTTTATTTCAGTAATGAATAACCTGTGTTGTTCTTGATTTTGTTTTTTTCCTTTTAAACCTTCACTGTAGCATACAAGCTTGTGTGCACACACACATACGCTCTTTCTTCGCCATATTTCCTATAAAACATTCTTTTGAGAGCTTGACCAGCTAAAAAAAAGATTAGTGTTGCCTCTGTATTATGTGTTTTCACACTTATTGTAAGCTTATCTAAAAAGCCACGAGCCGGACTTGACCCATAAAGCATTCAAGGCACAGCTGGAAGGCAAATACGATTCACACACCCTCCTCCATGAGCTAGAGTACAGGATCAGCCAGAGATGGGCTGACATGAGTGTTTAAAGCTTGGAAGTCTTGTTCTACCATTACCAGCATTATTAACCTTTCTCCAGGGCAGCTGTTCACTGGTCTGAAAAAGAATCAGAAGTCAGGCACAAGATTTTCTTAACATCCTCCTCCATCTGATGAGAGCAAATGAAATGGCAGAGGCATCAGGAAGCTCAGGGCTTCCTCCACTGAGAAGGAGCTGCCTTCTCTTTGGTTTTTAGCTGAAAACGAAACACTGAACATTCACTGAAGCATTTGCACATGTGCTAAAGGCAGCCTTACCGCATGAGTCGTGTTGCAAAAATCAGACTCAGAGCAGCCCACAGAAGACAGTGTGCAGAGCTGAGGACAAGGAAGATGAGGAAGGAAGAGAAAGACAGTCTGAAAAAAACTTTAAGTGGCAACACTGTTGACAAAAGTCCATGCAGGCAGGGGAAAAATAACAAAACCTCAGCTCAACACTAAGGATCCCCAAACATTAATGAACTAGTGTAAACATGGACTTTTGTATCTTTGACTCTATCTGCAGCTACAAACTTCAGGGGGTAGGAGCTGTATTATCCCTGACTGTCTTGGGTACTGGGTTCTCAAAGGGTCGATGCCATCCATTTTGTTTCATTTCATAACAGAAGAATAGGGTATCATTAAATTCCCCAACTTGTATGATGGTTTAGCCTATGTTCCTGCAGAAAACAAGCTGGATATTTTTACCTAGACAGGTATTCTCTCAATTAATATATAATATGTGCTTCATTTGAGTGCATTTTGAGAGGTTAACATATGCTCTTTCAAAACTATTGTCTGTTGTTACGGGAGCTATGACTGTTCCCTTAACCACTGTCTTCACAGAAAAAAAAAGGGCAATTAGTCTGTCTTTGTGTTAATCACTAAATAGGCCTAATTTTTTGTTATAATGCTGGAACACAAAGACTGCTTCACAATAGCCAAATTCAGTTACTGCAGACTACCAGCTTTTCTATAGTCTCTGCTTTGGCATATAATGTTTAGTAGATGAGGCATAGTATCTCACAAGCAATTAAAAGTATCATTCACAGAAGAAAAACTATCATCTGGGGATGAAATGGCAGGTCAGACAGGCAATTGCAGCACTCTATTTGTTCTCTTCAGTGCTTTTTAAATTCCATCTTCTCTGAAGAGCTTTTAGAACACAGTCATCAACATCCCATTTTTCTCCTCATTAAAGAGTGGGATTTTCAAAAGAGCTCAGCATGGGCCTAATTCTCCCCCTACTGATCCCAAGGGTAAAATACTCAGTGATTTCAGTGGCAGGAGAGTAAAGCAAGTGCCTGTGCTTCTGAAATCCCACTTGCTGGTATTATCTCACGGGAAAATCTGCAAACTCCAGGGATATGAAGTCTCTACTGATAAGCAGCGAAACAACACAGGATGCAGCAATGCAAGGATATTCAGACACATAGCCCAAGCCAGGCCTGGGACATCCATGTGCTGGAGCAAAGCAGCTGCTCTGTCCTGTCCCAGTTGTCTATGGCTGCCTGCAGTTCCTTCTGCTGAGAGCTTCCCACAAAGTGCAGCTCAGATTTTCCCAAGCCCTAATAGGTTTAGGAGCACAAATACCCAGTGAATCTGTAGGTGAGATTTAAAACACGTCTGTAGCATATATGCAGGGCTAAACTAAATAGCTTTTCAAGGTGCCAGTGCTAGCAAATAGCAAAGGAAAATCTAAAAAAGTAAAGACATAGAAATCTTAATAATGGACTATGTGCATCTCTGGACACATAACCTATTCTGCTTTCCTGGCAGAACCACAGACCTCATCCACAGCTTTGCTAATGCAGAACCACTTTTATCTCAGCTGTCTAGGTAATATCATCATTTACATGGAAACACTGCACTGTTCTCTGCTCAACCAGGCAGAGGACTGCGGAGATAGCCTGATAGATAAATGCAGGCATATAACCAAAGACCAAGGTGGAAGGAAAGAGGAGCTGAGATCACTGAACAGGTGAGAGGCACCTGAAAATCTCACCAAAGCAAAACAGTAAATACAAGCATAATCATTGCAGAGACTCTGACCATAGGATATGGAGAAGGGGAGGCCATGGGGTCAGTCACAGAGCCGGGGACATGAGAAGGGAACGTGCACTGTTGGGATGAAGAGAGTAGGTCCTCCTAGTGCAGCTGAGGAACTGGCCAGGGAGGAAAAGAGAATACTGCCAAGCAAATCATGAGGCAGTTTGGGAGACTGTGGTGGTTCTTCAGTTGATGAAAAGACAGTCAGTAGTGTCCTCACACTGTAGCAGAAAGGCACTGATGTTTGGGGAAGCTGTTGCAAAAGGGAGAAAATATCGCACATGAGTTCAGACCCTTCAGACCTATAATCAATGCAGACTAACACAGTATCTCCCAGGGTGGTCGACATTGAAAAGTCCGTGTAAAGGAATAAAGGAGTAACCAACTCTATGGAGAAATTTCTGGCCCATATCTGGAGCACAAAGGAATAGGCCTAAGCTGCTCTACATGCATCTCCACTGACACAGAACACTAGTAACAAACATTAGCAAACATGTTCTTCACCCCCATAGAGGTTTTAACCTGGAATGGGCTGTAGGACTCTGAGGATCCTGAAAAGCACATGAAAGATCTACACCAGTAGAAACCACAAGTTCAGCCTTGTGACATAACCCAAACTGCAGGAGATCCTGTGTCTTACATCCCTACACTTACTGGACAAAATACACAGAAGCCCTCACACCTATTTTAATAGAAGCCCGGGCTGGCACTGAAAAGTCCCATGGCTTCTCATACTCCTGAAAATCTCTGCTATTCAAAGTCCTTCCTCATCAAGGTCGAACTGGTCAAATGGTAGCAATTATAGTGAAAGCCAGTGTCAATAAGGTAGCCACATCTTCTTCCCCTTCCTTGGTTGTCTTCCCACTTTGCATAACAGCATCATCTACTCTACCTTCTCATGCACAAGGAGGTGCAGAAGCAGCCAGACTTGGAGATCCAAAGCAATCCAACACTTCTGGCCACCACTGCTGATGATCTGGCAGCTGGTATCACATTCCTGCCTGCAGTACTGTTGTGCTGACCTCTTCGTTTTCTAAAGTAATTCCAATGCTACTAGTCATGTCCACTCCTTTCCAAAAGAAATTAATTTTAAAACCTCCCCCACCATGTTTCTATTGTTTAGAATCTAGTGAAAGGATTTCTAAATGCAGGAGTATGAAGCCCAAACTCAGAACTGTAAGATGTTCCATACTTGGTTGATGACAAGGTTTAGCAACCTATGCTGACAAAATAGGTCAGAAAAATTACTTTAAAGTTCCAGTTAGCAGCAAGTATCAAAAGAATGCCCCTGGGTCCATGCTGCATGAATTCAAAGTAAAGCACAATGACACAACACATGTCATGCAGAAAAGTTCACTGGGAATGGATCATCAGTGATCTCATCGTGTGCTTTGTTACAAGACATAACCAATGAAGGGGTGAAACCAGCCAATCTTTCTTGCCATCCTAAATCAAACAACTCTTACTTCAGAGACAAAACTTTTGAAGTTTGATATGTAAATCAATAAAATAACTGGGAAAGTCATCCATCCATTTATCTCTGTAAATCCTAAAACATACCTTTCAGAATAAGTCAACCAAATCATTAAGGCTGCAAAGCTTCCCACAACTGCTGAAGTTTCTTCCTCCCTGCAATGAGAAGCACAGTAACACTAACATTGAAATAAAAAGTAGTCACAAAACTTGATATAATACATGCTTTGGAATTGAAGAAATAGTTGAAGCTACTCAAGGGATAAAATACTCAGTGTATTGCTTCCTACACTAAGACAGTACAAATCAGTTCAGAATTTGCACAGCTAGCCTAACTGGGAAAAGAGCACCAGGGAAAAGAACTTTAAGGGCACACTGGAAAGTGAGTTAGGGAAGGCTTCAATATGTTGGTGCTACTCATACACATTAATTGCTAAGGTTTATCATTTAAGATACTGCTTTGTAAGTGCCTGACTTTATTAAAGCACACCCAGTATAGACATACATGTATTCATCTTTGGACAATGAAAAAGGGAGCAAACAAATGAAGTATATTTATTCCTACTGAGGAGCAGGGGATGTTGGGTGGAAAAACACCTTTTCCCTCATGTGCAGTGAGAAAGTTTTAGACCAAGGTGGGGTTTTGTTTTGTTTTATTTGTTTTGGTTTGCTTTGGTTTTCTCAGACACTCTAAAACCTGTGTGTCCCTAAAACTGCACGTGAAGAACTGCTTTCTTTCCTGTAATTTCCCATTCTAGAATGAACACAACAGCTTTCAGTGAATGTCAAAACTGAGGCTTTCCTCTACATCCTCCAACTTTACGTTTCTCAGGTAACAGAAGATCCTGATGCACTGGAAACCCAGGACCAGCCTGTGGCTGAAAATGAGCTGTCAGATCCTGAACTTGCAACAGGGAAAACAAAAATATGCTTGTTAGAGCCCAAATGACAGTTTCACCAACACTTATAAGCAACAGGAATGGCTACCTGTGAAAGCCGTTAGTGGACATGACAATTCTGGCTCCAGTCTGACAGCTGAGCAATTACTTCAGTGATTCAGTGATGGGGGATTCAATCTTGAATTCGCAACTCACGCATGCTTTTCTGAATATTAACTTTCAGCCACAGCATCTCAATGGAGAATAAATATTGCCGTACTGTGGATCCTGATGACAGCCTTTAACTGAAACAGCCTTTGAGACAACTCAGAGAATTTCAGAAGAGCAACCGCAGCCACTTTTTTGGAAGCAATGAAACAAATCCCAAAATACCAGGCTGTAACAGCTCTTTATGACGTTTCAAATTCAGAGTAATCACTAAGTATTTATATCATGAAAAGATTAAAGTTAGCTACACATAGGTTGAGACGTGAAATCTCAAAAAATATTAACTTTCACTGGAAAGTGAGAGGCTCACAAAACAAAAGGGGAAAAAAGAAGACTGAATTAAAGGATTTTGACACCTCCCTCCAACTGAAATAAATGCAGCTGTCCTATATTACTTTGAAAATCCAAGCCATAAATACTTTGACTAACGGCCTCACAACATGATTAGATCCCACACTATCTTGCAGCAGTGAATACCACAGGCTTTATCTCCCATAAGCAGTTTTAAAGGTGCTCCAGTGGACCTCCCTTGTCTGATCTGGAAGGAGAAGGGTGACAGCATGTGCAACCTGAAATCTGGTTCATTGCTATATTTTTATCTCCTTTCTTCATTTTTCTTAGTTTTTTCACCTTTAAGAGTTCCAAATTCTCATCACATATAACTTTTTTATGCTCTTCCCAAACTTGTATATAAATTGGAGCAGCAGATACAAAAATAAGTAAACTGACAAGTAAGCCATTCAGCAACATAGAATGAGTGACTGATGAGCACAAAACAAGTGAAGAGAGGCAGTTTTGCATGAAGGGAGAAAACTAGAAGATAAAGATGATGCCAAAGTTATGAAGACCAGAAGCTAAGAGGAGGTTTACTGTTGAGAAAGGTAGCAAGGGAGTTTGTGTCTTTTCTGTTTGGCCCATGCCTTTGAGACATTTCTGGTGGATCAGACATTTCACAACTTCCTTCCCATTCCTCATGATCAGATTGCAGGGAGCAAGGGAGAGAGAGAGGTGTGTCTAAACCTTTCTCCATGTTTGTAGCACATTAAGAGGAGGTAAGATCCACAATCCACACTGGGAGCCCAATGAAACCAAGACAGAACTATGAAGGCAGCTGGTGAAGCCTGCAAGTCTGCCAGCAGCAGGTCATGTAACATTCTTTATTAATTCTGTGTGTCTGCCCCCAATGTTCTGTGTGTACACACACACACACCCCACCCCAAGTTTGTTCTACTTGGAAAGTATTTCCACGGCCTCTTCTTCAGCTCCCTCTCAATATACTAGAATGATTTTTCTTAAGCCTTTTCTCTCCTGTCAGTTTTTTCATTCCCCTTCTCTTGTTATTTTCTGAACTATGTCAATTTGTGCTTCTGAAGCCTATTACAAGGAGACTTTCAATGCAGCCAATAGTTTAGCTGGTGAAAATCAGTCTGTCTTATGATTTGTACCTCCTGGAGACTAAAATACCATGTAATATTTGGGATTCATTTCCATTATGCTATATTGCTAATATAAATTTTTCCTCATTAAATAAAAAAAAACCTTTAAATATTTCAGAGCTGACAAAGAATTACATGGGGCTTTACTGCATGGTTAAATCACTATGTTGATTCAGAAAGGCCATTAAAAAGCTACAAGAAGCTTAAGTGAACTCTTTTAAGCTTTTGCAAATGCTTAAAAATTGAGCCCCACAGCTCAATTCATCCAGATGTGTGCAAATAACCTGTGCATGATGGAGTGAAAGTGTGAACACACTTTTATAAGTATACGTTTATGAAGACATAATCGCAGAGCATGACTAATTAAACCATCTATAGCAAGGGCCAAAGAGGTCAAAAAAGGTGTACAGGGGAAAAAAACCTTCAGCTCTTACTTTTGTTACTTAGAGGGGGAAAAAAGTGAGTCAGCACCATCTTCAGGCAGCAGGATACTTCGCCAGAGCAGAAAGCAGAGTCTGACACTCAGCAGGCTGCCTGGAAATGTACAAGCTCTGACAGGTTACCCTTTTGTCATATTATTGTGCTGTTCTTATAAATAATGATCATCCAGCAGCAGTCCAGATGATTAGTCCAACATGCAGATAGCTGCCTGGCTCATGTCAGACAAATGTTTCTACCCACCACTCCCCTCACCTGGGAAGCGCTGTTTGTTTTATCAGACTGGGTCTGCAATTGACATAAACTGAAGCCAGTGCTTTTGTTGAGCCAGTTCTCACCATTGTAATTCATTGTCTGGGCTTTGCTGTGAGAAAAACAGTCCAGCACACTGAGGTGCAGGGAGAGGGGATGCTTAGGGAGAGCTGGGGCTATTCAAATTGTTCAAGGGAGGAAGGGGTGAAAAGGGGAGAGTGGACTTCAGAAATGCCCTTTGCAAAATATCCCCTGATTTTTGGCCAGGAGTAACAGATAGGAGCAATGGTAACAAAGCCAGAGCTGCAGTGGAGAGTATAATAAGGAAAGAAATTAAATATTGATCATGCCTTGTGTCAAGTAGAGAAACAGTGAGTGAGAGGAAAGAAATCAAGTGAAGAGGGGACATTTTCTACATATCTAAAATCCTCCTGTAGCTGCAATGGGAGGCTCAAAAGCATCTTGGGATGCAGGTGGGATTGCCTAGCAATCTCAGCTGTTCAGAGCCAAGGGCACAAGAGCTCTGCTGACTGGATTAGACCAGATGCCCCATCCTCCCTGCTTTTGACTCCAGACACTTTGCTATCTTGTTGTGAGAGGACAGAGGCCTTGAAGAGGTCATGACAACAGCATATGAGAGAAACGTCCTTTCTGACCCCCAAAATGCTATGTGATGCATGGTGAGGTTGTTCTCTTGACTTCTGCGTGTAGCTGTTGGACCACATGTCCCCCAAAGCACACCTCAGCGAATGCAGTGCTGCCCACTCCTGTGGACAGTCATAGTCTGCCAGATGGCTTCAGTAGCAGGGAAATGAAATGAAAACACCTAGAAAATTCTGTATGCACTTCCTATAGACTGAAACATTTTTGAAATTTCCCCTTCTTCCCGCAAGGACATCTCAGCAGAGGAGCATGCTGAACCTGTAACAAAGCTCCAGAGCCATCAGCTTTTTAAGATACACACCTCAAGCAGTAAAGAAATGGGACAAAACTTGGTGAAAGTGTATTCTACATATCACAAGCTCCATGGTTTCTGGCTTAGATCCACACTGAAATACGTTTTCCTGTGTTATGGGAAGAGAGAGTGCCCTGGGCCATGGGCCCAGCTGATGTAAACTGACACAGCTCCGCTCACTTCAATGGTGCTGCCCTGGCAGTGGCAGCAGATCTGCTCCACAGCCAGCACCACCAGCATAGGCCTGGGGCTAGGCTCAAGCAGGGTTTACACCATTGCTCCTCCAGAGTTGCCCAGTTGACTGCAGGGGAATGGAACTGATTTATAGCAGCTGAAGACATGACCTACTTCTTAAGGGAGCTCCTTAAAGCACAGAGCCTTGTCAGGAAGTTTACTGCCTCTGCCTAACCTGTAGCCCACCTGTGGATACAAGCACATATTTGTATATGGGTAGACAGGCAGAAAAATAGGAAATGTTAAGAAATAATACACCTGCTAAAATAGAGTTTCACCCTAGTTCAAACTCATGAGAGATGGCCAGGAGCTGAACTGAAACTGGTGTGATCCTGAATTCCATGTGAAGACCAAGGGATCACACAAAACTTGTGTTTCATCAGTCCAGCTAACGTTACCTCACTTTGGACTGAGCAGGGATTTCTGAGGATCCTTGGTGAATGTCATATTGATTAAGCACAAGAAGTGAAAGACACATTCAAGCAGTAAACTTGACACTGTTTAATAACTGTGTAAAACACTGTGTAACGTTATTATGCTGTGTTCTTAGCCAAAGCAAGCAGCTCTTTCTCAGGGATTTTTTAACTCACTGGCTTCAGCTTATTCATAACATTTTAAACAATGTCCACAGCAACTTTCTTGTGGGAGTGGGTCTTAAGTGTAACAAGCTGAAAGGACTATATTAGGGTAGGTTTCCTGGCTTTCTGCTTCCAATTACCTGAGACAAGTGCTTCTGAACCTTGCTAGATTTAGTTCTTCCTCCCAATAAGAGAGAATGCCATCTTCCTACCCCTTGGCCAGGGTTTCCCAAACCATGAGCATGTTTGGGAGCTTGAAGGAGCAAACCATGTGGGGAAGAAAGAAAGCTGCAATTTTCCCCCACTCCTGGTGCAGGCACAGAGTCACAGAAGGTGCTAAGATTTCCAGGGAATGGGACTGGAAAGCAAACTGGCACAGGCACTAAGAGCGTAACTATCTGTTCCATGACAGGAGAGACACAGTCCAGTGGGGTACCATGATGCTCACAGCCTGACTTCCAGTCGCCCCAGAGCATCATGCTGCTGCTGCTGAACAGGCAGGTTGCTTTAGCCCTGTTCCCAGAAACGCACACTGAGAGTCATACCTGCCCAGTGAGATGCAGATTTCAGCTTCACAACAGGGCTTAACATCAGTATGCCAACGCCAACCTCTCATGTGGATCCAGACGCTATCCCTCATCTGTGCTGCTGTTTGTCTTCTTTCAAGCAGGGGCTGCTTGTGCTTGGTGTCTGGCATGGATGGAGCAACCTAAGCTTTTGGAAGGAGAGTTGCACTCAGCACGCAGAAAGCCTGCCATTGTACTTACATCAGAGTCAGGAGACTTGGCCCATCAAATGACCCTCTGTCATCTATCTCCAGACACAACAAGCTGGATTTCTTTTCCTCTCTCCAGCCTCAGAGGGTGAGGCCCAGGAAGAAAGGACAGTGTTTCTCTGTTCTTTGGTTGGTGATTTCCACCCTCCCTTCTTGGTTACTGCAGTTTCACTCTCCCTTTCACAATGAAACTGAAAACCATTCCGCTGCCTGTGATTTCTCTAGGCTAGTCCTTCCAAGGCTCTTTCCAAAGACTTGCTCCCTGTAGTTCCTTGTTCTGGAGCCTGTAGATTTTACAGTCCCAACAGCTTCAACAGCGCACTGGCATCCACTGTTTGCCATATTCCTTGTGTGACTTCTCCTCCTTCTGACTGCAATGGATTTCTCTGCTGGCAGCAGGATGTCAGTTGCTATACTGATGGGCCCTTGTGGCAGTGTTCCTCTTTACCTGTTTCACTGCTAATCAGCCAGCTATGCTGACCAACGGATACACCATTGATGGAATAAATGGTGACTGCATTCTCAGTGCTGTGAAAATTCCCCTGTCCAGGGCTGTGCTTCCAGGGAGAGCAGCTGGGTACATGTCCACACAGAGAATTTGCTTCCCAGGAGCTGCCAGTTACCTGTAACACATGGCAATCTTTTTCCTTGAAGGTAGCTGACTTCATTCCAGACTTTTCCTGGGAGTAGAAAGAAAGCATTTTACAAAGTCCATTTTGTTTTCTAGGCACAGTAGTAATGGCTGGCTGTTGTATTTCTTTGGAGATGTCCCACAAGTCAAATGCCTCAGGAGTTTTCTAAGATGCTTTTGATGTTCTGTCTAGTCTTTAAACAAAGCTTTAAAAAATGCGCTGTCTGTGTAAAGGCTATTTCTTTTTTACTGCAATATATTATCTCCAAAGTGACATTTTTAACCTGACAGTTCACCTTCTGTCCCAGGATGTCTCAATGAAAAAGGTGCAAAATCTGGTCTTTTTCTCCTGATTTAAAAAACCTTTGTGACTAAGGAGTACAATGCCTTCTGCAGTTCCCTAGTTAAAGGAAAGGACAGTTGTCCAGTAGTGTTATTGATATGAGGTCACTGGCACCAGGTATCCCAAGGTTACCATCCCCAGACATGGACAATTTTTGTCTGGATCAACATCAATACCAGCACTGGATCCAGAGAAATGAGTCATAGCTCAAAAATATAACTCAAGGAATGGCAGCTCCAGCTAAGTTAGCTCATATATAGGCCATGGAGGGAGAGGAAAGTCTCCAGGGTGTCTTGCACAGGCTCTGGCTACCAGTCAGCTCTTGAGGAGGTGATCTTTCTTTTTTAAATGGGATGAGGTACCTAGATGTGGATATCTTCCAACCTTGCTCTACTTCAGTGAGTACTGAACATTATAGAGCAAAGCAGTTTCCTGATTAACAGACACACTTTTCCTGTTCAAAAAGACATACCAAACAGTATCAGAAAGAAGTTTTCAAATCTGATGCAGCTTCCTGTTTATGGAAGCTTTGTATGACACCATGAACCCTGAATGTTCTGCAGATCCTTCAGAAGGGCTCCCAAGGGTACTTGGTACTGTACAGAGGTAGTGAGCTGTACATCTGGGATGATGAAAGATCAGAAAAATGTGAAGAAAGAATACTTTGAAACACATAACACCATTTGTCACTAGTTTAAAGATGATGTCTTTATCTTTCTAAAGCACTTTTTAATATTTTCTTTTTAAGACATTCTATACAGAGCATTCATTCCTCTCTATATAGATAAATTCCTACCCATAAAAAAGTTATTTCTGTATGATTAATACCTATGCAACAGAGACAGGTAGCAAATTTCAAAATATTTGGATGAAGAACAGCATAAAGACGTCATTACTGGCACTGAACATTGCCAATAGAGGTAAATTGTATGCAACTTTATCATCTGTAGTTGTTCCAGTTAACGACTGTGATAGAGTGGTGAGAGCACAGGGATACTAAATGCTGCGCTTTAAGACTTAAGCCAATTTCACTATAAGTGGTTAGGATGAACCTTGTGTTAAACAGATTATTTGGCAGTGTCATGGTGTGAAGTCCCTGCACTTGTCTTTATAGCTTACAGCAGTGACAGCTGTCCCAGTGAAAATCCAAGGCAAGCTGGACTGTCAGTTGACAGTAAGCATGCAAATTTCTACTTTCCAGAGCCCTGACAGTGCACTGCAGCAGTCTTATACAACTGCTCCTCAGTGCTCAGCACAAAGCAGTGAGAAAGCGGTCATCTGCCACACCTGTAACTGTAGTTTCTGACACCACTATGTGTGCAAATGAAAGAAGAATACCATTTTTCCAGTCCTGCAACTGCACCATGATGCCTTCCATCTACCCACAGAATAACATATTCAAAGGTAAACTGTGGGTACGGTAGATAACACCATGCTGTCCACAAGCATGACAGTAAAAGGTACCAGGAGCTCCTTTGTATTTCTCCTCAGACTTTTCCATCTACATAGGGGACATGGGTGAGGGGCTTACCTAAGTAGCCCTCTGGAAAGACCAGCTTCTTCCCTTCTGTCATTCAAACCATTCTTTAGATCCCTTTCTGGAAATAAGGCAGGAATGTTAAGGAATTGCTCTGAGACACTGTGTGGGCTCTTAATTCTTGCCCTTCACCATTCTACCCTGTTTAAAATCATATGCTAAACTCAGCTTGAAGATGTGAATGTTGAGCTTTTCTTCCCTCAAATATCCAGGTTCCATTGATTTTTTTATTTGTGAAAATAAAAATACGCACACTTATAATGGATCATTTCCATGTATAAGCAAGTTATTTTTATATGTTTACAGACAGTCCACAGAGCTGTTGCACTTCCATTTATAGTGAATAATTTCAGCATGCATTACTCAGTTAAAAATATTACCAAATTTTCCTCTAGAGTAAGCTATGTATATATGAAATAATGAGGATGTAATTCTTTAAAGCTGAAATATATATAGGGACAGGATGATAAATAATACTTGTACCTTCTCCTGCCATCATGCATTGCATACCTACCTGAGTTTTGGTCTTCCCAGGTGGCTTGGGATAAGCCAATTATTGTGGTGTTGATAAAGTGCTGGCATATCCCTTACTTCTCAGATATATGCTGGAGGAATTTTGCAAATGGAAGAAGAGATCTAGAACGGGCTGCAGTCAATACAGTACCAGTGTATTGTCTGTGACAGACCAGCTCCAAGGAAGGGGAGGTGCTTCTGTTGCTCTCACTCCTGTCGACTGAGGTCAGACTGCTAACAACAGCAAAGCAAGGCAAACTCAGTGAATTTGCAGCCAAAACTAGTGTGCTGACCTCAGGAGTCAGGAAAGTGCATTGTCATTTTATTGGGTGAATCTTAAGCACAAAGTAATGAGGAAAGTGAACTGTAATATTCATTTTACTCTCCTGCCTCTATAAAGAGCTGTGAGCGAATCTGGGATCTGCGTCCTTGCTCTCTCTCCAGCACAGTGAAGTGTTCACTAGGACATCATGTAGATACTGGGTAGCAGTGCAGGAGGGGCCCTGAAATAATAGCCATGTATGTATCCCAGATGCCAGGAAGAGGCATTGCAATCCATGTTAGACAGGCATCATCCTTAACTTCTGTCACCTGGTATTCAGGGGGGTTCCTGGATACCTCCATGCTTACACAGGGCTGCCAACAGCAGCACAGGGACCAGTGAGGCAGTGTCCGCAGAGGGACAGAAAGTCCTTCTGGGCAGCCTCAGCGGTGCCCATATAGCAGCAAGGCAAAGGGAATGATGACTATTCACAAGTGATGTGCAACCACAGGAAAGCTGGATCAAGCAAATCTATTTTCTGTTTAGGTCTATGCATGGTGGGGTTGATATCCAGCTCCCACTGCTTCTCTCAGCTGCTATCCCTGATCCCTGGAAGGAGTGCCTGACCCTTCAGCAGAGGATTTATTATACTTTGCAAGACGCTGCCCCTCAGGGGAGCGGGACCAGCCTCACAGAGTTATGTGACAATAAGGAAAAAGACCTTGGACAATGCACTCACTGGATTGCTGCTGCATCAAGACAATGACATCATGTTGCTTGCATACAGGTCAGTTTGGCCACAGTGGCACTTACACTCACTGCTTTTGTTGCATCCCTTAGCAAGGATCAACCCACACAACCTTAGGGCTAGAGTTCTGCTGAAGCTGCCCATCTATAAGCAACTGCCCCCTCAAACTGAAACTTGCTTCCCCACTGGTTAGTCCTTGGGAAAAGGCGAAGTGCTCCCTCCCTTTTGGGGGACTGCAAGGGACATGGGAATGTTTGCATCTTTCCCTTCTTAGAATGAGAGGAAGCTGGGTTGTGCTGTGTGTTAAAACTGTGTATGACTGGACAGCACATTATTTATAATTGAAAGGAAGGGTGAATAAATGACAGCTCCCCAGTCAATGTCTCAGTCTGTGCAGACATCCCATCCAAGAATGCTCCCCTAGGTGTGCAAAGAATATTGTTTGTTTAGCAGGAGCCTCTGCAATACGCTGCAAGCCCTGATGAGAGGTTGCAATGCAGCCAGAGAGATGGGTTGTGGGGCTCTGGCTCCATCTTTCCATTTTAAATTTCTCATTTATGATCAGATCTTACTAAATGTATTTCACCCCAAACCAAGCTGGTTCCAGTTTTGTCTTGAACAAAGCTTTTTAATTTTTTGAAAGCAGGTGGAGACCTAGTTGCCCAAAAGTTCTTTAAGGGCCTGAGTTCAAGAATTACTGCTTTCTGCAGTGAAACAGAACAAGGTCTTAAAATAAAAAGATTAGTCAGGATGAGTTTGGTACAGTGCTCTGGGTGATGCTCTGTTTGTGTTGAGAAAGGAATGTGCTCTGAATAATTAGAAAAGATAAGGTGGGCACCTGAAGGAGATAAGGAGACCATCAGGTCAGGAAATCGTTGAACAAAGAAAGTTGAAAGGTTTACTCCTCCTAGATCCCACCTATTGTGAATGGAATGATTAGGTGTCATAATCAGATGACTATGTATGTAAAGATGTTGTTTAACCTCTCATGAAAACTTTATAAAAGAGCTAACTTTTCACTGAAAACTTTGGAGCTAGTTTGTCCAGTGTGAATCGTCTAGCACCCCAACATTGCACGAAATACTTTTGCTGCTTAAAGACAAAATTTGTCTCTGAGCACTTACTCTGTGCCGTTTTGGCATCAGCAGGTGGTATCTTGTTAATTGTAGGAGCACCATTTTTGTTGCTATCCTAGCACCTCAGAACATTTTGCAAAGACAAGAAATTGAATGAACTGGCAACCATGCTTTGCATTTCCAGGGAATTCAGTGCACTTAGCTGAACTGGCTGAACTAACATGACTTATGTCATGGGTGTATTGGGAGGCTGTAAACATACACAAAACAAGACAAGCCACCAAGCTCCCCCCGACGTGTCTGTCAGTGAAGATCAGCCAGTCAGTAGGGAGAATCTGTTGTTAGCAGGTGATGTTCACCCGGTCTCTCAACAGCTTGCAATATAAATATGTAAAGGGCACAACAGGCACCAAAGATGTGAGAGGCATGTGAAATAACTAAAATAATTTAACAAAACAGTATCAGTGTCAAAAGCAAAAGTCATAACCCCTATGCCTCACTCAACCTGACTGCCAAGTCCTATACATCCTTGCACTGCTCACCAACTTTTCTTGTGCCTCTCTGAATGCAGAAACAATATGAACTGCAACATACCTTTCAGTTTAAAAGAGTATCTTTATAGAAATCTCCTTGTAGAAATATGTGGAAGAGTTTTCTTTTTAATTTCAAGTACCAACACCTAGTTAGAAACATATGTTGTTTGCTTAATATGTACAGTTTCTGCTACAGGCATTTTGACTGGAGAGCTGCTGTTTATGTAGGAGCTGCTCCATGGCTAGTCTGCAGGCAACGACCTCCCAGTCAGGTGCAATCTGCTCAAGCAAGTTCTAGGACTTGTCTCTTTCATATTTTTTCTGAGCTATAAGGCAAGTTGCCACAATCATTTAGATTCTCTTCAACACTGAATTTGACTTGAAATCAAAGTCCTCCTTTCCAAGGAAAGCTCAGATTTACCATTACTTGCTCTCTGCGGGTGTGACCTACCTATTCATAAAATATGTAATCAGCTTTTTGAGGCAAACCACTTATACCACCATGAAAGCCTATTATTGCTGTGAAAATAGAGATGTGCCTGTTGTGACTGTTGATTGAAATAGCAAGATTTCATTTTCATAATTTATTAACATCTCTTACTTAGCTCAGGTTAGAGTTTTCTCTTTCAGTGCAAAAACTGTGCTGCTGATCAGACTCACAATTTCTCTTTGAAAATTAAAAATATGCAACCTTCTATAGCTGTGAGTGTTAGCATAGAGAACACAGATGGCTGTGTAAGAGCCTTGCTCACTCTGGCCCCAGGGGACTCACCCAGCCTTGGGGAGCACTCACCCAGTGCTTCTCTTGGTCTCCTCTTACACTCAAGTTCTCTTGAAAACTGTATTTTCTCTGTACTTCAGAAGTGCAGTCTGAGTTTCTACACTTCCCAGGGCTTCTGAGATCTTTCTATGACTGTTTAGGAAACAAAGGGAGGGAAGTCCCTGGCCTTCCTTTTCCACCCACCTGGCACTGAAGCACAGACAAGACCTTTCTTGTATGAAATCACTGATGGTTCTTACAAAGCCCTCCACTGTTTTCTTGCTTAGATATAACATACACACGATCTGGGTGAAAAGCTGGTAAAAGTTTAACATGATCACATGTTAAATTCTTAAAAAGAAGATCACAGAGCTGTTGACAGTGACAGGTCTCTGTTTTTTCAACCACCTTTGTTCATTCTTTTTCTCCTTTTTCCTAGTTGTTGCCCCTCATTGCAGTCTCCAGGTACTGCTGCATCTTTGGAGACCAGCTGGATGAATTCTCCTTTCAGTAAACTGATCTCTAGCTGAAGTACACAAAATTGAATTCTCACAGCAAATATTTCAGAACCATTTTATCTTCCTCTGCGTCATTTTTTGAAAAATTTGTGTTTATGATTGACCGTAGTAGTAGTCATTACAATCTGAATTAAAAGAAAAACCTGTAGAATTCACTAATCTTTAAGTGCATGGACAATCTTTTTGCATACTTCAAATTCAGCATACGTGTATATTTATGAATTGCAACTTCCACAGAAGGGATTAACACAACGCTTCTCTATTCATAGTGGAAACTGCTGTGGGTATCTTTCCTTGCACCAGAAAAGCAGAACTTGAAATGTATATACATGACACTATACAGACAAAAGGGAAAAAACTAAAACTGGTTGACATTTACTCCTACTGCCAAATAATCCATAAACCTTTTCTCCTGATAAAAGATTAGACAAAAACCCTAGCAATTTGGACAAAACTGATGTAAAAATGCAAAACAATTTCCTCCCTCTCCTATACATCAATACGTACCCTAGAACTAGCATTGTATGTGTATTAAAGAAGATAAAGAAGATATTCCTAATTTAAATGCTAGTGGCACTTACTAGCCACTTGAAAACTACTGTTGTAGCACTGGACGTTGGACTTTTCTCTGATTCTGAAGGTTTGTTGTGGGTTTCACAGTTTCCATTTTCTGTAATTCTGTAGTTTTGTTAAAGGCCTCCTAGAGCCATAAAAACCTCCAAAACTGTTAGACTGCTCCTCTGCAGATATAAAAAGACCAGATACAGTAGGCTTGATTCTTAATCCATTTCCACAGCATTTAAACAGGAATAATTGATCTGACTTCCTTGGAATTCCTCCTGATTTGCAGTTTTGAATGTGAGAAGGACCAGGACCTGTTTTTTAATTACTATTCCAATTATCCATCCAATTTGCTCATGTAATCAATCATTTGAGATTGTCCTGGGGAGGCTTTGAGATGAAAGTCAAAATGAAGATCAAAGGAAGAGGCATGCACTTACAAAGCAGTGCCTTCAGATTGTGGTCTGCCAGCATTTAGAGTGCCATCTCCTGGACCTTCCTGATGCAGCATCCTCTCCAGGAAACCTGGAGATGTATGGGCTCATGAAAAACAGCACTTAAACATACTTTTGAGAGAGAAAACACATAGCATCTAAGGACAAAACTCTGCTTGCTTCACTGGCTGTCCACAAACATGTCCCCTACACAGAACTCTCAGCTCTGTACTTGGGCCCAGGTGTAGCATACTGGTGCTGAGGATGCATGACCCAGTACTGACTGTCTCTGATGTGATGGATGGCCTCACCCATCTGGGCCAAAGCACTGGCTGCTCAAGGAGTTTGGATGGGCTGTCAGTTGCAGCAGGTACACCGTGTCGGCAGGAAAGCAGATGCAGAGAAGGAGAGAGACAATGACTTGGATGGAAGCAGCATCTAATATTTGACTTCTGCTTTTATTAAAGCAGAGGACAAGTACCCTGAGGTTAGGTCATGCTGTCATATCTGAATATTAGCCTTTGTCATTCCAGATGTTCGTCTTTCTGAGACAAGGAGGAGAGGCTGGTGCTGGGACAGTGCTGTCCATTTTTGGGAGTTGCATTTAAATGTTGACCCAGATAACCTGCTCCCAGAGAGGCTCTGCAAGGATGGGGTGGAGTTTTCAATGAATATGTCTTAGATGATGCAGGAAATGTAAAGCTTGAAGATCCTTCCAGAGGTCATTTGATTTATTTCACAAGGAGTATGAATTCTACTTCAACATGTGTTTTTGTGACCTTTTTCTAGAAATCTCTAAGGAAGTGGCCAGCACTCTTCTTTTTTTTCTATGCCCCCCCCCCCCAAAAAAAAAAAAATAAAAATCCCAAGTCCCTTATATTTTCTGTATCATTTATCTCGTTGGTACCTTTTCTGCAGACTCAACCCAATTCTTCACCCTTCATGATGTGCAGGGGCCAAGCGCTGAAATAATCCAACAAAAACTGAGTAGAAAGGACAGTCCTACCTCTACTTCTACTCTGTATTACACGCAACACTCCATCTTCTTGTACTGCTGGCAAGGGAGCTTGGTACTTCCATAAGATCGACATTTGCCAGCTATAGTATTTTGTTCTGTGTGGCAACTCTGAAAGTCCTGTCTACAGTCCTGTTCAGGACCTAACTGTTCTTCAGTTTTGTATTTGTGCATACACTCCTTCTTCCTTTGCGTAGGAGCATTGCTATAGGGAATGTAGGAGCAGAGTACTGAAAGAAAGCCAATCCACCCGATGAAATTGGCTCTGTCTCAGATAAAGGATGCATGTCACTGCCATACACTTGCCCCTGTCTTGAAGGCAGAGACCTCTCCATCCACTCCCCCTACCCATCCCCCGCTCCATTCTTACCCCCACACCCCTTCTCACAGAAGAAGAGGCAAATAGCTCTCTGCTGATGGGTGCTGTTTTCACTGCTTCCCAAATTATCTCTGCTCAGACTGTCCAAAGGAAATAGAGGCAAACTGTATATTCCGTTTGAAGGCCTGGAAGAGCCACACACTCAAAATGATAAATCTTGAGATGCACATGACAAATTAGTTCCTAGATGATACAGCCACTGCATTTATGTTCTCCATCATGCTTTGCAGTGAAAATATACTTGAACTGGTAATGCAGAGTAATACTTTACTTTTGTAAGAAATTTGTATAAATTCTGTTTAGTCTGTTTCCTAGAAATTAATGCAGCCAACTGATGAATCAGGTGCTACTTAGCATGGCAAGAGATAACATAATCTATGCACTAACAACAATTCGTAAAGCAGGATCAGAGTTGTTACAGTACTGTAGTAACCACAATGCTGTGATGTTACTATAGTAATTGACTGCTTGGGTTCACTGTCAGGTGTACCTTGTTCTTTCCTAGTTGCTTCCAAAACAGTAACTGAGGTCTTTTTAGCAGTTTTAAGGGATGATAGAAAACTGATCTTTGATCTTGCATGTCACTTCATTAACATGTAATCCAAATTTCAGAAACAGGAAGAAATGAAGCACTTACTTTCTTCCATTAATTATTTTCAGGCCAACTGGGAAACTGAATACTTGAATAAAGGTTTATAAGAAGGAATGGCACAGACAAAGCGCAGCATCTGCAATGCAGAATACTCACTACTGAACAGGTATTTTCTATATTTTTTTGGTATTCCTCAAGGAGATGTTGTTGAGAAGTGGGTTAATGTAGATCTGAAGAAAGCACTCTTTGGAGATGTCTTCATGCAGAAGCTGATGCTCAGAAACATAAAGTTTCAACCCCTTGGTGACCGACAATAACTTGAATCATTATTACTTGTCCTAAACAGGAGGTAGTTAATCTCAGTTTCACACTCTATAAGACAAAGCTGCACTTTGCACGCACAAACTACAGGAGGAAACAGAGCGGAGAGCCTGCTGCAAAGCATTTTCCTCCTACAGAAAAACCAAGCCCTTTGTCTGGAATGACAGAGTCTTTATGGGGAATTATTGTGCTGTAGCAGCTCATTCTAAGCTATATTTGGCAATTCTCATAGAGGTATTGAACAAACTGAAAGGAATTTCGCAGACCTATTGCCTTGGAGAACAATGACAATGCAAGTTTAATTTTAACATTTATCCAAACTGTAAGTTCTGTTAAAATAGTGCAATAAGTGTCTTGCATGGTTTTCTAAAGAAATAATTATACAGAAATGGCATAGAAAACAAAAATCTTCATACCAGTAAAGTTTTCAGAATGTCCCTGTGACTCATATCATCTTCTACAGCATGAATGGAGAGTTGGCCACCCCCTGCAGATAGTGGAACAGAAAGACCCTAAAAATCACATAAAAACTTAAGTCTTTTGCGAAGAAAAATAGAAAAAGCTGTTGTTCTTATCCATAGTGCCTAGAAAAAATCCTCACAGGTTTAATATTTCAGCATAAGAACTTTTATTAGAACAATAGAGAAAGTTCTTCTTAGGATTTGATGTAGGGTCCTTGAAAACAGGTTATACACTAATTTACACCTTCACTTTTGTCACTGTTTAGTCTGGAGGAGAGAAGACTGACAGGGGATCTTATCAATGTGTATAAATGTCCTAAAGAGGAGCGTCAAGAGGATGGGGCCAGACTCTATTCAGTAGTACCCAGCAAGGGGCAACAGGTACATACTGCTACATAGGGAGTCCCACCTGAAGAGGAAGAAGATTTTCTTTACTTTGAGGGTGACAGAGAACTAGAATAGGCTGCCCAAAGAGGTTGTGGAGTCCTCTTCTCTGGAGACATTCCAAACCTGCCTGGATGTGATTCTGTACAACCTGCTTTAGGTGAACTCCAGCAGATGGCTGGAGTAGATGATCTCCAGAGGTCCTTTCCAACCCTGACCATTCTGTAATTCCATGATTCTGTGATTCTGTCAGCATAAATGTAACTAGATTTGATCCTGATTATTGCACAGGATGATCTAGGTGACTGCTCATCCAGTCTTCTAGTTTGTGCTGGTTTTTACTGGCGTAGACTTGATTTTCTTCATAGTAGCTAGTATGGGGCTATGTTTTGGAGTTGTGCTGGAAATAGTGTTGATTATACAGAGATGTTTTTATTACAGCTGAGCAGTGCTTACACAGAGCCCAGGCCTTTTCTGCCCCTCACTCCACACCACCAGCAAGCAGGCTTGGGGGGGGGCACAAGAAGTTGGAAGGGGACACAGCTGGGACAGCTGACCCCAACTGACCAAAGGGGTATTCCATGCCATATGATGTCACGCTCAGCATATAAAGCTGGGGGAAGCAGAAGCAAATGGGCGTATGCTCAGAGTGATGGCATTTGTCTTCCTGAGTAACCGTTATGCATGATGGAGCCCTGCTTTCCTGGAGATGGTTGAACTCCTGCCTGCCAATGGAAAGTGGTGAATTAATTCCTTGTATTGTTTTCCTTGAGCACACGGCTTTTGCTTTACTTATTAAACTGTCTTTATCTCAACCCATGAATTTGCTCACTTTTCTGATTCTCTCCCCCATCCCAACCAGGACAGGACGGGACAGGACGGGACAGGATGGGATGGGATGGGATTAATGAGTGTCTGTGTGGGGCTTAGTTGTCAGCTGGGGTTAAACCACAATGTAGTTCTATGACATGAAAAGGCACTTGGCTTTGGCTCAGCCCAAGGAACTTCTGAGCTTCTTGTTGCTGTGTTCAGTGCTCATCCCCAGCTCTCTCCAGCATATAATGTCATGACAAGTGATGGTGGTGTGAGGAAACAAAACGTACCACCTTGTTTCATATGCTATCTCATGATAGAAAGCATAAACCTGCCAGAGCTATGTGGCGCTGTGCTCAAGTCTTGATTGCTGTGCTACAGTGTTCTTTCTTGTATTAGCTGTAATTCTGCCTCAGCAGGATTTCCATGGAGCTGGCAAGCAGCAAGGCAGGCAGCATTTGGCATTGAGGAGCCCTGCAGTGAAGCAATAGTGTCTAGAGAGGTGTCCGGATGGTGCTGGAGCCTAATTGCATGCTGCTAGCTGGTAGTGGCAGAGATCCACAGAACCTTTTCACATGCACAGCAAAACCAAGCACCCTGAGAAGCTGTTGGTGCAGTAGTTTAGTGTCAGATAGGTGCTGCACTATGGTGAGAAATGAACAGCAAACAGTATGGTGTTGCAGGTAGCAAATAATTGGGTGTATGTGTGCAAGTGAGTGTGTGTGAAAGACTGTAACTGGTCTTTTGAAGGGTCAGGAAGAAGCCTGAGAGTTGCCAGCCACCACCAGGACAGATTGGTTGTAGATCTGGTAACAGCTGGACTAAAGAAAACAGGCACATTCCAAGTCATCCAATGAATAGAGAGATATTGGCCAGGACCACCAGTTAGGAGGCTTATCACGCATTGTGTTCCTGCAGGTAGACAGCTTGAACTAGGAAAAACCAGGTGCTAGGATCTCCAGAAAGGGCAGCTGTTGCCAAAAAAAAAGTGTTCCCCAAAAGAGGTGGTCTTGGAAAGAAGGTAGGGACTAGGAAAGAAGGAAAGAAGGGCTAGTAAAGAACCTGGCTGGAGGAAAAATATTGAAAGTGATGGAGATTCCTGTTGATCAGGGAGGCAGCTGGAGATAAATGCAGGGAGATGACCAGGCACATTGGCTGCTGATGCCAATTTGTGAGCAGCAGCACAGAGCAAACCAACAGGACTTTCTGCCCAAGCATCCCGGGCCAGTGGCAACCTTACTGCAGGGAGGGAAGTTGAGACCTCATTAATGTAATGCCATAAAAGCAAGTAAAAAGTGTAAGAGCTATCAAGAAGGATAAAAGGTTTTTTAAATAAACCCCATCATCCAGATACCCTACAGGTTGTCATTCACTGTCTTGTCTGTGACACATCACACCACAGCAGACCCACTGCATCTTTGCTGAGTTGCAATAAAGGAGGCCTGAGGTTATGCACCGCAGCTAAAGGCTTGACGCTGGAGCAGATGCCTCGCTGGCTGCCCACCACTCTCCTGAGTTTAGTTCTGCAGTGACAAATTCCAGACCCCTCCTTTTATTCCACCTTCTTGGTGGAATGGAAGTATCATCATGGAAGAAATGAAGGAGTTCTTTGCATGCTTGTGGTCTTGCTAACCTGAAGAAGTACAACTACAGGAGTATATTCCTATCTCATACAGGGAAGAACATGCTTTGCCTCTGTAAGCATCCTTGGGTATTTATCAGTGTAGTTCGCCACACAGTAGAATGATAACCATATATGCATCAAAGTGCTTGAAACCACCACTCAGACAAAAGATAGTAAGTAGCTACTTTTCACTGCCCTATAGTTGGGAGTGAAGCAGTTTGCTGCTTGCTTTCCTAGCTTTGCATCATCTTGTGTTTGGCAAAATATGGCGTATATTTGCTGCACTAAATGGCCATCAGTTAATTCAGAGAGAAGCTTAACAGGCTCAATTGCTTTAGTCTTGTAACACACTTGGTAAAAGCTGGAGTATTATGGAGTTTGAAAGGCTACCCAGAAAGCAACAGATATCATCAGAAATCTGTATGGGCTTTTGGCTTTATGATTTGTGTTATTTACAGTCCACCTAAAATGAGAGTCTTCATGTCCCTCAAACTATTGCATTTCAAGGGAGTGTGACATAAACCTTGATATAAGCACAGGAAGGTGTGATTGGTGGTTTTAAGTACTATACTGGTAGTCATTTCTTGACTGGCTTGAAAGGGAAAGGAGGAGAGGGAGAAGGAGGGGAGAGGGAGAGGGAGAGGGAGAGGGAGAGAGAGAGGGAGAGGGAGAGGGAGAGGAGAGGGGAGGAGAGAAGAGGAGAGGAGAGGAGAGGAGAAAGGTAGACAGCAGATAAATATGGTATAAGAAGCATAGTGTTAATGCATTTCTTATCAAATACAGGATGCTTGTGTCTATATCTGATTGTACTGCATTGTAGTGAGATTTAATCAACAGAGTGTCTCAAATGTACACTAAGATCCCATACTCAGAAGCAGTTGCTGACTTCCTCATCACAAATGAAAGACCAACATTAATGCTCTGCTTTTACAATGAATGCAATGTTCTGAAGCTGTATTTGTTTATGTTTCCTAGCAGCCAAATGACTCTTCAGACAGCAAGAATAATCAACCCGCCCCTCTGGCAGAAATGTTACACTAGGACAAGGCTGAGACACTAAAGTGAGATTAAAAGAGCCCTGCAGAAGAGAGAATCAAAGGCAGTACAACGCTCCCATCCACAGTTTTCGAAGCCAGGACAATAAGAGCATAGAACACATAGCATCTACTAATCAGAAAACTGTATCTGGGTTTACCTGGGCATGTCTCTAACGAGGGTAATACCACTTGCCTGCAGCACTCGTGCCATTTAAGGGTAGTGCTGCTGAGCGTGGGTCTGTCAGGCTTCTTACCCTGACTGGTAAAGAGGTTTCTCCTTTCTGCTCTGATACTGCTACATATTCATACAAAGCCTCCCTAGAGGACTTCATGTCTGTGTCTCGCTTGCTTCATGTAGTAAGCATCAGTGAAAACAGAAAGATCAGGTCTATGCATTTGATGTCCTCAGAAGTACTGGAATGGCCTGGCATTGCATCCTCTGCCTTTGAAATGCATCCTTTGGGAAGGGCTTTCTTAAAGGCAGCAGGGCAAAGGAAGTTTTACCACCTGCTGGTGCTGAATGCTTTGGTCTGCAGCACAGACACAGCTGCATGGGACAACACAGAAAGCATATTGGTTTTCTAGGCACAAAACTCCTTTCACTTTCTGCTTATGCAACTGATTTTAGCAGAAGGCCCAGAAACAACCTACTTCATTTTTTTAAGACATTGTATGAAAGACAGTTAGCCTTTAAACGCAATGGAAGATTTCTGTGAAGCTGCTACTGGAAGCGGGGGGGGGGGGGGAGGGAGGGAGGAGCTGTACAGCCTATGATAAAAATACAGTCTCCCAATCACTGCATACTTGAAAATCTTGATTATCCACACCCTGGCTAACTGGAGCTCCCAGGCTGCTAAGGAAAAACACAAACGTATTCTAAAATCAAAGAAAACCAAACCCTTTTCACTGCGGTTCCAAGACTATCTGAGCTTTGTCTTGTAGTGTTTGCAGATTTATCAGGCTCATGTTTATCTGAGTCATGAGAATCCAAAATAAATTTTGTACTCAGATAATTAAAGTTACATAGTATAACTGAATGAGTTATAGACCAAAGAATGGGGAAAAGGGAAAAATGCTTCAACACAGTAATGCTGAGAGAAAATTCCTCACCTATTCACCCTTTATAGTTCTTTTGAAAATGAAGCCACTTATAAGCAGGGTGCAGAGAAGCACAAGCAACTCTATTATTTGTATACCTATCTAAATAGAGAATTGATACACCTTTCTCTTGAATGTTTTGTTTGAGGAGAGCAGCATACACTTGCTAAGAAACAAAAGAACCAGCTTCTCATGCAATGACCTTGTGCCGAATGCTCAGCTATGGAAAGGATCTGGTTCTACTAACCAAGTTAAATCACTTCAAGGTATGACCTCAACAGTGTTGCCTGCAGGAACTGAGGACATGCAGGAGGAGATACGATTGTTCTCCAACGGCAGTTACATTTATTTTCTGTTTAAAAGACTGATTCAGAGAAACGCAGATCTTCAGCCATCTACAGTTCTTCCACCAGCACCAATGGAAGCTGCTGTGGCCAAATGTCTCTTGAAACTGACAGTATGTTAATGGGAGTATCTGAATACTGAACAGTTTTGAAAGCTCTGCTGGTGTCAGTGATAGTGGCCACCTGGAATGGTACTGCTCACATGTGGGCTGATACCAGTGTGACAGAGCAGGGCTGTGTTTAGATGTGATGAGTCCCACTTCACTTTTGAAGTCCAAGTCTATCTCTGTTGAAAAGCCAAACTGACTTGAGCCAGATAACTAATTCCAGATGCTATTCTGCAAGTGAGGAACATGGAGAATCCAGAGCTGTTGAGCCTGAAGGCCAATTAGCATTGGTCTTACTCATAAAGCAGTAATCATGATGCAGCTGTTGGGTGGCCAAGTTCTTCTCCATGCCATACTAATGGCCAAAGAGACCCCAGACGAAGGTTTCAGAAAGAAGAATATCTACATCCCCAAGGTTAAGGAATAGAGACTATATAAGGGATATTTTTCAGCCTGAAATCATGTCCTGGATTTAGATTCACAGGAGCATAAGACTGCGAGAAGTAAGTAGAGTCTGAAGGAGGATTTAGTACCTTGCACAAAGCTGTAACTCCCTAATGCCCTTTTGCAGAATTTAATCAAGAATAGATGTAAACTACATTCATTGTTTGCCAAGGCTGTTGTCAAAGAGGTAGGAAATTTGAGGAAACACATTTCAGTGTCTCTACAGGATGGAGAGAGGTTGCCGTTCTGCGCTTGCAGTGTTGTGAAAGAGGGTGACCACTTTGGGGTGTACAGTGATGGGTGCACACCAGTGCTTGCACACTTGGGGTGTACACTGCTGGCTGGGTCTTTGCAAGGTCCTGTGCAAACACAGAATCTGATAGACCCTGCTCCCTGCTAGCAATAGATGGGGAAGAAAACACTGGCACAAAAGTGACTTCTGTCCAGAGAGTGACCAAACATTGGTTGAGGCAGTCAGATTTGCAGACCGGCACTGAAATAAATGCAGAACAATGAAAGCTATGAAGAACTACCACACTGTGCTGTTCTGGCTTTTGCAAGGCTCTGATTTACTGGTGCTTTCTGTGGACAAGAAATATCACTCATGTCACTACGAACCTTCCTTTTCATACCCATTACTTTGAGGGCTGTAATTTCCAGTGGAGCCTGTGCTGGTGTGGTCTTCCCTAGGCAATACAGGCCTCCAGATATAGCTCTTAGCTGGTGAAGAACAGCTCACCAGCCTCAGGCAGGGAGAGAGATCTGCTGCTGCCACACTCACACTGGTAGGAGGTGCAGTTGGTCTCAGCAGAGCCTCTGCAAACCACATCTCTCTTTTAGATTAGCAGAGGCATATGCAGCAATGAGGGCAATGAGTTGAAAATCCTGGCCTTGCTGAAACCAGCTGGATCCTGGGAATTATCTTATCTGACCAGTATGACCCTCCCCATCATTCTTCAACTGTTCAAGAAAACTGCTAAAAGCAAATCTACTTGACCCTTTTTCAGAGACAAGTACCAGCTTGTGTCATCTCCCCAGATGCTAAACTGCCTAGCTATTAAGTTCAGTCAAGTAGGACTCCTTTCCCTCAGAAGACCTGTTAAAGGAGCTCTTCATCCTAGGTCAAGTGCTCCAATTACTTTTCACTACAAGCTCAACGCAGGCAATACATATGTACTGAAGCCAGAAAAGAGTCACACCACCCTCACACTCTTCCTCCCACATTCATTGATGAGGCTCTTCACATACCCTCCTTGACTTCAGAGACACTGGGCAAAGATAAGGGAAACTACTGAGGGTTTGAGGCTCTCACCCATGCAGTGGACACCAGCACAGAGCTCGTATCCCACCCCACTCCCAACCAAGCCAGTAAGGGCTTACATTTTGGCTATTGCCCAAGAAAGGCACTCACTGGACCACTGGGAAGATTCTGGCTCTGTTTTCTTTACTCTTTGCATCAAGTGTTGCATATCCATCCACAGGATCCTCCTGAACCTTTTTTTCTCCAGGCTAAACATCCCAGCTCTGACAGCCTCTCCTTGTATGTTGGATGCTCCAGCACTTTAGTCATTTTTGTGGCTCCTCAGAGGACTCACTCCAGTATGTCCTTGTCTCCGTTCTACTGGGTAGCCAGACAATGGACACAGTGCTTCGGATGTGTCTCACCACAGTTGGACAGAGAGGAGTGATCACCTGCCATGGCCCACTGACAGCGTTATGCTTAACGGAGGCCAGGACATCACTGGCCACCTTTCCCACAAAGGCACATAGTTTTCTGACTTGTGATGCCCACCAGGACTCCCAGATACCTCTTTGCCAAGCCGCTTTCCAGTCAGCCAGCTCCCAGTCTGTCCTAGTGCATGTGGTTATTCCACCCCTGGTGCAAGACTTGGATCTTCCTCTTGCTGATCTGTATGATGTTCCTGTGTCGAGGCCCCTCTGAATGGCAGCACAGCCCTCTGGTGTACCAGCCACTCCTCCCCATTTCTGATGCTTCAAGCACTGGCCACCCTCCCCCCCGCCCCCAACACACACATACACTTCTTGCAGACAGTGTACTCTGTACCGTTCTCCAGGTCATTCATGAGCATATTAAACTCTGCTGGCATCAGTTTCAATTCCTAGGGTCAGCCACTATAGTGTGCCTAGCCTCCAGCTGGACTTTGAGTCACTGATGACAATCCTCCGAGCCTGACATCTCAACCATTTTTCAGTCCAGCTCAATGACCACTTACCTAGTCCATACTCATCAGTTTATCAATGAAGATATTATGGGAGACAGTGCAGAAAGCCTTGTCAAACCCAACAGAAGCCATATCCCTTGCTTTGCTTTTATTGATGGTCTCCTTTTTAATTACAGAAGGCTATGAGATTGGCAAGACATGATTTCACTTTTGTAAATTCATGTTGATCACTCCTAATCACTTTCTTGTCCCTCATATTTGGTAATGGCTTCCAGAATTAGGTCCTCCACCACCTTCCCAGCAACAAATAGGAAACTGATTGGCCTGTAGTTCACTGATCCTCCTTCTTGCCCTTGAAGACAGGAGTGACATTGGCTTTCTTCCAGTCCTCAAGAACTGTCCCCGGTCACCATGGCCTTTCAGAGATAATCAACAGTGATCTCACACGACATTGTCTAGCTCCCTCAACATCCGTGGGTGAATTTCATCAGGGCCAATGGTCTTGTGCATTTCCAACCTGTTTTCATATTCCCTAACCTGATCCTCCTTCACCGAGGATAAATCATCCTTGCACTAAATGTGCCCACTGATTTCAGGGATCTGGAACTGCTGAAGGCCAATCATACCAGTCAAGACTAAGGCAAAGAATGTGTTCAATATCTCAGCCTTCTTCATGTCCATTAAGATCATGATTACAACTCACTGGTGTGTCCAAATCTTTCATAGTTGTCCCTTTGCTGCTGATGCACTTGAAAAATCTTTCCTTTTATCTTTCATCTCCATGGCCAAATTCAACTCCTTGTGGGCTTTGGCTTTCCTAACCCCATTCCTAAATGATGGCACAGTGTCCCAGGTAACTTCCTCCTGCTTCCACCTCCTGAGTGCTCCTTTTTGTGGTTGAGCTTTGCAAGTAGCTCTTCGTCCATCCATGTTGATGTGCTGTTATGTTTTCTTACTTGTCATTGCATTCTTGAGTATCTTGAGTTTGGAGGAGGGCATCCTTGAAAATTCAGCAGCTGTCCTGGGCCCTGCTGCTCTTCATGACAATATATTATGAGATTGTCCCAGCCAGTTCCTTGAACACACTGAAGTCTAAAGGTCTCCTGAAGTTCAGTTCTCTAAGTTTTTTGCCTCCTCCCCTGGACTCCAGCATGCTGTGGTCATACAATCAAGACTGCCCAGCCCTCATATCCTCTACAATTTCCTCCTTGTTTATAAGAATCAAGTCCAGCAGTGTTCCTCTCCCCTTCAGATCCTCAGGCAGCTGTTTCTGGAAGTTACCACCAATACACTCCAGAAACCTCCTGGATTACTTGGGACCTGCTGGGTTGTCCCTCCAGCACCTATCAGAGTGGTCCAGGTTCCCCCTGGAGATCAGGGCCTGTGGTGGTGAGCCTTCTTGCAATTTTCTGAAGAAGGCTTCATCTTATCTTTTCTTGATTTACCAGGTAGAAGACACCTACCACAACCTCACCCATGTTGATGTGCTCACTAATCTTAACCCATGAGCTTTTTGCTGGCTCCTGACCTATCTTCAGGCAGAGCTCCATGTGTGCCATCTGCTCTCTCATGCACAGGGCAACTATCTTTCCCTGCTTTCCCTGCCTGTCCTTGCTGTATCGTGTATAAAAAAGCCTGTACCCACCTATGGCAGCACTCCATTTGTGAGCTATTTTGCCACATCTCCATGATCCCAATGAGATCATAGCCCTGCAACTGTACGCCGACTCGTTGCTCCTGTTTGTTCCCTATGTGGATGCACTGAGATGCATCCAGCTGAGCTGATTTCTCAAAAGGGGTGTGAGAGCTTCCGCAATCATGCTGTTTGGTAGGCACTACATTATCTGTGTGTATATGTGTATATATATATGTGTATATATATATATGTGAGGTGACTCCATTTCCATCCTGTTTTGCTCATCAGAATGTCTGTCCTGTCAACATTGACCTGGACCTTTTACTGGCCAGCATAGGCCACCATTTCATCACTTAACTGGGGAGTCAACCTTGCCCTTCTTTGTCATTTAAAGCTCTCCTCGCCAGGTTGGCCAGCATGTTAACAAAGATACTTCTGTGCCACTTAGGCAGATGCCATCTCTTCCAAGCAGTCCTCAGTCCTAATCATAAACTGTGGCCACTGCCAGTTTCACAAACAATTTTGACCTAGAGGATCCATCCAACCCTCCTCAAGCCCTTCCTTCTCACTGGGAGGATAAAGGAGGCACTGCTGCAGCCCCTGTGCCCTTGACCATCACCTCCAGAGTCACGTAGTCATGCCTGAACCTGGCATTCGGTCTCCCCTGGCGGTGTGATTATGCTGCACTCATCACCACTATAACAGCTCCTTATGCCTCAAGACCAAGGTTGGTACGGTTTTTTTGGATAAGGGATCAGTTTTTCAGCATTGGTGGTTGAAGTAATCTAGGTTTGATCAGCAAATCAGCACAGCTGAGGTATAACTTGCTGGCAGAATTGGGATTAGACAAAAAGTGTTCATCTTGACTGATGCGATTTCTTAAGGAGTACCATTCAGGGTCACACATGTCTAACATGTTTAAGCCTTGTGTGTATGCTCCCAGAGGGATACATTTACTTGCCCTCCCTCCATATGGATTTGCCTTTTAACTCACAAACCCAGATCTAAATCTGTGTCATACACTCCCCTCCTTCCCTCTCACTAAGCAAGTGAAGGTGCCACATCATCAAGGGTGGGTCTTCTGTTCGCCCCTACTGCTCACTCTGAGGAGACGTGGTGAATAAGGAACCCACTGGGCTGTGGCTCACCATGGCTTGCATACGGCAGTCTTCCTGCCAGCCACACCAGTGTTCCTAGGAAGGGGTTAAAGCTCCCAAAGTGAACTGAGTCCCAGGATCAAAATGAAAACTCTGCATAGCCTTGTCTATGTTAACCAGTTTTGTTTTGTTTTGCTTTTACCACAGCTTGCTTTGAAAGCAAGGAAAGCATGAGGTTACTATGTGTTGCACCTGTTGTGTCACACAGTACTAGGGATCTCCTGGGAGTGCAGCTGTGTCCTCCATCAGCTGAGGTGAGCAGGGAATCCTCCTTCTGAGCTGGCATCTCAACCAGCATAGTCCCTTTCATGCCAGAGCACATCCTGCGCACGGGATTGTTATACACGAAATGGGAAACAAACTACTGGGTACTTCTGGTGTAATTCATTTGGTGCAAGAGAAGGCAAATGAACCAGGAGGCTCTAAGGCCTTTAGCTGAGGACAAATGACTCCCCGTTTTAAGCTTCCAAAACAGTGTTATCTGCACTTTAACGCTGCAACTCAAAATGGCCCTGCAAGCAGGAAGGGAAAAAAGAAGCACAAATAATCCTCAACCAGCTGAGAAGCCACCTTCCTACATTGCATTTATCATTCTCCCAGCAGTTCCTTTATGCTTTTTTCCCCAGGGAGAATGGAGTTTCATTTACAAAGGACTTACCCTGAAAGATTAAACAACAGAAGTACTACATCCACTTAATTAGTAACATGTGTAAAAGCTGATAAAGAAATTTCTACCTCATGTGGCTTGCGTTTTGTCATTGGTTACTTAACATGATAGAGTGGCAGTGTCTCAGCCATTAGGGAAATTTTCTCTAGTGATGGCTGACTCCCATATCTTTTGTGGTTCATGAGAGTCAAGGCATTCGCTGGTGACAGTGAGAGGCTTTTTTTTCCTGCCCTTCTGTGTCAAAAACCATGCCATAATCGGGAGACAGTCACTGCCACCCAGACCAGAAATCAGCATTGTAATTGCCTGTCAGTGCTATGATAACTTAACTAAAATGTCCTCTGCTGTAAAGTTAAAGTGTTTTTCTATGTTGCAACCAGTGCTGATAATGGCTTACTCTTTCATGGTACAGCTTGTTAGTTCTGCACTTTCTGTAGCACAACCAAAAAGTCTGCTTGGATTTTCCTAGTTCACAGAAAGTGGCAAGAAAGGATAAGAAACTGAGCTACTGAACTGAAATGTACACTGTGAGGCAGGGACAAACCAGAAGGTAAGCTGTGGCAAATTCACATCTCTTGGGCATTTGCTTTTCCCAAACGCTATAGAACTGATGTCTGGACTGGGATGCAGTAGGGTGGTGCAGTCACGTGGCAGAAACCCACAGCTCTGTATATAAAAGCCCACACATAGAAATCTACACAAACTGTAGCCAGCACTGCCTCACTGCAAGAGGTGTAGCTAATAGCACACATTGATATGAAGAGGTCTGCCCTTTCTGCTCTCACATGCACTTGCAATTTACCAAGTGCACAGGGCCAGCCACCTGATGACTGCAACCAGTGAGAAGGGGACATCCACCACTGATGGATGCTGTATCATCACCTGATTATTGATCATTATCAAAACCAACATATTCTTTCTTTACCCTTCACTTCCTTTCATCCTTTTTATTTTACCTATAAGCCTGGGATCTGTGTGATGTAGCCATGGAGAACTGAGCCCAAATCAAAGACCTCAAAGAAAGTAGAGGGATATTGAAAGCCAGCAAGGTCCAATCTCAAGCAAAATGCTGCTTCGCAGGGACAAAGGGCAGGAGTAGGATGCACAGATGAAGCTCACATCCACAGGTGGGAAGCTGCTGAGGTGAAGTTCAGTAACAGAGCTAAAGGCACAGCTTAGACCAGCATTGTGACAGCCTTTCAAAGAGAGTGGGCTTATCCTAAGAATAGTCTAGATTGGATGTCCAGAAGGCGATGGAGTTGCAGTGAGCCCATCTTACACAGACCTGAGCATCATACATGTTTTTGTACTGGAAATGTGGTTAAGGGTTCACTGAGGCTGACAAAAAGCACATCCACTGCTTTCAGTGAGCTCCCAAATCTGAGTCTTAGGTGTCTGAGTCAGTGAGGCCTTTTCCCAGTGAAGTAACCAAAATGATCATAGCATGGGACAGACAATGTTATTGCAGAGGAACTTGCCAGATCTTTCAGACTTTTTATGATTCATTGCCATATTGTCTCAGAGAAGACAGGGTGATGCTCTGTGTCTTACTGATGGGTCTCAGAGGGTGATTCCTCTCAGAGCTCCAGTCAAAAGTCTGTGCCTCACCACAGAGTCTGGGAGTAGACCCAGGAGTTTAGCATGGGTGGAAAAGGTGGGACATGGCCAGACTTGGAGCAAAGGAGAATCAGACAGCTGAAATGGTAGCACTGAAGGAAGGGAGTGAGAGGACAAGAGCCTGTTACAAGCAATTCACTCTACTTCTTAATCCTGCATTAAATGCAGAGAGGAACAGACAGAGGGGCTGAGCAGGTGCAGTGGTCAGCTCAGTACAAATAGCTTCAAGCTGGCTGCATGGGACAAGTTTGCACTCATCCCACATCTGCAACAACATTGAAAGAAATTTTGGGTATTGCATTAAAGAGAAAAATTCCCATTGGGAGGACAGGGACACAGTTGGCAGCATAAATTACGAGGAGGTATCAGCCAGAGCAAAGCAAGCTCCACACTGCAGGCAGAAAGTGACAGGCTCACAGCAGAGCAGAGGGGATGTTTCCTCAGTCCACAGAGTTCATTCTATCAGGACTGTAGGTCTGGGACAGTGGTGTAATTCAGTTTCCTCCTGTCCTAATGACATTCTGCAAGAGATGATATCTGTCTTGGGTTTTACACCCTTTTTACGAATCCACTGATTTTCAGTCTGATTTTTGCAGGTAGAACACTGCTACAGTCCCCTCTACTCATCCAACTGCATAAAAGCGTCAGTGTTAAAGTGAAAAGCTGGGGCTGAGGTACAGTCTGATCTGTACTCCAAAGGCCACTCCACTGGGCCAGGTTGGCATCACCTTGCTTCATGTCTTCTCTCTGAGTGCATTTTGAGCCAGAATGAGGTCATGGCTCTTGCATCATCAACTGTATTGATGAGGAGTTGTTAGCACAGTTAAATGGTAGAGAAGAACCTCTGGAATATGTTTAATGTAAAGATTAGCTGGTTTTCTCCCCCATTTTACTAAGTTGGGTTTTCCTTCCTATGGCATAGCACAGCTGTTTCCAGCACTACAGAAAAAACCCCACAACCCAGACAATCAATTTAAAAATAGAAACTGCTCTCCTACTCTTTTAGGAGAACTTTGCCCAGAATGTACTATTTTCGTATTGATTTTTTTGTATTTTTGATAGGTAAGGATATAAGATTTTGAAGCTTTTTATTTTTTTCTCATATAATCAGCAGTGAGGGTAGAAATCATGCTACCCACTGGTAATTCTTTGCCTTCAATCACAGAAGCATTTAGTACCTGTGATAGTTACTACTTCCCTGTACAAGAATCATAACTCATAACTCAGAACCCACTAAATGTACAAAGTGCTGAGAAGTTGCCTTGTATGACCCAGCACAAAGCAAAAACCTCTCCCAATCCCTGTATTCCTCTAGGGGAAGGCAAATTTAATTCTAAAGCGTATTTGGATAATACTGAGAACAGTACAGCTGATCAGACCCTCTAGAAAGCAAAATCAGAATATAAACAGCAATAAGCCAAGTTTCACAACAGACTACAAAGAAACACAAATATCTGATGCTTGACAGAAGCATAAAAGAACAACAAGCTGAAGCTGCCTTTTCAAATAGTCAGTCTGTCAGTCCAGAAAAGGTAGTGTCTGGAATTGGTCCCATAGCTCTAGTCTTCTCGCAGGGTCAAAGTCAGCTCTAGGTGCAGGGAATTAACTGGGATCAGATCACTTAGCAGAGCACCAGGGGTGGACCTGCACAGCATGCCACATTCCTAACCACAGACCTTCCCCAGTAAGGGGGCAGGGGGGATGTGAACATGGGTATTCTTTGCCACAGCACCCCTGTCCTTGATGATGAATTGTCTTCTGACGTTTGGGCTTCAGTAGTGTTGAGTCCCATCACAGTGATGCACCAAGTCTGTTTCGAAAACAGGTGTCTCATGAGAAAGTCTTTCCCAAAATATTTTTTAGTATTTAGCTGAATTTGTCTTTACTTTCTCTCTCACTGTTTCTGTTTTTGTTTTTCACCAAAGGTAGCTTTTATCATTGGAATCAATATAAGCTGTCACCTACAAACCCTGCCAACAAACCTCCATGCAGCGAACATCACACCTTGTGCAACAAAATGACGTACAACAGACCTGATACCTGATTTTCTGCTTGTTATTACAAGCCTCTCCACACACCTATCTTCCTGGACAACCACCCATTTCATACATTTATCACAGTTTGGGCTGGGAGGAATTGCCAAAGGAAAATCAACAGCAGAAAACATGCAGAAGCCAGAGCTGTGGATAACCAGCATGACTGCACTGAGTGCAGATTGCAGTCATACCACATCACTCAGACAAGCTCCCGGCTTGCCATCCACAGTCTCCTCTGCAGTGACATCGCCGAGACAACCCAAGACAACATATCTGCAGAATAAATCCTGTATCAGTCCATCATATTCCCACAGAGAATTCAGCTCTTTACGGACAGATGGGACAAGGAGGAAAGCAGAACATCATTCATCCACACATTTGGTACATCTATGTGGAGTGTTGTCCATAAAACACCTTCCTTGTCTGCTGGCTAGGGATCCAATAATGCACTTGAAATATTTTGAGTACATTTAAGAAGTGAATTGAACTTTATTAGGATTATTTAATACCAAAAATATAAAACAGCTGAAATCTTTACCTCAAGACTTTTATGAAGCTTTGAAAGGCCATACCCAGCTGAGACCAGGTTACCTCACTGGAATGGACTACTCTTGTATTTTTCACGGAGGAGGGAACTCAGTGATGTGCTTTGTCTGTGAACTGAACCAGAAAGGTCCTGGTTCAAACCACCAGGGAAGGAGTGAGGAGCCAGCTTTCCTGCTTTACATGAACCAAAGCTGCTTGGACTTCCATCACCACCAATGAGGCCCAAAGGAGCTCCCTGAGGAACCCTGCCACCATCTCAGACTATCCGTGCCTGTCAGACCACTTCCACAGTCCACAGTGAATGGACTAATGAGGGCATCTCAGCGAAACACAGCTCTGAGTGTGCTATTTAACAAGAAGCTGTAGAAAGCTGTCAATAAGGAGAAAATTGCTTACTTGTCTTGTTCAGGACCGTGAAAAGCCCACACGAGGATGCAGTGAGTGACCACAGGGCCCAGACTGTACAATTTTAATGATCCAGTCCATCCAGATTAGGCAGAGGCAAGGGATTTTTCAAAGAGGGATTCCAAATGACATCTTCATGTCAGTAAAATGAAACTAGCCTTTTCTAAGTGAATGCCATCTTGCTATGGAGAAGCAGCTACTTGGCTGAATTGTTTCTTGGGTCATGCAGGCCCTCTGGAAAGGCAGTGCAAAGCAGCAGGGGTGCTGATTTCTGAAGGGTAGGAGAACCACAGCTGTGACCCTGCAGACAAGCCCTTGGCTGGTGTGTGCTGCCCTGAGGTCCTACTAAGGTGACCTTAGCCTTGCTGTGGGAAATGGGTGGTAGGACACCCTGGACAGCAGTCATGGACACCTTCCCCACATCAGACATGATGGGGATGCAGGGCCGAGTCCTTCTGGCCAGGCAAAGTCAACCCTTTGGCTGGAGCAGGTCTTTCTGGTGCTCCTGATGCCTGTCGTTTTATCCTGTACTTCTATTTACAGGGAGAAGAGGAGACTGTCTTAGAGCCCTCAATCTTAAAATCATTTGCAGAAAGCAATTCTCCTTCTCTTTTCTCCTGTGTCTGTCACATTTGCCACATTCCTTACCTGCACCCCTGTTTTTCATGGCTTCAGCAAGATGAAGTGACCAGGCGTCAACAAAGGCTTCGAGATGAAAATGAGCCTGTGGGCTTTGTGTCTGAATTTTCACATTATTATTCTTTTTCTGACATGCCTGACACAGATCATTCATTTTTCCCTTGTTTCTGCAAAACAGACTGTCCATAGTGAAAACTTTTCTTTTCCCTTCTCTTCCTGGGTAGGAGCAGTGGTTGTGACTAACTCAGAATCCAAGTTGCTTCAGTTGTTTCTTACATTGTGCACTGCCAATTTGCAATGCACTTCCCTAAATTGAATTTCAACTACCATTGAGCTGCCCAATAACTAGTTTTGCTAGGGGCTTTCCAGTGTTTCTCCAGGCCTTGCTAATCTAAATCATTCAGTATCAGGAAATCTGCCACCGAACTAGTCCCCCTCCTCTTCCAGGCCATTACTAAACATACCAAGGCACACCTGCTCTAGTGCTTCTCCTTAGGGCACCTCATGATCAACTGCTTTGTCTGCTAAAAACTGGCTGGTCTTGTCTGCTCTTTGTTTCCTAGTTTTTAACCACTTTCTAATCTATGGCAAGACCCCTGCACCTCACCTCTACTCTTCTCATAGCCCTGGTCAAAGCCTTCTGAAATCCTGATAAAAATATCAGTGCTGATTCTCCATTCCCCCATGATCTGTTACCTCCTCCAAAGGACCATCCCCTTCTTGCCCAGCTCTTACAAGCACTTCTAAATCCTTTCCAATTCTGTCTTCAGTGTTTTCATTTGCCTTCCTCCTGCTATGAAGTGCAGTGCACACTGTTCAGTGCTGGGCATCCTTTTTAACAAACATGTGCACTGTCCATCACCGCTGTGTTTTGAGACAGAAAAGACTACACTTTTATTAATGGCTTGATGTGACAAGATGTTATATGTAGATGTATGATTTATGACACTGTAAAGCATGAAAAAGGTAACAAGTAGAGCAGTCCGTTACCTCTAATAATTTAATTATTCCAGTTAATTCTGCAGCCTTGAATGTCCAGGAACTCACAAGACTTGATTTATATTAGAACTGGTCAAACATTCAAAAAGTCAGTCCAGTGGTATTTCCACATTTAAAAGCCTCAGATCTGACTTGTTAGAACTTGTGGGGCTCTTTCAGAGTACTCAGGTAAGTGTGAGGAAAAGAGGTTTTTTTGGAAGTGATTTTTAGTTCTGGGAAGGAGCTGGTGGAGTTCTAGGGAGGAGAGGGTCTGCCACCCTAGCTCACAGCACAGGGAGCTGGTCACAGGGCTGGGCATGCAGGAGACAAAGCAGACCCGAAGTCCCCACAGGAGCAGGGTTGTGCAAGGGGCCCAGGAGCCCTCCCTCGCACGCCTCCTGCCTGCTGCTGACTTCCCGCAGGGGCAAGCAGTTCTCCCTCTCTCTCTGCTTCAGTTCCCTAGATGGAAAATGAAGATGATAACATTTCTTCTGTCTTGCCTGCTCAGATGGCACAATTCTGATCTCTTCCAACACTGTGTGGTATTGCTATAGCTGTAGGTGGGCTACAGGAAGCTTTTTTTTTTGGGGTTTTTTTTTTTTTTTGGTATACATAAGTCCTGCCTTAATAGTCTCATTTTAGTAATTTATTACTGTGGAATGTCTTGAGCTTTTTGAGACCTTCATCTCTATATCTCATGCTTAGTAGCTATAGCTGTAAGAAAGAATAAACTGAGACTACTTATTTTCCAATAGCTTTTGCCTTTAAGGCCAAGGCAAAAATATCATTTAGCATGCCTGTTATGTGACTGACCATTTCACACTCTAATGGTGTAGTACAGACACTGACTGTCTTGCAAACTTCATATTTCTGATATACATCAAATAATTTATTATTGCACTTGGTACCCTTGGCTACTTGCTCTTCAAATTTCCTTTTACACTGCTTCCACTCTGGAAGGTAAGATATAAGAAGAAGATTAATTTCCACTCCATTAGCATTACAAGCGTTAGATTTCCATTTCTTAAACAATATTTTTGGTATGAATATATTCCTACTCTTTGCCATTTAACCAGAGTGCTTTCTGTTTCCTCTTTTCCTTTCCGAGTGATGCAACCTTCTTGTGACTCTGTGTTAGCCAAAGCTTGTTACTGCTACAGATGTGTGTTGTAGCCCAGTGTGAGTATATCAATCTAGGTTAAATATAATATTAAAAAATATGTTACATGCAAAATCCATTTTCTCCAATCTCAAAAAGTCTTCCAGAACACTGTGGAAAGAGGTGCTGCATTGCATATTTGGCAGAAAATTTAATATATGCTGAATTTCCTGAATCATTCATCACCCAGTGCAGACAAGTACTTTTAAATACCTTTCCTCTTGAGAAATCTTGACTACCTATGATCCCAAACAAAATACTTAGGCACCAGGCTACATGCTGGGCAGAATTGTCTCATCACAAAATGATGAGCCCCAAATCTAGGCATGCATCCAGGACTACTCATGCAGCTACTGCTGGAGCAAAGTATGGGATGCAAGGAAGGATGCTTTGCTATCTATGTACAAACAGTAATGCTGGGACATATGGGCAGTGCAGAAGGGCTGAAACAGTCACTTTCATAGCATGACTGCATTTGCCAATCATCTGGCTAGAAGTTCCTGTAGATTCAGTGGCCAGTCCAAATTCTCTCATGCCAAAGTCATCTCTTTTCCCACAGACATTTTTGTGTAGGCAGGGGAAGAACAGGAGCAAGTAAACAAACGAGGGTCCTGCACGTCACCAGTGCTAGCCATATTAAATGAAAGGCCTACCTACAACCTATAGGGCTACCAAGGTTAATGGGTATAGATTCCAGCATAGCTTCTAGGAACAGCTTCTCAAGGTAACTCACCACAATGAAATACTTGCCTTTATCCATACAGGGTCTTCAACAACCTTAGGGCTATTAATAAGGGACTATCAAATACAACAACCTAGGAGAGAAAGGAACAGGAAGAACCAGGGACTTCTCTTATTTCACACTTGCATGAACTGTATTCATTTCAGCTGTGGTTCAGCCCAGTCTGTAGGCACTTGCAGAAAACACAGCCATAGATCCCGTGATTTTATTAGGACCATGTTTTTAGGTTCCAATGTACATTTACAGGCTTTTGCAGGACCTAAAGAAACATGGCCTTCAAAGAAAACGTAGTTACTTTCTAATCTTAGAGAAGTAGCTTTCTCACTGGCCTGCTTCCTTGATGGATATGGCAGCAAACACCACCATTTCATATTTAACTGTAGTTCATTACCATTCTCTTAATATCCGTCAGAGAGCTATGTTCCACTGAAATGGACGCAAAAAATTACTAGAGTCACTCTTTTGGACCTTAAAAAATAGAGCTAGAAGTTTAAACCAACTTTCTTTTCCAGGTGCTTAAAGACTAAGAGTCAGAGAATTTTGGTCTGGTTTCTGAGACCAATCTGCATCATAAATACTACGTTTGTGGTAGACTCCCCAGCTTACATCACATGCAGAGAAGTCCATATGGGCAAACAAATCCCAGAAATTCACATTCATAAATAATTTCTCAGGCATACGAGATACTTTGCTATGAATTCATTGTCAGCCCTGAAAAATGATACAGTTTCTCACCAGAGCAAGTAATTTAACTATCCTTCTGAATCTGTTTATGAGGGACACATTACCTGTGCCTTACAAACACTGATAATTCATGTAATCTCTGCACTGATTATTGCATGCATGCCATAAGGTCTTCCTCCCTTTCTGAAGCATTTGAACACAGAAAATTTTCTCTTCCTCCAGCTCACCATAATGCTGCTATTATCTTTAGATGCAGTACATTGCCTTGTCTCAAAAGCCACTAGAAGCTGCTGGACTGCCTTAACCTTAGTGACAGGACTTTGCAGGAGCAAATAGCTAATTTTAAATAGAAACTGCAATGCCAAATGTATTTTTCAGTTTATAAATGGCAAGGAATGGCTTTTTGACATTTTGTCCAGAGCGCGGGCTGAGAAAAACTATCCCTGGGACTCCAATGTCAGAAGCAACGCAGGTCTAACTGGAGGGTAGGAGGTGATGGTATCTGATTATGGACCAAGCCTCATGAATCTCACATGCTCCATTAAAATCATACACATCAAGGTGTCTTGTTCTATCAGTCAACGCTATCAGCCCTCTCTTGGGCCCTAAAGCTAAGTGAGGCAAAGATCTGTCTGTTGGCTTTGCAAGACTATGGGAGTGGAAAGAGTGAGCCTTTCCCCTTTGGCTGTCAAAGGAAAGCAGAGGGAAGTGAAGAGGGGCAGTGGCAGCTGCCTTTCTGAGAAGAAAGAGGAACAAAAAGCACAAAGAACAACGAAGCAGTCAAGCCCACCTGGGATTATGTGCTTGGACTGTACACCCCTGCATTTTGCATAACCAAGCAGAGCAAATTTTCAGGGTGTGCTCAACACTTCCATCATCCAAATCCTGCTCTATAAATCAGGCCTCTGGGAAGTCATGCTGAATGCTCCAGGTCTGTGGATGTCTCTGGATGTCTGGGTGTGCACTGCTGCAGCACCATCTCCCATCATGGGCTGCACAGCCCAGCCACATTAGAGCCTGTAGTGCTGGCCCCGTGTGCCTTCCCATGCTGCAGAAGTGGTAAGGATGCCTTAGCCTCCTTCAAAGGGTCTGGTCAGTGCCAGTGCTCTGTACCCTGTGCTTCACTACAGTCTTGTAGTGTTAAAATTATTCAATTGGGTTTCAGGTGAGTGTTTTTCCTTCGTTTCCCCATGGTTCCTATGGAAACCAATCCCACAAGCCTTCCCAAGCGAAAGCAGAAACTGCAGCAGGGTTCATAAGTGGGAGACATGCCCATTTTCTGTATTGGCCAGACATTTACTCCACTTACATTACAATAGCTTCAAGACATGCAATTGAAGTGCTATGTGCTTTGGGAGATCCTGACCCTTATTCCATTGGGGTTGGCTCTGCTTTATCAGGCTGCATTCTTCAAGTAATAATTTGTCACACCTGCCAAATTTTGCTTGTGGAACTAATTTATGTACATGTCAATATTCAACTCAGCTGTGTAGTTCAACAGTACATGGTGATAGAGATCTCCTGGCACAAAATCTCTATAGTTCCCACATACATTAATTTATTCATATGAAATGCAATGAAGGAATTTTTGTAATAAAAAGTCATTCCTAAGTATTTAGTCATTGCTGAATATTTATAGCTGACAAAAAAACCCTTCATTAAAAGGTAGGTTGCAACCTTTAGCAATGACAGGCTAGGGATGTTAGAATCTCTGATCACAAGCACGGATTTTCTCTGAAGCGCTGCTTGCACAACACGCCTGGCAAAGAAGTCAGGAAACTGCAGGAAGGGGAGCAATGCTTGGGGCACTCTGTTCCTCACAGGTCTTTGGGAACAGCCATGTCACATCCCACTGTACACACACACGACTGCATCCCTCACGCCCACTGCTGACCCAAAGCATGTGGCTTTGAACTCAGCTGCAGCAGAACACCTCTGCTGTGGAGACAGACTGAGTAAAACGAACCTTGTACACTGAGCAGGAGGTGCCCAATGTAGCTTTTCTCTAAGAGTATTTGACACAGAGAGGGAAGTACGTTGTAGAAGTCAGCTTGCTTTGTCAGGCTCCAGCCAGCACAGGCAGCAAAAGGCTCCCTGCTCCCTGCTATTCAGCAAGCACACTCAGGCAGCAACTGATCCAGCAGCTGTTTGAAGTAGCTGAAAAGGCTCCTGCTGACTTCATGCAACAGCTGACTCATGCCTGACTAAAGTCTGGTGGAAAATGGTCAGTTGCACAGGATCCTTCCCCTTAAACAGAAGGATTTTCTGCATGGAGAATGGGAGAAATAAGTAAGTCAAGACCTTTCCTTCCCAAGGAGTGCTTTTGGTCAGCACAATTATAATTAGAATTGGAAATAAACTGGAGTATAAAATGGACTGCAGCTTCAAGAAATGAAAAAATATTTTTATCCCTGTTCTGTAAGACAAAAAGGACCTTATAAGTTGAATGAACTGGAGGATCTTAGAGACATTTTAGTGCAACAAAGCCTGTAGCCTGGGACAATATCCTTTCTATAAACACCAACAAAGTGACTGAGAAGTTAAGGGACAATTCTTTCCAGAAATATGGCCAGCCCACCAAAGACTATCCCAGGTGTTTTGTGAGCAGCAGAGCAGTTGTAAAGCTGACAGCATCCCCAAAATATGAAAGAGGAAAAGGCTTTCTTAAAACCTAAGGAGGGCATACTTTTCTGCACAGGTTGTGCCTTGTAATGTGCTGCTGAGGTACACGCCATTTACAAGGGCAAATGCTCTTTAGAGCTGAAAGCAGGACAGTGAAACACAGAGCCCAGAGAAGCACTCTACAAACCACACTGCATGGACCTAACAGCTCTGGAAGGGCAGAGACAAAATCTCTGCTCATAAATTGCTGAGGTACATTCTGGAGATGAATTTAGAAATATAATGTCCCAAAGTGACACACACAGTCACAAAACATCTGCCTGAAGAGTGAATACATCTGCCATTTGTCTGTTAGTCCCCAAAGTGAGGTGAGGCTGGGACCCATCTGCTAGGCTTTTACCAAAAGACATGTAGGATACTGATGGCTGCTCATAGCCTTCATGTGGGTACATGTATTCTGAGATGTTCAGGAAGTAAAAACAGATGTGCAGTTCACCTGATACAATGGGCATCCAGCAACAAAGGCAGAATGGCCTCCAAATGGAAAGCAATCATAAAACCTGATGTTTCCTCATTCAGCAACGAGGTCTCCAGGCAATCTGAACTCCTGTGAGGAGCTCATGACACTCACATGCCAAGAGGCTGTTCTGGTCACGTCAGCTAACCTTCCATGTCACACCAGTCAGGGAAGCTTACTGCAGCCCCGTGTCAGCTGGACAACCTCAGGTGAGTCGCTTTCGGAGAGAAACCTGTAAGCCAAAACACTTCTTGGTTTTTGTTTCCTGTCTGTATCTGTTGTGTAGCTTCTGCTAAGCTAACGGCACCACAGGTGGAGCTGCAGGTGAGACCAGGGTCACTCTGCTGAGCTGCTGTTGGGATCATGTCATCCACTCAGGCAGAGGTTAACAGGTGGATTTAGGACTTTTAGCTTTTTGGAAGGAGTCAGCAGAAAACTAGTGTCTGTTTGGAAACTAAACCCTTTGCTGGTACTCTCTTTTGATGAAATTCTCATTAAATCTTTCTTCAGAGACCAACATACCCAATTTTTGGTTTCTCCTACACTGCAACCTCCCCTTCTTGTCTGCTGGTCTGTGCCAAAAGCAGTCGCCTCTGCACATCCGTTCCTTTGGCTCCCTCCCTAATTACCATTGCACTTCTTGCTCCTAGAGCTACCTCCAGAGTCCCTTGTCATTCTCCATTTACTTACATGACATGACTGAGTCTCCGTTGCCTAACCCTGCCTTACTTGCCTGTTTACAAGTCTGTGATAAAGGCAGCTCAGGACTTCTTTTATTCAGGCTTACCTGCAAAGAGGATGCTCTCTCTCACTACATGGTCCTCCTAAACAGCAGTAGCCACCCTGTTTCTTACAATGACTCCAAGTGACATGTATAAATCACCTCTCGTTCTCTTTTCTAAATGCGTGTTGACATATCCACCTACTCCTTCATGTGGAGACTATCCTTCTTGAAGATCTTCAAGTGCTTTGCACAGGCTAAGCATGAACAGAAATAAATGTGAGGTTTTTTTAAAACAATGGTAATTTAAGGTGAGGATTGACATTTCCAGGTTTCTCTGAACCAGGCAGGACACTGAGGTGTGGATTTCAAAGTTCCCACAGGCTGTGCCTGTCTACCTGCCAGGCTACTTAGGCTATTTTATTACACCACATTTGTGCAACTGACAGGGAAAATACGATTTCCATTCCCACTACCCCAATAACATTACGAATTCTAGCTGCAGTAGTTTTGATTCCAACAGTAAAGATATTTTTTACTGTAAAACTGAATATACCCACCTTTGTAGAATGCCACAGTAAGCTTGCCTGTCTTTTGTTTGTTCATTCCCTTGGGGACTGAGCTGTGCCTAATGTTTCAATTACCTTTCTTCTGCTGCAGAGATGATTGGATTTGGAGTTTCAAGGGACTGCGAAAACACCAGATATCTAGACAGAAAACCAATACCTCAGGAGCCAACAATTTGCTGGGCATATATTATAGCACTTAAACAACTTAACTCTCAGCAGTTAATGGCCCTAATGGTATATTTATTAGACAAGTAAGGGAAAGAAAAGAAAATTACATGAATGTTTAATGAAGACACTAATATAAGCCACATGAAAATGCTGAATTCTCTTTTCTGCTCAGGAAATACTAAGTGGCTGTTGTCAGCCACATGTATATCTTATAAGTGAGCTCAGTTAATCAATAGGTTTTATTGTATGTCCTAGCATAAAGAAGTTAATCTAAACCAAGGAAGATCTAATTAATCTAAATATACCAAGTATAAGAGTGCAATGCATTTGTTTCCTGAAATAATCCATCTAGCTCAAAGGCTAATTTATAACTGAATACTGAAATGACAGTGCCTGCACTCTTATAAAAAATGGAATATTTTTTTTTTTTCGCTTATGTGAACAGAGAAATAAAAAGACTTCAGCTGCAGAGAATGATTCCTGTTCCCTGCCGATTGACTCACCAGGACTGTTGCCTCTAGCGGTAGTAATGTGAATTTGAGCTCCGCAAAGCAAAGTGCTTGTGTAAACTGCTTTTTTTATGCTTTGTGTTATATATGGCTGATTTTCTCTCTGGGACAAAAATACAAAGTAGAATAAGGAAAACCAGATGCCTAGCAGCTTATAGAAGTGCTTTCTTCTTGCCATCAACTGAGTGAGAGCAATTTATACCTCCTGAGAGTCAAATGCCATTTATCCTTAGCATGTTTAGGGAAAACATACATGTTTTAAGTCCAGTCATCATTTCTTTAATAGGGTACAGGACATTGTAGATACAGGGGTCAGTTCATACCAGCTGGAAGACTGGTCATTGCTGAGTATGACATCCATCCTTTTTTTGCAATTCAGGGAGGGGATACTCATGATTTACACTGCCTTGAGATTCTCTTCTCAGGTATGTGTCTAATACTTCAGCTCCCAGGCAGTAAAAAAAACAGACCACAGTTGCCCAGGCCACAGCACCAGATCACTGCCAGGCTAACCAAAAGCACAAATTTGATGTGCTAGCCAGAACAGGTGGTATCAGCTCACTCAAGCTGCAGAAGGAGAGAACCAAGAAGCCTTCTGGCACAAAAACCATCCTGGCAACATGTTTGGGATAAACTTGAATTGGCAGAGTGACTGCACATGTGTCATATGGCTGTGACATCTTTTAATTTGATAGTAGGGGACCTAATCCCAAATTCCCTATATAGGCAAACAACAGCTGTCAGGTACTGTCCAACAGCTTTTGTTTGACCGAAATAATAAATAGTCATATTGGAAATGCTAGTTTCTAACATCTCCAGCTACACAAAGCCTTCTCTCTGACCATAGCTGCCCTGGAGTTGCCAGCCTAAGCCTGGAAGGTCAGCTGCCCCTTTCGGGAGACAGTGTCAAGTTGGACATCAAAAGGAATATCTAAAGATGCAAAGAACCAGTATCACAAACAGAATGCTACAATACAACATGTTCTTTATTTATTCAGTGCCAAACCAGAGAAATCGGCAGTTTCAGTTCCAAAATCCTCTTAGAGGGCCAAGCTCTAATATTGCAAAGACTTACATTTTACTGTGTTATATATTCTCATTACCTAACTGAAGAATGGCTGGTATACATGGTCGTGATTGCTTATGTCTTCAAAAATTTCATATCAATTTTGGAAGAGGAGGAGAAGTATTAGCAGAGAAGGTATAGCAGAAAAAGGCTTCACATGTGACCAAGAGGAAGGTAAGGAATATGAGATGTGCTTTGCACAGGGCCCTAATCAGCTTCACAGGGCTGAGTTTATTAGGTGTCTGTCAGGCTTTGCAGCTCCCCCCACAAGAACAAAGAAGCACAGAACAAAACATCAGCATTTCACCTTTCACCACAGGGCAGTCTTGTTCATCACAGCCCCTTCCCAAAGCTGGGAACAGCTGCAAAGCTGTCAGGCTGCAGCTAATGAGTGGAGGGTAGATGAGTGGGTGGCTAATGAATCCTGAAGATCAGAGCGTCAGATCCACAATTCAAATCCATATCACGAGATGAAAGTTATTCTGTTACACATATTCAGTTTATATGATACAAGCTATACTCACCTCCGTAAATGACAGAAATATCTGGCAATACTGCTGTGCTACTTAGAAGATTTTATCCCATCTTCGTGGGAATATTGATGAGTAAGCAAATCCTTTATTCTTACTTCTGCTTTTTCAAGCTAGGATTTTAAAGTACCCTGAACAACACAATTTGCACACACCCCAAGCAGACAGATGGCTTAATAAAATATGGGCAGTTCAATTGCCTGTGATGGGAAAAATATCTGGCTTCTGAAAAAATATGTACCTGTATGACTCATTAGCTACAAGAAAAGGTGCTCTCTGGCTCCTACTAAAGTTAATGAGCCTTTTTCCATATTAATATCTTCTTCACTGATTGCAGTCCAAGAGGCTACCTGCTATAGTAACTAACTTAATCTGGGTTTTGTATTTTTTTTTTATATAACTTACTGTATTAAAGAATTAAAAATAGCACAGTCTAATAGGCTTACAAACAAATAGGATCACTTTGAAAAAGTTATCAGTTCAGCAAACAGGGTAAAGCAACCCTCCCAGCAGCCAGGGAGGAGGGACATAGCCCCCCCCCCCCCCCCCCCCCCCCCCCATGCAGGTCCTCAGTTATGCAAAGGAAACTGAAAGGGATGATGCGCATAATGGCTGGAGGAGCTCTTCCATGAGGGCTGAGTCCTCACCTCGCCTTGCTAAATGGCTTGGGATATAGGTAAGGGGGTGCCTCTTCTACCAAGACCTCATGTCTCCACCCTGGGCTTTTCTTTACCTGGATGGGGCTTGCTGTCACCTCTGTGCAGGCTGACATTTTTCATGCTCAGTTCCGTTCCACAGTAAATTTTTTATGAAAGTTTGAGCTGAAGGAGTGCAGACATTTTGCATACAAGACAAGTGGATAAAATACGCTTTCCCACAATAAAAAATTAATGCTACCTGCTCTGGAAAGCCCGTATCCAAAACGTATGGCACCAGGAAAGTGAAATTTAACAGCAAAAGAAGGCTGGTTTTCATAAAATGCCTCATGGAGGCAGTGTGCATGCTGTGCTTACCGGAGTTGGGAAGGGCATCGCTAGGGGCTGGTGGGAGATGTGTCAAACCAGGCTTAGCGGTGGACTAAACCACCAGCTGGTCTTGCCCTCACAGGCAACCCTGCAAGGGGTGGCTCCTGTTGGGGCAGTAATCCCTCCTGCATGAAGAAATGCCCTTACCAAGCTGGTGGAGATAAGCAATTTTAATGGATACTACCTCAGTCATTTCTGACTGTGAAATGAACACACTTTGTTGTTTTGACAAAACAAGCTCCCCAAAATCTCAACTGCTTAAATGTGGAAATTATTTTGATTTCTTTACCATTTCTGAAAAATGCAGTTAAGAGCTTTGCTCCTGCTTTCCGCTCTCAACCCCTGCCTGATTATTTGGATTGCAAAACCTCTGGAGAAGGGACTGTCTCTTACAAGAGGTGTCAGCAGTGCCTAACGTAATGGAGCTTGTATCTTATATACTCCTGGATACTAATGAAAATTTAAAATAATAACACAGGAAATTCCATGGGATATCTCCATTGTAGTACAATATCTAAGCTGCAAAAGGAAGAACTCAAAGCCAGGAAAGAGCCACATTGGTGCTGGATGTAAAACTTGAACCATTTTCCCATGCAATGGTATAATGAACTGTTTGCTGCTTATTCAGCATTTGTGAATCTCAAAATACAGACATTCCCAAGCACTCAAAAATCAGATCAGAACTTCTACTTCTTCACTAAGCCAATCCCACCTGGCTTAAGCTTCCAGGAGTTGTTAACACATCAGTTTTGAAGGTGCTGCCACCGTTCAAAATGCAGATATTTGGAGACAGATAAATGGGGTCAAATTAAAAATTCCCCCCCAGTGAAGAGTTCATTTTAGCACCAGTGTTTGATTTTGTTTGATTGACTGACAGCAAAAATTGCACATTGCATCAAGATGTAAAACGTCAATAAAAATGTGTTTAAAAGATACTGGTAATTTGCTTTGTGCAAGTGGTTCCACCCACAGGATAATGAACGCACCTTGGCTCCCATGAGTGCTGTTTGTAGCATAGATCTGTTAGCACTAAGTAGAGGCCAGTCTTACAGCACTGCTGCCTTCCCCTTGTTTGGCACACAAACAGGGACCCTCTCTCCTCTCTCTTTTACTTGGGCTTTCAATAATTTTTTTTTGCACTTCAGATCTTCCAAAACACCAGCCCTCTGCCAAATCTAGATAAAAGTAGTTGGTTCAAAGAAGGAGGTTAGAGAGGGGTTGTGATAGACAGACAAAAACCTCACTTCAGGTGGGACAGGAGCACTGCAAAAATATCTCACATCTTTCTGTATATAACAGGTGCTGTTTTCTCTTTGCCTTGAGGAAGGAGAGTGGAAAAGAAGGAAGTATACTGGTTTTTTTCTTTTGAATAGGGACAACTTGTGCTGAGCCGGTGGGTGTACCTGCATGCAGGTCAGGGGAGCATCCACCCCAATAAGCAGCACACACCCTCTCACCATAACATGAGCCACTAGCTCTCAGAAGCTATAAACCCAAGCAAGACAGACTTCTTGTTTTCTAGCCATACACAATAGGAAACCCAGACCTATTAACAGTCTCTTTCTGCGGTTTCAGGATGGAAAGCAGCACCTGCCTCAGCCCTTTTGTCTGCCCCTACAACACTCTGCCACACCAGAAGAAGGGGAACAATGGAAGAACCACCAGGCATCTGAGATCTCCCATAGCTCCACAGGGACAGAGAAGGGACATAGCAAGTCATTTATTTGTGTGCATGAGTTACACCTACATTTTGAAAACTCTGTCTCCACTGTTTCTTATTGCTTCTGTAGTGCCTGCACCCATCTCCTTTTGTAACACTCCATCATCAGTGTACTAACCCTCCAGTCTCCCCAGGCTGCCAAAAGCATCCTGGTACCGAAGTGCTCAGAAATATATGTGCTGTAATACCATTCATATATACCAGACCCCACTCTTCATGCATGAAACCTGATGCTGTACTGTATTTTATGTTGGCCTGTAACAGAGGGAGCCAGAGCTCTTCATCAGCTTGAATTTTGCAAACAAATTGAAACCTGTTAGGTATTTGTATATCCTACCAAATTCCAATTCCACAAAAGATCCTTTCATGTTTTCTTTAGACTGAGAGTATGGCTGACTAGCACCCTGACTGCTACCCTACCCGTGCATATACATGCACTGATCTCCTCAGTAGTCCAGTGTCACCAAATTACAATACTTACAAGTTTTAGAATATTTGGCATAGATTATTTTTCTCTGTTCTAGCCCCAGATGCTAGATTCAAGGAAAAACATTTGTTTTCATGAAGGGGAGAAGCTTCAAAATGTGAGGTTACTCCAGAATCGGATGCCAGAAAGCAAAACACAGAAACATAAAATGTATTGATTATTTACATTTTTTTTATAGCTTCCATTATTTCTGAGCTGAATTTTTGGCACATAACTCACAATCTTTGAAATACTCATCACACAAGTATTACTCACATTCTCTTCCTTGTTAGCAACAGGCTGGTGGATATGGAGAGGGAACACTGAAGGAATGGAAAAGCAGCAGGTCAGCAATAAAGAGCAAGCACATGCTCTGCCTTGTGAGACTACTTACTGAGCTCTCTAAGGGCTCCCATCTTCTGAAAACCCTTCCTCTAGGTTTCTGCAGGTCCCTTGCAAAAGCATCCCAGAGGCTTTCTGCATCAACCTCACAGGGTAAAGAGCCCAGGGGTGCTTGTAGATACACAAAGTGATAAAGGCAGCAAGATGCATTATTATTCTTGACAATATTCACTCCTGACAGTTATGTCCTTCAGCCTCCAATGAGGAAGAGACTTCTTTTGCTTCCTATTTGGCCATGATTGAAGGAAACAGACTTTCTCCTCCTCCCATACAGGCTTGAGGGAGCTATTCTGTTCTCTAGACTCAACTCTTGCCTTGACGCCTCTTTAGACACAGGCAGAGTTGCTGAGGCCACAGGGAGGGAGTTGCCTTCCCTTCCAATGCAGGAAGCTGTTATGTGGAAAAAACATGGTGAAGCCATGGTGTCCTGCCATCAGGGTAAGATAGGGCCAGAAGCTGGATGATCAGGGTGTTAAGCCTGAAATCTTTGCTCTATTAGAGAAGCCATTAGAAGTTTGCTCAAATCAGGAGCAAGCATGGAGCAGGAACAGGATTCAGGGCAATTCCATACTCACATCTAGGCTTAGATGCCACTGTGTATGGCCAGCACTTTCCAGGATTAATCCCTTGGTGCCTGAGCCAGAACCAAGGCTTCTGTTATCTCAGGGCCCCAGTTCTAGAAGCTGCTAAGGACAGTGAAACATGTGGGCACAGGTTCATAAATCATTGCCCTCTGCCTTCCAACGCAGCCTGTCTGTGCCATGGTCCGCAGGCACATACAACCGAGAGGCTCCTTTGCTCTAACGAGCTTCAAGGATATACAATTTCTTCCTGGCTCCTGGGGCTGGAGTAAGGTAAATACCGTGTTTCTTGCTCCACGGACTTTGATAGCTCTGAAGCAACCGCTGATCTTTATTTCCTGATTGTGTATTTTGAAGATTGAATCTTGATGACAGAGAACAGGGAGCCAGGCTTCAGGAAGAGATAATGATATGATTGTGAAATTGTTCAAAAGAGGACAGGCACTTAGAGAGAGCTGTGACATAGCTATCTGTCTGGGGATTTAGGTGTATAGTATGCTGCCATGAATTACACAACAAACACAAACATGGGGCTTGTTCCAGTCTCTGTTATAGAGGTACACCATGATTCTAATTAAGTTTCAAAAAAACAGCAACAAAAAAACCTTGTCATTTCCTGTGGGTGGCAATGTACCCAGAAGACATACTCCTCTGCTGCAATCACAGTTGTGTTTTTAGAAATGCTAGAGCCCACTCATTATTCTTGAAAATAGCTTGGGGCAGGGGGAATGGGAGAGCTGGCAGCGGTGTGTCAGCAGAAATAATGTCTACACTAATGTCTACACCATGATGGTACCTCCTAGTTTCCTGCCTGCTCCCCAAGTAAAATCCGAAGTTGCTACAAGGCCAGACAAACCTCCAGAAGAATACTTTGTACAGGTGTTGAAGAAGGATCTATAGCCTGGTCAGAAACAAAACCTTTGCTTTCTTGCACTGTTCAGGAGAAGACAGCAAGGAAAGCTGAAGATGGATGCACCAAGAGACCAAAAGCATGTCTGAAGGAAAGGCTCAAAAGGCATTGCTTTCCTATGGAAAACGTGACCCCGAGAGATTCTCCTCTGTCTCCCAGGAGTGATGGTGTGTCTGGAAGGAGGCTGCAACCCATCAAGGGTTTCTGCATTCTTACACTCTGCTTAGAGGTAATCTTCTCCTCTCCCGCCCCTGGTTGTCTTTTTTCTTTTATTTCCTCCCTGTAAGTCTCTAATAATAAAAGGGTGGCACAGGAAGGTCCTTCAGTTGCTGCCTTCTTTGGTGATGTGTGACATCCAGCTACAGATGTCAAAGAATGTTAGAAGGAAGATGGAGGACAGTGGAGGGAGGACCAGAATGGAGACCAGAAAGGAAAAGCAATGGAGAGAGACAAAGTATTAGAAGAAAGGTTATGCCAAATTACCACTAGCAATGAGGCTATGAAAGTCAAAGTGCTCATGGAGCGTAAAGTACACTCACTAGAAACCTCAGTATGCTGAACAACTAAGAACCCCTTCAGTGCAGTGAGACTTTTGAAGGACATTTGGGAAAAGGAAAGTGCAGATTCAGTGGGGTACAATATCTACTAGTGCCAAATCTTGTGCTGGACATGACTTCTCAGTAGTGGAAGGGACATGTAGCTAATAGCACGATCTGTGCCCTTCCCCATCATCTGCCTAGAGAGGAAATTTTACTCATAGATAAAACAACTACACACTCTACGCAGAGGAAGGCAGCAGAAGATTTTAGGAGAGGAAACAGGAGAATAAAGTTCTGTCTTCCAGGGGCCTTTGGAAATAAGACCATAGACAAGCAAGTCTGGGGATACAAGTGTGGCTTTCACTTTAAACAAGCTCCTGTTTCATAAAACAGGACAAGACAGGGGAAACAGGCTGTCTGAGGTACTGGGTGTCACTGGTGAACATATTCAGGGTTTATGTTCTATCCTTGCACTTTCCAACCTCTCACATGGCTGTAATGGGAAGATGGACAGAATCCTAGAAGGGCCAGGAGACAAAGAGAGGTTTGGGGGCCAACTGTGCAAGGCACCTGCTGGCACCCTGTGAGGCACATGCTGGTGGAGCTGCCACTGGTGCTACCTGTGTGGATAACAGGAATGGCTGAACCCAGCAGGCGGGTATGGAGAAGAAGCTCTCTTTCCCATACTCCTGGTGGTTCTTTCAGGGCCAGCATTTCCCTGGTAAGTGTGGGAGGGAGACCTATCATGAGAAGAAACAGAGCCAAGTGGTTTTGTCAGACTCATGATTAAGTTAAGGTTGGCTACTTTTTCCCTCTTTGACTTATGCCTGTTTTGCCTGAGCAGAAATCCATATTGTAGATCACCAGACAGCCTCTGTGCCTCCTTTCAGGGGATAAGAATATTCCAAGATACAAGGAGAGAGGACTGAGATATGAGGGAAGAATCACTACCTCCAGCACAAGGCGGAAGATTCTTGTTTACACCCGAGTTCAGAAAATGCCAATATTTTTCCAGGATTTCATTACAGAAGTCTTGGCCACCACATTCACTCTGCAGGCTTTGACTAGATGACTGGAATAACAATCATGACCGCTAATGCTCTCACTGCATGCGTCATCAACATTAGAATGGACACATTCAGAGCCAGTATCACTCTTCTTGTCATCCAAAGCCCTATCCTCATGCTAGGTGATTTTTCAATATCTCTGTAAGATTTTCAAGCTTTCAGCTTGGAAAAAAAAATCATCTCTCGAAAACAAAAGCGATCCAGTCTGTGTTACATAGCATTTCTATGTCTTCACTGTTGTCTCAAAACCTTAAGACATTTCTTTAAATATTATTCCAAGATGAGCCTATTAATACCATATGTCCCTTGCCTGCCCTCCCATTATGTCCCAGTAGTGTGTCCAGACCAGACGAAACAACAAGAACTTCTGTTTGCAAAAGGCTCCCAGCAGGGTTTTGCAGATTTAGCTAGAACGAGATAGAGATAATGCTTCACTTATCTGAAAGAGAGTGTTTCCCCTTGACTTTTCCCCGCAGCCCTAGAATTAAGGACTATATACTGCTACATTCCTATCACAGTTTTGGCATTTTCAGTGTGTTGCTTTGGCCTTTCCCTGCTGCAGCACATCTTTGCTGGAGGTCAGACTCCATCTAGAGGGCCTGTCATGATTTAATGAGGGGATCCAAACCTATGTTCAGAAGTCCTGAAGCTACAAATCACTGGAAGGTGGGAACCTGTGTCAAGAAAGTAGCACTACCCTGCACTTGTGCTGTGCTTCTCTTTCTTAGGCATCAGTTAAGAGATCTGTGTGAGAGAGAACAGAGCATTGAGGGGCTCTGAGTGTCAGCCAGTGCAGTTGTTATCATTACATTTGCATGCATATAGTGTCTGAATATCTCTAATTTACAGTAATGTTGTGGATATCAATAATACAATATATATTTGTTGGGCACTAATGACTTGATTTTAGCTGAAATACGAATATGGTGATTCTGACCCAGATGCATCAGGAGCGTGAAAGACATTCGCAATCGCAGTTAGTAAATGTAAATGTTGACTGAAGCCATAGCTCTGCTTTTAGAATCTGGCTCGCAAAAATCTCAACTTTGACTTCTAGCAACACCAAGAAAACTTATACCAAGGTGCTTTGTATTTTACGCACCCACTCATCCACTTTCCTGGTAAACAAGCACTACAGACAGATCAAGGAAGAGTATGTGCGGGGCAAGCAGACCCACATGTTGCATTGTGACGAGAATATAGCGTAAACTCCAGTGTAGATTGTAAGACAAATCAAAGTTTTGACCCTTGGAAAACCAAGGAGAGTAGGGAGGATAGGTGTTATGTCTCATGACTCTCTACTTTCTAAGCAGAGCACCAAATAGCATCATAATTCCAATAATCACTTTCCTTAAACATATAGGATGTCCCATTTTAGGGCCGTATTAGCATGTTATGAATCACAGCTAGAGGTATCAGTTGTCAACCTTTCCTGGCTGGCAGCAGAAAAACTCTGGTCGTCAGAGAGCATCTGCAGGTTTATTGCTTACTTCAGAGCCTCAGTAGTGTTTTACCATTAACAAAACCTTGGGTGGACATGAAGAGTGGAGACGGACCACAGCAGAGCCAAGGTGAGGAGACAGGTCACTCAAAACACCACTGTTGCTAAAGAAAAGGAAACACAAGCCCTTGATGATAAGCAATGGGCTGCAGATCACAAAGTTGTTAACTGGAGGAAGGATGTGCTTCTTACAAAATGTCTCCCTACTCCTTTCTGTGAAAACCTATGCCTGACAGCACATACCCACAGTTTCCTTCTTGTGTCTCAACTTTGCTTTGGTTTGCACATTGTGAGGTACTGCACTGAGGTGACACCTAGTGCAAAGGACAATCCAAAGCTCAGCATCATAAGAAACCAGTCATTAACAGCCAAGTAGGCAACATGCACTAGCCCATGTTGTGCAATCTGTGGCTAAATGAAATCTTTTGTTGTTTTTTTTCTGGATTTGGCATTTTTTTTAAATACAGTTAAATTTTGGGGGCTAAATTGGTTTTAATTTAATTACAGCTAAAATTTAATATTATTAAATCTTTCCTCTTGGGGTTCTAAACAGAATACAGAGTTATCATAAAGTGATGTAATCACCACTGGAAGAGCCAAACTGCCCGGCCAGATCCTCTGCACAGAAAAGCAACAACCTTCAGAGTGTATGCTCTGCCAGCAATGGCTTTCACACCAGTACAGAGGAATTCTCAGCCTCTGTAAAGCCCTAAAAAATGCACAAGAACTCCTTCCAACTCCTATGCTGACAAAACGGTTTGGGATGGACCTCATTTTTAAATGAGCTCATCCACCCAATTACAACATCAAGTAGACCTGTGTTACCAGTTGCTGATGCCTGCCTCAGAAGCAAAAAATGCTGCAAGGACCAGAGTGAAGATACACATACTGGCAAGGCTTTTACAAAGCTGAAGATACCTGTACAAGTTAGAGCATCACCAGCTGCCCCAGATCATGCTATTTGCTACACCCCACCACTCCAGAATAAGTGTGCACAGAGACTGTTCTGGCCCCAGACCATGAAGTGGACTCCTCTAAATGCTAATGATGGGAACTAATGGTATCCCAAAGCCTCCACAGCCTGCAGTCCCACTAGCAAACACAGAACCACATACCCCCATGAAAGAAGTGGAATACAGTAGTTTGTTGGGAGTACTGTACTACATAAACTATTTTCCCCAGGGATGCTAGAAGAGAGTGGAAAACAGCATAATGCTGACATAGCTTAGGCAGGCATAAGGTGCTGCTCAGTGCAATATAATAAGGTGTTTGAATTCTGCAGGGAGGAAAGAAAAACAAAGAAATTAACTTCTGAAGTGCTCTTGGAAATTATAATTATGGCCATGTAATTTGTTTAAATTAATTGTTTAAATTAGAAAAACACGCAACCTCATCAGTTGTATAGGTGCTTGTATTCCTTTCATAGAAGGTTTCTGGAGGCATTGCAAGGAAGTGTGACTTGCAGAGCATGCACAACAAAGACATCAGTGCAGCATAGTTTTCATGGAAGTCCTGCCATTAGCCTCCAGCCACAGAGAAAGAGAATGAGGGCACCTCACTGATGCACCACAATCCCATGAGGGGAAGAGGCAATCCAGTGCCAAAAAGCCAGGCCTAAGTCTAACCAATAGCCCCGCTGCCATGGATGCCCAGTAGCAACTCAGAGGGTCTGAACAAAAGGAAAATTTGAAACAGCATAGTAGATATTAGTTTTAATTTGGCTATCATATGGTTCCAGCTTTTCTAATTAAAAATCTGTCCCCAGGTCTTTTTTGCTACATTTGAAGATTGTGGTGGATTATGCAGCTACCACTTAGAGTACTTACAGTGATTATGGTAGTGCTCAGAGATGTCAGCTGAATAAACAAAATGGAGTGCATACATTTCCTAATGGTCTCAACACCTAATCATTTGGCCAGGGCAAGCAAGAATGAGTTTAGTAACAGCACATCACTGTTAGCGCTAGCATTTCATCGCTGAATCCTTGTAACTGCAACACAAAAATTTTTGTCCCAATCAAGACTGCTTTTAGAAAATTAGCAGAGAAAAAGAGTTCATTCTGGCCAAATCTGTTGCCCCAGAGCAACTGGGGCACACATGACTCCTCAGCAAGTCCCCAGGTGTGGAAAGCAGTGCATGGTTTGCCCATGTCACTGAGTAGTTAACCACATGCTGGTATTCCCAGCATTAGCAGATGGAAAAGAAGAGCTCACGTGAGGACACCGCCTCCCACCCTGCACGGGGCAGATGCTACAGCCTCACTGATGCCCCAGTTTCAGGAGCTATCTTTAGTCCAAGACTAGTTTTTCAGGAACTGTGGTTTTCATGGTAGTTAATCACCTATCCCAGCAAACCCTGCAACCCGGGCCACACACTGCCCCTGTCCCCACTCCTGACACACCTGTGCTACCCATGCACCACAGCCAGCAACCAGAGGAAATTTCCTTCACTCGCAGACAGCCTGTGGGCCACCCCTGATCTCACAGACCATCTGGAGGGAAGGAAAGAGATAAACAATATGGCTAAACAAAGAAAAAAACCCAGCTGGATGGCTTTTGGGCATCATCACTGTGATGGGCTCAAGAAAGAAACTGTTTCTTAGTAGCCCTGCACTCTGGACCAAGGAGAGGGACAGGGGTGAGAAAGGGGGTTGATGCTACAGGGACATGAGAGAGACACGCAGCATTTGCCTCATCGCCTGCCACTTCAGGTAGGGCAGGAAGATTACTACGAACACACCGCCCAGCCAGCATCAGTAATCAGCACATAACCCCCCAGCAGTGGGCTCCACCTCTATGCCCTCAGCAGAGCGCTTAAACTCTCAGCCTTGAAGCCGAGCACTCCCTTTAGCACTCCCCTGTGCCTCCTCGGACAGCAGAGCACTGGCCTCCTGGGCACAGTGCCACCTCTCAGAAGACATGATATAGAGCCAAATAATTGCAGTAAGCAGGGTAGAGACAAAAGATAATTGGGGGGAGGGAGAGAGCTAAATCAAGAGGTAACTACACCAAATGGCCAGAATACATTCACAGAATATATGGTAGCATTATATATAATAAAACTAATAGCATTATTATAGACTAAATCATAATCCATATGCATCAGGCGACAGAGTTAAGGTTACTGCAAATTCACCTGCTTAGTACTTTATTACAGGTTAAAATGATAAATTATCCACTTCTCAGCAGCAGTCAGTCCTTCTGTCAACCTTGAAATTGTTATACAGGGAATGAATTGGCGCTTATAGAAAATGTAAATGTTATTGAGTTATTTTATAGTACAAAAGTTTCTCAGCCTTACCAATAAGATAATCAGGATGAAAACAAATTGTTTCTGCAGAGTTTACCACTAAAACCAGCAAGAGTCAGGCCAGATGCTCAACCTTGCTCCATCACCTTTGTGTAGCTCAGTTGCGTGTGAGAGCTGAAAGCACTAAAGACTGCCCTGCCAAGGCGTACTTCCAGCTCTGGGTCCACCTCTCCCAAAGCGCCCTCCTGCAGGGCCCACCTTGCCCTGAGGGCAAAAAGGACACAGGCTCCCAGATATTCAGGGCTGTTGCATGGGTTCCCCTGGCATTGTGCCCCTTCCCCTGCCCTAAGCTGGCAGGCACCATGTCAATAACTACAAGTAACTATCATGACAGTGTTCAAAAGCAAATCTAGCATCCTTCCTCCATTTCTGAGATGGCAGTCAAGCTGTGGGTTGGATAACTCCAAAGAAGAGATCTCATCATAGCTAAGCTATAACATTTCCATCAGCTGTTTCAAACTTTTCCAGAGAGACGCTTCCAGCTCTGCTGGCAGAACTGCAGCTGATGATCTCTGAGCCACCCCACTAGTGTTCCCTGGAGCATGCAGCCCTGGCGCAGCTCCCAGAGCAGCTCCCGCTCCAGCCATGGCAAGGCTTCCCTCCACTTCAGAGCAAAACAGAGCTGACCAGTGGAGAATCCACCCAGAGCAGCCAGGGCATCTGGGCTGGAGAAAGCAATCAGTACACCAACACAGCTCCCCTGCAGCTTGAACTCAGGACTTGTGCAGTCGCTTCTGGACTTTAATTTTCTCCATTTCACATTGCTGCTTATTGTACAAACAACTGAAATTTCTGAACCACTGAAAAATGGAAGAAGAGAAAATGTGGTTTTCCAAAGGGACAGCACAGCCTTCAAGGCACTGCTGGACTCTGCTGTCTGAAGAAAGTGATTTAAAACACAGTACTTCTCTTTGATGCTTACCGACTTAGACATCACATTAATCAGAACTTTGTGAATGGTTGATGTGCAACCATATGCACTTTTACTTAAAAACAGAGAAATCAAGGACATTTAACAGCTCCTGATATGGTCTTTTTAAACTTCAAAAGGGATAACTATTTATAAAGTGCCACTGAGGGGAGTGTTCAGCCTAATTCTATATTTGTTTGAATAGCTGGCCTGATAAAAAAAAATGCCAATGTCTTATGTGCAGATACAGTTTACTGAAATGCTAATGTGCATGCAGAACTCAAACAGGGTCAATGGCCATGTCAGCTTTCTTTGCAGCCAATGACAGTAAAAGCACATTCTCATTCACCCTACAGAGAATTGGGGAAAAAACCCCAAACCATCAAAAAACTCATATAACCTGAAGCAGGTAAATTTCACCTGCCATTTCCATGGATGGGAGAATTCCCAAAACCTGTGGACAACATAACCTGTCAAGCAGCTGTCTGGACTGTCTGAACTCAGGTGCCACTGTAGGTAGCCATAGCTACCAGGGAAGAAAAGGCATTCTCTGAGAAGCTGACCCATTTTGCCCAAGGAATTGTCCAGGTTAGGAAAATACCACCCCAGTTCTCACCAGAGATCCTCTAACATAAGGTAGCTGTAAGAACACAGATAGCACCTTTTTACACAATAAAGAGTTAAAATGCATTTGCTAGAAAACTGTATTTTCCCACCAATCCAGACAAACATCATATGTCTAAGAAAGAAAATGGGATTGAGATGCTTTGGCAAGTGGCACTCTGTCTAAGGAAGCAAAGTCCCAAAATAGTACTGCACACAGCTGCAGCTGTTTCTGGCTGCTGCAACTCTGAACATGAACATTGCCTTACCCAGCTGTGCAGACCTTTAGCAATTCCTATTCTGTAACCAACTGGTGCTCTTCAGTTTTCTGTGCAGTTCTTGCGCTGTTTTCTTTCCCTGGAAATGGCCATTGTTTCCTACCTGAGGCTCTTCTCTCTACCTTTTCAAATATTGAAATCTGCCGTTCCCTTCCTCTTCCATCTTCAAGAAAACAGTCTTGCATAGCTGCTGGCTCTTTTCTAGTTCAGCAGAACAGTGCTGAATTAAAAAGCAGAATAACAATGCCAAGTCTTATAAAATCTGCAGCCTTTCTATTAATTTTTTTCCTTGTTGTACAAAAGCACTTCTTTTAAATGGAAGAGACAAAAAACCCCCTCTTTTGTGCAAATATGGACCTCTAGAAAGTGTGATATCCTAAGCATGAATCTTTGTAATACAGTGGCACAATTACTTTCAAGAGGAAAAGAGGAGTCTGTTTCAGGAGGGTTGTTGGAGAAAGAAAGGAAAAACCAAGGTGAAACCAACTAGAACAGTTTATCTATTTAAAATAAAGGGACTTAGAGTTTCAGCATTTTTTTCAGTAACTGGAAGAAAACTATTAATTTTAAAAAAGCAAATCTGTCAGTGAATAAAAGACAACTGAATGAGTTTAAAATAGCATGAAAAGTCATTTTCAAAGGACACCAAACCCAGAGGTATTCAGGATGCTTTGCTATAAGCAAATAAAGGAAATAGATTTCTGCCATGAAAGGAATAACTATATTCTTTCAATGAGGTCTTCTGGACCTATATTCATAAGTGAGAAAATTGTCAAACACAAATGGTAGCTGGGTGCCTGAACTGTACAGCCTTCATAAGGACAGGGCCCTGAATGTTATTTCTGCTCTTGAAAAACAGGTAGCAATAGCAAGTAGCTGTTCTGTGTAACTACCTGTCACCCTAGAATAAAATTGCAGCATAGAGGTACAGAGACGTGGGAAAAGAGCAGAGGACTTGAAAATACCATCATAGGAAAATAACCAGAGCTACACTAGGTCTACCAAAACCCATCAAAGTCAACTACTCATTGGTAAATTAATGCAACCTTAGGATCTCAGTAAAGTCTACTTCAGTTGTAGCAAAGACAGCAAGGAACGGGCATCCAACATATAGAAGTCACCATAAATGATGAAATCAGATCTAAACTGGAAAAAAATTAACATATAATTTGAAATGTAAGGCTTAACATCATTTAATGGTTCATTATTTGAGACCTTAAGACTTTTTTAGACTTACGATAAGTTTTGTCCTCTGTTCCTTTGGACAATATAAGCATCACAAGGTAGTGCAATAAATTGATGGACGATTTGGCAACTAAGTGTGCAATTTGGATGGAAGAATTTGGTGGGAAAATTGGTCAAATTACACTGCTTAAATGTAGTTTAACAGCCTGATCCACTGGAAGCTTCAGCTTGAGTGAGAGCAAGATCCATGCAGCTCAAGTAAGAGCTTCACCCAGCTCAGAGAACTGGAAATCTCACTATAAGCAGCAGCACTCAGTGCCACTTCAGTAAATAAATCTAGGATAGCGGCCATGCTGGACGCCTCATAGGCACTGTAGGAACAACACTGAAAGATCCTCCAACAATTCTCTTGGTCTTGCAGCTAACTACAGCAAATAGGAGATTAGCTGGACTGCCAAGGTCTTCCTCAGCTTCACATCCATTACACACAAACACGGGCACTGTGCAAAGAATAGTAAGCCATGGGGTGTGCGCTGTACGCAAACGGTTCCCCTGGCACCATAGACCAGTCAGTAGACCTACAGTACAAGGCTTAAAGCCTTGAGAGGTCACTCTTTTCTCCTCCTTCTCAAATATCCTGAAGGAGTCAAACAGAACCTGAAAAACCCAAATGTGAAGAATCAGAGCTCTTCCACCCAGAATGTATCACCACTTAGAAACACAACAGTTTCCTCCACACATTCAGAGCTAGGAAGTCTAGCAAATGAAGCCCTAGAGAAAAGAAGCAGTGCATGTAATTAAAGTAAGGTCATTTAATGACTTTTTAATGGAATAGGAACAGAAGCAACACTAGAATAATGTGATGGAGGAACACAGAATCTGGAGAGTTTAGACCTGTATGATTGTGGTTCACAAAGGAAAAAGAGAATGTCTTGTTTTTAAGCGACAGGTTTACTTGAAAGAAGGGACCTGAACAGAAACTAGAGCAATTCAAACAGTTTGAATGTGTTCAGCATCAGTGTCCTACACTGTTGACTAGTAGCAGATAATGTCAGATGCAATGCTGTATAACAGCAAATGGGAGGTTGATAGTATATGGCTTCCTGCTGAACATCACAGTGAGAAATCCTCTGATGAAACAAGCTGTTACAGACTCTTCTGGTGAGCTTTCCTACATCATGCCTTGACCACTTGCCATGTCATCCAACTGAAGTCTGTGGGTTGGCCCACAGGCAGGACTCGGGGAGGAATTCACCTGCAGGCAGTCAACACAGTGACTGGTCTCTGCAAGCTGACCTGTGGCTTGGGTTCCTGTATGGGGTGGATCTTCCTTGCACTTGAACATTGCGAGGAACAGAAGACATTTATCAGAGAGGTGGGCAAGGGAACTGAAGATGAAGCATTCCACTAAAACAGTTTCTTCCAGCTGAACCAGTGGTTGCTGTGGAAGCTGTTTCTGTCTCCATGCTCAAGAATCTGAAAAGTTAGGATCTGTCCATCTCATTTGTACATCTGTCATCCTTCCCATCTGCCTCTCCTGTATGTCCCCACAGCCATTTTCAATGTCCTCAGAGCCAGCTATTTGCCTTGTCTTATCCAGATCCAGCATGGCAGTGTCACCACCCCCCATCCCCAGCTTAAAGCTGTACCACCAGTGGGGGTTGTGATGGCTGCATCCAGCTTACTCTGGACTTTGAAGGGTGGATGGCAACATGGTAGCCAAGGGCTGCTTGGTATGTTGACCCAGACATCTTGCTGGAACGCAAATATGACTGCAAGTCAAACACCTTACCTTATGAATAGTGGACAGCTCAGGGCCCATTGAGCTTTCCTGCACGGCAGCGGGCTGCATGGCAGGAACTCCCCTTGAGCAGAGACACCTCTCAAGGTTAGTCCTAGAGGTTAAGAGATTCCTTGCTATGGGTAAATTTTGACATCTCAGCTAAGTGAGATAAAGGATTAATTGTCTACATACAATCCTTTAGATATAAACCATTAACCAAGTTTGGGACTAGAAGTGGATCCAGCTGCACCTAGACTACTCTCTAAGAAGGAGTTTGGAAAGCACAGGGATCCTTTCTGAACCTCTTGACTCAATGGGAGGACCTCTCCAACAGTTTTGTCTGATCCTGTCCTCTATGCAGTAAATAGTCATGTGTACCTTACCATCAAAACTTGCATTTACCATTGAACTTTGTTAACTTACTACTTTATATCAATGAAGTATGTTGTTGCTTCTTTCTTACAAGTGAAGTATCTGACTCCATCCATGACAGTCACTTCTGAAGGACTACATAGGGTGATGCTAGAGCTGATCTGAATTTCACCCACTCAGTTTGAGATAAAACGGTGGTGGTTGCTGGTTCCTTCAGAAAAAAAGCACCATGACACAGGAGACTCCCATTGTCTGTTCCCGGTGACACCTAAAGGCTGCAGCTGCTATTCTTTCCACATGGAGGACCCCAGAGAATCGGGGTCTCTCAACCCATCCAGGCAGCTGAAGCTATCTTTAAAATGACTAATCTATGTGCATTCCAAATGCGCTATGTGACTAATTTGATAATACTATAAAGGCTTATTCTACTTCAACTGTACTGGTGTCAGGGGACTTAGAATGGGTACAGTAATACTGGATTTTGGAAGGTAACCACTAGCAACACGAATGCAGAACAAGGTTATGTAATACCTCCTCACACTACCCTCCCCCAGCAGCAGCTTCTCCACCACAAGGGAAGGTGCATGGGGAGGGGGAAAAGGCAGCAAAGACGATCCCAAGGATGACAGAGTTTGTCCAATATCTCAGTCGGTCCTGGTTTGTAGTAAGGGAACTGAGTCTCCATCATGCAGCAAGAAAACTAGAAACCCCTGCAAGGGATTTGGCAGAGGTAACTGATGCCTGTCTGCACCCTGCAGTGTCTGGTTAAGAGGCAGCTCTGAGCCCAAAGCCTTACTGCTATACTAGCACCACCACCCAGGCTACCTGTATCCGTGCCTTCCTGAGAGGTCTGAACTTGGCAGAGGCACCTATCATCTGCTCCCCATTTTGATAGATCCCAAGTATTCTCATGATCCTGTCACCTCATGTTACATGGATGTTTTCACCCTGGATGCTGTTTAAATACTTCTCTTCAAGGATAGCTCTATTAAGTTGCTTTGTCCCTCTATTTTTTTCTTTCTGAGCTGGTGGAGGAAGAGAAAGGTTTAGTTATGTTTAAGATCAGTAAAAAATCAAAACCATATGTACAGGATAGTCAGAGGGCTAGAGAACAGGAATCAAGTTGGAAACAGAAAAGAAGAGCAGATCTGAACAAACAGACCATAAAGCTCTCACCGGTTTTCATTTCCTCAAGTGATCACTGAGGTCACTATTAAATAATATATCATTATTGGAAATAGCATCCATAAGCCCTTCTTAGAAAGCTAAAACACCTGAAAGGTGTTGTTCCACCATCTCTCCTATGCTGCTGATACCCATCTTTATTTCTGTAGATAACCTTTGGAATGTGAGGAATAGGTTACCTGTGCACATGGTATATCTTTTAGGAAATGCAGGGAGACACAAGAAGGAGGAGGAGCAGACCAGTAACAGATTTAGTACAAATTCACAGCTGGAAAACAGTGAAACAGCCAGGGCACAGGTGCTACACCAATGTGAACTCTTAACACAGCGTTTCCTCCAGGCTAATTAGTTTTGCCACAGCACTTAGTCATAGGTTGTGGCAGGGCTGTCTGTATGCACATGAAAGAAATACCTACCAGCTGGGACTCCACTTATGTTAAGGCCTTCCTCAACAGGCGGTAAACACTGAAGGGCCATCTCACATCTTTTATAAACCTTGACATCACTTATCTCTTACAAGAGTTAAAGCATAATCCTTGTCACATCTCTCACTCACGCATGGCTGGTATTTGGGACTGTGTCATTCTGGAAGCATCCTTACAAAAGACCCAGCAGTGGGAAGGATGCAGCTGCTGGAGCTGGTCCTGCCCCTCACAGCGACAGCACCCTGTCACAACACTCTCAAAACTATCAAGCTGCAACAAGGTCTTTTACCATCTCATACCAACACACTCTTCATGCCAGTCCCTCTACTGCCGCCTTCCCCTCATCCAGGGCCTGCTCTCTCTTCTCTTGCTTCTTCCTCTCTCTGCTTCTTCCTCAGCTGCCCTCTCTTCATTGGCTCTCAACCCCTTAACAGAACCAGCCACAGCTGCGCCTTATCTACATCAGTCAACCCCGGGGCCCTGAAGCCAGCCCTCAGCTGTATATTACCCATGCTAATTGACCCAGCTTCATTCCTCTACAGCACCCCAGGCACAGGTCAGAGGCAGTGGTGGCTGATCACGGCCACCACTGCTGAAGTTTCACCCTGTGGCTGCCGTGCTGGTTGGTGCCAACCCCACAAGGTGAGGCTGCAAAGAAGGAAGACTGTGACCACAGAAGAGCAGCCCCAGCTGTTCTGGTGCCATAACAGCCATGCTAAGGGCATTGCAGCATGCTCCCCAAACTGCCGCTGGCCTCAGCCAGAGCTCTTACAGCTGTCAGGGCACAAAGGCAAACCCACTGGGAAAGTAGGACCGCTTCCTACGAAAGAGCTTTTCCCCATATAAGCACATACTCCTCTGCTTCCCACAACCTTTATTCTTCACTATGCATTTGATTCCACAAATTTATTCAAAATACAGCTAGATCCAGTATGGAACAAGGATTCTGTTATTGTTAAAAAACCCTTGGCTGTTCTTCATATGTCTACAGCTGAGGTCATTGATGATATGGAAGCAGGACAGTATCTGCGGTTTGCTGTCAGCAAAGTGTGTGTGCAAAGCTGTACACTGGCACCTCTCTCTTGCTAAAGTTAATGTTTGCCTTCCTCCCCTGCCTGCCCAAAGGCACTTGCACCTCCCTAGTTTGCGACTGCTACTTCTGCTTTTGCACCCTGACCATAAACCCTTAATTTTCTGTTTCCACCCATAAGGTCTCACTTGCAGGATTGCCTCAAGAATCAATGAAGGTGCAATATTCTTCTGCTGCCACTCATTTCCTCTGCAAGTGGAAAGCAGCTGGTGATGTGGTTATGCCCTGCTTCCCACTCTGCATCCTGTAAAGAGCATGGTCCGTGTCATTCTGCAGCCTGGTGAGGTGGCATGGCATGTTGCTCTCCAGCAGACCTGGCCTGAACCACCACCCTGCCCACTATCTGCTGTGTTCCCAGCCTGCTGCCTGCAGGCTCTTGGCAGTCCTGGGTTAACAGTTGGGCTTGATGATATTAAAGGTCTTTTCCAGCCTAAATGATTCTATGATTGTATAATTCTGTGCATGGCTAGGTGCTCCACCCTGCTGCTGAGGTGGGGGCCCCTCATCACAGCTCCCCTGTGCACAGAGCCATACAGAGGTGATGGCACCAGCTCATCTTTTCTTCTTAGTTTGCAGGCAAATACTAAGTGTGGGGTGGGAAGAAGAGTGGGGATTATGACCAGAGCCAAAAGAGGGACTACGTTTCAGTTGCAAACTGAAGAAGCACCAGTAAAAGCTTAGTGCAGTAATAGATGCAAATTTAATTAATACGTTATTATCATACTGGCAATATTTGTATCATGTACCATGGGATTCCAACATCTGGTTCAAAGAGAAAAAAGGGAAAGAGGGGACAAGGCACAAAACCAGTTGTGTACTTGTGTACCCCAAAGAGAAAGTGATGTATCCCAGACTTACTCAGGCAGCAACTACAGTTCTTGGGTGGCAGCAAAGAACTGGAGAAAGGAGATCAATGTTTTTACCTGGGTGATAAAAGCTTAAAAGTTAAGTAAAATAGAAGAAAATTTTCAAGCAACATTTTTGGGTTTTTTTACCCCACAGTGGGTGACAAAGCTTTTGAAGTTTATCAATGCACACTATCAGCACAGCAGCTAGAAGACAAAGATATTTTGCTGGACACTTTAAAAATATTTAGGAAGCCCTGTAACCCTGAAATGAACATTGTATTTGAGCAGCACCAATTTTTGCCTCATCATGTTGGAACAAATGGGATTGACAAGTATACAGCCAAACTGAGACAGGACGAGCAGCAGCAAAAGTCTGAGATTACTGAAAATTATATGCTTAGAGACAAAATTGTTTTCCATGTGACTGACAAAAGGCTGGGAGAGAGGTTATTAAGGGAGATGGATTTGTGCTTGCAAAAAAGCAATAGACATCTGCCAGGTCTTGGAAGCCACACAATGCTAAAAGCGATAATGTCTGGGCAAAGTATTGAAAAGTCTGTATGAACTGTCAGCTGAAGCAGCATGGAAAGTTGCAGACCTAGAGCTCAGCCATGAACAAGACATGCAAATCAGCAATAGAGACAGAGTTGAGAGAGGCCTTTGTGCTGCTGAATATTACTCTGCATGGACACCACAGGAGACATTAGGACTAGAGCTGTCCTTCCCCCAGCAAACAACTTTGCCAAAACTCAGAAGGACCCAATGTCTCTGTCAATGCTATGACTGCCGAAAGTGGAAGCGAGAGGATGCGTCAGCTTTCGAAAGCAAGAAGTCTTCTCTGGTGTTGGAGCTGACACTATGTAATACGGGACTTTGTTAAAAAGCCAAGGACCTGACCAATGCAAGTTGGATCCTAATTCTTCCCAAATTCATCCAGAATTTGCTCAGAATCACAAAGAAGAGTAAAGCTGCAACATATACCATCTGCAATCACAGGAAAAGGCATAGTGATGAGACTACAGGGAATAAAAACCACTGTATCTGTAATCTGACAGAAAAACTGAAATATTCATGAAATACTCAGGAACATTACTGTTTTATGAATCCTTTGCATTGCACAAAGATCCATATGTAACTCTTTCAGAAGCTGAGAGACTGGGGACAGAGGAGACCCAGCTGCTGTGACACGGGATGTCAAGCAAGCCTTTTGGGGTTTGGGTTTTTTTCATTTCTTCAGTGGCTCCTACCATCTCTTCTGCTGCTCCTTTTCTCACGTGCATGGAATTAGCCTCACTTGAGAGCTAGTCAGAGTGACAGCTGGTGATGCAAAACCTCCCTTGAGTGTACCACAATGCCACCCCTCGCAGTGTTGCTCAGGCACAGCACAAGGCCAAGTTCTGCCACTCAGCCCGGGGCTAGGCAGGAAGAGGGAATGAAAACATCAAATAAGAATCAAATCCCAGGATATAACCTGCTACCTGTAGGCCCCTTTGCCCCAGAAGAGAAACAGAGGATGACGAAGTCATAGGCCAGTGCTATCAGGCAGCATGACACTGCCTGCTTACCCTACCACTTTTGTGTGTCTTCTCATAGCTGCTCATCCCAGATCCTCCACAAAAAAAAAAAAAAAAAAAGAAAAAAAAAAAAAAAAAGAAAAGTTTTCTATATATACAGTAGCAAAAAGGTATTGGAGATTTCAGGCAGTGCTGCATCAGGCACCAACTTATTTGAGGCTCCAAGATCAGGTGGACATGAGGAACTGGTGCACATCCCAGAAGATAGTGGTGGCACTGTGCCTAAAACATCCACCTAAGCAAACACAGTTTCTCTTGGGACTGGGGATGCTAAGCCACACTCTGGGGTTTGGCTTTGCTCATCTGGTTAAAATCAATACCCTTTGCATTAGCAGTTTTCTATAAGCAGCAAACTGCCTGGATGCTGCTGGAAAGTTGCAGAACTCTGATGGGTGGTTTAACTACAAGCTTCCGCATTTGTACCTGTGAAGACAGGATTTCCCGGAGGAGGTTCCTGCTGAGATCAGTTGTTGTGGTTTAACCCCAGCTGGGAACTAAGGACCGTACAGCTGCTCACTCACTGCTCCCTCAGTGGGATGGGGAAAGAATCAGAAGAATGCAACTGAGAAAACTCATGGACTGAGATAAAGACAGTTCAACAAATGAAGCAAAAGCCGTGTGCTCAAGCAAAGCAAAATAAGGAATTCATTCACTGCTTCCCATGGGCAGGCAGGTGTTCAGCCACCTTCAGGACAGCCGGGCTCCATCACATATAACGGTTACTCAGGAAGACAAACATCATAATGCCAGATGTCCCCCCATTTCCTTCTTCTTCCCCCAGCTTTATACTCTGAGCATGATGTCATACAGTACAGAATATCCCTTTGGTCAGTTGAGGTCAGCTGTCCTGGCTGTGCCCCCTCCCAACTTCTTGTGCCCCCCCAGCCCACTCACTGGTGGGGTGGGCTGAGGGTCAGAAAAGAGCTGTACTCTGTGTAAGCACTGCTCAGCTGTAATAACCAAAGCATCCCTGAACTGTCAACACTATTTCCAGCATAATTCCAGAACATAGTCCCATACCGGCTGCCAGGAAGAAAATCAACTCTACCTCAGGAAAAACCAGCACATTACGGCACAGGGATAAGGAGTCGAGTTCTGCTACAGACACAAACCAACCCCATGGTCGTTGGCTGCACAGCCACTGCCAGCCTTCAGACAAGAGCTGCTGCACTCACTGCCATGCTTCTGCTTCCTGAAATATGCACTGAAAGAGGCTGAGAGGTGTCTTATCTTGTTTTGAACCCATCCCTATTTACCTAGGTAGTGAAGGAAGAGGTGGTACACATATTTATTTTCCAGTCCTTTCAGGTATCCTTTCATTCTCCCCTGTATGCCTGCTTCACAGCCCAGACTTTTTCTTAATCCTTATCCCTTGGTACTGCAGTCACTTAGCAGCCTATAATCACAGTAGTCTGTGGAAACACCATCTCCAGTGGCAGATTACAAAACCTAGATCTGCAAACAGGTGCAGGAGAATGAGTATCAGGTGTATTTTTAAAACTGTATCATCTCTAATGAATGGATTTTCTCAGGCTTAAAACATAATCAGTCCTAAACCTTCCTCTGGCAAGTGGTGGGTACTTACTTTCACACGTACTTGCTCTTTGAGCAGGATTTTTATTTCAGGGAGGATTTTTCCTTTCTTACTGTTAATTGTTCCCAATTTACAACTGACACTTCCCCCCAAAATCTGTTAGATTTGTCTGCCACATCTGTACCATGCACAGAAGTGGTCCAGAAAGCTACAGCCTGAACTATGCCAAATGGGTGTTATTTAGATGCATTTAAGATTTTCTATATCAGGCTGAGTAAGCACAATTTAGCCTGGAGAGTGCTATGTTTGGCAAATCTATTGCACATTGTTATTAAGGAGCAAAATTAAATCTAAAATAGAAAACTGAACACCCCATTTATATATAGCTAGCACAGTATTTTCCAAATAGCTATTCTCAATGAAACTGCTACCAGGCAATGAGGCATTATTTGCTATCTGCAAGGCCAGATTACAGCCATCTAGTTTAACACACCCCATGAGGCCGGGACAACTTTCCCAGCCAGGATCCCCGCTTCAAGCACGCAGCGTACAGCATCTCTTCTGGAAATTGTCCATTTCAGCTGAAAGCTCCAGCTGAGAAAGAAAACATTGTTCTTGGTAAGATGCTGCCACAAAAGCACTTGAGGATCACGTGACTCTGCAGACCACCTAGATGGGATGAAAAAGCAAGTGTGAGCTGCCAGTTTGCTTCCTCAGCCAGAAAGGACAGACGTTACAGGGATGGGCTGCCTCCTTGAAGTGTTATCCTGGTCTTCTGCTTCTTAGTGCAGCAGCCCCTTGCCCCTTGCAGGAAGCCTTCTCTCTGTAAGCCTGAACATGACACCCTGGGCATCTCTAGGTGAGAAAGAACTGCTCCCTGTCACCCATCTGTGGTGCCCACTGCCTCTGCTTTGTCAACCAGCTGGGCTCAGCCCTTGCTGCCGTTCTGGATACACTCACAAGTCCTTCTGGGGGCCAGCAGCTCTTTGGTGAACGTGTGTGTGCAAATCATGGCTGAGACATGCACTTACAGAGAGGTTCATTAAAGTTAAGCAGACTTCTTCAAAAAGGCAGGACACAAAGACACCAGTCCATCCCCATCTGTATGTACTGATGCAGACACACAGCAAAAATGTGAAAATTCCTCTGCTGCTATAGCTTATCGGTCCTTCAGCTGCCTCTCATAAGAGTAATGTCCTTCACTTCCTACCCAATCTTTTTCTTGGCATATGAACTATCAGGAAATTAATTTTCCTTCCCCATCCTATGTCACAGTGTCTCTTTTGGCCTGGTATTCACAAGTACCCTACGCATCTTCATCAGCACTGGAAATATGTCTGTCCTGTGGGTATATTCAGGAAAGAGGTAAAAGGTACCACAGTCTCTTTAATATGACTTTGGCTTCCTATAAACTGAAATGTTTCTATTTCCTCTGCTGTTACAGAAGCACAAATGTATTTTATTAACCATCTATTGATACATATTTAGCAAATATTGATTGATATCTGATGTTGTGAGAAAAATCCATTCTCAAAAGCTTTTAGCCTCTGAACTCATCTCCTGTTTGCCAGTCTGTATAATCAATAAGCTTATTTGCAAGGAAACGGGTAAAGTATTGACTTGCTAGTGAGTGTATTGAAGTAACTCAAGTGATTACTATTACATATCATTTAGTAATTGTTACAGGAGCCTCTCTGCTGGGAGGCAGCTCATGCCAGAGTTATGTAGGATGAGTTTGTAAAGGAAACAAAATCAAAGGTATGGAGTTTCTGTGATATGATATACCTTATTTTATTACTGTTACAATACTAGTATATTCCTCACACAGTAAGAACACTTCTCACAAATCACAAACAAAACCCATAGTGCCTAGTTCCCCAGAACTGGTGCTAAACTCAGAAAAAAGCAGAGAGAAAACTAGAACCAGGAAAACTACAGATATATTTCAGAGAAGTTGCTGCATCAAAAATTTAAGTATAAAAGTGTTCCTTTGAGGGCTGTACCCTGCATCCACACTAAGAAGAACTTAAGCCTATATATAACAACATCTCCTGGGAATCTTCACAATAACTGTAAATCCTCTTCTGTAAACCTAATGGGTTGACTGCCATGAATTTACTGCAAACTCCAGAGACACTGTGCTGCTTGGCAATGTATCTAGAACATCCCTCACATAAACATAAGACTAAAGGACCAGGCTTGCACCAGGTCTGCTTCTGACTTTCTTTCTCCTTCCCGCCAGTTGTAGGAAACATACCTCCAGTGACATGCACAGTAGCCTCTCATCCGTGCTCTGTGCGGTGGCAGGTACCAAATGTACCACTGTTCTATCCTGACACTATTGCAGGAGTCCTGCATCCAGCCTTACTCCTTTCCTCTCTTCAGGGGTCAGCAGCAAATAGGGGCCTGGTTTACCTAGTAACCCCTGGTTGGACACAGAGTGCCCCAGTGCTGTATGTCATGTCTATCAGGCATCACAGGAAAAGCATACACAAGCATGATCTCAAAACAGGGCTCCAGCTGTCTGACAGGGAGAGCTGTGGATCTGGCTGCACCAGGCTAAGACATTCCCACCTCCACTGCCCATTGGAAGCTGCCATGAAGTCAGCAGAAGAAGATATTGCTTGTGTCTCAGTGCCCAGTTTGTCATCCTGAATATTAAACTGTCTATGAGGGTGGGCTGGTGCTAAAAACCACCATCCCACACTGGAGTGGGGAAGGCAATAGCCACCGACAGCTGACAGCTCTCAAAGCAATGAGACCTGAAAGCACCACAGTGGTTTGCCGTGTCATTACCATTCTTGGCCTGTAAGTGGACACATGCAAAATATGGACTATAACATGTGCTTGTTATATACAAAATATGTACCAGCAGGGCAAAGATGAAGGTTGGTGAAGCAAAAAAACTTGTTGGCTGGCTTGGAGCAGGATGTCAAGTGATACAAAGGAGAAGCTGGAGCCTGTGGCATTTACACTCAGCTCCATGGGTACTCTGTCGTTGTCTCATGAATTAGCATTTTGCTTGACCTCCTGGCAGATTTATTTATGTGTCCCTGGAGTCAGCTCTGTATCGAACAGCACAGCCTGCAAGGGAGGCATAGTCTGAAACAGGCTGAAGTGAAGGCCCTGGGTGACAAAACACCCTCTGGTCAGCTTCACCATATTTTGTTTCTCTCCTGCTCTGAAACAAATCTGCCATCCTATGAACAAGAGTTAAATTAAAGGCTGTAATGTGCTGCTGTTTCACCTGATGCCTGTATTTGTCTGTTCCAGATATGCTCCTAACACATTATCAAAGACTTATCAAGCAGGAGTTTGTTGAGCTCCAACACAGTGACTGCCCCCTCCTGCCTGGAAATCCCCCAGGGTCCTGCCCCATGCTTGAGCCAAGCCAACCATGCACAGCCTGCTGCTCATATCGCCCTGCCACCACGCTGCACCCTGCCAGCGAAGGAAAAGCACTGGAGAGCACTAAGTAACTCAGTCAGCGAAAACTGTTAGCAGAATTGTAATAAGTTGTTTAAGCTTTTTTTTTTTTTTTTAATTATTTGTCCAGCTGCTGGAGCTGGAGGAATCAGCCAGTTGTGTAAACCTCTTTCTGTGTTTTTACAGCATAACTACTTCAAGCACTTCACATTGCATGCATACACATACATATACATATGCACATACACATATATACAAATTGTTTCCAGCTGTTCTCCCATTCAGATTATAAAGTCTAGTCCAAAGAGTCCCCATTATTACCCTTTTTTGACTCTTAAACATCTTTGTTTCTTCTTTCCACGACATCAGTTTTCATGTGAACAGAAGAATTGCTTCTGGCAAACAAAGCCAATGCTGCTTAGTCCAGTATCTTGTTCAGGCTGTTACCAGCAGGATAACACCAAGCCCACCCTGGAGAGGCAAGGAGAAAAATGTTTATCTCACAAAGTCTGATCCTTGCCTTCAAACCTCCATCTGCAGTAACCATCAGGTCAGGTATCTTGCAATTCATTCCAGAGATCCAGGGAGAAAAGGGTTATTTTCCTTCTGAAGAAGTTTAGTGGAAAACTAGCCTCTCCATACTCCTCTCTGCATCTGCTGGAGCTGCAGGCATCAGAGATGATGTACAAAGGGCGGTCAGAGGCAGCCCTCAGCATCCCACTTCTCTGCTGCAGCAGCTGTGCACTGGACCCAACTGGCACTGGGGTCGAGGGCACGGGCCCTTCTGCACCTACCTGCTGGGCACCCCTCATTCATCTCCTGACAGGCTGTTAAACAAAGCCTAACGTGAGGCGGCCGAATCCACTTTCAGCCCTCAGCTAGAGCTGCATTCAGGGCTGCAGGAGGTAGAGATCAGTGCCTTTAGTTACCTGTTCCACTCAGCTCCCCAGCATCCTCAGGGTGTGGGAGATGCCCATGCCTCTCCTGCCAGTGCAGCCCCAGAGCAATTTGCAGCAGATTGCTTTGTTCCACCCCTGCTGGTGTACAGCTGCCAGCTGACACATGAAAGACACAGATTACTTGAGAAATCAGTTCCTTTCCTCACTCACATGGAGGAAAGATGCCATAGTGACAGTCAGCCAGAGATATGAGAAACTGATTTTTTTTTTTAAAAAAAGTATAGAAAAATACACCCCAGCACTGCAGGGTGATATTCTAATGATATTAAATGAATGTGTTAAAAATAGAATACACCCACTCAAAATGAATATCCTCTAAAGAAATAAATGTTCTTTACAAAAGATGAAAGCCTGCACAGAGTAACACATGGGAAGGCAAATAAATGAGTAATGGTTCCAGGGAAGGTAACCACTCCACTGTGAAAAGCATTTCCAGTTCCCTGCGCTGCAGTTGTACAACTCCTTAGTACAGAGCACGTGTATTATGCACATTTTTATTTCTTTGCCAGACCTTGCAGCCTGGAGAGAGCTAGGAAGACCAAGTCTTTGCAGCCAGACTGTGACAGGCAGCACTTGGTCACCCAGACTCATACCACACTAAGTGAAAAAGAGCAGCTCTGTGGCCATGTCCCACGTCCAGACACCCATAATTCCTTGTAAAACTGGACAAATGACTGAGGTTTGGTTGGGAAAATATAGATCTGCAAGTTAAAAAGGCATAAACTATTGTCTGATGTAAACAGTTAGCACCAACAAGTTTAAAAACCATAAGCCACATCAGCAGAACTGTATGCAGAAAAGAGGCAAAAAAGTTTTAGGACTCACAACAAACAAAATTACACATAAACCCTTAGTGCAACACGATGATATTAAACAAATAAACGGGTTTCCACGTGTAGGAATGAGGGAACAGGATTTAGCACTAAGGTCTTTCCAGCCCTCTAAAGAGAACTGGTGAGTTCAATATCAGAATCCCATAAATTGCTTTTAAAGGGATGTTAAAAATAGATTTCCCTATACTTTTAAAGGGGTGTTAAAAATAAATTGAAGAGACTGTCATGAGAAAAGAAATTGAGGTTTGAGAACAGTCTTGTTGTACAAGTGAGTCAAGGAGCCTGGGCTGGTTATCTTATCACAAAAGGAAAAAAAGCATCCAGAAGATAGAGAGGTGACTTGATTATAGAGTACGAGCAGATTCTTAGAGAGAAAATCACAAACATTAAAGGGATTTTTAACATGGAACATGGGTAGAAAAGACATGCATAAACTCACTGGCTGGGAGTTAATGCCAGACAAATTAGAAACAAGGAGCAATTTGTTACAGCAAGGATGATTAACCATTAGGACAAGCCATTACTGAAAGCCGTGGATTCTTTTTTTGCCTCAAATTCAGAAAGAATATTTTCTTGGCAGGGAAGCTTATTCTACAAGGTTATGGTCCTATATACAGCAGAAATAGATGAAAGCATGTAATCTCCACTGCAGCATGTTGGGCTGGATGTCTCTTCTGGCCTTCATATCTGTCCTCCTCTCAAATGAATTGAAAATATCTGAACTGATGATTACTGCAAATAGAGTTTTGAAGGTGAAGAAGAGATTTATGAGATAATTTTTATCTCACAATGGTCTTTAATCTGGCTATTAATGACAATCAGCATATTAAAACTGTATCTCCAAACACAAATATCTTTTTTTATTCCTAAAGAAATGCAATTGGATCAACATGAAATGCAATGCCCCAACAAGGCAATGTTAGCTGGAGCGGGTATCATTTCTCAAGCCCTTCTCCAAGAACCTGCTGTGCCAGGAACATTATTCTTAGCACTTATCTAAAGAGCAGAATAACTGCAATCAAAAATGTGCAACTTCTAGACAGAAACAACAAATCTCAGTTACAGAAACCTTACAAACAAAATCATAGGAAATGTCATATATTTATAGCCACACAAGAGACCAGCTTTTCTACTAGCTATCTGTCACATGTAAAGCAATTTGTATGAAGTTTGCTAAGACATTAAGACAAACCTTATTTTTTCTGACACCTAAATGAACGCAATTTCTGACAACGTTGTACACTACAATATATTCCCTAAATTATCCAACTTGAAGTTCGTATCAGCCAAGAGTCTGCTTCCTAAGTTCAGGCTGGTTTTGTACCAAGCAGCAAGACAACCTGAGCAGTCATACCAGGTACAGAGGGAGAGCTTGTAGCAGCAAACACAAATCATCCAAGCAGATTATTTGCTTGGTCATCCAAAAGCATCTGCAGTGACAATAATGGAGCAGTTGGCCCCAGATTCTGGAGAGAACAAGCATACATCTCTGGGAAATCCTTATACTATGTATACTGGATGACCTTCACAATAGCACATGTATGGTGCTAGTGCATGCCAGGCAGTACCAGCTCTCACTGCCCACCAAGGATGGCACCAAACTGCAGTGATAAGGCAGTCTCTAGTTGCACAGAAGGCAGCATTCATTCCTTGCAGCATTAATTATTAACCATATTACAGCACTGATGCTTTCTAACTGCAATGTGCAATGTCTTCAGTTTGGTAATTCTACCCTACAGCCAGCAAAACTCCTTGGGATGTCCTGGGATTAGCACACTGCACTGATGAGAAGACCATCGTGAGCTGTTCTGTCACTCCTAGACTCTGCAGCTAACCACCTGACCACAAAACTGGATGGGAAATTGTTATTCCTGAACCATGGCTACTTGGTGAGTTTGGCTGGGCAACAGTAACTTCATTTCTGGCAACCCAGTGTACATGTTTCTGTGGAAACAGGAACCAACAGAATGCATGCACATAGCCACTGGTTTGCTCCAGTCTCCATGGAAACAATAATTGCGCGGGTGAAAGAAAGGGTAATGATTGCAAAGTAATGACTTACTGGAAGCTTTCCTCTGTCTTAATTTTCCTTTTGTGGTCCTTATTGTTATGAAAAAAAAAAAAAGAAAGAAAAAAAAAAAAGAGGGCATATATGATGATTCCTCAGATGCTTGACACGATAAAGACCAGGGTCAGAAGTCATGGGAGGAAGCTCACAAGAGCTCAGGCAGCCCAGCACCAGAGCCCCAAAGAGGCGTCTGGGATGGAAAGGGTGGGTTTGCATTCTGAAGAGGAAGGTGGGACAAAGATCCACCCGGTTTACACAGATAGGCTTGCTACCTCCAAACACAATCCATCTCAGACTCCAAGGCTAGCAGGACAAGGGAAAGCAATGCACCTCAGCAGACTGACAGTCACTTGCATGCCTGGTGAGGCAGTCCTCCAGTAGCAGGTGTCTTGGCAGAGGGAAGAGACCCCCATGTGGTGATGCCAAGGCACATATACCACTTTCCTAATCCCATCAAGCTCCTAAAGTTTTTCCCCAGAGCAAACCAGGTTTTTTTCCCTTTCTTTATGTCTGTTTCAGAGGTTCAGCAGTCTCACAGTATTACTCCCACACAACTGCCTCACTTGCCATGACATGACCTCCAAAGCAATACCATTGCTGTAACACAAGATATCCACCCTGTGAAAATCATCTGAGGATTTTCACAGTCAGCATGTGACCTGATGTTTTCATGTATTTCTCCCTTTTCCTCCGAGGACCTTCACAGTGACCTTCTGCATTTGCTTTCACCCACTCCCTTTGCCTTACTGCTTAAGGTCACTAGTATCTTTGGCCCACACACGTTTTTGCCAGAAAAATCCACATAGGCACCTTTTTTTTGTGTCAGCAACCACCATTCAAGATTGCTAGTTATTGTTTCACATCAACTTGCCTTCTGCAGACATAATCATACCCTACTTCTTTCTGGTAACACAGACAGAGATAGCCCATCAAGTAGCGGTGTACTGTGCAGAACAAACCCTGCACTGCACTGACATTGCTCTCCAGTGTGTCTCACCAAACAGATGAAGCCATGCTACCACACCCTCAGGATGTCAAAGCCCATTCAGTGCCTGTCTTTGGGGGTGCAATGGCATCACCTTTTAACCACCATGTACTTAAGCAAAAAGTATGGAGATGGCACCATTGGCCATACAGGAGAACAGATAGGACAAGATGCAATGCAACCAAGGAAGACTGGTAGTATGGTGAGGGGTCTATAGTCTAGCAGAAACCACTAGTAGTATGTAGAGGCTGGTTAAACCCTGGAAAATTGAAAGCATGGCTTGTCTCTATAATCCTTTACCTGACTTTGACCTGTAAAGGCCCACCCCAGGAAGCATCCTTCCCAGAACACCCCTTGCCCCAGTTTCCCCATGTGCTTCTTTGCATTTAGGGCAAAGGATTATGAACAGCTCTGATGTGTTTGGTGGGCTGGTGTGACTGCAGACACAAGTGCTGCTCACTTCAGTGGCTAGTTAAGACCAGCAGTGCTCCAAAGCGCTCCACTGCCTACTCCTGCCCACGCAGCTGTGCAGTGAGATGTTCCCTCCCAGCTGGTGAACGCACTTCCCTCTTCAGGGGCAAAGACCTTTTGTGCTCAAGTTGACTACCTGAGTGTATTCAGGTGGCTGCTTCATCTTCCCGCAACTATCATGTGAGCAAGTCTCCTTTCTGCTCAGGCAATCTAGATAAATAAAACTCACGGCTAATAATTACCTGACTATAAATACATGGCAGGAAATAATTAAGCCATTTACATGAGGAGCTCAAAATGACTTTGGAGTCTCAGACTAGCAAAATGAAAGGACCTAACATTCATACTGCTGTCTAATTGTTCTGTGACTGACCGAAAACCAAACCTAGCCCCTTTTCAATGGGATTTAGGGGCTTGGGGCAGGAAGATATCTAGTGTTCCTAGTGGTGGTGAAAACCTGCAAGTTGTAATTTTTTTTAGTGTATTGCACTGATGCCTAGAAGCCCAAGTGGTAAATAGTAACACCTATTCCCACCTCCTTCTCCCCCCCCCGCCACGCTGCCCCATCCAGTATAGTGCTCTATGCAGAAAGGGGATTGTTTCCTTGAGAGCTCACGTTCTTATTAGGAGTTATAGGACAAAAATAAGACAATACTGGTGCTAAATATTTGCTAAGGGAGGAAATACAAGCAAGTGCAACAAAAAAACTGCATGTCAAAATAGGATCTTTCAGGGGAAGCCTATATTTTATCCTCTGATTAAAAATTGTTTGGTAGCTCCAGAATAGAAAGCCAGAGCAAAGGTGGCAAAAGTAGTTTTAAGTATATAATCATAACCAAATGCTGAAATACTGGGTTTTACTTTCTTTTAGTAGACAAAAAAAGCACACCTCTCACTCCAGCTGCAAACAGAGAAATTCAAAGTCCAATAGATGAATGGGCACAAATCCAGGAAATGCCAACAGCACTGTAGTCCTAAAAACAATGACTTAACAAATACTTCACAGGCCTTTCAGGTTGTTCCTGTCAATCTTTTTGTGACTGTCTCTTCTGTTTAAGATCAAACAGCTGTCCACTTCTTCTCTGGAAGACACCCAGAGTTACAAAGAAGAACTTCATCCAAGAAAAGATTTATTTTGTAACTCAGTATTATGGTTGTTAAAAGTGTTCTGCCATGAAAACCAGCTTCAAGAACAGGGATCCTGCAATATCCAAATCAATGTTAATGTAAAACCAAGATCAAGAAGGTCCAGACATGATAAACATATTTACTGAACAGCTGGAAAAGGTGAAATGAGAAAGTTAAGAAGAATGGAAATGTGGCTACCCGGAAACAAAGGCACTGCGCAATTGCCCAGCCAAAGCAGCTTGCTTTTATAGTATAAATGTATCAGAAATATTGAGAACCTCAAAAATCCCTGTTAGTAGACTTCAAGTTAGCTGCTACATCCCAACTTTACATCTAACAGTGCAACAAAGTTAAAATAGATAGGGAAGAGATATCTGCAGGATGACATTCTCTACAGGGTAGTAACTCCACGTTGGTATTTCCACTTAAGGTACATGTATTCTTTGTACAAGTGACAAGTCAACCGTGATAGTGACAAGGTTTAAACAGTGTGTGGAAATTTATCTGCAAATTACATGTCACATCAGAGGTTTGGCAAGTCACTCCGCTCTCAAAAGAAAAATCTATGAAAATGCAATCTGCATAACACTGGCAGTGTCAGAGTTTCGCTTTCTCCATCACCCTAACTGAACAGAGATAATGGAAGATGCTCCGGTGGAAGAGTCACATAACCAATGTTCTGCATTGTGTGCAAAGCCGTGTTCACATTTCACTTTTCTAACATGGCTGTCCATCACAGAAGAGCTTGAAGCTCAGCTGAGAGGAGGCTGGACTGCACAAGTACTTAGATGAATGCTACCTCTTTTGCTTTTTGTGGAACCTATAGGATAATTTTGTTTAGGTCCATGTAGTAGGAATCAGCATGCCTGTTCTTTTTGGCAGTTGCACACTGTCCCTGGTAGGGAGCTGCCAATCCTTTCCAAAAGACAGGAGGAAACACGGGCTTTCTTGCAGGAACTGGAAGCTTTTATGGTCCAAACACAGGGTGATGCCTGCCTCTCAAGCAAGAAAGAAGGGTATGCAGGTCTGGGTCTGCAAGGATCCAGAAACACTGCCCTCACCAATGTCATCTTTGTGGCATTCTCAGTATAGTCAACACCCAGACCCTCCTCCACCACAAGAAAAGATGTCTTGAAACCGTTATCCTCACTGTGGGATTGAAAACAGGAGAAAAGAAAGCAGAAATCACAGCCCTCAGCCTAGCTTCTAAAATGGCTATGCCTTCTTATGCCTTTGGCAAAGCACACGTAATACTTCCAGTTGCAAAGTCAGCTGTAAGTGAAACATAAGTAGCCGTGACATCGCCTGGCTGCTTGGTAATGGAATTTGCTTCCCTTTCACTTACCCTCCCAAGCTGAGGAACAAGCATCCTTTCCCTTTCACACTCCCAATTTTTACCCCAGCTTCAAATGTCCCTCCAGTATGAAGAGAACAGAAAGAAAATTAACAGCCAAAACATGAGAAATACCTGTTGTTATGTATCAAGTTATCAATTCATTTTTCTGCTAAGACTTCTGTGAACCGCACAGCTCTTTATATGTAAGACTAGAACAACGTTTTTACAACAGCTGCCACTTTTCTACCTGTTGGAGACACGTTAATCTGAGCAGAGGGCAAGAGTTATAATTATAGCCTGTGGGTAATTTTAATCTTCTATTCCTACACTTTCAAAGCACATAATTTCTATTTATCTGAGCTTCAGAATGCTTGCTTTAAATCTTTAAATTATGAATCCCCAAACAAAAGACAAGACATTTTGTTTCTCCTTACTCTTCCCTTCTCATTGCTGTGAGAGCCAGCACCCCTCCTACACCCTTCAGGCTTCCCATCTCACCAGGTCCCTGTCACAGAGGGAGGCCTAGCTCCCAAGCAAGGCATGCCTTGTGGCTGTGTCCCTGTGAATGCCTTCCCACAGAAGTCTGCCCTTTTCTTAAAACTGTGAGCACTGAAGGGATTCCTCACATCACTGTAATATCTCTTACAGCTCTCACCAAACCCTCTCCGAGTCTCAGTTAGCTACTGATGATGGCAATGCCACCTTTCGTTGCTCCCTTTCTGGGCAGGGATCCAATAACCTGCCCTGCTGAACTCAGCCCTTCTTCCAAATTCAACTTTCTGTCATGCCCCTCCCCTCCAGTATTACCCCTCACTTTTCCATGCCAGGCTCCCCACAGCACCTCACATTCCCCAAGCTTGGAGCAGCTGCCTTTTTGCCTGTGGGCATCCCTTCACACAGCTGAAAATGGATGCTTCCCTTCAGGATACAGGTGGAGAAGAGCAGCCATTTGGCTTGGCTCTGTCTTACAAGCAGCTACAGAAGGTGCCAGACTTTGAATGAGGGCAGATTTGTGAGGCAGCAGCTTTCTGTGCCATTCTTCCTGAGGAAGCTTCAAAAACACACACCCAAACTGCACAGGTTGCAATGAAATTGTTCAGACTGGCAGCATGGATCTGACCCCTCTCCCACCAAACTCAGCCAACAGTAAGCTTATGCAGCATGATGCAGCAGCATACGGAGAAATCTGAGACAACAGAAGTATGGAGGACACTTTAGTTTGGTGCTTCACCTTGGTTAATCCATCCTACCTTTTGGATAGACTACTTAGCCTCAAATAGATTGCTATATTAACACACCTACGTAACATCTCTGGACCTGAGATAATACTGATGCTTTTTCATTGCACATAGCAGGCCAACTCCAAAATGCTTCCAGTGGGTCTTGAAAATACAGAAAAGTCTCCCAAGAGGAAAAGCAGAGTTTCAAGAAGAAAACTTTACCCCGATAAAAATTTCCATGAAGAGACATAGGCATCTTAATTATGCACTGGTCTGGTAAGCAAAGGTAGGATGAAGGAGATAAAAGACAGATGGAAGGCACAGAGATGCAGTATGTAGTGCTCATTAAGCTGACACCAAATATCTTCCATGTAAACACCGCTTTTCTGAAAATTCTACCAAAAAAAATGCACTTTCAAAATAGATAGAGTGAACTCATGTGTGTGTGTGGAAACTCTTGATCTGGCTACACATGATGCCTGCTTTTAGCCCAGGAGTGTGCTGTGCTGGAAAAAAGACTCACTCATGTGTACCTCTACTGAGTCAGGCAGGGTGGTATGCTTCCCATAACTTGGAAACATCATGGGAGTGAAAACTCAGCAGGGACCCATGAGCAGAGAGGCTGGATGCTGGACCCATGGGTGGAGGAAAAGCTGGATAGTGGTGTCGTCAGTCCAAGCCCGCATGTCAAGGATTCATTTTAAGGTACTCATGGTACTAATTGCAAGCTGTGGCCTCTGAGATCCTGGCACATGTTCTTGACACTCGTGTGTACAGAACGGCTGGTGCCATTAGCATGGACAACAGCTCACAGTTCATGCTTGATGGCCTGCCTGGCTGTGCTATTACTAGTTACTAACCAGAGACACCAGAGATCCAGCTGCAAAGCACTTTAAGCTCCACCTCAAAGGCAACCACAGAACACCGGCCTATGAGTCTTCTTTCCCTGCAGCACGCTGGAAAGGTTGTTGCCCTTGTGGAAAGTAACAGCAGAAGTGCCTTTCAGTGTGCCTCGTGCTGTGGCAAATACAGCTGCCTTGCATGTTGTTTGGACTGAACCATTGTCAAACCTCTCCACATTGAAAAGGCTCTCATGTTCTCCTTTTTGTGTACCCTATCATTACTTATTACCTGATATTTGTTCCTTTACAATATTGGAGTGCTTCTAAGATTGTAAAGCACTATGTTTCATGGTCCCCTTTTGTAAAGCATTGTGTTGTTTCCCCACAGGCAGCATCTGCTTCAGATGTTGTTTTAGTAAACACACAAATTGCTTGGAAAATTACTTCTGATTTGGGTATAATACCAGGAATGGGCATAAGACCTCCCTTCCTCCTCTATCTTCTTCCAGATTGAGATGAAAAGGGGATTTTCTTGTAGGAGAAATTTCAGAGAAAGCCTCTCCATCCCTGATCAAACCAGACTTATCACCTGCCACACTTCTTCTTCTACTGAGAGCTGACGTATTTCTGAAAAGGCAGGATTGAATGTGCTGATATTACCAAACAACTCAAAACACTACAGAATTTTCACTCTGCTATTTCTGTCCCAGGGTTATGACTGTGAGATATATATTGGGGTTTATGCCTAATAAAACGTCACTGTCTCTCATGGGATACTGTCACTTTAAATTACTCAGGAAGACTACAGAATGTGTCTTTTTTTTTTTTTTCTGAAAGAAGTCGCTAAAAATCACTCAGTTCAGGTTTAAAATAAGCTCTCTCTTGCTCACCCTCCCTCCCACAGCCAGCAGAAGAAAAGAATCTCCACACATCCTTCCAAAACTCACATGTTGCTAAATTACTCTTATTTCTGATCCTTGGGCTCTCACTCTTGCATGATCATGAGCAATGCAGCTGGAATTCAGATAAAGTGTGATGCTGGTGAGCAGCCCTGCCTGGGATGCCCCTGCATAACTCTGCTCCCAAAAAATCGGGGAAGACATCCAGGGAGAGCTCCTGGTGCTCAACAAGCATGTGCAAATAGGACACATGGGTTGGGTCAGGCTACCAAGCACAATAATAGAGTGAGATGGAAGAAGCTGTTCCACCCTCTGCTCTGCTTTCCAGCAAAGCTGATGATAGTCGCCACACACAATGGACAAAATCCACTGCTAGCCTCTCACTGCCGGAGTGATAAGGTAGAGGATAAATTCATCTGAGTCTCCAGCTGGCTGCACCTATATCCCTCTGCCTAATGCCACAGGCATGCAGCTGTGCAGCAAACAGCTGTCACTTGCTAGCACTCTTCCCACTGCCAGCTCTGCCCTTTCCCTTTCTAAAACAGCACAGTCTTTCCAGTAACAGAAAAAGCTACAGACCAGCCAGCGCTATTCACCTGCTCAAGTTTTTAGGAGGTCAGTGCTATGCTTTCCTTTACCTTCTTCCATCATGCCTGCCCTTGAAACACCATGCATATCAGGGTCAGTTTTCACCCTGTTAGCACTTGTAGCCAGCACTGCATTTCCCAACAAGTTCAATTTCCATTTACATAAGTACAGGATCCAACATGCCCCAAAATCTCGACATCTGGAAACTGTTGAGCTTCTGAGTTCACTGGTGAAATTTCTCTCCCAAGATGCAAACGTGATCTGGGATACGTCATTGAGCTAATGTCCTGAAAAGGTCATTAGCTTTTGTATGAGGATAGCAGTCAGCAATGAATGAATTTCAAAAGCTATTAACAGGAGGACTGCACAGCCATCACCATGCATGCACACCTGGATCTCAGAAATGAAGCATGAAAGCTGTGCTAGCACCATGGTGCTAGATCATTTCTCTCATTATCCAACAAATCTTTTTGCTTGTAACTCTGAAGCCTGAAATGGGGCTTAGTAGGAGAGGTGTGCAGGAAGGAGGAAGCAGAAGCACAGCATCAAAGTAATCCAAGCCTTGAAAGGAAGATACAAGTAACCAAAATATGATGAGCAGGGATTTGATGCCATGAATGGCATGGCCTGCAGATGGTGGGGTGGGGAGATGACTAACAATTGGGTGGGCTTGGGTAGGTGGATCCTACAGTATCTGACATTAGAAATGAACAAGGAATTCAGTGGGAGAGACTGAGAAGAAAGACTGGATTTTCAAAGACTATAGAGGAAGAAGAAGAAAAAATACTCAGGAAGAAGGCGTCTTAGGAAAAATAAATACGACAGTAAAAGAAAACAAATCACACATCAGAAAAACAAGCTAGTATTTCAGCTGACTTCATTAGATAAAGGGCTTATAGCTCTAAATTAAATTAAACTAAACCAAAGCCTTGTATTGCAAGCAGGGCTAATTTGAACAGCTCAAGCTCTCAGCACAAGAAAAATGTACCTTACTTAAGGGAAAAAAGGCAAATCACCATTATCATTCATAACTCCTGCATTTCTACTCTTCAGGTCTCATTTGTACCCACACTTTGTTCTCTGCAGATCCAGTCAAATTGTGCAGTCAAGCTGTGTGTCAGTCCTGATACTCCAAAAGGTGTTGGAAAAGCTTTTTTCTGTAAGTGCAAGCTCAGCCAGGCTGGATTTTCCTCCTTTTTTCACTCTTTTTCCTGATCCACAAATATCTGCCTTCTTTCCAGCTGTTTTCTACATGGGTAGCATGACTTCTTGTGTTCTTCTGTTATGGTTTAGCATCAAATGGGAAAACAAAATAGAATTGGAAAATGTATTTGCTGCTAGCAAATTTGATTTGCCTAAATCCATGCTATTGGTCTTAGGAAGGGGTTGAAGAGCAGTCCCACTATTAGAGAACTACCCTGGAAAGGTTGTGGTGTGCTTTAGTAACACACAGGCACAAGAAGACCAAGCCCCATGGCAGAACAAGTAACATTTAAACTACCTCTAACGAGTATTCCTCCAGTTTGCTCATACAGAGCATCCAGTGAGTCAGGGACCACCACATCCTCAGGACACACATTTAATGACTGCTCCAATTACAGTATGTAATGAGGGCAAAAATATGAAAAGGTTTTCAACACCTAATCTGTACTTCTTTCCCTACAGATTAAACCAACTACTTTTTGTCCTGCTTTGCTTGGATACAAAGGACGTTTGATGATCACTCTCTTCGAAGCAATCCTTTTATACTTCTGATGATTTACCCAGTCCTGTTCAACTGTTCCTTTTTCTAGATTGAACTCAAGTACTTTCAGCCTTTCCTGAGAGCTCATGTTCTCTAAGTCTTTTATCTTTTTCCTCTTGGGTCTCTCCAATTTGGCTGTATCTTCTTAAAGCCTGGTATACAACTTTAAAAGTTACTGTAATACAGCCTTACCAAACTTAAACTCAGAAGAATGGTCTCTTTTGTCTTGTAATTAATTCAAGAACAAAACTTGGCTTTTCCATAACCTACCTTCTAACGAATTCAGAGGCCCTGATACATCCTCATCCTTTTACACAGTGCCTTTTGTGTGACCTTCTGTTGTAGCTATGCATTTGATTTCTCTTTCATTACTGAATTTCATCTTTCTGATTCAGACCACTTTTGCAGTTCATGAAGAACAACCTGATGCATACAAGAAAGAAAAAAAGGCATTGACATAATGTGGGTTTGTTTGGTTTTTTTTTCCAAATTGTGAATCTGTTCTTGAACAACCATTTCCTTACCTAAATTAGGGAAGCAAGCACAAGAAAAAATTGAGATAGTTAAAGATATTTTTTTAAAGGTAAACGTGCTTCCAGCTTCTTTTCCTACCACATCTTATCTCAGTGGAAGTTCAAATGTTTGTTCCAAAATGAAACAACATTTCAAAACAGCCAGTCCAAGTAAGGAAAACAAGCATGGAAAAATCTCACAAATAGGTCTTCATCGTTCTCCCACCAGGAAAACAAAGCTGAAATCAAATTAAACCAGGTGCTCATAGAGGAATAAGTTGACCAACCTTACAATGACAGTCATGGCCTGCTCTCACAGCAGCTTAAAATATCAACAAATAGCAAGATTTCACATGAATATTGAAAGGCAAACCTCTATCTGCCAGATTTAGACCCATATACCAGAAGACAGAGGTGTTAAGTGAAGCAAATGAAATATCACCTGGATCTATTGGATTTTGAGAAGGTTGGAGTGTCTTTTCTCTCTAGGAATCATTTGTAGGTACAGCAGCCTGAGACTAAGTGACTTTTAAAAAATAAATGAACCACCTAAGACTAGCAGCCAACATGGAAAAATTTAAATAGTTAGATTTTTTTAGCAGAGTTCAAATCATTAAGAAACTGTGTTTTAGAATAGAAAATTTTGGTTAGTAATCAGTAATAAGCAGTGTTATTGTGTCCACCCACAGAAGGCAGAATATACCTTAAAAACACTGGAGAAGACCAGGGAGGTCCAACTCATCAAAGGTCAGGAGGGGACTTCCATACTGTGACTCTGCTGTGTGAACTTCAATCACACTGGGAGGCAATTCCTCATCCGTGTAAGCGGTTTCATTTTCTGGGCTGTGGTTATCTGCATAAGATTAATTTATACTAGTGCTGGAGAAGCAGGATCATACCAGCAGTGGCATAGGAACTTCTGTAACCCTACAGATGAGATAATAAATCCTGCTGTTACATTGCACCATGTGGCAGCTGAGCTCCAGCCTTGGGGAAGGAGATGATGAGAGGATTTGCCAGGTTAGCTGCTTCCATTCGCCAGCTGGGGAACTGCAGCATGGACATCAGCTATCTCTGCTGGGCTACATCATGGGCTGTTGAGAGAACAGATCTGACTCCCAGGTCATGAGATCTGACTCGGCCAGCAGCAACAAACTGTGTAGGTCTCAATCTGGATTGAGAAGGGACAACACACATAAAAAATCAGCACTCTTTCCTTTCAAGTAAATGCATGGTAGATCTTCATCTTGTGCAAATCAGAATAGCTTTCCAGGGAAAACAGCTTCAGTCCATGTCAGCTGAGGATCTGGCACTATGTTGCTTCTAAATCATTAATTCCATTGCATCATTTAACAATAGTCCATTTTTTCTGCCATACTGCAGTGCTGTGAGTTTGTTGTCTTAGCAACTGAAATCATTCTTAAGTAAAGCTCCCTTTCCTTAATATTGAAGTTATCAATTGACCCCAAGTGTTATCAAATCAAAGTACAGTGGTGTTACAGTATAGTGTGGGAGAAAGCTTTCTGCAAGCTCATTCCAAAACCTATGCAGTTCAGAATATGTTGCCTCTTTTAACAGTTTCAGCATAAAGCTCATTCTCTTTTCATACATTTTTCCAAAGATTCTCAGCAGCCTAAAAGACCTTTTGCTGAATCAACCAAAATTTGCGCAACGTGTGATAGCACAGCATATAACGTTTAATGTCAAAACTCCATCTTCATTTATCAGGACACTAGTATTGCCAATACAGAGAAAATAAATCATTTCAGTACAAATTAACTTGTATTCTGCATACTTGCATTCTCTGCATATTTTAAACAAACAACTTATTGGCAGGAACATAAAAGCAGTCAGCCAGATCTACATGAAAATTGAAGAACATACATTGAGAGTTCAGTGTAAATGGCAAATGTTTGTTCTACATTTCCAATTTAGAGAATAAAAAGGAACAGGAACATGTGGTGTCCCACATGTGACCACTCCAATTAACCAGTACACATAAGATCTAATCTTTAACATCAAATACTTGCAATGAACAATTTATAACTCAAAAAGCATCTCAGAAACATGCAAGTAACCATAAACAATAAAACCTAAACAAAAGAATTGCATCTTTTATAAACAATCAAATGGGAAAAAAAAGTATTGCTAAAAATTGCTTGCCTAATTTTCTCACCCTTTCCTCTCTGAGAATGCCTGACATATTTTGCTGTAGCAATTTGCCACTTCCAGTAAATATCTATAAATATTGAAGATTATGAAAACCTCAAAGAAATGTTTGGTTTAGAAACTGGTTCACACTGCCTCAACTTCAGAGACTAAATTTCTGCATAAAGGGACAAGTGTACATGCAGATATTGCCAGTAAGTTACTGTAGCACCTGCTCAGGGAATAAGAGATGAGTTACACCTTCACCAGATTTTGCAGAAAGAGGTCAATTTGCAGCTTTTGTGCTGACCAGAAGCCTGAAACTGCATTGTGGTGGTGCTGGGGCCAAGTTAATGTCCAGTGCCTGTGCAGTGACTCTTCCCTAGACAGATGTTTGTCTAGCCACAGTGATAAATGAATAAGTGACCATGTATCTGCTTCCAGAATACCACGTAGACTTCCCTTCAGAAATGAATCAATGATGATTTTAAAAAAAGTATTTTAAACAGCAAAAATATTTTATGAGACTACATTTCAGGCACAGTCGGATCTCCAGTAAAATATCACATCAAACCATCGCGTGTCTGGGGGTGGTTTCAGAAGGTAAATAACCTCTTAGAATTTGTTATTTTTCATTTTGGAAGGATGACCTACAGACAGCATTTTGCTACCTGTGATCAGTCCTTGTCACTCCACAAGCCTACTGATGCTGTACAAATGTCTTTTCCAGCACCTTCTTATGCATATAGCAGGAGTGCCATCAGAGGACACATGGGCTGTGTAGAGCACCCCTAACTGTACCCCTGAGACCTCAGGAGAAGCCATATACCTGCAGTACAATGATGGTAAGAGCATGTCAGAAATTAACAAATGCTACATGTTAAATCCTTAGAGAATCATGGAATAATTTATGTTGGAAGAGACTTCTGGAGGTCTTTAGTGCAACACCCTAGTTTTTAAAATCTCTGTGGCTGGATTGTCCTCATCCCTCTGGTCCCTGACCCAGAGCAACACTGCTTTCAGGTGAAGAACTGTTCAGTCAGGTATTTTCCTTGCTGCAACTTGCTACTGTTGCTTCTTGTTCCTTCAGTCTGCACCTCTGAGAAGAGCCTGTCTCTTTCTTCTCTGTAACCTTCTAATGGGCAGTTAAAACAGGAATCATAGAATCATGGAATCATAGAATCACAGAATCATAGAATCCTAGAACCATTTAGGTTGGAAAAGACCCTTAAGATCATCAAGTTCAACCACAAACCTAACACTGCCAAGTCCACCACTAAATCATATCCCTAAGTGCCATGTCTACATGTTTCTTAAACACCTCCAGGGATGGTGACTCAACCAATTCCCTGGGCAGCCTGGTCCAGTGCTTGACAACCCTTCTGGTGAAAATTTTCTTACTAATATCCACTCCAAACCTCCCCTGGTACAACTTGTGGCTGTTTCCTCTAATTCTATCACTTGCTACTTGGGAGAAGAGACTGACGCTCACCTCACTACAACCTCCTTTCAGGTAGTGGTAGAGAGTGATATCTCCCCTCTGTCTCCTTTTCTCCAGGCTAAGCAACCCCAGTTCTCTCAGCTGGTGCTCATAGGATTTGATATCTAGACATTTCACCACCTTCGTTGCCCTTCTCTGGACATGCTCCAGCACCTCTACATCCCCTACATCTTTAAGAGAAGTGAGGGGCCCAAAACTGAACACAGTAGTCAAGGTGCAGCCTCACCAGTGCCGAGTACAGGGGGATGATCACTTCCCTTGTCCTGCTGGCCACACTGTTCTGGATACAAGCCAGGATGCTGCTGGACTTCTTGGCCACCTGGATACACTGATGGTTCATGTTCAGCTGACTATCGACCAACACCCCCAAAATTAAGACACCTTCTTAGCATTTTCTCTTCTGAGCTAAACAAACCCATCTTTTCCCAATAGATACCATGTTCATTGACAACCTCCCCAACCTAATCCCTAGCTTCTGCTGGACTCACCCCAGTTTCTTAATATTTCACTTGCATGGAAGAGCCCAAAATTTTACATAACACTCCAGATGAGGCCTCAAATCTAATGAGCAGAGGGAATAATTGCTTTCCTTCATTTGCTGACTACACTTTTCGTAATGCAGCCGAGTACGTGGTTAACCCTGACTGCTACAAGGGCACACTGCTAACTCATGTTCCACTTGCTGTCCACCATGGGGTTCCTTTTTGTAAAGGTGCTCCCTATCCTGTTGTCCCGCAGCCTGCGTTGCTGCTTGTGGTTATTCAGTCCCGTAGGCAGGTTTTCACATTCCCATTTGCTGAACTTCTTGAAGTCCTGTGAGTTCAATTCTTCCGATTATGAAGTTCTCTGAATTGCAACCCTACCCTCCAGTGTATCAATGATGTGCTGTCATCCCCAGTCTGTCACTCACAAATACACACAGTGTACTTTGTCCCATTATCCATGTCATTGATGAAAACATTGGCTCTGGTATTGACTCCAGAGGAACACCACTCCCTCAAGCCATTAACCTATGGGCTCCCATAAGTACACCTGCAAATGGACCCACAGAGTCATTCCTCTTCATCTCCACAAGGACAGGCAGATAGAAGACGTAAAGATGCTGATTCTGTGTTCAGTTCTCTTCGGGTCACTGAAGGGAATCGGCAGGTTTCAGTTGCGTGAGGTATGACAGGCTGTCTGTGTACTGAGAACCAAAGGTTGTTAGTGCCAGGACCTGGCTTTGGCATTACATTAGTTCATGAGGCTAACATCTTGCCTCAGATTGCATGTTTATACTATGCTGATTCATGCTGTTCTGTATGTCTAGGAACAGATTGTGTTCTCACATGAACCATGTGTAGTTAATCATTGTGAGCGTGTAAGGTGCAAAAGGATGCATTCAAAGGATACGTTGCTTCATTGTCAGTAGGACAGATATGGTTTGTGTTTCTGCTGTGCCCTGAAAGATAAAGGTAAGGTCAACATGCAAAAGCTTTACCTGCACTCTGTAGCCATTTTAAGGGTACTTCAGCGTGTGTGTTTTCTCTGTTGAAATATTCATCACTTGGGCAACATGCTCATGATAGCTTAACAAAATAGGTCAAAAAATATCCTGTTAGAACAGTTGCTCTGGTTTGGGGGGGACTTTCTAGTGACTTAGCATTTCCTGGCATCAGAACTGTGTCACTGCCTTTGATGGCTGCTTTATAAACTGGGGAAAAATTTACATATCCATCATTTCACAGATAGACCCCCGTAATCTGATTATGACAAAGAAATGCACCAGATACCTGCTTTGGTGATGAATTTGCTTGGAATGCCTCATGATAAACAACCACTGAGACTTTGGTCTCCCAGGCACTGAAGAATAAGCCCATGGCAGCTTTTTTACTAACCTCCTCTGCAATAGGCAGTCCATACGACCACAAGCTTATCACTTGGGCACTCTGTGCCCCTGCCTCATACAGCGTCCTGCGCAGCATAGCCTTGGGTGGCTCTTGTGACCGTAACAACTCTTGAGGGCAGCAAAATCCAGCAGAAAGTGCCTGGGAAATTCTCCTCCCCATTTTTTAATTTTTTTGTTTCCTGCTGCTGACATTTGGTAGCTCCATCCAGTAGCAAGGCTGAGCATGCACTCTCATTAGGCACACACATACACAGTGCACACGTGGGTGGCCACACAGAGGGGGATGCTAAGCATGGCACCAGGCCTGGTACTCCTCTCCAGGAGGTGGGGAGTGACATTCACTAGCAGACCTACCCACACCCTTACTCTCATGGTTCACAGCCAACCTCACGTTCACAAGTCCCTCAAACCCTGGATGAGAGCTTAAGAGCATCCGGAGTCCAAGGGTTTCTTGCCCAGTCATCATCTCCAACATGAGTGTCTCTCAGTTCAGGTCTCCTGCTCATGGGCAAGTCCACCCTGGAGTTCACTACCAGATTGCTTGCGCACAGAGCATAGCTGCGCACACATATGCACAGAGAACTGAAGTCCCCTAGGAAAGGTTCAGCACACACACACATCTCTCCCAGACGCTGACACTTCAGACACGTGGGCCCCTATGACCTGCAGTTCCTTCTCCATTGTCTGGCACTTAGACCCCCACAAACACACACTGAACAGAGAGTGAGGTGGTGGAAGGAAATAGGATGAGGCCGTTTAGTACCAAGGCAGGAGAGGCTGCAGTGACCAGGTGCAGGACTCAGCCACACAAGGTCAGTGGCCAACAACCTATTTTACACTGAAACCAGCTTCTTTTACCTTTCCCACCTCACCCTTTCCTCACACTTGTTCCTCCAGGATCCACCATATCCCCCTGGTCCTGTCTTTGGCCCTCCGCTTGAACATCCTATGGTAAGTAACACGCATTCCCATGGTCACCTTGAAAAATCTCACAGTAAGCTTTACACAGTCATACCACAACCAACCACACCACATCCACAGCGAGTTTCTCTTTCCCTTAAGACACATGGTAACTTCATTTCTCCCCTTCCTATCTGTCCTGGCTGACCATCTCCAAGGCTTTGCCCACCAACTGATGAGCAACTTGCTCTCTGGACTCTACTTCAGTACTGTCCCTGTTACCCCCTGCCTGTTGGTGTGTGTGTGTGTGTATCTAGGTGTGGTTGATTACTTTTCCCATTGTTTGTCTTTGATTTTAAGCTGAATAGCCATTAACGGGATAACCTCACAAACCAGTTGCTCTTATATACCCTTCCACATATACTCACACAGACATTTTTTACATGATACTACAATAGCTTGGGTTATGTAAAGGAAGAGAAACCAAACCAAACCAAACCAAAAAAACAGAAAGGAAACTTCAGAGATGTCTACACACAGCAACATACAATTCCTTCCACACATCCTTCCAAGGATGTAACATTTCTTTGGAGCATGCAGGCAACATTTAAGGAAAGTGATACAGAAAATGCTTCCAGACATCAGCAACAGGGTGTTAGCAGAGATGACCTAATTTTTATGAACCCAAGACACCACATGGTCTGTAACCATAAAACCACAGTCTCAGAGCACGCAACCTCATGAGTCAGCCCACTGGTTACACCTCCAGCTTGGATGGTGGTGGGAAGCAGGGCTCAATGTTCCCTGAGGTTCAGGGCCGTTCAAGGAGGAGGATGGGCACATCTGAATGCAAGGTCAGCATGTCCGTCTCTCGGCAAGCACCTCCAATAGGACTAAAAATGTAGTGCCCTCAGCAACTAGGTGATTCTTAGAAAGCTGTGGTGGTGTGGGGCCCAGGTGTTCCTGCTTTGATGTCCCATCACAACACAAATATGCAGCTGGAGACAAGGAAGAGCAGAGGCCCAGGTAACTAAGTACGCTTCAGCGAAGACAGGTTTGAGGCACAGACTGACCAGAAAGCCCAGTGCTTTGAAGAAATACAGATATGTGCCCTCGCAAAAAGAGGCTGAGTGCTTCAAGGGAAAATGAGAAGCTGCTTAGTGGATGGCAGGAAAATGAAGACCTAGAAAAAAGTCTTGCTGCTTTGTGAAGCAAGATTTTTATCATATTTTTTAGCCAAAGTGCTGTGTTTGTCTGAATGAAGATTATGATAAAGTGAAAAATTGTTGATAACAATTTTTACGCAGAGTTAGAAAAAATAGCAAAGAAACCTGAGAGAGCTTTCACAGATTCTTCTTACACTATAGCCATTTGTTTCAAAAAATTATCATCTTCATACAAGCATCATTAAATATTCTTCCTGACAACTAGTAAAAATCTCTGCTATTCAGAGATGCTCTACTGACAAATTCCAGCACTCTTTCCAAAAGAAACACAGCCCAAACACTGAATGTGATCCAAGTCTGCATTACTTCTTCATTTCTTTTCAGTGTTATTGACTACCTCTGCTCTAAGATAAAGGAAAAGTAACAATGCATTTCTGACAAAAGTATTAAATAGGTAGACATTTCCTTCACCTCTAACAGCATTTTAGCCATTCTGAAAAAGTACCATGATAATACACCATCACATCTTCCAGAAAAAAGATAAATATATATATATAAAAGCAAGAACAAAGTCCTCAAAGGAGGCATTGCAGCAGTTTTCCTGAGTAGTGGATGATGTGACTTTTTATCCCAGAGTAAAGTGTAGACACAATAAAGCTGGAAGCACAAAACATCTGCAACTGAAGACAGATCTCCTTGAAAATCACACTGTAGAGGTTAAAACTCTTATTGCCAATTCAGCTCTATATTTATCTTGTCCAAATGAGCCGAAACACTAGTGATTCTTATGAAGCATGTTGCAGAGACAAGCTGCTTAACCCTCATGGCCTTGTCCTGCATGTCGTGTCCAAGTTTGTGCTGTTCATAGGGGAAGTAAACGAAGTACAAAAGGTATTCATTGAATAAAGACTCACAGAGAAAAAATGATGATGCTTTTCTCCAGGGATCTCTGTGCAGTGGCAGCTAACATCAACAGGCTTGTACAGTCTTACTACTAAACGTGCAATTCTGTGAAACTTTGCAGAGAAGTGAATGACTGTGATGTGAAAATGGTTTAAGAAGAGTGCCATTTTTTTTACTCTTGATCAGTTCCAGGCAACAGAATCCACAGAAAAATTATCCACAGTACCTGGGACAGCCCAAATTTCCCACTCAGGTGAAGAGCATTCAGTGGCTATTTTTCTCTTGAAACTGCCAAACTAAAGACTTTCAGAAGAGCCCAGCAGAAATGGAAGAAAAGGGATCAGAAAACCAGTGACAGCCTTACAGAGAGGAGGGACTGTGCTGTCTGGGCACTCCTGGCCATTTGCATACATTTAGGAATTGTAAAAACATTCACTACAGCAGGGAAGAGGTACAGTCATTCCACTGTGGAAAATACAATCACCAAGACACAGAGGCTGTTACTTAGTGAAATGGGAGATGCACCTGATACACTTCCTCCCAGCCTGAAAGGAGATCGTCAGCCTAAAATGTGGACCAGCTCTAAAGCCAGCAGATGCAACTATGCTGTGAAAAGGCTACGGCAGGGGTATCTAGCAAAAGGTATCACTTGCCCATGGTTTATTTTCTTAGGAAAACAGCACTCCCTCTTACACCCAAGAATCATAGTCCAAGCACTGGTAAACCCATACAAACCAGCTAAGACAGCAAGGCTGGCAAAAGACAGGTACATAGGCACCTGTCATTAGTAGTCCAGCCCCTTTGGAAAGTACAGGGTTTTGTGACAGAGCATGCTAGATATACCAAACACCACAACCAGCATCCAAAATACTAGATGTCAGATTCTTCTGGCATTCCTCTGAGCTTTTGCAACCACTGCTGCATCACTGATGCTCCTATAAGCATTGTTTCCCTGACAGTCTGGAAAAGTATCTGGTGGCAGGATAAGAACAGCCAAAATGGGAAGAAAGCTATGCTTTCTATCTCTCACAACAAACCTGGATGCTCTCCAAATCATACAGCCATGTTATAATCCTCTGAATGGCTGAAATCGCCATCCTTGATCTCCAGCCATGTCCAATAGCCAGGAAATTGGTCTCCAAAGGCTGCTGCTGCCTAAAGAGCACACTCTTTCCTTAAGTGGCAGAGGTCACTTCTCTCCCATTGCACTCTCTTACATAACTTTATGTGCAATCTAAGAGATGGGCAGGAAGCCACAGTAGGAAACACAAATTCTACCCTGACACACAGAAACAGCCAAAATGTTTGCTTCCCAGTCCACATCACACAGACAGTTGTCTGTCATCTTTAGCTCATCTGAGATTGACAGCCTCCTCCCTGGCCGCCCCACTGCCATGGGCAAGCAGAGATACTGTCATTACTGCAACAAAAGAAGCTGTATTTCAAGCAGCACAGTGCATCCAACACCAGCAGAAAAGAGAAGGCCACACACAGACAATCTGGCTCCACTAGAAACTCAGCCATGGATTCTTCAGCAGTTCAAACAACACAAATTTAGGGATGCTTGTTCACCTCCACATCTTCACTCATTTTCTTAGAATTTAACCTCACGTAGCTGTTCTTGACCAGGAAAAGGGGATGGTGAACACAAAGCACATTGTGAAGTTTGCATCTGCTTTTACCATCCACATTTGTGAGACTTAAAATTCTTTCCAGCGTAGCAGGTTAAGGGTGAAGAAAGGAAGGGGTTTGGCAAGGAAGATGGGGCTGGAGATAGGAAAAGAAGGGGAGGAGAGGATTCCAGTGAGGTTGCTTACTCAGCACTTAAAAGCTAGGTGGAGTCCTTCTAGCAACAAAATTTAAAGTATCATTTATTAGAAAGAAGCATATCTGAGTACTGACTACATAATAATTTGGCCCTCTGTTGTGGCAATTCACTAACAGCATTCAGATGAAGAAAAAATATTTCTAAACTTGAAATGAGTACCAGCCATGAACAATTCTAATCCAGCTGCTGAAATTGTACACTGAAGCAAGGTGAGTTTGTTGCCTCCTAAATCTACTCAGCTACTACAAATGTGTACTTAGAGGTGTAAGCTATACTCCGCAGCAGACACAGACTGGTAGTAGAAAAACATGCTGCCAGGCCAGCAATGGAAGGCAACAGCCATTAGCCATTGCCCTATGACTGAAGTGAGAACAGGTACCTGCCTTCCCGTTTTTCACCTGTGTGATCCTTTGGGTACCCAGGAGGTGAGTCCTGCCTGTAAAAAAGAGCCCCACAGTCAGGCTGGAAGAGCCAAAGTAAACTCACTGCCTCACTGACCATCCTGGGGGTCCTCACACAATACCAGGGGAATGGAGCATGAGCACTGCTTCAAGCTGCTGTAGTAAAGGATCTTTCATGAGAAAGCAAAAATTGCCACAAAGTTCGTGACCTTCAATATTTAAGCAGCTGAGCTTGCCTTTTGATGGAGGATAGCTAAGGCTCCTGAAAACACACACGCCTAATTCATTCACGAGCAACTCGTCATTGGTGAATACAAAATGCTCCATCTCCTGAAAATGAATTGTTAGATATAGGAGATGGAGGAGGAGGAGGAGGAGGAGGAGGAGGAGGAGGAGGAGGAGGAGGAGGAGAGGGAGGAGGAGGAGAGGGAGGAGGAGGAGAGGGAGGAGGAATTGCAGCCACTTCAGAAACATAACAGTACGCCCATCACTGTAGGATAATATTGCTACGTCATCAGACTTAGGTTTCATCCTTCAGAGGTCTACACACCCACATCAGATCCTTTCAAAAGGCAATGGCATACATCGTTCTGGCATTCCGCCAGACCTAGGTTCAATCTTGAGTGCTCACTGGTCTTGATGTTGGATGTTCACGTCCTGTGTGAATGTAGCATTCATTACCAGGATCAGCACTGTAATGTATGTTGTTCACTCACCACTCCAGGCTCTTTGGAGTTACAGGCAGACATCCCATTGAGAAAACATATGTCAGAGAAGGGCAGTTGTTTTTCATGTCTTTCAGGGCTTGCAAAACATTATATAGTTGTTCAGCAGGAAGAGAGAGACCATGGTGTAGCTATTCAGGAAGAATCATGGCTGCCTCCTTAGAATATTTGCCCTCAAAACCCACTTTCACCCTTCAGACACTTAAGGACAGTAAGTCTCTATGTCCCCTACATGTAGCTGATGGTATTTCTTCCCTGTCTTGATTCCTTAGCAGACAAAAGCAGAGAGGAGTAAGAGTAAGCAAAATTCTCTCAGGGCACCTAGTGCTTCCCACAGTAGTTTGAGTGCTTCCCTGCAGCACAGTCCGCTGGGAAGGTGGGAGAGGGTGGTGTTGTTCTTATGGCTATAAATGCAGCAGTTATTCTTGCAGAAAAGCTCTGCAATTGGGTGGAGGAGTCCTATCCAACACACTCCGACCAAATTTTCCTATGTGTTGCTGGAACACGTATAAGACGGTCACTGGTGGTGAGAAATGTCTTCTGAACCACAGACCCACATATGCAAACACAGTGGCTTGTGAGTAATCATTCCCAGCAGTTTCTGTGAGAAATCTGAGTGCAGCTCTGAACTAATAATATTTCTTCTTAGGGGCATGTTCCCCCTTCCCCACTCTCACCAACACACACACACAAAGACATCATATTAACAGCGCCTTTTTCCACGTGAAAGAAGAGCTGACACTGTTTACTGTTGTACATCACTCAACATCTTACTTATTAGCAAACATACTCTCTCCAATTTGTTTTTTTGTTTTGCAATAATGAACCCAGCTCCCAGCCCCTCCTTTTTTCCTTCACTTCTAAACAAACAATAGCTTTTGCAGACAGGAAGAGAATAACAGCAGTTAAGTGCTTACTTTTAATTATACAGAGGCTATATTCTTACTTAATATAAAAGTATGAACAATTGTTCTCAAAACCTGTTTCAGTTCCCCAAATACTTTAATTATAGTTTACCACATTCGTACCAGGAACAGTCATTACCTCTCAAAGGCACTCTTGAAAGCTAATCCTTTAACCTGCGTCTCTTATGAGCAAAGGAAAATGCCTGCTGTTTCCTTGCACTTGCCTTTAATTATGTATGATGAGAACATATGAAATCATATGGAAACATTTACCAGCCTTTTCCACAGAAGTTGCCTGTATTCTAAGATTTACGCTTTGTTTGCTACCAACAAAGGAGCATTTTACCAGATAAGCCCCCACACCCCCACACATACCCCAGGATGCAGTAGGATCCATAAAGAAGGAAAAAAAAGAGTTTACAAATGCCTCCACATTGTATACATGCTATCTGGGAGAAGGTAGAGGATGAAAGACTGGACCCTTTGACCAAAAGAGATAGGGCAACTTGACCCTGGATGCAGTGAGTCCTCCTTTTATGTGTAAGGTTGGTTTTAGCATGCCTCCTTCTGAAATCTAAAAATGGAGTTAATTTTACCAGGAATTTGCTGGCCTAGAAAGGTCATTGTGCTCTCTCTGTTACTTTTAGATGCAGGCATGATCTGAGTTAGGCAGGATGCAACCAAAGAATCCTACATGGCTATCATGGGGCTGCACACCAGCTTCCACAAACACCATGACCATCAACAGCTCTTTTCACCTTGCTGGTAATGAACACAGCAGAAGGTCACTGCGCTCTCTCCCTCTCTGGCTCAGATTTTAATGCTGCTTCCCTTTGCAAGGCGTTAAATAACAGGGCTTTACTTCAATGTAGAGCATAACATGACACATGTGACAGTGACATTTGCTCTGCACACAGCAGAAAGTGCTCAGGGCTCTGGAGTTGCAGAAATAAGCAAGCAGGGACTTTTTCTTGCTGATGTTACAGCAGGCTAGAAGCAGTCCCTGCATTCTTTATAGCTGTGGAGGAATTGATAGTGGAGCAAACTATACACACCGAGCCTTAACAACCTCACCAGAAAAAGTGCAACAGATTAAGTGGCTGTGGGCAGTTTGTGATTTCTGAAAGTTCATAACCCCATCCAATTAAAAACAGCACTTCTGCAGAAAGTATCCAAAGGCTGGGCTCCTCAGTGAAGCTGATTTCCAGCCTCCTACCCTGGCTGTTTATTCCAGGGGCCTATTAACAAGCACAGGAGGATTCTTTCTGACATTGCAGAAAGCAGATTTCATCAGTCTTGTAGTTGGAGAAGAACGATTTGTGCTGAGACTTCAGAAGGAGACACCCAGACAAATCACAAAAGTTTCTTTGGGGAGGTGATGAAGGAACAGGCCAGCAGCAGTGAGTAAGCATGAGGCCAGGGCATCCTTATTAGACCAGCCATTGTCCATCCTGTAAAAATGCTACTTTTTTGATATGAAACACTGGAACTATGCTTTAATTGCAGAACAGTCACTGTTTCAGGTGTACTCACTAAATTTGCATGTGGGTGGAAATCCAACAATTCTGCCACTTTGTATGATGGGATCCAGGGCACAGGGTCCAGACATGGTCAGAAAACAACCCTACCTTGCCACTACCTTCTTGGATACTCAAGCCCACAAGCAGCCTCCATGGCACTGCCACCGGTGACAAGCTCCCACAGCATGGCAGAAAGGTGTTGCTCCTCTGTCAGGCTCTGTTACAGCTTGCCCAAAGATGGACATTTCTGGGCTGCACCTATTATTTTGGTGGTTGCTCTGACCTTTTCTGCAGCAGATGTGTCTCCAAGAAACTTCTGCTGGAAATCAGTGTCCCTCCTGCAATACCAGGTTGCAGGGAGGCTCCAACCCCACCGCAGTTGTCACAAGCACAGTGGTGATGAGGAAAGTAAGGGCAGCTCTCCCTCACTGCAGACTACCTGCCTCACCCTCCGAAGGCCTGGAAATAACTATTCTCTGCTCTTTTTAGAAATAGGTTTTAATGCAGTGGAAGACATGTTAAAGACAGGTTATCCTTTCCTTTTGTGTGTCTCTCTCTCTCTCTGGAAATAGTGTTCTTCCAACATTTTCTGATTGCAGACTTTGTCACCTTTAATTGCTCTTTTTTACTCCTGTGGACTCTCCAGTTTGTTTCTGATTTCCTAAAAGGAGACCTCATCAGTGCTGAGTACAGGACAATAATTGCCTTCTCTGCTGCAGAGAACTGATCTGCTGTTAACTGCACTGAGTTAAGTACTGCTGGCACATTAGGAGGGGGAAATGGCCTCTGTGCTTTGCCACCAGCCTCATTCTCATCAGGTGTGAGCCCACAGAGGTGGAATCAGAGGAGAAACATGAAAGACAGTAGAAGGAGGAGCTATAAAGAATAGGTGCAGCACTTAGTGAAGTGATTAAAAGGGAATGAGAGCAATAAAATGGGAGACAGACAAGCCCAGCCCCAGACTAGGTATGCCCGCCAGAATAGAGAGCAGTGAGAAGCAGAAAGGAAAAGGCAGATAAAACCATATTCCTTGTTTTTAAGCAGTTCTGCATTTATCAAGATCTCACATCTGCGGGCTCTGGTGCTTGGGGCTTGGAGTTACAGGGCTTTTGTTTAATATTCTTCTCTTAAGTCACTGAATTGGACACCATACTGCTGCCATCCCCAACATCCATATGGCAAGGCAATCATTCTGGTGGTAGGTATCTGGAATTCCATTTTGGTCATGTTGCATTTGACAACACAAAGAGGTGTCAAAAAGAAAAACAAAATGCCTGTCTGAAGGGAAGCAGAATACAAAGCAATGGATTCAAAGCAGAGAGGTAGGAAAGAGTTATCAGCAAAATGAAAATCGACAAAGTCCCAATCACCACCAGCCAGTAGAAATCCTAGTGAAGATGGCAAGTGCCAGGTACTGAGCATGTTTGCATACCTAAGCACTGTACCTTGTCTACAAGGAAGACAAAGTTCTCTGAGAATCTGGGCACTTAAGTGTTAAATCATACATTCCCTGCTTCCACAAGCAAAAGACTGCTAGCATGAGAAGTTTCAACCAATGTCATTAACCTCTGCAAAAACATTTCCTTTCCTTGGGGACGTAATCTGTGAGCAGCAGGGTTGAAGAGAGTTTAACTGAGTCCTACCTGTGAATCTCTTGTACCCTTGGTTTGTGTGGGAGTCTCACAATCACGTCAGCTCCATTTTTATGGTTTCTGTATCTTCTTCTGCATGTCATGCTGTTGCTCAATAACTGTCAGTGTGCAGTTTTGTCAGGAAATAATAGTGTTTATTCTCTGAGAGACTTTGCATGTTCTTCTTCATATTTTGTAAGCTTCCATTCTGAGTCACTAGTACCTAAGGGACAAAGGCAAAGGGAATAACATGAGGAAAAAATAAAGACATTGCTTGACATTATATTTAGCTAGTAGAAGGAATTACTCTCAACAATTTAAGCCTACATTCTTTATTTTGTGAAACTGTTAAAATATTTTTTTCAGGGCTGCTGAGAAAAACAGAAAAGGGTATTTTCAAACTTATACCTAACTTCTGTCCTGTGACAGGGGACAGTCCAATGCCAAACAGAAACAATAGAGCAGGTGTTGGAGAAGCAGTGTAATGACCCAAAAATATGTATGCCCACTTAACCACACTAGGCCATAAACCAACAACTATAAAGACTAGTGCAGAGTGACAAGTGTGTGATGATAAGGACTGGACAATTTCTGTGGTACTTCAGATAAGGCTTCCAAGAGTACTGCTTTTTGTAAAGTTCAGGCATGGGCAAGGAGGTAAAAATCTTCCTTTGCAGACTAGGTGAAAGTGAAGCCTTCCCAGGAGGTTGATACACCCAAACTTTGTGGTGGGTCTCTGAGCTATGGTCAATGTCACACACCAAACTGTGGTTCAGCAGAAGTAACAGAGCCAAACATCCTTGCTCAACTCCAGTCTCCCTGATGTAAGCCAAAGCTTTGCCTGCTGATGGCATCTCTTTCAGCACTACCTTTGACTTGGACTCTCAGTTTCTTACATGCTTCACTGGACAATGAACTTCATTTTAGTTACCACATTTAAGACTAAACATGGTCAGATGCTGTATCAGAATCTCCTGCATACTTCATTTTGCTCAACTCTCATACTGAGCTCGCCGAACTATTTTGACTCAGCACTTTTTCCAGAAAAGCCTCCCATCTTCACACAAAGACGCCATTTCTTTCATGGCTTTGTTCCACCATGGTTAAAAACACATATACCTCTCCTCTAGCCTGAAATTCTGATCTGACTTCTATTAGTTCCCTGCATGCCTTTCTTTTCTACACCAAAAGCACCTTTCTGGTACTTGCACTCTAATGCCACTTGTGGGGAGGGGACAAACAAGATTTCTTGAATGCTTTCTCAGCTTCCCCGCACAGGGACTATTGGGCAAAACTATCTGAATTATTGCTTAAAGTGACATTGCTTTTAGAAATCAGTCAGAGTGAAAGGCACTTCATCAAGTTTTGCTTCCTTTTCTGGGGGAAGGAACTATTTTATAACGAAGTAAGGTCACACTTTCTAAGTGAGCACCTGTAAAAAGCAACCCAGCAGAGCTCAACTTTTCTAAAATTCATACCTGCAGCTAATTAAAACATTTTTCAAACACTGCGACAAAGGCAAGGCCCAATTTCTGCATTTCAAGATGGTTTTTGCCTCTCTCTCCCCACCTCCTGCCTCCCACACCATTATCTCTCTTCTGCAGTATTTCCTGTGGTCACGGACAAATGCTGTGTTCCTGTATTGAATTTTCAGCACCGCATTTCTAGTCTTCATTTCTCAATTGCATATATCTCCAAAGACGACATTAGATCCACCTGCTGTGGCATCAACTGCATGTTTATATTTCAGCTGTATTATTAACTCTGATCCCCAAACTACTTTCCAGGCTGTGATCCCACACTCCGCAGGGCAGGCCACAATTCCCCGTCCGTTCATGCACAACCTTGCACTGAACAGTACCAACCCATTTGTCTTCAAATGGCTTGCTGAACAATTCAAATTGCTCCTTTTGTACAGCAGGGTTTTGCCCCTGGTTTTCCAGCCATTGTGCCATAGTGTCAACAATATTTTCCAGCCAGTTTGTATTTTCCTTCAGATACTGGTAAAGATACAGAATAAGCTCAATAGCAAATTTTTTAGAACACATTGAAAAGACCCATGTTTATGGTAACTTCCCTTAGAAACTGCTTGTTTCAGCTAGCCAGTCCTTAGTGCCTACACATTTCAGTGTCAAACAGGATTTATTTCTATATCAGAAAGATACTGGTCTGATAAGATCAAATCATTACAAAGAATCTTATACCCCCATAGCTGCCTTCATCAACCAAACTCTTAATCTGAAGGAATGAAATAAATTCTGTTTTAACAAGTCCTGTTTTGCATAAAACTGTGTTGACTGAAATCACTTATATTCCTGCCTTTTATTTCTCTACTAATTGAATCCTGTATCAATTTTTCCATTATTTTGCTCAGGAGTGATGTCAGGTCAACCGGTCTACAATTTTCTGGGTCATCTTGTTTACCTATTAATAGCCATCTTCCAGTCTTCAGATATTTCACCAGTGTTCCAAGTATTTTAATAGAATATTTTCATACTCTCAGTAAATATTTTCTTTTTCAGTGTGGGAGGGGGAGTTGTTTGTTTCTTTCTTTTGAGATTATGGAAGCAAATTACTTAGACTGTTGATTGAAAATCCCAGTTGATTTACCCCTAGTTTCCAACAGAGTAGGGAGCATTCATGCTGCTTCTTCCAAGCACAGAAGATAGAAATAACTGGAATATTCTTACCTCTCCACTGTTATCAACAGCTTTTCCACTCCCATGTAGGAACTTATTGGCCTCATATGCCCCAAAGTTCTTTGGTCCAGCTAAGCATGACATTTCTTCTGATGACCCTGGCCTTCCTCATAAACTCTTTTATCCTTCAAAATAACCTTCTTACACAGTGTTGACTATCTTCCTCCCTCTCCCATCCGTCTTTTATCTTCTGTTTTATCTTCATCTGCAGCCTTCATTCATTGCCGTCACAAAAGTCCTGGATTCACGGCTTTGAGGGCCAGCAAATACTTTTTACTGATATCATCACACGCTCATTAACTTTCTCCCCACTCCTGTGCTGATGTCCAGTCCTGGAAGGTTTCTAAATTTACTTGCTCTTTCCCCTCTTATCCACTAGCAGGAATATACTTTCTACACAGAAGTATTGCATGTGCTTTTCTGTTTTTTTCCCCTCTGTAAAAAGCCATACTCGCCCCTGACACACACACAGCTACAGCACCCTCTCCCTTATGTCTGTCCTGGCATTTCCTTGCTGTGTCTCCCCCTCCATTCCCAAACTCAGTATCAGCCCTACATATGATTTCAGACTCTTGCTCACCCCCTGTCTTGCTTCATTCATGCTCTCTGCCACTCCCCAGAGGTGCTGTGATGCAGGGAGACATTATTTCTACATGCAGCAAATCCTGAGTGTGGTACACCTCTCTGCTCATCTCACAGAAAACATTCAGGTTGGCAATCCAGTGTCTTCACAGCTGATGTGAAAGAGCTATTCTGTAAGTGTCTTTCAGGGAGCACCAGATGGCTCAACTTAATTTTACTGGCATTGATGTTATTGCTCTATGAAATGAATTAAAATCATTTTAGGAGCTTTCCCTGTTTTCCCAACATTTAACAATGAGGTGTGGAATATTGCTGTTTCAGAAAGAGGAGGTTTGGGAGACACTGTGCAAGAACATGACAAATGGCACCTAAAGATAGTCTGTGAAGATATAAATATCACATTTGGAGGCTTTTTCTTTAAATGATTCCCAACATTGACTTACAGATATATATCTCAAGGATTTGATTGCTGCGGTGGAGACACATTTTGGTGATGAAACCAGCATAAAATATGTATGTATCATTTTTAAATCTAGATTTTAAACTTCCTAGTATAGAAAATTCATGTTCTCAGAGGATTCCACATTGAGCCTTATGACTTGCTTGATGTAACTCATCTGAACTCTTGGCTGACTTTGAGCTTGGCTCTCAGTTCTGTAATGACTATGGATACCTTTCATGAAAGTTCATACCCAAGTACATCACCAAAGGACACTGGCACATCAGTTTTTTTGAGACAACATGTAAGTAATTAACAATCATAACCATTGCTTTTTGCTTTTCTTAGAAATTACCAACTTCCCAGCAGCTTTGGCTTACCTCTAAAATTCACAAGATCCCATTCCTAGCAATTGGGTTTTACTAATTTCTTACCTCTGGACTTTCTCACCCCTGCGTACATGAGCCTTCTGGTTCTGGTAAGACCCAACTGTGATTAACATCTTAGTGCAGCTCTTACAGACTGCATGGTAGAGGGATAGAAAAGGTAGTTTATGCAGACAGAGTAAAGCCTGTGGGGAAAGTGGTTCAGATCACCACAGAGACCCTGTTCAAGTGCCTCAAGGAACCACCAGCCTGTTTTGTTGGTTGATACTTCGAAAGCTTGTACTCTCAATGCCTTAATCCTTCTGCTTCCAAAGGGATAAGCATAATTTCATGCCCCAGCAAAGACATGCAGGGTCACCACTACTGACCGATATGACATCTCTGTTACAGGCCCCTGTCACAAAAAAACCATCATCTCCACACAAGCCACCTTCCCAGATGTTACAGGGCACCTCCAGGGCCTATGGCTTACATGATGGCAGTGCCTTGCAATGGAGTACCACACAGCGACGGCTGGCCTGCTTGGGTTGAGCCAGCTGCAGAAACAGACACAGGTGTTGCTGTGCCAGTGATCCCTTTGCCCTAAGGAGATCTTACCAGCAAATCCTAATTATCTCGGGTGTATGTTGTGCCAATGTGACCATTTCTCTTCCAGAAGCCAAGGGATCTCCCGCCACGCACAGGGACAAGCAGCATGCTGCCTGCAGATGACCCCCATTGGAGACCTCCATGCAAGGCAACACTGCACAGCCTGCACTGATCAGCAGGCTTCACCTGAAGGGTTTCAGCAGAGACCAAATGATGGAAGGGCAAGTCCCTGCATTAAAAAATAACAAGTCTTGTATCAATAAATACACCTGGAAGATAGTATTTCTGACTGCCCTAGTAACAGCTCAGGGAGGCACATCCTGGTCTGGAATATGGGGAAGAAATCACAAAGATCCTGGTTAAGTGTTTGTAAAAGGCAAGTGCCAGTATCAAAAGGCTCTGGGTCTGCTGCAGAGCAAGCAGCGAAGACCCTTCTGTTGCTGGGGTCATGCTATGGTAAATCCAGCCCCAGGACCTTGGGTGCATCCGCTGGGTCCAGTCTGGGGACTTCCACAGACCCTCAGATCCCTTTTTCTCTGATTACAAGAACCTCATCAGCAAGAATCTGTCAGGTCATTTTTCAAATTAAATGTCATTCTGGTTATATCCGGTGGCAGAAATTGAGCAAAAAGGTGACCCCACCCCTAGCAGTTCTCAGCTTCATTTCAGCCGAGGAGCTGTTACATCTCAGCCTCTCTCACGGGCTAGCTGCTATTTCTAACCTGCCCAGTGCTGCATTATGTCAAAGGTCATTATTTATTCAGAAGAAACAGAGGGTGAGATAGCATCCCAGTTCTGTGACAGGGATCAATAGGTGCCTTTTCTATAACAACAGCAACTTTTTTTTTCTTTTTAAGGCCTCATTTCTGAGCACTTAGAGAATCGTTTCTAATGCTGCACCATTAGGGATTGTTAGAAACATCAAAGCACTACTAAACGATCTATTAAAAAACACTATTGTTGCAATTGCTATTATGCTAATCTATGTATGATCTTGTTATTTTACATAGTCACAAACTCCCAAAGCTAAAGAAAGCTAACTGCATAAAGACAAGGAAAATAGACTTTCATGGAAAATTAGTTACCTGTTAGTATAGATAGTTTTATTTTCTTTCTTTATCTTAACTTCACAGGCCAGTGCCTTCTTTTCTTAGCTGCTTCTGGGAAACAAGAAAATGAAATGCAACATAGTCAATTATACACAGCTGTAGTTCTCACTTTCCCCTCAAAAAGAGCAACCATCACAAAAATCACTCCGAACAAAACAGCCATTTTGCTTCTTGGCCAAGCAAAGCAAAACATCTACAACTACTACTACTACCACCCTAATAAAAAGTGCATTAAACTGGTGGAATCAGGCAAGAAAGAGTAAAGGTTGGTTTATTTTGGAAAAAAAAAACCCAACAAAAAAAACCCAAACAAAGCACAAAACAAACCAAAATCCAGAAAGAAGACCAAAGGGAGAGGGACTAATGTTGCATTTTTGAAATGCAATGCAATACAAATCCAATCAAACCATTTGGCAAACCTGCAAAAACCAGGGACATTCTTGGATCTCCTTGAAAATCATAAAGGTTCTCTAAAATTAGTGAACAAGATCAGAAGTCAGGCCAGCATCAGCTACACAGGTACATACTTTTACTACCTGTTCTTCAAAAAGAATAACAGAAAGAAAACAATGGGGGAAAGCAATTGCATCAGATTAAGTTCTGTATTTAATGGAGAGAAGAAATGGTCACCACAAGGGAGAGGGAATAAATGTTTACTCTCTTCTAACTGCATCTGTTCTATTAGGTATTTTCCAGTAGGATATACATTAAAAATCCCTACAAACCACACAGTAATAAGGATGGATTTTTTAGTGCCAGGGTATGGAGACACCCCAGAGGAAGCTCAGCTGTCCCTTAGGCTGCTATCTATGCTCACAAAAGAGAGAGACTGCCAACAAATATTGTGAAGGCGGAAAATCCAGAGTACACAATTTCTCTGGTACCAGGCAGAGCTGGCAGCAGAACCTAGGAACAAGGCAGCAAATAAGAGAAGCTTCAGGCTAGTGTCTGTTTTTCTTTGGGTCTGTGAAAGGACTCTGCATGTAACTAAGAGTGAATCAAAGCTCTCCAGTCATTACTGCTCCCACTGGTATATGACCTTGCAAGCTGAGGAGGGGAAGAGTTGCTTTGTCTCCAGTTAATAATGAAGATAAGGAGAAACTTGAAATGTGAACGTGCATGAAACAGCACTTGAAGGGGGTGGGAGGAGGAGAAGGAGGGAAATAGGCACTGATTTGTGTCAGAAACTTGCCTGTAGCGTTGCTCAGACAGTGAGAAGATTGGTGCCCCTGGGAACTTCATTCAGGAAGGGCCAGGATGGAGGAACAATATCCTATACCATACAATAGCAAAATCAGCTAGAACTGCTTTCAGGAGAAAAAGAAGAAAAACAGGGTTGCTCTCAAGAAAACAAACAAACACACAAAATCCCAGGTTCTTCCAGACCTGCAAACCTTTCCATATTGAAATGAGTTAATACATGTCTCTCAGGAAACACCATGCATCCTGAGGTGCCTGTATGCAGTACTTGCCCAGCAAGCAGGACCACCCATCCACAGCTTTGTCAGCAGGGTGCAGGACAGCCAGGCTTCATGAGCAGAAGTCCAGAGCAAGGACCAGTCTGAGAGGGACACTGATGTTAGATGTGCTGCCCAAATGTAGGCAGACATGAGAGGCTGTTGCCTGGTCTTCCACGACAGCTAGCTGGGAGCCGTGGCTGCACCCCACCGCAGGGATGCAGCAAACTGCCTGCCACTGCCCGCTGGCTGCAAAGACAGCCTGAACAGGTAGCTCAGAGCCTGCCTTATACTGTAGCCAAGTACAGGTGAGATGAACCCTAAACCTGCAATCTCCCTGCTGCCCCCCAACAACTCTTCCTCTCCAGAGTGCAGGACAGCAGGGAGAAATACAGTGACAGTTTTGTTGCTGGCCCCAGAATGGCAGCCCAGTTCTGGCCCACTACAAATAGGTAAGTACCTTGTGCTTTCATATATCAGTCTGGGATTAAGGCTGCAAAAAGACACTTAAATTGGGACTTAAAGTCTGAGATTACTATCACTGTTGCCTGGGAATACACCTGCGAACCCTTAACTGAAGGAAGAGTTACTGCCTGGGGATTACTGGACGTGATTTTTATAGGTCAGATTTGCTTTACCTGTTTCTAAGCACCTAGCAATAGCTTTTTTTAGTGTATTTTGGCATTTAATTGCAGAACTTATTTTATTTCTATACTAATTTTGCTATATTTTTTACTAATTTATCTTACAATGAAATGCAATCATTTTCTGTAATATTCCTCCTACTACTTAACCTACTTAACAAATTTCAACTCCCTGCAACATAATGCATATAAAATTGATTTTAATTTCATAAGCAGTGGAAGCATTTTTACTCTTTGCATTTTTATTGCAGACATTTTAGATATTTTTCACATACTGGGAATCAATAATGCATGGTCTGAGATCAAACACAAAGCGATGATCCTCCAGACTGAGCAGTTTTGCTTTTAAATTCTTAAAATGTAATATCAGGCAAGATAATCTCTTTTAAAAAAAAATACACAGAAACAGAGCGTCTTTTGTTTCTAATGTGTTATTTGATCCAAATCTTCATTTAAAAAATAAATTGGTCGGGTGCAGTACATATTCTTAAGCATTAAGCAGCCAAATGTCCAGTGATTTCTAATGCTTAAGAATATGTACCACACCTGCAGTATGCAGCTTGTTAGGGGATGAAAAATTGAAGTGCTTTACTTCCTTCAGCTGAGGATAAATATTGCAGTAGTCTATAGCTGAAATGCAGGAGCCAACACTGGAATTGTAATAGCGTTATAGTAGTTTGAATAGGAAGTAGGATCTGCCATGACAGATGTAATATGCACTCACACATCTCTGCAACAAATACATGGGCCAGACAGAAGGTAAGAAGTAAAAAAGATGAAGTATTTAAGAACATCTGCTGACTGGTATTAAAGTCAAGTAAAACATACAGGTTGCTGAAGACCCTGACCTTTATGTAGTCTACTAAATAACATTAGCAACAAAATACGTGTGTCCCTGTATGGAACCAGACTGGAGTACAAGGGAAAAGAGCCAGGAAAAATATTTTGCAGTCTTGATCTGCATACCTGTGCACTTGTTACTATTCACAGAAGTGCTCAGTCCAGCCCTGCTCCTGATTCTTTTCCTATTTGAATTAAACCATCATCCTAAGAAAGCACAGGACATGCATCCTTGACCGTCTTCAAAGAAGACAGGACATGCAACCTCCAGCCACAAGTGTAGGAAACACCCAGCTGATGCATTTTTCTACAAGTGACACCTACCAGCATCTTACATTGGGCAATAATTTAGCCTAACACCCTCAGGCATATACAAAGGGCTCAGAAAACACTGGAATGTCATCCAGATAGCCAGTGGGTTTTTGAGCCCACGGCTGAGATGAGGTTTCTTATTGTGGACTCTCTGCCTCTGAAAATGCAGAGCAGACCCACTCAAAATTTTCTTCTGATGGACTTACTGGTTTTAATTATAAATGTGGTCTGACAAAAAAAAAGATATATCTGGGCCTGCAATTGGGAATGTTTTCAGAAGGTTTTGCTTGTTTGATCAGCACAACACTTCAGCTAAGCAACTTAGTAATTGGCTTATGCTGTTTTTCCCACTTCACAAGTTTTTGCAATTGCACACTTCCCTTGCTTAATTCTAAAAGGAGAGCTCCTCACTCTGCCTTCCAGGGAAAGGAGCCCCTTGAGGGGAAAGCAAGCCATAGAATTGTCACAATTGAACTGGGAACAGGGTGGGCACAGGGCACATTGTCCATCACGTCAGGGATTCACTTTGGTAGCTAGAACTGACAGTTTAGATGGAGTCTTAAACCCAGCTGGCTGTCCCTTGAGAGTTGCTTCCAAGTGACTGACTATTGCTGGCTTCATTATGTTCAGAAATAAATACTATTTGCTCATCCAGGATTGTCGTATTTCTTTTAATCAGTTTCATAACTTGTTATCCTGGTTTCAGCTGGGATAGAGTTAATTTTCTTCTTAGTAACTGATACAGTGCTGCTTTTTCAATTTAATATGTGAATAATGTTAGTAACACACTGATGTTTTAGTTGTTGCTAAATAGTGCTTACTCTACATCAAGGACTCGTCAAGTTTCCTACACTCTTGTGCACCAACAAGGAGGTACACAAGAAGCTGGGAGGGAGCACAGCCAGGACAGCTGACCCAAATTAGCCAAAGGGATATTCCACATCATATGACGATGTGTTCAGTATATAAACTGAGAGGAGCTGGCCGGGAGCCACTAATCGCTGCTCAGGGACTGTCTGGGCATCAGTCAGAAGGTGGTGAGCAATTGTCCTATGCATCACTTTTTTCCCCTTGGGTTTTATTCCTCTCTCTCCCTCTCCTTTCCATTACAATTATTATTGTTATTTGGTTTTTTGTTATTACCTTATTTCATTTATTAAACTGCTCTTATCTCAGCCCATCAATTTTACCTTTTTCTGATTCTTCTACCTATGCCACTGTGAGCAGGGCAGGTAGTGAGCAAGCAGCTGTGTGGTACTTAGTTGCTGGCCGGGGTTAAATGACAATACTTGCCAATTGAGTAAGGAAAGGAAAGTCAGGATAACAAAATATTCACTCTAAACCTGACCAGCTTCATTGCAGATGTGGGGACGTTTCACATTGCAGCCACACGGAAAGTGAAAGTCCCTAGTAACGATCAGAGAAGAGCTGGGTGCTCTCTTAGGGTCCAGCTAGGCAGGGTCTGCTCTCTCCCTGCTGACAAGGCAGAAAATCCCCATGCAGGATCATGCCTCTTCTTCTGATAGATGCCATTTACTGAACAGGGAGCAGCAAAACCTCACAAAAAGGGCCAGCATGTCAAGCCCAAACAGAGGCTAAGTAGTAGGGTTTGCTGCATTAGGTTCTTCAGATGGACCTCCTGGAGATGAACTTGCACCTTGCAAATCAGAGCGGGAGCCTGAAGGATTGCCATGGCAATCCTTGTAACAGTACCAGGATAAGCCCTAACCAGGAGCAGTAAGATGAGGAGGTTACCTGCTGTGCATGACACCACAGTAATGCATCCCAGCCACTAACCCCAGCAAAAGCACTGGCCTTCCCGAGGGCTCGGCAGTGCCCTCAGTAGCAGCAGTTCCTGAAGTCTGTACAGTGGAGGTGCAGAGGTGCACTAAAGCAAAGTAAAGACAAACATAGAAGTGTGAATGCTTCGAAAAGAAATCCCCTTCCCCTCCAGCCCCAAGCCCATGACTTTCAACAAAGTCTTACAAATCTGGAGAGATATAGCAATGATTTTTGAGCAATCGGGATGAGTAGCTGCTAACCTTCATCCCCCCCAGGCTCAGAACAGGGGGTTAAACAGCTGAATAAGCAATTATTGAGTTATTAGGATGTTTCACTATAGGTGTCTTTTCTCATGTTTTTCTGAAGTTTCCAGTTTTGCTCATGACTGCTCCTACAGTTTATTTGGCATTCTGTAAAAAAATTATCCTCTTTCACCAAAAGCTAGCAAGAAGGAGCTTCTAGCAATGAGGATTTAGCAATTAATTATACAACCACCATTCAAAAGCTTTCACAAGATCAAGCTAATACTCGGTCTTATTTTCTTTTTATAAATCCTTACTTAGATTCTAATTTATTTCTTCAACAATGTTTTTATTTGTTCTCTATTTGACTTCCTATAGCAAAACCACAAAGACTACAATCCTACAAGGACTTACCATAGGCTGATTTCTAAGAAAGTATGCCTTTACTGGGACCAATTAAGTACTTTCAGTTAATCATAAAGCAAGTGCCTTTGTGAGTTGGAAAAAGTATCACACAGAAAGATCATAAAACAATTTATGTGCAAGGGGTCAGAGGGGATTTCATTTCTAGAGGTGTGGAGGTGTGTAGGGGTTTGTATAACAAAGAAACAAATCCTATGAAACATCTTATTAAGTGCCTTGAACTTTTTTCCAACAAATCATGTAGCTTCTGCAAGTTTATTGTGCACTGTATTTGATGAAATCTAGGTTTTGGTGAATAATAATGTCATGGCAAATATTTTTTCCTAACACATTTCAGAAAGCTAGCAGCTGTATGAAATCAAACCCTACCTAATTGGAAGTGTTCATCTAACAACAGTGAAAGCCCTTCCCAAGTCCCTGAGTCACACACTGACAGTAAGAGAAGAAAAAACACATTTCCCCTGCAAGGCTTCGCAGTCCCACTGAGCGGCTGCTTCCTAAGGGGTCCACATACAGCTTGCAGCCACCCCAGACTTCATAAGGCAGCCCTCTGCTGGGCAGGGGCTTGGTCCACCATGACCACAGGGAGCTGGGGGCACACCCTGAGCTTGGCCTACCCTCCGTCTGCACTGAGGCATCTGCACCACCACCACCAGCATCTGCTTCATCCCGCATGGGAGAGACACCAGACCCTTCCCTCTCCTGCATCCCTCCTCCCATCCATCTGCCCTTCAGAATGACTCACAGCTGAAGAGCTCAGGCAGGGTCGTTAATAAAGCCAACTGAATATTACTTTTGGGTGGGAGTCTCTAAAGCGTGAGGTTTAATAGTTCTCATGATTTACTTTTTTAAAATGAAACCTCTAAATCTTAAATAAATTAGTAAAATGTCAGTGGAAACCATTCTTGCAAAGGGCTTCAGTCCTCCCTTGACATTTTTAATATCCAAACCCAGAGTATTTTTAAAATATTTTATCTTTTTTTTTTTTTTTAACCAAAACTGCTTACCCAACATAGGAAGGGACTTCTGTTTCATAAGAAATGAAGATACCATGGCAACTGTAACAGTTGTTTGCATTTTGGCTAAGAAACTAATTTTCCAGTGAACAAAGCAAGTCCTGGTTGAGTGTTTTCACCTCATTTTGAACAGGAAAAGCCTTCCTGCCTAGGGTCATGTGAAGCACATTGCACACGTAAGCATGTGTTCCTGCCAGCTAGATGGACAAATAACCATCATAACCAGAGAACAGTAAAACTTACACAAAAAGGAAGTGTGGGATTTCTTTGCCCCCTGGATCTTGGAGGACGGAAGAATGAGGTGCCTACTAAACTAAAGCTGTTACTCTTACTCAGCCTCTTCTTTAAATGGCAGTTGCTTCTCATGTTTTCTATTATGAATGGAAAATAATAAAATAGGGCTTGCTGTATGCAACTGCTGGGTGGTATTTATTTATAGCTCTACTGGGGATAGTGTGACTGGCTGGGCAATGCAGCATTAATAATCTTTCCAGCGAGAAGCAGGAAAGTATTCTCAGAATAAGAATTAGGCATTAAGAACCGTATTGTATCTATTTGGGAAAATTGTATGCTGGGCAGGGTAGAGGAGGGGGAGAACTGACTGCCCAGCACATCCTAGAGGGAGCATGTGCTGCAGAGGAGGATACCACATGGTCCTCTCAGCTAGCCAGCCCTGTGGGGTGCTGCAGAATGCACAGCAGCACAGAAAGAACTGAGTGTTGCTTTCTTCCCATGCCCTGACCTTCTCTGCTGGAAATTGCCACAGAGCAAAGGCAAAGAAGCATTCTTGCTTTCTGCGAAACAGAAAGGCCAGGTGTGGTGTTGGCTGAGGTGCTGGTGTTGCATGGTTGCCTGGGGCTAGATGACCTTGCAGCATGAAATGGGAGCTAAAGCACTGAATAAACCCACAAAAGGGTCTCAAAGCACTTCAGCACACACACAAAAAAAAAAAAAGTCATCACATAAACCTATACAGAAATAGAAGCAGCCCAAACACAGCTGAAACTGTGAAACTGGCAAAAGCTGGCAAGGAAAAAGCAGCAGGTCAAATTGCAGCATTATGAGTCCAGCGCTCTGCAACCACAAAGACCAGAGCCAGAAAAGAACAGAGCAATGCAGCAGGGATGACTGAAACCAGGTGGACAAAACAGTGACAACCAGAAGGTGAAGCACAGCCAGAGCAGGGAGAGAAAAAAGCCATACCTCCCACCAGGAAACTCAGCCTTTGCTGAAAGCAGGCATGCTGCCTGGGGGTGATGGCTCTGTACAGCTCTGCAAAGATGAGAATCTAGGGGTACTAAGCAGGTCTGAAAACCACAGGGAGGTATTGCAGCAGCACCTGGCTATGCTACAGGATGTCCATTAACGCAGCAAGAATGTCCTTATTGCTGCTACAGGCTAGGAGGTTTGAAGGAAGACACGGGAACAGTGCCCAGCTGCTTTAGGCTCCTGCATTCTTAGAGTCCCTCTGAGACCTTCAACCCAAGTAACTCGTTGGTAGAGAGGGAAGCTGATGATCAAGTCTATCTGGCCAGGCCTCTGACTCCATGAGTGTCCAGCCCTGATTTCTTAATTTGATATTTAATCTTGATCAGCAGATCTTAGGGCATGCCTGTGTCAAGCCTTCAAAGACTGCGACTCTGCCCTGCTCCTCGTGCCACACCATGGCTATCCTCTTGGGAGGCACCAGAGAAGAGCCATCTCCCACCCCAGCAACCACAGCAGTGTGCCAGCAGAAGATGTAGCATAAGCCTGAAGCCCAAAATCACTCTGACAAATCCTTACCTCACTTACCAAGTGCTGGCCTTCCTTGGCTACCTCCCTGTCCTCACCCCCACTGTTGCAGGAGGCTGCAGTACAGACACAGCCCTGCCATCCATCACTGCCCTTGAAAGCCAGCACTCCCCTGGCTCTCCCTGTGCACAGCTGGAAAGTCAGGCAAACTCTTCTTTCACCTCGGACAGCAGTTCAAAGCCACAGTGTGGCCAGGAGCCTAAAGCAGCACTCCATTTTCCAAGGCAAATTACGGGACGGTGTGTACCTGCAAAGCTGTCTGAGACAGTGACATGACTTGGAGGCTCTCAGGTGTACCCTAGACTGCTGCTGAAGGTGTGCCCTGGGTTTAATGAACCCCAGCAAAGGCCCAGTCCCCAAATGTTAGGCTTGATTGGCAAGTGAGCATGAAACAACCAGAAAGGGAGAGCCAACGGAGGGATACAAGCTATAGGTGTGCAGTGATTCATCTTGGGCATGCTTGAACACTGGGAGGAGTGGGGGCAGGACAATTAGGGGAGCTGAGCCTTTCCTGGTTTGGGTTTTTTATTTCTGGACAGGAGTGGAATACTGCAGAAGACAATTTGGAGGAGTAATTCAAAGGAGACATAGGTGGATATAATGCAAGCATCAAGGAAAGTGAAACAACCTTTTAATTCTGCATGAGCAATACAGAACTGTCCTGCAGTGTGCAGTGAACGCATTACTGAGATCACAGACTAAGGGGGTTAGCAGGCACTTACAAGCCTATCCTGAGCAGCTGCTTCTCTCTCTTTGTAGCATTAACCTTCATGAAACAGAAGCATTCACCAACCTGAAGGAAAAATTGTGGGATGAGAATTTTCATAGGCAGCCCACCAGTAGTCTATAAATATATTTGAGTAGTGGCAAAGGCAGATTTTAAGCACATACAAAAGATTGCATTTGGGAGATCTTTAGAGCACTGCAGAGTAGATGAACTGCTTTTGAAACCTTAAATTGTCATTTTGAATTAAATGCTCATACCTCCTGTATTTATCAAAGCAAATTACAGGCAGTTGTTACTGGCAGCTGGGGAAAGTGATACAGAGAATACTCCCTGTGAACTGTGTGTGATCAGCTCAGTGGAATATGAGTGATTAGGACTCAGGAGCAGCATGGTTATTCCACAAGTCCATCACTTAGCTCCTGTGACAGGACTGCCCATGCACAAAGAAGCAGGTTTGCCTTCTCTCCAAGAGCCCCAAGCTCACTTATCTGGCCATCCTTTTCTTACAATCTCCTGCCTCACCCAGTATAGATCACCTTCAAGACCTTGCAGGGGACACAGAGATGCTCTCAAAACAGCAGCCTTCCCCCTTCAGTTCCAGCCAGTAGGGCCATACCACACACTGGGGGAAGTCACACCAATGAACGCTTCAGCAGCCCTATGCAGGCACTCACCAGGATGGCTTGTGGTCCTCGCATCTGTGCATGTGACCTAAGAGTATACCCCCTTTTTGGATAATGAAGATAAAATTTACAGCCAGATCTTATGGCAACATGTCTGAAATCATGCATGCGCACATTTGCCAGTTGCCTTAGTGCATGGCTCTTCTATTTTTAAGCCTTCTAAAAAACAATCATGGTGAATAGATGGTAAATGAATAAAGGTTGATTTTTTATGCCTGTGCCAAATTAATTATAAATGAGCAGCGAAATATATCCAAAGGGCTATCATCCCATCTACCAATCAATAAGTTGAAAGTATAAATATACTAGAATGATACAAAGTGCCTGTGGCGCACACACACAAATCCAGAGAGCTAAAAAAGGAAGGAAAACATTTCCAGTCTTCATCTGGAGAGATGCCACAGATTTCATCAAGCTAAGCTGAAGGGGAAGAGTTTTTGTAACTACATGATTTTTACATACAGAGCCCTCTGTCTTGTGTTTTGCCAGCAACCTACCTAGGGAGAAGTCAAGGGCTTTTCAGTTTCTCGGACCCTGCCAGCAAGAGGGCTGGGGTGGGGGTGGGGGTGGCACAGGACATTGGGAGGGGACACAGCCAGGACAGCTGATCTGAACTACCCAAAGGGATATTCCATACCATATGACGCCATGCTGAGTACATAAGCTGTGTGAAGAAGGAAGGGGGGAATATTCGGAATTATGGTATTTGACCTGCCCAAGTAACCGTTACATGTGATGGAGCCCTGCTTTGCTGGGAATGGCTGAATGCCTGCCTGCCCATGGGAAGCAGTGAATGAATTCCTTATTTTGCTCTGTTTGCATGTGCAGCTTTTGCTTTACCTATTAAACTGTCTTTACCTCAGCCCACGAGTTTTCTCACTTTTACTCTTCCGATCCTCTCCCCCACCCCACTGTGGGGGGAGTGCGCAAGCGGCTGCATGGTGCTTGGTTGCCGGCCGGGGTTAAACCACATCATCTTTTGCACAGTGATACAGCAAGAGCTAGTCTGCAAACAAATTCCGTGTCTCATAATCCAGTCCAAGAAACATTCGAGACATGTGAAAGAAACCCTACCAAGACATCAACACCATTCACGCTCAGTGTCAAACTACCACACTTCCCTCTTGGTATAAAAGAATGTCAGATCAGGAACAATCCCTGGATGTTGCAGAAACAATTCCTGTGGCACCCAGAGTTGACTTCACATCCCTCTGAAATGGCTGGGCAGCTCTCAAATGCACCCCCACATGCAGGTCAGTGCAACTGCTAGACTCCCCACAGAGTCCATGCTGCTCAGGACAGTCTCCTTGAAACCTAGTGGCTGGCAGCTCCTCATAAAATCTTCTGACAAATTTACCACCATCCCTGTTTCCCAGATGGAAACAACCAGCAGAGATTTTGTATTCTGCCTCCATTTGCTAATGAGCTGTTCAGATTAAGCAAAGACAGACATACCACATCATCCACTGCAGTCACTTGCAAAACACAAGGCTTGAGGATGTTTTCAGTAGTCCCAGAAGTCTCAGCTTTGTTTTAAATTTTTTGTCTCTTTATTCTATACTCCACCTCTAAGGAGTTCTAGTTATTTATGGATCATTTTTTCCTTCTGAAAGCCCACCAGGGCTTTAGCAGACCAAGTGTGAACACATATTTTAGTGTTCTCCATAATAAATGCAGAAAATTCATGAGCTGAGAGCTGTCTGTGGTAAACCTGAAGTCTGTAACTCAGCCACAGGCTCCGCCACCCCTGCTTTGAAGACAGACAAGCTGCAATCACACCCTTGTACTTAGCCAGGCTTTCAGCCTTTGCAATTTCATAGGTTCCACATCAACCAGTCCTCACAGACCCTCATCACATGGCCATTCCCTCCAGCCTCTTAATAGGTTTTTAGAAGTTTGTTGCCAAGCCCTGAATGCAGCAGCTGAACTGGAGTAGGTACAGACAGTGCCTACTTTCTCCTCCTACCAAGACACAGTGCTTTTGCTCAGGCAGGGCAGGGCAGGGAACACAGCATAGTCATTGCTAATTCAGCATTGACAACAGTGCCTTGCTCACTTCTCCAGCTCCGTGCTTCCCACATTGTTCTCACCCACAGAGAGAATGTATGCGTGCTCCATTTCAGATTACTTCATACTTTCCCTATTCCAATGCCACTCTGTAAGTTTTTGCTCCTTTTTTTTCCCTTTTTTTCCCCCCAGATTTTGCAGTATCCACATGATCCTATTTCCCTGTCCTCATTACTGTCCACATCCTTGCTCTACACTGGACCAGCCATAAAACATCATCCACATAAACACCCATGCTCCCTTTCCAGGTCACCAGGAGGGACAGCAGCATCAGCTATTGAATACACGAGCCAGCCCCATCATACAGGTGCGCTTCAATTGTTCATTTAAGAGCCACAGGTTCATCAATGCTGCATCAAACAGAAAGGCATTTGTGTAAGGGAACCCAAAGCCACCTTTCTCCCTTCCTCACTCACTCACTTTCTCCTTCTCTCCTCTCTTTCTTCCTCTTTCTTACTCCTTCCTCACCTCTCTTTATCACCCACACTACATTTTTAAGTCCTACTTCATACAACCTTGCATTGCTGCTACAGGATCACATTTGTACTTCCTTCCCACACACAGCTTGGACCTCATTTGTTACACTTCTTTCATCTGTGTCAGTCTACCAGTATGTCCAAGGAACAAGGCTTTCATCTCAGTGGTGCCAAACAAACAACAAAACAAATAAATAAGCAACAGGACAGAGCTACATCTGCTGCAGCTCAGCACAGACGTCCGTTAACTTCACTGGAGCTGTGTAGATTTATGGCAGCTGAGAGTCTGACTTGCTGCTACTCATTTCATGGAGATGTTCTTAGTCATCCCACAGCAATCACCTGGATCAACCTCCCTGACAGACTGCCATCACCACACAACTAGCTGATCATATCAATTAACCTGCATTTGTCTTAGTGGTTCAGAAATTCCAAACAGACGTGCTGTCCTCAGGATTCTTCATGGCCTGTAGCCCAGCCACTTCCAGCTGCCTTCTTCTGTGGGCTGGGGAACTATAAACTAAGTAGTTTATAAATATATATATATATAATTTTATATATATATATAAAACTAAAAATCAAAAGCAGAAATAATATGCCAGTTGGACAAAAAATTCTTGTACATAAGATTTTAGACTGCAGGAGGAAAAAAAATGTGTATGTGCTTGCATGTGTGTGTACATGTGTATTCAAATAAACATTCTGACCTACTCCCTGGAGTTTAAAATTCACCATTTGCCCAGAAATGGCCCCCAGTAAGTTCAGTTACATAAAAATTTCTCTTTCACATGAAACTGTGATTTATGAAGTTAGACGTTTAATAGGATATATAAGAAATAAGTGATAATACAAAAAAAGAGTATCTATCAATTGTCCTTGGCTGGATACTGGGGTCAATCAGGTGTCATCCAATCTCCTGGAGGACTCTGATAGAATAAAAGGAAAGAGTCAAGACATCGACAAGATTAGATTACCTTAGTAAGGTGGGAGGAAAATAAAAGAAAAAAAGGCACGTTGAAACTGGACAGGGAAAATAAGTCAAGTTCTCTCCCAGCACAAGATTAAAAGGACATTTAATGAAATTAAGCTCAAAGTTCAAAACCAAATAAGGTAAAATACTTGTTCACAACTCAGGGTGAAAGAGCGCTTCTCAGGCTAGTTAGGCAAGTCTGATTTAGCAGAGTTAATGGTAACACCTTAAGTGGGGCAAGGCAGAGAAAAACCCTTTTATTAGTGAGCTGGAGAAGGTGACAGAGTGGTCTCTTGTCAAGTTTTCAGCTGACAACAAATGGCAGGGAGCAGTAAATTGATGACAGCCTAACAGCACCCCAGTACCTATGGGGAAGGGATCAGTGAGGTGGGGCCAGGTGCTTCTCATCTTGGGAGAATGAGGGACAATGAGCAAAAGCTGAACAACAGTGCTTCATACCAGGTGTAAGCAGAAGCTTCTCCCTGCATGGACAGCCCAGCAGTGGAGCCAAGGACCCAAGGGAGGTTGTGCAGTCTCAATCCTTAGTGTTTCAATACCTGATTGGACAAAGGTTGTGTCTCTTCCAAACCGATTTATCCTTCAGCCCAATTATTCTTAAGGCTCTTAAGTTATATGTGTAAAGAAGACTGATCCTGGTTACAGGGAGGATCAAGCCCTGGGCACGTGCAGGGCCAGTGGCATCCTGCTGTTCTTGAATTTGGAAAGAAAGCACTGTGTTTGTTCATTCCCTAATTAAGCCACAGTCATATGTTCTATTGCCTGGTAATTGGCAGAAGTTGTGGTCGCTGAGCTGAGCTGAAAGCCGTGAAGAATGCTGGCTGACAAGGTCAATCTCCAGGTAAAAGACCTCATCACATACATGAACAAAAAAGTCACTCTTGCTTTTACAGCCTGTTCATTGTGGGTGAGAGCAGGTGATTTAAAATAACAGCTGCATTCCAAAGCACATTCAGTGTTCCAAGAGTGTGAATGTACCTGAAATGAGAAAATAGCAGTTGAGAGACAAACAGGAAGCAAGCACCTGCAGACACAAAGGACCACTGGCTGAGTATGAACCTGACAGGTTTCAGCAGTTTTGTTTTCTAACATCATGATCCTGCAAGTCCATCGCCAGTGCTCTTTTCCATGACCACAAAATATGTGGCTTCTTCCCGCCCCATGCCCCGCCCCCCCCTTGGAACAGACCTAGTATGTTGCAATGGGAGTGTTTTTGCGTAGAGACTATAGTGTTTTAAAGAAGCTGCATTAGTAAAACCTCACTGCTCCCTCGCACTGGGGCTTCTCAGAAGTTTAAGAATGACTCACTCAGATCTAAAACATTGGAATAGCATGAAGTGCTTTTGTTCCACCTGAGAAGGCTTCAAAAGCTCTCTGCAAGGCCTTTGCCAGGTAACAAACACTGCCCTGAGGTTCAGGCAAACCTGTGTTCCCAAAACACAAAGCATCCTTGGCCAAACTCCTTGGGATTACAGCGTCTAGCTGGATGCTTTAGGCTGTCTTCTACTACACACATCACAAGCTGGACCTGGGACTCCTGTTCTCAGCAAGCTTACTCCGTCCATATTTGCCTTTTGGAGAACAGAAATGCCATTTCATTGGGAAAGCAAACTGCCCAGAGAGGTTGTGGAGTCTCCTTCTCTGGAAATATTCAAAACGCACTTGGATATGACTCTGTGCAACCTGCCCTAGGTGAACCTGCTTTAGCAGGGGTTTGGACTAGATGCTCTCTAAAGGTCCCTTCCAACCCTGACCATTCTGTGATTCTGTGAACCTGTGAATCTGTGAAAGCTAAATTTAGTCACAATTTTAATCATGTTTCTTCCTAATTCCTGGTCCTGCGGAGCTGAAGTAACTATGGAAGATTTTCCCAGGTTTTGTTCAGCTCAACCATTGCCTGAAGCATTGTTAAAGAAGTACTAGTTGCAGGGTTCATCCCAGTAGATATAACTGCAAAAACACATGAAAACTGTACATGGAATTTAACACATAGGGCCTTTTACAGCAAAATGACACGCAGAACTGAATCATGGTTTGACTTGCAGATCCCACCCTGCATTTGACTGGCTCAGGGGAGCATTTTCTGTTTGCTAGCTAAGTTCATTTGCTCTGACAGTAACTAAGTAACTGTCAGGGCATTGTTCACTCTTCTCCCAAAATGCTCCTGTAATTCTCAGGGTTACTTACAATTTAGACAATCCTTTGTGCCCTAATAGAATCTGTCACAGTGTTTCCTTGTTATCTGAATTAGTATGAACCATATTTAGAAGAATGAGAGGCTCATGAGTGAAGTTTAGGCAGCACATGTACTGGATCTGTACACAATTATGGTGAATTAAAGACTCAGTTCTGTACTGTTGTGCAGCTGGCTGTAACACTGAGACCTTCTTCAATGACAGAATCCCAGAATGGTTGAGGTAGGAGGAACCTCTGGAGATATCTAGTCCAAACCCCCTGCTCAGAGCAGGGTTATCTACAGCAAGTTTCTCAGGGTATCATTCAGTCAGGTTTTGAATATGTCCAAGGATGGAGACTCCACAATCTCTCTGACCATCCTGTACCAGTGTTCAACCATCGTAACAGTACAAAAAGAAAAACATCTACCAACAAAAGAACCCTTAGTTCCCATTGCCACTTGTCCTTTCATTGGTTTTCATTGTCCACTCCTGATAAATTTGGGGTCCATCTTCTTTATTCCTTCCCAGCATGAGATTCCTCCAATCCTTCTATTCTGCCGGCTAAGCAGTCCCAGCTGTCTCAGCTTGTCCTCTTATGTCAGATGCTCCAACTTCTTCATCCTTTTTGTGGCCCTTTGCTGGACTCTTACCAGTATGTCCATGTCTCTCTTGTACTGGAGAGCCAAAAGTTAGAGCTAGAGATACCACCGCTGAGCTCAGTGAAAGGATCACCTCCCCCGATCTGCTTGCAACACTCGTGCTAATTCCGTCCAGGATGCTGTTGACCTACTTTGCCACAAAAGCACGTTACTGACTGATGACAGAGAATTAGAGCTCCATTTGGCACTTATTTCAACTTCATGCTGTTGCCAGCTCTAGTGATTTCAAAGAAACTATGCCAGCCTGATCCTGGAGACATGCACTGGTGAACTGCAGCCTTTAAGCTCAACTACCTACATCTTTAAGTTTAGCTTTACAATGCAAACGGTCACTACAGTCCAAACTTGTGCCAGACTGTGGAAAAGGAGTATTCCAGATGGGAATATATTCTGACATCTCTCATGGATGGGTACATCAGTGCCCAAGAAGCTATAAAACAGGGCAGTACAACTGGTGCTCTTGCATGTTTAGACCCATGGCAGAGTTGGCCTTCAGCATTCTTCAGCACCAACAGCAGAGGGGCAGCCCCACCTCACAGCTCTTTCTCATCTTCCTGGATTGTGACAGGCTAGCATGGCAAAGTGACTAGTACTTAATGGTTCTATTAAGTGGATCTGTTAGGTCAGAATTCTTTTGTAGGAGAAAGCTTCAACAATTTTTAACGGTCATTTAGGTACTGAGTGGGTATTTCTATTTCATTGTAAGATCTTTTTCCATTCAGCTAAATCAATCCACAAAATCTAAATCAGTCTAAATTCACTCCCCAGTTGAAAACACAGCACTTACATCAAACAGACAAATCCTTCATTAGTGATACAAATTATCCAGTGTAAGAGGGAAATATTGCTTTCCCATTGTCAGTTGACTGAGGGATGCATAACATTCATGTGCTGAGATAGACTATGAGGCTTCTGAAGTGTAACAGTCACAGAAGGGATGGCTCTCAAGTCACAGCAGAGCCACCCTGATGAGTGGTGGTGTGGGAGAAGGTCCCTTCTTGTGACAGCTTCCCCCTGCAGCAGTAGATGCACCTGCTTTTCTCTCTTCAAACAAGTGTAAATCAGAGCTGTACCAGATGTTTTTGTTGAATAGGCTGCAAGAGCTGCACTGAGTCAGCAGTCACAGCACACCCCACCAAAATGTCTCTGAAAGTTTTAGCTGGATGCTCAGCAATAAAACATATGTAATCACTTAGCAGGAAGAAGAATAGGTCATTGGGGATTTGGCTTGGCTTCTGTTCCTTTTGCTGAACATGCTTTTCCACTTTCTTGTGCAAATAAGTACAACACAGTTTTGCCACACCGCCCCCCTATGACACACCTTTGACTAATCTAGGAACAAGAAAACCATTTTAATTCAATTCTCAGCTAAGGCTACCTTTAGCGCTTCCCTTGTGTATGGCTGCTGTCAAGAATGAGACCTACCCCCTCATGGGACTCTGGCACTATCTAGTGTGACTGCAGAACCCTCCACAGCAAGCAGGTGAGCAGCCACATCCAGCAAGCAGTGAGGAGCCACTGTCTCCTCAGCAGTGCAAGAGCACATCAGTCCTGAGTTCATGGATGGTGAGGTCCTGCCATTCTCTGTCTTGCAGAACACACAGAGATTCAGTCCTGTCCTGAAGATCCAGCAAAAATTAAGAAAGAACCCATATCTGGCTTCTATCTCCATAGAAAAGAAAGCAAACTCCATCCAAGGTTGTATAGATAATTTACAGCAAAGCCAGGAATGAAAGCTAGACCTATTCAGTTCCACTGTAGTTCCTCAGCCACCAGAGTTTTACTGATATACTTCATACATAAATGTTCAGAAGAGCAGGGCACTGTCCCCAGTGCATACTAACCATGGTGGAAGGCCCACGGTAGTTCAGTAGTTTGCCTCATAATAAGAGAAGACCAGACCTGTCCTCTTCATGTCTTCTAAATGAATGGACATAAAAGTAATTTAAGATTTTTATTTTTACTTTCAGCACATTTTACCTAACTGTGAACAATCAGCAACTTGCACAGTTTAAATTACTGTAGTGCAAGAATTCAGACTGACAGTATTCCCTTTGAGACAGCAAGGAGAAAACATCCTGCATATCATTGGGTTTATATCCATGAGAAAAGAGCTTCTGCATGACTGCTCAGTAGCTCCAGGAATGTTACCTGATCTATTGTTCAGTCTATGTGATTTTGCCAACACCTAAATGGACACAGATGCACTCCGTTGGCTCTTAGATTGCATCCTTTAGATTTGGCTTCTCCAAAGGCTGTTCCAACCAGCAAGAAAGTGAAAGGAGAGCAAGTATTATATCACAGATGAAAATACTTGGTTAGGAACAAGTGCCCTGTAAAAGGCTAACAATAATAAAACAATCTTTCACATTTGCTACTACTACATCTGGGGCCCATCTCATGTACTGCTAGTATTAAACATCAATAAATCAAAATGTGTATGTTGCATCAATTGTGTGCAACTCCTTTTACCTATAGAAACAGAATGCCTTAGATTTGCAAACTTGAATATCTTGCAGGTAAATTCCATTTTCTATTATCAAGCTACATATTCTCATTGTGGTAAGCTTTTCATTTAAGAGTTTTAATTTACTGCCTTCAATAACTTTTGTATCACTAAAAATCTCCTGCTTCCTAACAAGCATATTTATTTCTAGATAATGCAAATTCAGTAGAAAATTCTTACAGTTAGTGGAAGAAATTTTGTTAATTATCATGACATTCTGCAAAATGCAGTTCAAATATCTCACTGCCAAGATATTCAACCTGGCCTTTAAACATGGGAAAGTGTTGATGTTGCCAGTTGACAGTGTAGAATGTGTTTTGGGGACAGCTAGGCTTTTACTAAGTAAAGTAGCTTTGTGATTTGCCAAGGCTAAACTCAGAGCAATCATCTATTCCTTTTATTTTTTTTCACTAACAAAAAAACCAAAACAAACCAACTCAAAATAAACCCAAAATAATGAAAAAACTTACATGTATTGAATAAAAGATACTTCCACAATTTCCTTATAATGAAATTATTGTTCAGTGACTCTTAAAAGATTGTCAGATCCTAAGAGACTAGCAAATGTAATGAACTTTTTGTGTTTTTAAACCCAGCTGCATTTCTAATAACATCTTAAAATCCAGCATACACGATCACATTTTCCTTGTGTGCTGATGTCCTCCTTCTGCACCCGAAAAAAGTTCTGCACTCAACCAAATTCAACAGCACTTGACAGTAGGCAAAAGATGGCAAAAATTATAATTTTCAAGCCGTTTCAGAAACATCAGACAGACAGAAGCAAGAGGTCCTATCAGTACCTCACTAAAGAGGAAAATACAATACATGCTTGATCTTTGTAGACATTGAAGAATCCAGACAGTAGAAAGCAGCCCATGCCCCACCAGATACCACAGTTCTTTCTCCATCTCCTTTGTAATGTGGATTCTGTGACAGCAAATAAGGCAAAAAGGAAAGATAACCTTTTTCGATATGTGGGGCAGCCAAAATCACTCAGATATGGCTTCCCCCCTCTGTAGTAAGAAGCAAGACTGATCTTATCTTTAATATGATTTAGGTTGTTTCTTTAAACTCAGCTGACCACCATTCACTTTAACACTTTTCCTTTTTTTTCCCCTCCTTTTAAATCTTATTAGATAACTTCACAACTGCATGATAAGCATGGTCTGACAATCCATCTGAAAAGGATCAGCCCATCATGAAGTAGCCAGGAACCAGGAAGTCAGAGACACACCTCTGTGAAGCAAACAGGCCATTTCATGTGGACATCCTAGACCAGGACACGGTCACACATGCTTTACAACTGACACGGCAAATGAGGTCTCCAGAAAAAAAACGCCCTATCAGCAATGGCAACACATTGTCCATTGGAGCAGACACAGTGTCTGCACATTTCTGCAAGGGACCACAGTCTGTCATGCCAGTGAAGACATGTTACCCTCCAGCCTTCTAAGACTGTGGCAGCCCTAATGCTTTTTGGCTGCTGGGACTTCAAGGAAGAAAATTTTGTAGCAGAACAAAAGAAAGTGTGTAAGGCAGAACATATGGAAGTTCACAAAAGCAATACTGTATGAAATAAAACGGTAAAAGTTATTAATTGCGAGCACTAACAAGAGAACAACAGCCTGACATATACTAGTAAACAGAAGAAGTGGCCATGACAATCTAGCTTTCTCCTACACACCCCCTCTCACACTCAGCCTGAGCTACCATATGCCCATCGTTGTGAATCTTAGACAGCCAGTAAAACCCCCAGTGCGCAGACACACAAACATACAAGAGGTCTGCAAAGTAGTTAAGCCTTAGTAAAAAGCAAATATCTGTTGAAACTTGTTTAAAAATATAGCAAGCTCTTACAGGAAATCAGAGTCTCTGCATGGCTGCAGCTGGGAGGCACCTCTGCCGACCATCTAATCCAAACCTCCTCCTCAAAGCAGGGTCAACTGGAGCCTGTTTCTCAAGGCTGCATTACAGTTGGGCTCTCTCTCAATGGCAGCACAGCTCTCTGGTGTATCACCACTCCTCCCCTTTCTGGATAGTCTGCAGCTGCTGGTGATGCCCTCTGTCCCTCACCCAAGGCATTAATGGAGAGGCAGAACAGCATTGGTACCAATATTCACCCAGGAGTACTGCTGTGGTGACTCGCAGTCACTGAAAGCTGGACTCTGTGCCACTGATCATAGAATCATAGAATGGTTTGGGTTGGAAGGGACCTTTAAAGGTCATCTAGTCCAGACACGCTGCAATAAGCAGGAACATCCTCAACTAGATCAGGTTCCTCAGAGCCCCATTTAACCTGACCTTGAATATTTGCAGGGATGGGGCATCTACCGCCTCTCTGGGCAACCTGTTTCAGTGTTTTGCCACCTTCATCACAAAAAAATTATTCCTTATATCTAGTCTGAACCTATGCTCTTTTAGTTTAAAATCATTACCCCTTGCCTTATTGCTACAGGCTCTGTTAAAATGCCTGTCCCTGTTCTTCCTTATAAGCCCCCTTTAAGTACTGAAAGGCTGCAATAAGGTTTCCCTGCGAATCTTCTCTTCTGCAGGCTGAACAACTCCAGCTCTCTCAGACTTCCCTCACATAAGAGCTGTTTCATCCGTTTAATTATTATTGTGGACCTTCTCTGGATCCACTCCAACAAGTCCATTTCTTTTCTGTGCTGAGGGCTCCAGAGCTGGATGTAGTACTCTAGGTGGGGTCTGCATGGGCAGAATCACCTTCTTCAGCCTGCTGGGCCACACTTCTTTTGATGCAGCCCAAGATACGGTTGGCTTTCAGGTCTGCAAGCATTGGCTTTCTGGGCTGCAAGCACATATTGCTGCCTCATGTCCAGCTTTTCATCCACCAGTCTCCCTAAGCCCCTCTCCCTTGCAACCCTTGGACTCAGTTGCAACATACTTCAAGAAAATCTGTATGATTATGCTAGTAATTGCTCAAATTTTCAGATTTTTTTTTTACCTATAGGCAAAGCCTTTATAAGCCAATGGCTCTATATTGCCTGCACAATGCAGGCCAGGGACCTGGTCAGAGGTGCACTTATGTAGTGACTGCAAATGATCTCACCTACTTGTTCCCTGGCTGCAAATTTTCCCTCCAAAAATTTCAACACATCCCTCCTGTCCTTGCATCAGCCCCAGCTGATGGTGCTCCCTCCACAGTGAAATTACATCTTTTCTTTTGCCATGTTTCTGAGAAAGAGATGGAAACCTGCCACCTTCCTGATTAGACTCCGGGCCCCACCAGCAAAGTGGTCACTTCCTCAGAAGGCTTAAGCAGTTATGGACCATGCTGGCCCAGGCAACACTGCTTCATTTTGGTTGGTAGCAACTATCTGTGGAGGTGGCATGGTGCTGGGACAAGATCCACACAGGTTGGCTAAGGTGACATGATACTCTGCAGCATCGACCTTTAATGTGAATGCAAGCTACACTGGTTGAATGGGTGGTGTGCCTGACAGCTGCTGCTTAGCAGTGTTATATAACTTAATACTTGAGCTGTTTTTAAGTCTAGATTTCAATCTTCTCCACTGGTTTCTGGAAGGGCAGAGTATGGCAGAGAGATGCCTTAGTGCATGGAGTTGTGGCTTTTTTGCAAGACACATTACAAGCCACACCATTGAAATGGCAGAACACAGCAAGTAATAGCTTGGCATCCCTGCTGCCATTACACACCATGTCCCTTCAAACCTCAGTAATACAGCTACTGTCTGACTCACAGACCCGTGACCACCTTCCACAGCAGCTGAGGGAAATAGAAGAGAGGCACGCATGTTTCCTTCCATCCCCAAAAAACACCCTGGGACACGGTGATACTTCTGCTGCACAAGAAGAGAACAGCTCCAGAAGTCGATGGCTGGTGTTGCGAGCAGGCAGACAGCCTCTTCAGACTTCCCAGGTACAGCTGAGGAAACACAGCAGGAAGATGAAGGCTTTCGACGCTGAAGTATTCACACACAGGCTGCAGCAGCTGAGGTGCCCTTTAAATGTAAGAGTTCCCAAGAGGTAGGTGCTGTGCAGGGAGGGGTGGGAAGGGGGCTGGATGTGGCTTCTGCAAACCAACGTCATTGCTTTTGGGTACCTGGCTCTGAAGCTCTTTGACTACAGATTTAAGGGTACACAGATGGCAATAAATCCAGACAGAAAGCAGGTACCTGATTCCCTCAGGAAGGTCATTTCTTCTGACCTACAGACATCAAGGAGAAAGGAGAACAGTTTAAAGGAACTATGGACCCCCAAACATGAGAAGTTTCCTGGTTACAAAGTCCAGGATTATGGAAAGGCTGAGAAAAAGCAGAATGAGTTTTTGAGTCTTGCAGGCTATTTTGATGCAATTTTTATTACCTTCTAAACATAATGAAGTTTTATTACCTTCTGACCTTCCTGCGCTGACCTGTCAGGAGTTTTGAAAAGTCCCTTGTCACCCCACAGGCATGCAAACTGGCATGAACCAACAATCTTGGCTCTTCAGAGAATAGATCAGCAAGGGGAGCAGGGAGCAGCTCCCTGCAGAAACCAGTGGGCTGCCTGACACCAGTAGCAATTGAAGCCCATCTTGCCACAGTGACTGTCCTGAGCTCACCTGGGACACACACTCAGGCCCAGAAGATAGATATTTTAAATAGGCCATCTTGTGCAGACCACCCTCATGGCCCCTACCCTTCAAGCCCAAGCAACATATGTAGCTTGGCACCATCACTAAGGGGCAATGGGGAGGCAAGGCAGTTTAATGGAGGGTGCTGGAAGATGAGGCTTTCTGTTTCAGATGAGCTAAATTAAACTCCTCACCATGTATGGCAGTAGAGTTTGGTCAAGTGTCCTCTGAGGCTGCATCCTTCCCTGTGGTGGGACAGGCCCGTTCCTCCAAAGGGTAAACTCAGCTGACTGATTTTCTGGCTTTAAAACAACTTCTCTTTGGATGGCTATGCTTTTACTGCAGCCAAAGGGGACACAGCAGACATGACAGCCTGATACTTAATTAAGATATTATAGACATAGAGTGGCATTACAGAAAGAAAAGTAAGAAGTGACTAATTAAGGACCTTCCAATAGTCCCTCAACTTTTCAACCTGTAATAGACCTTTATCAGCTGGCTCTTGGAAAAACAAGCAATAAAAGCAATGAAGAGATTCTTCTTCATCAAAAAGCATTTCTTGTTCCCAAACAAACTCTGATGGAGAAGGAAAAGTTTGCTTCAAAATAGAAAAATAAAAGTCTTTTATTGGAAAAGCATATAAAAAATATTGAGTCTTTCAGGTACCAATTTTTATATTATGCCAGTGATTCCTAATACAAGCTGGGCAAATTCTTTAAGTTTTAGGATTAACTCCTCCCAAGACAGTCCACCCCAACGAATCCTGTACTTAAAAGATAATGGTTATTTAACTTAAAGAAGTTTGGAGGTAGGGAGCATGAGGTAGTTCCCTAAAATCGTTCCCTAAAATGCAAGTTTATAGAATGAGGATCAAACCCACAAAGAAATCAGACAGAAATCCTTTTTACCCATGAAAAGGTAACTTTCAAAATCTTTAACTATATGTCAATGTGTGCATAAAATACTGAAGTTAATGTGTTCAAAACAACTACCTAAAAATTAACATGCAAAAATAATTGAGACAGTGGTTTCAATGAGATTGCCAAGTAACTGACATAAGGGATTCAGAATTAACCCAAAATTTCTAGTGTATAACGGAATTATATTAAATATAGGGCCTAAATTCAGCCAGTTGAGAAAAAGTGTTGGACACTGAAAGAACAAAACATGTTTCAGGGAGAGACCATTCATTTTAAGTGTGATTTTAAAGTAATTTAGTTAAAAGTACTCTTGTTTAACTTGTACAAATTAGAGACACAATTCATGCCAGAATTATCACAGAAAAATAGAAAACAAACAGAAATATAGTTGAAGGCATCACAGGTAATAAAATTAACCCTAATTACTAAGGACCACTTCTTTAGCTCTGGAAATAGACAGAGCTACGTGTGTTTCCAAAGCACATGATTATGCCACAGAAGGTTTCTGCTGGTTTAGCTTTTCCAAAACTTTCTAGGGAGGACAAGCATATTTTTTTATGGGCATAGTATGGAAATGTTTGTTTGAAATGAAATCTTACACATAACATCAGTCACAGTAAAAAAGCCATGGTAAAAAAAAACCAAACAAAACAAACAAAAAAAAAAAAAACAACAAAAAACCAAACAAAAAAATAGGAACCACCTATCAGTAAACACAGCAACATTTTTTTCTTTTTTGTTACTTTTGTGGTTCAGATTCAAAATTTCATTGCTTTCAGGAAGTAGAGACTAAAACTGACCTTTGTGCCCTTGCTTCTGCTGCAGTGTCTAACGTAGCTGGACATTTCATGAAAAGCCACCCCACACAATCTCCCTCCATCGTTACTCCAGCTCTCAAATGCCAATTGTTACTCAGATTACTTGATTCTCAAAGTAGAAGAAAGATCATTGTCCTTTTTCCAAAACTATTTATATTTTTTTTTTCCAGGTCCTTTTAATATGCACAGGGGAAATTGTAAGTTACGTGCATACGCTGTACAGGTACAAATCAGGCACATTCATAACTTCTGCTACCATGGACTAAATCTTACTGAGCAAATGGGCATCTTTCTACCAAACACAGTGGAAGTGGGCTGAGCTCATAGGCCATTGAACTATATACATGGGATATGCTGCATTGTATTCTGTAAGTGAACTTTGCAAAAATTATTCTAAAATTTCTTACCCCTTCTGTTCTGAACCAAATTTTATATCAAACCCATTTTTGGTAATATAAATCATTACCTTGTAAAGGTCCATTTTTAGTTTGTATCTACAGTAGTAACATTAGCTATGGAAGAGCGGTCTTTTACGACAATATCAAACTGAGTAAGAAACTGAGCTTTCGCATCTGGCAAAAGAGGTAGCTCCTCAAGAAAATATTTCTTCAGAGGAGCATTTTACATCCCTTTTTCACCAGAAATGTATTAACACAAAACCCCATAAAATAAAAACAAACAAACCAACCATAACCTATCAGGCAAGTAGAATGTAGCTCCAGAGCCGATTTGATTCAGCCTCCATATAGTACCCATGAGTAAAAATTGCTTACATTTTGCTTATGTTCACTCCCTCCTCTACAGGGAATAAGGGAGACATTTCATTTCATCCCAGAGAAAACACACAATTCTTGACTACAGCAGCTACTCTTTACAATAGTGTCTAGTTCTTAACACTGTAATTTTTCCACATAGAAGACAGCAACTAAAAAACCCGAGAAAAATCTATCAATTCATCTAGAGGCATGCAAAATGTAAACATATCCTCAAGACAAATAAAAGTGGGACACTACATCAGGCATTAATAATTTATTTCTTTCTGAATAATTCTAATGATTTATGTTAGTCTATAGATAAAAACAAGAGCTAGAATATTTTTCTTTTCTAGGAGAACACAAAATAATATTGCAGAAAGATGACAGAAGAGCCATGTCTAAATCACTTACATAAAACATCATGTACAAATATTCATTGCTATTAAAAAGACATTGAAATACCAGACCCATGTCAGTCCAAATAATATGAGAGGAAACAACACTAAACAATTATACAGAAATCTGACTAGAACTCCATGACAAAAGACCAACCTGCTTTCCATACCATGCAAGTGATTACCTACAACAAGCACATAAAAAATTAGGAAAGGTAAAGCTTTAAATTTTTTTACATCCTTTTGCACAGATTTAAATGGCTTCACAAGGAGCAAAGCAGAGCAAAGCAGAGCTCTTATCTATGTATACAGACTAGCGGCTCTTATAGGCTGATCAGCTGAGGGCATTAAGAAACCCAGGAAAGTATTTCAAAGCTTCTGTTTAGTAAACACAGCACACCTCATTTGTCAAGGCATATCACACTATCACACAAGATGCAATGCTGCCTAGTAAGATTGCACCTGTGAGTTTCTCCATTGTCAAAATATTTCCTAAAATACATGTACTCTTCTCAAATGGAATAATTTAGCTTGTTCATGTTTAATAAATATGCATATTTTATTAAGCCACTTAAAAATCCCCTCTTCTTCTGTTTAGATAACAACAATGATCTTCTGCTGAGGTTCATTTCAGGTAGCTGTGACCTTGTAGATAGAAAAAGTTGCAGACAGACAGCTTGTGTAACACAGTCATTTGGCCAGTAAAGTGTGCAAAACAGAGATTTTTTGAATTTTAAAACTCTGGCTATAGAGTTCTACATTAACAGTATTCATTTCAACACCTAACCAGCATCAGAATTTGATTTGTTCTCAGATTTGCTTTAAAAATGTTTTCTATAAGGTTTGAGTGCTTAACAAAACAGCAGGATCCCCTTTCTTCTTCTTTTTTCTTTTTTTACTTTGTGAAGAAGGAATTTTATACCTATATCATCTTTTCCTCCACACTGACACCAGCAGCAATATAATCCTTAATCCTTTCTGTGAGCACTGAGAAGGCAGAATTGTAGAACATCCCTACACTGCCAGACTTTGCAGCCCACACTATAGTTCGGTAACTCAAGAACTGCAAAGGCAGAGAAAGGTTGTCCATAACCCTCCGTAAAACATCAAAGACAGAGGTGAGCTTTGGTATGCAGGTAAAATCCGACTGCTGCCCTCAGTATCCCTGAGAAGAACTGTTCTTTTCTTTAATATTTTGCATAGACTGTTCTTCCAAGTATTAGCCTTGAGCAGTTCACACGAATTCTGAATGCAGAAGCGCTGTACAGATGTCCTTTCTCCAGAAAACTCTTCCATGTAAACTCTTGTCTTCCTGTCTACACACTCTTGATCAACTTTCAGGAATATATTTAATTTCTTTCTCAAAGCTTCTGTCATAGACTCCCCCTTCTTGTTGAAATCGTAAGATTTCTTAATATACTGAGATCTCCTGTTTTATCTGCTTACCCCTCCAGCAAATGCTTCACTTTGCAGTCGACAATGCAGTTACGAAGACACCACTCAGTGAGCCACTATCCATTCACCTGACCAAGCAAATTATTTAATTTCAGTTGTTGTACTTTGTGGCCTGGGTGATACTCATGATCCTCCAGGAGATCCTGTGATCCACCATGAGCCCTTGCTCCCCAAAGCACCAATGTCCTGTGGTGAATCATTTCACTTTCTTCTGCCAAGCCGTTGTGACCACAAACTGTGACTTCTTCAATCTTAGCTGTTTAAACAAACCTTCTGCCTCCTTAGTGACTCTTAACAAGAGACATACCCAAAAGCCCCAAGACTTTAGTGAGAGAGAGGGTATGTTACAGGCTTTTTATCAATTGCAAGCTAATAAAGGTGGTAGGATCACTTTCAGGAACTGTCTTGAGGGAGTTCAAGAGACGTGACTGGAAAAATCCACAGTTCATCCAAATAAATAAGTACAATGATGCAAAGGCAAGTGCTGTGTCATGGAGCTGCCAATGGTGCAGCACTGTTAAAGGGTCTGTGTGCACACCAATGCACAGCTGCCAGATTTATTTCTCTAAGCACCCATTCCTGATGCCTGTTGGACTCTAGATACCAAATTAGAAAGACCCCAGATGGACTTATGTGCTTAAAAGTCAGCAGCTAAATAAAAACAATTCTTTCAGGATTTGTGACTACAATCCACAGAGATATAAATCATCCACATAACTGAAATTACAACAACTTTCAGTTAGCTAGCACTTTTTGAAACATTTGTGTGTCAGGTGCCCTTCCTCCTGCCTCATTGTGACACAACACAGCCTGTCTGGCATGACAGTTGCTGGTCATAACTGGGAAATGTATGAGGCCTTCAGAAGAAGACTGGGCAAGAAAAGCACAAGCAACAGATTTCTTTGCTTAGCATGCTCAGACAGAAGACGTGATCTCCTCGAGACTGGATCTACAAGTTTCTTTGGTGCATAAGGCTGCAGAAGGAAAACAGACAAAACTAAGTGCGGGCAGTGGTCAGACTCCTGTAACCGTACTGCAGGCATAAGTACGCTGGAGACAGCACTCATCTCCAAAACGTGGGGGAGAAAAAGTTGTCTGGAGGAATAGATAATGACTGTTTTAGGAGGGATCCTTCTGCCACTGGTGCTTGGAGGACATGGGCTATGCCACCAATACAGACAGCACACCCTCAACAGGAACCTGTCTGTTTCTGGGTGACACTGCCAGTTCCCTGGAGCCCCATGCACTGGGCACTGTCCCTGCAAGATCTGCTTTTGCTAGATAATTCTTTGGAAGAACTTGACTCAAGGTTGCTTCTTCTCATCATTTTCCATAGGGAGGAAACGAGTGCCACGGACAAAGCAGTGGATATTGTGTACCTTGACTTTTTACTGCCTTCAACACAGTCTCTCGTAGTCTCCTTAACACCAAACTGGTCAGATGTCGATAAGTGGACAATACAGTGGATAGAAACTGGCTGAACAGCTGGTGACTGGTAACTAGCAACATCCCTCAGGGATCAAGACTGGTACAAAGACTGTTAAATGTTCTCATCAATGACCAGGACCATGAGACGGTATCTTCTCTCAGCAGATTTGTGGATGACACCAAATTGGGAGGAGTGGTCAATTCACTGGAGGGGAATGCTTCTCTTCAGAAGGACCTGAAGAAGTGAGCTACAGGAACTCTGTAAGTCCAACAGGAGAAAATTCAGTCTTGCTTCTGGGATGGAATAACCCCATTTAGCAATACAAGCTGGGGCTGACTGTTAGAGAAGCAGTTCTACAGAAAAAGATCTCCAGGTCCTTGGGGACAGCAAGTTAAACATGAGTTAGCAGTGTGTCCTTGCAGCAGACTGCATCCAGAGTTGTATTGGTACATGTGTAGCTGGCAGGTCCAGCAAAGTGATCCTTCCCCTCTATTTGGTGCTTGTTGTATCTGGAGTGTTGTGTCCAATTCTGGTCTCCCCAGTACAAAAAAAGACAGACTGGAATGAATGACTCCACTGGAGGCCACCAGGATGGTCAGGAGTCAGAGCATATGATGTAGAAGGAGAGACTCTGGAAGCAGGAATAGTTCATCTTGGAGAACAGAAGGGAAAGAGGACACCTTTTCATTCAGTGCAACTACCTAATCAGAGGATACAGAGAGGACAAAGCCAAACCCTTCCCAGACACGCACAGTGACAGGACAGAAGCAATGGACACAAGTTAGAACATGGGAAGTTCTGATTAGGTAGGATTAGTAGGAAATATTTTTGCCATGAGGGTGGTTAAATACGGACACAGGTTGCCCACAGATGTTGTCATATCTTCATCCTTGGAGGCGGTCAACACTTAACTGGGCCCTGAGCAACCTGATCCAATTAGACCTGCTTTGAGCAGGACATTGGACTGGAAGATCTCTGGAGAACCCTTCCAACCTAAATTATTTTACGACTTTGTAGCTCTAATAAAAGGTGTTTCGAAGGTTACGAAGTAAAAAAATTCAGGAGGGAGTGGAAGGCTGGATTTAGGCACAGAACTCAGTTTTTAATTGAGGTTTTGGGGAAAAAAATCAGAACAGTCTGCTGCTCCGCTCCAAATATATCTTCAATTCAGTTTAACAGCTTGTATGTTGTATCAGAGGATACAAAGCAAAGCAAAGTAAATCTTTTGCACCAGTTAGGGGTTCATATTAGAAGTATAAATGGTCTCTCAGACTGTCAGGGGAACTCACATTAGACTGAAGCAGTGCAAACACATTTCTGGATAAAAAATTAAAGAGGTACTACTACTCACATGCAGTTTTCTAATGCATTCAAAATGGCAAACTAAAGCATGCCCTAGAGAGCATGGCTCCTGGGTACAAAGTAAACACATACAAACACTACAGCACCATACCACTCCATCCACTCAGACTGGGACTCATCTGTCTACACCTACCCATATGCATTCCTGGGAAACTTCTCCTAGGTGAAGGCTTTGATGAGACAAGTATTAATGGAAAGCTTTTGACTTTCAGGGTTAATCACTTAAGAATTGCACAAAAGTCTTGTTCTGGCTCTACCACAGTAAAGAACATGTGGAGTAGCTCTGCAGACTAAGGCAGTCCTGGCCAGATGAAGTACTAGGATGCACCCACTTACTTCACTGAGCACCCCATTTGTGCAGAATTCTGTGCACAGGCTCTGACATGAGATAACCAGTATTTGATACTATATGCTACTTGGCAGTTCTTTTACCATGGAGCCTCAAAAATCCAGTTGGTTCTGGAGACTTTCTGCTGCCCTTGTAAAGGCCACCTTCCAGGTGACCAGACAGACCTGGTGCTCACTTAGATGATGCCACACTAACACTCCCTCTTCAACCAGCTGTCTGAGAGAATAAATAGTTCAAGAGGTGATTCCTACATTGTTTTCCCTGGGCTACAACCATGAGTCCATTGCTTTGTGTGTCCAGGTCTCAGTATCTCCTGAGCCTTTCTGTGGTGGCACAGGACTGTGCAATCACACAGAGTATGCTGCCTGCCAACCCTTCCCACCTCATGTCCCCTTGATCATCTGAAGCATTCATGTAGCACTGGGAAATGGCTTTCAAACTTTACTCCCAGGTGTTCTCTTCTGAAAGCAGTTCATCCACAGTTAAAAGTCAAGGTGCAATACATCGATCAGTCCTGCACTGACCAGACTCCACTGCTCCCTAACCCAGTCCTCCCAAGAACTGCAATGGTAACAAAGTTTAACTAAGGAGGGAGCACTGAAACGTACAGCATTTGCCTGTCTGCTGTGACTAGACCTGCTTGAATGAGCACAGGTTCATCCTGGACAGTGGTGCTCCTCTTCCTTTATGTTGCTTGGCAAGAAAATTAAAAAGCTGTGAATTCTAGCAGTATCACTGCCATATATCTTTACTAAAAATCACAATATCTGCAAATATCTGCACCCCTGGTTAATCTGAACCTAGGCCTTGTTCTTTAGAATGACATAACAAATACAAATTCTTGTCCCTCCTGTGTGGTCATTTAAGATTTATATGATTCTGTCTGCTTGCATGACCTTCTTAACAAACAGGGAGGTCCTCCTTTTCCACTCATAAATTACCCATCAGCTGTTTTAAGTATTCAGTAACTCTAATATGTGAGTGATAAAATAATAATGTTTTGAGTAATAATGATAACATGCATGCATAATAAAAACCTTTTCTGAAGATTTTGGAGAGCATTCCCCTCCATAAATACAAAGTTTTTCATACTGTAACATTTAGTGACTGACCACATGAATAAAATAATCTTTTCTTTAGATGTCAGAGAACACAGAGGTAGAAGCACTCATGGAGGTGAAAGAGACTGATTCTATCAACCACATCATTTTTTGTTAGATTTGGTCTACTCTGTTTTGGAACTAAGAAGAGCAATTGTACATATGTAATGGAAAAGAATTACATGGGATAGAGTTACTATTAATACAAAGCTACAGGCTGTATCAATAAAAATTATACCGCTTAAGCCTTGTATTTGGGGTCTAATTCAGCACACAGTTACAGATGTAATTTCAGTGAAGTTCTGGTGATGTGTCCTGAGGCAGAGATTGGCTCAAACCTTTCAGTTATCTTTTATTTCCACTTCATGACTCCAGGATAAACGATAATGTTTTGTTTCATGTTATGACTTTCATTCATGTAAGAAATGATTTGAAGGTTATTGATTCCTTCTGTTGTTTTCTTGCCAGAAATAAAATTATATTTCATTTTCGATTGTATACGCTAAAGATTTTGTGATTTGATTCCAATAATTTAGGGGTAGGGTTTGGATATACCTACTTCAGTATATATAATGACATTTTTAATACTATGCCCATCTCTTTAAAGTACCTGACAACCTTCTTTTCCTCCTTCGCAGAGCTCAGGTTCAAAATTTCCTCTGCCTACTGTTCTTAAAACATTTTTATGCTTCAAGAGAATGCACTGGACAGCTAAGTTAAAAGAAAAATCTGCAATACATTTGTTATTTGCCCTCTTCTTAAAAACTCTTCAGAGACTTCTGGTTTTTGTCCTTGTTTCTTTTGTTCTCAAATGGAATAATTTATTAACAGTGTAGTTGCCATTGTAACATATGCATACCCACTCTGAAAAAAGATGTTATAGTTTCTGTTGAGAAAAATTAGGTGTTAGAAACCTTTCATACTTTCATATTTATAGGCAACTATGTCCACATAATTTCCATAGCTTTTTCAGGATCTTTTTAAGGAAGAAGAATTTGGCAGAAAACAATTCTGTTGGGGCTAATTCAATAGTGGCATAGCAGAACTGTCAATATGAGAAAGGTGACACTGTGTGGACTTTTGCATGAAATTTACCCTTCCAATGCAGGGGAAAATTTATTAATGGACGAAAAATAGGCAGTTTGCAGTAGGCTTAAGCATTAGCTGATCTTGCAGTATTCTGTGAGGAATCAGCAGCAAAAATGCTTAGCCTACTCTCAAAATAGTTTCAGACCTTTTTTCCAGTGCAGGGGCCTTACTCTGACCTCCTGTGATATAGCAGCCCTCTGTGCAAAATCTCTGAGTGCCATCTGGCAGATAGTTCATACTGTTCATCCCTGGACAATCCTTACTGGATTTGATATCACAGAACACAATCTTCTTTGATTGTTTTCTTCTGAGGGCTTGGGCAGGAGGGTGTCTTTGTTTTTGTCTCTCCACTGTTAAGAGTTTTAACTCAGTTTTTCAACACAGATATGCATGCGTGACATCCCATTATCACTTGGGCCACATGCCTGATACTATTCAGCACATCCACAAGCACATAAAGAGTGGATGTTGAAACATGGTTCAAAGCAAGAGTACACTCCTCCATCCCAGGCATGCTCTGGGATGGGAAGCTCAAGGATGCTTCATTACCCCACTGCCAAGAAACAGTGGAGGCAGTGCTCCTTGCAGGCATGGAGAGACAGGCAGGAATACATGCATTACCAAATAAACACATGCAGAGACACTGGTAAATGCCATGGAGCTGAGCAGTGACCCAGTCTTGCTCTCAGCCTGCCTGTGCCAGGGACAAACTTAAAGAGTGAAACCCACTTGGACTAGCAAGAAGGCACATCTTTAGGCAAATCAGGCAAATCTATGGGATAAAATTAATCTTGTAACTCCAGGGAGTTCCCCAGCCTCATGAAGACTCTATGCTGGGAGCTGGGGACTATGCTAAGAAAACTCACTCTATATTTGCCTTTCTCCTAGGTATTCAACAGAGGGCCACTGATGGGTTGGAGGCCCTTTTAAGTACCTTTCAGTGTTGTATTCCTCTGAGTCTATGTTGTAGGTTTTAGGCAGTATAACCTCCCACTTCCATCCTAAGATGAGCAGCATGGTATAGAGAACAGAAGCTGGTTGCACTCGGGCAAGGAATTTGACATCTGTTTCCATTCCAACACACAGCACAGTCCCAGAACACCAGCACATGATTGCAGGAAATGTTTTGGTTTTCACTGAACTGAATGAACTGCAAATACGAGACACCTCTTTACTTGGATTCTTCCCAGAGCTTTTGATTCTTGTCCTGCATCAGATCCTCACAAAAGCTAGCCTGAAAGGTCTGCAAGGGACAGAACAAGCTGGAGCAGTAAAAGAGCACAAAGGCACAAGACTTCCCTCCTAGGCTGCCAGTGTAGCTCCAAGAAGATCAACACCATCCCACTTCGCTTGTATCTGGAGATGCTAAAAAAGCCTGTGAAGGGAATATTTTCTTCATCAGGGAAAAGGGAAAAACAATGCAACCACTCATTTGTACATTCAATACAACATCATTTCTAACTGAAGAAAAAACATACGGACCATAACACAGGTCCCAAGTACCCCGCCATGAGCTGTGACCACAAGCATATGAAAACAATAAGCATGATGTGATATTCTCCTAGAAGCTTCCCAAGCTACACATGGTGAGCTGTTGTACAGCCTTCAGTGGACCTTTCTCCCATGACTTTACCCAGCTGTTTTATGAGACTGAATAAAACTTACAGTATGCACAACACCCTGTGACAAAGACTTCCATGGGTGTGAACTCCTTGGAGAGATGTATTTTCCTGTTTGTTCTGAGCCATCGAGCTAGTGTCATTGCAGGCCCTCTAGCCTTTGGACCAGAAGAAAGAGTGAGTTTCCTCATCTCTTTCCTGCATGCCATTTATCATTTCATAGACCTTTGCATACTTTCCAGGTTTTCAACTCTGAAGAAGCCAAGCCAGTAGAATGTATTTCTTATTTCATCCATGTCCCGCCTTCTGCACCTTTTTGTCTTTGACCATAACCCCTGTAAGATTTGGACAATCACCAAAGGCATGACATCTAGTGAGAACAAATGTCGGATTCTACACCTAGGACAGAGTAATGCCAGCACAAGGCTAAAATGGGAGAGGAGCAGCTGGAGAGCAGCCCCACTGGGGGCTGCTGGTCAACAGCTGGTTTAATACAAGTCAGCAGTGTGCCCTGGCAGCCAAGAGGGCAAACCACATCCTGGGGTGCATCAGACAGCATAACCAGCTGGTCAAAAGAGGTGATCATCCCACTGTATTTAGCATTGTTGTGGCCTCACCTTGACTACTGTGTGCAGTTCTGGGCCCCACAATTTTAGAAGGCTGCTAAGGCACTTGAATGCATTGAGGAGGGCAACATTGCTGGTGGAAGGGCTGGAGGGCAATGTCCAGTGAGGAGCCGCTATCGACTCTGGGTTGGTCTCGTTTGGAGAGAAGGAGGCTGAGGGTAACCCCATTGCTCCCTACAGCTGCCTGAGGGGGGGAAGTGGAGAGGGAGGTGCTGATCCCGTCACCCTGGGGTCCAGTGACAGGATGCACAAGAACGGTTCAAAGCTGTGCCAGGGGAGGTACAGACTTGTTAAATTACTCTAAATTTCTAAAAATTAGAAAACACTTCTTTACCAAGAGGGTGGTTAAACACCACAACAGGCTTCCCAGAGATACGGCTGATACCCCATGCCTGTCAATGTTTAGAAGTATTTGGACAATGCCCTTCATAACACGCTTTAACTTCTGGTTAGCCTGGAGGTAGTCAGGCAGTTGGACTAGACAATCATTGCAAGTCCCTTCCACTGAACTATTCTATTCTATCACTGATCAGGACTGTACATGGTAGAGACTACCCAGGGAGCACCACGGAATTGTGCAGTGAAATAACAGTGTTCTTCATTCAGCTTCCTGTTCCCTTCCTAGTATTACCCAGTGCTATGTTGTTCTGTGCTTGTTTGCTTACTTACTGCTAGTGTGCATTGAACATACATGTCCATAGCTCCACGGTAACCCCAAGATCTCACACTTCTGTAGAAACAGGTAACTCAGAGCCCTTTATGTGTAAAGCTAGGATTGTCCTTCCCATGTGTATTGCTTTACACTTGCCTACACAGTATTTCAGCTGCCTGTTTATTCTCCGTTCAGACTCATGAGATCCTTCTTTTATAGACTTCTTATCTTTAAAACTCTGAGTAAGTTTAGTATTATCAGCAAAATTTTCTCCTCACTATTCACTTTGCCATTACAGTTAAAAATATGTTTAACAGCACAGGCTCTTGTCTGATTCCACCGGTAACATCCTTCTACACTGAAATCCAAAAATTGACCATTTATTTTTCTCCTCTATTACCCAGTGTAGTTGCTTACAGATCCATAGAGCATCTTGGAAAAAGTGCGAGACTCTTATCACTTATGCTATAAAATTTACTGCTCCCCTACTGACTTACATATCTGGGTTTGCTTCTTACTATAAACTATATTAAAGCAAAGAGAGTCCCAGATGTAGTTACTAGATAAGATGATGGTTGAGTTAGGATGCACTAGCTCGGTTTAAAAACATAGTCACCTTCACAACTTCAGCTCTGGCCACTGAAGTAAATGTTGTCACTTTACATTGTCCTCTAGAAAACATTCAGTATTACTAAAGGATTCTTAATGCCTGAGCTGGCAGAATTGCAGTCACTTAAATGAACAACGTGTATTTTTCTGTATAAAAATAACCTGGGTTTTTTTGCAAAATGAAACACCAGAGTTGCATACAAATACCTAAATAAAAACCATCAGGCTTCATCTTTTGTGCCTCCCACTGTAAAGCAGAAAACTCATCTACATGAAATTGCAGAGGCCTGCTTAAGAAAGCAGAGCAATCACATAAGTACATTTTAAAGTACAGTTTGAAAAATGATTCAGCCAACAAGAAGAATGACTATCCATGACACTTACTGACACTTCTGTCACTAATACATTGTGTGCATACATTCACATAGAGTAGCACTTGCCTGGCATGAACTTACACTCTTGTCTAGGACTAAGAGTTCTCTTGTCTAGAATTAAGACTTCTAATAAAGATAAACTCAAAAGAAAAAATAGCAAAAATAAAAGACCCAACCCACCAAAAAAGGCACAGAATACAACAACAACAACAACAACAATAATAATAATAATAATAATAATAATAATAATAATAATAATAATAATGATGCAGAAGAGAGCTGGAACATTTTCTGTTTGTTACCAAGCAAGCCTGGAAAACGTACACTAGTATCTAGAGTGGACCTGAAGAAAAGTCATGTGTCTGAAAGCTCACATGTACACAGCTATGTACTTAGCTTTATCCATTATGCTGGCTAATTTAATAAAAGTTAATATTCACTTCTCAAATCTTCCTTTGTGTCCTCAGACCATCACAGCTACAGGAACACTGGGAAGACAGAAACTTCCCATCCAATGTTTTTAGCCCAGTAAAGCAGGATGTCGTGAGGCAGCCTTGTGTTCCTCAGAAGCAGGACCTGAGGCAAGTTCAAAGAATGAAAATAGCACTGCTAAAAACTGAGAGCTCACTGCTTTAAACTCTTTGTTATACCAGCCAAGATCAGTTAGATTACAAGATAGGGAAATACAGTCTCCATTAAGCAAGGGAAAACATCCCTCTAGCAAATCTGTGACACAAACTGTGTTGAACTCTGGTCTTTAACTAACAAGGCTTTTTAGAGCATTAGTTTATTATCCAGTCAGTTTGTACAGTTCCCCTGATAGCTGGCACCAAGAACCTAGCACACCACCTAGCCCTACTAAGAAAATGTCTAAAATGGAAGGAGATGACCTTTTCTTCTCATAGGACACCACAGTGCAGCCTCCACCAGCAACACCAGCTGTCACTAGTCTGCACCTGACCTCTTCCTGTCTTGCTCCTCCTGGATAAGCCCCACCAGCACACCAGCACTCTATCAAGGACCCTCAACACCCACAGAGTCTTCTGACACCCGTGACCTAGCTTTGCAGAACTGGGGTTTGGTCCATAGCATTTTCAGACAAAGGCAAGACTTAATAACTTGCCTGAGGCTGGCATCCCTCTGGAACCCAGTGTACCACCTGAGAAATCCTGTTGGCAAACTTATTCCACAGTGACTTGGCCATTCCCCACAGCATTTTCCTCCCTAAACTTTTCACACCAATACAGACAATCTGGCACTTTCCATTGTAGTTGCTTTAATTGGCAAGGGAGTACTCAGACACCAGAGGGATGCCACCACAGAGGAGCATCCCTTTTTTCACACACTCTGTGCTCCATCGTGCTTGTTAGCTGCCAAGTGATTTCCATACCAATGAGCTGTGGCAGCGTGCTCCCCTCCATCCTGACCTTTATTTCTGTAACAATATTCAAGTGATAACCATCAGTGGGGGTCAGCTGCATCTGATTCAAAGTGGATTGGGGTAGATAGAGAGCAACGCAATAGCCAAGGGTGAACTTGAACAATGTGCCCACCTAACCACAGTGCTGGTCAAGGTCCATCTCAAGCCAAGTCTGAAAAAAAATAACTTCTGTAGTCAGTATGCAAATATGACTACAAGTCAGTTATCTTACTCCATAAAGAGTGGACAGCCCAGGGCCCTTTGAGCTCTCGTGCGTGGTAGCGGACTGCATGGCAGGATCTCCTCTTGAGCAGAGACATCTCTCAAGGTTACTACTCAAGGCTGAGAGATTCCTTGCCACAACAGTTTCTTGGTAAGTGATTAATAGCATGCTGAACTTTGAAATCTTAGTGAACTGGTGTAAAGGATTGATTGTGCACATATAATCCTTTAGATATAAACCACTGATCAAGTCTGGGCCTAAGTCTGGATACAGCCGCACCTAAAAACCCCTCTGAGAAGGAGTTTAGAACACAAAGGGGTCATTTCTGGACTTCATGACTCAACAGGAGGGTCTCCCTGACAGCTCTGGCTGACCCTGTCCTCTATGCAGGAGATTATCAAGTGTATCTTGCCATTGAATCTTGTTAAACCACTGTCAAATTTACTATCAAACTTTGTTAAATCTGTTTTATACCAATAAACATATTGCTTTTTCTCTCCTATGAGTGAAGTGTGTCATTCATTTCTGCAACAGCAGTCCACAGGCATTAACACAGTGTGGACATCAGCATCCCACACACACAGTGACTACAGGCTGGAGTCTTGGCCTCTCATCTCCAGCCTGTGTTCCCTTGTACAGGGCAATATTTCAGTCAGGGTAGCCAGACTCGGAACAGTTATTCCCAAGCACTGCATTCACCATCAAATCATGGTCTCCATTGCATTTCTACATCCCTTAACTTCATTGCAAATCAAGAAGTGGCAGGATTTTTCCCACTGAAAAAATCTGAGGTCTACAGGCTCAAAAACTACTATGCAGCACAAGCAAAAATGATTGATGTGATACAAGGTGTTATATATGGCTAAACCAAAGCAAACAGGGTAAAGCCCTCACCTAGGAGAAAACTAATTGATTATACGATGACTTAGTAATTCAAAGACCAACACAGATTATTCTCCTCCTGTCACTTATTTCCCATGTGTCTTTGGACAAATAACCTTTCCAGCTGTCACACTGCTGAAATGGATGGTATTTACATGCCCAAGTACTCAGGTTGCTCTAGTGTAGAAAGACAAGTTTCTGGTGGTGCTCCATACTGATGGCAGTGTTCAGAAACTGTGAAACCAAAGAGCATGATATTACAGTGTATTGGGTCTGGCTAAGATGGAGTTAATTTTCCCCACAGCAGCCCTCGAAGTGCTGTGCTTAGGAGGAGTAGCTGGGGAGGTGGTAACACACCAGTGTTTGACAGCTGCTGAGCAGTGCTCGCACAGCACCAGGGCTGACTCTCCAGCCTTCTCCCCTCACCAGCAGGCTGGTGGTGGGCAAGATCTTGGGAGGGGACATACCAGGACAGCTGACCCAAACTGACCAAAGGAGTATTCCATACCATATGACATCTGCTCAGCAATAAAAGCTAAGAGAAAGGGGGGGGGGGGGCATTCATTACTGCAATGTTTATCTTCCAGAGCAACCACTACATGTACTGAAGCCCTGCTTCACAGTAAGTGGCTCAACATCACCTGCTGATGCCAAGTAGAGAATAAATATTCTGTTTTCTTTTGCTTCTGACCATGGCCTTTCCTTTTGCTTTATTAAACTGCTTTTATCTTGATCCAGGAGGTTTTTTCCCCTTTTAGTTTCTCCCCCCGCCCCATCCTGCTGAGTAGGAGAGTGATACAGCAGCTTGGTGGGCACCTGGCATTCAGCCAAGGTCAACCCACTACATACAGAAATTACCACAATCTACTGAGAAAGTGATCCCAGGTAATGACAAATCAACCTTCCTTATCCCCTTCCTCCATTAAAATAAATTAATGAATAAAGACAGTATAACCCCTCCCCACCACTACACTACCGAGAATTAGATGGGTGTGGGGATGGGTGGGTGGGTGTGATATAAATGCAGCTGTAAATCTGCACAGAAGCTATTAAAGCACAGAAAGTACCAAATAGCCAGATAGTTATGTGCTCCACACCACCTGGGTAGTTCACTCATACTCTTGTTGAAATGTGACATGAATTGCTCCCTGTTTTGTAGGTCTTGCACAGGAGACATGAACAAGACAAGTGGCTGCTGTTGGCCACTGCTCTTCCTGTGCCTGCCTCCCTCCACCTAGCAGGACCACTGCAACCTTCGGGTGAACTTAGCCAAGGGCTTCCTCTCAGGCACCACATTCCCCAAACACCCCAAAACAAAGCACTCCCCCACAACCTCCCTTAGGGTGTCGCAAACAACTGCCTTTATCCCCAGCTCTGAAAATGCATTTCATATGTTAAAGACTGATCTTAGGACTGTTGCTGGCTTCATCCTCATGTCCCTTCTCTTCAAGCACACAGAAGCACACTCATATTTCACTCATCCTTGACAGTTGCTTTAGGACAAGGTCAGAGAACATTTTTCCAGTTTCTACAAATTTGGGTGTCTGCCCATAACAATGACTGAAAGTTTTTTGCTGGGATGATGGGAAGCTCTCAGCTTGACAGGAGAGGCTGTGGGGAGGAGAGAGGGAGGATTACCCTAAAATCAGCCTCCCAAAACCAAGATACCTAATACAACCTGTCAAAGAGAACATGAACATTGCCCTGATTTGGAAGTGAAATTCATCACTAAAAGAAATTAATCAAACGGGATATAACTGGAAGGTGCCACACAGGAAAAATAAGTTGGGTTCATGATGATATGTCCTTGTCAGGGCTTCCCAAAAGGGTAGGTGAGATCGTCTATTCTCTTGCACCCACTGCCTTTGCTTAGAGAGTCATGTATTACGCCATGTAATTCCATTGAAAGCCCTGCTTTCCTGCACACATTTCTCTTAAGCCCTCAGCCTTTTCTGGTTGAGATGTGTTTTCCCCTGCACTTTCATGATCTTGTCCCCCACAGGGAGATGAAAAACAATACAGTTGACCGTCCGGAGTAGCACACACAACTGGGTGTTACCAGCCTAGGGGTTGTACTGCAAGCAAAGGGTATGAACAGTGGTCTTCTACCCAAATTGAACAGCAAGGAAGCAGGTTGGTATCCCATTGAATTCCCAAAATCTCATGTCCCCCTGCATTCCCTTGCAAGAGTGATTCAGTGTGAAGCTGATGAAGAACAAACGTGCCTTCTTCCCACTTCATGGCCTTAATGGAGTAGGTGAAGAAAAACTGACTGGAGAGTGTGGACACAAAAACAGACACCAAAGAAGCAATGCAGTAAACCAAGCTGCAAAAAGTGTCATGAATAGATACACCAGGAGGGCTGCCAGTGAAATACATCCTGATTTCTTTCAGAGGCCCTGACAGTTGTGCTTCATAAAACCCCATGAAGCCAAATCCTGCAGTCCCTGTTCAGCTTTTGTGGAACCAAACTTCTCATTGACATCAAAGACCATGTTAACCTCACAAAGGATTGCAGGGCTACTTGCAGAGACATCACTCATTATTCACTGTGACTGCACGTTTTGTGTAGGACTAACATATCTTCATTCTCCCCTCACATTCTCCTGTGGAAATTAAGAACAGGCTCTGGTGATATAAGCCCAACCGCAACACTGCTATGCCACATTATACAGACACATGCAAATAAACATTGCTTACCCTGTGATGTAGGAAGAATATATTTAATTTCCAGTTACTGTGCAGATTTCTCTTCTATATGCAATAAGGTTTCCTGCAGATTCAGTAAACTATCCTAAAGTGGGCAGCAGGATCTGCTCACATTACCAGTCCAGCTGGTGTGGGATGACCGCAGTGACTGCAGGTTGCAAGTTTCTGTTCTTTTCCCTCTGCCAGCTGACAGGGGTGGCTGAATGGGTTGTGTACATGCTCTCCAGCTGCCACAGATTATACATAACATTAAGAAAGAAGTACCCACAGGGTGTCTGCAGGAGGCATGCCTTCCATGCAGCATCCTTCTGCTGGGGTGAAAACTGCTGCCAAAGAAAGGAGGCAGAAAGCAAGGGGGAAAATAACCTTGCACCAGATGAAAACATGAAGCTTAGTGCTGAAGAATTATTGCATGCCAGATGCAGTGAATTAGTTGTCAGCAGAGTACTGCAAGAGGCCACACAGACAAGAAATTTCTAGCACTAGATCAAGTGCTTGATCAAATAAACAAAGACCATATGAAAATGGTCTTACGTATTCCACTTGACATGTCAGCAGGGCTAACACAATATTCAAGGATGAATTGCAATACATGCCAAAAATGGAGATGGGGCCAGAGTTAGGTATGAGCAAAACCAGACTATAATTTTTCCATAATATTTGGCCAGACCTTTATACAGTAATCTGTCTCTTAGCAAGCAAATGGATTTACATAAGCCAATAAGTTATTACTGAATATAAACAAGAATGACAGAATCTAGCTTGAAATTGTACTCATCAGAGATAGGAAATGCATTTTACACCATAGTCCTGGTTTAATATTCCAGCATTTTTGTCACAGACCATTCCGCAGAAGTTACTAAGATAAACAGGTGAGAATTAATTAGATCTTTTATTTAGATTTATTGCTTATAACTTGCTCTTACTGCTGACTTTTTCTGGCTAGAATTTGCATTCATGCAGCTGGAGTCAACCCAGAGCATCCAAAGGTGTTAGGTGTTACATCTTAATTTGGCAGTTCAGGTCAATTTGCCTTCAGTTTTGCACTGTTATTTTATTGTATTCACCAGTGTGAGAAGGAAGGAGGCACACACACAGCACCCTGGTGGACCCTGGAGTCTGCTGCTCTATAATCCATAACCCACTACCATTTCCCTATGTGCTTTGGCATTTCTGCAGGTGAAAATGTTCTGCAGACGACTCCCTTTCCACACTTTGTATTGTTTGACTCATCTGCACCATACCACGGCAACATGCATAGCACAAATCCATATGAAGTGACAAGGTGTAGCTACTGCATTGTAAAACTGGACTAAAGTACATATCACCACATTCTCTATTAATTATTACCCAGTCACAAAAATAAAAGCAAAGCTTAGTTCTCCTTCCCCATTTTAAAAAAGTCCTTCTGTAACTGCAGCAACTGTACCTTCTCCTGGAAAGGCAGGGGCTGAGATCTAGGGCTCTGACAAGATCTGCATGAGGAAAGCATCCCTTTCATACATTGACATATTTGAGCTCTTCCCTGCAAACTCTTTAATCTGAAAGGTGGGTCCACTGGCTATTTCACAACTAGCCCTGCTTGCCAGCTGTATTCTTGGTTATACTGCTGATCCCATGCCCACCAAAATCCTTTTCTTTCTGCTTCAAGAGAACTAAAATTTGGCAGGTTACAAGTTTCACTGGAGTATTTCAATGATTTTCCTTGCTGGCCCTCAAAATCCATTTTGTCTGAACAGTCTCTGCCAATGACTGAAAATAATTGGTCTAAGTCTTTTATCTTTGCAGCAGCCTTTTACATATGGGTAAACATGGTCCTCTTGCCTTTCTCCCCTGACTGAGCATATCTGACTGCCCAAGCTCTTCTCTTGTTTCACAAACTCATTTTTGCAGTCCCTCTCCAAAGGACCTCCAGTTTGTTCCTCTCCACAATGAAAAGGCACTTGAGAACTGCACTAAGTGTTTCCCTATGGCAGGCTTGCTTGTTCCACTCATTGTTCTCCTCTCACCCTGGTTTTCCTTGTGCCTTCTGGGCAGTGATCTCATGGTGTTTCCCCCATTTCTTTTGCAGACACACCTGCTGGTGCAGATCCTTACCAGTCTGCATTTCCAACCAGCTCTTCAGCTGGTCTCTTCCCGCTTCCTGGGCCTGACCGGGAGAATACTGCTGCCTGCCTTTCCCTTCTCCAAGACCCTGTCTGCTTTCGCATACAGAGCAAGAAATCATCAAACATGGGGTGGGATGTGGCGAGGGATTTCCACTTTTTTTCTCATCATCTCCAAACTGAAAAAGACTGAATGGCACTCTGTCATTACTGACCCTACAGCATCAGGTCCAGACCCGCTCCTCTCTCTGACAGGCACCAGCTTCTCAGCACCTTCATGAGCTTGGAAAATCAGACTTAGCCAGCAGCTTATTCTGAATATATATGGGTGAACAAGCATTGAGCCCAGGTACCTTTTCTTTCCATATGTAGAAAGCCAATCTTCCAGCACCCTCTGTTCACTGCTAAATACTAAACCAGGTGCCTGTCACTCTCAGTGGCAACATTTCTTAGCTAAACTGCCTGCCTTTCCCCATCTCATTCCTGCTCTGCATCCCCAACCCCTCAGTACAGGTTTTTTACTCTTTTTATCACATCCCTTGTTCTCCTCTTACTTGAGTTCCTAATCTCACTTGGATTCCCACTAGGGAACAAAATCTGAGATGGAAAAGGTCATAGTACATCACTCATGCAGGTGCCTGCTCCTGGCCAGTGCCCAGCATTGTAGGTCTAAGCTGCGCTGGACACTTCCCAGACTGCAATACATGTAACACAGACATAGGGTCCACGCAAAAAGGAGCAGCTGAATCACTGAAAAATATCCTAGTATTATTCCTGAATATTTGCACTTGCCTCCAAATGGACAGCAAGCTGAGGACACTCATCAATAATCAGAAGGTTTAACTCAATGACTGCTATGACAGTGCCTGTGGGAATGAGTAAAACAGAAAAAGAAGTGAGCTTCACAAGGCCACTACTAGATCCTTTTACTGAAAGGGAAACAAAACTGAAAATGTTCTTGGGAAATGCCTGCTCTGCCCCATAGAGCTGCTTATCTGCCTGAGCTTTTGTGGAGACACAGTTCTGGAGATGAGATATCACCACTCTGCACATCATCGCTACTGCGGCAGGAAGGCTCTTGCAACACAGAGGGAGCAAGTGTGGGGTTTTGACATTTGTCTGACTGCAGGATTTCATCTAAAGGAAATAACAGCACATCTGTAGAGCCTGTCAATGCTAAATACTTACAAATTGGCACAGTATGAAACAAACAACATGGGAAAAGATGTTATCTCTTTCATAAACTACATCTCCACTGCTGGAGTTCACTGGAAAGGAAACAGCACATAGAACATCAGCTATTTCATAAACCACCACAAAGATCTCCCCACCAGGGAACAGAGCAAGGAAAGATCCACACACAACAGATACCAGCCCTGTTCTTTGCTCATGGCAAAGATCTGATACTGCAGTGATGGACACACTAACAGGACAGAAACACTGTAGGAACAAACACAGGTCTTGAGCTGCACCCAAGCAAAAGCATCAGCAGCCCAACAGACATGCTATAAGCATTTTGAAAAGTAAAAAGAAAATACACAACCAACCTCTCTTTGCATTGTAGAGCTCATATGCTTGCCTGCATATGCGCTTCCTTCACCCATGCACAGATGCTGCATTTCCAGCTGTCTCTGAACTGCTGGTCTGCATTAATGGGATGGGAACAAGACACTGATTAATGGGTGACTAGCATCCAAGCTTGTCATGATAGTTTTGCTGGCTCAGTTACTGTGCCATCTTCATCAGTACCGCAGACCATTGCTGGCTATTGCATTCTTGTCCTGTTAATACCATAAGTTGTTTACTTCATTCCCTTTCCTCCTCCCCCCAAAACACCCTGGCAGGCATACCCCACCTCTGCATCCCCCACAGCACTGACCCAGGAGGATGGTAGGTATTTGCCAGGTGCAGAACACCAGCAGAGGAAGCTGTTGACTTCCCCGCAGCCTCAACAGAGCTGGGAGCACTCAGATCTTCAGTCTAGCAGCAGTACCTGTTGCCATCCACAAGCACTTCATTCTTAAGAAACCCAAACTCAGAGTTTTACTGATGCCATAGCTCTGCTCAGCCTGTCTGGAGACACAGGCAAAGACCACTGCAACCTCCTTCTTCCAGGTGCTGAAGCTAGGGGGGCTTTCCTCCAGCATAAAGGTGCATATCCAAAAGGCTGCTCTAAACTCCACAACAAAGATTCCCAGAGTGAAGCCCCAGGTTAGCTCCTTGTTGAACACACACCTCTCTAAAACCAGGTATGCTTCAGCATTTAGGGAGTCCCACCTGGACGTCCTTAGTGCTGCTTTCACCTAACCTCATTCAGCACCATGGTCTGGTGCAGTTACTCCTCATATGAAGGGGCTCTGTTAAATCCTTTTACCTTCTGCCTATGCATACAGTATGCAAGGTTGTTCATACCTCACGCACAAATACTGAATGCTACCAAAGTAAATAAAAATAGTAAATGTGTATGATGAAAGGGCTAATTTCAGGACTTCTACTAGAATGCATGACGTTAATCTTCAGTCCTCTTTTTTGAAACATTTTTTCCTCTCCTCTACTTCAAGTGCATGGTGTCTCTGACACACTCAGAGAAGAAATCATTCACTTCTGTGGACTGCATTGCTAATGAGAAAATTGTTTGGGTTTATTGCAACTTGATGTATATAAATATTCATAGCAGGATAAAACTCTTGAAAAAAAGTCTCATTTTCAAAATGTCCTGGGACACAGCAGGGAGCAACAAACAAATTAATTCATAAAAATATTGACATTTGCAAAACATTTTCACAAGAAAGCATCTCTAGTAAGAATTTCAGTGTAACAAAAAAAAAAATATTAAAAAACCAAAATCCTAGACCATGCAAGCATTCCCATTTTTCTTCTGAGGGAGTTAAGGCACAGCAAAAATACAAGCATGTCCAAAGCCTCTTCCTAACATAGAAGGATGGTTCCCGTAGTCAGAATGTTGCCCTATAAGACCAGAGGTTACGGACAGGAAAGAAGAATGAGGAAATGTTTCCAGCATTCAGCAGCCCTAATGAATTAAGTATCTCCAGAGGTGTGATAGATGTGACAGATGCATTCCAAGAGACTGCATCAGGTTTAGGACTTTTCATGGAAAAATATACAGAGGCGACTCTTTGAGGAACCAACAAAACAGACCCAGGAGTCAAACCACAGCAAAATGGACAATGGCATGAAGTGGATTAGACAGTAAACAAGAAAAGGCAAAGATATGTGCAGCTTTAGTTCTGTACAATAGCAAAGATAAGACCGAATACACTCACACCATGAGGGTTACAACTGCAGTCTACAAGGATCTACCCTAGTCTATTTCAATACCCTCTAAATCTGAGCAGTAGTTCCTGAGATAGACTTTCTTCATATTTTTGGTAACTTTTAGAGAGTGGGAATTATACCATGCATAAATTAGCAGTTTTTCTCCTGAGATTTGGATGCACAAGCAATATGGCTGTGTTCACAGAGCACTCTGCACCGCTGCCGTTCCTAAAAGCTTCAGAGGGATTTTGATACCCTCTCACTGGATGTAGGAGAGTGATGGATTTGGCAAATAGAGTGTGCATGAAGTTTAGCTAGTCTAAAAATGTACAGCAATGCACTTGAGCAAAAATAGCTCAAACTTTTACGTAAGCTGATGGACTGCAAATGAACTTTTATGTTCTGTCAAGGGAAAGCCCTCTGAGTCACTACACGTAACACAGAAGTCCTGAAACAGGTGAAGCAGCTACAGTGTGCACGTGTTGCAAATCATGCCACCAAAATGATCTGGGTATTTTCTTGCATGTGTAATGAACCACAGTCTGGGGCTAAAGCTTGGACGCAGTCCCCAGTACAGCTTCTCCCTTCAAAGACCAATATGGGCGTTTTCCAGGAGAAGCTGGAGCTGCAGTTAGGGGCTGCTTGTCCCAGCTTTTCTTTTCAGTTCTTCACATAGAGAGATAATGCACTGAAAACTGCAGTAAGCTGCAGGCTCAATCATCACTCTGCTCCAAATGCATGAAGTTGCTTTCAGCCTGACTTCAAAAGCAGAGTGGGGAGGAAGGGATCACATTTTTCCCCTCTTTTCTGAAAGCCTACGTATAATAGGAATGGGGTGAAGTTGCAAAAATGCAGAGCATCTTGTCAGAGTCCTGCTCAGGTATAGACTTTCTGCTGTCCTCCAGTGCCCTGTCCCGCAAGGCTGAGTTACATGGCAGATGAAATGAATGGGTAGGGAGGAAAGAGGGGTCATATATTGGAGGCATGTCCATTCATGCATCAGAACAGACTTTCAAATGCAAAGCTACAAGATGGGACTACTTCTAGCACAGGAAACCAAGGGAGAGACACCCTTCAGTAACAGCCCATCATGGACACCTCTCTGTGCTTCCTCATCCTGTACCAGGCACAACCCACCATGTATTTTGTCATCTGCAACACAGAGCTTCCCAAGGCAATCCAAGGATTGAAGTATCATGAATGAGGGAGTCACAGGTGAGCCAAAAAGGAAGCATGAAGTAGCAGTCAAACGCCCCTCTTGTGCAGACCATGATGCCCAATAGACCTGAGCAACACGTTCCAGAAATGCCAGCGCAGAGCCACTGTTCCTGAGCTTGCCTAAGCAGTTGTGCCCTTAACACACAGTTTAGCAGTCTACCTGCGCAATTTGTTGTCTCTGCTCCTTTTGACAGCTGAAATGCTTTTAACACTGCCTCTGTTTGTGTTCTGTTTTTAAACAAACAAGTTTTGCTGCCCTACAAGACTAAGGGCATCTTTCACCTCAATGAATGCCTGCAATTTGCAAGGCACAAGCATCCCTCCAATCTGTCTTCCTTGCTTCTCTCCTGTTGCTGAGTGGTGAATCTAAAGAACATGCAGCCTGCACAATCCCCTTTACCTCCAGTTGAAACCTAGCAACTATTTCAGGAACTTCATTTTTTCTGCCTCTTTGCCTAAGCTATTAGTGACATTTGTAGCCACATATACCTCAGTAATTAGAGAGTTTTCAAACTTCACATTTCAAGCGCTGCACAGGAGGCTAGGTCTTGTGCCCTCCCTCCCAGTTTCCACAGGGTGCTCTGTTAAGCACCATGTGAAGGTTCCCAGGAGATGAGCCATCCCAGAGGCCTGAGGATGCCTGTGGTCAGGAGAATTCCTCTTCCATCCACACCAGGTCCCCAGAAGAGCAGGGACTTTTCATTCCTTGAAATATCAAATACCAGCTGTAATCAAAAAGTATAGCAGTGTGCCAACCTCTCAGAAAATCAGGTTAGAAACACCTCACAGCAGCTCTACCTGAACAACCTGTAAGAAATACTTGCCCAATCTGTTATTAGACACTTTCAATAATGTCATTTCCATACCCTGTCAAGCATTCAGTATCCGGACAAATAGGAAGCTTTACCTTAAGCCTAGGACTACTAATCTTGCCCGCAGATATGACAACAGGTTACTCATTTCTTCAATATGGCAGTCTTTGCCACTTACAGTATAAATCCTAGTGCCTCTTTGGGCCACTTCTCTAAAACAGATGGAGATTTCAGCAAACTAGTATCAGCACACCTTGTGGTAGTCAGCCCACCTTTCAGTCCACAGGCTATGCCAAGGACAAGGTCAGCATGGAACCTGACCCCTCCTTCCCACACAGACTCTTTCAGGCCATGCCAAGACATGACAACTGCTGTGATAAGCCTACTTAATTCTCCAAACTTTCTGTGAGATGTTTATGAATGGCTCTAAATTATATTCCTTTAAAAGCCATGAAAATAATCCCCTACCTGCCTTCACACACACATACCCATATCCACACCCACACAAAGGCTAATTTTGCCTATTTGTTTTTTCACCATTTTTGAGAAAAAGTCGAAGGAGATAACATTGCTGTTAGCATTATCAAGCGACAGGATTTTCTGGCTGTCAGCACTGGCTCCTGCAGACAAGGTTTCACACAGTCCTGACTTCAGGAAAATCACAGCTTCAAGAAGAACAGGCCAGTACCAAGGTTTTTTGAAACCCCCACATTACAAAACCAATATTTAACACATTGGATTTCCTAGGGAGTCTTCAGAGACAAGTGTCTGACTTTTGAGTAGTCCTGGGTCAATATTAATTGCACATAACTTCTCATCTGCATTTACTGCCACGTTTCTGCAATTAAATTATAAAAACTAAATGAAATCTCTAAGCTTCATAGCTAAATCTGCATGCTAAGTTAATTAACACTGTAATGGAAACCATATAAAAACTAAGGCCTGTCTGATCCAAGACCCATTAAAATCAGTGACAGCTTGATTATAACCTGAAGCAAATTAATACCCATGCAGCCTTGAAAAACTGGGGAGTGATGAACTGTTTCATAGATCTCAAGAAACTGGTTTGTATGGAGGCCAGCTGAGAGACTCTTCTGTGCCAATGGCATCATTTCTGTCATCCACTGTGCATGTGCTTTCTGTTTTTCAGGAACTGGACACAGGGTAGACCTTGCAATATACACCAGCAGTCTTGCTGTTTCCAGCTGTTCTTTAGGAGGTAATATGCTAAGAAAGGTGTTAGCCAGCATCTGGAGAACCAAGAGCCACCTTCAAATGCTAGGCTGAGTGGCAAAGGAAGATGCGAATTTTCGTTCATCAGAGGTGTGGGTTCCTGGGCACCAGAGGGTGCCGCAATACATCACAGTACCATCCTCACGCATAAACTGTACAAGCATCTTTCTCTCATTGCCAAACCGCATTTGTCTTTCAATCAATCGCCTGTTTTATGTAACTTCTTAATGCATGACACTTCAGAGCACTTTCCAACAAAAACAACAAAAGCAACAACAAAATTAATACTGAAAGAAAAAAGTAGAGGGAAGCAGGCTTTAAAAAAAATAAAAGTCAACATTTTGACTCAGTATTTAAATAAGCAAGGTGAAGTAGCACTCACCATATGCGGTACTTAGGCCTTTGTCAAACATAGCACATACTCATCTAACTAGCTTTGGGAAGGTAAGGAGTTTGTAAACTGGGCACTGAGATGCCATTATGATCAGCAGCTCCCCATAAGTGTCATGTGAAGAGCACCAAAGATGCACTGTAAGGATCATGCACTCAGAGGGAGAGAGTCCTCCATGCTGCAAGTTAATTATGCAGACAACTGAACAACAAATGATTCTATTCAAAGGCACAGTACTGAAATGAAAAAGGGAACACCTGGAATGTGAATGAGTTTGTACAACTTGAACCTGCAAATGTGGGTTTGTTAGTCACAAAACCTATTAAAGCCAGCTTCACACGGCAGAAGTGCTGCAAAACTTAATATGGTTAATTGGAGATAATTATACCTAATTACGTATGTGCCATATTGCAGAGAGTTATCTCAAAACAAGTATGTTTAATAGCTACAAACAGCACATATAATATGGACCACTATGATGAAGATTTAAAGAAAAAAACATATTAGAGATGCACAAAAGCAAAAGCAGACAATGGCAGCTGCCGAACAGCAGCAACTGCTCACACTATCCCCCTGAGAGCATCTGCAAGGGGCTGTACTGGACACCCTTCTCCCACTACATTCACTTGCTGAAGGACACCCACCACCTTCCTCCTTCCAGCCATGTCCCAGGGAGCACACAGGCCTGACCACCCAGCCATCCTCCCTCAGGCACAAACTCTCTTCACAAACAGGCTGGGATCTGCAGTTCTCACAGACTAACAGAAAATGTCAGTGCTGCTGAGATCAAGTGGGCAAAGAGGCCAAGAAACACCATCCTGTCTCTGTCAGCAAGTCGGTCCTGCTCTAGGTCACCAAGGGAGATGTGATTGATGACCTGATAGTCAGGTCCAGATGCCCCACAAAACCACTGCCTGATGTGCTGCATCGGGGAAAACGATGTATCGGGGCACAGCTGCCTGGGACAGCCAAGGAAGCTGTGTCAGGCGCAGGGAAGGCAGCGGTTGTTATGGAGGGCCTAAGAGAAGCGGAAAAGAAAAAATGAAACCCATCACTCAAAGACATTGTTTCTTCGAATTATAATGGTGGGACTCAGAATAGGATTCTGATTTACTGAGCTTTATCAGGGGAAAGGGGAATCAGCCCACACACCAACTAAAGAGTCAGCCTTTCCAGGGTTTTCAGCTCATCTTGCTGGGCCCTGAGAGCTTGCTTGACACAAATTAGTTCAGAAACTCCCAAAGAAGCTGGTAAGGACTGGAGTCTACTTCAAGCCCCTTACAGTCTATATTGATGTAGTACCAACATCTCCTATGTTTAAGTGTTCAGCCACCTGTGACTCCAACAGGAAATGGGTTTCATCCTGGGTTTCATGCACTCAAAACCACTCCTTCTCCTCCAAAGCACACTCAGGGTACATGATGGACTCATACCAAATGGTCTTTCCTGGCTGTCAGCTCCAAGACTGCAGCTGGGTTTTGTCCTGCCCAAGAAAAAACAATTACTGCATAGCATTCCAGTTTTGAAACCTGCAACTTTGTCCAGGGTTATTGTCATTATTGTCATCAGAGAAGGCCACTGCATACCAAACGATAGCAACAATAGATCACTTACTATACAGACCCACGCTGAAAGAAGTAGGATTATATCTAGTGAAAGAACTGAAACTCTAGCACACTGGGCTATTACCTAACCAGTTTCTATTGATCTGAACTTCCTTCCCCATTCCAATTCAAAGTTTACTATCACCATCTCACCAAGAACAGACATAAACAGCTGGAACATCCTTCAAGTAATAGGAATTAGCAAATCCAAGCCTACTTTCTAAGGGCTGAAAGCACATAGCTACAAAGCTTTTGCCATAAATGCTGATATCCTCAGCTTTGGCTCAAGACAGCCAGTAATAACAACTCAGTGTTAATACAAAAAAAAAAAAAAAAAAAAAGACAAGCCTTTCACTTGTTTTTCACACTTTTCTGTTCGCTAAGGTAAGCCATAGAAGAGGTTCAGGGACATGAGATACCACTATGACACAGCAACTGAAGAAAAAAAAAAAAAAAAATTAGCTTGGCAACTGAGTGAGGAATGTAAAATGTAAATAGTCAATAGGCAGGAATGAAGGGATCCAGCAAACAGAAAATAATAAGTTGTAAGTGCAGTGGGAGGTTCTTCCATGCTTTTGAAGATGAAGGCAGGAAAGAAAAGTCTGAAATTATGACAGTGATGGGAAGACCTGAAAAAATTGTAGACATCAACAGCAGATGAGAAGGATGAGGCATGCTGAGCATCCTTTACAGCTTTCTTGTGAAAAAAAAAAAAAAAAATCCCTAAGAAAAGCACCTCGAATTCAACCAGGAATATGCAGCCATAGCAGAAGAAAAGAAAAGAAAGGAAATGAGAAGATACATAAAGATATACACAACAAGACAGGTATTTAGCTCTGGTTGATGCTCAGGGCAAAAAAGATGCAGCAAAGAAAGACTCCCACTAGAGTTGAGGTACTGTTTGCACCCAGATAATGAGCAGAATTAAGCAGGAGAAGGAGACGGGATGGCCAGGAAGAAAGGAGCAGCAAGCCTAATGGGAAAAAAAAAGAAAATCCTAAAGACCAGAGTGCTGGCAGTCAGCCAGGAGCACGCCATGATGCAGAGAAGAGGGTGAAATGAAGTACATGGAAGCAGAACAGTAAGAATGGAAGAAAAACTCACCTACAAATATGGTCAAGAGTGGGACAGCAAAGTGAGAATTACTAGGAGTCAAGCAGAGCTACACTGCACAAAAGATAAACAAGAAAAAGAATGTGCCAGTTGTGTAGATAGAAAGATAAGGTAATAAAATCTTGAGATGCAAGGCAGTAAGCAGAATAGAGAGGAATAAAAAAAGGCAGGGGGGTGGGGGAAGTAGTTTGGAGTATCCTGCATGAATGCCCTGCCAAGCTTTCCTTAAAAGATGATACCAAGTCTAGAGCAAAGGCAGAGCAGCCCATGGAAATGAAAGCACTGAGGACAAGGAAGCTATCTCACTCAAAGTGGAGCCTAACTTCACAAAGCTTCACAGACTCAAATTGAGATTCACGGACAGCTCCAATCTAGTGTTACAGGAGGATCAGCAGATGGAAACCTGGAGGGTGGGGATAATCATCATATTAAAAAAAATATCTGGAATATGGTGGAGAAAAACAAATTTAAACGTACATTTGCCCCTTCTGAATTACAGTAAGAAGTCTGGCTACATTATTTAGATCTACACCAGGCACCAGAACAGGGGAGGGAGCGGGGGCGGCAGGGGCTGGGGATAATAAAAGACAAGTTTTAAATAAGCAGCAACAAAACACAGCACAGGCCTCCAGTTTGAATGCTCTGCTCTCCTTTGGTGGTGTCCCTAACTGTCTCTCCCTCTAGACTTCAATGAAGCACGTGAAATGGCATTGTGTGGGAAGCTAACTGTTAAGCTGGCAGAGGTGGGTACAAGAGCTGAAGGAAGTTTGGGAAGAGGGAGACAGCAGCAGCTTGTAGCGTGAACTGAGTGACAGTAACAAATTAGGTCTCCTCCTTCTCTGAGGAGCAGAAGGCATAATGGTTTTGCCAACCCAGAGGAGGTTCAAAATACCAGAAGGACAAAAGCTGAATTACCTTGAGGACTGGAAAAACAGAAACTGAGGGGGGGAATCAGACAAACAAGGGGAAAGGCTGTCAGTGCCACCAACTAGCAGCCCCGCAGCTGGGAACAACAATGGAGGGCAAAGGATGAGATGCACTAGGTACAGATAGAGCCTCCTATGGGAAGGACCTTGGTAAAAGCTGTCACACATTCTAGGATAATTGGGCAAGGACTTTCCACTAGACATGAGGAAGCTCTAATACCATCATCCAAGGCTTTGGTAAGACCATGAAAGATGCAGCATACTGTCCTAGTTATGTGCTTAAGGATGAACACAAACAGCAGAGTATAAAGAGTTTTTAATAAAACAAAAAACAAAAACAAAACAAAAAAAAAAGGAAAAAAAAAAGAAGAAAATATTTGGCCTGTTTAAACTACCAAAATGAAAGCTCAGAGGGGGTATGCTTGCTGTCTGTAAATACATCTAGAGAGTAGACATCAGAGAAGAAAAGCCATTTAAGTTAAAGGACAACGTTGGCACAGAACAAACGCGTGCAAGCTGGCCATAAAATACATTTAGCACTGAGACAGTTGGGAGGTTTCTAACCAGCAGAGACATCAGGCTCCATGCAGCCTTTCATAAAGCAGCCAAAGACTTCAAGAGAGAAGTGGGAGCTGTTCACGAGTGCCATGACAGGGACACGATATGTGCAGGACCAACAGACTCCATAGGCTAACTTACGAAGTCCCTTGTGTTCCATTATTTGCTAATAATTTCCACCCTTTTTTAACCTTAAAATATTTCCAGTGGTGCTGCAGACTCTTATTACAGGGAATTTAAGTCCCGCAACAAAAGCTTACCTTTTACCAATCCCTTAAAAGCAGTCCACAAATGTCCCTGGGACCCAAGAAAAGCCCAGCAATGCCCCATCATCACACCACAGTACTTCTAACACACAGGCCAGGCAAGTCAGGATCTGACACATGAGATAGCAGGCTGATACTGGCTCCTCGAGGGAACGGGAGATGCTGCTATGGCAGAAGCTGAATTAAAGACTACACCCAAAAGAGCCCTGTGATGCACATGTGGAGGTGCAGGGCTGCTGGAACCACGCTGTTTTAGCCAGCATACAGCACTTCACAGGTTGCTTACCCTGAGGGCCCTGGTACCCAGGAACAGGGCTGAGAAGGAAACAATCTAGTAGCCAACAAGAAATGCCAAGGGTAGTGCGGTGTCTTCAGTGAACCTTGCCCTCCTTGGAAAGTCAACTCCCTGCTGCTGCCATGGACAAAAAGGGCAGTGTGTTCCCTGCCCCAGCTGCTGCTGCTTCAGCTCTGCTGGCTTCATGGCTCACCACTTGCTAACCTACACCTCTCAGTGTTCCTGACTGACATGAAAAAGGATGATGCACTTTGATGGGGATCACTTGCAATAACACACTAGTGAAAGATCAGACAACCAGCTGAGTTAGGGACAGAGACCTCTCAGAGGGACAAGGTGTGACAGGCAGCTAGGACAGCAGTTTTGTTACCCTGCCAGAGCAGGGAACCACGGCTCACCCTCAGGCAGCAGGGAGGTACTTTGCAGGCTGCAGATCTATGTAGGAGAAATCTACCACCACGAAGGCAGGCTGACTGTCATCTTCGCTTTCAAGGACCAAGTCAGATTATTCCTTGTCCCAACATGCAGTCAAACGAAGAAATCACAAAGCAAGTGAGCTACAACTTCCCCACCGCATCTTTTTTTTTTTGCCACAGGCCAGCCCCAGGCAGGTGAATGATTCCCATATTATTGGGACCAGAGTGGATCCTAAGTTACACTTCCCCAGTATCACAACTCTGGTTTGAGCAGGGACCTGCTCTCCCTTTCCACTTCTGCCTTGCAATTTCTTCCTCTAAAAACATCAAGGCTGTTTAGCCTAAAATAAAAGGACCCTAAAGGGGACCACAGTTTAGCAGGGCACTCACTAGAAGATGACTTCCAGTCTCTCCTTCAAGAGCAGGTTATACCCTTGACATGAAACAGTCATTGTTTAAAATACAATTTTTGGTGCAAGGAAAAATTTAAAATTCATAAGTAAGGCATCCTCTGAGGACAGACTCCTCAAAGTAGCGTCAATGTAGGAGTTTTCAAGATCCCTGTGTTAAGCCCAACACCTAAATTTGGATCTGGGCACATGAGACTGACAAGACCAAACAAGAAAGATTACGTCTGATACAACTCACCTCACCTGGGACATCATCCTTCCTTTTTGTCCCAACTCCCTGGAGGGTACAATGCCAAATGACAGGATGCACAGCTGAGCAATTCTCTTTCTCCCAAGCAAGAAAGTTATCTCCTCTTCCTCTGAACTTGGAACAGGGTCTGCTGACCTCTCAAAGTTCTTTGTATCTTTCTGAAGCACATTCACCATTCAGCACAAGGCAAAGCATAAGTATATGATTGCTGTTCAGGTCCTACGCTGAAGGCCTCACTAGAAAGTAAGAGATGCATCAGCCTTAAGCCTTTGCACAGCACTGATTTTAAGGATAAGGTATTACATCAAATATGCAGACTAAATTGAAACACGCTTTGAAATAATCTGAGAACCGAAAGGGAAGGATTTTGAGAGTCCTTTTGGCTGCCAAAGTGTTCAGCAATCTTTTATCATTAACTCAGTGGTTTCCTAGAACTTGCACAATAAGAAACCATCCAGATCCCACCATTAGGACAGCAGTTAGGAAAGCACTGGGTACATTTTCAGCAAATCGGTCGTAATTGAAAAACTCTATGAAATAAACAAAGGAAAGATGCTCTTGTTTAAGTAATTTTTCAAATATTATTAAATAACCAGTTTTACAAATGCCATAGCAAACATCTGACCTCTCCTCAGGATACCTTGTGCCCTGTTCTATAGCCCTGTAAACAAAGAATGTTCCTCACATAATTACCACTTGACTGAAAAGATTAAATCCTACTGTACAGAGAAACTACTCTTTTTCATTCATATCCTGGAGCACTTCAACTAAAATGGTAATAAAGACTCTTCACAGGGCCTGAGCAGGCCTTCTTAGGGGCCTCAGTGTAACCTGAGGCAGGACAAGGAAACAGAGCCAAGAAATAAGTTCTGAAAAACTGGTTGAAGTGCTCAGATTAACCAGACACTGGCAAATGCTGCCGATACAAGATACACAGACTTGAACAAAGCCTTGAGCAGCCGAGTCTTACACCAGAAATGTCCCCGCTCTGAGCAGGTCAGACTAGACACCTCCCAAGGTTCCTTCCAACCTAAATTATCCCATGATCTTATAGTGCAAATGACCTTGTTGTGTCAACACCCCTAATTTTTCAAACCCTTCTTCCCTTAATCCAAAACTTCTAGGGCTAACAGCTGCCAAGACAACTACACATGTCCATCTGCTAGCATTAGGGTTTGCTTTCTCCTTATATTTTTTTACTCCTTACATTTTAATTCCTTACATTTTTCTCCCAACCTCCCTGCTTCCTATTTTACATGCCACCCATTGAAGCAGCATCTCCAGACACTGGTTTTTCACCAGTGTTCAGCACCAGTTAGCTCCAGACTTGTAGCCTGATGTAGAGTCTTTCCCAACATGTGTTGCCTTAAAGTGTTTTCAATATATTCCCTGCAGAGATGATTCTTCCACATAAAATATTATGAAAGTAGGAGAACTCAAGCACACAGAAACATCCTGGTGGATCTTGCAACTGGAAGGGAAGAAGATCAGAAAGAAACATGATAGGTTCCATCTTCAGAGTTTCAAATTGTAATTTCTAGTGTATTCTTAAGAACTGTGTTAAGCAATTTTGTGAAAAGGTTTTATAGTCTGTAATGTCCCCTATAGAAACAGAAAAAAAAATAATCAAGTGGCAATAACTTATGGGAGGTTACACAGCCATCATGACTGAATAGTCAAAGCTATGACAACCATTTATCAAACTGGCATTGAAATAACAACGCATATATCTTACCATAAAAGCAGTGTGGGAGTAGAGGAAGACAATACAATAATGCAGTGCTTTGTACTTTGGTGGCATAAGATGAAGATCTCCATCTATTTTACAAACACAGAGTTTACAGCTTGAAGAGCAAATAATTAATAGCTCTGTCATCCTTTGTGCCACTGAGTCACCACAAAAAAGTTAAGAGGCTGATCTGTACCTTACTGCAAACATCTAAGCTCTGTGGGCACTGATCAAAGCAAGCCTGCACTGCTGATCGTGACAGTGGCCACTCTCAACTGGCACCCACCAAGCACAGCCCCTTAGCTCCCCTGTGAGCTAAACAAAACCTCGGACCAAAGCTTCCTACCCTTCTTTGGAGGCAGAATCTGGCTATAAATTACTTCCCCTGTAAGACACAGAAAGCTCACTCTATGGTTGTGAAGAACACCCCAGGCTGGTGTCCCACAAAACCTTACATGACTGTTCTGAAGTCCACTAAAATAACCCTTGAAAACAACTGTGATAAATTTTGATTTAGGCAATCAAAAAGGAAAATCTGACTTTTAATAAAGCCTGAAGATAAAGCTAGCACCCAGAGACTCAAACCATGTGGTACCTACCATACTTGATAGTCAGCAGCTGTAGTACAGTTCCATCAGGTTCTGGCTTTGTTATTAACTGAGGCTGACGGACCAGCTCACCTGCAGTGACTGATTTAGGTGATGGACTAGCCTGGCCAAGTGGATTGCAGTTCTGTCATCTTTTGTTGCAAATGGACAGCCTTCTTCCAGCAGGTAGACCTGGTTGGCCAATCAGTCACACAGGTATCAGCTATGAACATGCAGATGGGCACTCTAACCTTGATCTGAAGGGGCTAGGGTTAAGGTGGTCATCAGTACCCTTTGCAATCTGGAGAACCCTCCAGTGACCTTTATTTAAGCAGGCAAGTCAGTCATTTTTTACACTAATTCCAATTCAATTGTCAACAAAATGTTCAATGTAAGACACAGTTGCGATAAGAGTATTTTACAGGGTCTTATGTCTATTATTATTAATGTAATAACATCATTACTGCATTTTCAGAATTTTATCCAAAGACAGTTAAATTTCAACATGCAGGATATGCTCATGACCTTACTCTGTGTGTATGTGTACATGTATGTTTGTTTAAAAAGTGTACGTGTACATGTATGTTTGTTTATAAAGTATCCTCACACTGAAAATGTGCCACAATGCAAAGCTGTAAACAACCACGTGACAACTTGTGCTCAGAGTGACACTGAAACATAGGAGGTTTATGAACAGTAAATAACACGCGGGTAGCTGGTAGTGAAACTTCCAGGTTGGAAGCCACAGAGTCACTCTGGGAGAAACAGGTAAGATTTGGAAAAGGTTGCTCCACAGGACAAATAAGAAGATGTAGCAGAATTATTAATCACATCATTAAACTTGTGCATCAGCCTGGCCTGTCATAACACATAACTTTTAGAGGTGCTATCCCAAGATCAGTCAGCCTCCTGTCACAAACACAGGGCAGGAAGAAGGTCCTCTGAAGAAGACATTCAAGATGAGGAAGGCTGAACAGCTAAGACAGCTGTAGGAACGTGTGAAGGACCACGCTGGAGAAGCCTTGGTGCCCACTTCTGGCAGCTGCCAAAACAGGAAGACAGAAACATCAAGAAACAATTTGTACAATAAAGGAAGAAGCTACCTCCAGTGGAAGGTGTGATTTTCCTACCCTAACCATTGCCAGTTAAAGGCTGAGCAATAATTTGATGTGTAAAGCATCTCTTCTTAATTTTGTATTTATTTAATGTTAAGTGAATGTCTCATTATTCATAATAGTTAATCCTTTTTTGAACCCCATTAAGCTTTTGACAGTAACAACGAAATTATACAAATCACACATATCCCTCACACGTAAATTTATGTTGTGTCAGGGAGGAAGGCACTTTGCCCACTCTATGTACAATTAGTTCAGTAAGTGTTTACTTCCCACTGGCTACAGCTCCTTTCCCTCCACACCCACACACACAGTGTATCTCCCCAGGCCCTGTGGACTGGCAGGTGGATCGAGGGTCTATGTGTGCTTTCCAAGCCAATGTTTATAGAATTCAACAGAGGCCTCAGGAGATGGGTACTGTATTTTGCAAAATGAGGTGTGCCCCCTATGCATTTACTTTTTAGGAGTCCTAAGGACGCAGGGTGAGTTTTTTAAAGACTTCTGAGGACCATCCACAGCAGTACAGGCACTCACCACAAGCACAGCCAAAGACCCTGATCCTACAGAAAATCCTTCACGTGACCCCAGACCAGCAGGTGCCCATGCCCAAATCCTCAGGAGCCAGGGACACGCCTGGGAGGGGCACGAGTTCATGATGTTTGTGGGTGGCATGGCCAGCTCCCCCTCCTGGAGGGACACAAGAATCTTGGTCCTACCCCCACAGCCAGGGCTGTAACCCAGCAAGGGGATCAGGTAGCCACTGGTCAGCCAGTCCTGACGTGCTTCCTCACACAGGGAAAGCGCTCCACAGGTCCTGTATGAAGAGGAGGGAGGGGGAAAAATCCCCTTGTCTGCGCGGCCCCAAGGGGTAGGACGGCAAGTCTCGCTGGCGCCCCTGATACGTTTGGATGGTGCCACCAGGGAGGTCTGGGTTCCAGGCAGGGCAGCCTCCCACCAAGGGCCCTTGCAGGGCCGCTGCCCCACGCAGCGCCCAGAAAACTCTCTCGTGGGGAGCAGCTCCAGCAGCAGAGCCCCGTGCTCAGCCCCAAGTCCCACCCAGCGCTGCAGACGGGCGCCGGTGCTGCGCGTGGGGGTGCCAACGGGGCCTGCCCTAGCGGGACAGAGGGACCAGGGTCGCATCCCTGGAGACAGCTGAACACCACGTCACGCCCCACAGACACCTCACGCCACCAACAGGTGCGTTGGCCCTGCTGGAAAGGGAAAAGAAAACGGCTTGAAAAATGGCTCTCTCCCTCGCTTGCTCCCCTGAATGCTAATCAGCGGCGCCGGCTAAAAATACCCAGCAAGGCTGGCGTGCGCACGGCAGAAGGGGAAAATGGGGGAGCCGGAGCCCCCAGCTTCCCGGAAGGAAAACGGACAGGCGACAAACAGCCTTCCCTAAGTCCCCCCCTCTGCCCCTGGCGCCCGGCTGCCGGCACAGGCACGGTCCCCCTGCTCCCTCGCTCCGAAGCAGAGGTTCCCACCTCTCCTTCGGGAGGGCATCCCGGGTGTTGGCCGCGCAGCCGCCGGGCCACCCTGCGCCGGGGCAGGCGGCGGCGCCCCCCTCGCACCGGCTCCCACTCGCCGGCGCTGCAGGCGTTACCGGACGGGGCGTCCGGCAGCCGAGCCCTGCCGCCCACGGAGCGACGTGCGTTCCCGGCGGGGAGCAATCCCACCGGGGTTCACCGGGAGAGCACAAAAACAATGAGAGAGGAGTGCTGGGCCCGCCGTCTCCGCGGGCGCGGAGGGCTTTACCGGGCAGCCCTGCGTCGGGGGCTCGGTCCGCTGCATCAGAGCCGCCGGCACACCGCAGAGCGGTGACGGGGATGCACGGCGGCCCGGCAGCCTCCTGCAAGAGCAAGCGCTAACAAATAAATAAGAGACATAAAGAGGACATGTGCACGGAGACAAACGGCAGCCCTCTGCATCGGAACCGGCGGCAGGGGGTGCGCACCCCCGCGGCCCCCGGCCCTAGTTACGCGTCCCTCGCCACGTCCCCCGGCGCGGAGCCTGCCCGAGGGCGGCTTGCGGCCCCCCCCGGGCGGGGGGAGGGCGGGGAGGCCGGCCTCGCCGCCCCCGAGCCAAGGCGGGCCGACCCGGGAGTCGCAGGACCCCCCGCCACCCGCGGCGAGCATGGCGAGCCGCCCCCGTCCCCCCGTCCCCCCGCCCGCCGCGGCTCCCATCCATAATTAATCGCCGCCCCGCAGCCGCCGCGATAAGAGAGGGCGGGCGGGGACGAGGAGGCGGCGGCGACCGGGAGGCGGGGGGGGGAGCGTGTGCGCTCGCCGCGCCCGGCTCACTGCGGCCGGCGGCTGCCTGCCGTGCGGAGCGCAGCCCAGCTCAGCCGCCCCGTCGGGGAGCGCCGCGCTCGCATGGCCGCGCCGCGCCGCGCCGCCGCCGCCGCGGGGCCGAGGGGGGCCGCGGGAGGAGGATGAGGCGGGCGGCGGGGCGGCGGCGGCGGCGGCGGCGCGGAGGATGAAGTGGAGCGTGCGGGGAGCCTGCGCCGCGCTCTCCAGCTGCCTCCTGCTCGCCTGCGCCCTCAGCGCCGCCGCCGTGGGCCTCAAGTGCTTCTCGCTGGGCTCCGAGCTGAAGGGCGAGCCCTTCCGCCTGGGCACCGCCGCCGGCGCCTTCTACTCGGGGCTGCTGCTGGCCGCCGGCCTCTCGCTGCTCGCCGCCGCACTGCTCTGCTGTCGCCCGCCCGACGAGGCGCCCGCGGCGCCGGCTCCGGCCTCGGCCTCGGCCCTGGCCCCGGCTGGCGACCCGGACGCGGCAGGCGGCGGCCCCGGCGGGGGGGAGGCGGCGGCCGTGCCGTCGGGGCCGGTGGAGAAGGCGCCGCCCGGGGGGCGGCAGAACTTCCTGCTGCTGGGGGTGCTGGTGTTCATGCTGGGCGTGCTGAGCGCCTTCGCCGGCGCCGTCATCGACGGCGACACCGTGTCGCTGGTGGAGAGGAAGTACTCGCACTACTGCCTGCTGCAGCCCGGCGGCGCGGCCCGGCCACGGAGCGGCCCCGCGGCCCCCGACAGCTCCGCCGCGGCTCTCCGCTGCCAGAAGCTGCGGGACTACCAGCAAGGCTTGGTGCTCTCCACGGTCTTCAACGCTCTGGAGTGCCTCCTGGGCCTGCTCAACTTGCTGCTCGTCAAGAACTACAAGGCCTCGCAGCAGCGCGGGCGGCGGAGGCGGCGGCGGCGAGCGGCACCGGCGACGGCGGCGGCGGGCGGGCGGCGGCGGCGGCGGCGGGGCGGCGGCGGCGGGCGGCGGGCGCCGCGCCACAGCCAGGGCTCCCTCTTCTCCGGCGGCGAGCCCGAGCTCAGCCCCGGGGACTGCCCCTTCCAGGCCGTCTCCTACATCAACGTGGGCGTTTTCCACGTCTTCGACGAGGCAGGCGTGGAGGTGCACTGCGGCGGGCATCCTTCCGTCGAGCTGCCCGGCTACTCGCCCATGGACCCCGAGCTCAACGCCTCCTACCCCTACTGCTACCCGCTGCCCAGCGAGCAGCCCCCCGCCTACGAGGAGATCTACCCCGGGGAGCCCTGCGCTCACGGCACCTAGCGCCGACCGCCGGCGGGACTCCCGGCTCCCCGCCCGGCCCCCGGCTCGCCGTGACACCCGGGAGCGGGAGCGGGTCGCCCGGCGCCTCGCAGCCGCGGGGCTCGGGAACAGCCCTCGCACCGCCGACGGGACGGCCCGGCGCAGCGGGCCGCGGGCGGGGTGCCGCCGTGCCTCTGGCTCTGCGGAAGCTTCTCCTCCCACCCTCCCTCTCCGCTTTCCCCCTTCTCTTCCCCCTCCCCTCCCTCACACCGACCGTCCGTCCGTCTGTCCGTCCCTCTGTCCGCCGGCGGCTGAATTTTCCAAAGGCTGCGCAAGAAACGCCTGACGGTTGGTTCCTACGGCCGCCTCTCCTCCGTAGCCAAGTTTAGTTCCCTTCGAGTGATTCATCAGTCTCCAGCTTTAGCAGTCCAGAGTTACCCATTGTTGATAACCAGCCAGTGTAAGGAAAAGGTGTCATGAAGCTTCTTTACCTCTCAAAAGAGCTAAATTTCTAAACAACGCAGAGACATTTGTGTCACGTTTACTAGAGGTGTATTGGGGATCTTTAACGTTTACACTACTCCTTGGGAGAATCGAGTTCTGTTTTAAGATTTAGTGAGTTAAAACATTCGTTGGTCTTGTAAGATGCACATTGAGAAAAACCTGCACTTTGAAAAAGAAACAGGAAAAAATCAACAACGTTTTTGTACACTGACGTGCCTGCTTTTGTTGATAACTTCTTACTGTAAAAGCTTTCAGAAGTCTATAGTGAAAAATGTTTGGTAAATTCACTGCAGTTTAAAATTGATGATTAGTTCCTTTACTGAAACAACTGAGATGTTGCTAGGATATGGCAGTTAAAAGGAAAGTCCAAATGTCATACACATTCCTTTTTGTAAACAGGTTCTCTGTTTTTAATGCAAGGCAGGATTTCTTTTTGTTTTACACAGGTGAAGGGTTTAATTCTATTTTGTACAACTACATAGTTTACCTTGTAAAGAGTTCCATTTTACCTGTTACAATTCATCAATCTGGTAAGCTTGAATATTAAAAGTTTTATTTGAAATATATATATATTGTAAAACAGCCTTAACTGGTGCAGTGGTCACAGTTTTAAAGATTTAAGAAAAAAAAAAAAAGATAAACCATCTTGGAAGACATCTTCCAAATGTGTTTTCAAAACAGTAGTTATACTCCTATTACGAGAATTTTCTTTTTTGTTTTTAAAAAAAAAAAAAAGAGGCCACTTTAATTCCTGAAGGGGGGGTAGGGTGGGGGGATGGATAATAGCACTGTATGTGTTAACTCTTTCTGAACTTAGAGGTATTAAAAAGGCTTTCTGCAAAGAGAAAAACTGCTAAATCCTTCTTTTGGATTTTGCTGTGGAATGCCAGGACCAGATAGTGTAAGAAAGTGCTAATTAAAGAAAAGCAGGTATGGCGTATTTTATTACATCATTTGAGAACAGGTAAAGGCTTAATTTCATGTTGCACACAGAACCAAAAAGCAACTCTTCAGGTTGCATTTAGTTCAGTACCCCCTCCCCCAGGTACAGCATACTAAAATGAAATATTACAAAATAACATTTCTATTAATCCTGTGTTTGGAGCCTGCTGCATAATGCCAGTGTATCAGCTACCCAGAAACAGAGAGAGAGTGTTAAGGGAATGCAAAGTTACAGTCTATTTCTGTGGTCGATGCAAAATTATTGTTTAACTTTTAGCTGCAGAGAGACTGACGTAATTTAAATCCTTGGAATTGGAGAGAGAAGATTTTAACCTAAAAATATTAAAATCTCTGCACTGTTTTGTTTTCTAAATTGTCTTGACTTGCACACTTTCTATAATCTGAAATGCAGAATGACTGAGAAGTCTTAAAATTGCAAACTGATGTCTGTGAAGCTCACAATTAAAGCTGTAATCTAGAGAAGACAGTTAAAAGCAGCAGTTGCCAATTTGCCAAGTAATTCTAAATAGCGGAAATTTAAAATATAGCTCTTCTTGGCCAGCAGATTTTCTTGTGCAGAATGCCAGCCTAAAACATATGCCCTGGCTAAGTCCCATTTTAGTACTGAAGACTAGTTTTATGCTAGCTCTCTGCAGATGCATGTCCTTAACCCCTCATGGGGAAGTGACCAGGAAGTCCTGTAGTCTTTACGTATAATACTCATTTAGGCACAAAACCAATCCTGTAACATACTGCATTGCTCATACAGATGAGATTTTGCAAAATGAGTAACTAAAGCAAGGAGGTTAAATCCTTATGTGGGTCTCCAGTTGGATGTGACAGCGTTAGTACCCTGTACTGAATTAAATGGGAACTGCTAGGCGGCAGGGTCATTTTGAAAAACAGACCAGCTAGGTGCCTAAATAAAGATGCAGAAGTGTAATAATAGTTGTTGGCTTTAAAAAAATTGGCTATACACACTGTAGTTCATGGAAGTTGTATCTTAGTTTTACTTAAGGAATTGATTTTTGACATAAAACGACAGTATTTTACTTAACTATTTTAGGAATTGTGAACTAGACAGTTCTGAAACTCCAGATGTTCCAAAGATCAGTGCTCAGGGAAATAAATGGAAAGTCAAGAAAGCTACCTATTATACTCAATTGTTTAAATGTAAACAATTTTAAACTATGAATTTTTAAGATTGTTAAATTCATAACTTTTTTTTTTGTATGTGTGTGTGTACACGTGTAAGTGTGCTTGCGTTTTATTTAAGTCTGTTCAGAATGCCATTGAATTAGGATATTTATTTGTGGCTCAGTTTTAGTTCCCAAATTTCTACTTCATTTGGGCTTTTATCCCCTGTAATAGTTTAATTTAGTGGTGGACAGATTGCCAGAATAACGTCCAAGTTGGACTCCCACAGAAGCCAGTAGGCGTCATTTCATTGACTTCAGTGGGTCTGGGCACAAATTATATGTAACACCTACTCTATATTGGTCTTCTGGCATGACAGGGTGCAGCAGTGGCATATTATTTCTCAGTTAGTTATTATTTGTATGGACAGCAGTATTAAGGGAGGTCACCTATGGTATTATCCACATTTAAAAAAAAAAACAAACAGGAAAAAAATTGGCAGGCAAATTGACTAAACAAGCCATGTTTTCTTAAAGATGGTATACAAATGTTTCAGGTATCTGGTGACTAACTTTTCCGATAAAACACAAGTATTTATTTCTCAGTGAGAAGAAACCTATAAATACAGGATACAAGATGAGGCTTCACAAGCATGATTGCAGTATTGTGAAGCCATTTTTAGTAAACCTGAATCATCACTCTATCTTCTGAGCAATAATGTTAGAGTGTATAAACTGTACCGTGCCGAAATTGAAAATAGGCTGGTGTGGGAAGCATCAGAGCGTAGATTAATTACCTGAGAGGACTGATACTGTCCCTTTATTTTCCATTCCCTGTCACCTGATTGTCGAGGTGAATGCAAGCCTGATCAATTCATGTCACTGGAGGATGTTAACTGCAAGGCTTTTGCCTTAAGTAGCAAAACCAGGGAGATCAGAAGAGAAACATCATGTGTGTGCTATGAAATCTCCACATTGCTTAGCTGAAGTAACGACAAAACCGCTTTTTGCCCCGTGGCTTGTTAATTTGCTTGCAGCTTTACTCACATCTGTTCAAAGGGAAGGAAGAATAGACGCAATACTGCTGTTTTGGTCACAGTGTAGTACTGATTTGGTAGCAGAATGCTTCCAGCTTTCCTGTCCCTTTTGCAGGTAATAGCAGCTAGTCAAGGAATGAAACGGTGGAAAATCAAGTCTGCTGTCTTTGATGGGACAGAATTTGCCTTCATGTGGAAAAAAAAATGTATTCCCACCAGCCTATTAGCAATTCACATGAATTATTTTCACACTCCAACATCCTTGCTTAAATTGGTTACTTATACTTTGCATTGTAATGGACAGACAGAATATACATGAATCTAAAAACAGGTAAAAATGATGTTAGAGGGAAATTGTATTAAAGTAGTACAGATTTTACTCAAAAGTTTGATTTCACTGTAGGACTTCTTTGGTTCACCAAAAAGCGCTATGGTGGCTGGTATAACTTAGACATATTTCAGACATACTGTTTAATCATCAGAAAAGGTTTCTGAATGTTCACAAGAACAGCAGTCTGTTTCTGCTTTTGGACATAGTACATATGAAAACCTTTTCTTCATTTTGCCATTTAATCTAAGATTGATCCTCAAGAAAATGTCAGTAATTGATCTTGTAATTTTAGGATCAATAAAATACATTTTAAAGCACAGCATATCCTATAAGAAAAGCCTAATGCTCTTCATTTCATATTCTTCATTGTCTTAGATGGATGTCTAATAGTAAAACTGAAACTAGGGATGTAATTACCACTTCCATTACAAAAACATGTTTTTCAGGGACTTATAACTTGTACAAGTGGAATCCTGACATAAAATTCCAGGTTTTACCATGAAGTCAAGTCTGTTTCCATGAGTTAGATATTTCCCTGTTACAGGATGTTCCAATAAAAATATTGCTTTATTACCAGATAAATTCAACTGGTGAAAATCTAGATCTGTTAATTTCGTGTGACGGCACTCGTTTTAAGTATGCTAAAGTTACCTTTCAGCAGTACAGGCTCGTATTTCCAATTAAAATGTGTAAGGGTAAGACTGAATTTCTGACTGTCACTGTCCAGTTTTTGAATTTCTTCATTATCTCTCAGTACTTAATGGCATGGGACTAGCTCTTAGTATATGTTCCAGAATCAGTAGTAGCTGATCTATTAAGTTTAGCAGATAAAAGGTGGTTTCCAGGAAACCCACAGGCTAATGTAGTGCTGGGGGAAAATCTTCAAAAACTTGTTGCAACAATTTGGTGTATGGTGTGTCCTGCCCAAAAGGAGGCACTGCCCAAACAAAGCAACTAGAAGAAATCTGAGAGTTTAAGTTGGATGCGAGGTGTTTGTATGTTATATCTATCACATTATTGGTTCTGAAACTCTTCCCCTTCAATAAGTTTCTGAGAGTGAAATCCACAAATTGGTGTTGTCAACATTTTATTCAAATAACTGCCTTGCTTTCTGCTGGCCACCTGGGCTATGTACTTTCCACCCAATGTTCAGGCACCTCATAAGGTTCTGCTGAGGTTTATGGGTATGTCACCCTGATGTCATCCTAGATAATCTGAGACTGAAGATTAAGTCATTTAAGAAGCTATAAGACTCTCTTAGGAAGAGTGTATTTTTCCTTTCCAGAGAGAAAAAATCTGATGTCCTTTTTCACTCCTTCTTCAGACCCAGCTGCGTTAAACTTCAGTGAGTTTACCCTGAGGTAGGAGTGGAGATGACACTGCAGACTGCTACTTCTTCAGTCATCGAGTTTTAGATATCTGGAAGACTTCCATAAACTTTATGGAAGGAAACACTTCTGGTGAAAAACACATACAAAATGGCTCTGACTCATCACCAGATCACAGAAAATTTAATATCCTGAGTGAAACTATCCAGTAGATGTATCCCAGTAGAAATACGGCCTAGCAGAAGTTCCCAGTGTTTCACTTCTGGATTTCTGCTCCTGGCATGGTTTTGTCTAATGGATATGTTAGGAAGTTCATTTTATGGTCTTTGCAAATGAATCGTTTGTTTCACTACAACATATAGGGAATAAACACCTACTAAATACTGCAAGCATCCTCACCATTTGGTCTCCTCTGTGGCCATTGTTAGCAGAAGATAAAGTGAAGTGTGGGAGGAGAGAAAGCTTATCTTGATCCACTTAATGGGTTCAGAGGACCAAACATTTCAATGCATTCATTGGTTTTATATTAAGATACTGGATTTGGGGATGGAAGAGTACCTATGATATCAAAAAGGATTATTTTCCAGGCATATATTTTTGGAAATCCAATACTTGGGTGTAAAGAGGGTTCTTTCGCAGGTTCTACATTTTAAATGAAAGCTTATCTCACAAAAATACTCAGTGAAATCTCCAGGCACTAGGGAGATTGAGTGGAGCTGTCCTGAAAATTACTGAATGCCACCAGCTCCTGTAGAAGTCATATAAAGAATTTGGCACATGGTACAGATGGAGCCTTATATGCCAACATCCAAATTTCAGCATTTCCTTACAAACGAAGGAAGCAACAGCACAAAGCTGTACTACAGAAAGAAAAGCTCCAGATGATAATATGCAGTCCTAGGCAACTAGGCAGACGTGGATTTTGGATGAGCTACATACAGTTTCAAGGTGTATGTAATTACCATGCTTTCATGATTAAAACAAATGCCCTCACAAAGATATTCACAAGGGATTGTCAGGGCTGGATCTGAGGAGATACATCTTGCTAGCTCTAGGCTAAATGGCCCCTAGAAACATAGAATCATGGAATCGTAGAACAGCTTGGGTTGGAAGGGACCTTAAAGATCACCTAGTTCCAACCCCCCTGCCATGTGCAGGGAAACATGGCAAACTCCTACCAGAAGGAGTTCATACTTGCACTGGAAAGGACAGAGCAACTGAGAAATTTCTACTTTGTTGCATATTGGAATATCTGCCTCTTCCTGAATGACCCAGAAGTTATGCAGATCATCTGAATTAGACTCCCAGGAAAACGGAGGAAACAGAAATGTTAAGTGTTGAAGACTACTCAATCTGTTCAAAATTTTTTTATGTATAATCAAGAGCTATGTTAATTCCAGGAGCAGTACCTCCTGGCCTAGGCAGTCAAAACTACTAGTAACCAAAAAAATTCCTACCACCAATGTAAGACTGGGAGACTGAGAAAATCATATACTGCTTTCTGACTCGTCCCTTGCTCTAAATCAAAAGGAAAGAAATTCAGATACAGCTTTTTGTGAAACTGTTGCTAAGAAATAAGATTTTATGCTGAATAGAACAGAAGGGTTCTTCTCAACAAATTGGGAGCAGATAGCTGCACAGAAACACATTTGGCTGGCAGGGAGACTTACTTCCTCTTCAGTAAAGTCCTTGGAGAGCTACCAGAAAATACTGAAAGGCACCATCATCATCCAGGTTTACCTGAACCATTGTTTAGTGCATTGAGCTTCATGTTCTCATATGCAGTGGACCACATAGTGTCTTGTCTTGCCAGTGGGAACCAGCAGTTGTGTCTTGTGACACCACTGAGCCAGGACCTGCTGGATACGCACAGGGAGCTTCTGAACCCCTGGAACTGGGCATGCTGTGGCACTGGTCTGTGCACGTGTTGAGAGAAGGTAGGGCAGATAAAACACTGTCCTGTGCTACAGGATGGGGAAGGCAGGTTGCTGTCATGATGCCAGGGCTCCAGTCTTGCTACACAGTGGTCTTGGGTGCAGAAGGGCCGAGGCTGCATGTGGGGAACTGCTCCTGAGTCACTTTTGCAAAAGCAAAATGCCTAAGTCAAGCTTAATGGTGAGGGGAGGACTGTATTCCCCCCTGAACAAAATGAAAGTGATCAAACTGCAGACCTTCACAACAGAGGTGTTCAGTTCTGTCTTGGGTTCAGTTTTCATCCTCTGCTACCCCTAGCAACTTCTCCAAAGGAACAGTGTGTGCACAGGCTCAGGATGACAAAGTGCACGTGCTCTACTGCCTCTGTGTTTAGGGGGAGAGTGCCGATGGTGTACTGAGTTACTCAATCAGTTGGTGAGGCAATAAATAGAAATGAGCAACGAGACATGAAAAGCATTTGCTTGTGTCCTGGGTCTGGCGCATTACAAGAGCTGTATGACACTCTGAGCTGTCCTTCACTGAAGGCTGTGGCAGTTCTTATCTGCTTAAGGTCTGCAAGGTCCAGAGCTCTTAAGAATGAGGATTCCTGTTGGAAGTTTTCCTGTACCGATTTATCTCAAAAGTCAAAAAGAAACCCCCACCCTCTTTCAGTAAATGCATCTTGGCACCCAAGCATGAAAAGAAAAAAGCATAAACAGCGCAGAACTGTTCATTCTTTCATAGTTCATTAATTTTTAACCAAGGGTAACAGAAAGACAAACGTTACCATTAACATCTCAGATCTAGAGAATTCCTCCATTGTAAGAGGTTTTGAAGATGACTGATAAGGGAGCAGCAGAAGGTGTCTACATCAAAGGAATATGGATATTTCACAATTCTGCTGTCACCGTGTTCATACATGCAGCAAAGGCTGGCAATAATGGTGATCTCAACTTGCCTTACACATGCAGCTGGAAATGCTTCAGATCTCCAGATGACTATTCCAAAATGTTTTATACATTACTAGACTTGTAGTCTGGTATCTACTGTGCTCCGAGCTATGTATTGGGAGGTTTTAGCCTTGTGCGTGCCTGGCTAAAATGTGCATGCCGGCTGCAGACAGATGGCCATCTTCGTTAGCCAGGTGACTGTGACAGGTAAGGCAAGTTCGCCCATTCTCTTTGGCACTGCAGGGGAGCAGAGAGCATCCCCACTCAGCAGAAGGGCAGGCACTTCCAGCATCATGGAGCCACACCTTTCTCAAGCCACACTCCGTGGTGGGCCTCAGTGAAACCTGCAGGTCTGTGAGCAGGAAGGTACCACCACGCTTTTGCACAGGTCTCACAAGGAAAAGAGGCAATATGGAGGCAGCTGAGATCTTCAGCTGCTCGCCTTATCCTCAAGGCCTGTGAGATACTCGGTGGCACAGAGCCTCAGCACACCATGGGGCACAGCACACCAGGAGGCGAGGTGCCATGAGTAATACCTTTCTCTGAAGGAGTTATCAGTGTTGCAAGACCACACAGAAGAGAGACTAAAATACTGATGTCCCTAACTTACAGAGATGCATAGTTTGAGACAGAGAGGGCCGTGGCACTTGCCATGACCCCCAGCCCCTACAGCTCATCAGCTGATGCACACCAATACATGGGGAAGTAGGGGGACTGGAGTGACAGTCATGCATCTAACCAGTTAAATGAAGCACTGATGGACAGCCAAGGGGCAGAGATGAAGTTAAAACACACAGAGGCAATCTTATCCTCACCCTGCCCTGGGCATGTATGTGGAGAACTTCTATAGGTAGGGACTTTGTAGGAGAGAAGTTTTAATTATATCAAGTGGAAAGAAAATCCCTCTCTACAGTGGAAATGTCCAGGTATTCCCAGAAAAAAATGGTCATCTTGTTACAGTAAAATGGAAACCCACAAGAAATTCCCAAGAAAGGTAGTTCAAGTGGAGAAATCCAACTAAAACCCACACAAACACAGTAGAAGCTGATCTCTTAAAATTTCACACCTCTTCTTTCTTTTGGAACAGTCATGTCAATTTGTTCTTTACATTTTCAGCTCCAGCTCTCAGGCAAGATAGAAGCTGGTAGGAGGCAGACACTGATAAAGGCTCTACTGGCAAAATGTCAGATAAAGGGAAACCATTTTTACATTTCTGCTCTGACAAGAGAGGACAATATATTCTAGCCTGGAAGCTTAGAAGGCAGAAGCAGCAGTGATTAATTGCTCTAATTAGGGCTCCAAATAGGAAAGAGCAAGTTTCCTGAGCTACTGCATGCTAAATTTCCTCGCTTCTATGAATAACTGTATTGCTCAGAGGAGATGGGCATCAAAGTGCATCTCCAGAACAAACATTTACCCACTTCAACTTAGAAATACCACTACAACCTCAACACAAATAACTAATACAGAGAGACAACAGGCTATTACAGCACCTGGGAGGCAGCATAATAGCCTAGTTCAGCTGCCTCCCTAAGGAGCTCAATCAATGCTTGCATGCGCAACTGCACTGAAAATGGGTGTGTTGCTGGTCTACCACACCACAACTTGCTGGTTTCAGTGAACTATCAGTTTCTGCTGGCCACTTCAGCACTAACAGGAGACTTCTCAGCAACAGGGCTGATACTGTGATCTTCAATGTGTTCTTCACTGAGACTTATTCCCTTCCACCTCCACCTGCCTTTCAGCCATCTCTGACTTTTGTGCCACCAATGGATGTCAGGTCCTGATTCTGACCTCCCTGATGAGGACAAATGGAAATAAAATCACTGCCACCAATAGAATTACACCAAAAACTGCCTCTTTTCACCAGAAGGAGAGCAAAGCACGTAAAGTGCTGAATGTCAGCTTTGCTAAATGCCTTATGGGAAATAATGAATGCATTACTTAAAAAAAAAAAAAAAAGCTGGCAGATATTTAGCGAACACCCCACCCCCACCCCCAACATTTTATTTGGAATATATGCTACATAGTCTGGGAGTCAGCCAACTTCAGCAACACTCTTCTGTCACATGCAGAAAAAGCTTTTGCTTCAGCTGGGTCCAGCTGCCTCTTATTGATAATCAGATGTACTGGCACAGAGCATCTAATCTGGATTGTGGCCATCTACAAGTAGCTAGAAGCACATAAATAATAAGGGTTCATCACTGCACACTGATGTATAGGAGGAGGGCAGGGAGATGCATATGTCCATTATTTTTCTTTTGGTGTTTGTTTGAACTGCTCACTTGCCTGACTAATAAAAAGCACTAATAGAGGCCACCAGGAGAGGAGGCGCTTACCATAGGTGCATGCCAACAGCACTTCAGTAAGTAGAAGAGTCTTTTCACTGCTTGTGCATGTCAGAGAAGTCTTTACAGTGCTACATCACCAGAGAGCAGGCCATCAGGGCTGCAGAGGATTGCAGGCTGGTCTTAGAAGCGTTCCTGCTGGTGAACTGAAGTAGAGCAGAAAATATGCAAAATAAGCTCCACTGCTGATTGTACCCTCTCATTTGTATGCTCTACACTCTTCCAGTAATGAATCATCAGCCCAGGTTCTGCTCAGCTTATCATGGCTGCAAATGCTGCAATAGCAGTAAACTGGGGCAGACACGGATTCATCTCCAAATGACCAAGCCCAGGGGATGCTGGATGCCCATGAAGCTGGCAAACTTTTACCCTGCCCATGTGGAAAGTGGCATAGTACAAAGACACCCATAGCAGAGTTGAATAAAGGAGAGATACTTACACTGTGGTAAGGTGTCTGCAGTGCAACGTGCATCAGTAGTAAATCAAATTTATTCCCCTCTAGTCAGAGTGCTCTAGAGAACAGCAAAATTGCCCAGCTATGGCCATGCCTCCTTTAGTCAGGAAAACCCCTCATGTCAAGACAGGGGAAGGCAATGCATCCCATGGGGGAAGGGAGTGCTTCATCCCTTTCTAATTATCAGAACTGTCTAGGGAAGGACCACATTTTCGACTTAATGCCTGACACGTGCCCCAGGCAGAAAGGCAAACTCTGTTCCAGGTGTCTGCAGCTCTTACCTAAACAAGATACTTGGAAGTTACACCCTGGTGAGCAACAGAAAGAAGCTACCAGTCCCATGGACACCTGGGACCAGCTATGAACTCTGCCAGCAATCCCATCTCTGGAAGAAGACACGCCTGTGCCTGCCAACAGCAGAGCTTACATGTGGAGATGACAGTGCAACATGGTGTTTTTCCAAGACTTTATAAGGAAACAGTGAGGGTTTTTTTGTTAACAGCTCAGTTCTGGTTACAGACGTTTACCTGCCAGTCTAGTCAAGCAAAACAAAGCACCGTGCTGGAAGAACTGAAGGGACACAACCAACTCCCAGATACTGCCTTCATCTGAAGTTGAACACATGTAAAGTGCACCTTGTCGTGGTGCTTTCAGGGGAACTGCATCAGGTGAACAAATCTCAGATGCAGAGGAAATGAAAGATGCACTGATGGCCTGTATAATAAAAGGGGGATGTACCTAAGCACACTGTCAAAATTAAAAATCTAAAATCAAACTCGTAAGGTGAGTTACACATGGAGCCATTTGTCTCCAGTGTCAGTGGTCTTTCAGTGCTAAAGGACCTTAGTACCTGCTTGTGGCAGAGGGCTACATTTTGTCTTTGAAAGCTTTGCCGTCAGGGAAATTTGGGATCTCCTATAAAGCCAGTCCTGAGGGAACAGAGAGAGCGCAGTTTGCCATTTTCTCATAATGATCCACTGTAGAACAGTCAGAGAAACAATGGCAAGATCAAGTATGCCATCTTCAGAAACAAGGAAACATTAGATTTGGATAAAAGGATGATTAAATGGAGATAGAAAAGAAGGGAACTTGAAAAGGTGGATTTTTATGAGTGGGGCGATGGGGAGGTCACAACAGGTTTACTCTGTAAGACATACAGGCTGGCTGTGCATCTCAGTTAATGACTGGAGAACTTCCTCATGGAGCAGCTACATGGTCCCCTTGCAGCATGACTGCTCTTCTTCTTTCTCAGTTCCAGAAATTGCAGCCTTTGCCATTTTTGCTGCCTGGAACTACTGTGGAAGAAGGTAGCATCGCTCCATTCCCTTACAGCTGGGACAGATGGCACCCATGGACCAACAGCCCTGAACAAATGCACTTGCTCCAGGAATTAACACACCTCCTTTTCCTGCTGTATTGTTGCTAGGGAGCTCCTAAGGTTCCCCTAGATACTGTGCAAGGGATAACAAAACATTCCTATCTGCCTGAAGGGAACAGTAACTGTTATCAGCAGTTCCTCTTGCCTCTTCTCCTTTTGGCTTTGTTTCCTTTACCCCTGATTTGTTCCAAAACTAAGGGTATTGCCTGGGGTTGGCACAGGCAAGAGAGCATTAAGCTTAAGTGCATCAAGCCTTGTTGAACTGAAGCTGTTGTTCATGTCAGCAGCTTAGTCTGAGCCCTCTGGGAAAAGCAGGGATGGGTTCAAGGCTGTAATCAAATACATCAAACCCAGGTCCTCCATGATTCCATAACATAGCAGCCTTTCCATAATGCATCCAAAGCACATCCTTGTCTCTTAGTCACTCTCATTGCTTGCCTGAGTATCTGCTGCCATGCACTTCAAAATGCGCATAGTGCATTAGTGTTAGAGATGAAGCCAAAGAGCTAAATGTCTTCTTGTGAACCACCACGACCCACGTGTTGCCTGCAAGGACTCAGGCTGAAATAGGCGCTGGGGAACAGCAGGCCCGAAGCAGAATAAGAAAGGCCAGACTGGCTGGTATTATGATGTAATGCCAGAAAAAGGAAAGTGCTCCACATACATCTGTGGTTTCTCTGCCAGCAAAATTTGAAGATGTTTCATCTGTTGGATTTCCAAATGAGCCAAGACTCAAAGACGCAGCATCACTGAAGTCTTGTTCATGTACCTTTCAACTTCCTGGAAATCTGTATTTTTCTGTACCCGCAATACTTCATGTTCAAATCACACCACAGATCTTATCTTCAGAAACTACACAACGGAAAAAGCTGCAAGACCAGAACAGCAGGTACAGACAGCCACCGTATCAGATCTAGCTGAAATCAGGTACTGACAGCGATTCATCATGTCAGCTTAAACAACAATAAAAAGATGTCTGCCCAAGGCTCTCAGTGCCCTAACACATCACAGGTATACTAAAATCTCAGCAAAGTTAAAATAATTGTACCAGCCAGCTCCAAAAATTCTTTGATACTCTTCCATTGGTCTTGGGGCCATCCATAGTTCTTTCTTAAAAGCAGATAAGCACATCTTCTGTCATTCAATGGGAGGCATACTGCTTACCCTCAAAGCCTGGCATTCCCAGGGAAAATTAATTTCCTGGCTCCCTTCCAGGAGAACCAAACTTCCTCAGAGTCACCAAGATCAGCCTGAGGGTGGATGGGGACCAAGGCAGCATGACCCCTCACTCAATGCATTTTTGTAAGCCAGGACAGAGATGCTGAATGACTGATACTTGAGCATCTGATTTTCCTTTGATGGAAACCTGTGACAGGAGTGTTGGTGGTTCTCCCCTTGCAGCAACTTACCCTTCAGAAGAATGACACCAGCCCCCACCTTGGAACTGCACTGAAGCACAGAACCCAGACCTCAGAGCGGAGGTCGGATGCAGCAGTATGCCAAGTGCCCAGGTTCTGCCTATTTAACTGCTGGCCACAACACCCACTGAGCTCCTGCTGGCACTCCAGGTGGAGCGGGTTGGTTTACCTCTCTGCAGATGGGCAGTGCCAGGTCACAGCTCCCAGCAGGTCCTGAGCTGTGAGATACCACCCGAAGCGTAGTGGTGTTTCTCAGCAACAAAAGGCAGCTGCTACAGCCAGACCATGTTTCAGCTGAGCTCAGCAGGGAGCATGAGGTGCTGCCCTTCCTCCTCTGGGACCAGCAGGCAGCCAGCAGCTCTGAGCTCAGCAGGAGCCACCTGCCCACTGCACCCAGGTCTGCTTCAGGCTCTGGAAGTGCATTCACTTGCTGAAAGACCCAGAGCAGCAACTGGGCTAAACTGCCTAAATCCAACCCAACAAAAGTCATGCAAAACTCAAGCCTGCCTAAGCTGGGTTCTCTCATGGCCCCTGTAAAGCCTGGTCATATGCATAGAAAGGCAATTTCTTTGCTTCCAAGCTTTCCTCCTTTCCTAACAACATTTTCGTCAGCATCCAGCAGCTAGGGCGGTAACAGCAGCATGAAGGCAGGTTTGACTCCTCAGCCTATGTACAAACAAATTGACAGGAACATATCAAGAAACGCGCAGAAAGCATCCCAGAAATTGCCCAGGTGTAACTCTACTCATTGCATCTTGCCTGCCTGACTTGTGACCTCACTTTGCTCAAATGACCCATAGCCCTGTCCTGACCAAACTCAAGAGAGAGCTGTGCAGCCATTTTACTTGGGAGGTGACAGTACCACCAGCAGGATCCCATCTTGCTGGTATCTGCTAAAGGAGCTGGGAAAAGCACGTGGTCCTCACGTATGTTCTGTCCTGGAACAAGGACACAAGGACCTGAGCAAAACCAAAGGATGAGACTGCACATGGAGCCAATACATGCTGGTGACAACATTCATCAACCACCCTATGCCAAGGAAATTAAAGGTGGAAAAGCACTGTGCCATCAATACCTTGCTACTGCAAGGCACCTGGGGCACAAAAGGATTCACCAGACCTATGCCACAGTTAGCCAGACACATCACACAAATTGCTGCCTCCTACATGTCAGATACAAAGTAGCACTGAGTGCTTCCACTGTCCCAAATTCCTCAACATGCTGATCTAAGACACAGAGATAAACTAATGTCCCAAAGACACTAGCACTTAATATCGTCAAGGCGCCTAAATCCATTTCAGAACAGACACGGACTTAACACTAATCTTTGCCAGAGCTTCTCACTTGCACACAGAAGTGGAAGAAAGGTGCCCAGTGGACGGCTGCTGCTGCCTGTAACTCAGCACCAGCTCATTCTCCTTCCCTCCAGCCAGCTTCTTCCCAGAGAGTTTGTTCTCTTCACCATATTCATACCCACAAAAGTAAACTAAGCAGATACAGCAGGACAAGATGGCTTATTTTGTGGCCATGGATGCCCTGTGATTCTAATAGGACCCTTTTTTATTAGGCTCTGTCCCTTTAGGTTATGACCACCACATCCACACCACTCTTACACATCTGTAGGGGATGAATCATCTCTGCCTCTTTCCAGGGCACCACCAGCAGCAGTGCAATAAGCCATGCTGCTGCCTGCATTTGGCAAACCACACAGCTCCAGCAAAGCCTGGCTTTTCAACAGCCACAAGCTGAGCTGCAGGGGGTTACCTCAATGGACAGACACAAAACCCCCACCCTTTGTGGCCCCCTTGGAACCCACCCTTTGTGGATAATAACTCAAAATCGCAAAACCAAAAACTAAACCTGACATGTTCTGCGGGAATATATGATCCTGGCAGCAGTGAATTACCTGCTACATTTCATCTCTTCTTCTCTTCACAGACCCCTGGAGGTGATGTCAATTCATCCATTTCTTCTTCAAACACCATCTTCAGGGTTGTGATGGCAGAAAAAAAGGTTACAGAAAAAAAAAAAAAAGTTAATTCTAAAAGAAATCAGCACCATGAACTGATTTTTTATATTTCCCCACAGACCACCGCTGATGAAAATGGGTCCTGAGAATACATCACCAAGAACTCCCTTTAGAGAAGGAAACCCAGGCAGGTCTTTGCAAATGTGATTAACGCTCATGTCAGCGCAGCCCTGATCCTCTCTCCTCCTTTATCACCCTCAGCCTTACACATCTCCCATTCTATCTGCTCAGCTAGGCACACCCTTGATCTGTATTTCTAACATGATGCCTTCCCACAAGGCCAGGAATATGTGGCATTAATTCCTGGACATGGACCAGGGGAAATCAGTAGTGTATATATACAGCACCACCTAACTTAAGCATATGAGCTGGAAGCATGTACTCAGCAGTCATTAGACAGTGACAAAGGCTTTCTCAAAGCACAAAGCAAGGCAGGAACCTAATTTAGCTGCACTGAATTGCCCTCTGGAAAAGTACAAGATGCTTGCTGACAAATTAAGATAATCTCCCTAGATATCTGAGGATTTACTGAAGATACCCAAAACAATGTTGTGTGTGAGCTCACATGCACAGGGAATGCACCAAGTGTGGAAATGGCAACTGGCTGCTCCACACAAGCTTGATGGGGAGCTCACTGGCGGCTGAGACAACCTCTGCCCAGGCATAGCTGTGTCACTCACAGACCACGATGCCCCTGCGTCCCCTGGGGTGGCTGGCAGCGTGTGTGTGTCCATCTATGGCTAGATCCCTTAGTGTTTTCATTTTCCTGAACTTCAGCTCAGAGGAGGTCTACACCACAGCACATGCCATCATGCAGTGCTCAGAAATCAGCCGTACCTGCAGGCAAAGCACAGCCCTGCTCCGGCTCGACAGCTGCGCAGAGGGTGGCTTCCATTACCGTCAGACCCCCATGGGCAGGGAAGTGGAGCAATTCAGCTGCTTGGCTAAAAATAGGAGGAGAGACTTCCCTTTATCCCTTTGGCTTGCTCAATGAAAGCTCTCCATGCTGATTCAAGCCCCCTTAACAGCTGTCTGCCTCTTTCCTTTTCCAGACTTTCCTAGGTCTGACCGGACATTCCCTGCCCCTACATTTCATACTCAACCTCCCCACCTCTGCTCTGCCATGCCACTACAGCCATTGCTGTCTGAAGTTCCCTTTCCCCATCAGGATTTGTACTAGCATGTTTAGGGCACCACAGATGCAGGTAAAGGGTATATGAAAACATAATTTTGAATATAGCCTGATTGTTACCAGGCCTTCTGATGGTGAAAGCTGGCAGGAATCTGTTGTAGGCATCTGGGGCAGTGATTCCCAACCTCTGCAAAGCCACAGAGCAAACGAGGCACCAAGGAGCATGAGCCTGCACACAGCAACCATCTCCCTGTGGCCAGAACAACAGTGGGTTAGTGTGCTGCCTGAGCTTTGGAGAGGAAGGCTGAGGGGGATGAACTGAGGTGTGTGGCAGCTTGGAGCAAATTCAGGATCAGTTTGCAGTGGCTGTACATGAACTAAATTTGCTTAAATACTTGGATTTGTTCCACATTAAAATTAATACAAATGAGATCAGAATTTGGACCTATTTTCAGGTTTTGCCCCATGTACTATTACATCATCCCTTTAAAAGGTCTTTAATTACACGGGTAAACACAGCGTCTGTGATACTAGAAAACTCCAGTGGTGTATCCAGCTAAAATACTTTGGCCAGGATTGGCTGCTCCACGGAAGGACACAAAATTCTTGGGCATTGGGTTATTGCCAAGTAACTCGCTTGTCGGTTGTTTCCTCCCAGCCTCCACTGAGGTTAACTTATGCCTGAAAGTATAGCTACAGCACTGAATGTGATGATTACTTTCTTATAACTCCTTTTTGTAATTTAAGGTGAACACCAATTTTAGTCCTGTTTACAAAAGTTGTGGGCTAAATGCTAATGAACATTTGGGAATGCAATGATCAGCTCAGCACATGCCCTGCTCACCAGCTTTGTGCCAGAGTGGCACAAAGGAGTCATTGGAGCATTCCGCTGTTATTAAAGTTCCTAACATTAAAATTCATAGGTAGAAAGATACCTTCAGGAGCCGTTTGTATTCTGGTCCCAAAGCTGCCACATCATGCCTATATAAGAAGTGGAGTGCTGGCCACTTTTACAGAAATTCATCTACTCTTCTAATGTTTTTCAAAACACAATACTGTCAGAACTGTGCTATACCAAAAAAAAAAAAATTAAAAAAAATAAAAAAATCAAGTTTATTATAGTAACATTGGCGTAATGGAATTATTCTACTGAAAATATGAATCACTGCATATTTATTCTAGACAAACATAGCAGAATCTGTCCCACTCCTCTGCAAAAATTGCAGTGAAAAGCAGAATTTACACTAGCTGAAGCAAAGCATCCCTGGTGTAGGAGATGCATAATTACATTGAAAATGTATCTCCCAAAGGGAAAAAATATCCTACAACTTCTCATTAGGTAATTGGAGATACTGTTGTGAGACATATGTTATCTACCCAGTGACTAAATGACATTCATGCCTCCTGGAGGTGTAAGGGTAGAGCTGCATCTTAGAGCAGTTTAACAGGTTGCCACCTCTCAGGAGAAAACAAAGGGCTACCCTGTGTGGGCTGTAGGGCACTGACTCATTAAGGCTGTCTTGTGGAGCGTCCCGTACAAACTCTCCCTCACACACAGCCTAATGGCCACCCATGTTAAACATGTAACTATGCAACAGGTTTTTACCGATTTTGGAGTGAAGGGGGTTTTCTGAGTGTGTGAGGAGCCGTCAGCTGGCTTGCTTTTAGTTCTTGTGGGAATGAAGGTAAATGAAAGTAGGAACTAGGAAGTTCGTACCTAAATGCTTCATGTACAGTGCCAACAGCAACTAGTGCTGGTGTGGTGTTCTCACAGGGCCAGTGGTACTCACAGTCCATCTCCAGGCCCTGTTCTGTCTTGTTTCTCTAACACACCGCCTCATTTGCATCAGGTAGCTCAGCCTGGGCAGCACAGGAAACTGGGCAGATGGAAACAGTAATGTCCTCTTCTAACTGGATAATCAATAAAATGCAACCAAGCTTCTCTTGAACAATTAGAGTTTTAGCAAGCAATCCAGTAGTGAGTGTCCAGGGAGAGGACTCTCTTCAGCTGGAAAACTACAGCGTTAGAAAGCAAAGGAAGTAATGAGGGAACAACAGACAACCCCAACCAAGGCAAAGGAGACTGGGACATAGTGGTAATGGGACAAGCGGGTTTTCTTTCTGACTTTGGTCATGCCTTTGCGGCAGCTCTACAGTGACAAGCTGACCGTCTACTGCCACCTCACTGGCAGCACAACCTGCAAAACTTCAGGTCTTTGGCACGTGAAAGTCAGAATTCTGCTTTGGGAAAGTAGTCAAACCACTCCCAAGCTCTTACTGTAACAACTGGGAGCCTGGGTAAAAGATTAATGAAGAGTAGGTCATTAGCCTGAAGCTTTTTTGGATTTCTTAGTTTAAACAAACAAAAAAAAAAAATCTGGGAATTTGCCATATGATACATACTATCACATTTACTTGTGAAAAAGAATTTTTACTAGCAGCCCTAAAATCCTGGGGTTTTGTCAAGAGATTAAGTGTTTCTTCTAATAGTTTAAAATTCAGGAATCACACAGGCATGGCTTTTGTTCTCAAAGTTTCTAGCCCTTATGCTGTACGTCAAAATCTGTAAAGCTTCATAAATCGCTTTCCCTGTCCTCTTCTTCTCCCTGTCCCCAACTTTCCACCCTCCAAGAAAAAAAAAAAAAAGAAAGAAAAAGAGCAAAAAAAGAAAGTCCACTATGATGACTGTTACATCTCTGTTGCAGTACTTTGGATGCCACTTTAACAATATTTCTGGATGGAAAATTTATAAAAAATTGTTGCTACCACTAAACTTACATCCCTGGATAATAATCTAAGCTATTAAAAGAGATCTTTCCTTACGTGAAAGAGACTGGAGCATTTAAATTAGCCTTAAAGCATTAGATTGAGATAATTTTCTCTAATTAACCATTCTAATTTCTTCCTAAATTACTTCCCCCAGTAAGTCAAAGATATTTCCCTTCTTAATTCTGCTACTACTGTGACTAAAATAAGTCTACGCTCAGTTTTACATTGCATTTTCCGCTTCAGTGGATCTAGTAAAGCACCTGATTTACAGAACAGAATGCACAGTGCTTTCAGGCCGCAGGAAGAAGTTGTCCAACCCATTGGATTTGGAGGGTAATTAAAATATACTCTCTTACTTCCATCTTGCAGCGAATCAGGGACACTTAGCAAGCTCACTTGCCAAAGGTCAGCAAAGAAAGCCACAGCTGGAAGTAACAAGAAGGTGCTTGAGGTGCCTGCTATGAGGATCAGAGATGAAGAGCTGGAAAGTGAGTGGGAAATGGTTGCACTCCCACAAGGTGACATGCTGTCTGGTGTCACAGTGACAGCCTTAACAGGCAGCGGGACTAGAGGCAGAAGGTGCAGCCAGGGAAAGGACAGGGCCCCTGCATGAGGGCAGGTGACAGAGACTTCAGCCAAGGAGGGACACTGGGGGAGGTGAGGACTGTCATGGAACAGTCATGGAACCACAGTCACTAATCTAACATCACAGAGCAAGAGCCATCATTCAGCTCCACAGCAGCCTACCCCCAAAACAGGAAAAAGTCTTTTTCTCTGCATAACTTAGCTGCCAAGAACAGGATTTTAAGCTAATTGCCAAACTGTCACTAAATATTATCTCCCATATTATGCTTGTCCAGTAAAGCATTTGTCACTGGTCATTGACAGAGACTGGATATTGGAACTGGCTGGTCTGTGGTCCCATCAAGCATTCCTCCACTTATACTTATAAACTTCACCTGAAAAAGGGGTGTCTTAACTTCAGGGGGAAGATAACCTCCCTTCTTTTGACAAGTAGAGGTTTTCAATTGCCTCTTAACCATGAAAGCACTTAGATTATTCAGCCTCATAGACCTTCTCCCCTAAACAGGGCTGCCACGTTTCTCCCCATGGAGGGTTTTCCAGGACAAAAGTCATGCACATGCACATCCAGCTCGCTGCACAGCACAAATCCCACCACAGACAAGCTTGTGTAATGATTCTCTGGCATCCCGAGCACATGACCCTCTCTGCATCAGGTACAAAAAGTTAAACACATCCATTTCAGTGTGTAGCAAATAGGGCACTTGCACAGGACACACCAATTCACCTGCAGTGCATGGATTCTAAATTTTTGCAGAACTCTGACCAGGTTATTGAACAGCTGGAATTACAAGCAAACATCCAAAGATGGCAGATGTCAGCCAAACATCATTTCTAGCAAAGACAGCATATCTGAAAGAGCTGGAAACGAGTGTCTTATGAACCCGTGAGCCAGCTCATCCTGGCAGAATGAAATCTCCTACTCACTTATTATGAAATCAGCTTTCCTTACAACAGAAAACAAGTCTTTTTGGTTTCTATTACAGAATTTTGTATGGAAGGGAAAAGAAGAGTCATCCCGCCTCTCTTTCCCTTCACCCTCTCCTGCTTAGCTACTAGCTGTCTGGTTTTCCTCACTTTCACCACTGGCCTGTCCTCCCGTGCCTCCTCCAAAGTTAATGGAGTCACCAAAACTTCTGCTGACTCAAGCCCTGAGTACACATGCAGTCTCCTGGGAGTTTGTCAGGGCCAGATTTGCCTTTATCCAGTCCAAAGCCGTTTAGATTGCAAACTCAAGAAAGGCCCCTGGAGTCAATAACAGGAAGCTGCAAGTGTCTGTCCCCTGAGGCTCGTTTTGTAGCAGCACTTGCTGCTTCCTCCATGACTGGTGTGGAATTACAGACATGACTTTGTTTACGCACAGCCCATGGGGCAAGCTGGCTGCCACCGTGGGAAATACCAGGAGTAGAGAAAAAGAAAGGAAATCACAAGAGCTGCAGCTAGGCTCCTCACAGTCCAAACCCCAAGAGAAACCTCGAAAACAGGGAACATGTTTTCCTCTAAAACATAAAGTTGGCACACACAGTTGTGGGGCCACTGGAGGTAGGTGCACATGCAGGGAGGACATCATCCAGGTCTTCAGCTTCTAGTCTGAAATGCTTATGACAGAGGAAGAGCCAGCATTAGCCCTCTGGTTGGAAGAGCATTACAGCATTGGGTAATAAATACCTTCTTGTAATCTCAGTGGAATGTGCTAAGAAAGGGGGAAAAACTGGGTATAAAAGCAACTTGTACCATGCATGCAATACTCTTCTCACCTCCTACCAAGGGAGGAAAGGTTGAATCCAACTGATTTTTAAAGCTTTTCCTTTGCAAGCAGAAAATGTGCTCTTTAGAGGACTTCAGTGTTACAGTACATATTTCACCAAGAAGAGCAGAAAATCCTCTCCTAGGGAGAAGGGGGTTGCCATGAACACACATCATGTGTTACTGAGTAGTGGAGCTGAGCAGCTCACGGAAGATCTCTGTGCCTTCTCTAATTCATTCAGGAAGTCACACAATCTCTCAGAGACAGTATCAGCTACTTCCATAGCTAGGAGAAAAACCTGCATAGCTGCCTGAGCGCTAGAATTAATCCTGGGGATAATAATAAAAATTCGGCCATTCAGCTAGCAAGGAAAACCCTTCTGAGTTTTTGTGCAAGGTCTTAAAAACATTAATATAGCGAGGTGTAGGAACAGCAGTACTCAATGCAAAGTACATAGGCAAAGCCACGTCAACAGTCCAAGCCTGGGATCTGCCTGTTTCATTCCCAGACTCTGATCCCAGACTGGTAGCAATGATTTCATGCAGTGTAACTCCCTGTTGGAGGAAACCTGTGCACACCTGACATGATAATTTTTCCATTATCCTCTACAGACAGGCATATAGACACTCTTGGGTGCCTTGTGCACAGGACAGTTCCCCTTGGTCATCCTATGGACCTCCACCCCAAAAGCATATACTGTTTCAGGGGCACACATACAGTGCATGGGACCCAGAGGACATGAGAGTCACCTGCCACGAAATGCACGTGCTAGTTGCAAGCAGGAGAGACACAAGAGTCATTTAGCTTGAGATGCTGGTGTTTTTCTGCAGACCACCTGGAGTGGTGACAACATAGACAACCCAAACATACATGCTACCAAAGCTAGGCTTTGACTTCATGCTAGTAATCACATCTGCCTTGCCCATGCTTCTTGTGTCCTTGGCCTTCCTTGCCTAGGCTAAGGAGGTGTTACCTGCATGGCCTCTTCCTCCCTGAAGTAGCAAGGAGGAGGAGGAAAATCAGGCCATCTGGGCCCCCTTGCCCTTCCTTCCTCCCTCCCTTGCTGCTCCCACCAACATAAGCCAAAGCAGGGCACACTCGCCTTGCCAGGTTTGGGGCCCAAGGGGGAGTAGCAAAAGGTTATGCTGAGATAAAGGAGTGAAGGGACACGGTGCTAGATCGCCGATCTGCAGGTAGTCCCTTCCCTGGTGTCCAAGAGGCTGGCCACTGATACTGTAAAGTCAGTCACAGAGAACAACCCTCTAAGACTTGATCTGAAGTTTTAGAAAGCAGGCATTCTTCATTACAGTGCTGGGAGCACGGGGGAATGTTTCCTCTGAGCATGCTCACCAAGTTACTCGAGGCCACACATGATATACGGCAGAGTACTTGCACATTCATAGTACATGAAATATTCATTTTCATTCACACACAGGGTTGGGTACAAGTTTCTCTCTTCTAATGCAAAGTAGCGCACAGCCTCAGGTAGCATGGCTGGAGGTTTTTCCCAGCTATGCAGGCTCCCCAGGGGGGGGACTGCCCTCTCTTGGGGAGCTATTTGATCCAGAGGTTGTGATGTCCCACTGCTACAATTACCTTTGTCCTACTTTCAGCCAACTTTCTGTGGATTGCAACACTTTATCAACTTGTGTCCTCTTGCTGCCAGAACTTCCTCACTTGGAGGCTTCTCTCTGCGTGACTAGGATAACGGTGTTCTTTTCACCATCCATTCTTTGTTCCCCATCCTTCCCAAGACTGACTCCCTCAATTAGAAGTCCTTTCATTCATCACTTCTAACAACTTTAGAGAGTCAGCTTGGCCTAAACTTTGTGCACAGACTTCTTTAACATATAGCTAAACACTAACTCAGAGTTTGATAGTGTGGGAATTTAGACATCTTGTCCCTTTTGCTGAGCCACCAACCTTCCCTTAACAGAATACTTTGTCATTCATGTATATGTAGTGGTATCTGTAGAGTGGCATCAGCACCCAGGGGGGGCCTATCAGCAGGAAGGCAACACCTTCACCTCAGACCCCTGGCTGAGCAACCTGTGCCAGGGCAGTGTTTCCTGCAGCACAAGTGTCACACAGTTTGCTAGTGGTCCAGCCTGCCGCGTGCCCTTGGAGAGCAGTAAAGCAAGCCATGAGGTGAGCCAGCAGGTGAGAAACATAGCTGTTGCGTTCCTGGATAATTCCTCCACTTTGGAGGATGCGACACCTTGAAGTCACTGCAGGGAAGAAGACTGAGCCTCAGTGGGGCCATCCACATTGCTGCATGGCCCTGGGGTTAAAGCAAGGCTACGCCACCCTGCTAGCCTTCCCCCAGATGAACTGCAAGGCAGGGAGTGCTCCTCCACTAACACCCCCTTCCAGCTGGCAGGAGTGCTGATGTTCAAGGGCAACCTCTGGAGCAAGACTGAGACTCCATTTGAGCCCTCAATTAACCTAGCTGGTGAAAGCTACCCTTCACTTCTGCTTTGAGTTTGTTTTGTTTTAACCTGCAGTAGCTGGGTCTTGTTATCCACCTGCCTGCTTGACCAAAGAGCCCTCTGTCATCACAACCCTGTTCCCAGCAGGTACTTACAGATGTGGATCAAGTCAGCCCCTGGCCTCCTGGGTGATAAGTCAAATCGAACTCCTAACTCTTTCATTATAAAGGCAAGTTTTCTGGTCTCTAATTGTTGTCATTGCTCTTCTCAGAGCCTCCTCCAAATTAGCAGCGTGTTTCTGAGCTGCAGACTCAGAGCTAGACACAGCATTTCTGCTGCAGTCACTCCAGTAGCAAGCATAATGGCGACACCATCGCTCCGCTTCTACCCTGATGCTGCTGTTTGTGTTCCAGCCTCACGCTGGGACACCACTCCATGCGAATGTCCAGGATAAGCGATGTCACACTGGATATGTCCTGCATTCTTCACTGCCAGCTGAAAGACCTTTGTTTGTCCAAATGGTTTGTCTCCACCCAGCTGAAATGGGTTCCAGGTTATTTCATTGAGAAGTAACCTATCTCAGTAATTATTTCCTTTTCCCATCTGCAGTCAACCTTTGTATTGTAACTTCTTTTACATCCCCCTAATGCCTCCATCCATCCAGGGGCGTGCCCCTCAGTTATCTGGCTCCTTACAGTGGACAGTAGGATTCCCTCTTTTCCTAACAACAAGGGCAGATTTATCCAGCAATGAGCGATGTGTCAGCACACATCCTAGCACACATCAGCAAGATTTGCCCCATTATCTGTCAGTCTCAGAGAGGTTCCTGGGCATGTCACCAGAAATCCCATGTCATGGTTTGCTGAAATATGCTAAACCAGCCAGAAGAACCTCCTGAAAGAGACAGGCTTTCCAGGGTGGAGTAGGACTTCAGCACCCAGCTCTGCAGCTTGTTTAGCAAAAACCAAAAACAAGGACGATGGGCAGCATGCCATGGACATAGCTTTGCCGACACAGGAGAGCAGCACTGCAGATAGGATTCATGCTCCTGTTCCCTTGCCATGTCTGTCGTGCCATGCTGCAGCCATTCACTGAGCAGTGACACAGCCCAGCATGCATATCAATTGCAATGTACATTCCTGCTGTCAGTTACTTGAGCTCCTGGGGCAACCAGGATTTGACCAAGGTAGCAGGCTACTGGTCTCCACACCTGTGCCATTCCTTCACCCAGCATCCATCTGCAGCAATGCCACAATCACTGCTGCAAAGTTCAGGGTGGTCCCTTGCAGGACAGAAGGGAATGTTATCATTCCCTCTCTGTGCCCAGCTGCTTGAACAAACCTTGAAGGTATTCCCAGGTGTTAGTGAGTTTAATGCATGGAAGGGTCTGCCCCAGCTCTGCCCCACACTGAGAATTTGTCCTTATTTGCATCCTGCCAAGAGGAATGGTAGGGGTCCTCCATGTCAGTGAAGCTGTGCTAGGAAAGCTGACCTGAGCCACTTGGCCTGTCATCAGTGGGTGTCAACATAAAAGATCACTCCATGATCCCCGCCAGGGCTAAAGCTCCCACTATGCAGATGCAGAACCCAGATGCTTTCCCTGAAGGGCTCAAATCCAGTTACTGTCTCACTTCTCTTCCTCATTACATGTTTCCTGCAGGATACCCATTTGAGCAGTTACTACAAATTTAAAGATTTTGCTCAGCACAAGTGTGAGCTCAAAATGCTCTGAGGCATTGGGGCAGGAAGGGCACTGGGAAACATTTTTTAGAAAAACATTTGGTTTTTATCTTTTTGTTTAGAAGGCATTTCAATTAAAAGTTCCTCGGGGGTGTATTTAAACACCCTCTTGAGGTCCATTTAACATGGGCCAGGCAAGGCATGAGCACAATGGGTTTCACTTTGATTTGAATTAATTTTACTGCCTTTCCAGCAGGTGCCAATAACCAGTGCTTTTGTTTGTTAACAAATGTCTGCTGTATGTACCTTGCAAACTAGGAAGGTATTTTAACACCCACCAGAAGCTGTTTGGTTCCACTATGACTCAAGACACCGAAAAACCTGGCATTTCCTTTGATAAACATGGAGGCACTGTTGCAGGGCACTGAACACAACACAAAGGAGCATGAAGGCTGAGGAAATTCTGTGCAAGGAGAAAACCCCAAGTGCAACATTACCTTTCATTTCTAACAGCATAGCTGTTAGCACATGGCATAAGGAAGATAAATCATTAATTCAGTAGACTAGGGGCAATTTTTTAGAATAAATGCAGACCAGATGTTCTGTTTGGGTTTTTGGATGAAGAGCCATGCAGAGCTATGAAATTGTGTGTGTGTGCATGTGTGTGATGTGTATGTGTGATATGTATTTGTGTTGAATCCCTTGGCTAAGTAGCAGCAACTTCAGTAATAAGGTGGACTTAGGAAGAGCTGCAGCAGCCCAAGCAGCGGACAGAAACCTCTGTACTTCAGGACTACACAGTTCCAGAGAGCTATGCCTCAACTGCTCCAAGCAGCAGGACAAGCAAAAAGAAAGAGCATGAATTTTTTACCATGCTGCGGCTCAAGCCAAGCTTCTTTTCATGCATCATTTTCTGGTTTTGGGGGGCAATTAGCATCTTTATGAACATGCATTACAGAAAAAGGGCCAGAAACAGGGATGTGCTTACATAAACAGAGGAAGGATGCTGTAAGCAGAGCTGCAGGGAAAATGGGAATAAGTCTATCATCCCTACAGGCTGCCACTACCTTGCAGTACTTCCTTCTTTTCAGAATAGCCTGCAGAAGCTTGCAAAAATACGCTTGCAAACTGCTGCTGCTCCAGCCTGTAACACAACTGCCCCCTGCCCACCTCCCAACACCACTTCAAACTTACCTTATCACACTGCCCTGAGGTGCAGATCCCTCCTCTTTCTGCCATCCTTTCTGCACCGTGGCCTTGCACGGTAGAGGCAAGCAGGTAGTTACCATCTGCTTCTGCTTTCATCATCAGCGTTCTGCTTTCCACAGGGTCATGCAATTGCCACCTCCTCATGACTGCAGGCTGAAAAAGCATCTCAAAGCCTGAAGGTGTTACTGCAGTCACTACCTGGAGCTCCTGCCCTAGATTGGCTGGGGATCCCCAAGCTCCCTGGGATTTCCACAGAGAAGCAAATATTAATGGTCCCAAAACCACAAGGCTCCCAAGGGGCAGCAGGATGGCCAGAGATGCATGTGACAGCAGCTCGCTTCTGCACATGCTGGTCCACCTTCATGTGGCTTTCTCTGGCACATGCCTGTCCATCCAAATTGAAGATGAGGGCAAAAGGTTGTTTTTTGTGGCAGCAGTTGTTATTTTTCCACTGAAAAGAAAATTTCTTCCTATGTACAATAAAAGGGAAACAATAAAACTAGCTGCACAATAACAAATAACAACATTATTTGCTTTAAATTGGCTGAGGTTAGTAGCTCTGTGTGAAGTTCTCAGATCACAGAAATTGACTCTTAGAGTGAGCAGCTTTTAAATAGATTATGGATGGATGGATATTAATAATGCTATAGCAATAGGCTAAGAGAGTGCACACATAAACACTTAATCCTAATTCAGAACACATACACACTGCCAGCTCTCTGTATTTCCTACTTTATGTCTTTCAACTGCAGAAGTCACATTATGATCACTTCCAACTCCAGGTATCTTAATTTGGAAATAATCACTTCAAAATATGTTAACACTTTAAGCATCCCACACAGAACTGATTGCTCTGAGATCTCCATTATTCTCTTTAGTGTAGTGAATGCACACTTAATATTTCGTAATAGGTACTAAGAAGCTCAAGGCAGAAAAAGCTTCTAAAATAACTCATGCTATTTTAAGAGGTTCCAATTTAAACAAGTGCCAGCTAAAATATTTCTGGATTGAAAAGTTTTCTATAGTAACTTGCAAATGTAAAATCAGTCACCAGGACAGTTCTAGCTGCCATCTCTTCTTGTCACAGATATATTCTTCTGTCCAGTTAAAAATTCCTAGTTTGAAAATAGGAAGGCCTGACTGAGTGCTGATTCTTATCAAAACATTTAAAAATATATATTTATGTTTTTAAACCACAGATTACAGGTAAGGTCAAATAATTCGTCTATGCAGGAGTTAGTGCAAGGCTTGCTCCAGCAGCTGCTGGGGGAAATGAATTGCTGATCAAGCTCCTGCCAATGCAAGTTCAGGCCTATCATGGTCAAACACAGCCTTCTCCGTGGATCTCACAGACCTCATGCTGGGTTGCAGCACCTAGACAAGTACATTTGCAAAATCAAGATCAGAAAGCCCAACGCACCAACTCTATTTGTCATCCTGGCTCCCTCTTTAAATTCCCACTGCAAAGAATGCAAAAGTTTCTTTGTAGTAAAAAAGGAGGAAAATGTGGACCCCGACATAAAAAACAAAAAAGATGAAAACTTGATATCAGGTACACAGATGACAAATCTGTTGGGTAGTTTTGTTTCCAAACATTTGCTATTAAAGACTATGGAAAATATCATGTTCTCTGCCCATTTGAAAGTCAGGCTGCAGATCTCTGCCTCTACATGTGTATTTCAGCACCTGCCTTTCAGCAGGTGATTTCCAGACTCCAGGCTCTTGTCATAGCCTCCTGTGACTCCAGTTGCCCTCTGTGTCCACCGAAGTCAGAGAATCTGTTTTAAAAAGGTATGGACATCCACATATGAATCATGTTCTTAAATGCTCAGGCAGGCTGGGAGACATGGCTTCTGCCATGGATTATCCTGCCCGGGCCAGGGAGACAGAAGCCCCTGCACAATGTGTGCTGGTCCCTGGCTGCGTGCGCTTGCTTCTGCTCTGAAGAGCTTGGGAAGCAGCTCCCTCACACGGTAGCTCACCATGTCCCTACACTACTCCCCAAACTCCTCTGTCCCTTTTTCATAGCTTGTTCTTTCTACTTAGCTGTTTTACTCACAACACTGAAGGTTGGTCCCCCAGCAAAGGATGAATGCTGCAGAGGTGGAAGCAGCAGACTGAGTTACCTGTGTCAAGAAGCAAACAGGGGATAACAGCTGCAGTAGCCCCCAAGAAGTGGTTGTCGAGCAGTAACAGTCCCTTCCTGGAGAGGTCGAGTCTGTACAGGTCTCCAGTGCCACATTAGCTTTCACAGAGCAGAGCCCAGCACACAGGAAGATCTGAGAGTCCACACCTCGATGCTAGAAACTTGTCAAGGTCAATCCCACCAGGAATGGTAGAGCCAAGGCAGAGCAGCAGAGCACAAAATTACAGGCTTGCACCAACATGCATCACTTCTTCCTCTGGCACAGCTGGACAAACAGACCACAAGGCATCACTAAAATTCGTACATTGCTGCTTTAAACAGCAGCTGATCTCCAAAGTCCATAAACTCAACAGCAAGCTGCCTGAGGAAAAACATTCTGCAGCCTGCAAATCCCAAATTAATTCATTCTGATGGCTCCTGCCAAATTATCTCAAGTAGATTAACGGCAGCAGATAGCAGAAAACTGAAAGTGCGTGCTGGTTTTTGGTTTGTTGTTTGGTTCACTAGAAGACATCTCAGCACAGGATCCATGCGGGGAGCTCCAGCTGGTCAGACCCTGAAGCAGCCTCTGTAAGACAGGAGGCCATGGGCTGGGGCCCCGATCCAGCAGTGCACGTGGGCATGCACCCACTTGCACGGAGCGAAATCAGGTTGCAGAGAGGTCTCACTGCCCCAGGGCTGTTTTACACCCCGCTCCAGCAGACATCACAGCTGGTCACCCTCATACAGTTGCTGTGCAGCTGCCTTGGCATCAGCACTGACCGCAGCCATCCACATCTGCAGAGGCTGGCCTTCTCACCAAGGATCTCAGAAGTTCCTGTGACCTGCCTGCCACAATCGAGCTGAATTGCACAGCACTATGTGAGGGCCCCAGGATGGGTCACCGTGAGGCAGAAGCAGTAGCAATCTCCAGGCAGTGCAAGTACCCAGCATCATAGATAAGGGGGTTCTGTCTTCCCTCGTAACCCATTCGTGCCAAAACTTCACACTTTGAAAAATAAAATCTCCCAAACTAGCACTTACACACTTGGGGAAATGGTGGTTTTCTGTACAGCAGAAGCCAGCTGCAGAAATTAAGAGCTCCTCATCTGCCATTTCAGTTGGAACTCATCTCCTTTGGCACCCCGTGAGTCCTCCAGGCAATGTCCCCAGGGAGGTGCATGCTTGCCTGTCAGCACCTCAGCAACTGACTTGCTTTTGTGGCTGCACCCCAGAGAGCAGCATGCCCAGCAGCACCCTCCCTGCCAGGTTAGACACTGGAGGTCTGTGCACACCTTCAGATAACTGCTCTTACCAGGCCACAAGCCCATTGTAACTCTGCATTGCCTTTCTTTCAGGCCCTCCATCTGGAGCAGACATAACCCTGCTCACTCCACACAGAGGAAAATTTTTGCCTTTTCTTCATGGCTTCTGTCTGAAGTCATGAAAACACTTGGTCTTGAGGTCAGGAAAGTCTTCGTCAGTTGGAAGGAACCAGTGAAACATTGCCTCTCACACACATAGGAGCAGGCACACCAGAAAAATCCCTCCACATGAACATGGACATTCACAAGTCCGAATGGGGCTGCTAAGCCCTATCTCAAAGAACACCAGTCTCCAACGACCGCAGCCGAGAGCTCCCCACAGAGCTGCAGGATTGCAGAGCCCTTCCCTCCTGCGCGTCAAGTGGGAGGGAAATGTTTCCAGGGCTTTGTCCAGCCCATCTGCAGTGAAGTAAGCTGGCTTCTGCCACAAGCCCTTGCAAAAGACCACAAATCAGGAGACATCATTAGTCAAGGTTTCTGGAAGGTTCCACATGCTTTACTTTGGTTCCACCCCTCCCTGCCCCCAGCCTTTTACCAATGGTATTTCCCTCATATGCATGTCCTTTGTGTACACATGCATGCAAGAAGAGCTAGTCTGATTTTTAACTTAGCTAATAAAATTTGTTCTCTCCTCCTGCAAGCCTTGCTTCATTTCTCTCAGCCACATTACAAGAAGCTATGCCCTTTCCAGATCTGACCTGCAAAGACTGTCCCTGTGCACATGGACATCTTGCCTGCATCCCTGCAGGTCATGCTGCACGCTGTGCTGTGGCCAGCTCTCCTTGATTTCCCACGAAGACCTCCAGTTTGCATAAGACATGTAAATATTCATAGCAAGCAGAAGAAGCTCACTAACTGGCAGGGAGGGACATCAGCTGCAGTGGACACTCAACTACTTCGTACAAAGGACAACAGAGTCAACAGAAAAGGGTGAAAATACATACCAGTGATACTGAGGAAAGTGCTCCTGACTGCCTGGGAGCTGGAGGGACTCAGACAACTGTCCCGTCGTCTTCCCCATGTAGCTCTTATCAGAGGGCTCTGGAGAAAGAGCTGCCACTGTCACTTTTCAGCCCCACTTTGTCACTGATCTCTTAAGTTCTCCACTTCCCCTCCACCATAAAATCAGCATGGTGAATTCAGCCTGAAGTGGGGAACCTGAGCATGACTAGAAGACCATTTTCCTGTGAATGCATTACTCAGGCACAGCAGAAGAAAGGATAGGGCAACTGGTCTCTTTCTGCCCTCCTCATGCTTCCTCCTGCAACACCAAAGCCTGCACCAGCCTCAGCTGACAGGCAGTAGCGTGACACCACCCTCATCAGTCACCAAGACTCAAATACTTGAGTTTTCCTAAGTGTTACCTCACATAACAGACAGCAGTCATGAAGAAATGTGCAGAAGAGTATGAGTTTGATCTCTGTCATTTAGAACTGGAACAGGTTCCCAGACACTTCCCTCACACCCCATGTGCATACATACCAACAAGGCAGTAATTGCCCCTTGGAGTTAGAGGCACAAGATTGTCATCTAAAAGAGCTTTTCCCCCTGTTGAAACCTAGCTGGGTTTCTTTCAACGTGGCTGTGTGACATGCAGGAGATGGACAAACACATACACAGAAAGGCATGGACAGAGTTGTGAGACACACCCTGGAAAAGGCACGGAATAGTGGTGTTCCCACAAGCTGGCTTGTGTGCAGCTGAGTAGTGCAGGGACTGCAGTAGATATAGCAAGAGAGAGTAGAAGTTGGCTAAAAGGTAGAAGGGATGTCAAAGAAACAGGCAACACAAGCAAGCACACATGCTGTCTTCAGCTTGCAGTGACCTTGCATATTCGTGTAAGAGGGCATGTCCAGAAAAGAAGGGATTTCCCAGCTATAATACCTGTTTGCAGATTGCTATGGTTTTTCTTTCACCTGCAAAACCCTTTCTCTTTAAAGTAAATAAATTCCCAGCCACTTTCAAGACTTTTGGCTTAGTTCTTAAAACAAGCTTCCCTCCTTCATTCACAAGCTGTGGGAGGGCCTTTCCTCAGATATTACCTTCAGGGAGCACGCAACTCAGTGAAGAGCATTCAACTGAGTGTTTTGTAATACACTCATGCATGAAAAAGGAAATTGTTCTGTACTATCAACCCTAACAATGCTCAGGGTGTAATGTCTACGGATATTTGTGCATTACATTTACAGCTTTCCCACCCCCTCCCTGTTTCTCATAGGATCATAGAATCATAGAATGGTTTGGGTTGGAAGGGACCTTTAAAGGCCATCTCGTCCACCCCCCTGCAATGAGCGGGAATGTCTTCAACTAGATCAGGTTGCTCAGAGCCCCATCCAACCTGACCTTGAATATTTGCAGGGACGGGGCATATACCACCTCTCCGGGCAACCTGTTGCGGTGCTTCACCACCCTTATAAACAATTTATTCATTGTATCTAGTCTGAATCTATGGTCCTTTAGTTTAAGACCATTACCCCTTGTCCTTTCGCTATAGCCTCTGTTAAAAAGCCTGTCCCCATCTTGCTAATAAGCCCCCATTAACAATTGAAAGGCAGCAGTAAGGTCTCCCTGGAGCCTTCTCTTGTCCAGGCTGAACAATTCCAACTCTCTCAGACTTTCCTCATAGGAGAGGTGTTCTAATGCTCTGGTCATCTTTGTGGCTCTTCTCTGGACCTCCTCCAACAAGTCCATGTCTTTCTTGTACTGTTTTTCTGCCTGCACTACGTCAAGACACAGTGCTCTGAACACATCTGTAACTGTGAGGGTGACCATGAGAGGATCCAATGAAGGTCTGGCTAGTCAGCAAATCAGGCTAAAGATTAATAGGCAACACCAAACACTATGGATTGTGAGATCTCAGCACCCTAAGCTCATAATGTCAGACACTGCTCATGAGAAATCTTGCAATGCAGAACAGAATGAATGTTCTTTAAAATGCTGAGGGAAGGTGCTCAGGGAATTGGCAACTCTTATAAATGCTACTGGTCTTCAAACTGGTCTAATTTTGCAGCTCTCATTCTGTTCAGCCTATCTTTTCAAACCTCCCTTTATTTTCTTGGTATTGCAATTCAGGAATAGAGTGAAGCTAGTCACAACAAGCCCTCTGCAAACACTTTGAAAACAGATTTCAACCTGACCTTTTCATGTTACCACCAGTAAGCTGAAGGATCACTGCATGGCCCTGGATCCACACATTTCCCAGTTTTCCTTTCTTTTCCTTCTGTGCATTTGTCTTCATGGTGCTTTGTATGCCCCATGGGGCTACTTCCATCCTATCCACACAGCTCTTCTCCTACCTGCACTTCTCCTCACCACTTCTCCTCTCCTGCCAAGCCTCTCCCTTCAATGACCAGCACTGCTCAGGAATGAGACACTTTATGCTTCTGCTGGTTTCAGTCTGCTAAATGTGGACCCCAGCCTTCAAGACAAGAGTAGCTCAATGTCTGTGTCATCCCTTGAGAGGGCTTTCTCCACATGCTTAAGCATTTGCAGGATTTGGATCTTTGATTCTCAGACCCTTGAGTCAGAGAATGCATCATTCTCTTCGCACGATCAACAGCACTTAAGGCAATTACACTCAGAAAATAATACTCAATATGCATATGCCTACATAAAAGCAGCATGACACTGACATTTCAAATGCAGAATTAAACTGATTTGGCCTTTATTTTCTAAGAGTACTTAAGACATTTGAAACAATACAGCATCAGGCTAGCAAAAGATTTCAGTGATGGGAACTGGAAATGATTTGCAAGTTAGGGGTCTCTTGGCAGTATAAGCAAAACTCCCCTGATTTCAGTGGGAATGGAGCAAGGCCATTAAACAACATTAAAAAGCCCATTCCAGGCAAACAGTATCTGTAGACCTTTGGGGTGGGGTTGTCTTGTGTAAGAATGTAAAAAATATAATTGATCTGATGAAAATAATCCAGCAATTTGAGTTAAGCATCCAACAGTAGGTGAAACACTTCCGGAGAAGTTACACTTGCTCTGTATTCAGCGAAGACATTTTCAAACCATCACATGCGAAAATACGAACTAATTATAATCTTTGCATCAAAGAGGAAAACTGCCCAATCTCTGTCCTTTTGTTTCAGCTAATCTACGTTCACCGCACTCTTCATGCAAATGAGCACATTTGTTGCAAATGGAGTAAAATTACTTTGCTAATCATCTAGTATTTTATCATCAGAATTTCAGGCTTTAAATAGCTGGTTTGTGCTATACCTGTCTGCTAGCCATGGTATAGCACATGGTATACTTTTGGGTCTGCAAAATTCACCCTAGAGCAAGTGAGCAGGCTCTACACAAGAGTTTTCTGGGGGCTACAGAAGGAAAGACTGAGCTTTCTTTAACTGTGTGTCTCTGCTGATCTGCAAGCTTGGAGAGTGCTGGTTGTCCCTTCCAGTGGCAGACAGCCCCAGGCTTGTCCCTAGCACCCCTTTGTGAAGAGGAAAAGGCTTTCACCCCCAACTCACAGTCCAAGTCCCAGGCAGGCTGTATGGCACTTCTGGCTCCCTTTCCATGGAGGTAAGAGTCCAGTGCAGACAGTGTCACAGGCACTGACAGATGCAGCAATGTGGAGAACAATGGAAAGGGTATCTCCTTTTTACCCTGCACTTGTACTCAGGACCCAGAACAGGCAACAGCTGTCCAGACTACCACAAGGCTGCTAAGGCAGACGTACAGCTGTTGGCCATGGTCTGAGCTAAGAAGCCTACATCAAAAGCACAGTAAAATTCTGCTTTTGAGGCACGTCTGCCAGGCGAGTCCAGCTGCTACTCTCTCTCTGGACCGAGAAGGAACTTGTAGGAGCTTCTTCAGTATAATTTAAAGTAAGTGGTATGAGGACTAGGGGAACTAGCAAAGCCTGGTTTCAGCATCCATCCTTTGCCCAAAGCATACCCATATAGACTTGTCAGCTGCTTTTATGTGGGCTGGACACTAGCTAAAGTCCTGACTCCCCAGTCTTTAGCAGGCGGCATGATCTGAGAAACTCATCCATGACACATTGCTGATGCTTAGCAGAGAGATGCAGGAACTCAGGTTATTCTAAGACCTCTGCTTTGCTCCAGGTTTGGTTGAAACAGGTCAGCGGTATGAATAAGGGCACACACGTTTTGTTTCCTTATGTCCCTTTTCTCCCCCACCAGCAAAGCTTTCCCTGAGTAGGATATTGGGATGAAAGCATACTAGAAGTTAGCTTTTGTGAGCTTATGTGTAGGTGAACTACTGCTCCCAGTCAGACAATTGTCTTGATTTTGTGGTGTTTTTTTCTTCCCCTGGGGTTTTCATAAAATGGCTTCATTTTGGCTCGTTTGGAGATTCTGCATGCATTAAAAGGGCAGATGGAATTTAGAGCACTCTTCCCTGGCCCTGCCCACCCTGCAGAAGCTACCCCACAACAGGAAAATTCCTCCCAGTTGCCTCCAGTAACCCTCATTTTGTTTTGCTCCTGTACCACCCACACCATACCTTCCCTGAAGTGTTCTTCCCATACCACCTGGGGATCAGCTCAGCTCTCTACTGAAAGCCTGAGGAAGGAGCCCCAGTGCCCTTACAGGACCTCCCCAGAATGCCTTCTGTGCACCCAGACCTGGAGAGCGTGGAGCTCCCAACCACTCCACAGGGACCTGCTTCTGGAGACCAAATACATGAGTGAGAGGAGAGTGGTTCTCCACATATTAACCTTTAACATGCTTCGTACATCAGGCTGTGCTTTGTAAACCACAGCAGTGTCCCATGCTGCTGCTCGCCAAAGGATTTATCACACGCAGGCATCTCAGTGCAAGTGCCTGCATGAAGTGCTGTGCTGTGGTCTCCTTGGTGGTACATGCGTGTTTGCCTCCTGTGGCGTACCTCCACCGGCTACCCCAGCAAATTTACAGAAAAGCAGGAGGGAAGCCTAGGATTTCTGTGCTATGGCATACTGCCTGGCATGATTAAACAGGCAACGTTGGACACTTTCTGCCAACACCCACAGCAGAAAGGAGGTGTTCACATCCCCACAAACATGCCACTGGCAGAGCTGCAGACAACAAAAACCCAGTCGTAACTGCATTTCCAGATGTGGCAGTCCTCTCTAATGTGCCTGTCTTTTCTAAACAGCTGTGTCCTGTGTCCCAGTTGTCAAGGGGAGGACCAAGAACTTTCCTCCATTGACAAGGTACCTTCAGCATGGCTTTTGTGGAGGAACTAGACCTTCAGTGCCCCTGCCAAAAGTCCTGAGCAGTGATGTGCAGGGAGAATGCATGTGCAGCCAAAATGCAGGAGGCTGCTCACCCACTCCTAAGCTGTTGCTGTGGGCTGTTGACTCCAGCCAAGTCAGCTGCACCAGTCATGTTAGTCTCTTGTTAAGCATTTCTTCAGAGCAAAAAGCCACCCACAATACACGCAAGTGTTGCCCCAAAACTTTCATTCTGTCCCCGTGCATTGCATTTCTCATCAGTCAAGCACCTCTGCGAGTCTACAGCTGACTGTAGGGGGTACTACATACAGGGGCTGAGGCGGAATTGGGGCCAGTGGACCTGTTTGTAAGATGTTGATACCCATGGCCCTTGGCATGATTCAGCTGCACATTTTCTTTAATTTGATCTTGTGCCCAGCCACCCCAAAGAATCTGCAGACTGACACTGCTTATCAACTGCTGTACACAAACAGTGACAAACTAATGCCAAACCTGCAAGCCTGAACAGCTGCAGACACTATACCGCTCTCCAACAGCATCTCTGGGACAACAGATTCAGGGGTTTCAGGGTACCACCCCATAAAAACAGCTTTTGCAGCTCAGCAAAAGCTTGGGACCAGGTAGGGCTATTCTGACCCACTGGGAAGTCCTACAGCCTCCAAAGACAGCACTCTTCGAGCAGCTTTCATTTTTTCATTCATTCAGTTCAAGTCATCTTATCTTTCATCAGATACAACCAACTCTTGGGGTAAAAGCTGCAGGGGCTTCTGAGTGTCTTGGACCTCATGTCTTTCTGCCTGTGACCAATACAGCAACCACACAGCCCTGCAATACTGGTTGCACACTTGCTGGGTGAGCTGGGCTCATGTTGTGCATCACCAGTGGTCTCTGCAACAGATATCACCAAATACAACACACTGCAGTGGTAAAATCAGAGCCATAAAGATGGAATAGGTGGTTAAGTTTTTTTACCATGTCCAGTCCATCTTGAGACTAAGCATTACTCTGAAGCCCTTCTTGGTGGCTATCACTCTCATTCCCAAGATGACAATGTCGTGCAAAAAGAGTGTGCTTTTTGCTATGGATTGGCCTGGAGCTACACCTTAAGCTATCACACTGAAAATGTGTCCTCAACACCCTGCCAGTGGGGAGGACAATGGTGTTACACTGAGTGGCGGAGACAGCTGCTGGAGGAACAGAGCTTCCTGAACCTAGGCAATTAAAGACTATTCATGGTTAACACAAAGGTCTGGAGAGGGTCAGATGAACAAGGACATGCTGAGGACCTCTACTAACATAATCACTTAATCAGTAATTGATAGTAATTCATGTAGATAATAACCTAATCACTCACTAAGCAGACAATTGTCCCTGGTGTGAAGCCCACCAGTATCAGTCAACTAAAGAAACACCTCTTTGGGAAGATCTTGCAGACTGAAGGAACTTACTGCCTGAAGGAGGGAAGAGGACCTGGGGATTCTGTAAAACCTGGGGAACATTTTTAAAGGGATTGATGGAACATATAAGACATTATGTAATGCTTAGGGAAAGGACCAAAGGAGGGGAAAAACAAGGATCAGAATGGCTTGGGGAGGAACAAACATGGGAAAGCAGATGAAAAAGTGGATAAAAAAGGCTGGGTGAGTATAAATACATTGCTAGTCAGTGTATTTCTCTGACGGAGCCCTTCATCACTGTTGTGTGCCCCATCCTCTCACTAAATCCTACTTCTTTGTGAGTGGTCTCTACTCTTGGCACGTGTGAACACAAATGAACTTCAAGCTACACTCACCAGTAACACAAGAGGACTGGATGCCAGCTATGGGATCATGGCTGCAAACCTCTGGGGTTTCCCTGTCTGGGTGCCAGCAGCAGGGGAGGCCACTGGGATCTGGGCCAGGTGTTGGATATTGTGCAAACGTCTGTGTGTGTGTGTGTGCATGTGTGTCTGTCTGTGTCTGCGTGCGTGTATGTGCGTGAGTGAGCGAGCCAGTGAATACCGATCAGCTAGGGAACAGGATCGGGCTTTCAGCCCTGCTTATGGTCCCCCTTGCTGCCCACTGGGGTTCCAGAGCTGTTCCCCAGCCCATGCACCCCGTCCTGCACCACTTCCAGGCTCCTCCCAGCCAGGGCAGAGGTTGGCGTTTGCTTGGGCTGTACTTCAGGTTCCCAGCAGCCCATTTCTCCAGCCTGCCAAGGTCTCTCCAAAGGGTGGTTCTTCCCTCCAGCATATACACTGCTCCCCCAATTCGGTACCACCTCCAGACTTGCTCTGGTCTTGCCATCTCCTCATCCAGCTCAAGAAAAATCTTAAATTGCCTTGCCTAGCGTTACCCCACAGCAACACTACTCTCACCAGTCAACCTCGGGGCCTCAGACCCCTAAAGCCAACCCTCAGAGCCCAGCGAGAGTCCAGTCCACCTTCAAGCCCACTGACACCTAGCTCACCGTGTGAGCACCAAGTACAACATGCTGAAGGGCTTCCTAAAGTCAAGTTGTCCAACATGTAGTGCTCTTCCCTTCTCCACAGACTCTGTCATCTCTTCAGAGAGGTAATCAGGCACTAATGAGCCAGGCACAAGTTTCCCGTAAAGAAGAGCTTAGTCACTTGCCCTCCACCCAGTTCTTCGGCAATAGTCTCCATCTCCATCGCCTGCCTGGGGACTGAGGAGAGGCAATGGCCAGTCATACCTCAGACCCTCCTTACCGTTCTGGAAGATGGTGCAATGCTAGCCTCACAAACACCCCTCGACCACAGCCTTTCACAAAGTGGGCAGCCTACAAGAAGATGAGCCAGCTCCCTCTCCTGCTCCACTGATCAGTAGGACCACAGTTTCCTTCCCCTCCCTGAGCCGCTGAAGCATTCAGGGAAGCCTCAGTTTTTCATAGGAAGCCCTTCACAGAGACTTGCATGGGTGGCACCTCCTCCTATGACTGCATAGTCATGGCCTTTACAGACATCATCACCCAGGAGCAGTGGCTTAGCACAAATTCATCATCAAGCAAAGGCTGGGGAGCATGGTGTGGATGTTCTGCTGGCTTGTGTAGAGCCAAGAAGTATCTGAAATATTAATAGATTTATCTATTTTTCATTAAACCTGAATTGATTTACAAGAGTCTCTTCTTAGCTCAAGGCATCCATCTTTAGGACCATACTGGACATATGTTACAAACTTTGAGCAGCAGTGGGCCACACTGACCAACAATGATCTACTGAAATCTCACAGAGGAAGCTATAGAACACTGTAACTGGCTGAACCTGGCTCTGATCAGCAGCGAAGATGTGGAGTGGGAAAATTTACCCAAACAGAGAAGTACACAACATGCCTCCTCAGAACGTATTTAAGGAGAAGTCTGTGCCTGTGCATAGTGTCCCCCCAAGGAAGCTGCAGCCCAGGCTGATACCACACCACAGCAGGGACCACAGAGGACTTGGACAGAGGAAACCAGTACGCTCAGAATGGCAGAAACGATCTCACGTACCATTCCTGCTTCCCACATCACTCGCCTCCTTGTCTGAGGGTCTGGGACACACTGAACATGACAAGGGGAGCTGGGATGAAGAGGGAAGTAGAACAGCTAACTAGGGAGATGAGAATTTTCGTTCAGGCATTTGCTTTCACTGTACGTTCAGATCAATTGCCAAAACTTTGTGTCGATTTAAAATAAAATGATTTTTACATAATTCCCCAGTTCCAAGTCTGTTTGCTTGCCGCAAGAACCAAATCATTTCTTCACGTCTGCAGCTTTACATTGCCATAGCCCCAAAGCTGATGAAGTATATAGTAAAAAAAAGTGACAGTATTTCATTTGTCTATACCCAAAGAGAAAGTGTGAAAAAGAATAAAAATAGCAATTCTGAAGTTGAAAGCACCATGTTTTCTTGAGGTATCTCCCAAACTCATGGGTTAACTTGAGACAGAGATGCAGTCTTAAGTTCATCCTTCCTTCTTCCTTTCCTAGTCTTGAAGACCCAAATAACTGATTTTTTCCAAGCTGTTTATTTTCTCCTGGATTTAACCTGGACATTTTTCAACTTCAGAAGAGAAAGGGGACACTGATTATTTAACTAAAAAGTAATCTGAAGACATGCAATCTTAATACACACAAAATAGTTTAAATTCCACTATTTCATAAAATGTCCGAGTTACACTAGAAGCAAGAAATATCTGAAGGAAGGAATAAAAGATCTTGTGAATGTCACCCAACATGGTTTTAGGGTTCTGTACCCCAGAAGCAACCTCCCCTCCACCTACAGAGGATTGCTTAGGAATTAACCAAGTAAGCAATCAGAGACGATGTCAGTAATCCCCACACAGTTGCTAGCCAACAGGTAACAAGAATAATACTGATAATTATGGAAATTGTAAACATGTACAACACTGACAAACACCAACTGTTTTAAATATTCCATAATTTGCAGTGAAAAATAATTTATTAAAAATATTTAATTTTCAAACTTCCAACAGGTCACAGTGAATTACATTAAAATCTACTAGTCTCTTCTCCAGGTGAACTGCAATACATGGCCAGAGTACTGAAAACTGTATTGTTTTACAGTTGAAAAATATGTAAATATTGGTGATCAAGGTGGCCTATCATTAATGTATAAAAACTAAAGGCCTACTCTGAGATTTGCTCTATCTGAAACATGAGAAGAAAAGTTTATCAGTGATCCTAACAAATGTGCTGTCAGCTACACAGGGCTTAAAATATTTTTAATTGCAGATTTATAACAAAAGTTAGAGTTCCCTGCATGCTTCTCTTCTGCTTCACCTCTAATACGTTTAGACTAAATCCTATTGGCTGCTAATGTGGAAAAAACATGAGGCAAAAAAACCCACATAAAGAATACCGCCCACATAAAGAATACTGATACTCAGGACAGTCATCGATGTGTACCTTCTTGACAGAAGCAAGGAAAACAACATTGTTAGGAATTAATTATAGCACATTCGAGCGAGGAGGCTAGACAGGTCACTAGGGAGAAGGTGATACAAACACACCCTTTATTCTGCTGGTAACTCAGCCCATTAAACTATTTTCCTGTTCATGGCTTACAATTCTCTATCCTAGTGTAGAAAACACGATCAAATGTCCAGCACAGCTGCCACCAACCTGATTTAACATTTATATGTTAATAAAAAGAAACACAACATTCTAGCAGTGAATGGACTCCACAGAAGATTCATTACTTTGTTAGCCCATTAGCGTTTCTTACCCAGTGCCTGAAGTGCAGATCAAAATCCATTACACATAATGATTGCACTCACCTTACAAAGAAAATACTGCCTTTAAATAGAATTTAATTCCTATGCAAAACAAACAAAACCATCTTTTACCTGGGATATTTGTATAATAATTCAATAATCTAATAATAATTTCAATGCACACACTAGAAACAAAACAACAAAAAAAATAACCAACTACCAAGGCTAATTAATGTAACATCCTGTGAACAGCACCAAGAAATCCTGTATATTTTTAGAATTCTGTAGTTTAAGAAGGTATAAAAATTGTATGTGCAAAAGATTTCTTCAGTGCCCATGAGGCACTGGTCTGTATTTATATTAGGATGTACATTTTAAAATTCAAATCATGTAATATTACCATTCTGTTATTTGGAGACTGCTATAATGACAGCTATAGAACAAAAGTTATTCATGAAAAAACAGTTTATTTCAGTTCAACATTTTTAAATCAGACTCAGTTTTAAAACTAGACAGGCCCTTCAAAGCCTGGTCTTGACTAAAATAAACAAAGTTACTTTTCAAATTCTGCACAACAATTTAAAGCCGTTGTTTTCCTTCTTCCACTCCAGTGACACACTGGACATTGCAATGCAGAACTGCGTACCACAGTTATTTTCAAACTTTCTGAGAGTGCTTCTGATCCATGGCCATGAAGAACAGGCAGACAGCAGCTGTGATGAACACATGCACTCCCTCATAAAGTAGTTTTGGTGAGAAGACACTCCATATGAACAGGTGGTAACGCAGACCTGTTACCAAAACAATGTAGATGGCAACTGGAACTGAACGGAGTACAGCGTAGCAGAAACAGCCATGGCCCACCGCCGCTGAGTTCCTGGTAACAAAAACAGAGGAGTTCGTTCTCAGGCAAATTTAGTAAAGACATCCGAGTTCCTCTGCTCTGTAGCATTATTTCACAACACAAAGAATATCACAGATCTCCACTTTATGTTAGAAAACTGATTACTGATGCAACGATGTAACTAATAAAGCTTGTCCTTATCACCTCTATATATCCTATAACATGTAAGCATGTTAAGCATAAGCATAGCAACTGTCACCGCAATAAAAGCGCCCAGTAGTTCTCCTCACACTTAGAAGGTTCTGTGCTTTAACACACTTTTTTCTAATTGTTAAAGTCTCCATTAAGCAGTTTCAAGATAGCTTCGTCTCATGGTGGCCTTCCAGTGCCTTTCCACAGAATCTGCATGATAAGAGGCAGAGAAGAAAGACTTCAGTACTCTTCACAAGGCTGCCTAACCAGTGGATGATCACATGGAGCCTGCTGCCCTTGTAAAGGGCATAAAACCTGCCAGAGTGTGCTGCTGCCCACAGCCAGTAACATTGTACAAAGCAACATAAAAACTATGCTATTAGAAAACTTCACAAAGTTACCTATCAGCATTTTGCAGAGAATACCACATTCTTCGGTTTACATAAGCAACACGTTGCATTCCTTAGCTCAGCTGCACCCACTATATTGCAAGAAATGTCTGCCCCTTATGTAACCTGCGTCACCCAGATCTCCCACATTGAAGTATTCTGGTGGGTGACCGGAGTCAGATGAAAATGGAAGTGAGAGTTTTCTGCACTTCCACTGTTCGCCCTCCCCTGAGGTGCCAACTTGCAGCTATGATGCTGGGTTGGCACATGTCCACTTTGGCCAAACCACTTCTGCAGAGACTAATTCCCACCAAATTCAGATGCTTACCTGTTCAGACAAAAGGAAGGAATAAAGCTATTTCATTAGAACAATAAGCAGAACATTCTCCTCTCTCCATCAAAATATTTTACATCATCAGTTCCCAAAAGAACACACCAGAAAAAAGCTCAAGTATTTACACTGAAGTCCTGATCTGAGAATCTGTTCTGCTCCTCCCTGTTTTTAATTCTGATCTTGTTCCAAGTAATAAAAAAATTAAGATGACTAGCACTTCTGTAAGACGAAAATTAGTCACGACTAAGCAAGCTACAGAATGCAGTATTTGACATAAACCATTACATTTACAATTCTTTAAATCAAAATAATTAGGATACAGTCCTATTTTCCAGCAAAATTCCAAAGACTGAGCGGAAGCAAGAACAGGTTATGAACGCAGAGTTGAAAAAGCAGCTAAGAACAGCAGGTGTGAATGACTGCAAAATACACATTCAGTTCACAGAAAACTATTTCCCTTGCTGCTTGACCAAGGAAACTGAGACTTGGCAGTGAGCTAGGCAGCTCCCTGCTTCTGCATAACTATCTTACCCTTCAGTGAGCTTGTGTAAATACCAGCTTTATGTTTAATAACTGATTTTGTTGACAAGGATTAAAACAAACTGCAGTTCACTCAGTCTTAGCTGTTTTCGTGCTGATATGAGTACAAATAGTGTTTATAGTAGTTAGATGATACAACTGAATAAACAGAGGAAATGGTTTTTGAGTCAGATAGGCAAACAGGCAATTTTTAAACCATTTTCCAGAGTAAAAAAATGCACTTGATAGACGAGCTAGACAAAGGCTATCAGTGGTTGTGGCTATCACATTTGTGAATCTCAATGATGGGATGTTCAAGGGAATCCTAAAAGAAAGGAGTGAGAGTGCTCATGGACTTACACATCCAGGTCTTTCAAGAACTCTGCATTTTAAATTTAAATTTCAGTTCATAACTTTTTCCCTAGTTTGTGCTCACCTAACAACATATTTCGTACCCTATCATGAGAAAGCTCCTAACTGTAAATCAATGGTGTTAAAAATGTAAAAAAAGGCTACTTTTTCAATTATGAAGAAACTGGCTGGAAGATTATTTTGAATTGAATCTCTGTGTTCACTTATTTGCCTCAAAAATTAGGTAGACTTAATATTTTAGCGGAATGAGAGCACATAGTAATCTTTACTAGAAACATTTGAACCCTGCATTTTCACATTATGATTACTAGCAAAGAATCCTTAAGCCAATAAGTAAATGGTACAATTCCTTTTGTATTCTGCTACAGTAAAAATAACAAACTGTCTTCTCCTTATATAATACCTTTACTTCCAAATGGTCTTGGCACTGGCTTCATCTCTCAACAAAATACAGACACCTACCTGTGAAGGGAGGGAAATCTTGGACAGTTTCACAGTATAATGCAGCAGTGCAATTTAGAGAAGCACACTGTATCTACAAAGTTGAACTGTTAGTGGGTTCAACAGCAGAATAATTTGGTTTATTCTGAACGTGGTATAGGAGGTCCCGTGCATGTTGTTGCGGAAACAGAACTGGAATGACTGAGCAGAAGCAGTCAGACCTACTCAGCTATTCTGATGCCAGGACAATGAATGATTTAGTTATTTGAGCACAGCACCATTCCTTCTTCTGGCTTCTGCCAGGCACCCAATTTGCTGAATAGCTAAGAATAATGATTTTGTGTGCTCCTTCTGCTCATTATACACACACACAGAGACCACAGGGTACAGGGCTTCACCAGGCCGTAAGGCTGCTGCTGTTAATGTGATCAAGTCAATCCATGTAGCTCAGCTGGTACCCGAGTTATTCCAGAAGTCACCAGGGTAGCACAGAAAGCTGGCTGTGGCATGCCACTCATGTATTCTACTGCTTATGAGCTGGATCCGCCAGTAATGAATAACCTTGCAACCTCTCAGTGCTGTTTCAGTGAAAACAACAGATTACAGGACACACCTAAAGCATCAACCTGTAACTATTTCATACTGAACTGTCTCTGCAGCAGTTAATGCCTTTTCTTATTTAAAGGAGAAAAGCATAGAGGGATGTAAACTACCTCCATGTTCTGACAGAATCAGCCTAATATTAAGGCCTATGCACAATGCAGGAGCAAACCAGTAAGTACCCAGCCTCTAATACTAAGCTCATTTAGCAAGTTAGCTTCTGTGGACCTGAGAGAAATCCGAATGTTTTAAAGATGACAAAGCATATCCAAACTTCATGCGAGATTGATGCTGAAGATTGCTAGATCCAGAAAAAAAAATGTCTTCAGAGACTTCTGAAGCAAAGAACACTATAGATTCACATCACTGAACACACCATATTTTGATTGCAAACGTTAAGTATAGTTGAGAACTCATATTGGCTTTCAACAAAAATCTCTTTTAATTGAATGTTTAATATGTAGAAAAATATGGCCATGCATTTGTGCTATTAATAGGTTTTCTCCTTCTCTGGATCTTCTAAATCCTACTTGCCAATGTTTTGTCAACAAATCTTTCACCTCTCAATCCATCTCTAAGGTGTTATGGATAATACAAGGTTTGTAAAATGAAAAAAATTATGATGCCAGAACCACAAAAGAAAAACAACTCTTCTCTTGTGAAACATGTCTTCAGTTACATAGAATAATTGGCAGATGGTGGCACAAGTTTTGTAGTTTAAAAATCAAGCAAAACCCCCTCCACAGATTGCCCTAAAAATGCTTCCACAAGGTATTTTAAAATACACTGTTTTACATTGTTCCAACCCTTGTCGTAACGCACCAAATTAAACAAACATTTTAGAAATATGCAAGCATATGAGTGAGGAATACCCCAGGGCTGTCATTTTTCTGGGATTGGAGAGGAGCGTCATGTCTGGAGGATTTCAGTGTGAAATATTCTGAGTACTTTCAACTTATCCTCCAGCATTTCTGCCCTTCCAGTTCCTCTTTTCTACCTGAACATCAGTGCCTAGGTTACCTCTTACTGGAGATACTGAATTTGCATATTTGAAGTACATTTTTTACTCTATTAGCAGTAATTTTCTTTCTAGGCTTTCTGCAGTTTCAGTTTGCAAGATCTCCCTTTTAGTACTCTCTGAAAAATAGCTGGCACTTTGTTAATCTGCATATATTAATAAAGGGTTGCAGTCAGAAACAAACCCTGTAGCACTCCAAGTGTCTGTCTGTGGCATCTTGGAATATCTGCAATCTGTTAAGAAATTGCTCTGATCTAAGCAAGCAAATATCAATTAGTTTAGCAGCAAGAACAAATTTGCTACGTCTCTCCCACATGCCCTACTCTCACCTAGTATAATTCTTACAGTGCTATTTTAGATTATTGCACACAACCCTGCATTGTCATGGAAAAACACTATATATTTTTAGTAGACACAAGGGAACCAAGAGTTCTTTGGAAATTTACATTATCAACTCTGGTATGGACTATATAATCAGAAAAGCATTAATTCTATAGAGTCACAATTTTTGACACCAAACCATATCAGTGGACAGAAGTCAAAAAGGGCAGTGTCCAACAAGCTAAAAGGGTTGTCAAGTATATTCTACAGCCATGGAAATGAAGGAACTTGGGGATGACCATTGATTTTCCTGTGCATCCTCCTTCTAGTAAGAAAGGTGGAGAAGCTACAACTACCTGAGCAAGGTCAAGTGTCCATGGCAGTAAGTTACAGTAGACTGTAATATATGTGGACTGTAGCACAGGATTCAGCAGGTTCTTACAAAGACTTAGCTATAAAAGGCTATTAAGACCTGAAACTTCAATTCTCTTCACTTCAGCATCAAGACTAGGAAAAATAGGATCATATCAATAGTCTTGTCTGTTTTCACTGCTGGCATAATCAGTTGTGCTGGGAGCTACCTGTCAGAAAGAGTAGTCTCAGTCACCCAGCAAAGGTAATTCTTATCATTCACATCCACTACTAGCTAACCTGCTTAGAACAGAGCTCTATCTAAAACACAGGGCATATATCAAGTAAGTTTCAGATTTCTTTTTCCCTTCTTCAGTCAGGCTTGGCCCCTGAAAGTTTCAGATGAACTCCCTAAACTGGACACCTAACAAAGAGTTATATTAGATTGCAAGCAGGAATGCAGTTATGCTGCCGTTGGGCCAGAAGGTCTGAACAGCCACTCTGGCTACTATCATTATTTAACTGCTAGGGCAAGAAATCAAGTGTATCTTTAATAAAGGTTGCCAAGATTTTTACAAGCCTAACTGGAAAGATGTCCGCTAGATCCAATTCACCCTCTGCATGTGCTCATTTCCCCAAATACTGATCCTGTGGCAATCAACTTACAAAGAACTGGAAACTCTCTGCTTTTCATTTGATCAGTTCTCACCTTCTCTTATAGAAAAAAGAAAACACTTCACAAGCTCAAACACCCTTTCTATTTCAGGACTGCAGACAAAGAACTAGCTAAACCACACTTTAGGCACGATGACCGTGTAGTCTCTAGATTTCTTCACCACAAAACTGATGAGTTCCAGCCATTCTTCAAAGACAAGATTTGCATGCCAAGTGCTCCGCTTGATACGCTTTTCCTCACTACTTCGGAGGCAGGCCATACTGGTATATACGCAGTGCCTGCTCTTGCCTGTTATCACTGCCTCAGGTTTTCCCATAAGGCTCTCTTCAGGTTAGTCCTTAGCACATGTTACTCTGTTCAGCTCCAAGGAAACCAAAAAAGTTAAACCAGTCTATTCCTGTTGACAGTGGCCCAGGCTTTAAAGCAACAAGATATAACCAAATCACTAAAATTCCTAACGAGCAAAACACAAATCATAAGTGTTCCAAAGCCCAGCATTAGTCAATTCTCTGCAAGTATTCTTCCAAAATCCACTTAGCACTTCTGAAGACTTCTGACAGAAAAAAACCTGAAGCATTTTACGTCAGCATCATACATGAAGGGAATAACAAGGACACTTACAGCTTGATTTTCTGTTAAGGTGCATCTACAGGCTTTTCTGCCCACCTTTGTAAACAAAGAGCTCTTTGTCATCCTTTTAGCTAAAGATGTAAAGAAAAATTGCATCCAACAATTCTGGACAGGCAGGCTCTGAAGAAACTTAAAATAGACTGTTACCATGTTATTTAATTAAATTCAGACTTACCAGTTTAGAATATATCAGTCTAACAGAAGATATGACCAGTGTCACATGGCATTTCTAGAGAGGTGAGGCACAGATTATTTAAGTAATGGGTAGGAAATTATTTAAGTATGGGTAGAAAACTGGCCAACAAGACTAACTCAAGAAGGTGGTGATCAATGTTTTTTACTCAGGCTAGCAGCCTGTCACAAGTAGGGTCCCCCAGGGATTGATACTGAGGCCCAAGCTGTTCAACATCTTCATAAAAGATTTCGATGATAGGAGTGAAGTGAAAGCACCCTCACCAAGTTTGCTGGTGACACTAAACTGGGCGGTGAGGTGGACCATGGAGGGAAAGGCATCTTACAGAGACCCAGACAGGCTGGAAGAGTGGGCTAGCAAGAACCGGATGAAGTCTAACAAAGACAAGCACAAAATTCTGCACCTGGGACAGAATAACCAAAGGCCCCAGTACAGACGAGGATCTGTGTGGCTGGGGAATAGCCTTGCTCAAAGGGACCTCAGGGTGCTGGTGGACAACAAGGTTAACATGAGTCAGCAGAGCATTGCTGCAGCAACAAAGGTAAACTGGGTCCTGGGCAACATCCACAGGGGCATGCGTAGCAGAGATAGAGATATGACTGTCGCATGCTACTCAGTGCTTGTCAGGGCACACCTGGAGTACTGTGTTCAGTTCTGGTCCCCAAAATTCAAAAAAGATGCAAACAGACTGGAGAGGATCCAAAGGAGGGCTGGAGATGATCAAAGGGCTGGAGACCCTGCCCTACAAAGCAAGACTGTAGGAATTGGTCTCCTCTCCCAGGGGAACAGAAGGCTCAGGGAGACCTCATCACAGTATTACAGTACTTAGAGGGTGGCTAAAAAGAGCACAGAGGTGTTCTCTTCACCAGTTACCAAATGGAGAAGAAAAGCATCAATGGTACAAGTTGCATCAGGAGAGGTTTCATCTCCGGATAAGAGAAGACTTTTTTACAGTGAGAACAATTAATCACTGAAACAATCTTCCCAGGGACATGGTAGCCTCCCCATCCCTGATGGTTTTTAACATGTGACTGGACAGGATGCTTGATGATCTCATCAAGGCTCCCTTTCCCATGAAAGGTCAGACCAGATGATCTTTCAAGGTCCCTTCCAACCTGGGCTGTTCTATTGTTCTGTGAAGCAATACTCACTCTTCCGCACTGAGGAGAGAATCAGTTCTTCATTGTATTTTTCCATTACAGTAACAATTTTTAAACTTGTGACTTAACTAAATTAACAGCTCTCTCCTCAAATTACTCCTGCCATGCCAATAACGCACATTTGAGAACTTGTGCACTTCAGGAAAATGTGTGAGAAAAGAAGATAGAAAAATCCTGGATAAATGCAGAGGGACAGCATCCCGTGTACAGTCCTATCCACAGCTACCAGAACCAGCAGTCAGTTATGCTGGCCACAGAACAGAAAAGGACAGAAAACTAATGGTGGAAAAAACCAAACAACCCTGCAAGTAAGAATAGTAAGACAAATCCATTAACAGCAAAAAGTACAGGTGACATCTAGAAATATTTATACCATAAACAAGTATGTAAGCAGAAGTCTACAAATATGGCCCCCTCTTTCCAGAAGTGTCCCTCTGAATAGCTCTGCTCCTGCAGTGGCTCCAAACCACTGAGAATCCAGCATCATCACGCAGCCCTTACTAACAGCAGAGAAGAGCTGAAGTTGGTACCGCACTTTAATCTGAAGATTTCTGTTTCAGAATCAAGAGGAAGGAATACCCAAAGTACCAAAGAGAAAGGGAGGAGAATTAGTTCAGTGTGTATACTTCATGCAGTGTATCAGAATATTGCTCCCAGCTTTCTTCACAGCTTTTTCTGGTGCAATGTGCAATGGATTCATGCTCAGAGACTCATTATTCCTTGTGATGCCATGATATGACTTCTGGGATTATGCAGGGATACTCGTACTGAGCCCAAGTATCATACATAATTTTTACTTTGTCAAGTTTATAGGAGCATTGGACTTAAAAATAATTTGCATCAAGTTGTATAATTCAAACTATATAAAAAAACCCCAAACCACAATACTCAGTGTTAGCATAAAGACTGTAGAGCCCTACAAGCCTTCTCTTGCAAGCAAAATGGATTACAGCAGGATCTGTAAACCCATACCCTAGGATCTCTGCAAAGGATTACACAATGCTAATACCATGAAGCATAAAAGGAACAGTAAACAAAAATGGTTTCACCTTGCCAAGAAATTTAGTGCAAGACCAATTTTATTTCTGAGGAAGATACCTTGGTATACCAGCTGCAGACCCTCTTCCTCACCAGACTCTAGCTGAGGAGAAAGCAGAAAAATCAGCACAGGATTTTTCACGCCATAGTTTTGATGGTACTATAATGCTAATCTTGGCTGTAACACATAAAATGTAAAGCAAACAGACAGGATACATCTTTCAGAAGATTGCAGATGTTACTTTGATGTTACAACTACATCAGAAGATGCAGATGTTACAGTTTGACTGTGTTCAGTGGCCAAGGAACCTAAAAAGACAGCTCCAAGGAAAATGTGGACATCACCTGTCAGACAGAGAAGCAGAGAGAGAAAAGGAGGCAGAAACAATGAGGGTGACAGGAAAAGGGAGAGGGTGGGAGCAAAAAGGTAGAGAAGAGCAGAGACAGCTGAGAGTGCAAGAGGGGGAGGGCAAGGGAGAGAGAGGAAGCAGGGGAAGTGAGAGGGAGAAAATAAGCAAAAGTAAGAGAAGGTGAGTGTGAGTGGGATACAGGGAACAAGCAGGACAAGGGGAGAGAGAGAAGGGCAGAGACAGAAAGAGAGGGAACACAGGAGAAAGGGAGAGATGGAGCAATATGGAGACACAAAGGAAGGGAAAGAGTTCACAGGGAAAGGAAAAGAGAAAAGGCGTGCATGACAGGGAGATACAAAAGGAGAGAAAAACAGCAAGAGAAGAAGGAGAGTAAGAGAAAAAAGGGGAGACAGAGAGACAGAAAGGAAGTCTGAAGAGAGACGCATGAAGGGAGAGATGCACACAGAGGCAGAGAGAGGAGGGACAGGATCGAGGAAAAAAGGGGGGGGGAACTTTACGGAGAAAGACCATGAAAGCAAAGGATAGAAAAGAGGAGAGAGGGATATGGGTATGGACTGAAAAACAAAAGGGGCAAAAGAGTAACGGCAGGAAAAATAGAAGGGGATGGGGGAGAAAGCAAGCAACGGGGAAAGAGACTCAAAGAGGCAGATCAATGGAGAGATAAAGAGAGACTGATGGAAAAGGTGAGGAAAAGGGAAAGGGAGAAAGAGAAGGATGAGAAAGAGAGAAAAGGAGACAGGGAGGAGAGAAAGGGAGAAGACAGAGAAGCGAAACGAAATGGATGTGAAGAGCATGATAAAGGGAAAGAGATCAAGAAAGGGGGTGGAGTAGAGAAAGACAAAAAGGACAGAGAAAGAGGAACAGAGAAGAGAGTGCATGGGGAAGAGAAAATTGACAAGAGAAAGGCAGAATAGATGGGAAAAGTGAGGGAGAGGGAGAGACAGAAGAGAGAATGAGAGAAGCAAGGAGCTAACTACTAACGGAAGCAAGCTAGTAACGGAAAGAAATGGAAAGAGAGGGAACAGGGAAAGGATGAGAGAGACAACGAGAGTAAGAAAGGAAAAGAGACAAGGGGAAGAGAGAAAAAACAAGTGGAAAACACACTGGTGAAGAGGAAAAGACAAAGCAGGAAAGAGAATGTGCCTGAAGGAAACTGCATGTGCAAGGGAAGTAAAACAAGGAAAGGGGAGAAGCTGGGCAAGTGAGCGGGCTGGAGAAAGAAAGAGCACATGTTGGCATAAGAGAGAGATGAGGTGGAGACAGAGACCAAGAAAGAAGGGAGCACAGAGTAAGAGGAGAGGGGGAAAAAGACAGGAAGGCAGAGAAAGGAAAGGAAGAGAACAAAAAAGCACAGTGGGCATAGTGACATCAGGAGAGCCAAGGGGTGAGCAGAGGTTGGTGAGAGAGATCGGGGACTAAGCTGGAAACAGGAAAAGAAACAGGATTGAGGGAGACTGGAGTAAAACAGAGACAAAGGTGGAGTGAGACAGGAAAGGCAGAGAGAGCAAGCAAGAAAAAAAAAGTGGGCAAAGAGAGCAATGAGAAAGAGAGACTTGGAAAGGAGCATGCGTGATAGACTGAGTGAGAGGCAAAGAGACAGAAATAGAAGCAGGGCAAAGAAAGCCAGAGTGTGATTGAGAGAGAAAAAAGAACAGATAGAGAAGAGTGAGAGGAAAATAAAATGAGTCAGGCAGAGGCCCCGGGGGGGTGGGGGGTGGTGGTGAGGCAAAGGTAAGACAGCAAGCAAGGAGGAAGGAGGGGAAGAGGGAAATAGGCATAGAAGCATAGGCAAAGACTGACAGGGACTGAAGAAAAGAGAAGGACACAGAAGCAAAGAGGCAAAGACAGTGAGCAAAAGGTAAAGAAATCAAAAGTGAAAGAGATGCAGTGGGACAGCTGAGTGAGAAGGGAAAGGAGGGACAACAACAAGGACACAGAGCATGCTAACGAGAGAGGGGAGCAGGCAAGTGAAGAGGAGAGTAAGGAAGCAAAAGGCAGGTGTAAGGACAGCATGGGAGAGCAGAAAAGAGTAAGGGCAAAGAGAACAGGAGAGAAGACAAAGGGAAAGAATGACTTGCAAAGACTGATTAGGAGAGAAAGGGAAAGAAAACAACAGAGGGAAAGACAGCAACAGGTAAAGAGAAGCAGAGGGAGGAAGAGAGAGAGGAGAACACAGTGAATAGGAAAGAGCAAATGAGACTGAGCACAAGTGAGCAGGAGAGTAGCAGAGAGAACAAGTGTAAGGAAAGGGAAGAGCAAGAGGAACAAAAGGCAACAGAGAGAGGGAGGGAAAGACAACCAGCAGGAGAGCAAGAAGTTTGCACAGTAGTTTCTGGGTTCTCCTTTGGGAGCTTCTGGTGACAGGGTCCAGGAACACTGGGCGAATGCTGGGAAAACTCTGAGAAATTTGAGGGTACATGCTCTTGCAAGATAGGGACAAGGTAAGGAGAGCCACAGGGCTGTGGGCCTCAGGAAGCTATAGCAGTTTCTAATGTGTTCAGTCAGCTGCCCTTGACACACAGTGTCTGAAGCCTTTGTTACAGCTGCTGCCTGGTAAAAAAGGGTCAAGCACTTGTACAGCTTGTAGGCCTACAACATAGTTAAGACAGCAGTTTGTGCAGAAGGGTGCAATGAATGGATCCTCATCTCAATTCAGACTAGTCTAAACATTTTCAGGCATGGTAGTGATGTACCAGAGCACATTCTCCAGCAGCTCTTGGAAAGCTGTCCCAGACTGCGTTTTGCATAGCAGATGCAGGCCTCCAAGTCCCCAGCTGCAGGGATTGTGCAAGGGCCTCTCCCTAAGGCTTGCAGAGATGGTCTTCTTTCCTGCAACAGATACGCTGTTGTTGAAGAACTGTGTCACAAAGTGGATGAGTTACGGGAGGAAATGAGCAAGCTTTGCAGCATCAGAGAGGATGAAAGAGAGAAACCCTATAGCTTCAAGGGCCTGGGACCCCAAATGCAGTGCAGGCATAGGAAAAGTCTGTTCATAGCAAAATGGTAAGGGAAAACTCTGTGGAAGGCCAAGGCTGGAAGACAGTGGCTTCTGGCACCAAAAGGAAGGCTCCTGCTCCACCTGAAAGCTTTCAGCTATGAAACAAGTTTGCTGTCTTCAACGCTGAGGAGGATCTGGGTGTGCTTTTGAGACAGCATTTTAGGTAAGGATTAAAAAGCAGACCAGTACAGATGAGATTGTAATGAGTCTGCTATAGGCTGCCTAACCAGGAAGAACAAGCAGATGAGATCTTCCACAGACAGCTGTAAGTAGCCTCATGTTTGCAGGTCATGGTCCTCAAGACATACTTCAACCATCCCAACATCTGCTGAGGGACAGCACAGCAGGGCATAAGCAATCCAGGAAGTTCCTGTAAAGCATCAGTGACAACTTCCTGACTGTCCTAGTTTCAGCTGGGATAGGGTTAATTTTCTTCTTAGTAGCTATTACAGTGCTGTTTCTGGCTCTGATGTGAGAACAGTTTTGATAACTGCACTGGTGTTTTTAGCTGTTGCTGGGTGATATTTATACCAAGTCAAGGACTTCTGGGTTTCTTGGGCCCTGCCAGCCAGAGGGCTGGAGGGGCACAGGAGACTGGGAAGGGACACAGCCAGGACAGCTGACCTGAACCAGCCAAAGAGTATTCCATACCATGAGACATTATGTTTGGTATATAAACTTGGAGGGTTACTGGGGGGGATCGCTGCTCAGGGACTGGCTGGGCATGGGTCAGCAGGTGGTGAGCAGTTGTACTGTGCATTGCTTGGTTTCCTTTTCCCTTCCTTTGGATTTTACCCTTTTTCCCCACCTTTCCATCCTAATTGTTGTTATTCTTGATGTTAGTATTATTATTGTTATTACTGTTGTTCTTATATGTTTATTCTGTTTAAATTATTAAATTGTTCTTCTCTCAACCCTCAAGTTTTATTCCTTTCTGATGCTCCTCCCCACCCCTCCAGGTGGGAGGGAGTGAGCAAGTGGCTGCGTGGTGTTTGATTGCCAGCTGGGGTTAAACCATGACACTGACCCAACTGCAGGGAAAGACTTGTTGGTTGTGAAATTCAAAGTCTGCAGTGACCATGAGATGGGGACTCCTGAGAGGAGGGAAGAGGGGGAAAAAAGCAAGATCACAACCTTGACTTCAGGAAAAGATTTTGGCCTCTCCAGGGATCTGCTAGAAAATCCTGTGGGAAAAGACCCTGGAGGGAAGAGGGGCCTGTGAAAACTGGCTGTTATTTGAGGATCACTGCATCCAAGCTCAAAATGTTCATCCCAGTGAGCAGGAATTCAGGCACAAATGCCAAGAGGCCTGCACAGATGAACAAGGAGCTCCTGGAAAAAGTCAAACATGAGAAGGACGCAAACAGAAGGTGGAAGCAGGGACAGGTAACCTGGAAGGAATACAGAGACAGTGTCTGGCCATATAGGGATGTAGTCAGAATCAGCAAGGGTTGTCAAATGCAAGAAGAAGGGCTTCTATACAAGTACATGAATGGGCAGAGGATGACTGAGGAAAATGTGTTCCTGCTGCTGAAGACAGCAGGGGACCTGGTGACACAAAACATAGAAAATGACGAGGTACTGAGTATCTTCTTCACCTCCGTATTTGCTATTAAGACAGTTCTTCAGAAATCTAAGCGCTCACAGACCCAGAGAAAGCAGACAGCAAAGTTGTGAGAGGAAGAGAAGACAGAAAGCAAGTGAGAGCAAAGAAAAGCAAGATACAAGGACAGCAAACAATAAGGAAAGAGAGAAAACGAAGGAAAGAGTGGGGAAAGAAAGCAGAAGAGGGAAAGAAATATGGGAAAGTAAGCAAGAGGGCAAGGGCAAGAACAAAAGATAATGAGTGAGAGACAAGGACAGAGAGCCAGCATAGGGGGTGATGTGCAACAGAAAACTAGAGGGGAAGTGAAAGGAAAAAGACGGAGCAAGAGAAAGGAGAGAGGGGGAAAGCAGGTTGTGGAGGGTATTAGGAAAGAGTGCATAAGAGGAAAATAGTAAGCATGAAAAAAAGAGGGAAAGCAATTAAGAAAAGAGAAGGCACACAAGAGAGGGTAAGCATCTGCAAGACAGAGAGCATGCTTAAGAGAGAAAGCACACATAAGGGATGAAGACTGCATGTAAGATAAAACAAGTGGGGCAAAACAGAAAAAGCTGAAGAGACCAAGAAAAAGAGAAGAAAAGAGCTAGGGAAAATGCATGTGCAGGAGAGGGAAACCAGGTACAACAGAAAGACAGCATGTGACAGAGAGGGTAAGTATTCATGTGATGAAAAGGAAAGGGTATTAAGAGGGAGGGCAAGAACACAGAAGACAGGAAGAGCCCACGCAAGAAACTGCATGAGAAGAAAAGTACAAGAAGGGGAAAACATGTGAGAAAGTGAGAAAGCACCTGCAAGAGAGGGAGAATTGAACAAGGGGAAGGAGTGCATGATAGAATATGCACATGATAAAGATGGAAAGCTCAAGAGATCAAAGAAGAGGGGAAAAGCAAAAGAAAGGAAGCAGCAGAGCTAGATGAGAAGAGTGAAAGACTAAGAGTGAAAGACTAAGAGAAAAACTACAAGAATGACAAAAAGTAGATACGAGTGTGAAAATGTGCATGAGTGTGCAAAACCATTCACAGGAGCAGGGGGAGGTACGTCCAAGAGAGAGAAGGGCACATAAAGAGAGGGAAAGCATGTGAGAGAAAAGGTACACACAAGAAAAGGAGAGCAGGTGCATAAGGGGAAGCAGGCAAGTGAGAGAAAGCATAACAGAGAGAGGGAGCATGTGTGAGACTGAGATCAACAGAAAATGATTGTGTTCACTAGAGAAGGAAAGAATGCTCAAGATAAGGAAAAAGGGGAAAAGAGAGGGGGGAAGCACATCTGCACATGGGAGAGAGAAGACAGAGGTAAAGGTCACAATAGAGTAAGAACACATGTCACAGAGAGAGAAAGCAAATTTGCACATGAAGGAAAAGAGAGTGAGACAAAATGTACAAGAGAGGGGACACACCTGAGAAGACATGAATACACATGCAAGGAAGTGTGGCAGAAAGGAGGGAAAGTCTGTCACTGAGAGACACAGGGAACCACGAGATAGAAAGAGCACCAGACAGGGAAGGGGTGTGTGACAGAAATGCAAGTAAGAAAAGGAAAGTGTGCAACACAAACAAAGCATGCAGGGCAGCAGGAGATAGAAAGCACATCCCTTACAAAGGAAAAGCACAAGACAGTGTGAGAAGGAAAAAGCATGCAAGAGAGGAAAGGAGCGTCTCAGGGGCAGAGAGATGGGATATGCCCCCAAAAAAGGGAGAGCATGCAGAAGAGGAAGACAACACACAAGAAAGAGCAAGCAAAGGAAACCAAACCTGAACAGGTAAGATAAGGGAAGCATGCAATACTACAGACAGAAACCACAACAGAGGGACAGTGTGAGAAAGGAAGAGGAAAAGGGGAAGGCAAAACACACAAAAGAGGTAAAGCTGCAGCCTCCAAGAAAGATGGAAGAGCAAGAAAAAAAACAAGATTAACAGAGCGAAAACTGCACAAGAGTGAAGCTTGTGTGAGAAGGAAAGCAAAACAAAGAGACATAAGAAGACAGGCACATGAGATCAGAAAAGTATGCAAGACAAAAAACATGGGAGGGTGAAAGGTGCAAACACAAGAGTGGAAAAGAATGCAAGAGAAAGTGGGAAAGTCTGAAAAGACAGCAAAGCAAGAAAAGAAGTCTGAAAAAGCAAGACAGAAGGAATGAGATGGTAAGAGTAAAACAGAGGGAAAGTGCAATGGATCAGGAAAAGTACACAAGACAGGAAAAACACACACAAGAAGGAGAAGCACACAGCAAGAAAAAAGTGTGACAGCAGGAAAGCCTGCAGAAGCACAACAGCAAGAAAGATAAAGTGAGCAAGTGCACAAGAGAGGAAAAGGACATGAGAAAGCAGAAGCATGTGATGGGGCATGCAGGAAAGATACAAGTAAGGGGAAAAACACATGTAAGAAAACTGTGAGCATGCATATGCAGGAAAGAGGAAAAGCATGCATGACAATGACAGGAAACATTGCAGCATACAACAAAAGAAAGCATATGCAAGGAGAGGTAAAGCTTGTGAGAGATGGAAAGTCGAAGAACAGGAAAGCACATGTGAGATCAAGACAGAACTGCATGAAAGAGCAGGACAGTGTGTGAGACAGAAAGCATGAGTGAAAAACAGGGAGAGGAAAGGTGTACACATGACAGAAAAAGGCCATATGCTAGATAGAGAGCAAAACAGAGAGGAAGGGAGACCAAGATGGAGAGGGAAAGCAAGAAAGATGTAAACAAAAAAAAGAGTAAAGAATAAGTGAACAATAAGAAGGAAAACATGTCTGCAGGACAGTGTTGAACAGCACTATGAAGCATGAGACAGTGAGTATGAAAGAATGCTGTAAGAGAAAGGGGAAGCGTGCACGAGAAGGAAAACAAGAAAGAAAAACTGCATGCAATGAAGATAAGCCCCAAAACTCAAGAAAAGGACAGAAAAGTGAGAGAGCATTAGGGAACAAACAAGAGCGTAAAAGGGAAAGCATAAGATGGAGTGGAAGAGCATGCAGAGGGAAAGCACACGTCAGTATTCTTGAGAGCTAAAGCATGACAGTATTTACTGGGCTGGAGTTAACTTTCTTCATAGCAGCTTGTACAGTGCTGTGTTTTGAATTTGTGATGGAACGTGTTGGTAACACACTGATGTTTTAATTATTGCTGAACCCTGTCTGCATATCAGGGCCTTCTCAGTTTCTCATGCTGCCCTCCAAGTAAGCAGGCTAGGGCTGCCCAAGAAGTTGGGAATGGACACTGCTGGTATACCGGTATAGCTCACCCCAACTGACCAATGGGATATCCCATATATTGTGCTCAGCAGTAACAGCTGGGGAAAAAAAAAAGGAGGAAGATTGATGTTTGTGGTTACAGTGTGTCTTCCCAAGTATCTGTTATGCACACTGAGGCCCTGCTTTCCAGGAAAGTGGGTAAACATCTGCCTGTTGATAGGAAACAGTGAATAAATTCGTTATTTCACTTAATGCTTGCACATGGCGTTTTGTTTCACTTATTAACCAATCCCAACCCACACGTGACTCATGTTTGCCCTTCTGATTCTCTTCCACATCCCACTGTGAGCAGAACAAGTAAATGGCTGTGTGGTGCTTAACTGTGGACTGGAGTTAACCCACAAAAAAGGGAAAGCCTACACACAACAGAGAAGAAAAGGATTACAAAGACTGAAACATTTAAGAGAGACAAAGTAAAAGCAAGGAAGCAGTAAAGCACACAACAGATAAGGAAATGGCATGCACAAGAAATTGAAAACATGCACTAGAGGGCCAGCATGTAAGAAAGGGGAAGAATGCAAGAGTAAGCATGAGAAAGTGTGACAGACAGGGAGGGAAAGAGTGCATGAGGAAAAATTGCATGAGAGAGAACAAAAAGCCCAGGGCGGCAAGAAACAGCACGCACAAAAGAGAATGTGCACAAAAGGAAGAGAAAGCCCTCACATGCAAGAAAGAGGGAAAGAGCATGACAGGAAGAGGAAAAGGGCACAACACAGGGGGAGCACAAGAGGAGAAAAAGGAAAACTGCATGCAAGAGAAAGGCACAGTGTGCATGTGTGAGAGCAAATGCCCAAGATTAAAGGGAAAGAGTACACAAGATAAGGAACCTACACAGAATGCATAAGGAAAGCAGACACATGACAGAGGTAACGACTGGCTGTGCATGAGAGAGGGGGAAAGCATACACGACAGAAAGTGTGTGCAAGAGGTAAACATGATATATAGGGAAAGCCTGACACAGATTAAGTGTATAAGACAGGAGGGGAAAGTGAGAGTGTTAGCAAAAGAAACTGCAAACAAAACAAAGCACAAGAAAAAAAGAGAGAAAAGCACATATAAGATAATGTGAAGTGCAGGGGAAAGTGCAGGCAGAGCAGGAAAACAGGCAAGGGAGAAAGGGAAAGCATGACGAGACAGCACTTGTATTAGAGCATGTGACAAAGCGTAAATGTGCCTAGGAAAGCAAGCAAAAAAGACAGGAAAACTGCATCTATGACCGAGGGATGGTGAAACAGACAGAGGAAGTGTACCAGGGAGGAAGAGAAAGTACACACAATAAAGGAACTATGCATGACAGAGAATTAATGCAGAAGAGAGAGAGGGAAAGAAGAAGCATGAAGTGTGAAGAGTGTCAGAGAGAGAGGAACAGATGCATGGGACAGAGGTAAAGCATGTAAGAGAGGGAAGGTAACCTTATACAATAGGGAGGAAGAGAAAGCATGCAAGAGGGAGTAAAGGAGCAATGTGAGAGAGAAGTTCAGCCAAGAAGAGAAGTATTTGACAGGGAAAGTAGACAAAACAGGGTAACATTAATTAAATGAGAGAGCTTAAGAGAGCATGAAAGCGAGAAACATTCACAGTAGAGACAAGGAAAGCTTGATCCAAACAAGAGGGAAAGCACATATAGGAAAGTGAGAGTGTGAGAGGGAGCAGGAACACATACCATAGGGCAGGAAACTGTGAGTAAGAGAATGTGCATGAGACAAAGATCAAAAGCGTGAGAGAGAGAGGAAAAGCATGCCAGAGAGAAAGTGAAAGCAAATTGGGGTGTACACATAAGAAAGTGAGAGGACACATGCACGAGAGAGGAAAGGTGCAACAGAAAGAGCAAGGGAAAGGTAACAGAGAGCGGAAAGGCATACTAAAAATTATTAAAGATATGAGAGGGGGAATGTATGGAAAAATGAAGATTATGTTCATGAGAAATGGAATGCACACATGAAAAAGGGAAAGGATGTGACCGAACAGGACAGCATACAAGTGAGAGGGAAAGCATGCAAGACAGCATGAGGGAGGGAGGAAAAGGGCTGCATGAGGGAGGGAAAGTGTGCCCCAAAGAGGGAAAGTACAAACAACAAAGACAGAGGGAAAGCATGACCGACAGAAGGGAAATGCAAGAGCATGAGAGGGGGAAGCATGCAAGAAAGGAAAAGCACATGCAAAAGGAGGGGAACACACAACAGAGAGGGAAAGCATGTATGTAAGAGAGTGAAAACTTGAGAGAGGAGGGGAAAACTACTATAGAGTGTGAGGGAACGAGAGAGGGAAAGCATATTCCCACACAAGACAGAAAAGCGTACAAGAAAAAGCAATAAACAAAACTGCAATAGACAAAAGGAAAAGTACATGCCACAAAGTAAGAGCAAGCATCAGAGGGAAAGTAGGCTAGGTATTGAGACCACGCACAAAAAGGAAAGTGCAAGAAAATGAGAGGGATGTAAAGTATGAAAGAGCAGAAAACGAGCAAGAGAGAAGAGGGAAAGGCAGGGGTGGGAAGAAGGAGTGCATGAGGGAGGAAAAGTACAAGAAAGAGTGACTGGGAGACTGTTCAACAGAAAGAGAAAATATATGTAGTAAAGGGAAAGCACTGAAGGCAGTGAAGTATAGAAGAGTAAATATGTGAGACAGAACGCACACACACAAAAAAAAAAAGAGGGAAGGGCACATAAGAGGAAAAGGGAGGCAGTAGAGATAGGGAAGAGCGTATGCAGGAAACAAGGAAAGCATGCTAGAAAGGAAAGCCATGTGAGGAAAGCAAGAGAAAGCATGCAAGAAAGTGGGAGAGGGAAGTATGTGTTAGAAAAAGAGGGAAAGGGTGTGAGTGATAAAGGGGAAGCAAGGACAAGAAGAGAAAGTGTGAGCAAGAGGACAAGTGCACTGGGCAGGGGCGGGAGACAAAAAGTGCCCAAGAAGGAGAGGGGAAAATGTGTGAGAAATACAGAGGAAAAAGCATGTCCATGAGAGAGAAGGAAGGAATTTGTATGTGAGGAATGGAGGGAGAAGTAAACATGAGTGAGAGAGAGGGAAAGCACATGCAATAGAGGTAAAGTGCACATATGAATAGAAGCATGTACAAGAGACAGAAAAGTGTATGCATGCAAGACAGAAGGAAAGCATATGTACAGAAGTAGGAAAGCACACCTGTGGACAGGGAAAGCACAAGAGAAATAAAGCACTCAAGACAAGGCAGAATAAAGGGAAAGTGCACAAGATGGGATACACAAATGAGAAGGATAGCATACAACAGTGAAAGCACACAAGACAGGGCAAATGTGACAGAGAGATTGCAGAAGTGAGTGTGAAAGAGGGCAAGTGTGCGGGACAGCTCAAGCATGCCAGGTTGCACATAACAGCATATGCAAGAGAAGAAAAGCATGAGATGGAGAAACTGAGACAGTAAAGATGTAACAAGTTGAATATGAGTCAAAAAGCTTGTAAAGCAGCAAGGGAAAACTTACTCAAGGGAGGCAGTGTGCAAGAGAAGTAAAGACCATGCAGTAGAGGCATGCCAGAGACAAAGTATGCAAAAGACAGAGAAAGACTTGTGAAAGAGTCCATGTGTCCAAGAAAGAAAAATATGCAAAAAAGGGAGCATGAGAGACAGAGAAAGGGAAAGTGATAGATAAGAGAGGACAAATGAAAATGTGCAGAAAATATGAGAAAAGGGAAGGGACAGTGAGCATGAAAGAAATGTAGGGGTAGTGAGAGCCAGACATAAAGAGATGTAGGGACAAGAAGACAGAGAGAGGAGCATGGAGCAAGACAGGGAGAATGAAAGGAATAGTGAGGCAAAGGGAGAGCAGTACAGGCAGTGAGAGGAAAAGAGGAAGGTACAGGGGTGGGAGAAGAGTAAGGAACAGTGGGGTTGGGAGAAAAAGACCAGGAAGGACAGTGGCAGAGAAAGACTGAGGGGGATAGACAGGAAGAGTAGAGAGGGACAGAGTGGGGGGGCAGGGCGGTTGGGGGAGGAGGGAAAGGACCAGCAAGGGCAAGAAAAGAGACAGACAAAGGGACAGGGAGAAGGCACTGATCAAGACAGACAGAGAGACAGCGAGAGAGATTGAGGAACAGCTAGAGAGATGGAATGACAGTGCAGGACGGGGGCACTGAGTGAGAGAGACGGGTATAGCAAGACAAAGAAAGAGGAAGACATGGAAGGGAGAGGATGGGGTGCGGGAAAAGAGATGGGGACAGCAAGATGGGGGGCAGTAAGAGGGAAGGGTGATGGGTGGGAGGACTGCAAGAGAGAGGGAGGGACTGCAAAAGACACATGGCGGGGCAGGGGGAAGGCAGCATGTGCAAAAGTGCGAGAGAGAGGGAAAGGCTGTCTGCAAGGGAGGAAAACTGGGAGGAAGCAAGGGAACAGGGCAGATAAGGTTTGTCAGCAAGAGACTGAAACCATGTGCAGAAGGGAAAGTGCAAGCAAGAGAGGAAAAGGGTGTGACAGATGGAAAAGCATGCAGGAAGGGAAAGGAAATCAAAAGAGAGCAAAGCAAGAGAGAACAAGAGAGGGAAAAGCATGAGAAAGATGTGTGAGGGAAAGTACATGACAGACCTGGAAAGCATGCAAAAGAGCTGGAAAGCTGAGAGGAGTGGAAAGCTCAGGCAGAAACTGGAAGAGAGAGGGGGAAGGACTGAGGAGGTGGGGTGAGAAAGCTCATTAAAGAGATGACAAGCACCTCCACAGGGGGGACGGGGGCGGGGACGGGGACGGGGGGCGGGGGGGGACGACGACGACGGTGGGACACGACAGGTCTTGAGGACAGTGAGGAGGAACTGGGGGGAGGGAGGGGGGTATGGGAAAGACACAGACAGCAAGAAAAGGAAGCACCAGAGAAAGCATATGCAAGACAGGCAAGGTGTATGACAGAGAGAGATGGAGTGTGTGAGGGAGAGAGGAAAGGGGCACTGCAGGGAGAGGGAAAGTGTCTGACTGAGGGAGGAAGTGTGAGAAAAGGAAACCAACCGAGAAAATGTGTGTCAGAGAGAAGGGAAGCAAGGGAAAGGGAGAGAGGGAATGCAAGGGAGAGGGACAACAGAAGAGAGGAAGAGAAGGGGTGGAACAGGAGAAGACAGAGGGAAAAACCAGGAAGGGAAAGCGAGAGAAAGGGAAAGGTTGGGATAGCGAGAGATCAAAAGGAACAGCCTAAGAGGGAGGAAGAGAACACAATAAACTTGACAGAGGGAATGAAAGTGCAAGCGCAAGAGAGGAAAATTGTGTGCCTGTGAGAGCATGCAAAGGAGGGCGACAGCAGAAAAATGAAGTGACACAGAGAGGGGGGATATGCAAGAGAAATAAGATGCACACAAGAGATATATGGAAGGCCAGAGAGGGGAGAAAGTGCATCTATGAGAGGGGGAATGCATATTCAAGAGAGACGGTATGAACATCCAAGACAGTGTCAAAAGGCATGGCATATAACAGACAGGTAACACACAGCAGGACAGAGAGAGCTAGAGAAAGTGCAAGGGACAGAAAGTAGGAGAGGGACAGCAAGCAAGGACGGAGGTAGCAAGGTAGAGGGAGAAAGCATTAGCAAGAGACTGAAAGCATGAGTGAGAGGAGAAAGAGCATGCAAAAAAGAGAGAATGTGAGAAAACATGCAAGAGGAGGTCAGCAAGCCAGAAAGAGACAACATGAGAGAAAAAGGGAAGCAGTAAAGCACAAGGGGGGGTGTGGGGTGTGAAGCATGCAAGGGGGAACAAAGGATGTGAGAGAGAGCTCAAACTGTGTGTCTGAGACAAAAAGCACATGACAGAGGCAAACCGCGCAACAGAGCGACAGGGGGAAGATGTGTGTGAGAGGGGGAAAGTGCATGAGGTGGAGACAGGGAAAGCCTGTGAGAAAGAGTGAGGTGGGGAAGCATGAGAGGGGCAAATCACTTGACACACAGGAAAAGCACACTATGGAGAGGGGCACAGTAGGTGAGAGGGGCAACCCATGTGACACTGAGTGAGAAAGTATGTGAGGGAGAGAGGGAAAGTACAGCAATGGGGGGGGAGCTGAAGAGAGAGAGAAGGAAGGGGGAACTGAGGACAACAAGAAAGAGGGAATGAGACGAGAGAAGGAAAGCAAGCAGAAAAAAGAGGAAGCAAGAGAGAGGGCTCACAACACAGAGCTGGAGAGAGCAGGAAGAACAACACTAGCAAAATACAGAAAGCATGAGTGAGATGGAAAGTGCAAACAAGAAGAGAAAATGTCTGAAAGAGAAAGCATGCAAGAGAGGGAGATAGACACAGAAAGGAGGGATAATGACACTTGAGTTTACAGCAGGAAGTGTAAAGGAATGAAAACAGCAGGCAAGGAAAAGCACATGAGAGATAAAGAAAGCATGAGAGAGAGGCAAAATTCATGTGAGATGGAAAGCACATGAGAAAGACAATGTGTGAGAGAGGGAAGGTGCTGAGTGAGGCAGGCACAGGGTGTGCCAGGCAGAGGGTACGACAGAAAGAGGAAAAGAGTGTGGGAAGCCTGTGAGAGGGCAAGTGTGTGAGAAGGGAGGAAAAAAACTGAGAGGGAAAGCACATAAGAGAGGGAAAGCATGACAGCAGAAGGAAGAAAGCACATGAGAGGGGTAAACCATACATGAGAGAGACCGAGGCAAAGTAGGTGACAGAGACAGAGGCAAGTCACATGACAGAGGGGCAAAGGAGGTGAAAGAGGCAAACCATGTGAGATCTAGGAGTAGGAAAGTGTGTGAGGGACAGAAAGAAAGCAACATGGAGGAAATACATGTCTGAGACAGAGAGGGAAAGCGTGAGAGAAAAAAGTAGGAAAGGTGGAGAAGAGAGAAAGAGGCAAAGCAACAGAAAGGCAAACCAGGACAGGGATAGCAGGAGGTGGAAGGAGGAAAAGCACAAGTAAATGTGGAAGCATGAAGAAAAGTGCAATCAAAAGAGGGGAGAACTGTGTGAGAGACAGAAAGCACATGAGAGGGGGAATGCAAGATTTAAAAATTGAAATCACCAAACAACAAACATTGGAGAGGAAATCACTGACAAAGAATAAACAAGCAAGACAACAAAGGTGCATGAGAGAGACAGCAAACGAGATACGAGAGGGAAAGCACTAGGAAGACAGCATGTCTGAGAAAGAGGCGTAACATGGCAGATACAAAGGAGAGAGAAAGAGAAGCAAATGGAATGATATAGACAGTGAAGTGTGTGAGAGGCAGGCAGAACGTAAGAGGGACAGGGGAGAGAGAGAACCAGGGGAAAGAGGGAGGAAAAGGGACGCACCTAGAGAGAGCTAGAAAGAGAGAGGTAAACAGAGGGTACAAGAGATACAGAGGGGTAACATGAGAGGGAGGAGAAAAGCACAGCTAAGAGACTAAAAGCATGTTCAAGAGTGGAATGACATCAGGGAAGTATGAGCAAGCACGAAATCACATCAGGGTTCAACAGCCTGTGAGGGAGGCACAGCAAATCCAGAAGAGCAGGTAAGCATGTGCACAAGAGAGGCAAAGCGCATGCAAGAGATTAAGCATGTCAGATAGGGTGACCTAGACAGGGGGAAGCTCGAGAGAGAAATTTGGCCTGGGAGGGGTAGAAAGCCAGCACATCAGAGAGAGGAAAAACATGCCTGAGGCAATGGAAAAGCAAGAGAGTCAGAGGGAGGGATAGCAAGGGAAAGAGAGAGGGATACTGAGAAAGAAGTAGGGGTAGCTAGCAATAGAAACAGACACAGCAAGCAACAAAATTAGGGAAAAAATAAGCAAGGGACTGCAAGCATAAGTAAGAGGGAAAGTGCATAGAAGAAAGTTTAAAAATGTGTCAGAGATTGAAAAGCACCCAAAGGGGAGAAAGCATGAGAGAGCCAGAAAATGAACGCAATGAGAGAGAAGCGCAAGAGAAAGTAAAAGCACACAAGAGAGGCAAAGCATGTGAGAGAGGGACAAAGGACATGACAGAAACTGTGAGAGGCAAAAAATGTAAGACAAAAGGGAAAGCATGTGAGAGAGGGAAACTGAAGGAGTGACAAAGAGCAAAAACAAGGGTGAAGAGAGGCATGGGGGGTGGGGATGGAGGGAAAGAAGGGAAGGAAAGAAGGACAAGAGATTGAGAGGGAAAGTGAGAGAAAGAAGGGAACTGAGAAACAGAAATACGGATAGCACAAAAGGGGAAAGAAGCACAAAAGAAAACATGAGTGAGGGAAAGTACACGCAGAAGAGAAAGGGATTGTGTGACAGTGAGAAATGCTAGAGAGGTCAGAAGAGAGGGAGAAGCAAGTACAAGAAGAAATGTGCAAGACTCTGAAACTACAGAGAAATGCAAAGTGCATGTGACAGGGAAAGGGCACACGAGAGAAGAAAGGGCAAGAGAGAAGAAAGCAGGTGACAAACCACGCAACAGAGGAAAAAAATTACAGAGGAATAGGGCAAATGAGGGGGTAGTGAGAAGGAGGAGTGAAAACAAAAGGGATAGAGAGGGAAAATGGAAGAAAAGTAAATCAAGAGGGGAAGAGAAAGGTGCTGGGGAGAGGGAGGGAGTGAGTAAGAAGAGTGGTGGGGGCCAGAGAGAGAGATTGGGTAGCAAGGGTTAGCAAGGGCTAGCTCAAGAAAGGGAGGAGAACTGCAAGCAGGAGAGATTAAAATTGTGCAACAGAGAAAAAGCATGCTAGATGAGGAAAGAAAGAATAGGAAAGCAAAAGAATGAGAGGGAAACACAAAGGAAAACAAAAACACACATGAGAATCAAAGCACAAAAGAGACAAAAAGAAAGCATGAGAGAGAGTTAATGCATGTGAGAGCACAAAAATGCATCAGAGAGGCAGGGCCAGTGGGGACTGCGCAAGAGAGGTGGGGTAATGAGCCACAGAGAGGAGAAAGCATGGGAAACAGTGAAAGCATAAATGAGGGAAAGTACCCGCAAGAAATTAAATGTTTCAGAGATGGAAAAGCATGCAAGAGATGGGGAAAACAAAAGACAGAATGGCAAAGTGGAAGAGAGAGTGGGAAAGTGATGAAAGGAAAGTGCAAATGACAACAAAAATGAGAGGCAGGGAGAGTGTGCCCAAGAGAAAAAACTAAGGGGCAGAGGGGCAAGAAAAGGGAAGAGCATTGCAGAGTCAGGGGGGATTCACTCTCAGAGAGGCAAACCATGTGCAAGGTGAACCAATACAAAGGAAAAATGTGTCAGAGGTTCAGCACAAGACAGAGAAGGACAGCACAAGAAAGCAGGAGGAAAAGCACATGGAAAAAGGAGCAAGCTGTAAAGTGTGCATGGAAGAGATGAGAAAAAGCGTGCAAGACAGGCAGAAAGCAAGGGACCATGAGAGAGAAGAAACATGCTACAGGCTGTGCTAGTGACTGTGGGCACACAAGGGAGCCAAGGAAAGTAAGATGGAGAAGAGAAGCACATGCAACAGGGAAAGCTTACCAGAGAGTGAAAAAGCGTATTCAAGAGAAAGGCAAAGCACATCCAAAACAGAGGGAACACATGTCTGAGACAAACAGAGAGCTCAGGAGAGGGAAAGCAAAAGGGGGGCGATGTGAGCAATCCAGAGTGAAATAGCGAACAACAGAGCGACAGCATAAGCAAGAAACTGCAAGCATAAGGGAGAAAGTGAAGGCAAACTGTCAGATATGGAACAGCACATAAGGCACAGGCAAAGACATCCCAAGTGAGACAGAAAAAGGGGCAGGGGGGTAGGTGGGTGAAAACAGAAAAAAAAGCAAAATGAGGTGGGTGAGAACAGCATGGGCCAGAGGGAGGTGAGAGAGACGGGGAGGGAGAAAGGGAAGGAGAATGATGAGGGCAGAGGGAAAGCAAGAGAAAACAGAAGTGTGAGAGCAGGACAGCAATAGATAGCAAGGAAAAGCACAAGAGAGGGGGAAGAAAAGCACAAGTGAAAAAAGCAGAAGCAGGAAAATGCAAGCAAAAGAGGAAAAGGGCAGAAGCAGGAACATGTGTGAGAGAACATATCTGAACAGAAGGAAAGTACATCTGAGAAAAGGAAAAAATGGAGGGTGGAGGGAGAGAGAAACACATACGGAAAGTAAGAGAAAGAGAAGAAGCAATAGGGAGACGGGAGGCAGGGGAGGAAAAGTGGGGAACAGAGAAGTAATAGAAAAGAAACATGCAAAAGCATGAATGCTCACAAGAACATGAGAGATAAGGAAACCAAGAGAGAAGCAAAGCATGTGCGAGAGTCAAAGTATGTCAGAGAGAGGAAGCCTGTGTTTAAGATTGTGAGAGAGGGGAAGGGCCTGTGAAAGAGAAAGCTGAACAGACTGAGAGGGAAGGCACATCTGAGAGAGACCATTTCTTTAAGACAGGGAGAACATGACCAAGAGAGAGGGAAAGGCTGGGGGGTGGAGAGAAGTGAGACAGTGAGAAAGCTCTTGCAAAGAGGAAAAGCATGCCAGAGGGGCAAGACAAATAGAAGGACAAGAGAGTGGGAGTACAGGGAAAGACCAAGACACCTGGAGATAAAGAGGCAGAAGCTAAACAGAGAGAAGGGATGTAAAAGTGAGATTAGGGGGTAATTTGTGAGGGAGAAAGAGATTACATCTGGGACAAAGGGAAAGCCCAAGAGACAGACAGATAGCAAGGGGAGAAGAGAGAAGGCTACCAAGAGTGAGAAACAAGGACAGGGAGTAACAGAGAATAGCAAACATTGGAGGCAAAGCACAAGTGAGGGACTGAAAAAAGCATAAGCAAGAGGGAAAGCGCATGCAAGAGTGTGTCAGGGATGGAAAAGCACATGAAGTATGGAGAAAGTGAGAGGGGCAAAGCAAGCACAAGAGAAAAAAATTCATGTGAGAAGTGAAGTATGTGAGTGAGAGGCAAAACATGTCTGGAAGAGAAGGAAAGCTGAGGGTCAGGGACACAACAGAGAGGAAAAACACATCTGAGGGAGAGGGAAAGAGGTAAGACCAGGCAGAAGAGACCAAGGAAGCAAAAGGAGAGAGGGCAGAGAAAGCTGGAAATGTAGTAAGCGGAGGGAGGAGGTGGGAAGAGAAAGGTGTAGAGTGAGACTGAAAGTTCTAGAGAGAGAAGAATGGTGTGAGGGTGTGATTGAGAGGGACAGCAAGCAAGACAGAGAGCAGGACAGCAAGTGAGACAGAGTGGGGCAGTAAAAGTTTGAAAGATTGAGTGAGACAAAGGCAAATAATTGAAAAACTGAGATGGAAATGCATGAGAAAGCAGGAAACTTTAGACAGGAAAGCAACAGAGAGCTAAGTGCCTAACAGCAGTAGCAAAGCACATAAAACCAGAAGTGCATGACAAGGAGAGAGAGTGGAAAAGCATGCACATTGCATGCATGAGAAGTAAAGTATCGGCACAAGAAACTGAGGGGGGAAGAGAGAGAACATGCACATGCATACGCTCATGCAAGAAACAGAAAGGCAAAGTGCATGCACACACCAGAGGCAAAGCATGAGTGAGAGAGACACAAAGCACATAAAGGTAAAGAACACATGAAAGACAAAGTGTGCAGAGAGGCAACATGCACACTGGAAAAACAACATGCACAAGGAAGACAGACAAGTGAGGAGTGAAGTGTGCAAGGGGGGAAACTGCATGCAAGGAGAAGCATGCGAGTGGAAGGAAATGCACGAGGCAAAGCACACGCAAGGGGCAAAGTGACAGAATGAGGCACGACATGAAGTAGAAGAAAAGCACTTCAGAGAGGCACAGCACATAAGACAGATGGAATGCAGCAGCAGCAAAACATGCAGAAGAATGCAAGCATTGGGGGGCTGGGCAAGCATAAGAGAGGGAACACACATGCAAGAGGAATAGCATTTAGAATTATTTAGGTTGGAAAGGACCCTCAAGATCAAGTCCAACCATTAACCTAACACTGCCAAGTCCACTGCTAAACCACATCCCTAAATGCCATGCCTACATGTCTTTTAAATACCTCCAGGGATGGTGAATGAACCACTTCCCTGGGCAGCCTTAATATATCTTACTTAATATATCTTCCAGTGAACAAATTATTCCTAATATCCAATCTAAAACTTCCCTGGCACAACTTGAGGTCATTTCCTCTTGTCCCCTCGTTTGCTACTTGGGAAAAGAGACCAACACCCACCTTGCTACAATCCCCTTTCAGGTAGCTGCATGTAGCAGTATGGTCCCCTTGAGCCTCCTTTTCTCCAAGCTAAACAACCCCAGTTCCCTCAGCTACTCATCATAAAACCTGTGCTCCAGACCAGCTTCATTGCCCTTCTTTGGGCAAGTAAAAGGCCCAAAACTGATCACAGTATTCAAGGTGCAGCCTCACCAGTGCCCAGTACAGGGGGGGTGATCACCTCCCTTGTCCTGCTGGTCACGCTATTTCTGATATAAGCGATCAGGATGCTGTAGGCCTTCTTGGCCACGCTGCTGCCTCATGTTCAGCCAGATATCAATCAACAACCCCAGGTCCTTTTCTGCCAGGCAGCTTTCCAGCCACTCTTCCCCAAGCCTGTAGTGTTGTGTGGGGTTGTTATGACCCAAGTGCAGGACCCAGCACTTCTCCTTGTTGAACCTCATACAACTGGCCTTGGACCGTTGGTCCAACCTGTCTAGACTCCTCTATACAGCCTTCCAACCCTCAAGCAGATCAATACTGCTACTCAACTTGGTGTCATCTGCAAATTTACTGAGATGCACTTGATCCCCTCATTCAGATCACTGATAAGGATATGCAATAAGGGACAGGCAAAGCATATCAGAAAAAGGCAAAAAGACACAAAGAAAAAGGGTATCAAAGGAAGGGGAAGCCTCAGAGTAAAAAGGAATGGGGTGGGGTGGTGTACAACAATAGAGAGAGGGAAGAGAAACAAAGGGAGAGGATGACTGCAAGGTGGGGTAGGGGGGGAAGCCAGTGTTGGGGGTGAGGGGCTCAAGATGAGCTTGAAAGACAAGCGAAGTGCATCAGAGACTGGAAATGCCTGAAAGAGGGGAAATGCATATCTAAGAGGGAGGGAAAGCAGGTCAGAGTCAAGCAGAAAGCAGGGTATGGCTGGGGAGAGCTCTTTTTTTCCAGTTTTTCAGAGGTTTTTTTAAGTTTTTCAGAGGAAAAACTATACAGGTAGAAAGGACAGAGAGCAAGTGAGAAGGAGAAGGCACAAGTGAGAGACTGCAAGCTTAAGAGAAGGAAAGTGCATGCAAGAAAGGAAAAGTCTGTCAGAGACAGGGAATCATACAAAGGAGAAAAAGCAAGATACAAAGATGCAAAGAGAATGAGGGAGGGAAGTGCAAAGGAATGAAAAGGCTTGTAAGAGACAGAAGGTGGGAGAGAGAAGGACACAAGTGAACGATTGAACATGCAGAGAAGGAAAGTGCAAACAATCTGAACTTCTAAGAATTTGAGTGTGTGAGAGAGATGGAAAAAGTGTGAGGCATGGGAAAGCACACCAAGGAGAAACTCTACAGAAGGGAAAGGAAGAGAGAAAAAGGAAAAGCAACAGACAGAAGGGCACGCAAGGCAGCAGGACAGCAAAAGTGCACAAAAGAAAAAAGCATGGAAAAGACAAAGCATATTCAAGTGAGAGAGAGAGAGCATGTGTGAGGAGAAGAGCACATGTAAGGGTGAGAAAGCACATGCGCAAGGAGGACAGTGCATGCATGAGAGGGGAAAGCATGGAGGGTGGCATGCCAGAGTGAGGGGGAATCATGCCTGAAGGGAACACACATAGGAGGAGACTGGCACACAAAAGAGATGGAAGTGTGCCAACAAGGGGAAGAGCACAAAGTAGAGGGAAGCAAGCAAGACAGAAACGCATGTGAGATAAGGTGGAAGTGCATGCAAGAAGGGAAGAATTACATGAGAGAAGGTGGAAGCGTGTATGAGAGCGAGAGAAGTGTGTAGGAGAAGGTGGAGGTGCATGCAAGGAGGGGAGAAAGTGCAAACAAGGTAGGGAGAAAGCATGCATGAGAGAGAAAGCATGACAGGGAGAGGGAGAAAGTGATTGCAAGAGAGGGGAAAAGAATGATGGGGGATCATGAGGGAGGAAGTCTGAGGGAGGCAGCACATCAGGAGGAAAGTGCACAGGGAAGCACGAGACGGGGGAAGCATGCTTGCAAAGAGGCAGAAGTCTGAGAGGGACTGAAACTCATGGTGAGGGAGTGCATGAGAGTGGGGAAGCCCGTGAGAGAGAGGTAAGCACATGTAAGGAGGGGACGCATGTGCATGACAGGTGGGAAGCCCACACGAGAGGTGGGAAGAGCCTGCATCCAAAAGAAACTGGGAACATCCACACATGAGAGATCATGAAAGCCCAGGCATGAGAGACAGGGAAAGTGCACAAGGAGAGGAAGTGTCTGTGAGAGGGTGGGAAAGCAAGAGAGAGGAATTGCTTGGTGGGAGAGAAGGATCGCAAGAGGGAAACATGAGCAAAGGTGTAAGAACGCTGTGTAAAACCGCATTTGGGGTGCCCCAGTTTGCTTAGGACACCTCATGTGCATGAATAAATATTTACTTCTCTAATTCTATACTTTGCATCCTTGGCTCTCTCCTCAGTTGGCAGGGGTCAGTCGCAAATTTTTCTGACAAGACGGAAAATGCACAAGAGAAGGCAACTGGGAGAGGGAGAGAGCCAAAGCACATCAAAGAGGCGTAGAGTTTGTCCAAGAGAAAAGGGAAGCTTGAGTGGGGGGTGGTGAGGGTGATAACAAGAGAACGAGAGGGATGAGGAGAATACCAAGCATGGTAAAGAGAGAGATTATGAGGGACAGTGAGTCAGAGACAGAGGGGAAGCACACATGAAAGTGTAACTTCATTATATAGCAGCATCAGGCTTCACAATCCTTCCTCTACTAACAGCTGTGTGGACTAATCAAAGAAATCTTAAGGTGTCAGTATTGACAAACCTAATCCTTTTCATCAAAATGTACTAAAATTCCTTTCATCGCACTGCAGAGTGCCTACAATTTTTGAAAATAGCATGCCACATGACCACTTGCTATCCTGCAATTCTGACACAAGTTAGCTTTCCTTTGTGGAGTTCTGTCCTGGTTTCAGCTGGGATAGAGTTAATTTTCTTCTTAGTAGTTAGTACAGTGCTGTGTTTGGGCTGTGATGGGAGAGCAATGCTGACAGCACACTGATGGGTTTAGCTGTTGCTGGGTGAGGTTTATACTCAGTCAAGGACTTTTCAGTTCCTTGGGCCCTGCCAGCCAGAGGGCTGGAGGGGCACGGGACATTGGGAGGGGACACAGCCAGGACAGGTGACCCAAGCTAGCCAAAGAGGTATTCCATACCATATGATGTCATGCTGAGTATATAAACTGGGAGGAGAAGAAGAAGGAAGGGGGAGACATCTGGCATTATGGCATTTGTCTTCCCGAGTAACCGTTCCACGTGCTGGAGCCCTGCTTCCCTGGGGACGGCTGAACGCCTGCCTGCCCATGGGAAGCAGCGAATGAATTCCTTGTTTTGCTTTGCTTGCATGCGCAGCGTTTGCTTTACCTATTAAATTGGTCTTATCTCAACCCTTGAGTTTTACATTCCTTTCCAATCCTCCTTCCCATCCCTCTGGGTGGCAGGGAGTGAGTGAGCGGCTGCGTGGTGCTTGGTTGCCTTCGGGATTAAACTATGACAAGTTACAACTGCCGTGGTCCACTAACAATAGGAAGGACTATCAGTTTACTTACAGACACATAACTTAACCAACCTTCCTGTCATTATTTTTTTCACATTTTCAGAGACTTTTCAAGTCTTTCTAGAATCCTTCTAATAGAGCCTGTCTAGATTGTCATTCTTTGAAAAAATTCCAGTTGCTTACCATTGGATCCCCAAATTTCTGCTTATAATTGATGCCTCTTAGGTTACCCATGCCCAATGTTGTTAAAGTTGATTCTCCTAAGAGACTCAATAAGTTTATGTGTGTATTGAATTTAATGAACTCTTCTGCGTAAGCAGGATTTGTAAATCCAGCCATGCAGGACTGCAGAAAAATACTGTCTCACAATGCAGAGGTTCCAAACAAGAATAAAGGTCAAATACTGTACCCTTTTGTACAGCAAAGTGATACTGCATACCTCCACTCTGAAGCTTGCAGCTCTACAGATACACTGGGTACTGGAAGGCTGTACAGTTAAATCAGCTACATGCTTTTGAGAATACTTCTGTAAGTCTGATGAACACCAAAACATCAAGAGGAGGAAGACAATGTAACCATAAACCCCTCAAATTAGAGCTTGGGCAGAAATAAAAAATAATTTTAGAAGTCTTTCCTTTCAATTCAAGATTACCCACAAACTGACAGACCACTTAAAAATTAAAAAGCGTATCTGGCATGCTTACTTTAAGTGGCCTCTACCTAAGCCAGCAGAGCTCTGTCAATGAGAACAGTCTCATAGCAATGGCAGCACACAGAATTAATAAGACCCTTTACAAGCTGTGTGGCCAACTCTGCAATGCATTTGGGCAGTTGCTAGCACACTGAAGCACAAGTTCTCCATTAGGGTCATCAGTCATTACTAGAAACACACCTCATGTTGGATATGCCAACTCTACCAAAACTTAGATAATTAATTTTTAAGTATTAGATCCCTTTAGGTGCTTACTTCTATCTACGCAAAGCAAAAATAACCTAACTCATCCCAAATCTGTGTATTTATAAATTCTGTGCACACAACTTTCCTTAATATTTACATAGAAATTATTTCAGCTCCTAAAACACAGCTGTAGAGCTGGTCCATGGAACAAGAGGATGACATTTATTTTGCAAATGGTTTTGAAGCAACTTGTCATTTGTTTACAACATAGAGGCAACTGCAGGCTACCCTACTTTGCTGGATCACTTTTCACTAAGAAAATACTTTACAATACTATGAGCCATGGCTGCCTGAAGGCAACTTATAGGAAAAGTCAGTGTCTGACCAGCATGACAAATGAATGAGGATGTATCCATCACACAGCACTAATGATGTCTAACAGAAATCTCCAGCCATCACCACAATGACAGCACAGGTGAGTAAAATACTCTTCCAGCTTGTGGCAATAAAACCCCACTCTATTTTATCAAATCACTTCCAGATTTCCATGCACATCAGTGAACAAGTAGATACCCTCTTCTATACATTTTATTTATTATTTTATTTAAAGAATAAGACTGCTGGCAAACACCATAGATAACAAGTATTACCATGCGAACGCAGCAGCACTATATTCTTAGTTGCAAACATTTTATTCAGCTTTAATTAAACTAAGGAAGAAAGAGTGAAGTGAAAGTAGAAGAAATAAAAACTACTTCTGTAAAATACTAAAGGGTTCAGGGAAAAATATTTGGATTGTTCTTTTGTCTCTACTACATTTTCTACCTGGGACTCAAAACAAAACAAACAAACAAAACAGATTAGAAACACTCACTGCACGTCTAGCTTATGTCAGAAAGAAAAAGGATTAATATATTAACATGGATTGTGAATAGGGCTGTCAATGTCTCAAACACTTTAGGTAGAAGATGGCAAAAGCTGATGTTGACTGCTGAAATTCCTTCAGCTAGCATGCCTTCCTAATTCTGTTTAGATCAGTATTATAGAAGAATTCACGGCAAAACTTAAGTTTGCTGTGCTGGCATTCTACATTAACAAAGTCACAGTGTAACATTAAAAGTTTTGCAACTATTAACACTGTCCTGTTGGGCATAACTTACATTTTCAATACCTGAAAGCCATTTGCTAACATGAGGTACTATTATAACTTTTGATCACTAACGAAGAAAACCCAATAAGAATGCAGCCTTCTAATGCTAGAACACATCCACCAATTCACCCTGACACTTGACTCATTAAAGCAACTAAAACACAGATTCCAACATGCAAGTAATCTGAAAACTATCACGATGCCTAGCTCAAGGGTGGTAATTACACAACACTGTGAGCATCACCCACATGACAATTTTCTTTGGGTAGGAGCTTGAAAACTGAATCCATCTGGAGTGTATTGCACAGTGAGGTCATGTAATATAGGTCAGATTATCCAAGAACATGGCCCTTTTCACGGTCATAAGCATCCCAAAAATCCAAAGTTCTACTTCAGGTCAGAGCAACACAGTGGTCACTGTAAAAACTACCCTTTACATGAATCAGGTGCTCTCTGGAATTCATGGAGATCACACACTGAATACTTGGTTAAGTTCAGGCATCAGTTTAATCAGTACTCCATGTCTCAAAAACAGTTTCAAGAGTTATTGCACAGTTTCCATGGAGACTGAAGCAAAAAAGTTCTTTCTATTTCTGTCTGTGAAAATCCCGACACATTTAAACTGCCAAGTTTGTTAGGAGAGCCTGAAGGACTAAAAGTGGTGATAATATCCATGTTACTGTCTGTCACATGCCACTTAATTATTTTAGAAACATATTTACCTTTCCCTATGAGGAGAATATTTCATAGTTCCGTGTGTTTGATCAGATGGAAGGAAGTTGTTTAAGGAGTTCCAACTACACTTCTACAGCACATGTATTATTTCAAAACCTCCTGATCTTCTATTCCGCCATACCATACTGGCCAAAGATATATGGGCTACACATATCTAATGTACTTTCACCTCACAACGCTTTTAACACCGTCTCCCATAACATCCTCACAGGCAAACTGAAGCAGCCCAGGCTAGGACAGTGGACAGTGAGGTGGGCTGAAAACAGCTCACATGCTGGGCTCACAGGGTTGTGACCTGGAGGCCAGCCACGAAGGATCAACCCCAGGGCTTGACACTGGGACCGACACTGTCTGGCATCTTCATCAATGACCTGGACAATGGGGCACAGTGCCCCCTCGGCAAGTCTGCACACAACACAAATCTGGGAGGAGTGGCTGATCCAGTAGGTGGGTCTGCTGCCATCCAGAGGCACCTCAACAGGCTGGAGGAATGGGCTGTCAAGAAGTTCAACAAAGGGCGATTTCAAATCCTGTAGCTGGGGAATAATAAACCCATGCACCAGGACAGGCTTGGGGCTGACCATCTGGAAAACAGCTTGGCAGAGAAGGACATAGATTGTTCCTGGTGGATAACAAGTTGAACACAAGTAAGTAATGTTCCCTTGAGTGAACCCAGGGCCGTAGTGGAAAAAGCAGAGCCAGAAGGCTGAATAAGGTGATTTGGGGTTCTGGATCCAGTTCTGGGCTGGAGATCACAGTTCAGATCACATCTGGGGTTCTGGATCCAGTTCTGGGCCCCCCAGTACAAGACAGACATGGGTGTACTGGAGTGAGTCTACTGAAAGGTCACAAGGATGATGAAGGGATCAGAGCATCCAATATGAGAGGCTGGGAAATCTGGGACTGTTTAGCCTTAAGTAGAGAAGGATCAGCAGGGATCTTGCTGATATGCATAATATCTGATGGGCAGAAGTAAAGAAGATGTACCCAGGCTTTTCTTTGTGGTGCCCACTGAAAGGAGGAAAGGCAATGGACACAAACTAAAATATGACAAATTCCCCTTAAACATCAGAAAAAAACCTGTTTTACTGCAAGGGTTGTCATACAGTGGAAAAGGTTGCTCAAGGAGACTGTGGAGACACTCAAATACCAACCTGACACAGCACTGAGGAACCTGCTGTGGTTGACCCTCTTTGAGGCAGGAGGGTTGGACTCCAGACTCAAGTATTCTGTGATTTCACAGAAGTACAGAGAGAGGGAAGGGTGTGCAGGTTTACTTGCCCTTAGGAAGTTATGCCTCAGTGGAGTTCAGCTTCTGGGAACTCCAGCAAGAAGCTCTCTCTGTTAAGCCAACCCAACTGATGCAGCTATAAATGACATGGGCTCTGCTAAGTGGCTGGAATAAACAAAGACAAGTTAGCACTGAAGTCAGGCTTCCATGTCCAGGTCAACTTCCTCAGATGCTTCACCTCTAAAACAGCCGCAGTATGCTAGGAACTTTGCTCTGAATGGTACTCCTGAGCAGTTCTGGGCACATCCATTCAGCTAAGACTGTACCAGGATGGGTCAGGAATCCTGAGGGCATCCTTTAGTAATCTAACAGGACCCACTCAGCATACTCCAAATAAACAGGGCAGCTGGATTCTTTCAGAACTTCCCATCTAGTGGAAGCAGGGAAAGGATCTTCATCTTGCACTCAGAACCATATAAAAAAAGGAAAGTGTTCGACTCTGACGAAGGCACATTGCTTATAAAAGTTAGTAGGAAGCCTTTCTAAAGAACATTCTAAAGCATCCAGCAGTTTTTTAAAAAAGCTCAGTCTCCCATACATTTAAGAAAACACATGAAGCAGCTGGACCTCTGCCTTCTGCAGTTTCGGCTTTGGCTCCAAGGAATAACAATGAAGTAATGAGACAACCAACCTGCCAGCAACAGCAAAACACAAAACTAAAATAAAAAGCATATAGACCAAGTTCTGAGCACCATAACATACCAATTTAAACGAGTCCCAGCAGCTACAGAGATTCCAGTCCAGAGTTATGCACTGTTTCACAGAGGAAACAACCTTACCAGTTGACCCAAGTGAACCTTAAAATGGCTACAGACACAAGCTGCTTGATGGAATCTACTTACATAAGTGATGTGGGTATTACAGGTCACAGCTACCCACTTGAGAGCAGTTTAAACCAGCACTGTACCTGGCAACACTACTAGCTGAGCTTTTAATCTGCAAAAATTCAACCAAGAAAACATCAGAACAACCACCAACACTGCTACAGAGGCACATTATTTGAAACAATACTAAACAAGTACAGATCCTCAAAGGTTTTGTTACAGAAATTATTATTTTGTTAGAAGAGCTTTCAAAAACCATGCTATATGGTATTATTTTCTCTTCATTGTATGTTAGTGTTCATCACAGTCTGCAGTCTAGGGTGTAAACAACATTTGAACTTCAGCTATTTTAAACACATTACGGGTAGTCTTACTCTTTTCCTCTCCCTCCCCAGACAATGGCACTGAGGTGATTTACTGTACTGTGCTCAGAGTCCTCCAAGCACTAGCAAAAACCTCCATTTCCGAAGCACCTACAGTGTAATAATGAAGAATGGAAAGTGGGACTCACAAAAGAGAAAAACAACACAGGAACATGGATGTGACCAATGAAACTGTCTAGCACTATTTTAAAGAAAGCATGGCAGAGTTATAAATTAATTGGAAAAAACAGTAGATTAACAGAATGTAAGTAATACCTAGGGTCATGGGTCACATATTTACCAGAAGACAAGCAGTGGGGCTTTCTATATGTACATAACTCTTTTTAAAGAAAGTTGAAAGAATGGAGAAAACTTGAAGAGCTTGGATCCTGGGAAGATGTATTGATGGAGCAAAGCAGTGACTAAAGCTAAACTGAGGAGCATTAGAAAAAGTTAAAAATGAGTTTGGTGTCAAGTCACCAGGTAGTAAAGAAAATTCAGGAAAGGGGTTGATGTGGTCATACAGATCCAGACATCTATAATTAGAGTATTCTACATGTACTCCTCCTAAAGCAAAAAAACATAATATCAGAATGAACAAAGGAAAGGCTGGGTTTCAGAGGTATTACACATAAAGACCAGTACTTAGACAGCATCAATCTATATAAGACCAAAGATGACTTCAAGGTAGCTGGCCTCAGACTAGGAGGTAATGTTCTGCACTGAGTCTCAGTCTGCACTAAGGAGTGCATTACTAGGCCAATACAATGGCCCAGCACAGGGCTCCGTAATTGCACTGCAACAAAGTAGAGAGAGCTAGACATCTTTAGAAAGCAGTATGGCAGACAGGCAAATCTGTGACTAAGGTGAATAATAACACTACCTGTTAAAGGTGCCTCTTAATACAGAGCAATGGACACAATGACTGTGCAGGAATTTAGGCTGTTTGAACCAGGAAGGGCCTGTTTAAAGCCTCCACTAGCCTATGCAGCTTGGACAGCTGGGGATCCCATCTCCTCACACCTCTGATGAACACACATGTGCCAACAGAAGTTCATGGTGTAGGTATAGCCCAGAACAAACAAGGGAAAGAAGAGAGAAGCCAGAAAACAAAAAGCACTAACAAGATGAGACCAGATGACACTCTGTAGATAAAGGAAAGTCAGAGGTTTACAGAGGATGACAATGCATAAGGCGGAGTTGTGATAAACTAAATACTGTCCAAAATCCCACCTGCCAAGCCGGCTGCAACATTTTGATCCCCATTAAAAAAAAAAAAAAAAGTACATTTGAATTCCACAGATAACAGTGAAAAGATTCTGTGACAGTAAAAATTTAGTCACTGTCGAATATTATTTCTGTGAAAATCTATCAAGTCTTTGCATTTGTGCATTGATATTACAATATATGGAATTTACAGCTCCTCTATTTTAACATATGGCATCTCTTGGTTTGAATGCCCTGGATGGTGAGTTAAATGCAATACTGGAGAGTCCAGTTGGATTTTACATGCACGCTGTAAGTTACATGAGCGTTTTCCAAATATGTCTTCTTAAAATTCCAAATGCACTAGTTCATTTTACATTAGCCCTTCCACTACACAAGATACCCAAAAGTACAAATATTTTAGCTACAAATGACTGCAATAACCAGTAACATACAATATTTTTTTTTTTATAATGCTGTATGTCACTATGTCAAACAAGGACAAATATTCAAAGAACTACATGTTAGTTGAGTTTGAATTCTATTCTATTACTTTAAAAAGTCTTTGTCAGGTCTCATACTTAATAGGTTCCAAGAAGAATGTTTTTAGGCAGCACATGCTGTTACAAAACCATAATAAAATTTTACGTAATTTAGCACAGCAAACTGAGAACTCATTCAGAAACAAAATTAGTAAAATATACATGTATATTCCCAGTGCAAAACTCCTGCAGAGAAAATGAAACTGGAAGAGTGAGATGACACAAATGCATACCAAAAAAACCCCACATGCATTTTATTATTGGAAAACTAACTTCCAAGGCAAAAATTTATGTGAATGAAACTATTTGTTTGAAAAGGTATACACTATCTGAATGGTATTCATATCTGCAATACATAGAGGAGTGTTACTTTAGTTCAAGACATGATTACCTGTTAACTTCAGAACTCAAGTAGCACAGCAGATGAATGGCCCAAAGCAAAGGTCCTGTGTATGTTGCAAATGCTGTAAGGAAGATAGCTGGTATCTCCACATAGCTTTCAAGTCCCACAAACCCTGCAGAAATATCCACAGTGGCGATGCCATTTGAATTCCCCTGAAAGCAGGAATAAAAAAAGTAAATATTCTAGTATCTTGAAAGAAACATTTAGAATACATTAGAATAATATTAATTATTGTACCAGTTAAATACTTACCTTTCAAGCTACCTCACAGTACAGCCATATTCTTTACATGGGAATTTCAGTAAAGTACCTTACCAAACAACAGCTTTTATATAGGATTTACAGACTAACAAAGGCATAAACAACATATTTCACTTGTCTTATTTTGTCTGCAAATGAACATGCCTGTTTAATAAATTACATCCAAAACCCAGTTTAAAGCAAGTAGCTACACCTGCTGATTTTTCAGTCACAGTAATGAAAATGCATTTTTCATCATGCACAATTCAAACCCAAGATTTTAGGCTTGTTGCCTAAAATGACACCAGGAAATAAAGATTTCTTGCCCTTAGAGACAATCGGGCTCTAATTTAGAGCTGTAGTGGAACCCTACACCACCCACCTGCCTGTCCCATGACACAAGTTGCTGCATGTAACCAGATTAAAACAAGCAAATTCAGAGACATTTCTGCAAGTATCTATACCACAATAGACTGCATTGAAATAGACCAGAAGTCAGCCTAGACAGCCTGAATCATCAATAAGAGGCATTTAAAACCTAGAAAAACACAAGGAACATACAGCAATGAAAGTATTGAGCTGTCCAAGCCTTGTATGTTTTATCTAGTTTTCTTTTTCAGTGACTAAGACCACTAAATAACAAAGGATAATATAAAACTAAAGGAAGTGTTTTTCACTGAAAATGCCCAAGTATTTAATTTCACTGAAATACCTAAAGCACCAAATACAACCCATGATTAAGGCAGAATATTTTTTAGCTTAGCAGGTCACAGGCAGGCTTCCTCAGACGAGTGCAAAAGCTCTCAGATATACCATATCTGGAGATGCCGATCAGTTTCTACAGCGCTGGTATTCTAACAGCTATCAAATTCTTCTTTCCCCCCTGCAGAATCCCAGAACAATGCAAATGTAAGGGTTGTCACCACAGATAGACTCAGACCCAGTCCCAGCAGAGCCTATGAGGAGTGTGGCTCCCCCCTTCCCTCTGACCTGATCTCCTCTCACCTTAGTGACTGCAGTCTTCTTGAACCGCAGAAGTTACCCCAGCAAGGAAGTACTGTCATCAAAACACATCTGAGTTGCCCATGAAATCCAGAGCATACAAGGAAGCACAAAAAAACAGGTAGCTTTTTCAGGTACATAAGTAACTAGGCACGAGGGACAGCAAAAACCACGCTCCTGAGACAGCCCTAAAATCTAAGGAGAAAAAAAGCCATCCCTGCTGACAGAACCATTCAGAGCTCCTCATCAGTAGTCAGTGTCCCGATGAATCCTACCATGAAGATATCCCCAGAATGTAAGGGCAGCCTGAAGCTGTAAGAGGGCAGTAAGGTATGGATTTTACCAAGACATCATACAGCAGAAAAAAATTTTTGACTTATGACTGTCAGTCCTTCACACTTTGACCTTCACCACGCACCGCTGTAGTAAATTACTGTTACATTACACCAGTGTAATAAGTTATTGTTATGCATTTAGCATAATGTAGAGCAATGATAGGAGCAGAGCAAATCATAACTAAGGACCAGCAGCTAAAGAAAAAGCATTATCTGCGCCCTAGAACCTGTAAGACGAGACTGGAAAAGAAAGCTGTAAAACAAGTCTCCTCCTCAAGTTTAAGGGGTATAGACTGAGGACATGGCAGGAGCAGAGTGGTCAAGTGCAGCACTTTGAGAGCAGGACAGGGTGCTGCTCCTCAACATGCAAGAGTTTGACAGGGACAGGCGAAGAAAGAAGCTGGTCTCTTTTCCCCCAGTCCCTGTCTACAGCAGCAGGTCTTTTCCCTACCACACCTGCCTAGTTTCTCTCTCCTCCTTCTCCTCTGTATGATGTGTGCACAGTAGAAAACCTGAGACATCAGGGACTCCTGCTCCTCTCATGAAGAGCTGAAAGATTTCTTCATGCTGTTTGCTCCATCTGCACATACACATGGCTGATGCTTGGCACCTCTGGGCAACTCCCCACCCCGATGCATGTAAGAAGGAGCAAGAACAAAGGCAGCACCTGGGAGTGCACGTCACTGTCCTGCACAACAGGGAAAAAAGATGCACTGTCCTCTGAATGGTAGTGAGAACAGAGAAAGCAACCAGGAGGAAGGAACAGTGCCTTCCACCTTCTCCCCGCCTCCCTGTGGCTCCTTTCACTCTGGGCTCACTCCTCCTATCTTTGACTGTTTAAAGCAGGGGTCCTCAAACTACAGCCCGCGGGCTGGGTACAGCCCCCCAGGGTCCTCAATCCGGCCCCCGGTATTTACAGACCCCCCTGCCCCCCCCGCCGGGGGTTGCGGGGGGAAACCAAGCAGCCGCAGATGGCTGCCTGCCACTGCATCCGCGCCGGCCCCTGGTTAAACAGTGTGAGGGCCCCTGCTGTGAAGTGATGCACCTGTAGAACAAGGAGAGCAAGGACACACACACTTCCAGCTGTGACCATACTGCATGTTAAGTGTCCAAACACCCCACTTTCACCAGGAATCTCCTAAGCCTCATGGATGGCTTCACAGCTACTATGAAGAGCTCTGCTAAGCAGTAAGAAGCATTTTTTTCTTCACATTAGATATCTTTCTTCAAGACTAATTCATATATTTGAATGAATTTTTGTAGCTTGTAACTTTTAATACACCACACAAGACATAAATAACTGGCAATTCAGACTGTCTGCTTTTATTTTAAAATATGACTCAAGTATTTCAAATAGTGCAATAGCTTATCATAGGCAGAAAGACAATGCACAATTGCATAAAAGCATTCCATGATAATGTCATGATCCAGATCCACGAAGCACAAACATATATATATATAGTGTTCACTAGTTAAGAGAAACTACCAGCATATCTGCTACAGTAAGAGAATCCCTCCACAGATAGTAATGAAAACAATCTAAAATGCTCTTCAAAGCTGCAATGATACTTCTGAAAACTTTTCAGATACCACATCACTCAGTGAGTATGAGCTATTACCTGCAGTATCTCAATGACTCTCACTAAACTGAGAAGTACAGATGTGCAGGACAAAACTGACACGCTTCTGGTCTGTTTCATGACTGATTAAATACTGCAGACTGTTACTGCACTCTGTTAGTGCACTTTCACTGAGCTCGTCACATAATTGTATGCCTCTCTAGTAACTGGAATTCTATAAATAAGTGTAGGAGGAGGGATTTATTTTAACTATTTGAGGCAAATTATTTAAGGTGAAAAAATGAAGTTACTGGAAAAGATTGGCCAGAAGGGCTCTGCTCTCTTCACCCCTGGAGGTTTCAAGACCCTGAGCAACCTGGTTTTACCTCACAGCTAACACTGCTCTGAGATCAGGGTTGAACCCTGGGCCTTTTGAGGTCCTTTCCAATGTAAATTATCCCTCAATGCTTTGAAATCATAACAAGAGAAATCTATAAGCCACTTTAAAATGTCACTCAGTCCATCTCTCTATGTGAAGGGAAGATGAACTAGATATTAATGATTCTAATGTACAAACCTATTCTGTTCTCCTCCAGTGATAAAAAATACCAGAAAACACAAGCAAGTCTTAAAGGTTTTGAGACTGTATTTTCTTTCTCTTCTTCTGCAGATATACTGCTGTAAAGATGGGAACAAAAAACCACAAGGCTAATAAATAAATACATGGGATTTTTGTTTATTGATGAGCTTTCACCCAAGGTAACTAAAATATTTTAAGAAATATTTACAGCAACAATCTTTTTAGAAGCTGCTACAGTTAAGAGAAACAACCAAGATATTTATTTCTAGTCTTACGGCACCTGAAGGGCAGGTAGCAATGATAAAAATATAGTATACTTCTGGGAAGTGATTGATGAGTTATGAGATGTATACAACTCAGAACTTAGGAGAAAACAATCAATCATTCCAGCTTGTTGGAAAATTCATCAAGAGGTTCTCAAGCTTCAGATAATACCCTGACAATAAGTAGCATTCTGACTAAATGTATTACTTTTGTATCTGTTTAACAATATTGGAGTATTTTTAACTTTCCTTCTCTTCACAGATTTACACAAAGCAATAAATGAAGGAAAGATCCTAACTACTAAAACAAGACAGAAAAATAAAGTGTTTTTAACTAGCTCCACATAAGTAACACAGGACTTTATCCAGCCAAGCTCTGAAAACCTCCAAGCATGAAGACTGCACAACCTGTGTGAGCAACTTTTTCCACTGCTTACTAATCACAAAAATCTTGCTGAACAGCTGGAAAAATTAGTTAATGTGTAGTCTTCCCACATAAGTTACAACTGTTTAATAAATTTGCGTTTAAGTTCACATTGTCAGAGAGCAGCAATGGCCAACTGGTTCTGCAAGGGAATGTAAGCTGGGAAACGCGCATGAAAACAAGGCAGGTGAGGGCAGTAAATCAGGAGGATTGGGAATGCTCAGTGGCATATCCAGGTCAGGATTGGATCCAGAGATAGTGATCAGGGCCAGATGCTGTCAAGGGATCACACAGCAAGTGTGCAGTACTGAGGCAGGTCCAAGATTAGACCAGGAAGCTCAGCTGCCAGGTCCTAGTCCAGATCAGGATCAAGAAGGTACCAGACATACCTGCTTGCACAGCTGTGACACAGCACAGGCAGTATTGCACTGGATTAAAAGCAGCCCCCCGAGGAAAGTAGGGCAGGCCCTTCCTTCTAGCTTTTCTCCCAACAACTCCTCTCAATGAAGGAGACAACCTTGAACCCCACTAAAATAAACTCCTAGACAGGAGATGCACTCGGGGCCTTGGCCCAGGTGAAGTGTATAATGCAAAACCAAGTGTAAGTTCAAGGCATTCTTTTTTTTCAAACCATACCTAATGTGGGGGCTTGGGGCTTTTTTTCTACTTCAGATCAAAATATTAGCTTCCACACCCAGGCGCTTCATTCTTCCCCGCAACTTTCAACTATACCAAACGATTAATGGAAAATGGTATCTCTTTCTATGAGCCTTGCTTACTCTGTACACTTAGGATTTTCAGTTATACTTCCATAAAGTCTTTAAGGATGCTACAGTATTTTTTCGAAAGAACACTGTCTCATTCATTAAATATGCTATCCTGAACAAGGCTATTTTTACTCACAATCATATTGAAAAGGCCATCACTTACATTCCACACTTAGCAAGACAGAGTTACTGCTTTTGTCATTACGTACCCTACCAAGATTTAATAAAGGCTCAGCAACATGGGCAAGAAGTCTCATTCTCCTCATAATCACACCAGAACAAGTGCAAAAAGTAGTTCTCCAAATCTCTCTCCTATTTCCAGATGGAAGGATTGTATATTTAGTTTATAGTTCTCTTCTGCTTCATTTAGCTAGCACAGTTTAAATTTAGTATCCAATCTGATCTACATCAACAATTAATTTCAGTGTTTTTCAATTTCTGTATTTCAACCATAAACCTGCTATCATTTTTGTACGCTACATTAGATCTTTATGCTTGTCTGGAAATTAAAAACCTAGAAGCACTCCAAGCTCAGCCAGTTTAATAGTAGTAGCTCTAGTAAACACGGAACTTGAGGAAAGTAAGTCAGGGAAGACATGTAAATCTATGCCAGCAGTGCACATCATGCCTAATAATACAGTGCTTCTTTCACATCTCTGCCCTAGCATTCAAGCATAGATATTGTTCACTCCAGAGGTAGTAAACGAATGACTAGCTGGTACCAAGGCAGGCTGAACAGAGGTCCATACTGAAGTTAAGAACTTGACAGACTTCTCCAGCAGACACAACACAGTTGTACTTCCTTAATACTTACCCAGTATTTGAGAATAAATGATACATAATCTGTCTGAAATACAACCTTTCCTGAGTCAGTGAATGTAAGACCTCAGTATTAATGGTCATGGCCAACACAGGTAGCTGCTAAACCTGGGACACCTGCAGTTTACTCAGTAAGAACAGTGTATCTTCATTGGAAGACATGGAAGGAGGGAATCTGAAAGCTGTCAACCAAGCAAAGACCTTCCTGGTTTTTAAAGGAAAAAAGATGAAATGGTTTATTCAAACAATTAAAATCTGTTTAATAAACCGGAGAGCTACATCATGAAAACTAGGGGTACTTTCAGAGTTCTGCCTTCTATCACTCAGGTAAGGAAGAGCTGGAAAACGTGCATAACCACACAAAATCATCTATGGTTTCTGCTAAGGTTACTCATCTACAGTACTCTTGACATACACGTAAATGTTTAAAGTTTGAGTGCCCGCATCTGTCACAAAAGGTACGAGTGACCAGGGGAACCTGCATTGCCATACAACACACCTGAAGGGGAAGTTACCTCTACGTGTTTGAGAGAGGTGGTCCCAGTGCAGGGGTCAGGGCTAGATCTTTTCCAAATCAGGTATATAAAATGGCATAGAAATGGGTGAGGGTTCATCTGTTGTGTATCTAGTATCAATCCTGCATCTATAGTTCAGTGATTGCCAGTTAATCAAGTGCCTCTAATATATGACTCCCAGTTTGTTATGTGCCACTAATAAATCAGTAAAACACTTGGGTCCTGATTTTAAGCTACACAAACTGAGCAGTTTTTCCTTTGCAACAAGTCATTCATGCTTTAGACTCTGAACTCAAATGAAAGGGAAGGAGAAACTTAAATATCAAAAAAAAACAAAAACCAGCAAATGAAGAAATGGGTTTTGTAGGTTGTCAGGTTTGTAACTTTCCCTGGTAGTGCAGATCAGAATGCTAAACTGAGCAAAATTAAATACAAAGAGCATAATTAAGCATAATTTCTGGCAGAAGTTTCTTCCATCCTTGGATGTACAGTCCCAGACAGGAAAACCTATTCTCAGAACAAACTGGGAGAGTTACCCATTGAAGAGAGAGCATTAATTAGATTTTGAGGGACCTTTGTAGCTTCTGTAATTTTATCAGTTATCAGATTGACCATTCTGGTTTTTCTACATTAATATTTGGCACATCAGATGATTGCTTTCAATTGTGAAGGGCAAAAAATCCCCCTGACTCTTTGCCTTATATGATTAAATCTGTTCCTTTCAATACCTGCAGAACAATTTTTTCATCAGAGAATAAAACAACAAAGCTAGTATCTGAAGAGTGGTGTTTTGGTCAAACTCTTAATCTCCATCCTAGAGAGGGCTTCTAATGTAAATTTACTTACAGCATGTTTAAAAAGAGAACTGAAAACTTGTTCTCTGTGGAGTGGGGGGTGGAAGCAAATTCCATCTGTCTTGACTCTTAAAAACACTTTTTCCTTTAGCAGAATTGACTTCTCTATTTTTGAAACATCTCTAGGATGTTTTGAAAATAGAAAAAAATAGAGAAATGGAGATACATAGGAAAAAAATAGAGAAAAGAGAGACACAAGCTACAACCAAAACTGTTCTTTCTAAAATCCCTTGTGTTCTATTTTAAGTCATTTGTCATTTTATTCTGTCTTGGACATACTGAATAGGCATACACCTTGCTTTTCCAAGTAGATAGTCAAAATAATTCGTAGAAGACTGTTCAAGTTCTTCTGAAATTGATACATATTTTTAAAGGGCCCTGTGTTAAAGACAGAAAGAATTTCAGAAGAATCTGTTCAAAGCTGGAGTTTACAGACATGTGATGAGACACAAAAAGGCAGCTCCTTATCTGGATCTGCAACATTTCATATCTCAGACTTAATAATAAACCAGCATGGAAAACAAGGGGCAGAGGGGAATCTTTGGTCTGCTTATACTAGAAGTTTTGATAAGTAACTATCATCCTTCGTTCTCCGGATCTTAGAGTGACAGAAGATACAAAGACCAATCAAGTAATCTAGCTCACAATGAGGCAATGGAGAATTTTTCCTTTCCGAACTTTGGATGCTGTGATTCAACAGCATGTCTGTGCAAGAGACTACCTTGTCAGAGCTAATTTTTAAAATATCCTCAAGATTGCTGAAATCTGTATCATGCTGGAAGTTATTATTTCCAAAGGAAACCCATCTAGAAGAAATGTCACATTTGCCAGCAGTGTGATGAGGCCTGGGTGGATGCTCTGAAAACACAAGATACCCAATAGCACTATGTGCAGCCAGTTAAAATGGAAATCACTTTCAGTCTTCTAAAAAGCAAAAAAATCCTCAACTGCATTTCTATCTTCCCACTAACTCTGGTAATAAAACCACTAAAAAAAACCCAACATGTGTGATCTAACTGTTAACTGTTGCTGGTCTTGAATAAATACAGTTTTATTGGTATAGAAAAAAAGACGTTGGCATTACATAGACAAAAGGAAAGATTACCATGCTCTTGATAGCCTCTGATAGCTTACTTCTGAATCAGTTGAATAACATTTCCAGTGTTCATGGAGATTCTTCCAGAAATGTTATTCCCCAATTTTTTGCAACGCTCAGATCAGAGAAGACACAGAATTTAACCTGCCCAATTACACTTCTACAGCGCATGTATTATTTCAAAACCTCCTGATCTTCTATTCCGCCATACCATACTGGCCAAAGATATATGGGCTACACATATCTAATGTACTTTCACCTCACAACGCTTTTAACACCGTCTCCCATAACATCCTCACAGGCAAACTGAAGCAGCCCAGGCTAGGACAGTGGACAGTGAGGTGGGCTGAAAACAGCTCACATGCTGGGCTCACAGGGTTGTGACCTGGAGGCCAGCCACGAAGGATCAACCCCAGGGCTTGACACTGGGATCGACACTGTCTGGCATCTTCATCAATGACCTGGACAATGGGGCACAGTGCCCCCTCGGCAAGTCTGCACACAACACAAATCTGGGAGGAGTGGCTGATCCAGTAGGTGGGTCTGCTGCCATCCAGAGGCACCTCAACAGGCTGGAGAAATGGGCTGTCAAGAAGCTCATGAATTTCAACAAGGGAAAATGTCAAATCCAGCACTTGGGGAGAAAGAAATCCAGGACAGGGTCCATCCAGGGGCTAACCATATGGGAAGCAGCTTGGCAGAGATGGACATGACGGTCTTGGTGGACACCATGCTTCCATTTGCCCTTTGTGCAACAACCAACAGCACCTGGGACTGCATTGCCAAGAGCATCCCTTGCCAGTTGAGGAAGATGCTCCATTCCCTCTACTAAGCAGTGGTGAGATCACATCTGGGCTCCTGGATCCAGTTCTGGGGTCCCCAGCACAAGACAGACATGCATGTACTGGAGAAAGTCCACTGATGACAACGAGAACCAAGTATCTGTCACACAAACATCTATCTGAAAGATCTGGGACTGTTTAGTTTCAAGATGAGAAAGCTCAGCAGGGTTCATAATAATGTGCATAAATACCTGATGAGGGGGAGTAAAGAAGAGAGATACTCTGACCTCCGTCACTCAGCAGTGACTAGCAAAAGGATGAAAAACAATGCATATGAACTGAAATACAGGAAGTTTTGTTTAAATATCAGGAAATTTTTTTTTACTGGCTACAGCAGTCAAGCACTGGGACCAACTGCCCAGGGAGGCTTCAGAGTCTTCATCCTTGCAGGTACTTAAAATCAGAATGGACACAGTCCAGACTGTCATGGTCATGGCTCAACAGTTAAGCCAACAGAGGTACCACCCTGAAATTTTGCAACAAACCAGAAAGCCTCTCCTCCTACACCAGAAACAACCTGATTCACATCTTAACAAATGCCCTCTTAAGATAGCCTGCTACACTAAGTTTCCAACATTATTAGAAGTGGAAACAACCTCTCCATCGTCAAAGCTAAGGAGAGTTTTTATGAAATAGCAACCTTATTTGCAATGCAGAGAACTATATGATTGAAATCAGTAAAGCTCCTCAAGAAAGAAGATACCATTTCATAAAATAAGAATGGCATTCTGATTCTTATAAGAGACATTACTTTGTCACAGAATTTCCCTTCAGTCTTAAACTGTATGCAGACCTATTGAGATGCTACCAAAGGTTTTGTAAGCCTCAAGAATCAGGGACAAAAAGCCATCTGCCTTTTATTGATATTAATCAACTTGGCTGAAATTTTTAAATTTGGTATCACTAGACCAGTACTTAGGAGGCCCAGCAACAGTCCAAAAAAGCCCCTGGTATGAGTATCTGATGTTTTTAACACATTTGGAAATCTATATTGAGGATATTCTCTATATAAGAATAATTTATTGAGGACTATTTCAGAGACCTGGACAGGCCAGAGAGTTGGGCAGAGAGGAACCTCATGAAGTTTAGCAAAGGCGGGTGTAAGGTCCTGCACCTGGGGAGGGACAACCCTACACACCGGTACAGGTTGGGGGTGACCTGCTGGAAGGCAGCTCTGCGGGGAAGGACCTGGGAGTGCTGGTGGACAGCAAGTTGCCCACGGGCCAGAGGTGTGCCCTGGTGGCCAAGAAGGCCAGTGGGATCCTGGTGTGCAATAGGAGGACCGTGGCCAGCAGGAGGTGATCCTCCCCTTCTGCTCTGCCCTGGTGAGGCCACATCAGGAGTGCTGTGTCCAGTGCTGGGCTCCCCAGTTGGAGACAGGGAACTGCTGGAGAGGGTCCAGCAGAGGGCTGTGAAGATGATGAGGGGACCAGAGCATCTCCCTGATGAGGAAAGGCTGAGAGAGCTGGGCCTGTGTAGCCTGGAGAAGGGAAGACTTGAGGTGGGAACTTGTTGATGTGTACAAATATCTTAAGGGTGAGTGTCAAGGGGCCGGGCTCTTTTCAGTGGTGCCCAATGACAGGACAAGGGGCAACAAGCACAAACTGCAACACAGGAAATGCCATCTGATTATAAGGAAACACTTCTTTACTCTGAGGGTGACAAAGCGCTGGAACAGGCTGCCCAGAGAGACTGTGGAGTCTCCTTTTCTGAAGGCATTCAAAACCCATCTGGATGTGACTCTGTGCAACCTGTTCTAGGTGAACCCCCTGCCGGGGCTGAACTATAAGATCTCCAGAGGTCCCTTCCAACCCTGACCATTCTGTGATGTCATCAAGGTATGCATTCTTCCTGATTGTGAAAACAAAACATTAATAATACAGCTAGAAACTAAACCCTCCTGAGAACTCTGTAAACTCTTCCATTCTGAGACTTATTTGGCATTTTACTCACAATGGACAACATTTCTTTCAAAAACTATTCCCTTTCCCACCCCTGTAGCAGGGACAGTATTCAGCTTACCTGAAAATAGAAGAAAGCTTGGCCAAACCAGTAGTGCATGACAGTGATCTGTGCCGCATCACATTTCAAAGGTCTCCAGATATATTTTGTCATCATTGTCTGAATCAGCAGACAAAACACCAAGACTGGTAAATTGTGAGGTCTAAATAGAAGGGCTGCTAATAGAACCAATCCACTATACACTTCCCATAATCCTGTACTCTTCACACTGGAGTCTGCAGAAATAACCTGTGACTTCAGTAAATCTTTAGTGCCAGTGAAGACTATGCCAAGAACAAACACATAAACAAAACGAGCTTCAGTAATCCCCCTAAAAAGGAAATTAAAAAAAAAAAGTAATAATAATTAATAAATAAATAAAACAGGAAGATTAACTACTTACTAATATCTATTTCACAGGTCAAAAAGTCTTTCAAGAGAGGTGCAAGACCAATGCAGTTCTGCCAAACAGGTTAAATTCTAAGGCTAGTACTGGCCAGTTTCATGAGAGAGATTTCTCAAATACAAAAACTCTTAAAAAAGATTCATACTTATATTACAACACATCCAAATCAACTTTATCAAAGAAAACAGATTGTACTAAAACCTAAACTAACCTAGAACATAAAAATGAAATTTTATGTCAATTCATGTAACCAAAATAAATTATTATTTGAAGTCTAGATTCCTAAATATATTCATATAAACATGCCATTTATATAACATAATGAACTTCCCCAAAAATACTCCTTAAAGTGATAAAGAAACTTCATTTCAGGAATTAAATTGACATTAAAATTACTACTCCCTTTAAGATGTTCAGTGATTTTTCACAACTCATTCACTCAAATACAGGTTTCTTTTTCACCAGCCAAAGAAACAGCAACAGTATCTGAAGACCTTTACTTCATATGAAGTCTGAAATTTTCACACTCTTCAGACATTTTCTCACCTTACACAGCTGCACAGATATACAGACATGCTGGTTTATACCAGCATATTTTTTCCTTGTAACTGTGCATATTTTTCAAATCTCTAAGCAATTCCATTTAAAAAAAAAAAAAGGATGTTTTAAGTAGTAAGTGTAATTAGCATCCACTACTATGTTCACAGAACCTATAAATTCATTTGCCTCTTTGTTTCCAGTGGAATTTGGCTTCTGAAGAAAACACAGCATCTCATCCAAAAAGCTGACAAGGACCAGTAAGCTCAAAAACAGTGACCTACTATTCTAGAAGTGCAAGGCCCAAGGAACAAAGAACCTGAAAGCAGATATCCATCCAAATGCACTGATATTCTTATATTTACTGGACAAAAAAAGTCACAATCATGTTAGTATGTGCTAAACTATAATAATCATCCAATGAACTCGCCAAATGAGCATATTAAATTTTGTGTTATAAATATATTTTTTTAATCTTATAAAAGATAAAAATACACATTATTTACATATTTTATCCATAATTTAATACACACCTGTCCTTATGGATTACCAGCCATTTATATACAACTGGTGAACAAACACCTACAAAGTTAATATAATTCACTCAGAAATGGGCATTCTTGAGTCATCTGGACTTAATAATATACGCAGGATTAGACCATGGCACTAAAAATAATAGAACTGTATTTATACTTGGTGTAACCAGTGTAACTAGCTGACCCCAGAAAACACCACTAGTCAAAATCTCTAAAAATAAATTTCTCCTTTTGACTTCCATTTTTTTTTTTTCATTCTTTGGAAAGTCACCTTCCTTCTCAAACACCTACCAACAAATGAGCTTGAATTCAATATTTCTTTTCCACACACAGGAAAGAGAATCAAAAAGCAAAAGGAGAAATAATAAGCAACAGTATTTGTATGTTCCGATTTCTTTTTGCACCCACGGAACCAAGAAACAGGGCAAAACCACCACATGACAATCATGTGACCTTCCTAAACATGAACACAGTGCTCAGTTCTGTGACTTAGCTTTCAAAGGTTCAAAGTCATACCTAATGGTCTATGCAAAGGAGCTTTACTCTTATTTTATTCCCTTAGATAGCAAGCCTTTGTAAAAACCCTTTAAGAACAACTGGCTTTTCCTTTAGGGGGAAAAAGATAAAACCAGTAAAGCTTACAGAGTTCCTCTGTTTCTTGCTAATGCAGAAATTCAGTGGCCTTTTTCAGTATCTCTGGTAATTCTGATGTAATTATTACCATAAAATATTCAAATATATTCATGTGACTTAGAAATAAAACTTTGAGAACTAGCTTTGGGTATTTGCCACTACTATTTTCTGTTTTCACTTAACTCATTTAACTCATAGATGGAAATGCAAATTTAAAAAAAATTCTCAGCAAATGCATTACTATTATTTTGTTTGTGTTAGTATGGTATATACTAATCTTTTTCATCGCACAAACTATCATTTTTAAAGAAGAACTCTGAGGAAAACTGAAGGCCAAATTACTTTCTTGCATTTTTAATTTACAGCTTGTCTTAGTCTGAGCCACAGAAGATGGGACACCCTTCTATTGCCTCTTCTCCCCCATCCACCTCCCAGAAGTTGTCACATTCAGAGAAAAAAAAACACTTATCTTCACTAAAGGGTCAGAGAAGGGGCATTTCAGAGCAAAGATTCTCCACCTTACAGAAGAAAGCACTGTGCATGAAAAATGCAGCTGCCTACAGCTTTTTCCCATATTACACAAAACAACCTCTACCTTGCACCTGGATCTGGAGCTATTCCATATAATAAATACATTAAAGATACCTCTAGACACATGTAAAAGAAAGTCCTGGGTTTGCTCCTGGCAACATTTTAAATAGGCTTTTACCATTTATTGTATCAGCCATCTAATAAAGATGAACTAGGATCACCGTGTCAACACATCAGCTAATATCTGAAATCTGCCAAGATGTGTCTACCATCTTTTTTGACATGCTTGTACTGGGAGCCTTGCTGAAAATAACATGTTTGAAGAGTCAGTGATCTTGGGAAAACCACCTGCTCCATTAGACCTTGTACTTTAGGTTTGAGAAGGCCACATGTTAGCATAAGTAGCCGCTGCAAGACACCATGCTGGAACCCCTGTGCTAGCCTGTGTTGCGTGCTGGTGGGCATTATGGCAAAGATTAACATTCTGGCAGAATTAGACAAGCGGATTTGTTTCGGTTTGTTTCGGTTTGTTTGGGGTTTTTGTTGGGTTTTTTTTTTTTTTTTTTTTTTTTTTTTTACACAAAATCAAAGGCACCATGGGTATGGGAGGGATGCAGAACCTCTCCACAGGTAGGACCTGTGTGCCGCAGGAAGATTCATCTGAGGTTTGTCTGATGCTGCACAAAAGCAGGGTTCCCAGCATCCGAAGGCACTCACTACCTACATTCCTTTTTTACTCTACCTTATTAAAACAATAGTTTTGTTACATATGTGTTGTTAGTCCTTTCTTCCTGAGATCTAGAAAGAGCCTTGCACCAATATTCCTGCCCCAGGTGCAGAACACATGCCAACACAAAGATCAGACTTGTATTTGCTGACTCTACCAGCTTTCACCAAAGAGCTTACACAAAGGGTAAAAAATGTATAAAACTTTGAAACATGACAGTAGCTTTTAAACTGGCATATAATCAGAGCTATATGAAGGTCTGACATAATTTAAGCAAATCAACATGTTCATAATTTAAGGTGAAATTACACAAAAAGCCTGTACCTTTCTTACTAGCGATCAACATGCTACCTATAGAATGGATGGTTCCCAGTAAATGCTTTGTCTTTAATCTTTAAGTATTCCACTTATTTCTCTAACCACATTTTATTTGCAGATCAATTGCTGTATGCAAGGACAGTATTCTCCAAGGATTTTACTCAAAAAGCAAAACTAGAGGTCACGCTCAAAAACTCAAAATGTTTCAAACACAGAGCCAAACCCTGCAAACTATGTAAAGATTACCATTACTTTCACCATCCAACAGAACTAGCACACAATGTTAACTTAACACTAGTATATAACTAGAATTATTTGGAAATATTTGGAATGACAGAATGTATGTAAATATATCTAGATATAGATACATTCAAATATTTGTTATAAAACATGCCGCATTAGCAAATCTGATCTTCTGTATGCCCTAAGATCTACTCCTGCAGGGGTTTTCCACTTCTGCCTACCTTGTAAATCTCTGGCCGCTGATTAAGAAGCTCCAACAGAAACCATTTGTACCCATACCAAATTCAAAATGAGTGTGAGAGGAAGTTTATTACATCCAGAAGACAATTGTTTTACTTCTCTTCTATGACCTGTTCCTCCTCATCAAATGTCCTAATGTCTCTGGAAGTTTTCTGGAGCTCTCTGACATTAGAAAAAAAATGAGGCTGCAGAGTCAGGTACAATCCAACAGTAAAAAGCATCATAAGAAAACTAAAGCCACTTAGCTACATTCCAAAACTAGCTATTGGTAAAACAGCTAATACCTTCCTTACAGTTACAGACTAGTTCTGGAAGAAACTTAACATCCACATAAATACCCTTAGTATGCATTCTGCAGCATAGCTTAGACCTCAAGAAGGATTTGGTTACGTCTTGAAAAGCCATACATTACAGAACACTCACCGGCTAAAGAAAGATATGGAAAAGCAATTCTCCCAATTACTGCCTGAGCATTTTTCAAAAGTAGCAAGTTGCTAAATGAGCTTGGCCTGCACCCTACTAAATTTGCTAAGTCCATCTAAAACAAGAGGAGGTGGTGCTTTTGGAGTTTCTTTGTAGCAAAAATACAGGGCATGACTATTAGATTTTCCTCACATTAATTCTTATCTGACTTGCTTCTGATCTGCCACAGTCGAAAGATGCTTTATGGGGCTCAAAATTATGCACACACCACAAAAACTGAGTGTTGGCCACCTACAAAATAAGAGTTTTATTCATAAGAATATGATTCCAGCCTAGACATGTCCCCTCCCACCCCATCCCCTGATATACAAAGTTTTAGCACCTCTCTAGAAATAGAGTTACATATCTGTTGATTAACTTACTTTGAAATATCTTTGCTGTCATGTTGCCATGGAAATATGACATTTCCAATAGCTGCCCGGTAACTGTAGACTCCCAGGAGCCCGAGTGCCATAGCAATTTTTGAAACTAGGGAGCACCTTCTTTGAACCAGAAAGAGGATCATAAGCAGGGAGATTGCAGCCAAGAATGAGAGTTCAGATTTATGTTCAGAGCTGGAAAAAAAAAGAAAACAACAAACAATAAAAACCCTTCAAGCCACTGTAATTATTGCTAAACACATTTGACAAAGCCTTAGCTACAGAACCGTATTTCCAAATTAATCACTGCAACTGACATCTGTTATGAACTTTGAGGAGGTATGGTAAAATATTTTATTATTTTTAGAAAAGCAGTTTTATTAATGAGGTTTTCTATTCAAGCATGCATGTTTAAAAGTGTAATTATTGTGTTCCACCATACGCTAGTTATTCTGTTAACTATATAAAAACTGAGCTGCGTATTGCATAATGAAAAGGGTCTAATGCTTTTAACTAGGGTTTTGTTATTTTTACATTTTGAAACAGTGCATATGGCTTAAACTACAGCATTTCACTTTCTAGCATAAAGCAGAAAAGATTTTTGCACTACAAAATCAGTTATTCTCCCTTTTAAAATAACTGCACATGGTTTGATTTGTTTAATTTTAGACAAACAAAACATTACCTAGACAAAATGACCAAAAATATACTTACACAGTTTAAAACATACACATGTAAGCACAATATGTTTCCCTTTTGCAACTACAGTACATTTACTGGATCAGTACATAGAAGAGAAGGAGACAAAAAAATTTGCATCATAGCCAAGATTACAGATACAGTTGGTTTGTTCCCCTGCATCGCAAATAGGTAACATTCATTCCAGAATCAAAGGCATTTCATTGAGCATGCTGGGAATGTTATGTATTTAAATCTATAGTGATATCAATTAGCACTACAAAATGTAGTGCGGTAACATAAAGATCTGCACTCAACTCCTACCCATAGCTAGCTATACAATTTCAGAAGGCCCACTGTAATCCAGGAATCGCTAACCCTTGCCTACTGCAAATGTTCCCAGTATCCCAAATGACCTAAGCCGACTAATTTTGTTAGATTTAGGTTTTGTTAAGAACGTCATGTAGTGTGTGAGAGCCAAGGGCTCCATCTTCTGTCTTTCAAACTTCAAAATCCCATGATAAAAGATCACCAACTTCAGCAAACTGAGAATGAGCCTGGGCTGTAATCTGTGTTAACTCTGACTGCACTTACAAAACTGCAATTTTATCTTTGATTTAATCAATATTATATACTTCTAACAGGTTTACTTTCCTGTTCCCTACTATATGCTTTATCAGGAGTTTGATCAATAGCTGTTTCAGCTGCTGTGCTTGAAAGTCACAGAGGAAAGGATATGGGGCAGAAAAATTGTCGTTTGTCCTCCCCGAAGGACCCAGTCAAGCACTTCATACAACTTACCCAAGAGATGCACTGCTCTCTGCAGGCCAGCAGAGGAGTAAGAACTAAAACACTACGGGTGAGAAAATGTAGTCTTGATGTTTACCCTCACTATTGCTCTTTTTCTACAGGAGACAGTAGAAGCAGTGAATGGATTGCTGTAGCAACCTGTGAAGATGGTGCACACACCATCTCTCGTGATCAATACGTGAAGAACTAATTTAGTAGCCACTGTATCTGGCAAATGAACCCTTGGGGAAAATTTTAAAACCTTTCACCCCATCTTCTCCTTGGCTGTTCATTGTACAAGAGAGATAAAACAAATCAGGGATAAATAAGAACAAATCTTCATAATCATCTTTGTCTCTTACCTAAAACACTCAATGCACTTCTATTAAAGAGACTCTTCATACCAAACTTACATAGAAACACATAAAAAAATTTAAAAATTCCTACCTCTACTAAGTAACTGCTGGTGCTATATCAAGCAAGACCCTAACAGCTGCAATTTCGTACAATGAACATTTGAAGTCATACTCTACCTGCTTCCTCCTCCCCCTCCCCCCCCCCCCAAAAAAAAAAAAAAGGAAATTCTTAGAGAAGGCCCAGTGGACAACAAGGGTATGTTCAAAGTCATGTGCACATCAGTCACTAATGGTGCATTCGTGACTCCTAGCACAGGGGTTTATATGCAACTCCTGCTGCTTCTTGTCACTTCAAGCTGATGCCATCATTGACAGCTTCACTCCTTCCACAGTGAGCCATGCAGCAGCTCTGACCAAGATTAACAGCCAAATGAAGCTAACTGAATACCAATTCAAAAGAAAACATGACTTCCAGACAAATTTAGGGATTGCATGTTCTCTTCTGCTTCATCTACTGTCTGGTTTTCTTTTGCTTGCTTTTCCCATCAAATTTTTTTTTTCCTTTGTAGCAGGTTTCACAGAGTCTCTCTGCAAACAACAAAGAATCTTTTCCTTATTTCAGCACTGTTGAATACATCCCTAGTAGCCAAATTCAACATGCTACAGGTAGAATGATTTTCTGTGGTTTGCTGCTTACTTTTTTCCGTGCACAAACCTGCATAATAGCCTTTTTGTCTCAAATGCTGAGCCCCTTAAGAACTGTCCAGATAAGCAAAATATTAGTCTGAGCATGAGACACAAAGATGGCTTTTACACAGACTTAAAAGGTCAGTATGTTATCCCAAACCCGAGTTCCTCACCCAGCCTGCAAGAGCTGGTCCACAGAGTAGAGATACTTGTCTACTGCCCCTCTTCGGAGAGATGGGTGCTAGGTGGTAAATCCACAAAGCTAGCACCCCTCTCAACACGTGGTAGAACATTTTATCCTACACACACTTTGAACAATGGTTACAATGACGTTTAGTCACACTTAATTCTCACTGATTCTTTTTTTTACCAAGTATGTTCTGTGAGGAGGGGGCTTTGTTAGTAGGGGCCTTTCTTTCCTTGAGGGTAGATCTTTTAGTCTGCTAATTAGGACAGTTCACACACAGTTCCAGTAATTTTCTGTTTGGTCTCACTAACCATTTGGTTCTTCTTGAGCTTATCTTGTTATTTCTTAGCTTGACATATTTATGCTGTCTATTCCTTCTCCCAAGGCCATGTCTGGCTAAACTATGTGTTAGGATTAACTGACATCCTCTGTTTTTCAAATTCTTCCTTTTTTCCTTTAAATAATTGTATCAAATGCGGCGGGTGGGGGGGGGGGGGGGGGGGGGGGGGGGGGGGGGGGGGGGTGCGGGGAAGGGAGGGGTAGTTTGTTTATTAGTTTACCTTAAGAGACAAAATAGAAGGCTGGCTAGAAAAAGCTTGAGTGCCTTTAACTCAAACTAACAAGGGTACACATGATCTAAGTAAGGTTCTTATTTCTTATTACTAAAAAATGTGCTATTAAGACACAACTATGCAAATTAAACACATACTAAAAATAGACTAACAATCAACCTTTCAGACTAGCAATGCATTTTGGGAAGAGGAATAAGTGGTTTATGCAACTCAGCTTATCACCAACTTTTAATTTATGCTATAAGGAAAACACATCATCTCAATCCTGATCAAAACACTAGGGAAACAGACATCTCTACCACCCTGTTCTCTTGTGAAAGAGAAGTAACAGACGTTAAAACTTCCAACCAAAGAAAATGCAAGCATGATTGCCAAATAGGAATTCACAGATGTTCTACAAACCACAGGATGTTCAAAGATTTAGCTGCATCGTTGACTGATCTTTCCAAACCTTGTCCAGTGAACCATTTCAGACCCAAGAACTCACCTACATCCCATCACTCCAAAAACCATGCACTTCAAATGCTGCTCTTTGGGCAATCTTTTAACTCTATAAAGCAACTGAAGTATAGGACAGCATGGTGACATTATTATATTCTACTGCTAAGCTAAAAACTGCCCCATTGATTTAAGTCAGGATGTAGCTCCACAACAGGCCAAGCCAACCTGTGCCAGGGCTGCCAGGGTTCTGCTCTTTCACCTGCTCCCTAAACACAGCAGAAGTAGTTACAGCCCCAATGACACATCCTCTCAGCCTGCCACGGCAAGGCACTCTGCACTGTTTCACAATCATTGTAAAGCCCCCAAAAGTAGAAGTTTGTGAATAGTTGCTTCTTTTTCAATCAGATTTGAAAGGCAAATGAGTTTTTGTAAGGAATGCTTGACAACAGCAGAAAGAAAAAAATGTTTATGTCTGCAGCACTTCAAAACATGTAGATTCTTCTTCCACATTTCATTTCTACAGGAATTTCAACAGCAGCAGTGCTGGCTTGCACACTCTTCCTTTCCCGCATTCCTATTCCTAAGCCAGCTCATTTGCCTGTGAAGCTGGATGATGAATCAGACTGGGAAGTGATCCATCTGAACATCAAAAGTTTCCCACGCCATCTTGGGTTATTTTTCCAGCCACATTTATTCAATGATTTAGTTCACCATACTAACAAAGCAACAGCTGTGCTGGTAAAATGCAGGGCTAGTGAGGGGAGGAGCAAAACAGCAGGTAACTTGCCTTGTAATGCAAGAGAAACTTTAACATACTATTATAGCTGAACAAGCAGTTGTAGCCTAAGACTATAGCTGTAGGACCTTTCCTCTTCTTGCTTCAAGACCCAAGGAAATACACCCAACGTGAGGCTACAGTTTGATGGGGAAGCACATGGAGCACCTCATTGTAAAAAACTCTGAAGTTTTGGTTTTGATATCTAGCTGCTGTACTTCAGCCTTACTAAAGGGGGAGGCAGACAGCTTTAATAATAGAGTTGTGATGGCTTTATGAAGGGGCAGTAATACTTACTCGACAGATTTCTGTGATGACATGACTAGCTCAGTGGAAGAGCAGCCAATGCTGTTTATCTTGGCTTTAACAAGGTTTATAACACCATCGCCCATAACATCCTCACAGGCAAACTGAAGCAGCCCAGGCTAGGACAGTGGACAGTGAGGTGGGCTGAAAACAGCTCACATGCTGGGCTCACAGGGTTGTGACCTGGAGGCCAGCCACGAAGGATCAACCCCAGGGCTTGACACTGGGATCGACACTGTCTGGCATCTTCATCAATGACCTGGACAATGGGGCACAGTGCCCCCTCGGCAAGTCTGCACACAACACAAATCTGGGAGGAGTGGCTGATCCAGTAGGTGGGTCTGCTGCCATCCAGAGGCACCTCAACAGGCTGGAGAAATGTCCCAACAGGAACCTTACGAACTTCAACATAGGGAAGAAACAACTCCCGCACCTTGGAACAAATAGCTACACACATCACAACAGACTGGGGCTAACCATCTTTTCAGATGTGGCTCTGAGTGTCCTGGTGGACACTGAGTTGATCATCAGCCAGCAGTGTGCTCTTGCAGCAAGGATAACCAACAGCACTTGGAGCTGTACTACAAAAAATGTCACCAGCAGGTTGAGGAAGATTCTTCCCCTGTGCTCAGACCTTAGTCCAGTTATGGGTTATGCAGTACAGAAAAAGCTACAGACATACTGGAACTAGTGCAGTGAAGCACTATGAAAATTATGATAGGATTAGAGCATCTGTCATACAAGCAGCAGCTCAATGCACTGGCACTGTTTAGCCTCGAGAAGAAAAGGCTCAGTATGAATCTTACCAGCCTGATTATAGAGCTGAAGGATGTTAAAAAAAGATGAAGCCATATTCTTCTCAGTGGTGCCCAGCAAAAGAACAAACAGGAAGCAATGGACACAAACTGGAGACAAAGGAATTTCTGTTTAAACAAAATGAGAATATGGGGGGTGGGGGGCGAGAAAAAGAGGTTGCCTAGAATAGTTGTGAAGTCTCCATGCTTGGAAATATCAAAGACCCAGCTGGACAAAGATCTGAGCAACCTATTCCTGATCACTCCGCTCTGAGTAGAAGAATCGAACAAAATTTCCAGAGGTCCCCTCCAACCTCAACCATCCTGTGATTCTGATATCCAATTTACAGGAGAAATAATAAAACACAAAAACAGTCTCTTCCCTCCCTTCTCCCCGCTCTCTCCCCAACAAACTAAAGAAAAGACTAAGCCAGAACAAAAGTAAAGAACCTTGCTTTACCTGAGCGGGTTGCTTGGAAGCTCCTCACAGGCAACAGTGTTAAGGGTTTGGCACACAGGATTTCCCAGGTTTTGTTATGAATCAGGAAGCCATAGGAACACCTGCTCTAGCTGTAGACTATGTTCTACCTGTGCTGTCTCCCTGAGACCCCACAGCCCAAGACTACAACAGGTTTTGCTGCTGTACTGGCATAGCTAGCACCTGGAAATCAGAGGTGGGAGCATGCTTAACCAAGACAGGATCTTTAAAGTTACACCCAGGCATGCACACACAATTTTTAGAAGGCTAGTAACATTTCCAAGTGTCCATAACCATTCATGGGGGATCATACAAGCAAAAGAAATCTGTGAAACAAATGCAGTTTTTAAGCTTCAGGAATATCAAGTCCTTGTTTCGTGGCACTGTAGCACTAGTACACTCCAAAGAAAAGGGCTGACAGCCTGAAGAAGACATCTTTCTTAGGAAGTTATTGGGCAAATACATCTTTGGAAGATGTTCAGGATTAATTATAAAAAACCTCCCACTGGCATCGGATCACACTAATCCTGCTCACACACTGGCTTAGCTCATAATGAAAGAGTTCTCTATCATGTGAGATAACTCCCAATTATCATTGGGAATATGACATTCCGCCCTCAATCCCTCACCTCATCACAAGAGGAGGAATGCATGGTGAAAGCTTTGGTATAGAACAATTGCTATAATGCAATAAATTCCCTAATAACTCATGTCTTTCTCCACTCATGCCTGTCACAGCAATTAACATTTTATCTGTGAGGCTGCCAATAAGTAACAAGTCTCATATTAGTTCATTTGCTCATGTCACTTTTAATGAATGATGATATTTCATCCACACGCTGTAAGGTACTGGCAAGAAATCTATCTTACACAGCAGAGCCTTCCCACCTTCTGTCTGCAAAACCCTGTTCAGTCAGCCACAAGGTATTGCTTCTCCATCCACCAGCTGAAGTACAGAAGACAGTTCAAATATCAAGTACTTCTTATCACTGAATAATGACTGTACTTCTACACAATGCTAGAAGGTATTACAAAAAGAAGCCCCTCTCCAGTGTACTTCAAGTTGTAAAAAATTCCCTTTCCTGTTTATCATACTATCCTTGAAAAATTCCTTCACTTTTCCACCCGCAGGTTAAGTGTCTGTGATAGACACAGAAGAGTTCTACGTACAGCATCTTCTCCTGCAACTTTACGAAGTTTGGAATTGAGCAGGACCTTCTGCCCTAATTTCAAGGGTTTAGTTCTGTTAACTAACTTTTAATTTCCCAAACTTTAGATAACTCATGGTGCAGGGCAAAGATTATCAACTATTGATAGTACACGAGGAATTACTTCTGCATGAAATAGCAGTGAAGAACTCCTTATGTTACTTCACTGTTTACCACTGTTTGCAGCACTCTTCTAAACAGACTATAAAAATGTATACTTATTTAATCAAATGAAACATACATTAGTTTTCAAATAAGACAGAAAATATGACAATAAATCTGATACACACCTTGTCAACCAATGTCCAAAGTCTGACCGATGAGCCCACTGGACGCCTGTCTGATTCAAGGATCGAAGTAGCCGACAGCAAATAAGGATGATCCATGGACTTGCTAAGCTTATCCACTTATCTGATCCTTTTATGAATTCAGCCGAAGAGGTGGCCTTGCTCAGCTTCGAATTACCTGCTGCTGGAATGTCTATATTCTTGCACTCAGAGGCTTCCCCGACACTATCAAAATTTTGTTTCATAGTGGTGCTATGGTGAGGTTCCCATTCTTTCAGAAGAAAATTATTTCTACAAAGTTCCTGACACAGCACCAAACAAAGCGTATTGATAAGAAAATACCAGGTTTGATGTTCCTCTTCTATAAAACTGCTTGCCCCTAAACTCAAAACATGGCCAATTGTTCCAGCCAGAATCAGCACATCTATTTCTGACCAGCTGGAACTGGACACAACCAGATTCTGCAAACAAAACAAAAAAATATAGCAGTGGTGAAAGCATACAAAGATTTCACTTGTTTAAGCATTTATACTGTGGTTACAGCCATTTCCTCTAAGAAAACAAAATAAACAGTGAGACATGTTATTTCTAGCTTGACAAATCCCAAAAATTTATAAAAGAATCATTTCAGTGTAGCCTATTTAGCTAGCATTGCAACATAATGATACTTTTTAAAATGACAATGTGTTAGTGAAAAAATTTCTCCATGAATAATCATCACAACAATACACATTAAGATTCCCTACCACTCTGTCACAGAAGATTCGAAACAAGCTCTCTCCCTGTTGCACATTTGTAGAAGTAAAAATAGAAGTCCTGCAGAGATCAAACTTGAGATACAGACGATAGGTAATTTTCTAAGTTTAAATCTATGCTACTGTCAACTCAGTACAGTGACAGCCTTCACTAATCAAATTAACAAAAGTTGCTTGCAGACAGTCTGATGGCACCCCTTAACCCTGCTTAGCTTGAAATGTGTCTTTCATCATAAAATCCACTTTAAACATTACCCATCTATTATTTACTTCACACGCTGTGCCTATCTAAAACCGCAATATTCTTTGTCTAATGCCCCCACTAGCTCAATTTCCTGTTCACAGCAGCTACTCGGAATTGCCTCATCATCATTGCCTTCAATGATACTGCTAAAAAGAGAGCATAAGGGCATGCGGAAGGTGAGAGCAGCTGGTTCATTGACATTCTCAGGTAAAGGACCTTTTCTGCTCACGGGGAATACAAAGTAACAGGGAAAGCCACTAAAAGACCACACAGAGACACAAGCCTGGTAAGTAAGCAGGAAGGGAGATCATAAAGATGACCAAAACTCTTCAGCCATTAATTGGCAGGCCATTAAGCAACCAGCTCTGAAGAGCATCAGCCTGGACTTTGTAACAGATAAGGGGGAAGTGACAGAACTTGAGTATTACAGATACCTGATGGTGCCTCTGAATCTACACAAACTCATTAAGCAGTGCTTCAGGAAAGTGTCAAAAGGCAAGGGAGAGGGTGTGATGAGGGATAGGCTGGAGGCGGGAGGCAACCTGAGAGGAGCAGGGATGAAGCGGCCAGGGTCATGCGCCAGCAGACGCCAGTCAGGGAACTCCTTTCACTGGGCCTTGTGCCTGGTCACAGTGGCCTACCCTGTCTATCAAATCCTCCCCTAACCACCTTTCTGTGACCTCCACTTTCTATCCCACCCATGGGGGCTCCAAGGTCTCACTTCAAGTAACTGGGCACAAGCCCACATGCCAGAAACTTGAGACCAGATCGAGTAAAAGCAAATATCAGCAACTGGAGTGGGATCACGGGTCATTGGAACCACATGCCTGTAGTGCCAGTAACCGCAGTGTGTGAAGGTCCACATGCCAGAGAGCAGAGTGAGGACCATAGGCCATCAGGACCGTGTGCCGAGGTTCCAGCAGCTGGAGGGATCAGAGTGCAAAGAGAAGTCAGGGTGCTGGTAATGGGAAAAGCAACTATGGATCACCAAGCTTGGTTGCTGATGCAGATCTACAGAGGGCCCAGAGCGTGCACCGGTATGTGTGAGAGATCACAGGATCACTGACTGGAGGGACATCAGCCTCTTCAACTTCTCCTCAAAGTCTGAGCCAGAGGTAGGGACAAGGACTGAGACTGGGCATGCACAACTGGGCTCCAGCAGCCAGGCAGGACAAATGCCCAAGCCCCAGAGGCTACTGGAGCCAGCAGGGCTTCCTAATATACCTTAATACATAGGGTTACATACTGCATTTTGGAAAAGACACTGTAAAAAATCATCCTTTACTGTTTTATTTTCTCGTTAATTTTTCCTCTTACAGAATATCACAGACTATCTCTTAAATTGATATTTTAAACATCTGACAAACAACTTAAAAGCCAAATCAAAACCACTGCATGCCTCAGAACAAGGATTTCTGAACCTATTTTCACATTAATTTCTTTGCACGCTTCAACCCTATCATCCTCCTCTCCTACACTTGACCTTACAAACAAATTTTAAAAAACCACCTTGAATATTCACAGACAAATTGCACAGAGAACATACTCACATTCAAAGATGAACAGTGTACCATGATTCCTGACCTGTCAAAATCATTTCTTAGAACAATATAGAAACTCACTAGAGCAGGTAACAAGAAAGTAGATGTAAAAAACAGAAATATCCCTGAGCATCTTAGATGCAAGTTTCACTTATGCTTAAGATTTACTGACAGCAACATACGTCTTTTTATTCAATAAGCAAGACCACATAACATGGAGAGGACAACAAACACACTAGATGCAAGAAGCTAGTTAACATTATCTGGAATTTTGCTTTGAGGAAAACAGCTTTTGCAAAAATCAAGATTCTCTAAGATGTATGAGAAAGAATACAGGAGGTACAGTTAAAGTTAACACCTATTCACATCCTCTCCCTTTCTTGTGTTGTTAAAGAAATACATCACGCCAGTCACTTCAGTAAACAAAAAACAACAAAAAACCCCACAGAAAAAAACCCCAACAACAAAAAAACACACACACAAAACCACACAAACAAAAAAAGCAACAAAAAAGTCCCCGTGAGGTCACACAACAATAATGAGGGAAAAAACAGTAAACACTTAGCACAAGAACAGTCATCATCTGAGAAACTGCCCAGGCCCAATACAAATTTACTACCATTTGAAGTTTCTTTAGCGTTCTAAGGACCGCTCCTTTTTGTTTAGTACTCTACTCTGAAAATCGAATACTATAAGCTGGTATTTGGAACAAAAGGACAAGGTAGCCCATGCAGAGACCAAAGACCATGAAATTCACGAAGATGAGACAAGAACAGTACATGACTAAACTACAGAAAGTTTAAACTCCAATAATTCCATCATGCTGACCTTAAAAATCTTCACTAACTAAATAATGAGTGAGCACATAAGCACCATCTGCTTGCAGAGACAAAGGAATCTGAGATCCTTAACAAATGACAATGAACGAGTCTTCAATACAATTCATTTGTCTTCTTTATAAGACATAACATAAGATCTATATAAGGATTGCTCTCTTGTATCTGGTTGCTGTCAGCCCTGATATGAAAACTGAAGAAGTGACGTATTATCAATGGGGAACATGTAGAAGCCTCAGGAAAGTGATGGCATTAGTGCAAAATGTCCAGTGTCAGAGATCTGTATTTCCCATCTGCTTGTCTGACTCTCGCAATTCCAGTGAAAAGAGAAAAAAATTACTGTCATATTCATATCAAAGGATTAAAGTCCAATGGCATTCACTGACAAACCACATTTCAGACCAGAGCTAGTCACTATGCAAAATGAAAAATTATCCTGCAAATTATAATCTCCTGAGCCTTGATGATCTAAGAAATACTGAAAATAGGTTCATCAGATTTTTCTAAATTTACTGGTAATCCCTCATATATGAACTGTGCCTTATTAGAAGTGCCATCATTACAGTTTTTATACAGCCTGACCTTAGGTTACTTACATTGTACTTAGTTGAGATCTAGTTTACGGGCACAGAAATGTAGGTCCTACTCTGATACACACAGCTCGCTCTTTCTAGCTGCTGAACATGTCCAGCTCTCAGGGACTCAGCAGGCACTCCAATGACTCGCACTAGTATCTTGGCAAACAAACTTAATACATAATCTTTGGGTTAGAAATGCAGAAATGCCAGGCTTCCAGTTTAAGTCTATAATCTCCCAAGCCAAAGTAGCCTTAACATCTGATGTATCAGCATTACTAATTAAGTAATACAGAAACTGACTTCTTTGCCCTATCTTTGAACATACCTTGCTAGCTTGCAGAAGTGCCAGTAGGTAAATAATGGAATATATACATCTCTGCCTATGAAACTTACATTTTCTTCACTCCTGTAGAAACAAAATTGTCTGGATCCAATTCCAGTTATGTGGCTTCTACATGGCTGAGAGTAAACCTCTTTCTCCCCAAAATTAACCATCCATACTTAATGCCTGAGGAATTTTACAATCACTTTTCAGATGATAAATGTTTTAATTCCCATGCTCACCATCGCCCAAAATTGAAATACTAATCATTCTGTTTCCTTCTGATATTTGGGCTCCCTGAACCTAGTCTTCACTCCCAATGATGATAACTTTCCTATGACAGGCTACTACAGACCACACTTCTACATTTTCACAGCAGTCTGGGATCATTTTTGAAAGCTACCTAGTAAAGGCACTATCCATCACCCTTCCCCGCCCCCCCACCCCCCACCCCCAGGTCAAAAAATGCAGTAAGATTTTTAGGTATAATTGCATAAAAATATGTTTCATTATTCAATTCAGTAAGAATATCACACAGAGGAGAAAAACCAGAAATATTTTTAAATTAACAGGGTATTTTAAAATAAAGAGAAAGAGGAACACTGTTTACATAATGAAAAAACCACTATAATTCTGCATAACATAAGTTATCAAAAGCTGTATTTGATAAACTTTAACTTGTGTTCTATTTTCAAAAACCTATTGGTTTTGATCTCTATCAGAAATAGGGAAAAAACACACAACTAGTAGTAGTAAATACCGCACTTAAGTCAACTACCAAGCAATTAGAATGAAGCTATGAACAACAAGTTAAATTTTTTGTAGATTTTCTGGAAATCATAAAGGGCTGCAGAACTATTTAAAGCCTAAAGTGTCGTTAAGGGACTGGCACTGCTAGAAACATAGTAATCAGAAACTATAAATAACAGTCAGGAAGCAGATGCTAACACTGCCTGCACTGGTCTTCAGAAAATTCATGAACTTGGTAATCAGTTTCTATATTCAGCCACAGTGGGAAAAAAAAGCATTACAAATGAGAAGCACTTCAGAGAAATCTTTAGATGTGAACGGAAACAATTTGAAGAAAAAAGCTCTGAAGCCATTAACAGGAGAGCTTATCTCAACTCCTTTTAAAATACCTACATTTTATCACATATCATGAGCTTAGAAAAGCCCATTAGCTTTTTAAAACGGCAAGACCCTGATTCAGGATTCTACTTCTGCCATCAGAAGAGCAGGGCTTCAGGGCTCTTTCAGGAGTGGAGCCCATACATAGATTCGCGCTGTGGAGATGCACAGGTCACAGACACTTGGATTCTGAGATATTTTAGCGTAAGTAATACTCCTAACTCACAGATGTCCCTTCAAGATCAACACACAGTATATACAGACAGCCATTTCCTCCCCCAAAGTCTAGGTATTCTATTCGAAAAGGGGATGGAAGGTGGGACATGAACATTTGTGAACTGTACTGTGTATGCCCCAGTTACCAGTAAATAACCTCTGACATCCACACTGCAAGGAACACCAGATTATCCAGGCTCCTTTCGCATTCTCCAGGCTCTATCTTTGTACAAGCAGCCGCCTGCAAAAACACCATATTGTTCTGCAACAGCCCTGAGACTAGGAAAAATGTAAATCAAATCCAGACCACTGCTTTTATACATGTCTGGAATGGAGGTACCTACTAACTAAACCTACAAAATATTTCAGACTTGCTTTGGAACTTGAACAGAGACAGCAGTGCCTCTCTGACTGATGAGACATACATCCAGTCACCTATGGAACAGGATTGAAGATAGGACAATGAAAATGGATTTCTACAGGTCTGGATACAAAGTCATGTCTGCCTCAACCAGAATTACTATTGCCTTCATAAGACATGCTTCAGCCTCCCACATTTTCAGATATGCCTCAGGTAGGAATATGATCACAGACAGACCCAGGATGAAGAATCCACTATTTTTTATTTCTACCTGTGCCAGCCTTGGAAAACCAAACACACACACAAACCTCCTGGAAGACATTGCTGAAAACCTACTCATTCATGCATTATCAACTTGAAACAGAGGATCTGATCATCTGCTGATATGTCCTGAGGTCCCAGCCAGGTAAAACTCCAGAAAACACATATGCACCACCTTTCTAGTTTGAACAGGAAATGCTTGAATTGGTAACTGCTCCATTACATCCAAATGGAGATATTTTCAAAGGCAACGTGAAAATACACATCTCCATGTTCAAAAGACACTAAGTGATCCCTGTCCTAAAATGACAGAAGTGGCAATGTCAGTGACAACAAATTTCACTTGTGAATTAAAGGGTTTTTTTCTATTTCTTGTCCAGATGGTGTCATAATTGGTATCAAAAAGGAAAATGAGACAAGCTGCTGCTGAAACATTCTTCTTCAAGCAACAGGGGATTAGATCAAAAGTCCCAACATTAACCAGGGAGAAAGGTCCACCTGCAGAGGTATCTCACAAGCAGAATGTGGGGTGCTGGAGGCAAACATACAAAACAATATCCTAGATGTAATTTCTAATCAGTTTGTCTAGTTTTACTCAGTTTGTCCTCAAAGGCAGACATATGGAGAAAGCAGGGGAGGGAAGGAAAACAACTGAAATAGAAAGGATAGATAAAGATTTCTCACCCACATTTCTGTCCATACACCCTAGGCATAGCTGACTAGGTGGAATCATCAGAAATGGCCAACAGATTATCAGTATGGAAATGGAACTTCGTCCTCTGAAGTTCCTCAGAAAAATTCATTCTAAAAGTGGAACATCATGGATTATATCGGTGCTTCCTTTTGTGTGTTCCTTGAGAAATTATTTGCCTCCATGAGGGAGCTGGCAATTAATTCCTTTCATAAGAAAAGCCCTTCTACCCAAGTCAAGTTTTGAACACCAGGAGACATTTTGCAATTGCTGCTGTGATCATTGACAGAGCAGCTGTATTAGCAATATACAAGCCACCTGCAGGAAGCTGTTTACAACAGCAGCTGTGTCTCACTAACAAGGATGAAAACATGCCAGGAACAGATGGGAATGAAACACTAAGACTCAGGTCAAACTAAAAAGGCAGAGCTTGTACCTGTCAACCAGTGCCTGGTAATCGACTATTCTAAATTTAGTAATAGCCAAGGAATAGCAGCATCTTCCTAGATTCTTTGACCTAGTAGGAAAGCATTTTTCCCGGATCATAGAATGTTACTTTAAAGTTACTCCTACAGTAGTGGGTGTCACAAGGAATTAACTTGTCTCTAGACATGTAAGAAAGATGGGTCAGCCTGGAGGAGAAAGCCATAATCCGTTGTCATTGCTCTCAGCTCTGCTGAAGTGGAATGCCTGTAAATTTTACACAGGTCTAGACAGTCATTTTTATGTTCTTACTGTTTGCTAAAATTAGAAAAACTGGTAACAAGATGAAAAATGAGCTTGTATTCCACAGTTGTGTTTGTTTATCATTGCACAGCAAGTACATGTGAAGTTTCTACAGAATACACTGGATCATTAATTATTATTTCAAGACCATATTCTTTTACTTTTTCTAAGAATAATTTCTACCTCGTTTACAATAACATAGAGAGCTAATAAAGGTCCTAAGTGAAAGGAGTCCATTTAAAGACCAACACCCCCCAAAGTATAGACATCTTATTCAGCGGATTTCTCCATTCGCATTGATTAATTTAACCTTCTTTTATTTGCCTTTAAAAAAAACCCACACAAGCATCAGTAGCTTTTGCAGCAAAACATTAACGCTACAAATTTTCAGTACCAAAAGCAACCTGTGATTTACGCTTACAAAGACTGTTCTGTTAGCAGCTATACCCAATATGAAACTCCTTTCTCTGATTTCATTAAGCAGTTGTTAGCTGACTTGTTACTCTACTTTAGTCTATCTAAATGATCAATTGACACACCTAAATACTACAAGGCTGATAAATACAAACATAAGAATGAAACACCATGTTCTATCAATAATTCCTTTTTTAATCACTTTCAATACACTAAAATGAATTGCATGGAAGAAAACTGAAAAGGGAAAAAAACCCCAAACTGTCTTCAGAAAAGAAAGGCATTACTTTTAGTCAAAGGCTTCTCTCAGAGAAGCTGCATTTCCAAGAAACACAAATTCAGAAATTACAGAAACATTATAAACTGATATACTTTGAACAATAAAAATTAGCAGTCTTACTTACGTGAATTTAAATTTATAACTAAGTTACAGCAAATCACTGCACAGTGAAATATTAATCTCCACCACTCAGGAGTAGTGAATTTTCTGAATTATATGAGATATAGCAGTTATTAAACACTTCTCTAAGTCAGAAAACTTGCTTTTTAGCTTGAAGGAATATGTCATCCTATAATTAAAGCAATACACTTGCCCCACATTGTCACACAATAAAAAATGGTACTAAAACCACAAACATACTTCAAAGAAACCCAGATTGACAAAGGATTGTACTGCACCGAGAGCGCTTTGTTCAATGGTGCAACACGAGCACTGAAGCCACTGGATTTCAGAGAGAAAGATACAACTAACGAGCCTCAGAAAAAATGGCCAGAAGCTGATTTTAAGGTGTGACTGACAGCTCTTGGCATACTAAGTTTCACAGCAGAAGAAGAGTAAGACATTGCAAATACTATTTCCTTGGAATTCCCTGAATTCTATTCAATGCAACAATAGAACTCATCAAGGACTTTATAGCAAGTAACTACTTGCACAAATGAGAACATTTCTGAGCATTCCAAGGACTTTAACAAACTCAATTTCTTAAACTCAAACTTAAAATAAGTAGAATAGACAGATCAATTTTGCTCCCTCTGCTACAGTTTCAAAACTATATTCAAAAAAGCATTAAGAATACCAGTATAAGAAAGGGTACTGGCATACCTTAAATACCTTAAAGCATTAATATCTGTGGTATTTGAGAAAGGCCTGACTGTCACTGGTACATGCTGCAAAATATCATACCTCTTGCTTTAATTGCAATTGTGAAACTCCACTGTGTAACAGCATAAAGTTTGTACACAGTGTAATCTGATCTCATAAAAAGGATTGCAAAATAATTTACACCAGAACCTTTCTTAAAAGTAATGTGAAAATAATCACTTCTATGATCTTCATTACAGCAATAGGTATACCACAGTAAATACACATTTCAATTCCAATTTTAAATTATTAAAATTACATTGTAAATAACAATTTAAGTCTACACATAGAAGAATTTTATGAAACTTTATCTGAAAGTATGCCATAAAGAGCAAAACATTTCGAACCATAATTAATGCATGCTCTCACCTTCAGTGGAAGTCTGGAATTCTCAAAGATCTTTGCAATGGCAGATAAAATACCACACATGAGTGCAGAAATCAGCATCATCACTCCAACTGCTGTTAACCAGGACATGCTGCAGAAATAGCATAAACTTTCTGCTGATGTGCATACAATGACATGAACCGCACACAGCATCAGACACATCAAGTAAAACAGCAGAGAGAACAGTGGAGGGGAGAGGGGCACTTCAAATTCTGCCTGGCTGCTCAGAGCTTTTGGAATGCTGAGCAAAAGCAGCAGCAGAACCTGGAAAAAACCAGAAAATTAATACTTAAAGAAATGGAGTTAGCCAAAGCATACAGTGAGAACTCACAGAAAAAAAAAAAATCATAGCATTGTCATCCATGTCACTCTGCTAGTATACATACTTTATTACAAAAATAACCTGTGAAGAACTACGTTGGATTTTTGTCCCCCATAATATATTACCATATGAATAGGAGAATCAAAGATGGTGGTTTAATTTATTAAGGGCTTGGACACACAAGTTACCAGAGTTTAATAAATTTATCATGTGCCTCCTCACCTGTGGTAACTGATGACATGCATGATCTTCACTCCCTGCAAAAGTAGTATCTTTGTCTCCCAGTATCAAAATAGTTCCTGAGCAAACAAATTTGACCCATCATTTGTCACCTGTGGATGCCTAGATTTACATACACATTCTGTCCTGGGCAATTTATCTCACAACAAACATACACAGAGAACCTGCTGAGTTAAGTAGCTTCCCAGATCAGGGGAAGTTCTCACGCTATCACAAAACTGTATGCTGCATTTCAAGCTTATGAGTTATCCCAGTGGGTTTTTTTGTACCTCTCCTTATCTTAACTTGATTTATTGGTTTTACTTTCACTTTGATCTAACCTGCACACAGATCAGGCAGAATTCCAAGTTTCTTCTCTGGTAACTGTAGCAGTGGAGGTGAATAATACCATTAATAATTTCTGCTACCCATGTATAAACGTTTACAAGTAAAGGGAAAATTCAGCCACATGCTAAAATGCTTTGCAAGTGGCACAGATGGAGCTAGGACTACACTGAGCTCAATCAGCTTGTACTAGGCAAAGATAAAAACGAATCAGGATAAAAACAACTACATCAGATGACTGCCAACCTGTAATCTTTCACTGTCACTTGTAAAGACTTCTCCCCCTGCCCCCGCCCGCCCCCCCCCCCCCCCCCCCAAATACAGTGAGGTATAGTACAGTAGACCAAAACAAATTCAATGCATTGCAACAGTCTTCCTTTTTCATACTCAACTTCACACAGTTCACTTGGTTATGAAAATATGAGGTTACACAGTAACAAACTGGCTTAGATCTTATCTTTTAACACAGCACTTACAATTAAAACACAGACAGCACTCATGCTAGGAAAATTATTTCATTGTCGTTAACTAACAATCTAAATTTAGCTCTTTTGAGTAAATGCACTGTTATCAATTCATGTCCCAGATGTATTCTCCTCATCTGAAATACAGGATAAATGGCATTTATAGCACAGTGTAGTTTGAAGTCAGCTGTGAGATTCCCTATTCTTCTTTACTCTGTGAGCACGAAAAACACAAATCAAGACAAAAAGATTTTTGGAAAGCAAGGCAGTTTGAGTACTGCACTGAAGGAAAAAAAATAAATTCCCAGTAGTTTTGCACCAAGTCTTACGGTGCAGCTGAGCAAGCTCTTCTCAACCTAAATTTTCATGGCTAATAGGTGCATGTTTTCTTTTGATGAAGGCACATTGAGTAAAATACCTAAGATTTATTTTGTAAAAAGTGTAAACACCTGCATTCCAGGGGAAAAAAGCAAAAGAAATCAGGTTTCAGGTCCAAAGCAACTGTCAAGAGCTTGAATGCGTAGGTTCCCAAAACAAAAGAACAAAAAAAAACAACCCAAAAAACCCAGAAGGACTTCAACTTTGTGCTGAGCTTTGTCCACCTCCAGATTTGCCATCTGTAGAGCAGGAACAGAACCTACCATCTCATCTACCATGGGTACTGTTGAACTAACTCCTGTGAAGTGGTTAGCAGAGTGATAAACCCCACTGAGCCATCCACCAGAAAGCCATTTCAGATGTAGTTTACACAGAGAACAGTGCACACAACATGAGGCATACAGCCCTGCCAGGACAAAGGAGACTCAAATACTGAACAGATGATCATGTACTCTTATTCATTCCAGGCACTGAACAGGACCAGTGCTACAGTAATTACACAGTCCTGTACAGCACCACACACATGCAAGACTAAATTAAGCTTCTAGTATGTATTTCCATCCTAGGGAACAATGCCTGTCCTTGAAAAAGTTGACACTTGTGTCATCTAAAAGGTCAGTGCAAGCTTCTGTAAATAAAAGTTCAGTATACAGGCATAGTATCCATTGAGCATCTCAAAGCATTACCACAAAGGATACTTCCAGCATTTTGAGAATTGCCCAAAATACCAGTTGCAGAGAGCCACTTAAAATTCCAGACATGGGATATCTTATCCTTATTCCTACAGGAGATATGAAGTGGCAGCCCTGCACCTTACAGCAGATATTTATATCAGGGCTCTACAACTATCAGTACAAAGAACAATTCTTGGAATTGTGAAAATTGCCCACACAAGGTATTGCCTGTTCTGAGCAGCAAGGTTCACTGTTAGACAAAAAGGAACAGGTAGGAACTCACTTGCCAGATTTCTGAGGTTTCTTAAATGCATTAAGGCTACTCAAAAAGTAGAAGGCTAATTAATATGGGACTAATTCAAGCTGCAGCACATCTGCAAATTTATTGTAACTAGTTACACAAAAATGTAAGTAGTGTATATCAAAAGCTCTTTTGAACCATAAGGCCAAGCTATACTTTAAAAAGGATACTAACCTCACCCAAGCAGAAAGTCAGCCAACTCTAAAAGTTCATACTCAGTAATTCTGAAGACCAGTAAGAGTTTACACTAAGTAGTCAAAACCCAGAAACTTTCATGTTTGTGCACTTAGCTTTGTCACAGAAAGACATACTTTCATACCTCCATAATGATCACGGTCCCCACCATCATCGAATACATGTCATATTGTGCCACTTGTTTGCTTAGTGAAGAACTCAGAGTCTTCAGAGCCTCCAAGTATTGCTTCAGGACCTTTTTGCCAAGATTTAAGAGTATTTCTGAATTATTTCCCTCTAAATACAACTTGATCCAATTACCGTGGGACTTTTCTGCTATCTTAAAATGTTCATATCCAGGATCTAAGGAGGGGAAGAAAAAAAAAAAAAAACCCAACAAAACACAAAACACCAGAGATAAGAGGATCCATGAACAAGAAGGATTAATTACAGATGTGATCATGTCTTTATATCTTCCTGTACAGTATTAGCAAAAAAATGCTATGGGGGTTGACACTTTTCATACCTAGAAAGTTACATTACCTTCCTGCAGCAAGACCACAATGAGCCAGTTACTCAGAATAAAAACAACTAATCCCTAACCAGATAAAATGTTAAGACCTCTAATGGTAACAAATGTAATAAAGCATCCATTTACTCTTACAAAAGGTTTCCAGGAAAAAACTATCTAAATGCTTTAAATCCTGAAAAAAGTCCTGTTTTACACTGGAGCCACTCATTGTCCAGGCCATACTGTACAAGCTGAGGGGGAAATGATCAAATAGCTGATCCCTGGAGGAAACACCAAAGGGGACACACACACCATATCAGGGACCTCCATTTCGCTGCAGAGCTAGCAAGAGTCAGTTGGCAATGTGAAGTCCAACACACAGAATGCAAGATTTTGAAGGAGCACTAGAAAAGTCAACAGCTGAAGCACACAGTCTGGCTTCAGACACATGGACTATGAAGCTGGTGCAAAGCAATCCTCAGTGGTGAAACTTGGTAACTGTGCTATAATAAGGAAGGCCCACAGCCTAGCCAGATTAAAAACCGAGAAAATCTGATGCTGCGACCAACGTATGGAAGCAAGCCTCTTTGTGACAGAAGTTGATTTCATGATGGCCTATCTACATCTAAAAAACATTCTGACCTGAAGAAAAATAAAAAATAAACCAAAACTGAACAATAAATCAAGAAAAACCCAGAAAAAAACCCAACCTCCAGGACACATATTTGTTTTCTGTATGTAGGTAATATTTTCTTGTATAAATGTAGTTCCGATTAAGTCTTCTGATAAATCTATGTGCAAACAGGACTGCAGGTGAACACTGACAACATATATGAAGACTGTGGTCTGCTTTCAGAATTAGGGATGAGAGCAAGACTAGCATTACACTATGTCCCTGAAGGAAGTAATTTTAAATCAATAACTGAACTGTGCAGGTTCGGGTTTTAATATGAGCATCCTTTTTAATATAGGTACAGAGATATTACAGTTTCTTTGCTTTCTCTCTTATACTCTAGAAATACATCTGTATTATTCTGTTCTCTCTAAATTTATTTTAAAAGCTTGAGGACAACAGGAGACAGACTAAAAAAGCAAACAACCAAATCCTACATTAGAGAAGTCCTTTAAGTACAGTGGCAGTAGCTTTTCTCCTACATGTATTTCCCCTAACTAGTTATTCCACAGAATCCTTACTCTACACCACCTGTGCTGGTTCATACATGCCAAAGGGTAGGTGTGGAGAGACAACAGTTCAAATCAACTCAAAGAACATACGGAAGTAGTCTACTATTTTATTCTCCTGTCAAATACCATTGATTTTCATCATCAACTTTCCCATTACAAAACATTTACACAAAAAGCTGCAGCACAAAAGCTGAGTCTTGATAGCCTTTTTTCTTCCCAAAGACATATTCAGCAGTGTCAATAAACACATTCTGAAGGTGAAAACAGAAGAGCATAATTTTGTTCACACATGGAAAAAAATGTGAACACTCACTACAAGCACAAAGGTAAAAAAAATATAAAGAATTTCTGCCAAAATTATTATCGTGGGTCCTACGTGCACCTGCATTCTATTCATTTCATATAAGTTTGGTTTCAAGAGAGTTTATTTACAATAGAACAATTAGGTCAGTTTCTGTGTTTTACTGTAAAAGTGGAAAATGGTGGTGTTCCTGAAAGCACTTAAGACATGTCTTCACCCTTTATAGGTGCATCACCCCATACTCCAACATGCCATATATTTAAAATACTAGTCACCAAGCATAGTACGCAATCACAGCATAAATTCAGTCAAAAACACAAGAAAACCAAGAGCATAAATTTCAGAAATCTGTATTGTTATGTTATGTGTGAACATTCACATATATCTGTATTTTTTGGAAAAAATAAATGCTTAGTTTCACTTCACATTAATAATCCTTACTATTTCCCTATGATTTCTCTTGAAAGGGCACAACTTAAGGGCAAAACAGCCAATTTGGAAATTTTTATATAAGGAGCCTATCGTTATCTTCCCATGTTGCAATCCTTAGTTAAGAGTAGAGGAAAACATTTGCTGTACACTTTCAGACAACAAGGAATAAAGCAATAACTGAAGTAAATTCAGTGTCACAAAGACTTAAGTCACAGCTGATTTTTACTCCTAGTAGATCAACAGTATATCAGACCTGGAAAAAACATACCATGTTCTTTGTTAAGCCTTTTTTAGCAAAAGTACATTATTAAATCCAGAAACATTTTTAATTTTATTTCAGGTGAATGAAGAGGAATAAATTATTTCTATTCAAGATTCTTGTACACTTATGAAAGAGTTGTGCTTACCATTTGTAAGCCCCTTATCACTACAAGACACTTTGTGATCTACTATAGGCTGAATTCAGAGTGAGAATCTTAGAAAGTAACATTTCACTCAGAATGTCCAGTCTGGTCTCCCAAGGCTTCTAACAGACTCCAAAGTATGTTGATCCTGCTGTGCAGGAGGCTTGCAGGTATCTGCTAGAAAGTACAATTCAGTCAGCAGAAGACACTTGTATACCAGTGGGCATGGAGACTTCCCATTTCCCTACTGTAGCTCTTTGAACAGTGAATTCCCTAAAAAATTCTTCTTCCAGTATATTTGAAATAAAAGTTAAATATTCATACTTTTGAGGAAATCCAGAAAGGATTGTCTAAAATGAGCTTTAATCAAACTGAGATTTGACATGACACTATTTCATTAAACAGAACATTGAAATGAGTTCAAGATATATTTTGAAAGCTAAATAAATTCTCTCCACATCTTCCACTCCTGTTCTGCTCCCTTTTCATGCTTTTTGCCCAGTCTCCCTCTTCACTCTTTTTAGCATTTTTATTTCATCGTCATCTACCTCCTTCCATGCTACTGCCCACCAAATCCATCCTGTCAATGTTACGAAAAATGTTTGTTTTAGTCAAACCCAGGTTTATATCTCTGATACATATTAAGTGAAAGAGTTAAAGATCCTGAAGAAAGAAATAAAGGACTGCAGTTATTTCCTTTGAGAACCCAAAGATACAAGTTCAATGGCACATTTGTATGCAATAAGCATAAAACGAGAAGGGTCATAGACTCTGGGTTGTTGGAGAAGCATTTTGGTAACTGGAGAGTAACATTTTCAAGTCACTCCTGCATGGGATACTTGTAAGTTAAACTTGAAGCAAAATCCAAAGCAAGCTTACAGAGTTACAGGTTTCCCAAAGCACTAGCAATGGTTTACTTGAGTAGTATTACATGAGCAATTTCTGCTTCAGCCTCCCTCTAATGTTATCACAAGCAAATGGCTATGCCTCCCAAGCATCTGCTCAATAACAATTTTACTTAGTTCCAGTCACAGGCAGCAATCATTTTAAAAAGAAATTGTAACTGTGAGAAAAGAACAGATAATGTAGAAGTGACTTCTCCAGTTTCAATGTATAAAACTCCTGGTAACAATCAAATTACTTCAATCAACAGATGCATCTAATACAAGTTCAGGATTAGTCCCAAACTGAAAAGTGGACACTCATTTTAGTAACAATATCCAGCTTGCTCTCAAGTGTGACTCCTCATTCCACTGTGAAGTGTCTTTCAAAGAAACACTACTAGCCCATCATTCAGATGCATGTTCAGAAGTTCAGAACATAAGGAAAGCATTGCTAGATAACTACAGCTGCCTACCTTACACTAAGGTATGAACTTGCTGAGAAACCCAAAGTGTGTTCCTAGATGCTTTGCCTAGGTACTTTTCAGCTTCATTTTTGCCAGCTCTTTCTATTCTCCTTTTCCAGACTTTTTTCAGTTGCATGTTTGTCTCTATCAAAAAACCCAAAAACCTTATGTCTCATGTTAGCATTTATTAGTATGTTTCAAAAAGTCATTCTCAAAATAATCAAGCCTTTTATTCCAAGATTCTCATTTAAAATTGAATTTACCTCAAGACAGGTTTAACTATGAAGATTCCTTTGAACCTCAATAAATCAAAACCTGAGTCCCATGAAATGCTCTACCACCTCTTGGTTTGAAAATGCATGTTTGTATGAACGAACATTGTGGGGAGGGGAAGTGGCAAGAGAAAAAAACATTACCAAGCTGCCTCCAATCTGCTCTTTATTAACAGATATACTTAAGCCACACTTGAAGGGGAAGGTATTTTTGTGTACTGTTCTGGTTTGTTCTTAACTTTGGAGTTGCTGAATCTAGGGAACTCCATAGCTGCTTCACATTAACAGCATGTAAAGGTCATTCTGCCTTCCCATCTGACTGTGATTCATCTCAATTGACTTCACCTTTTCGTATTAAAAAGGAAACAAACATTGCACCAAAAATGAATGTATGCATTATGCCATAACTTAAAATGCATGAATCTTTTCTTATTGTGACTTAACCACTATATTCAAGCTACTAATGCCTGGTGCCCTACCTCTGTGCTGCAAATACTCTCCACAGGAATTCCACGTTTTCCCCTTCAGAAGAACCTACTGGTTTTGAGTGGAAGAGTTGAAAATAATAATTGAAAAATAAGCATCAAGACTTAGGCTATCCCTGCAAGTACCCTTCACTTTAAATTGAAGACCAGTCATAGGGGGTTGTCTTAGCATTCAACTGAAATGTTATCATCCACCAGTTGTTACTAGCTGAGAATCTGCATTGAAAAGCTTGAATCTGCAGCAGCAAATGTGAGTGAGATTTGGGGTTATCTAATTGGGTTATCTTCTGGGGGCTTCTTTCCCTCAAAAAACCTGGCAGCACACATTTTCTGTGGAATTCAGAAATGGTACGGCCCAAAGACTTGCCAGCACAACTCTGATGAATGCCCAGATGGTCCACAAATAAAAAACAAAGGCTCAGAGCAGGGTGAGATACACAGATTGCTCAGAACTGTGTCCAGTCAGGTCTTGAATGTGTCCAGGTATGGAGACTCCACAGCCTCTCTGGGCAACTCATTGCAGTGCTTGACAACACTTACATAAAAAAAGTTTTACTTCATTTTAAAAAAAAAAACTGTATATCATTTTCTGCCCACTGCCTCCTGTCTATTCACTAGGCACCACCAAGGAGACCCTGGTTCAATTTTCTTTATTCTGTCCCATCACATATTACCTACACTGTTAAGATCCCTGCTGCATCTTTGCTATCCAGGCTGAACAGTCCTAGAACTCTCAGTCAAGAATCCTGTATAACAGACATTCCAATCTCTTCCTCACCTTAATGGTCATTCACTGCACTCACTACAATATACCCATGCCTTTCTTTTACTGGGGAGCCCAGAATTGGACCCAGGATCCCAGATGTGGTCTCACCACAGATGAGGTAAGAGGAAGGATTGACCTGCTGATAACTGTCCTAACGCAGCCTTGGATGCTGTGAGCCTTCCTTCCACAAGGATGCACTACTGGCTGATGTTCAACTTGATATCCCCAAGAAGGCCTTGTCCTTCTCCACCAAGTGCTTTCCAGCCAGTCAGCACCCAATCTGCACTGGTGCATGGGATTATTTCTTCCCAGGTGTAGTATTCAGCATTTCCATTTGCTGAATCTAAAAAGGTTCCTGTCATCCCATTCCTCCAGCCTGTTGAGGTGCCTCTGGATGGCAGCAGACCCACCTACTGGATCAGCCACTCCTCCCAGATTTGTGTTGTGTGCAGACTTGCCGAGGGGGCACTGTGCCCCATTGTCCAGGTCATTGATGAAGATGTTAAAACAGTATTAGTCTGTGTCAAGCCCTGGGGTTGATCACTGTTGACTGGCCTCCAGGAAGACTTTATCCTGCTGACCACAACCATATGAGCCCAGCAGACGAGCCACTTTTCAGTCCACCTCACTGTTCAGTTATTTAGCCTGAACTGTAACAGAATGGCTGAAGCATCGTATCAGTGCCATGGATGGTGCACATGGGGCTTCCTCAAATTGTCTGAAGACCTACTAATTCTTCCAATCAGATTGTCTGTAGCAGACACCCATAACAATATTGCCCATGCTGGTCTGTCCACTAAACCCTGAAGTTCTCAACTGTTTCATCATCCACCCCCAGGCAGAGCTCCAGGCGCTGCCACTGTTCTCTCACGTAAAGGAGAACTCTCCCTCCTTACCTTCCAAACTTGCAATCATGGAATCACAGAATAGTTCAGGAAGGGAAGGTGCCTTTAACAATCATCTAGTCCACCCCTGCTGCCATGGGCAGGGACAGCTTTCACTAGATCACCACTTGTTACTGGTTTCCACTTGGACATTGAGCCACTGACTATAACTCTTTGGACGCTACCATCCAGCCAATTTCTTATTTATCTGAGTTCATTTGTCAAACCTGTATCTCTATAATACAACAGCAAGAATGCTGGGGGAGGACATATCAAAGGCCTTACAGAAGTCTAGGGAAATGACATCTGTTGCTCTTCTCTTGTCCACTGATGCAGTTAATCCATCATAGAAGGCGATTAGTCAGGCACAATTTGCCCTTGGTGAAGCAATGTTAGCTATCTCCAGTCACCTCCCTGTCTTCTATGTGTTTTGACATGTCTTCCAGAAGGATCTGTTCCATGATCTTGCCAGACACAGAGGTGAGGCTGTAGTGAGAGGTCAGTAGCTCCCAGGGTCCTCCTTTTTACCCTTTCATAAAACAGGCATCCCTTCTTGAAGATGAATCTGACTACTGAATGTAGTGACTTCTTTGCAAGATAATCCCTTTCCTATAGTGCAATAGGTGGGATGGCATTCATTTTCACTTAGAAGCCACCCAAAATAAAGGGCCATTCATGCATGCTTTTAAACTATGCAACATTATAGTCACTGAGTGACATTTTCTTTAGTATTCCTAGGGCCTGAAGTATCCACATCAATCAAACAACACTAAACAAACAGCACTTCGCTTTTCCCTGCCAATCTTAATTGTCCTAACCAAAATGTTAAGCTACATCCCTGCACTTCTACGATACTCTATGGAAAACAAGACCCTCTAAGAAGTTCACAGCAACAGAGACGCTTTAAGACTCTGCAGAAAAAGCTACCATGACTTGTATCTAGTTACATGTTACTGAGACTTTCCATTACTGAAAGGAGAGAAGCTCATCACAGACATTTTGCCCCCCAACCCCTTTCCAGTACAGTAGTGACTCTAATAGCAGTTTGCAGTCACGAGCAAGTAGCATAAAAATTTTTCACATTTCATTTCTCAGATGAAAGCTACAAGTTGAAATTAAGCTGGTTTTGGACAAAAATAAAATGAAAGCGAAGGTGTAAACCAGAAGCTGGTAGAAACTTCAGTCTGTTTTGCCAGTATTTGCAGAAATACTGTCAGACGGAGCTCTGTGCTGGAATTTTCAGTAACACAGCCATATCCTGTAACCACCAACAGGGCAAGTTTCCTCACTTGATACAAATGGGCTGAGGAAATCTGTGCAGAAAAAAATATCAGGATAGGTGGAGCATGGATACTGCTATTGATACATTGCTACCATAAGCGGCACTTCTTTTGGCAGGCCTCCTAGACAGGATTTTATTATGATTACAAGCCATGATGTTGAAAGATAATTAATTCTTGAACTACAATGATCATCTTGCTAAACTTTATGTTAGCTCCTTTAATTATTCATAGCTGTAACACAGCTCTGCATTCTCATCCAGTTATTGTAACGATTCAACAGACTACAAATCAAGTGACAAGGACTTCAAGCTTCACAGTTTAAGACAGCACCTTTTAAAGTCCATGGTAAAATGCTCTCCTTCATTCTCTATTTTTTTCACATAATTGTCATATTAACTTGCTTACCTATATTGCAGTTTTATCATGGTTCCTAATGAAATACTACATTTTGCTAGGTTTGGTTCATGTTTTCCACCTGTTTTTTATTCCTTCCTCCAAATACACACACATATCTATGCACAAGTGTATTTTTAATAAGCAGCTTTGCAGTTCTCCAGGTTCCCTCTCCAAGCAGATTCATACATAAGAATAAAATAAAAAGATAACTCACCCTTAATTATTTCCCAGTTTTACTTCAAGCATCTTTTTATTTATCCTAAAAAATTCACTCCATTATGCTATTCCTGTAAATACCTCAGATTCAGTGCCCTATGTAGAATAACTCACAAATGGCAGATATGAAACCACTGAGACTAGCAATTCTACCTTAATCTTCCTCTTTCATCACTATTTCTCCTCTTTTGACCACTAGGTGCAGTAGTGGTCATTAAAAAGAATTTAGAGGCAGCACCGGAGCATGTTACAGTAAAGACTGAATGCAGTATCATTTCTCTGAACACTGCTTTTAACTGAATAGCTAATCTGCATGCCATGCTATACTGTTGAACCTAAATGCCCAAACAGTGTTATAAACAATCTCCTTTTGTATACATAACTTTTTTTTTTTGTAGCTGATTTACCTTTTTCGTATGCAGGTGTATTCTCTTGCAGCAGTCTGCTAAGCTGGAACCCATTCAAGTGCACAAAACGCAGTTGTTCTCTCATTGTCTTGCCTCCCACAACTGGCAATATAAGGTTCCCAACACTGTTTCTTGAAATTGGTAGACCAAGACCTACTGCCAATGTGCTAGCTAAATCAGTTTGTTGCACAAGTCCAGGCGGGGTTAGAGGACCTAGAAGCAAAAAAAAAAAAAAAAAAAAAAAAGGAAAAGAAAAAAAAAGAGGGGAAAAAAGTATTCCAATAACAGGCCCATTTATTTCTCCAAAGACAGCAGGCATGTTTTTAGGTTCAAAATTTTTTTGGTGTTAGATCATCTATTTCAAGTGATTTACAGCCCTGAGCAATCTTTTTCAGCTGCTGTCCTCTGCTGTTGTAAAACCAAAATTTATTCCATTCTCAGAATGTTATACAAGTAAGAAAAGAGATGGTCCAGATCACCTTAATATCAAGTTGCAGCCTATTTCCTAAGAGGGTTTGATAACTTTTACATTAGAAAGAACAGTAAGCACTACAGTAGCCTAATTTAATGCATAAACTAAGACAGAGAATCTAAAATAATGCTGACAGCATTCTAGATGCTTTTTGATATAATGACAACAGCTCAAGATTTAATTAATATCAGGTTGCTAGGGAAACAGAATTAGAGGTCAGGTAAAGAATCCTGAGGCTAAAATTCATGGCTCCATGCAGGAAAACCCAGTGATTTTTAAAGGGTTCTGTGCAGGATCCCATAACCTTACTGCAGTCATCAGGATTAGCCTTCAGTCCCACAGAATGAGGGAATGGAATCCCACATGCGTGGATTATTTCACTAACATAAGTAACCTTTTGTTTAAGATTGTCTTGCCAATTGTCTCTTTGTGTGCTCTGCTAGTTACATAACAGTGTTTTTCTATTACACTTTTACTTCCTTTTCTTTGTAACTCCAGGCATTGAGTGTTTTGATTTAAGTACACAATTCTATACAGTCTTCATTGCTCTCAAGGCTCCCTTTAAGAGCATTAGAACTTCTCTCATTTCTCATCTAGCCCTGATTAATCCCATACTTGTACAGAATGCCATCTATAATCCCCTAAAGCCTCTTTGCATGAGTGCCTGTATGTCAGCAGTTTTTAGATCTCATCTTTAAAGGAAAGTTCTTAACTGGTTAAAAAACCACAAACTACAAAATGCATTTAGCCAATCATGTGTGACACATCTCTGTAAAAAGGCTACACAAGCAATACTCTGACAGCATACTAAATGCAAAAGCCCACAGAATTACTATTTTGAGGTCTACCAAATTAACCACAGTACATTTTGTTTACAGTAGGACCATAAGGACCAGTCACTAGAATTCTGATTACCGCAGCAATAAGAAGCAAGCTGCTGGATATTTACATGGGCATCATTAGAAATCACAAACTGGATCCCAAAAGACAGGTGCACATACTGTAAAAACTGCATCTTCAGTTTAAACCAAACAGAAACTAACCCTAACAAACAGCAGTTTGCATTTACAGAATCTACATTCATGTAGCCTGGTTGTCAACACATAGAGGTGAAATCTATAAAGCAAAAACTTACCAGTGAGCTTTGGTCAGCTCTTGACTTTGTTTTGTTTTTATATCTGAAGAGTTCAATCACTCCTCAAGCAATGCTTTCTATTGCAGCTGTATAAGAGCTTTATAAATGAGACAGATAAATGTACTTCCACTGTGCTGCAGGAACCTTCAGCAAGATAAATAAGGCAAGGTTCTGCAAACAGGCTTTAAAAGCAAGGAAATCAGATGGAAATGAGCAAGAGGCAGAATGAAAGGCAGAGGGAAGTATTATTTTGAAGAAAATACTCTTGGTACAACTACATTTCACCAATTTGGTCAGTCAAGGAGTTATTTAAGCAAGACTCTACAAAGTAGACTAAACATCTCTACCACACCACTCCCTTCTTGCCTTTTACCTTAACTTCTACTACACAAGCAGAAAATGAGTTTCAGAAACAGATAAACTCACATCACTGACTTAAAATTAACTGCCTGGCCAATACAGTAAATACACTCATGCTCTATATTCTTCCCTTAACACTTAGCAATCAACAGTCCTATTTTCACTGTTGTCATCTCTCACCCTTTCACAAGAGAAATTCTTCCTCTTTCCCGTTACTCTCAGCATGAGAAACTGTAATTTGTTCCTCTATCCTGGCTGTCTTACAGGGAAGAACAGAGGCCAGGGTAATATTCTGGCCAAGAAAGACAAAACTTAAAATTCACTTCAAATAGGGTTTTACTTCTAATCCTATTCATTTACCAGTATCCCAGGATCCTGACAACATATCTCATTAGCTCTCAACACTCAAGGAGGACAGGGCTGCAAAATGTTATCGTCTGAGAAATACCCAGTTTTCCCAGTGGTTACAAAGCTTAAGTCATGGATTCACCATAACACAAATACGAACTCTGGCTAAAACCAGAGTTTTAGGTCACACACAAGAATGCGCCTTGCCAGATATCTGCAGAACAAACCAAAGTACTTTTCAGGAAAAATTCCAGAGCTAATATAATTTAGAGATGGCAATGTATTCTACAAAGTCAAGCTTCTTTGACCCTTACCACTTCTCTTTTCAAAAGCAGAGCTGATAAACAGCAGTGGTGTGTGCACTTCTCCTTCTGAAGAACCACCATGACTACCTGTTTCAGACATCCCATGATCCCCACAAACAACTAGCAAATTGGGCAGAGAAGCTTCTTCCTGCAAGTCACAGAAATTTAAGTTACTGTACAAACAAAATGCATATACATAATGCTTCACGATCATTATCATTTTCACACTTGAATATTTCTCAGAGTAAACTCCATTTTTTAAATCGGCTCACAACACATGGGGCAGATTACAAGAGATGTCTGCAACTAGTGTTATGCAGTAATGTTTAACAGTTAAGGCACACATTAAGTACTTAACATACTTTTCAATGTTACAAAAAACATAAAAATGCTTTAAAAAAAAAACACCCTCATTTACAGAGTCACAAGAAACTGACTGAAGGATTAAATAAAGGTCATCATACTGTGGGAAGAAAATCAGGAGTCCAGTAGCAGCAGAATTACCAGAGAAGTAATCCCCTCTCCACTTCTTCAGCTTCACTTAGTTATTAATACAATATAAATGCTAATTTATGAGTATTGTAAATATTAATATAATAAACATTTAATATTAAAATATGATCCTATTTCTAATAGTTTCTAGTCTCTCAAGTGCTTTTGGGGTAGAAATCTAACATGACTGATGTCAAATGACGTTTATTTTTCTGAAGAAAGAGAAACAAGCATAAGTGAGGCCTGTCCAACAATTTTGAGCTAACAAATCAGAGATGGCAGAGAATGAGTATTGTCATTCCATAACAAAGCAGCTTTTTGCCATCTCTAGTTATTACCAGTACCTGTTGTATCCAAAAGTTTTTTTTTTATTTCTGTATTCTAAAACTGAGATAATGGCTTGTATATAGTTGGCAAAAGCAAAAAAAGAGTTGTGGCAAAACCACTGCATTGTTAATGAGATTATAACTTCCACAAGCAGGATTTAACCTCTATTTTCATTTAAAAAATGTATTGATCTAAAAATACTATTTAAATTTCATAGGTAGCTATTCTGAACTGCAGTTGCCAAAAACAAACAAGAAAAAAGCTTCAGGTCACTTGGAATATAGGACTTTATATTTCAACATCCAGACTATTTAGATCAGTGACAACCTATATTTCCAAATCTAAAAACAGATTTGGATTTAGTAAGAAAAACTGCTTTCTACAACCATCATTTCCATTTGAATCTTTTTGATATCTAAGAATTAAGTATGCCTCCACAATTGTAGAAATCAGAGCCATTGGCTATACATGTTCATTATTCCCTCTGCTGAATTTCATTAATAAAAAGTACACCAACCACCATTTTAATTCTTAAAGAGAATTTTGGCACGCATTCCTCTCCTCTTCCTGCACACCAAGGGGGAGTTATTTTCCACAGCTGTTCAGAAGAGACTTAACAGATGTTATTAAGGTCAGCTGGTAAATCCTTAAAAATGGTACACAATACTGTTAACTGGGGAATGGCTTGGAAGGAAAAGAACAGAGTATCTGCTTTGGTCTAGGAGTAAACAAGATATCACCCACAAACAAGCAAGCATTTTAAAGTATTGGTCTACAACTAACAGACATAGATCCAAGAAGGAGCTATATTACCTTTGAAAGAAGAGAAATATGAATCTTCTTCAGTATGTTATCCATTTCACGAAGTTTTGGTCCCACTAATGGGCTGTTTGGCCCAGTCATATGTCCAATATGGTCCAACCCCAGGTAATGTAGTATTAGGAGATCCCAGTCTTCTCTCTTTAACACTCTATCCAAATGCCTGGTAACATTATCATCAACCTCAGAAATAAGGAAAATGGTTAAAAGATAAAAATTATTTCCCTCTTGTAACAAACATAGAAAAATTAGATCACGCTACTCATGAAAATTCTGAAGAAGCTGATGAGAATTGCAGTCACTCACAATATCAACAAGAAGCTAAAAAAAAAAAAAGAAACCACAACCCACAACAGAAAAAAACCCCCACCTGAAACTCAGATTGAGTAGTTCAATGCCAGGCAGTCAAAAAACCTGTCTTACAAAACAGATTCTTCACCTCATTTCACTCTTTTCTGGTTATGAGGCATCAGATTACATACAAACAGAGAAAATGGGTTGCCACGCTTCCACAGATACTTTTAAAAAAATGTTTCGAGCAATTTTCAGTCACTTTCACACTCCCGATTTATCACTTCACAAGAAATAGGTACAGGGAAAAGCCTCTCTTTGGTGCTTGGAAGCACAGAGGAAAAAAAACCACCACTGCTCTTTCAACTCAGTTTTTTGCTACTGTGCAAACACAAAAAGATTGTACTTGCTGTAAGAAAAAGAACTGATGACATAGCAAGAAAGAAAAATTATTCGAAAAGTGCTATTTGGGGCCTAACTCACATTTTCTCCTACTTAAGTTCACAACCTATTTTTAGTTGCATATATTTCTTCCAAGATACAAAAAATCCTTACAAAATTTCACAAGTAATGCTGCTTTGTTGACTCCAGATAATAACTACCTAAAAAAACTATAAAAAGCTTTCCATTTAATGGACTATATTCAGAAAGCACAAAGGCTCATAAGGAGCTTGAGAGCCACATAACTGCAGCCCCAGCAGCATGTTTGCACTTTTCCACTCCATGCTGAAGCTTCTGCAAGTCTTATTAAAGTAACCAATTAAAAGTATCTTCCAATTCACATGTTAGACCTAACTTCCTTAAACATGAAAATAAACCACAACAGTAGCAGCAGGTCAATGGCCTGAGGTTTTACAAACAATAAAAGTTCAAAATATGAATTAAAATTGCCAAACCATTTACTTTAAATTGTGAAAATTCTTATTGTAGGCACACTAAAAAATAATTTACTTTTTATGCTTCCTCTTTGATAACATACTGAAACACTACTCATACTGCAACTACAAAAGCGATTCGATACTATAGAATGTATGCCTCTAAGAGGCCAAGATTATATACTCATGGCCCTTTTAAAGATGGCACACACTTACATAAATAGCAAACTGGAAACATGGATAGTGGAAGTTTTAAACAAAGCAAGTTGTCTAACTTACTACCACAAGTCTTTTGAGAATATTGTATGTTTAGAAAACCCACACAATAACACACTGCTTGTTACTGTATCATCCAAACACTTCCTACAGCGTATGCATGAGGATAGAAATGCTTAGCTTCCACATTGTCAATACTAAAAACACATATAAATCCAATTTCTGTTTAATTACCAGGTTCGTGTTTCAGAACAAGAATACTTTTACTCATTTGTTCTTAGAAGTTGCCACAATGTGTTTGTGTGTAAATAACTCAGATTATTTAACTTCAGATTACACAAAGCCTCTCACCTCTGTAAAGTCTGACACAAAAAAGGATGTTGTTCCATCATGTTCCACAAAATGCTTTGGAAACAATTTAACCCAAGTATCATCACCATAAAAAATTATTCTTTTTCCAGTTGTTTTTGCCTGCCATATCAGATTGTCATCCAACAAGGCTGGAGAATTGAGGTTCACAATAACATCGATGAAGCCAGGTATGCTACCCGTCATCAAAGCCTACATAAAGCAAGAAAAGAAAAGAGACATATTAACAGAAACAAAAAAGTTTCCAGTAGTCAGAAGACAGTATTAGTGTAAGAGGAAGTAATGAAACAGCAGAGAAATTACACTTTCAATAAAGAAATATAATAAAGTAAAAGAACACGTGAGCTGCCATGTCATACTGCATCATCTGCCACAACACAGTGCTAGCTGATGTCAGAGAGAATAAGTGCTTTGCAGAAAGCTAAAAATAATGTTTTCTTAATTAGTGGACAGCAAAACGACTTTGTATGCAAGTTGAAATTTGCTTCATTTACTGGTCATTAAATCAGAATGGTTTGGGTTGGAAGGGACCTTAAAGACCATCTAGTTCCAACCCCCCTGCCATGCGCAGGGACACCTTCCACTAGACCAGGTTGCTCAAAGCTCCACCCAGCCTGGCCTCCAACACTCCCAGGGATGGGGCATCCACAGCTTCTCTGGGCAACCTGTTCCAGTGTCTTGCCACCTTCACAGTAAAGAATTTCTTCCTAGTATCTAACCTAACCTACATTTACTCACTTTCAGTTTAAAGCCATTACTCCTTGTCCTAACACTACAAGCACTTGTGAAAAGCCTCCCTCCAGCTTTCTTGTAGGCGCCCTTTAGATACTGGAAGGCTGCTATAAGGTCTCCCTGGAGCCTCTCTTCTCAAAGCTGACAACACCAACCCTCTCAGCCTTGACTTTGTAGGAGAGGTGCTCCAGCCCTCTGATCATCTTTCATGGCTCTCCTTTGGACTCACTCCAACAGGTCCATGTCCTTCTTATGTTGAGGGCCCCAGAACTGAATACACTGCTCCAGGTGGGGTCTCACAACAGCTGATTAGAGGGGAAGAATCACTTCCCTCAGCCTGCTGGTCATGCTTCTTTTGATGCAGCCCAGGATACAGCTGGCTTTCTGGGCTGCAAGCGCATATTTCTGGGTCACGTCAAGCTTCTCATCTACCAACACTCCCAAGTCCTTCTCCTCAGGGCTACTTTCAATCCATTCTCTGCCCAATCTGTACTTCTGCTTGCAATTGCCCCAACCCAGGCACAGGACCTTGCACTTGGCCTTGATGAACTTCATGAGGTCTGCATGGGCCCACCTCTCAAGCCTGTCAGGGTCCCTCTGGATGGCATCCCTTCCCTCCAGTGTGTCAACCACACCACACAGCTTGGTGCTGTCTGAAAACTTGCCAAGGGTGCCCTCAATCTCACTGTCCATGTCACCAGCAAAGACATGAAACAGCACCGGTCCCAGTACCAACCCCTGAGGAACACCAGTCATCACTGGCCTCTACCTGGACACTGAGCCGTTGACCACAACTCTTCCGAGTGTAACCCATCCAGCCAACTCCTTATCTACCAAGTAGTCCATCCATCAAATCCATGTCTCTCCCATTTAGAGACAAGGATGTCATGTAGGACAGTGTCAAATGCTTTGCACAAGTCCAGGCAGATGACAGCAATTGCTCTTCCTTCATCCGTCAACACCATAACACTGTCACAGAAGGCCACCAAATTTGTCAGGCATGATTTGCCGTTAGTGAAGCCATGTTGGCTGTCACCAACCACCTCATTCTTTTCCATGTGTCTTAGCACAGTTTCCAGGAGGACCTGCTCCATGATCTTGCCGGGCACAGAGGTGAGACTGTGCTGGTCTGTAGTTCCCTAGGTCCTTATTTCCTTATCTCCCTTATTTCCCCTTTTCCAGTCAGTGGGAACTTCATCAGACTACCACCTCTTCTCAAATACAATGGATAGTGGCTTAGCCACTTCATCTGCCAGTTCCCTCAGGACCCATGGATGCATCTCATCAGATCCCACGGACTTGTGCTCACTCCCTCAGCTTCTGCTTCTTCAGTGCAAGAAATATCACTCAGATCCACCACTGAGAAGCCTGCCTGATCAAGTATTTTGATGACACAGCCACAATTCATCTTTTAGTTACCTGGAACTAGGCACAATTTTCTTAAGCTCTGCAAGAACATCCCTATGACAAAACAGATTTACACAAAACCGGACTTCGTATCAGAAGTTACAAGAACACAGGTAAATACCAACAAAAAAGTTCTTGGAGAGAAGACGACTGAAAAGTTTAATGCCTGAGAGGCTACTGCCTTCCCATCATTACAAATAAAAAAATTATGTCAATCATTTCATAAGCACTAGAGCCTTAACTGCCCTTAACTGATTCTCACAGACCTTCCTACCACAGAGCTACCAAATAAAAGAATAAAACGAGGCAAAGTGATTTAAGTGGAAGGTGCCACCTCTTCCTCTTACTCAGCCTCTCTACTCTCCTTTGTTCCCTGACCTGATGTTTCTTGCAGGAAGCACCTCTGGGCCATGGCAAATCAGGACTGTCACATGCTCTACTACAGCAAAGCAAGTTTCAGCCCAAATTTCAGTAACATGGCAAACCTGCCCTTCATGTCAACTCTGAGCATATGAAACAACACAGCCTTCAAAACTTTCTCAATGGAACAACCCTAAGTAGAAAAAAAAACCCACTTACCTTAATTCGAGGCATTGTCACAGTGGGTGGCTTCGCTTCAGCAATGAAACTGTAGGATGTCCCTTTCTCAACAACTTGTGTAGTATATGGCATGAACTGTTTACCCTTGGATCCAAACACAAAGTCATCTCTCAAAGCATCTATCAGCACGAGGACAACTTTTTTGAAAAGCGGTGGTGGAATTTTGGTCCAGTTAGAAACCATTCCTAAACAACAACAAAACAAGGGTATATAAAAGTCATCAGCAAATTTTAACAATGTTAGACAGAAGTTGAAGGACAATATCACAGAAATAAGTACTTCCAACTTCTTTATTAAATTTACATTCAGAAGCGAGAAGTTGCAAACAACAGCAAACACAAGAAGTAATCAGAGGAAGCTGAGTTTTCAGGCCATCCAGTACAGGAATGACATGACAACTACAACAAAAAGTCCAATACAGCTTGTAGGGTGGAAGACAAAATGTGAATGGAATGCACGATGTGCAATTGGAAGAAATAAGGAAAAGCTGCAAAATTGAGAATGTTCAAAGGAATAAGAAATGATAGCTGCTACCTTCTCTCTGTTTAATTTAGTAAAGCTGAACTACATATAACCAACAGACAACTTGTGTTAGAAAAAAGATGCAGCATTCACCTGTGCTAATACCCAATTTTGCACATCAGAAGGTATGTCAAGCAATGCCTCTCAATCAAATCCCACCAAGAGAGAACAGGAAAATTACCAAGAAACAGACGGTTTCACTGAAACATGAAGGGAAAAGATTTGTGTACACTTGCAGCCTTCAAGGTAGAAGGCTGTATGTCTGGATAGTTCGGTGACGGCAGCTGCAGGGCCAGAATCCAATTCCAAAATCCCCTGAACATGCTACATGGGTGGGCACAGCAAAATGCTGCTGTGCATCGGGTAGTGGGCAGTGTCACGCCTTCAAGTCCACATCTTTCTCTTGTATGGACTTAATGCTGGCCACGGCAACTCTGCATTTGCAGTGAGCTTGGTCCACATGGTGACATTTAGCTTTTACAGCAGCAGTTATTAGCCCAGCCTCTACAGGTCCCATATCTCTACCAGGAAAAAAAACCACAGAAGGACAAAATGGAAGCAGAACAGATTCTACCCACAGATCTCTCCTCAGACAGCATTGTGGCAAAGCAACTTCTCAGTACATGCATCATATAATGTTCGGTTAGTAAACACGTCAGAAACTGTATTTTTGAGTACATATATAAGCATCAATAAATTGACATTGACAGACTCATTACTGCTAGTGATTCTCTCAGGTAAGGAAACTGGGGAGGGGGGGCACAGCAAGGGAAAGAAGGAAATCACAACAACAACAAAATGCTATCTGATTAGCATTTTAATCAGCTACCCTGAGTTTTTTCCAGGATGAATTATCAACTTATTAGCAGGCATGCTTTGCTTTGGCTCTCAGCAAAAAACAAGAAGGCACAACTGGATGTACTGTGCTGTCAGTTTTATCCTCATAATTTACTGCTATCCACTTGCTTAGGGAAACAAACATTGCTGGACACCAAAAATGTTCAGATCACAAACACATATACCCTACTCACAACTCCCTCCTACAGCGTTATTCATCAGTAAGCCAAAGTACTGAGATGTGCAAAGGAATTAGGAGTCAATTACAGGCCATCTAAAATAGTTATAATAGATAAGTAGATAGATAAAATAGCTAGAGCAAACATTGTGCAACTCTTGGCACATGGCATGCTTATTTATCCCTGCTATGGTTATTTAGAAAACAGTTCTTTTAAATGAAGCTGAACTTCTGTAAGCGCTGAAAAAAACCACAGGTTCTACCAAAAACTTACCACAACAATGTGCTGCAAGGCTTTATAATTATACAGTCATCCCACAGGCAATACAGCATGGATTCATTTTGGCTGTCAGGGCTCACAAAGTGAAACATTGAGGAAATACAGAAGCACTGAATAAATATTATTTTCTGAACAGATCTAAAGTAGGCTGAAAGTCTTATGTATAATGGTTTAGTAAGCAATCCCCTGCCTTTAGAGCTTATCATCCAAACCAAAAGATCACTCTACAAAGCTGTAACCCAAGAACTATAGAAAGGAAGTATTCTTCCACTGTCACTCCATTTTTGCCCAACTATACCTAGGATTACTAGCAACATGCCTAAATTTAAACTGTTTGTGGAGCCCTGTTGTACACATTTATACTTTTCAACTCAAGCTAGTCTTTTTAAAACGCAGTTGTCTGACACTTCCCTCCCACCCAAAAAGCCTCCCTCCTTCCATGCCAGTCTCCTGCTAATAATCACATGTGAACGCAACATTTCACTCACAGCAGCCCATCAAATATCTCTGACAGTCTTGGTAATCTCCAGCTAAAAAGCAACCTGCCATTTGGCTGCATCTACTCAGGACTGTTACCAAATTAGATTCTTTCAGTTATTCATCTTAACTGGTATCAGCACACCACACTCTAGTTTACACAACCTTCTCTTCCCTCCACTGTTTCTAGCAACGTAAGTAAGCTTGTCCCAACACGCATAGTATCATACACTTTAGAAGAATTAATAATAACAAGCAGCTAAACACCCAGTTTGGCACTTGCAGCCCTATTCCATCAAGTAACCATAAGCAGATGTTCCAAGTGAGAGCTCTGTATGAGCAAAATACCACTGAATCCAGCTGTCCACTGAACCTGAAGTTTCACCCCACAAGCTCCAAACACTGGTGAAGAACACTCCATCAAGTACACATTTCTTCACATTATTTTAATACAACTTGCCACTGGACATACATATAAGATGGCTATGTATCAGCATATCCTCTACCAACTTTTCATTAAAAAGAAGTTTCACAATTTCAACTAAGGAGTACAGCAGGACCTGTAGAGACCCTGATTTCAGAGAAACAGTAACGGACAGTGCTATTGTGCATTCTGCAATCTGACCAGTCTGTGAAGGAAACCCGTATTACTACAGTTGCTTTCCTCACTACTGAAGCATTAAAAGTCTCACTAAAGTGGCATTAAGACACTCACACACCTCAGTGACCGTCGCAGAAACACTGATCCCCCAAACACAACACAGCCAGTAAGGTAACAGAGCAAGCACGAGAAGCGTTGCAACTGAAATGGCACTAATTAATGCAAACAACTTACCATTAGAGTATGGGTATGACGGCTGTACCGGATAGGGAAAGTGTAATAAAACGACAGAAAAGTGCACCCTACAGAGACGTGACAGGTGATGCTTAAGGCTTTTTGCTACCGCAAGCAGATACTGCTGGCAGCGATCGACAACTGCATGCAAAATTAAGAACTAGTTGCTATTATTATTATTATTTAGAATTACTTTAGAACTTAACAGTTCTAAAATATTTCGGAAATGGGTCTGGAAATACGGTGGCGCTACAGAAGCCCGTCCGGCAGCACGGCGGGCCCCGCGGCACAGGGCTCGCACCGGCTGCAGTCCCACAGCCCGAGACCCGGCACAAGCCGGCGGCGGCGAAGGACAAAGGCGCCCAGGGACGCCGGGGCTCCGCCGCCCCGGCTCCTCGCCCGCCGGGCTCGGCCCGAACCGCGCGGCGCAGCCGAGGGCGGCGAGGCCGGGACGGGGGGTTACCGCGGCCACCGCTGCCCGTAGCTGCGGGGGGAAGGAACGGTGGCCCCGGTGAGCAGAGCCGCGGAGGAGCAGGGTGGCCTCGGCCAACAGGGGAGGGGCAGGCTGCTCCGGTTACCTGGGCCGGGCGGGGCCGGTTCGGCGGGAGGGTCCCCGCGGGCCTCCCTGCGGGGCAGGGACCTGACGGCCACCGGGAAGAAGCCGCGGAGAAACAGCGCGACCCCCAGGGCCTCCACCAGAAGGCAGGAAGCGGCGAACACACCCGACCGCAGCCGCATCCTGCCCCGCCGCCGCCGCCGACCTCCGCCGGCTCTCCGGGGCGCCACCCGCAGCGCTCCGCCCCTTCCACCTCTCCCCACCCCTGCCCCGCCGCTGACCAACCAGCGCCCACCGCTCGGTCCGCCGAGCCCTACTATTGGCTAGCGGTCACCCAGCGCCTCCGCGAGAGGTGTGGCTCTGAGCCGGAAGTAGGCCTCCGCAACTCGCACCAATGGGAAGCCAGCTGGGGGGAGGGAGCGGCCTGTACCGGCAGGGCAGCGTCTGGCTGGGGGCCGGTCCCCGCGTCCCCGGCGGTGGCGGAAGCCCGGAGCGTTAAGGGATGGCGTCAGCAGGCTGCGTCGGGCCAGCGGCTGGCAGCATGCTGCAGTCCGGCGATCGAAGGGCCCCAGGACGCGAGGCCCTGGCGAGCTACCCAGCCGTGCGGCCTCCTGCGGCCCAGCGACAGCGGGATGCTGAAGGCAGAGGGAAGTACTGAGGTGTCGGAGTTTCGGCTTCCCATGGGCAACCTGTGCAGCGACCACTTGCTTGTGCAGCCTGTGCTGAGAGCTGATGTTTCCTCCTGGAACTGGGAGTCCTGTGAGCTGCTTCCTTTAAAACACAGCACTGAAGCCTGAGCTGTGATAGTGGGGAGACTTTATGCGAAGTTCCAGCTAAGGCTGTATGGCAAGTGGGGAAGGAGACTGAAGTCGGTGACTATTGCAGGTGTTTGGCAAACAGAATTCTACCCCCGCCCCCCTTTTTAAATAACACAGAATAAGTAATCTTTTAACCTTTCCATTGGTTAAATGGACTGTAGCAGGTGTGTCATGGCAGATGAAAGAGGAGAAATAAGTTTGTAAAAGACTTAACTTTCTGAGAAAGGAATAAAAAAAAGTTCTGCAAAGTGAAGCAGAGTTTATACTGGTCTCGCTGTGTTCATTGCTACAGGAAGGTACCCTGAAAATTTCATTCCCCAAAACAAAACTGCTTCTCATCTGTACCCAGGCAGTTTCTTTATGTCCCACAAAAAAAGTACGTTTTCTTGCAACATAAGTAACCACTCTTCGGCTGCACCTGTGGGTGGCGCGTTTTCCTAGATCTGACAAGAGCAGCGTCCCACCAGCTACAGCCGGCCTGTCAGGCAGCCACCGTCCTGGGGATAGAAGAATTATTTACTTTAAGAAAAAGAAATATGTAAATATCTATAATGAAAATCAGGAAAGAATTGGAAAAACTGTTAACCTTTACAAACAGTTAACAAAACATGGCCTTCGGAGAAGGAATAGACACTGTAAGTACATCAGGCCAGGAAATAACATAAACTCAAGGAGAACCAAATGGTTAATGAGACTAAACAGAAAATTACTTGAACTGTGTGAGTTTTCAACGTCTGTGAAAGTTGGTATTCAGCAGTGAAGTGCAGCTGGCTATGGAAAGTGCAATGAAATTCAGACAGAACGTGCAAGGCTTTAAATCGGTAGGAAAGGGCGAAAGGAAACGTCTGGCTCTTACTGCAGACCATTGTATGTCTGCTTCAAGCTCTGAAATGTCTTTAGGTAATGTGCCTCAAAGTTACATTATTTGTATGTCCAGAAAAACATATTTGTTACTTTTTATGGGCATTTTCTGCTTTCCTTTAAACCTTGAACTAGTAAGACTTTCCAAGCAGAAAACAAGAAAGGTTAACTCCACTTACAAATACAAAACACCCTAATGTAGGTAGTGTTTATAAATCACAAAACAGCAACTAAAAAATTTCTGTCTTCTTTTTATTTCCTGGGCACATACTACAGCACTTTCCCTTTTAGCAATAAGGTTGAAATTTCCCAAACACTGCATCTTTCTCCATTGTTTCTACCTTCAGATTGCCACGTAAGATCATAATTTCTGTTTTCAGGCAAAAGGATTTCTCTGCAGACATTAATATACTAGCTGGCTTTGGTTCACACTCCGCAGAACTTGTGTCTGAGCATTTCCTGAGTAGCATCATTATTTCACCCCCATCATGATTTGGCAAGTTCTTGCAGCAACATGCTTTCAGGTTCATTATTATTGCACTTAACTGCAGTCATGAAATAGCTAGGAAAAAATCTGAGTGCTGCGCAAGACTTTAGATCTGACTGAGTAATTGTCTATGAGTCTACAAGGATATGATAGCATAATATACTCATAATCTCTGCCGTGCATTTCTGTGGCCATTTTACAAGTTTTTGGGTGTAACCTCTTCCACTTCGTGTGACAGGTTTATGCCCTGTGAGAGCTGGTCATTTCATGAGAATTCAGAGGGAATGTTCGTGTCCTCCCTAGTTTGTAAACACACGACCAGTGTTGTGTGTACCAATTTATGCCAAGGGGCACTGACTAACTTGAGTAGCCTTAGAAAGTTAAATGTTCACGTCAGAGTGTCAGGAAAGATTGTATAGTAAAATGCAATCCATGCCACCCAGAAGGCTGTCACTTCATCAAAGCCAGCAAGCATTTTAGAGCACAGTGCAACTCATCTACATGGGAGATGAATCTGCTTCGTTCTCTGCAGGAGCAGCACGTTGCTACTGCAGCTGTTGTGAAGAGTCACTGAAGCAAACAGCTCTCCGTCTTGAGGAAGAAGAAGGGATTTAAGGCTCTGTGCCCAACCCTCGCTAGAAGCATTGCTCCAAACCTACTGAGAAATCAGCAGACAGAAAGCCAACCAAACCTTGTCTTCTCCAGGCTTATCGCTGGTTGTACTAAACCAGTAGGAACACATTTTGGTGAAGCTCTTAGCAACCAACACTTAAAGGATCCAGGTGATGTTGATCTCTCTGGCATTTCTAAAGGCTTTTCTTTACCAGGGCAACAATTAAAAAACAGATAAGAAAAAAATTTTGTGTGTCCCATGAGGGAGAAGCACACCACCTTCCAACAGTCTCTGTGTCCTCTGCCAGCACTTAATGAAATGCCACACGTTAACTAGTACCCAGCATGCCCACTTCCGCAGCTCCCTTTCTCCTGATTTCACTTATGTTTCACATTGTGACTGGAAAATGAGGCCCAGTCTTCCCTTCCACTATAGTTTCAAATACAGCCAATATGCAGCCAGTTTCCTCAGTTTCTTTTTCTTCTTTCCCCTTCTCTTACTTAACCTTATTTTGACTGATTCCTTTGTAGTCTTGCTCTCAGGTCTCTTTAGCTACTGCCAAGTTAATAACTTCTGGGGATCTGCAGCTTACCAATTTGCTCTTCAAACTGCCTCAGGTATTCTCCCTCTCTGGTCCTAATATAACAATTTCACATTTTGGGTGTGTGTGTGTAGGTGTGTTTATGTGAAACCTGCACAATTTTTCCAAACTTGACAGGGTCAGGTATGTTAACATCTCATGCTGGTGGTTTAAACGAGCATCCCTTTTCTGTAATTGGAGTGATACTTCTTAAACTTGTCCCTAATACATTCAATACTGTATTGGAGAACACAAGAGGAGCAGGAATGCAGACAGTGGCAAAATGGGCTGGTATAAGTAAAAGCCACCACTTTTACGTACAGGTGTTGTGTAGCATATCAGTTAAGTCAGGTTGTAATTAAAAAAAGAAGAAAAAAAAAGACTTTCCAAGGTGATCTGACACTCTGAAAGCACTGCTATATAGTTAGAAATACAGGAAGACATATGGTAATATTTTGTCTCCCATCATTTCTCCGTTCTTTAGTACCTGGCAATTTGAAAGTCTGTCAGGTCTGTGCTGTATTTAAGCCATGGTAAAACATCAGAAAAAGTTACCAAAGACTGTCTGCTGAAGTGTGAATCTCCCTCCTCCATTCCAGTGCACTGCAGAATCTTCAGAGGTTTGTAGTTGCTGAGGCAAGAGACAATGCAGAAGCACTGTTGTTATAAACCCTGCTTCTCAAAGCTGAGACCAAATGGGAATTTCTGCACATAAAGGAGAATTAAACAGCAAAAGTGTATTAAAAAATGATACGCTAGCTTTATGCACATCAAATAATAGATTGTCTATCTTTACACACACGCACGCATGCACACACGCGCAAAAGTCTGCCTCTGGGTTTAAATACTTTGGGGACCATGCTTGCAGAGCTTATGGGATTTGAGATGGAGTCAGCCAGGGATCACTGAAGAAGATAACCCCTGATAACCCCTGAGGTGGTGAGCTGTAGGAAGCCAAAGTCTGTTTTGTTTCTGTAGACTGCAGACTTGCTCCCTGCTGCAGTATGAAATTACTTGCTTTCAAACGGGAAGCAAAGCTGCAGAGCAAGAATTAATTGAAGAAAGAGGCTGGTCATTAGTTTCCCCTAGAGCCTTGCACTCAAAGCTTATACTGCTTGGTAGCAGTATCTGTGTCCCCCTTTCTATACTCAGGGTTGTACAGAAATGTAAAGTCATTCCTGCTTAAGAAAGCCCTGGCTTTAGAACTGCATTTGTGCTGCCACCAAGTCCAGTTCCCTGCGAGCTGCAGGCATAGGCTGGGATTGCTGAGCCTGATCCCCACGCAAGCTGCTGATTAGAACAGATCTCAAGGTGCTCTAATCCAATGTTAGTTTTTCATTCAGTCTAAATGGGCTGGATAAAACATGAATGAGAAAGATTAAGTCCTCAAGGAAACTTTCCCAAACCACTTAAGTGGGTGGACTGATTTTGGTGGTACAAATGTCTGAAACCTCCCAAATGTCACCAGCTAGAGTAATGCCAGCCATTAGCCTTCAGGGCAGGCACTGAGAGAAGGAGCCAAATCAGGGCACAGCTGAGGCAACAGCTTTGCTTTACACGTGAAAACTGACCAGAATCCCTCCTCCCTCTAATTTTGCACCCTTACATTACTGTGTCCTCCTTCAACCCCATTTCCTTTCCCACCCTGCTTCTTATTCCTAAGGAAAAAGCTTGCACAGCCATGCTCTATGTCTGGCAGTCTCTCTCCTGCTCGTCCTGACAGCCTTAGCTTGTTTCTAGAGAGGCAGTGAACAGGGGTCCTGGTTCTTCCAGGTTTAATGAGCAACTGGAAGCAACAAAGAGACGCTATTAGTGCCCCCATCAAGAAAACCCTCTGTGGTGTAAACTGGCCCCTTAGCAGGTGCCAAAGAATCTCTGAAGTGGGAGAAAAGGGGCATGATATGAACCTCCCAACCAGAACACACGCAATAATCACATTTGCATTTTGGTCACCAGGGAATCCAGCAATTGCACCCCACAACTGCAAGAAATAAGACTGCCCCTTCTCCTGCTTAGCTACTCCCTCTCTGTGACATTAATACATTTGTCCTACCATGCAAGTGGTGACTTCAGCCCCCTCCAGCCCTCCTTGTCTGCCTGATCTGCCCAGTGCTGTAGGCCTTTCTTTAGTCACATGGTCTTTGTCCTACTGACAATTTCTCATGGTGCAAAAATCCTCTTTCCTGGGTCCCTGTGAACAGTGGTGATGGACAATGTCGGTAAGCAATTACAATGCTGAAGCAGGAAATGTAGTTACATTCTTCCATGACATATGAACTTACCGATATAACCTTCCTAAGTAAGGAATCCCAGACAGTCTTTTTATTACCTTTATAGCCTTCTTGCCTTACATCTCTCCCTTTTCGGAGCCCAAGTCTTCATTTTAAAATGAACTAACTTCAAAGTTCACCCACAGGTGCCAGTTGTTCAGTAGCACTGTCTTTGATTTACTTTAAGGTTAGGTACTTATTAATAGCTAAACACCACATTCTTTATGTTAAGAAATACCAACATGTAATGTAAGCACCTCTTGTTTTAGAAACAAGCTTCCTCTCTGACACTTCTTCCACAAATACGTGTATACAGGAGAAAGGTCTTTCTGTGTTGATTTTCACTGCTGGGAAATGCCACGCTGTATCAAGCTGGCATCATAAACCTGCTCATCTTAACACTCAGGCAGTATTCAGCTGTTTAGCTTAAGAAAGAAGAAAATGAGAAAGTCTAGCAGGCATAAAGAATGCAGGCTGTTTGCCCATTTGCTGACTGAAGTATGCACTTTGTCAAATTTGATGCCCAATAGCCAAGCCATCACCAAGGGAGAAGCTGAAGCTATACAAGGGTCATTAATAAGACGTGCCAGTGGATGCAGAGAGATCAGAAAATGCTGCTTGTCACGGTGCAGGCACAGGAAACAAGAAACTGTCAGCAGGCGAATTTTTAAAAGCAGGAGTATTTGTGAGGCGGGAAGAAAGAGTAACTTAGCTGTCTTTAGGCACCTAAGGTAATGAATCAGCATTGTCAAACTGCGGCATCAGTCAGTTCTCAAAGAGGTTTTCAAGTGCTTGTATTTTCAGGATAAACCTCTTCCAATACCCTGTAGCTGGAACTTCTCACTTTGATAGCTTCATCACCGATTAACAGCCCGCCAGGCAGATGTACCCACTTGCCCCCCTGCGGGGACAGGCTAGCTGCTCCTGCATGGGCCAGCGTCACCCTGCATCAAACCTGGGTCCACTCTTCTCCATGCCCAGAATCGACTAGACCTCCAAGACCATTGCCTGGGGGAGGTGTCCCAGCTTGCTTCTGCAATGGCAGGGTGCTGTGTTTCTTATGGGGTGAAGCTGGGAGTCAGATGTTGTGTGCCCTGGGAAAGGGCAGAGGGTGGCAGAGGGAACTCAGCCTGCCTGGGTGGGTGCAGGGAGCCAAGCCAGGGACAGTGTCACCCGATGGAAGCTGGTCCCTGAAACAGACTAACCTGCATCACTGTGTTTCAGTTACCTGTGTTCACACCTGCCTGTTGCATGTGATTTGCCAAGCAGAAAAACAAAACCGTCCACGTTTTTTACAGTTTCATTTCTTAAAATGGGTGGACCTATTGCTTCGTCTGCCATTGGGGCATTTATGAAGCCTCACAGATTTCCAAGGTCTGATAAGGCAGACATTTGCCTTGCTGCTTCCAGCCTCTCATAGGCCTTCCCCACTTTACTCAAGTCATGCAGCATTGCTGCATGTCTGCCATGTTTCTTTGTAGCTGACAAGGGGATTAAAACATCAAAACAGACTGACATTGACATACAGACACTATGAGCCTGCAAGTTCTATTTCTAGAAGAAATCAGGCAAGGAGTCCTTAAATCTGGTTGCAGGCTGTTAAGCTTATCTGAACTGGTAAACTGACAAAGTTTCCTTGTCTGAGCTTTCTTTTCATTTCCAAAACAGCTTCTGACACATCCATCGAGCCAAAGGAGGATTAAGCAGGATTTCTCCCTTACTTTAGCCATTCTCAGTGCCTATTTTCTCAAAGTGTAGATGTAGAATCAGGTTTGGGTCATAGAAACACTGAAATTGGCTGAGCTTTCAGAAGATTTTTAAAGGTCACCAGTGTTCCTGATAGCGAGGAGGGGGGAAAGAGGACTATTTTGTGTCCCTTTTAATGACTTCTGAAAGCTTTCAGTGAGCACAAGAATGACTGTAACTAAGAAGCAAGAACTGTCAAGAAGATGAGATTTCTATATAGCACTTAGTAATAATGGGTTTCTGTTCCTTGAATGCCTCTACTATTAGGGCAGGCATCCTAGTGTTCTCTTTTATTGAAGCAGAAGTCTTGCATTACCCACTCCATTTTGAACTGCAGCAGACTGAACTGTGAGTTTCATTACCAGCGTACCCAGAACACCAGAACCACACAGTATATTTGCTACAAAAGGAAGGAGGGATTTTTTTCTTTGTTTTTCCCTCTGATTTGTGTGGGGGTTTATTTGTAATAGTAGTTAAGCTCCGACCCAAAAATTCTGCAAGGAAGAACTAATTATGACAAATCAAATCTCTTTTTTCAAGCAAAACGGCACAGGAAAGTAGGTGAAGAGGGCACCCCTCAGCCACTGAAACCATCTCTTTCCCATCATCTGCCTTCTATAAACCGGTCACACTCCATCTTGCTGTTCCAAAAAGATGACTTGCAGTTGCTAGAAAGCTGCTAATTTCCACCCTCAGCATATCGGTGACCCCTTGTTCATGTGCCAGCACTGCGTGTCATCCAGCTTAGCTCCTCTCACTCCCAGCTGGTTTTCCACCCCCTTGCGCTGATGACTTTGTAGAGGACACTGTCATTGCACCTTGGCCCCTTTCGGCTGTGCTGCACCCACCCAGATTATAATTTGTCACTCCTGACCTCATTTCAATATTGCAAGTGACCAGCGCTGCTCGCAATGTTTCAAAGGACGCCTCAGTAGGTCACTTGTGACTCTGAGCATCTCTTTCCTCCCTGCTAGCAATGGCCATGACATAGCTGAAGAGCTTCTCTGCAATTGTGCCCCACCAGTGCTCTGATCATCTTGTAACCACCTGGCATGCTGTCACATGTTTCATTTCTCCTACACCACCTCTGAGGTATTTCCAGCTGATAACAAAGATTCTGGCTGCTGGTTCTCAAGAGCACAATCTTACCGCTTTAGGTTACTGAAACTTATGCTGTATCATTGTTCTCACCTCCTTAAATAATCCAGTTCTAATTCTTGTGCCAAAAATCATTAGTAAAAATGTAAACAAGTTATGACTCATAGGACATCACAGATCGGTCCTGTCTCTGAATGGGCTACTGCGGTCAGCACCTACTGCCTCTGTCCTTCTCTAAATCAGTTGTTCCTCAGCAGCCCAAACTCAATACCAGTAAGTCTGTCTTCCTCATTTTGTTGTTTTAACATGACTTTACAAAACAGACATTTTCTTTCTTTCTGAACCTTACCGTTTCCCTTACTAGGTGAGGAAAATAATCCTCTCCATCTGACAACAGGTTTCACCACCACTATGCTTCTCTCCCTGGACATTTCTATCAATTGTGTTACCCTGGTTTTATCTGGTCCTATGTCCCCTTCCTGAGTACTGAAGGCAACAACAAAAAATATTCTTTGGCTTTTCCTCAAACTGTAGCTGTAGCAATCTTAGTTATTAACTGCTTAGAAGTCCTTTATTAGCTTGCAAGTCTGTCAGGAGAAAAATGTATCAAAGTTGTCTTGGTTTTCCTCAAGCAGTCGAAGTATGAGTTAACAATGGAAGCAGTCATAAAAAGGACATTAAAAGGGGGAAAGAAACAACACATCCTTGACAGCAGAAGTATGGAAATTTAGAGCTGCAAACAAAGATACCAGGTTATAAGCACGGTACTTCAGGATATACCATCTATCCAGATGCAGCAGCATCTTGCTATCAGTTTCTTGCTACCTGCAGTACTTGAAGAATATTCAAAGGTGAGAGAGGAGAAAATCTATTACAGGAGGAAGGGGTTTAGGGAGAACAGAGCATTATGAAATACTGACAGTCAGAAAGAATGAAGCCATTTCTACGAGGAAGGCTCCAAAACCACAAAGAAATAATCCCTTCACCAAGCCATGGTTCCTAGAAAGCAACCCTTCCTTCTATATGGGAGAATATACCATTTCTTCAAAGACTGTACACTGTCTATTAACTTAAAAAAAAAAAAAATTGGCAAACAAGAAAAAACACATAAATGGCCAAACAGTGCCATCTGGGGACTGCTGTCATAAAAATAGGATGAGAAAAAGGCAGTAAAGTTATCTAAGGACCTGCTTTTCCCACTCAGAATGAGCAGAACCTTGTTCTGTAAGAAGATTCAACTATTGGGACCAGCACTGACCAGCACACACTGCTGCGTTGACAGCCAGACTGCTCCAGGGAAGGGACACCAACACACCTCTGAAGTGAAGAGCTGTACTCAAACAGCAGCTTTGTTACATTTTCTCAATACAGAGAATTTTTTACATGGAAATCAAGGAAAGGACAACATGACGTAGCACCGAGGGAGAAATTCTTTCAGACCTTCGTGTTTTATTATGCTAATAAACAAGATTTTATTTCACAAAGCCTCCAGAGCACACTGTTCCCCCATTTAAACCAAGTATTTTCAAGTGAGTCTCTGAGATTTTCCTTAAGGACTGTAGTGAAATGGCAACAGCTGACAGGTACCTTTTTAAGATTGTGCTAGGAGTCCTGCATTATTTTATCTCTGCTGATATTTGCTGCAATGAAGGGGTTCACCTCTTGGACAAGGCGCAGGTGTTTGCATCAGTGTATCACCCTATAGAGATGTCCCATAGAGATGGGACACAGCAAGCCCAACCATGCAGCTGTTCGTAAAAGCAGGGGGAATACATTTGTTCTCCAGGCTGGTGCAGCTGATATGAATACCGTTCTGGGAGCAGAGCTCTCTTGGAAGGACAGATGCATTGTTTCAGAACTGGCATGGGGCAAAGGCAAGTGCACGAGCAAAGCACCTGGTAGTGACTTCGATCAGCCAGAGATCCAGTCTGGGCTCTTGCAGGAATGCAAGCTTGATAGATGCCTGAAGAATGTAGGGAAAGTTTCCAGGCTTTTCAGCAGAATGTAGAAACCCCAGAGACGGACCAGATCTGCTGAGCTGGGTGTTGTGTGAACACAATACAGAGTGGCTGCTTTTATCACACAGTTGTATATACAAAAATAAGCAGGAAAGTAACAAAGGCGGTAGATTTTTGCATTTCTTTCAGAGGCCTTAGTTTTCTTTGAAGGATTATGAGTATTATGTCAACACTTTCCAACTTAAGCTGGATCAAATAGAAAAGAGGAACCAGAGAATGTGGGCTTCAGCAAGAAGCTATGGAAGCAATGCAGACTTTGTTTGTTAGTTTTACTCAAACTAACAGCAAGGTAGAGAGCCAGGCTAGTTCTTGTAAAATGAAGGTAACAAAACTAGACTGTATCAGAAGTCTGTGCAGTGTCTGGCTACCCATCTGTGGTATTTTAACATCTTCAAGCTTACAAAATATTTGGTACAAGTATTCTCTTCTGTTTTATTTATAGAATTTATATCACATGCTATTTATTTTGTTTAGTATTTGTAGTGCATGCATTTCAATTCACCTGCTGTAATATACTGTTCATTTTCAATACATTACTTCTAATTTCAGTTCCTTTGCAAAGTTTGCCTTCTCTTGAGTTAATCCCTGGAACTCAGTTCTCATCTAGAGACCAGAGGCTGGGAAATCTGCTGAATCAACAGCACACGCTCTGCATCCTCACGAACTTGCCTGATATTTAGGGTCACCACAGAGCTGACGTTGTGCCTGCTGAGTCTGGAGGGAGAACAGTAGGCACCAATCTCCTTCCCTCTTACATGTGCAAGGAAAGCCAAAGAAGTCACCCAACCATTTCTGCTAGAGTGAAGCCCATTTCTGCACCTTCTCACTCGGTCTGAGCAAACATAAGCAATGTTTTGGCCATCTGTCTGTTGTGGTCACAGTCACCATAGTGCAGCCCTGAAGATAACGTTTATTAGAATGACTTGGCCTTATGACTTAAAAAAAAAAGAAAATTTCTTTCTGCCTTTACCTGTCCCATGTGAGAAGGCATATTCTGGACAGTCTGTGACAGTAACAAAGATCAACTGTTTTCACAGGAAGATTTGGCCATTGTACATTTCATGGAAAACTAAAATTATTTTGGAAATTAAAGACTGCTAAAGAACTTTTGTTTCTGTTTCCCAAAAAAGAAAACCTGTGCTGATACCCAGTGAGGTAACCAGATTCCTTTACCAACAGTGGTGGAAGGTATTTCCTTTGGAATAAACTAGAGTATGCAGATATGGGCAGATACATCCCAGCCCACCTCTAGGCTGCCAGGAGGCAGAGCACAGCATTTCCAGTATAGGAAAAGCTGCTTCCCAGGTCTTCTGTGAACAACTCCCAGTCCAAGCCACAGTCCTGCTGACTTGACAGCAGAGAGGTGTTCATAGTGAGGAGCTGCTGTGTCATGCTCAAAGGGACAGGCTGAGTAAATACTCAGACTCCTCCGTGTGCTGTTTAGCAACTGACTCTTGCTTTGAAGAGAGTTCTCCGTACTAACTTACAGGATCCTCTGGAGGGTCCCCTCCAGGTGAGAGCTGCTGAATGCCAGGGTTCAAAATGCCTGAACCCCTTGGTCAAGGAAAAAATGCTGTGTCTAAATTCATTGTCAAGCAGTTCCTCTTTTTTTTTTTTTTTTATATCACTTTATTTGATCAGGGTTCAGTGACTCTTGCAGTATATCATGCACTAGCTGCTCAAACACCAGCACAAACCATAGATATGATAACAGCATTTGCACTTCTAGGACAGTTTTTGTGAGTCTGCAGAGGAACAGCTGTGTCTCACCGTGCTGCAGTTTGTCTGTATCTCATCTTCTCACTGCCCTGTATTTTGAAGAAAGAAAAAAAAAATCAAAACCAAAGGAAGCTTGTGATGCAGTCACAAGGGGGAGAACTGTCCAGATCATCTGTAATGTTGCATTTGGGTTGCCAAAACTGAGGGAACAACATTTCCACATCCCAGGGTGCACGCAGGGAGTGCTCTCCATTCTGGAGCTGTGGTTCACACACTTCTGTGCATTGTAACAGAGGTGTTTAAGCAGGGTCCTCAAACTACGGCCCATGGGCCAGATACGGCCCCCCAGGGTCCTCAATCCCGCCCCCGGTATTTGCAGACCCCCCTGCCCCCCCCGCCGGGGGTTGGGGGGTGAAACCAAGCAGCCGCAGATGGCTGCCTGCCACTGCATCCGCGCCGGCCCCTGGTTAAAGTGTGAGGGCCCCTGGTTTCAGGAAGAACTGGTGGTCACCCTGGAGCTCAATTTCCTGAATGAATATCCAGCACTTCTGAGATCCTGTGGCAGCGATAGCTGCAGGTACCAGCTACCAAGGCATATTCAAGGTAGGTTTTTTTGTATTTTCTGCAGCTATACTGTCTGAGGACACACAGGGTGCCTTTGCATCTCCCTCTCTCCCAGTGGCTGTTTGCTGATGAGCTGTCTGTTGCAGATGTACCCAGGGCAGGAGAGTGTCATGTAGAGTACTGTCTTCCTACATCAAGATCAGGCCAGGAACTCATGGAATTTTTGTTTCTGTGCAACTACCTCCTACCCAGAAACCTATTGAAAAGAGGGAGAAACAAAACCTCTTTATTCTCATCAGCAGAGAGGAGACTTTGTAAGCTACTAGGTAACAGGTGTGAGGGGGTGGTGAGGAGTTACTACCTTCATAAGATTTTTTTTTAACAGCTGTTTGGCTTGCAGTGTTGCTTGGAACAACTGAACATGAGTATTATCCCTGCTCCCTGGGGTTCTCATTGATCAACCCACACGCAGGGATCCAGATCAGAGCTAAAGACCTGTCTAACAGCTTCAAGCCTTTCCTGTATTATGAAAAGGAACTACAAGGCAGTTTTTCTCGGGGGCTATTATGCTACCAGTACAGCTTGACCATTTGAGACCTGCAAACAGGCCGCCACAGAAAGCGCCAGAACATCAGCTGGCCACAGAGCTTAACGGGAGCTCAGCAGAAAGCTGCCAAGTTAGAGAGGAGCAAGGCTCTGCAGGGCTGTGTCTTGGCCTGTGCTCTCCAGCTCCCCACTGCTCTCATTTAGAGATCCCTTTCCAAGAAGGACCTGGTTGTGTTTGGTGGATGCAGCAGCTTCCCACATCTCAAGCACCACCTTGGACACCTTGCTCCCCTGCCATTCTGCAACAGCATTTTAGGCATGTGGTGAGAAACACGCTGCCCTGGGTTAGCCAAAGGAGAGAGTCTCCTGTTTGTCTGTAAGGCAAATCTGAATCCCTGGGTCCAACACCCTCACCAAACAGGGAGGAGAAGGAAGCAGTGGGTTTCCCTGGAGGTTTTTTTGCTCCACCAGCCTGGGACCCTTTTATCAGGAACCAGTTCCCAGCAGTAGAGGAGCAGGGTAACAGGCACCTGAGAGAAAAGTGCCACTCTGCGATGTTAGTTAGTGTAATACTCACCAACAATCCCCTGCCCCCCGCCCCAGCTTAGCTGGATTGAGATTCAGTTTATGAAGGAAGGGTACAGAGCTCCCAATGAGCCTCTCTGCAGAGGCCAGGCCCCACCACACTCTACCCAAGGCCCATCAGTTCCTTCCTGGGGTGTGCTGGGACTGGAAGAGACACAGCTCCAACCCAGAGTCTGGCAGTGGAGCACTTTGGGGGCTAGATCAGATGGGAGAGGCCCCTTTTCCTAACTCTGAGAGCATTTGGAAGAGGACCACTGACCCCCAGACCTGAGAGATTTTCTTCAGAAGACTTTCTTAGTGCCAAAGCCAGTTACTCCACTTTCCCATCAGTGCCCTGATGAACGAGCCTGCAGGAGCTTTGCAAGGTGGGAGGAAGCCATCACCCATCTGTGGTGTGAGGCTGTGTTTGGGACTCATGCTAGTAGGGCAATACCCTAGCTCCAGCCCCAGCTCAGGGGTGGCGTATTGTCCAAGGAGGGCAAGATGGAGCTGAAACCTACCTGGGATGCTCCCACCTCCATCCAGCCAGAAGGACACGTCAGGGAGGTAGGGCTGTGCCCAGTCTCTAGAGGACTCTTACAAGAGGAACTGGGGACATCAGGATACTACAGGAGCTTCAACTAAAAGTCAGTCACAGGGCAGCTGAGTCATATCTGTTTCTCACGAGTCTTCTCTTTCCCTGCTGTGATGAAGAGGAGTGGAGATGGAGTACTGATTAACCCATGGATGATGCTGGGACATGATCTTGCACGGGACTTTACCAGCTCTTCAGGACAGAACGTGGTGAAGGAAGAAGACGGAAATTTCCAGGTCACTGTGAGGGCTGGCTGGGTTTCACAGACCATTCAGAGATCTGAGAAGTGGCTGAACTTCACAGGGAGGGGAGTTTTGGGGATCTAGGGGGGAATAACTCTTGCCAGGCCAGCAGTGATCTGGCAACTGCATCAGTAATAGCATAAAGGACAGACTGTACGGATAATCATATCAGAAATACCAAACTTGGGTATGAATGTGTTATCCCAAATCTGGGTTCTTCACCCGGTGTGCAAGAGCCAGTCCACACACGGAGCTCAGATAAGTGTTGATGGCACATCTGTCTGGAGATGGGTGCTAGGTGGTGAATCCACAAAGCTGGCACCCCTTCTAATACGTGGTGAAACACTTTATACTCTTTGAGCGATTGTTTACAATTATGTTTAGTCACATGGGTGGATCTTTTAGTCTGCTAATTAGGACAGTTCACACACAGTTCCAGTAATTTTCTGTTTAGTCTCATTAACAATTTGGGTCTCCTTGAGCTTATCTTGTTTCTCCTTACCTTGTGGTATTTATGGTGTCTATTCCTTCTCCCAAGGCCATGTTCTGTTAAATTTGTAAGGGTTAACTAACAGTCTCTGTTTTTCAAATTCTTTCTTGTTTTTCACTATAGGTATTTACATATTTATTTTTTCCCTCTTTTTCTTTTTAAAAGTAAATAATTCTTTGATCAAATTGCCCCTTTGAGACTGTATAAGCAAAGAATTTATATTTCCCCCTTGTATTAGTCTCAACTTTTCATTAATCAATCTACCCAAGATAAAACATCTCCATGTAAATTGAATTAATACATATAGTTACAGATATTAGAACTCTTACAGTCACAATACATACTATTTTCTTTATCCACAAACTTAAATCTGATACCCAAGAAGTCAGCCATTTCCACATTTCAGCAAACCCAATAGAATTGTCAGCCTTTTGTATCTCATGTTAGATATTCTATTGCTTTGGTACGCACACACCCCTTAGATGCGAATAGCATGTCAGTCTAACTTAACTGTTCCTTCTGGGGGATTGCATCTTTGGAAACAAGTGCAATAATTTTCTGGGAGATCAGGGATAGTTGTTTCCCATTCCTGTTCTGTTCCTCAGCTTATAGTAGAGGATGTTATTTGTCCATAATTCTCCCCAAGGTACATTAGAAAGATATTCCTCTTTCCAAGGCTTCTGGGAACTGTGTACAGGCCCAGCAATTGGTTCTGCTTACTATTTGTATTGTTTTCTGCCTTAGTTTAAAAATGCATATTTTCCTCCCAAGGCATCCCTTAATGGCTGCCTCTCAGGGTTCCTGCATTGCTCAGCTGCTGAAACTAAGCAAAGGACAGCCGTTTTAGTGCCATTTCTCATTACAAGGAAGTTAATATTTTTCTGGATGCACTCTGTTACTACTACAGTTCTTATTACTAGCGTGCAATAATACGGAATTAATCCTTAAGTACAATCTAATTCAAGACATGGTTTTCCAGAATCCTTTGTACAGTTCATCGAACTTCAGTAAATTTCAGTTTACAGTCCATGGTTTGTTCAGTGGTCCACTGTTTTGTTATAGGTGCCTTCTTCACATGGGTATAATTATCCAGGAGTTGACTCCTAATTCCACTCCTGTGTAGGCAGTCAGTAAAACTCTGGATGGTCCTTTCCACTTTCCTTTTAGTGGTTCATCTTGCCAATTTCTGAGGTAAACTAAATCTCTTGGTTGAAATGATGTACTGGCAAACCCAAAGGCAAAAGAGCTCTTTGATTTACGTATTTATGTTAAGAATTATAAGATTCGTCACAGAGACGTTAAATATCTCCTTAACATTTCTTCTTTTTCAATATGCATTTTGTCCTTTGTTGTGGTTAGGCTGTTAACTGGGTAAGGTTTCCTGTATAAAGTTTTAAATGGCCTTACCCCCTTAATTTGTTCCAGGAGCAACCCTAAGTCTTACTAATATATTAATATCACAGATAATACCTCAATCCACTTCATATGAGTTTCCTGGCACAGTTTTGTTATTAGTCTCTTAACTGTTTGACTCATCCTTTCTATTTTCCTGCTAGATTTTAGTCTCCAAGGGGTGTGCAAATCACATTTAAACTGGAGGAATTTGGATACTCCTTGGATTATCTCTGCAACAAAATGGGGTCTGTTATCAGAAGAAAATATTTCCGGAATCCCAAATCCAGGAATTATTTCTTTTAATATAACCTTAACAACTTCTCTTGCCCAATTGGTACAGCAAGGGAAAGCTTCTGGCCATCCTGAAAAGGCGTCTACTAAAACAGGTAAATATTTACACTGATTGCATCTTGGTAACTCAGAAAAATCTATTTGCCAGTGTTCCGCAGGAGCAATTCCTCTGTTCACATCTCCTGCTGGTAATTTCTTTTGGATTTTAGGATTATTCATAGAACACATCTGGCAATTCTTCACAGTGATGTCCGCAAGGGTCTGCATTTTTGTTCCTAGTGCGTACCTTTTGATCATGTGTCACCCACCATCCTTCAGAATTTTTTGAGCATTTTAGTGTTGTGGCTAATTCATCTTCCTTTTCAGTGTAGTTTGGTTACCCCAAACTCATTTTTCTTTCAGGTGTCGGTGCTTCCAGTAATGAGCCTTTTATTGCCGTCCTTCTTGACACTGCATCTGCTTGTTGATTTCCCAAGATTAGATTCTTGTCCTGGCAGGGTCAATAGGGTGGCAGAGTTCAGGGACGTTACTGTTTTAAGATTGGTGTCAGCTCGTTCCAGCAACACGGCTTGGTATCTCGCTAGTCACTGTTCTAAAACGGCTATTACTGCATGAGGCACCAGGACAGTTACTGGTTGTCCTAAAGCTGATTTTCAGTTAGCAATGCTATAGAAGTACAGATCATAGGCAAGCCTTTACTTACTTCATTTAATTGTTTAGAAAAGTAAGTGACTGGCCACTTCCAACGACCAGGCAGCTGAGTTAACAGCCCCAGTGCCACCTGCTGTCTTTCATGTACGTAGAGCTGAAGGGGCTTATTCATGTTAGGTAAGCCCAAAGCTGGAGCTTCCATCAATTTTGATTTTACTTCGTATTGAAGCACAGTAATGTTGTGGTATTTACCTTGCTGTGGCTCCATTTCCTTTGCAGATACATTACCAAACAGAGTGGGGCTGTTCTTGAAACCTTGTGGGAGCATGGTCCAGCATAACTGCACTTTTCTTCCAGTGGTCAGGTTCTCCCATTCAAAGGCAAAGACAGTCTGACACTGCTCAGCAACAGGTATGGAGAAGAAAACATCTTTCAAAACCAGAACTGTAAAATAAACATTTGTCTCAGGTACAGTGTCTGAAAGTATATATGGATTTGGCACTGTAGGATGAACAACTACAGTTATCCAATTTATTTCCCTTAAGCTTTGAGCCAACCTGTACTCATGAGTCTTGGGTTTCTTGGGTCCCAAGACCTACCAGATTCCCGATTTATAGTCTTAAATTTCCACTTTTTCTTGTGCGCAAATCTGCATATGAGTGCATGCATAACCCTCAGAAGCTTCAAATGCACGTGCAGGGAAGCAGGGAGACCTTCTCAGTGTGAGACACTCTTCAAAGATCTCTGGTTAGGTTGATCAGATCAAAAGCTGCAGTGATACAACAAATGTTGCAGGTGCAACTTCAAACTGACACTCTAAAAATGGATTAGAAGAAAAATAGATACTGTTATCAAACTCATCAGGAAAGCTGGAACACAGAGGGGAGGTCTGCTTGCATTAACTAAGAACAGAAAGAGCAGATGACCAAAAGGAAACCTGGAGTCAAAGCCAGTTGATGAGAGAGGAAACTGATTATAGAATCTTTCTTGAATGAAAATGCAAAGTGAAGTGTGAGCAGCAGTAAGCACCTCTTTAAGTCAACCTTCAAATGTTCCTATTTTCATACACAATTAGCCTCACTAGAGCAGTAAGAGCTGCCTGAAGCCCCTTTAATGTAATCATTGCTTGCGGAAAATTTCCTCTTGCATCTTTGTTACAGTTTCTCCCACAACATTTCTCTCTGAATAGGTGATCATTTCAGTGAGTGGGAGGAAACATCTGGGCCCATCTGGCTCAATTTAAGTGCCTTGTTCCAAAAGCATAACCCGTCATTTTCTGTTCATCTTGTTGTATTTTAACTTTTGTCTGAAATTAGGACACACTTGGAAACGCTAATTATTTCATGAACCATCTAACATCAGAATTAATACATCTTTGTTGTTGTTGTTGTTATGCAGAACCCTTACTTTTGATTCTTTTGTCCACTGATACCCAGTGTAAGGCTCTTGGGCATATCTCATTTCACAGCTCCTAAAGCCTTCCCAGCAGCAACACGGGCGGTGGGTACCACAGCGTGATCTGCATACCCAGCACGCCTCCTCACTAGCAAATTAAGTCTGTGTGCACTCTGGAATAAAGGAAGGCAGAGAGGAGAGGGCAGATCATGCTGTGCGGGTGACAGAAAGGAAACGTTAGCCAGTTCCCACCACCCAACAGATGGGGTGCATTGCACCAGGGCTCTACATCATTTGTAACCCATCAAGCCTTTCACGCAGACAAGCATCAGGACTCCGAAGTACATACCTAAAACCTGTTCTGGGGCCAAAGCACACTCATGCTAGGCACAGACCTCACCATCTCAGGCCCAGCCACCGGGCAGCTCCTCAGGCAGACGGTGGGAAGCATTAGAAGGTGCCCTGTGGCTCAGAGCAATCGTTGGATGCAGGGGGAGCAGGAGGGGAGCCTGTAGGAAGTGCAAGCCCCTCTGCAGCACTGAGGAAGGACCAGACTGAACAGCAGAGCCTCTTGTGCTGTTGTGTTAGGCAGAGTTGTGTCTGTTGCAGAAGGGCACGTAGAAGACTTAAGAAATGCAACTTGGGATCATGAGGAAAACATTGTGTCCCATGCTTTGTAGCTGTTGTGAGGGGAAGAAGAGCAGGGATCACCTCCCTCTCCTAGGCATTTGGGACAGGATTTACAGGGCACACAGAAGTAGATAGGTTCCTTTGGTGTCCTGCCCCAGCATGATGTATGGCATGGGGAAGCAGCAGAAGCAGGACAGCATGTGTCTCCACAGGGCTGGCAGATGGCACCCAATTCTTTTCACTCAGTCCCTTGCCCCATGGCACAAAAGGGTACGTTGCCATGACACGAGCCTCTGGAGAAGGGCAGATCCTCTCTCTGACTCTGAACCTGTGTTTGCATGGTTGGCTGTGCCAGTGCTTCAGACTCACACCATCACAGTATTATCAGGGAACTTTCCAGAAACCCTGAGGTCTGATCCGTCCACAAGAGCAAATGCACCAAGACCCTGTTCCAGGGGCCCAGACCACACAAGGCAGGTGGTGTAGGACAGAGTCCCTGGGGAAGCAATGTGCAGATTTCCAGGCATCATATGATGTGTTTCCAAAATATCTGCCCTGAAGTCAGAGGTCTGAGACTGCAGCAGGTACCCAGCATCCCAGAGCCACCTTGCTCCCTGCAGCAGCCCCTGCAAGCCATAGAGCAAGCTCCTGCAAACCGTCCTCCCTTCAGTGATGTTAAGCCAGCTCCCTTGTCAGATTTCAGTGCTGAATCTGCAGCAGCAGGAGTAGAATCAGTTCTGCCTAGCAAGGTATTTCTGCTAGCCAGCAGTGGCTCATGCTGCACAGGATGTGCCTAATCCTGGTGACTATGCAAATCATGATGTTGCAAGCAGAAAGGAGGGAACTGGCTCATTCCACCTCATCCTCCATGCCTCTAGAGCTGAACGGTCCGTACTAGCATATCTGGAAGCAGGAAAGATGCTAAGTGGATGTGTTATTTGCTAGAGATCAATTGTGGACCAGGGTAAATAGCTGAAATACTGAATTCACTTATTATGCAATTTATTGGAGGATTATTCAGACAGCTCAGCTGGGTCTTACTAACACTTCAATATTTATTCTGCCCCTTAGCAAAAAGCAGAACTGCAAAGCATAATTTTCTTACTAAACTCTCCTGCTGGGAAGACAGCATGTTGCTAATGCCACAGAATCCCTCTCTGTCCTCCACAAGGGGCTATGGCCTCCCACAGACCCACCCCTGGGCCCAGCTTGGTTCACACAGGGACTGCAGCAGCACTGCTCCCACATAGACAGGCCCTGGCACCACCTATAACGCTTTCCTCGCACCTACGTGCCCTTTCCACAAGCTCTCCTATACAGGCTGCAGGGAATTTTCTTGCACAGGACTCAAGCTATTTCCAAGAAAAGAGAAGAAGAAAAATGTTTGGCTTTGCTCACACTGAACCCTAGGGACTCCCTGGGGGAAAGTGTAGGGGTGGCACAGGTGGGAGCTGCAGGGGTGCGTGTGCCTTCTCCTGTGCACTCTCCAGCAGGGATCATTAAAAATGATGCAGCCTTCATCCAATTAAGGGATGCAAAGGTCACCCATGTTCTGCAGACCTGTGCATGGTCTTTTACCATCTCCTTCTTTGTACGCTTCTGCACAAACAACAAATGCTTGTGCTAGGAAAAGTGCCTTTGGGAAATGCATTAGCTTTTCAGTCTGTCTGCGGAGAAGAGTACGAAGTATTACATGCCACCGTGGATCACAGCAATAGATCTTCCACCCTATGCTAATCTTCCAGCTGATGCTGATCTTCCAGCATCAGGAGTAATCTTCTAATAGTATTTGCATAGTGTTGAAATTAAAGAACTGCATTTATCATTTCTCAGTTGAAGGAGACATGTTACACTTGACAGCAACAGAATTAGAAGCTGAAGCTCATCTGATTTTATTTACCATACACAAGACACTTGATCATATTAAAGATGCAGTTTCCAACTAGTCCTCCAGGTAAAACTCAAAGTTAGCTTTTAAGGTCTTGGTATCAAATCTGTGTGAATTTCTGTCAGTTAGGCTGAGCGTAGGAAGTTCTACTTCCTGCATGTCAGGTCAAATTTGCTTTGAAGTTGCTGGCATCTTTCTTTGGGCAGGAAACTTCCCAGTGCAGAACTTAATTCAGCACTCTAAGTTCAGGTATTTAACATGCCAGCCAGAGGAATTTTGCGGCATTCACGGTGGGACATAGGAGCACTAGTGACATAGTGGGACATAGGAGCATCTTTTCTATGAGAGCATGTGTCAAGGGTGCCACCTCTAAGCCTTGTGCTTGACAGTGCAGGCAAGCATCCTTCACAGCCACCCAGGAGCAGGTGATGGCTCAACCACCTCAGCGTAGGTGAAGCAGCCTGGGCTGAACAGTCGGCACAGCTTCATTTACTGGGGGCTTCAAGCAAGTATTGGGACAGTATAGCAGACTGTGCCACCAAGAAGCTTTGGCTCCTGAGTTTATTCTTCCTCCCTTTGTTGCAGGCAACTATGTCTGAGTATCTGCACTCTAAATACTTGCACATGTGTACCGAGGGTCACATCTATTCACCATAGCCCGGCGTTTCCAATCCACAGCCCTGTGATCTCCCTGCTTACCCCTTAACCCTCTGCTCTCCTACGCGGTTTTCAGTCACATCCCCACACACCCCAGTTCAGTGACTCCTGTAGTGCACGTCTCCCCCTTTTCTCCAGCTCTAAAGATGACCAACAGCAAGGTAGATTACTTGCTCCTGCTTCAAGTAGTGGATGCCCTGTTAAACTGGGGTAACAGTTAAAAAGCAGCAGTGGTTGAGCCTGTGGGCTCCTGGAGGGGGAAAACCAGCAGCAGTGCCCCGGCTTGAAACGGCACCAGCGGCACAGCATGTTCCCCAGCAAAGCTTGGGGAGATGAGCCAGGTGCCTCTGCTGCTCTTCCAGCCCCACAGACAGCTGTGAGTCTTTCCTCAGGCATCATCAGCTCTATGAATTCAGACATCCAAAACCAGCCCCTTTTTTTGCAGCATTCACACACAAAACACTGAAACACATGCAAAATGATTAGTGGCACAGGTTTTGTTACAAACAAACAAAAAAAAACACCCCACAAAAACCACAAAAAAACCCAAACCAAAAACCTAAAACCCAACCCAAAACCTGTGAAATGCCTATGAACCTATCCTTCTTCCAGCAGATGGCTATCAAAATAAAGGAACGTGATTACATCCGATTATTAATTCCACTGGTCAGGTTCATTTTATTGAAGTGAGAAATGCAGCTGCCACCCACCCTGAGGGGTGCACAGTAGAGGGTTGATGCTTCTCACCCCCCAGCTCCTGCCCCCTCTCCAGCAGGGACTGCAGCTGTCTCTTCTGGCAGAGCTGTGCTGGCCACAGTCCTGCCTGCCATCAGAAGGGCTGGCTCAGGGCAGCTGCCTCCCCATCATTTCCCCTCCTCCTCTCCTGGCAGGATGGAGAAGAACACTTACTGTGGAGCCCACAAGGCCAAGGACAGGCTGAGAAGAGCTGCCTGCATTAGGAAAAGCAGACCACAGAATGGAGCCCTTCTGGCTCTCCTCCTTAGCTGAATTCCTAGGAAGATTTTACAGTCCCAGGAAATCACTGTTTTTTTACATCTAGAGATGGTAAACAATTGCAGCTCAACTCTCCATGGGAGGTGTGCTCCTCACGATGCCTCACACACAAGAAAAGAAATACAGAGGTCTGAAAGTGACCCATACCCTGCACATGTGGGGAAGCAGCTGCAGCAGGTGGGCACAGAAACAGATAAGGAACTGCCAGGTCTAATAGGTGTTAGGCTCATGCTGGTAGGGGCAGCAGAAAAGCCCGGCGAGGAAGCGGGGGAGTGGGAGAAGGAAAAGGGAGAGCAGCTTCCATGGTGAAGTGACAGTTGTGGGGGAAGAAAAAAAGAAAAAGGGTATTGGTAATAAAATCCCCACACTCATCCCTGGTTTCATGATGACCCGGTGAAGACAGGAGAGGCAAGTTTAGTCATAATATACAAAAAAGTCTCAGAGTGAAATTACACAGAACACGCAGTGTTTCAAGAACCTTAATTCAATCCATTGAAACAGTTGTGAGGTTCCGGTTCTCACGGTTCATACATGCCTGTAACAAACCCGACACCTCCGATTTGCTGGGTGAACCACAGCTAGGATTCAGACAGAGCAGGGATGCAGCAGGAAAGGAGGATCCATGACACACCGCAGCTGCTTGCTGCTGCAGGTTACTGTTTCTGGTTCTGCTTTGCTGCCGGTCAGTTTCCACATGACATCTTACGAAACCCTTTGCCTTAGAAATTCCAGAAGCCTGGAGGAAGCTGAAGTCTTGGAACCAAAGACAACGGGAAAGGCTCTGGGTCAAGCACTCCATTAACAGCTACTAGCAAGGCTGTCAACATCACTTCGCATTTTTGAGCTTCATAATGAAACTGACTGGCCCCAGCTAGCAGAGATCAGGAGAGGAGCCAACCCAACGGAAGCACCGAGCTCAAACACTAAGCTAGGGAACACTCAGCACCTCACAGCACACAACATGCCTACGTTAACAAGCACCAGCTACAACTAGCTCTCCTGATTTCCCTGGGTTTTGAGGCATTTTGATTCTACTTTCTACGTAAGTTGTTTCACAAACACAGTATTCCTCTTTCCAAAGCCAGCAAGGTTTTGGCTGGTGCTCAAAATTCACAGCTATGTACTGTGTATGTATGAAACAAAATTCAGTTTGTTTCATACAGGAGAAATAAACAGATTTAGCAGCTGCAATCTTAAACCTTTGAAGAGGCTTGTAATTTAAATTAGCTTCCTGAGCAACTTGGATGAGCTGTCCTTTCAGGTTTCATCTTGCACATTAGAAGTCTGCTGAATACAATGCATATTGTTTGGCAGGGAGGCAGCACACTGACAACCCCACCTCCTCAGAGTGCTTCTGCTGTCCTGCTTCTCACCAAAACCACGAACAAGGAAGCAAACAGTGAAGTTCACCAGATAATAATGGCCAAGTGAAGCCTTGCTAAGCATGAGCCCCCAAACACCCACACAAAGAGAACTACTTAATTCTTGTGTCTGTCAGCAGCATTCCACACGGAAGAACTTCTGAAACATCATTCTGTATGTGCCTGGGCCTTCGATTAGGAGTGGAAGCCAGCCCAGGAGAACAGCCAGCATTGTTCTACAGATTACAGGAGCTGAAGAACCCCTTGCAAGTTTGTTCTAACAGGGATCATTCCAGTTCAATCTTCACCTACCCACATGCTCCATTTTCCCTTCTTCAGTGCTTTTTGCTCTGTTCTTCCATAGAAGGTAAAAATCTGTTTGAAATCCTCCTCTCACCCTCACGACAGAGGGTGGTGCTGAGGCAGGGCAAATCGCATCCTCTTCATCACTCCAGCATCCGGATCAGGTGTCTATGGTGCAAACTTTGAATCCTTTGGCTCGTATTTGCTGCAAGCTGCTCTGCACTCCACAGTACACAGTGTTCTGCACAGCGTTTCTGTCGCCTTTTTTGAATCCTCCATTTGCTCTTGCCATTTTATTTGCCCTACCTGAAATTGAATTTAAGGCCGTGCTACTTCTTTGTTACACATTCTGGTGTAATTACTACCTACCTGGTGTGATTACTTACTGACACGTGCCAGCTTGACACTGCAGGGCTTCCATCTGCTGTGGATTGTACCCCCAACTCAAGTCTTTCTAAATACACGTTGGGAGTAGACAGAGGCTTTGTATATGGCAAAGAAAGGTGCAACTGACTATCATTACCCTTCCTTGCTGCAGCAGTAAAGGATTGGAAGCAGCTAGCAATACATTTTTCAGCAGCTTTGCACACTGAACAGATTAACAGCCAAAGGAGCAGCATGTTCTTTATGGGATACAGGTAGAAAAATTATTTGATAAAAAAATGCTAGAAAAGCTATCTTATATTAAGTTCTTGTAACTTCATCAGACTATTCAGAGCAGTAAGCAGAATATGCAAAACATTAGCAATGGCAACAGCCTTTCCCTAACAGAGCTTTGCTTTGCTTGCTTCTCAGCTTGCTAATGCTTCTCCTCCCTGCCCTATGCTTATATCCCACCCATGCTCCTTTGGTTATGTCTCCATTTTTCCCTATCCTCCCTGTTTTCCACCCTTCTCCTTGGGGATCCTCTGTGGTAGTTCTACATTGCTATGCTTTTCTTTTTTTAAAAAATAAACTTTTTTTAATGTCACCAAGTGCTTTGTTCCCAACTCTGAAAGATTCCACTTCCCTCATTCTTGTTTGAGAGCATAGAGCCAAAAGACACTTCTTGGCACATTGTAAGTACTGTCCCAGCAGTGACTCCTCCTCCTCCTGCGTTCCCTCACAGATTCCCCATATCCATGAAGTCCTTCATCACTGTACGTTACACACCCCCACCCCCACCGCCCATCTCCCTTCAGGCTGCTCATTCCTCCCTCAGTCTTGTCCACTTGTTCCTGTTCTCCTTCCCTTTGAGTCCTGCCACGCAGATATGCAAGCTTCTTGTTTCTCTTAGGGGATGGGAGAGTAAGTTTCTCTTGGGGGATGGGATGGCATTGCATTACACCAAGTCCTGTGCAAGAACCCCTGACGGCACCATACAGGCAGTCTAAGAAATTCAGCTGCCAAACCACAGAGCACACTGCAGGGACTCTTCAACAGAAGAGACACTTCTGATGGCACACTTGGTTTCTAAGAGGTTCGGTCAACTAATGAGAACCACTTCTCTAACACTCGCATATTGTTCTGAAAGAGGCAGCGTAAATGCTTTGTGTATTCGGGTTGCTTCTCCCTTGGGAAAGAAAGAAACATGCAAAGTCATTTTGTTTGTTTTAATTGATCACTGGTTAAGTTGTAATACATTTCAAAGCAAAATATTCTGTGCAAGGACATTGTGCTAAACATCAAACCTACTTTGAAACAAGGCTTAATTTGACAATATTACCATTATATACATACAGGTATAATTTTCACTATTAGCAAAATTACTCAGTACATTGCATTTCCTGAAAGATTGCAAAGAATGAATATCTGTTCTGTCCTTCCACATCCCCAAACTAGAAAAATCACAGGTATAGAAAGTACAATCACAACTACAGGTAAATACAATAAGGACCTCAGAACAACTAAGTCCTTATCAGAGATGACAATCGCTTCTAGAAGTCTACATTGCAAATATACAGTACATTCCACTGAAGAGTTTTGGGAGTTCTCACAATGCCTCTTAATCCTCTTTTGGTAATAAAAAGTTCCTGTGACAACGTGTATCCTTTATAAAAATGACTGAATTCTTATTTTTGGAGCGTATGTTAGAAGCTTAATGCAGTCCGAACTGCAGCCTACAATAAACTCACCCAAACAGAGAGCAAGTGAGCACTGCAAGATTCATCGAGATCAGAACCACAGCTCAGCTGAGTCACACCCTTTGCTCCTTGTCACTGGGCATTCTGCACCAGGGACAGACTCAAGGGGCAATAAATGATACATTCCTTATACAGCTTTCGCAGGTCAATCACCCGCAAATCCTTGACAGAAAATGTCAACCAACTCACAAAGCACAGGCATCTGTACAAGACTAATCTGAACTTATTTACAAAGCATTTGTTACATTGCAATTGTTATACAGTTAAAGGTCACAGCTAAGGAGCAACAAGGTTTCCCCATTTATGCTACCCCGAAATATTCCTGTGAGCAACAGAAAACGCAATGGCCAATCACTACGCAAACATACTGCTGCTGCTGTGGAAACTGCAGCCTGGCCCTGAGACGTGGAACGGTGCATGCAACCTGGCCATCTCAGTCCTGGGCATGCAGCTTTGGGGCTTAGCCTGCGTTCAGGAAGGAACTGTTACTCTGTGCTTGGCAAGACAACATTGGAGGAACTTTCTAGAATTAGCAAGAAAGTGGAGGTAAACAAGCCATTTTTCATGAACACTAGTTACCCTCACAGGTGGAATGCCAAGGGCTTAGCCTCTATTTGAAGGAAATGCACTTCAGTACTGTTGTAGGTTTTCCATTCTGTACTCGCTGAATGAAGTTACCACTGATTAGCAAACTACCTGAACTTTACCCAAACGACAAAGCAGAGGAAGTTTTCCTCCCAGGTTTGACGTTTGGCAATCACTACCCACTAACAATACGGAGTATAACCCTGTGATCTAATATGAATGTATGCTCATTTTCTTTCTCTTCCCTGTTGTGAAGTTCAAGGAAATTTGACAGCATCAGGAAACATCAGAGGCATGCCCAAGGTTAAAGACACCAAGCGATTTCCTCCAACATGGTCAAAACACACCACTCTTCCACATGCGGCAGGTTCTAGTCACGTGCACTCCTAACACAGATTCTTCTTCACAGATCTCCATTTTAAGGTGGCCTCCAGATCTAACAGCAATGTAACATAAACAACTTAATTCAGAAATAACTAGTGGAAACCTGCCCTATCATTTTATAAGCCCTGCTTTATAGCAACTTCTGCAGAAAAGCCTAGCACTTGGTACTGCCGCTTGCCTATAGCTTACCAGTAGCACTTCTAAAAGGCCTGGAAAAGCAGGCTACAAACCTTTCTAGGTTCCTTCTACCAGTCTAGACGACTTTTTAGCAGAGGAAGGTAGGAATAGGTCAACTTTAGAAAAAAATCTGAGATGCAGATTAGAATCGGGATGTTCTTCTCTACTCTTTCCTTAATTTATGCTGCATTGTTTTTCTGTGCTCCTGCAATAACCGTGTCAAGCTACTGGCTTTGAAAAACTGGATCCCGGTAGGCTACAAAGGCGGCATGGTATGAGTCAGTTGTCATTAACAGACAAAAGAACTTAGAAACATGGGCCAAAAGGCACTGTGATTTGCTACAAGAGTAAAGGAGATCACAACAGAACTTCAAGTGCCACATGTGAAGTCTGGTAGACACATTAACCTATTGGCAACATTCAGTCACCTCAACCTCAAGCTTTGCAGGCAGCAGAAGCAGATATAAAGTCTAGCTTTCAGGGCACAATTTCACTTCAACATTTCAAAATCTAACTGTGCAATGAATAATAATATAAGCATGAATGGAAAATATACATTTTAAGCCCACAGACAATTCACAGTATCTAATCAAGTCTCAGCTTAATCATTTTTTTCTGTAGCCTGTTCTAAAAGCTTTTCAGCTTGTGGACATTAAGAATATAGCTACAGTGAAATGGGTATGTAATAGTTTGAGTGCAGTCCTAGCCGGTACAGCAGACAACCAACTAACAATGAAGTACAGAGCATGAGAAAGGCTGAAAAGCCCTCATTCCCAGTTGGTTGTTTTGGGGGTTTTTTACCACTTCTTGGAACTTCTGGATTTTTCTTCCAAATGACCCTCGCCTTTAGAAGGAACATTAAGACCCAACATATGTTTCTAGAGGATTTACCTTAGCTTCCCTCCCCCCAGACTGCTGTAACTAAAAAAAAAAAATAATAATATAAGCCTTATGAAACATCTTTATTGGTCCTCATGCTGCTTTATCTTCTACAGAAAACAAATCTTCAGTTCACTATGTTCATCAGTGCATGGCAGTGGAAAGCCTCATCCAGAACTGTCCAGTTGGCATTAAAAAAAAATCTCACGTTTTCTCTTCAGATGTTGTTCAGCTGAACAGGTACCTCTGATAACTGTACAGCTTCACTCTCAGTTCAGCATGCAAAATGTATAAAACAGTGAGATGATAAAAATATCCCCTTAAATGCCCAACTGTACTTTCTTCAAGAGACTGCTGCCAAAGCTTTAATACCACAACACTTAATTTTCTACATTTTCAACTAGATACATAAATTGCATTTTGTTATTACACAGAGTATAACAGTCATTGGTCATTTGCATTCATTCACCCCAGCACTAGTGAAAAACCGCCTTCTGGACAGGGATGAGAAAACATGGCAAGTTTTGTTATGAAGTTTGTGTCTACTCTTCTTGCACGGAAGGTAGGTGAGCAGATATGCAACAGTCTACCAATACACTCCGTATTTTCATGTACACTGATGTCATGCATATCTCAAAAATACGTAAGTTCAGACATGCAGCAAAATGTGTTAAAGCACTTCAAATGCTCCCCAGATGGTAGTGAGTAATGGAGTATTACTCAGACAAATCAAAGCAGAGTAAAATGTTTTGTGCTTACACTTCAAGTTTCAGAGTAACATTATTTCTATCTTAGTAGCCGAAAGTCCAATGGAAGGAACGTTCCACTGAAATCAGAAGCAAGAGACACCATTTTAAGAGCTAGGAAAGTAAGTTCTCATCAGAGTACTGCCTTCCAAAGGTTCACAATAAATAACAAAACAGCAGGAACATGCAGACCTTAAATTTAGTCAGGATTTGTTTCCAGATTCATGGTATGTAAGAAGACTAAAGATCAAGAACAACCCTGGCTTACTGTCCCACATTTGGGGTCTTTTTGGCTAAACACCTGTTACTTTGTTATAAGAAACACAGGTATTGCCAGAAAACATTATTTACAGAATGATTATCAGATTGATTACAGAAAATACAGATAAAAATATACACCTTCAGCTCTGAGATAAGCCAAGCAAATTCACTGCTGATAACCAAAACTCAGTAAGGCGACAGGCAGCAAACAAAAAATGAATGACAAAACTACTAAAAGATAGTAGACAAATTGAGGAAAGCAGAGGGAAAACAAAGACTGATGAAATTGGAATGATTTCTAATTAATACTAGTATACCAGAAATCATGGAGCTTCATTAAAAATCTATTTTACCATATACAAATCTGAAAGGAAATCTTTACTCCCAGACTGATTTCTTCAAGTACTAAGCAGCTGGTTTTTTTAATGCATCTGTGTAATGCTTTGTACTCTACATCTTCCAAAATACATCACCACACTAATGAATTAATAGAAACTGCTGAAATCATGATAAAGCTCTTCATAAATCATAGGCACAATAAAGTCACAACAATGCTCAGCTCCAGCTTTTGGAAGCAGTTCTGGAACAGATTAAGTTTTAAAAAAGGGATTTTGATCCCTGGTTTTCAAACTCTGACCATGCATCATTCAATTCCATGAAGATCATTTTGGCATACTGCTCATAAGGTTGTCCTGTGGCCTGAAAAAAAACAGAACACATTAGAAGCTTAAAAAGAACAGAAGTTGTGTGACTCGGGAAAGATCTCACCCCTTTTATATTTGCTATCTTATTCAAAAACTTTAGACTGCTCCGTGAATATAATTTTGCAGACACACAGCTCTCTCCGATCTTATCCAAAGTTTGGCATGATTATTTTAAACAAAGCCGAAGTCTTGGTTTCCTTACATTACTTCAAACTTTTAGTGCAATTCATAAACAACTTAAAGATTTTGAAGCCGTTCTTTTCATAAATAGTTTTAGTGAGTATTAGTTAATGATCAAATCCAGTCATTTTTGGGATTGCTTCCTGACAGACCTTGCAGTAATGTAAAAGAACAACATTTAAGCACTATTTAAGATGACCCCTTTGGGACAGATTTCCTGGAGAAAAATCTGTTGCTTATTGTGAATGATACTAAGATTCAACATTAACTACATAGCACCTTCTGTGCATATGCCTCCATATTCAAATGAAGATGGTATGCTCCTGATTCCCTGCCTGTTTCACATCAGCCCTGCCTCTGGGCCAACCCAACCCTCATGCTTAGTGAAGATTCAGTCCCACAAGACGAGCCATTTTAACGGGTTCTTTCCAACACAAAAAGGAAGCCCCAGAGCCCTCTCCATTATCCTTCCCTTTCTCCTGCTGCTTGGCTTTTGCCAGCTGCAGTACTTTACAGACACTTCTACGGACTGCTTTAAGTCAAAGTGGCAAACAAAAAAACAAAAAAAAAAAAAAAAAGAGGAAGAAAATGCCTCTAAAGACCTGCATACTGACACTGATGCACTAAGGGGCTTACAGAAAGCACCAAAAAAACCACCACAACGGTGGAGGAAGGCACATGGGCAAGAACAGCAACATGGCCAAAATCAGCAAAGGACTGGGGGGAAGAAAAGAATGAACAATGTCTTGTTTCTTTGTTATGGATACAGGACAACATATGGCTTAGAATATGGCTCACTGAACCACCAGTGATACAAAACCCTTAAAATTCAAACCCGGTATATTCAATGTTTATCTTTTTATCTCAAACACAGCCTAGAGCAGTAACTCAGGATAAGAAGCTACCTTTATACATTGGGAGAATAACAAACAGCAACAGAATGCATTAAATATTTTTAAAAGACAACTGGAATGTCACATTCATCAAGTATTTTTTAACTGCTAATTTGTTTACTCTAGTAAAGTTTACTTTTTCTGGTTCCTAGTAAAGTTGTTTATTAAAGGAGGCTCAGCAGGTTTTTTCCACCAGTTTTGCTGTGGTGGCCTCCGAGTCTTCATACACTGGTGAATAGTCCTAAAAGACCTGAAGTATCAGCTGGTAGAAATAAAGCAGATTCTACTAATCAGCATTAAACCTGCCTGCAGTCAGTCAGAACCCAGCATAACTGACTTTGGTGCTCAGTACAACCTTAATGGGATCTTTCATTTGTTAACATTTACCTGTTGGAACTCTGCACTGTGACAGGGTGACAAGAAAAATCCTGTACTACCTGAACGCAGGAGGACACCAAATCCAGAAGACAACAGAAGCAAAGTGAAGAGCATCTAGTGTGCTAATCAAGAAATAAGGCTGCATCACCTCAGGGACTAGCATGGTGTGGTAAAAACAGTTCGCATTCCTTCTAGAAGGAAACAAGATCCGAGGCACATGCTCACCTTGTCTGGATGTACTACAAGCACTGCTTTCCTGTAGTACTTCTTTACTTGTTCAGGAGTTACTAGATCTGCCATGCTGACTGGTTTCCACTTATTTTCCCCTTCCCAAAGCACTGTATGAAGAGTGGATATTAATGCTCTGATATTTCTCTCCTTTCCTTCAATCCATTCAAGAATCTGGGAAAAACAGAATGTATAGAATGATGCAGCACTGTAAACGTTCTCAGTCTGTCTGAAGACATAATCTTCACTCTGTACAAGACCACAAGATTAAGACCCAAGTACAGTTGTCTTGCTGCATTCACCCCAGAGGTCCAACTGCTCTACTACATTTTTCTTTCTGGTACCCAGACCATTAACCACCTAAAAGTGGTATTTTACATCTGCCATTACAGAGTAGCTCATTGTTACCAGTTCACTGCAGAAATTCAGTTGTTGCAAGAGAAATTATGAGAGTAACATATTACAAAACCTTGTAGAATTAATGACAAGAAAACTGACTGGAGTAATTAAGAACATCTGTCACAATTACATTAACTCCCTGTCAAGCCACAGCATTAGTTTACTAAAATTCTTTCTTTATTTGTACAAAAGTTTCAGATCATGTATATTAATAGTTAATGTTTACTTACGCAACCTGCGGGGGTGCACAAACTGAAGTGTTCTTTCAGATACCCCCAGGAAAGTTGATTAGAGTAACTAGCCGTTTTAGAGACTTAAAGAGAAATATTCAAGTCACTGTGACACAGTGACACAGTGTCTTCACTGAACACTGGTTTCAGTAATCTGAAAATCTCTGCCCTCTATCAGCAACAAGTATGGTAAATAAAAATCTGTACGTATTTCCATTTATGGTGATTTGTGTCAAAAGGTAACCATGCAAGCTGTGTACACTCTCTTCAAGTAAAACACTTTGTGAAAACAAATTTCATCATCCCTCCAAAGTTCTTTTATTAATATCTGAAGCACCATAAAGACTACAAAACTGGAAGTTACTAACATTTGATATTATGAGTAATACATCAAAAAATCTGAACAGCCGATCAGGCAACACCCCACAGATCAGTTCTACAGCCTATCTCCAGAACTGTACCTTTTCATAATTTCTTAGGTTAGCACTTGTTAACCGGTAAATGCAAGGAAGTGGTCACCCTGAAGACAACTACTCACCCACCTGTTTTTTGAAAGTGTAGTTTTGTATTATCAGCCAAACCCACCTTTTCTAAGGAGACCTTTAGGAATACTAGAGATAAAGAACAGTCTGGGCTTCAAGAAATGGACAAAATCCCAGGTTCTTAATTCTCCAAGCTTAGCTGAAACAAACAGGAACTCACGTTCCATCCACACACTTCTTGTGCTATATTCACTGCCAACTGCTTCTTGCTCATGCTAATTAACTTTTACAGTTATATTCGTTTAAATACAGATAGAACTTCATTCTGTTCTATTAGTTTGCTCTGTTAATCATTGTATCCTTCTGCTGTTATCAGTAGTTCCAATCACGAGTGCAGCTTTTCACTATAAACCAAAATCAACATTAAACAAACCTTGAGTTTCAAGGGATCCATATCTTTGGACATTTCTTGTTTTCTCATCTCAGCAATGGTCTTTGGTCCCTTTTTATCAGATTTAGTTGAAAACCCTTGATTAGATAAAAGATCCTCAAAGTCATTTTCTGAAACTTTTGGCTTTTGACCTATGAAAGAAGAAAAACATTAAATGAAAAGTTTAATAGGAGAATACATTAACTGGGAAAACACACTGCACTTAGACATACCTGCATGAGATCTCACTACCATGACAAATATTCTTCAGTGGCCTGATAAATGAATTACAAGACTACGGAAGGATAAGAACAAGAGGGGTTACTGACAAGTTCTCAGCCCAGCAGAGCAGATAACCTCATGTGTGTACATGTGACTAAATACTTATACATCCTCTTTTTTAAAAAATGGAGCACGAGGGAATACACACCTACCTATTTATGATTTTGGAAACAGTTCCACTTCTCCACCATAAAGTAATGCTAACTGCCGCGCAGCAGTTTTTCAAGTGACCATATACTCACTCTAGTCCAAAGTATTTACTCAACATTTAAGTATGTTGAAACAAGCACAATAATGGAGGGATAAAACATGAATAGTCATTACAGAACCAACAAATTTCAGAGAGCTGTAGAATAATTAAATTCTGAAGATGTGTTTGGATGTCATCCAGCCCAATGCCCAATCAAAACAGGGACAACAAGATAAGCTTCTCAGGTCCTTGTCCAGTTGAGGTCCACCTATTTTCAAGGACAAGGAACCACAAGATCCATTTCCCCATTTCAGCATTTCATGATGCTAAATGAAATTTTTTTCCCTGTTCTCCAGACTTCCCTGGGCTGCAACTTATGCCCACTGCCTCTCTATCCTGTCACCTCTTTGCAGATACAGATCAACAGAATTACTTCAACATACATAAGTACCTACTGCTCACCATAATCCTAATAAAATAAAATTTTCCAAGAAGGTTAACATAGAAGAGGCTATGCCCATCCCTATATGTCTAGGTTTGCATGTTCAGTGGGAATATCTTAAGGAACTAGTTCCAGGAATGACTCCACCTGTTCCTGTCCCCATCCTTGTTGGAAACACAAGAATTTTCAGTAAGTTTAACCTCAACCTTTCTTAAGGGTAGCTGCTATTCTTCAGGTAGGAAGAATGTTGCATCCTTTTACCTGTGTATCACAAGTGGACTAGCATGAAGCAACATTACCAACCACCTCCCCCTGGATAGGTCAAATTTACCTTTTTAACCCAGTGATGCAAAACCAGCACCCATGTGGGTTAGTGAATATAGCCTTGAGACTTTATACCCGCACCTGCAAATATTTTGGGGTCATGGCCAGTTTATCTCTGTGATATTCCAGTGTAGTTTTGCAAAAGCAGGACACCAGATTTGCCAAGCTTTTTTCTGATTTCTACTAGATAATAATCTCAACAGATATTAAAAAATGAAGGTACAAGAGTGTCTGCAGCTAACAGAGCATCTGACTAACTTCAGCAGGCCATTATACTGACTAACTTCAGCAGGCCATTATAAGTGATGCCTTCAGAAAACTTACCAAAGCTTAGGGTTCTGACTCCTCTTTCTTCTCGTCCCCCAATGACACTGAAGTTTACTGTGTAATTGGGTTTAGCTGCTGTGCTGGATTTGGGCTGGGACTGCCATGAAGTACTTTGTGGTTTCATCGATTTCTGCCACTGATTTCCCAGCTTCTGAGATGGAGCAGTCTTCTGACCAAAGCCACTACTTGAAAGTCCACCACTGGAGGAACCTAACAATAAACACCTAATTAAGTTTTTCAGCTCAGTATCTGTCACCTGTTTAATACAAGTAAGACAGTTTAGTTTTGACATCCAACCACATAGTTTATAGTGATACCATTATAAAAGAGAACACTTACAGAAAAACTTGTCTAAAATGAATTGAAGAGTCTCATTAACGAGTAACTTGGATGGCAGGAGCTAGAACTGTTACTGAAAGTCTCTGTCTCTTACCATTAAAGTTCTCAACTGTTAGTTTTAGCAGAAGCATCTGCTCTTGCCTGGTCAGCTAGGCATGTGTAAGGTCAGAAAATAATTTGGCATTGACATTAGTTCTGCCTCCCAATTCATTATACTTCAACAATCGTTAATATGCGGAGGACAATAAAATATTCTCAATATATTACATTTTCTTGATCATAGAATTAGTTTTTCAAATGAATGCTTTCCAAGTTTCTAGTGATTTCTTGCACTACTGTTTAAGAAAGATGAAAACATTACCCTACAGCAGCATTAGCAGGGAATGTTGCACATGAGTAAGAAAGGCACTGAAACCTGCAGGAGACTGTTGTAATCACCTTGGTGTAATCAACAAGCCTCTATCAACACAATATTGACTCAAATTTTAGTATCCCATTTCCTTTCATTAAACCAGTATAAAATAACCCTGCTTAGCAGCTTCACTGCTCCTTACTTTGGGAAGAACGTACAGGGCCTTTTCTCAACGCTACAATACTCACTGTAAACAAATTGAGCAGAATAAAGCTCCAACCTTCTAAATTCATTATTCAGCTTTTTGTCTCACTGAAGAAAATAAACCTGATTTTTTTTTTATTCTAAACCAAGCCACCATTCAGTTGCCCTTGACTGACTTCCTTTGGAAAGATTCCTAGAAACCGAGTTCCCTTGACAAGTTGCATATACCTGGCATTATACCGAGGCAAAAAATAGAATGATGACTGAATTTAGATACATATAGATTTTTTTTGTAAGAGAAACATTTGATATATGTGGCATCCTAAACAGCTTAAGACTTCTTCATGTTGGAAGAATTCCCTAAAAGTGAGAGAACCACAAATTCAAGACTAGTGGTCAAATATAATTACACACCTGAAGCCAGTCAGGAAGTCTAATATGAATGAAATACCAACACTTCAAAACCAGAAAATCTTTATCACTGGTCTTGAATGACAAACTTATGATCCCATCTCATTATTTCTTGGAAGAAGGTAGATTATTATTTGAATCTCCACATACATTAATGATCAGCTGCTGCTGCTTAGAACCGAACTTTCAGATCAAACATATCCCAAGTCAGCTTAAACTTACTTGTTCTTATTTTTATCCCCTTTGATTCAGCCTAAAGCCTCAGAAAAAACACCCAAGCTTGTCTGTGTAGACACAGCAATGTAAACTTGTTTTCTTCTTTCAAAACTAGTTCCCCACACCTCAGATCTCTTGATAGCTCTTTCTGGTAGCCACTGCTCATAGCTGTAACAGTTTACACAAAAAGTCTCCCCAGGGCCACCTACAAGATACCATACTATACCTCTAATACCATACCTGATAAAACCTGGTACTGCAATACAACACCTGATAGAATCTACAATTGCACTAGTTTTTTTATGAAAGCATACAATTGTATAGAAGTGATTGAAGACTGAGGTAACTAATGTGTGAAATTCACAGGAAAAAAAAAAAATAGCCCCATCACTTGTCAGAGTACATAACCTTCCACACTGAAAAATAATCTCATTCTACTACTCTTTCCAAGCATTCTACATTCCTTATTTCATTCTTGAAAGCAAATAAATTCTTCCTGTAGAACAAGCTAATGCCTCACTAGCAACTTTTCAACACTACACTCCTACTTTCTGGTACAAGATCATCCCTAGAAATGAAGGGTGTGAGAACAACTATTACAGAACAGTCTTGGTATCCCACCACTAGCCTCATACACTACTAACACCTCCCTCTAGCTATTGCTTGTTTTCTGTTTATGTAGCACTCCCAATTAAGCAGCTTTCATGACGACTTTTATGTGAAGGCCAAAACTCCTATGAAAAATACAACACCGAGTCTAAACTCCAGTTGCTATAACTCCCTGAAAATTCTGTTCATGCCTAAGAAGGTTAACTAGCACAGTGACATCTGGCTACTTTCTAATGCAGTCATTTTTCCTATTGAAAGTTACCTGAAAGAATAACAAATTGATCTAAATCCTGCTAAAACCAGTAAATTTCTCCCACTGGTTCAGTATGTCAAAGATAAGTTGACTTTTTTTAATGTCACACTATCTATAGATTTTATTAATAAGTCCATACTAACCTAAATTATTAAGCTAGAAAGTTTTTGTAAACTGTTTACTGCAGAGCAGCCTTATTGGTACTGCTTCAACACCAGAATTTTGCAAGTAGTTATGCACAGGCAACATAAAGAAGCCAAATAGTGTACGTTACCTATGTTTACATAAGATAATTCCACCAAGAGGGTACTCAATGCAATACACAATGCTAATTGCCAAGGCAACAGGATAAAACCTCTGTCAGCTCCAAGCTAAGGGAAAAGCACATTTCTGTAATTCAGCAGCTCAACAAATACAGGCTGTTCCAAATCATTCCTTGGACTCTTGGCAGCTAGGCAAATTTAGCAGCTACAGATCAGCCATTTGCTATGGCAGTGTGGTCCTGAAATGCACGGACCTCAGCTCTTTTCATTGTCCTTAGTTTTTCTGCTGTTTGAGAATGCTGCAGGGCTAATTCCTGAGTCTGGGGTGAAGATAACATCCTGGAACAAGTGTTACTCCACGTTGTGTCTTATCTTCCATAACTTCTTGTGCACAGCACTGCAAACCGACAAATAACGCTCATGCTATAGGTGTACAAGTATGGGCTTGATTTGTGCTCATCTTGAACATGACATATTTGAGCAGCGGAGCTACAAAGGCCTACTGAAATAAAACAACTGCTGCTTTGGATCTAAAAGAATTTAACTCAGGTTTCGCTTTATATCCTTCACAGCACAGCATCAATCAATGCTGGATAAGAAACTTCATGCTCAGTTACTTAATCAGCAACCCTGGGTTTCTCTTACCCTCTGAACTAGATTCTGAAGCACTACGTATTACACTGTTTCTAAGTCACAGTGTGGTTATCTTCTTAAATACTATTCTGGATGTTTCATGCAATCTGAGTAAAAATTCAGTCTTTTCTTGTTACTTGTCTGCTCCCAGCAACTGCCTCAAGCTGTTTGTTAATTAAAAGAAAATGGTTTACATAAGCTATCAGTTACATTTATTGGTACAAGAAGCAAATCAAATGTTAGTGGCATTATGTATAGTCTCTTAAAATTAACATCTTACCTGGAAGACCAGATCCAAGATTGGCAAGATCAGCAAAAGGATCAAAGTTCTGAGACTTAGCCTGGCTGAAAGACAGACCTGAAGACACACTGGACTGGCTCCCTGTGGTAAAACCTTGGCCTATGTGATAAGAAAACATATCATGCACCTGGTGTATTTGGAAATTGAGAAAATGAGTAAACACACTATTTCCACAACGCCTCATGTAAACCTCCCCACCATTGTGCCCCACAACATCTTTTACCATGGCAAGAATCACCATTACTATAGACAACAAACTATTTGGTTCCTCAGCCTTGAATGTACTTTGAAAAACTACACAGGTGCCTTACTGAAGAGGCATTTAAGCACAAGAGCATGGAGTCCTTTAAGCAACAGAGCAAAAAGGCATGAAGGCATGTTCAGCAGTATCAGATGATTAAACTGACTAAGTCTGGAGTATTTCTTATTCCCTTTAATGGAAGAATTTAATACCTTCAAAAAGAGGCTTCAACTGTGGTGATGCTACATCACTCGTTGCCGAGGAATCTGCCCAAGAATCCCATCCACCTAAGAGATCTGGATGGCTTGCAGAAGATGCTATTTTAGGTGGCTCTGGTGTCAAATTCCCTACAGAAAAAGAAAACCATCACAATAATTGATATCCTGCCAATACCAATAGAACTGTGTACCACATTGCCAGCTACAATGACCAACTACACAGCTTGCTTAAACTTCCCCGTAACACAGCCATGCAGTCTTACACAGGACTCAGAAGGGTTTTACCACTGGAATTCCTTCATTTGTATTTGAAACATCTCATGCACTTCATAGAGGAGGTATTTTCATGCATAGGCAGTGCTACGATTTTAACAACTTCGGTCTCCGGGGCAAAAGGACTAGCTAAGGGTTGGCTTCAGGGCACACTGATGATCCTGACAACACAACGGCTAACGAGAAAGCAGCAGTGCTTATGAAACAGTGCTCCATATCACTCAGCAGTCTGCGTGCTACACAGGTGGAGCCAGGTCATTTCAAACTGCAGGTTTGACTACTCCAGGCCTCGTGTGACAAAGGGAGCTCTTGACAAACTAATAGCCCTTTTCAGTTCAATACACGAATGAATGCATGCAATTAAAAAGCAGAATACAGGAAGAGTGATCTCTTCTGCGAAAAGATTGAGAATCACTAGCTCAGTGGATAGAAGCTGCTTTTCTATGTGCAAAGCAAAAGCACCATGCTAACTGAGAACAGATAATGAAACAGTCACATTCAAAAGGATGCAAGGCTGCTTCCACTAACTTCTAGAATGTGCCCTATCCCATACAGGGTTATAACTGCCACCACCTGACAAAAAATGATTTTGCACTTTCTGACACACAGAGTATGAGGTGAGCCATCCTCGGAATGAGAGGTCCTAGATAAGGAACACTCAAAAGCTGCACGCCAGCTCTGAGCATTCCCTTCAAGCACAGCTTGCAGAGACAAAGCAGAACCGTCCCTTCAATGCTATGACAACAGTCAGTGCTACAGAGCAAAGGTGGTATTTCAAAGCCAGTATGTTTAGTGGTACTCGAAGACATTTCCAAAGACTAGAATTTGGAAAGCTAACCCAGCCATCCTTTCAGAAATCGTGATGTTTTGATGCTTTGGATGTTCAGACACTACATCACAGCTTTTCACTTCTCTCAGCTTTACATTCTGAATAGCTACCAAGTCACAAAAACTATTTTATCTTACTTGAGGAAATAACTTGAAGCAAATTAAATATCCCTTCCACCACCTCAATCCACTAATTGTATTTATACTTAGATCTTACGGTTGCAAACAGAGAACATTAAATACTCTGCAGGAAATGTCTGCCGAGAGCCTGTATTCCAGCATTATCATCTCTGCTGCATGTGAAGGAAAATATCAAAATAAAATGCACAAAGACTCCAAAGTCTTCTGAAGGTATGGTACAATTTTCAGCCCTTTCTCCAGACTTAAGCTTGAGAGAAATAAGAGTAAGCTAGACTAAACTACAGCTGAATGCACTTGAAAGACTGAGAACACACTATGGGAATCAGCTGTTTTATAACTGCTGGTTTAAGAGCAATCAAATTCATCACATCCCCCACCCTGAACAAAGCAGGGAGCAGCCTACTTGTTCAGCAGTAAATTCACTATAAATAGTACAAGCTTACACTCATCCGTTATGCTTTTATCACAAAAATCTGAAACAATGGAGTACAATGTGCAATACACTGAACAGATAAGATGTTCCTTCTGCAACTGTTTATTCTTATGCTACATTCTTTCTAGTTGTACAATTTGGGCATTACAATAGATTTTCACATCAAGAAATAGTGCTACCAACATGATACTCCTACCTCTACATATTTTTGAAGAGACCGCATGCTGAATCCCTGATTTTTGTAACCTGGCACACTGGAATCATACAGATACATTACGGTAAAGGAGCAGAATATCTAAAGAGTAAAACATGAAGCATAGCTAAACATTCAGAAAGTTGAAGCAATTTATTACGGGCAAGGAGATCCATAGCTGCTTGCCCCTTAAGTTCTTCTTTAACGCACATATGTATAATCCTTAGCCATAAAGCAGTACACTGCTGAAGGTCAGAGCACAGTGCTTTACTAACAGTGCTCCAACCAAGCTAAGATACAAGAATAAGTTGGTGGTAATCAGATCACACTTCCCAGCTTCCCAAAATAAGAGCCCTACATTTTAGTCTATCAAACACACCACCTCACATTAGGTTTTCTTTATTTAACTTGTCATCTCTACAGGAAATCCTTTAATCACAGAGGACAACAGGATTTTCTGTGGACCGAGAGGCTGGTTTAATATGACACAAGGTTTTTTTAACCTTCTCTAAAGCCTGACTGAGAACAGCCTGAAACTAACTTCTACACAGGAGAATACTACATTGGTCAATCAGGTTTCTTTTGATCACCTTCTGCATCTCCTGCTATCTCTTGATCAGATCAGTTCATTCTTGCAAAGGGAAACACATTCCTGACTCAACCTGCATTAGAGATGACCACCTACTTGCATATCCAAACAAATCATTTCTGTTCTCAAAAGCGCTCGCTGAGCAGGTACCTACTAAGGAAAAAAGGATACTCCTCCAGCTACTGGTGACAGCTTGTTTTTGCAAGTGTGGCCACTCAAGTGCAGGTTATCGATTCTGAACTCAGTCATCCTACTAGCTTCTCTAAATTACTAGTTTTTTCACAGAAAATTAAAATACCTTGTTAACATACTGCCATTTAGCAAAACTGATCAACATTTTTATAGTACAGGATAGAATGCCTTAACAGATCAGATATTCTTTAAGACCCATTTTTCCTACAAATTGAAATCACATTTTAACACTCCTATGATTTTAAATTTCAAGGCACCCTAAGAAATACAAGCCTAAAATTCTAATTCTTGATTACGCTCACTGAAACCGCTTTTTCCTGTTATCTATAGAGGTTCAGTAACTGTTTACTACTCCAGAAAGCTTACCCATCGCTAAAATTTAATTCTAGACACGTATTACCGCTCTAACAGTAGATCCACCATGTCTCATGGCTGCAGCTTATTTTGAATGAACACTGACATTACTACTAATTTTTTTAGTGTGTTTAAAATTGTTCCTCACTTTAATGACTTCCTGTTTGCACTTTCTTCTGCTTGCTCAACATAATTCTTCCAAATACGTCATTTGAAAACACATTTGCCCTCTTCTCCAGTTGCTAGTTACCACGTCCTTTCACTCACTCACTCATGTTAGAAGCATTACAGCTATTAATTTTTCAAACTTCCCTGCTAAATACCTGAGCCTTTACCATTCCATCTGGTCACAAATACATACTCCATTTCAGCTGAACACAGAAAAGTCGTCCATTTTAAAGTCATCCTTTCGGTAAAGATAAGGAGCATGAAATATTATCCCAAGTCCTCCACTCCCACAGGGTTTTTAAAGCCTGAATATCAATGGAGAAAAATTGGGAAATCCCTGTATAACTGTAGACTAAACAAGAAGATGGGTACATTTTAAGCATCTTTTCCTTGTGTTGACAGAAAGCTCCAGAAATCACATTAAAATAGCAGTATGCTAATGCATTTACCACAGTGCAAGTTTTCAGCCAAAATAAGGAATAGTACACATGAAACAGTAAGCAGTGAAGTCATGTGTCAAAATATTTCTTTTCTTCTGTACTTGCTCAGATGTTACTAACAGCTGAACATTGATGGTGGTCTCCTAGAGGTTGCAGGGAAACATTCAGAGAGCAGAAAATCACGTTTATGTATTTTTACAACTTAAATTTAGTATATGAAAGAGTCCTCTGTCATATAGGGATTGAAGCACCTCTGATATGAGGACAGGCTGAAGATCCTGGTATTGTTTAATCTGGAGAAGAGAAGGACTGGGGGTGGGCAATCTTACCAATGTGTATAAATACTTAACAGGAAGAAATAAAGACAGCCAGGCTTCTTAGTGCTGTTCAGTGGAAGGACAAGAGGGCAATAGGCACAAACTGAAACACAGGAAACCCCATCTAAGCAGTAGTTTTTTCTGTAAGAGTAGTCAAGTACTGGCACACAAGTTGCCCATAGAGGTTGTTGAGTCTTGTTAAAGACTGCATCCTTGGAAACAATGAAAATCAGCAAGGTCATGGTCTTGAGCAGCCTGTTCTACCTGACCCTGCTTTGTGCAGGTCAACTAGATAATCTTCAGAGGTCCCTGACTCTGGAGTGAGATGAGATTTTTTGGCCAAGATGATGCTCCACAGATCAGTATTGATTAAAACTTCTGCTTTACAGAAAAAAAAAAAGTATCATCTGCTTGGTAATCTCATGTAGTGACAATGAAAGTGTCATAATTAAAAGCAGCATAAAACTGGCAACTATACAACTATAACACACAGCTGTTACTGTATCCAGGCCAGAACAAAAATGCCGCAAAGAAAGCAGCAAGTGGGATCTTCTCAGCAGAATCAACCACAGCTCAAATATAATGCTTAAATACATGGTAGAGAGGCTAATCAGCTGGCTAGTCTTATTTCAAGGATGAAGGCCTCATCTCAGACAGGCAAATACTGCATTTTTTTAAACGAGTTTCTCTGTAGCTAACACTCAGACTGTATCACTCAAAGGCAGGGTCAACTAGACAAGACTGTCCAACAACGATGGCAACTCAAAACTGCATGCAGTAAGTGCTGGGAAGAAAATGCTGCTGGATTCAGGGTGAGGAATGTGATACCACCATTCCTAACTACATCCAATTTCTAAGTAGGAGTCTGCAAGGGCAGACTCTGTGAGGAGAGGCCTAACTGCTCCATGCTGGACACAACCAGCTCCAATAGACCTACCGCAGGATACAGCTGCCAAGTGCTGCTCAGCCAAGAGGGGATGTTTTCACCTCTGGAAACACATACATAAATAAGAAAGGGTAAAAAACACTGCACAGCAGCTGTGAGAAGAGTGAGAAAAGCAAATGAAAACCAGCCCTGCAGACACCAAGGCCAATGGATGAAGGGGAGGAGGTGTTCCAGGTGCCAGAGCAGAGATTTCCCCACAGCCTGTGGAGAAAATCACAGTGGAGTAAAAATATCCACACTGCAGCCTGTAGATGAGCCCGTGCAGATGGATGTACGCTGGACACAGCCACAGCCCATGGAGAGGAGCCCACACAGCAGCAGGCTCCGGGCAGGAGCTGCAGCCCCTGGAGGACCCACACTGGAGCAGTCTGCTCCTGAAGGACTGTACCCTACAGAGACCCATGTTCCTGAAAGCCTAACCCATGGGAAGGACCTACACAGGAGCAGGGAACAGTGCGGGATGAGACAGCAGCAAAGAGCTGTTACAGACTGGCCACAAGCTCCATTCCTATGGAGAGGACCCACACTTGTCTTTGAAAGTCAGATTTAAAATGCCAACACTTCTGGCTCTACCACTCCATTTCTGTAAGGGTATGCTTCTCTAAAGAATGAGCATGCTCAGAAGCTCTACTTAGTAACACTTTGAAAATAATGTGTTTAGCAAGGAGATATGAGAAGACCGAACAGATCACAAAGCTTTTTGTTTAATGACAAATAGATTTTAAAATAAATGCATGAGGAAAAGACATCACCAAGAATACGTCAGAAATTAAATGAAAGAAATAAGATTAGAGTATTACATAATGTACTCCACAAGTGTATTACCAGAACACGTTCAGATCAAGAAGGTCCAAGCTAGCTTCAGCTTGCATTTAAATAATTGGCTACATTATAATTTGACTTGCTCATTTCTTTTCCAAGTCTTTCAGAAAAAATCTTTAAAAACTGAATACAATCAAAATAGCATCGTCATTAACTTTGCAGGTGTTTGTGTACTCTCATTTCTAAGTACTCTCAGAGGAAACTCCAGCTCCCAACAGAAGGTGAGCAATGCTAGAAATCCTCTCGCCTCATAAATAATAGCATGACATTATACAGGAGACTCTCACTACTTGGTGCATATGTATTTGCATTCCCAGAACATGGAGCTAATTAAAACAGCAGTCAAAACAAGTGGATCTGTTAAGACACTAATCCACCTTGACTAAGCTGAAAGACAAATGCACAGAGCAGCAGCAACTGTTCAGAAACAGAACACCAGAAGCACACTTACCTAAATTTAAGAAGTCTGAGCTGGAAGAAGGCGGAAGCGAACTGTGTGTGGAAGGAACTGTACTAGGTGTAGATACCGAGCTTGGATTAAGGAAGTCCCCAAAGAGGTCTGGACCAGACAGGGCTTGATTCTCTGAAGTTGATGACATTGTGAATGGGTCGAAAGGATCAGCTAAAAAAGAAGCAAAACCAAAAATTATCTTACGACAAATTTCAGAATAAACAAAGTTGAAAAAGCCTTACTCCTCTGGAAGCACAGACAAAAAGCAAAGTTCATGTCAGTAACTGCAGCAGCCTTCTAAGACTTTTTCCTGGTACAGAGTCACCATTTGTCCCTTCCTCTAGACATCTGTACTTCAATGTTGGTACATACACAATACGAACAGCTACGTTTTCAAACAAAAGTCCTTGAAAAGGCTGCATACTTTCAATAACATTGTTAACTTCATCCATGTAAGAAACATCTTAAATTTTACCGATCAACTGCAAACAGAAGAATTACATTTTTTAGATGCTCTATAATGCCAAACCTCCAAAGAATTTAAACAAATCTACTATCAAACTACTAAAAAGATAAACTAAAACATTCATACCACCGTTTCGACTTGAAGGCATTAGTGACTGGGGTAGAAAGCACGTCAACTCAAAAATGAAAACCAAAAGAAGCCAGGCTTTCAACAAGTCTCTAGTGATCACAATGAAAAAAAACTAAGTGGAAGAGTATTTATAGTCAGCATGGGGTAACACGTGACAGTCAGCTGGAATAAAGGCTCGAGATCTTCTGCTGCCCTCTAGGGTCAAAATCCTCAAAAGCCCAGGGGCTCCTGCCACAATTCACTCAAACTGAAGAAAGGAATAACCCTGCCATAGTGCCCTAGCACATCCTGAGGCGATGGCCACATTGTACAAGACTCAGTAACACTTCAAAGAAACAAACCCTGGATTGTCATCAAGCTATCTTACTATAGTATCAGACATACACAAAATCTCAAGTACAAGTTTGATGTGTAAACTAAAATACAACAAAGGCCAAATATTCTCACTTCTGCCATTATCTTTCTCTTATCCAATTCAAAGGTAAAATTAGATCCATACATGGCTACTACCCAGGTGTTTCCTGGAGTAGATATAAGAAAGGCATAGTTAAAGTATTAAAGATTCTCTTTTATGGACTTCTGCCAGTGTAAAAAAGGTAAATTGATTCCTCATTCATCACAGTATAATACTGCACTGCTTCAGAATTACAATATTTGAAATCATCTAAATGTTCTACAAAAACACTTTACAGTTGTATGTAGATCAAAGCTTTTAGTCTAAATGAATTATCTTTGTGCAAATAAGCTAAATCTTGTAACAGTTACCCAGATTATTAGACTTAATATTCTCAGAAATCTTAGCGTTAACATCAGGCAGAGAGTTGCTGTTCCCTAAAGTTTAGTCATGTGACAGGGCTAATGATCCATTGCTAAGAGGAGCAGAACCTCTGAACTGAAATGTCTTGTTTCAAATACCAAATACAACAGGACGTAACATTCTCTTTCAGGATACAGACCTGCCAACAACATCAGTAAAAACAGCAAGAAAACACCTTTTAGCAGTACCCTTATCCTACTGGTTTGAACAACAACCTACACAATTTCCAGCTGCCTAGCAATCTTACATGATTAACACAAAAAACCCTCACAGATGCTTGACCTAAACTCACAGCTCTGTACCACACCTAATGCTACTGCTTTCTCCCACTTCGTGTAAAGCAGTAAGTTACTACAAGTCTATGCCTTGGTAGGAAAAGTTATTTACACATGGATTTAGAAAAGGATGTAGCATGTAATGTTTGTATGGGGAGGTTATGGATTCTTTAAAAATACCGAGTCCCCTTTAAATTCAAAATTTGATTCTTTTCCATTTACATGGTTTGAAGTTAACAGGATACTAGCAACATAACAAAATACTTGGGTAATATACAGCAACTTCTCTCATTCATGCAGTAAAACACCTGCTCTATGTAGATTCTTGCTATAGACCAACAGGGCTTCACTGGACCAATAAAAATACAGTACTCATTTTCCAAGCAAAATGCAAGCAGCAGCTTTTATCTTTTGGCCAGCTGAAGAGTACTGTTAATTTTATGTACCTGAAGACATGGTTGCTGCTGAAGACACACCCTGAGTAGCAGCTGGACACTGACTGCTGAAAAAGAAATCTGTTCCTTGTCCAAGGAGATCTCCAGTGGGCCCTTCTGAAATCTGTGATGCATTATTCACAAACAGATTGTTCAGCAAGTCTGCATTACTTGATGAAGAGTTTACTTCTGAGATAGGTTGTTTCTGTTCTGGTGAAATGTCGGAATGTAGTCCAAGTAAGTCTACATTCTCTTCAGGAAGAGATTTTTGTAATGGTGCAGATGGAGCTTCAAAATTTGCTTCAAAAAGCAACTCGCCTTCTGGAGTAACACAGTCTTTTTCATTATCAGCGACTGCACTTTCTTCACCTGGAAATGTAGGGAATTCCTCATCTGAAGGATCACTCTCCTCCCTATCATCAGATAGTTGAACACGATCATTTTTAGATGAACTGTCCTCTACTCCACTTTCTGGACTTTTTCCTTCTTGAATAAAAAGAAACAGCTTTAGATTACCAGGATTCTTCTGTCAACTAGGATAAGACAGACTTACACAGTGACATCATATGAAACCAATCATTAATTAAACAAAGCTCACAAAAGCACTGACGAAAAAAGAACTTTTGCCTACCACCTCTTTATACAGGGCAGGCAAAGGGGCAGCTCAGTACCACGCTTGCCACTCTGCATGGTCAGGTGTTAGGAACTTTTTCAAAATGAGACTGACTTGGACATTCACCTGTGGACATAGTACCACTTATGGCTTAGAAGATGTCCTGGTTTCAGCTGGAACAGAGTTCATTTTCTTCTTAGTAGCTGGTGCAGTGCTGTGTTCCGGATTTGGTGTGAGAACGGTGTTGATAACACACTGATCTTTTTAGTTGTTGCTAGGTAATATTTATACCAGGACTTTTTAGTTTCTCAGGCCTTGCCTGCAAAAGGGCTGGAGTGACATATGAAATTGGGAGGGAGCACAGCCAGGACAGCTGACACAAACTAGACAAAGAGGTATTCCATACCATGGGACATCATGCTTGGTACATAAACAGGGAGGGGTCAGCTGGGGCCTGCCAATAGTTGCTCAGGGACTGACAGGGCATCTGTCAGTGGATGGTGACCAACCGTACTGTGCATCACTTGTTTTCTTTTCTCCCTTCCCTTTGGATTTCATTCCTCTCCTCTCCTCCGTCCTTTTCACCATAACTGTTATTATTATTGTTCTTTGGGGTTTATTTTATTTCAATTATTAAACAGTTCTTATTTCAACCCTTAAGTTTTACATTCCAGTTCTCCTCCCCATCCTTCTGGGTGAGGCTGGGGTGAGTGAAAGACTGTATGGTACTTAGTTACCAGCTCAGGCTAAGCCACGACAGGATAACATACTAACATTTCCAGTTGTTGCTAAGTAATGTTTATAGGAAGTCAAAGACTTCCCAGTTTCTCAGGCCCTACCACCAAGAAGATTGGAGGAGCACAAGAAATTGTGAGGGGACACAGCCAGGACAGCTGGCCTGAACTAGCCAAAGGGATACTCCATACCACAGAATGTGATGCTAAGTATATAAACTTGGGGGAGTTGGCCAGGGCCCACCAATCACTGCCTGGGGACTGGCTGGGCATCAGCCAGCGGCTGGCAAAGCAATTGTACATTACTTGGGGTTTTTTTCCTCCTTTCCTTTGGATGTTATTCCTCTTCTCCCTTCTTTTCATTACAATTGTTACTATTATTATTAATTATTTTATTTCAACTATTAAATTATTCTTATCTCAGCCCTCAAGTTTTACCCTTTCCCTGGTTCTCCTCCCCATCCTGGGGCAGGGTGTGTGTGAAATGAGCAAGTGGTTGTGTGGTGCTTAGTTGCCAGCTAGGGTTAAACCACAACAGACCACTAACTGCTGCTCCAACTCAACAATAACATCAGTGACAGCATGAGCAGTTACTGATATTTTTGCCAATACAGCAGAACCCAGAAAAACGACTTGCACATGCACTACAAATTTACATTTTCTCAGTCCAAACACTGATCTGGACTCCACCGGCTAGTCTACTTTTTCTCTGTTCCTCAGCCAGCCTAAGGGGGCTGTGGGAAGGCAAAGGTTTCCTTGCAGACCTTTAAGGTTAAGATTTGTGCAGAAAAAGAAAAACTTAGCTCAGCGTTTAAGCCACACACAACACCAAAAAAACATTACTTTACACAAATGAAGCAGAATGGCCTGTAGACCTCACTCTTTAAATAGCTTTTTGTCATGGTCTGGTGAAATAGTGACTTCTGCTGCATAAGAAGGTTTAAGCGCTCATTGGAAGGTGTATAAGACAACAAGCACAACAAATAGTTACTTCAGAGGAAAACCCATACCTTTCCAGTCCAGAGAATGAAAGAAGTTATTTGCATCAGTACTACTGCTGTGTGGGGATTCTGTATCAGTAGGTGCACTTTCTGAAGACTGCTCCAGCTGGGATGCTTCTGCTTCATATTGTGCAGTTGAACCTGGTTGTCTAGGCAGCTCTGGTTTCCCTATAAAATAGAATTTAAGTCAGAACCCTTGGGGAGAAACTTCCAAAACTCAATCCTGGTCATAGCAGCTAGTATTTGGCTTACAGAATGACTGCTGTACCACAACAACTGTCTCAAAGTGCCTATTATTCTACAAAGGCACAAAATTCCCTCCCTCACACTCCATTCGAAATTGGCATTATTGTTTCAACTGCAAAAGCTATCAAGACCCTGTTTTCAACTTTAACATCAGATTACATCAGATTCATAGCAAAGCACTCAAGCATTCTGACATTTGAAGGAAAATGTAATTGACACCTCACTTGTGCCATTGTATAGAATATGCAAGAGCTAGGAATAACATCCGCAATACAGAACAGAACAGCAGGAAAGAGCAAATGCAGCTACAGGAAAAAAAACAACCAAGCAGAGTATAAAGCCAGAGAAGAACATGGCAGTTGTTAACAAACATCTCCAAGGAGTTAAGTAATACACTGTGTTCTGTGATTAACTACTCCTTACATTTATTATTTTACTGAGGTCACCAGATTATGTGACTCTCGTGTAAGACTGAGTTAGGCTGAGTTACCTACTGCTGTATCAGCTCTCAAAAAGGAGATTTCTCCAAGGCAAATATGTAGACTCCCTAAATTAGTAAGTGTTCATTCACTGTTTGAAAAGAATGTGATGAATCCTTGGAAGAAAGCTAGCTGTCTAAATCTAAATACCAAACCAGTAGAGCACCCTCTTTCCACATACTCAGCTGTAGCTTACAGAGAAGCTGAAAAAAGTCTGTCTCAGAAAACATACATGAAAGGTCATTAATAACGGAATAGTACAAATTCAATTTTAATAAGCAAGTTTTATAAAACCTATCGTCCTTATCCTATATCCTTCCCACCAGTTTTAAGAAATATTTTTAGTGAGATTTGAAACTCTTACATTTCATTTATCAGAAAATGAAAACAACTTTAAAAATGAGTAATTGTTACAATCCTCATTGTCAATGAAACTTTAGTGAGTTGTGTTCAGAGATTTTTAAAATATACATAACCTAAGTTAAATAGAAAATTATCTATGTCATAATACTAACCAAACATAACCTGCTAAAAAAAAAAAAAAAAAAAAGTAAGACGGCAGCAACTACCTTGTACCAAAAGAAATGTAATTAAGATGTACCATATTAAGAGCAGAGACTAAGATCTCGTGTATGGTGTACTAAAACCACCACAGTAATCTCCATCATGCTTTTTATTCTGGAAGCACAGAGAAGGTTTAAGAGACTTAATGAAAATGTCAAAGCTCATTACTGATACCAGGAGAAGAAGGAAGATCCTGAACAGCATTAACCAGAATTAATGCAGACATCTACAGATGAAGCACAGAATACGTAGTACCAGAAAAACTGAACATCTGCTGGAGCACAATAGAAGAAGTTGAGAAATTGAATTATGACATTACTTGGCTATACGTAATTAAAAATATTTTTATGTTTTATTCTTAAGACCATTTGTGAGGAACGCTCAGATGATTTTAAGTGAAATAATGGTGCCGGTTAGCCAAGTGAAGTTCTTTCAAGACATTTTGCCTACAAATCCTGGTTGTTACAATTCCATTTGCTAAAATCCCTGCCAATAGGATATTCATAGCTATCAAATAGTAAAGCAAGCAAATGTAATGACAGTGGATAAAGTGTAAAGACAAGGAAAATTATAATCCCTTATTGAAGGATAATTTATACTCCTTCATATAATGGAAAATTTTAAGTGATATTTACAAAAAAATACACCTTTTAAATTTCTTTCATTTAAAGGAATGTCAGAAATGAAACAAAAGCCTCAAACGTTAAGGACATTAGAAACTTTAGCATGTTCTCTAGTTTTTCAAAAGATTCATTACCAAATTTTGATAAAATCTCTTGTTGCTCCTCTCGGGTGGAGAAGAGGATCTTGGGATTCAGTCCCTTTATATTCATGTTATCCCATGGTGGCTGTTCACAGCTAGGTCTGCCTCTGGGCTCCACCTCTACTTCCAGATTGACTTGAAATAAATCAGGATATTTTTCTTGTATGTCACAGGCATCCAGATCATACCTGAAAAGATGCATACAAGTAGGTTCTTGATACTGATTGCTAACTAGATTAAGTTCACCACAGTCCAAGGCAAATTTTTAAAGGAGTTAGTATCAGGCTGTATCAGTATCAGTTAGTATCATGCTGTATTTGTATACTTTTTCTATGGATTTTAAACCGATGGTATATTGGTATGTGGGGTTTTTTTGCTGTATTATGAACAAAACCTTCAGTTTCCTTCAGATGAGAAAACAAAAGAACCGTATTGCAATCAAAGTCATTTACTTCCTACACTAACCATATTTCCTCCCCCTGCCACGTTGGTTTGGCAGACTAAACAGTTTCAAATAAAACTTCTGCCAGTTTCCTACATAGGAACAGGTGTCAACATACTTGGCAAATTTCACTGTGGTAGCATTTCGGGGCACAAAACCTGTGTGGAACTGTATCTGAAACATCTTCATTGAAGCCATCTGTTGAAAACAAGAAATACAGGGAAAATAGATAAATCCACACGATTAGTATTCTGCACAGTGTTCTGCCTTCATTACAAAACAAAATATTTTCAGTATTAAAATACTTTAAAGTGTTTGTTTTGCTACCATTTCACCTTAATTCTACGTATACTTTATCTTGAGAGACTTAAATGCAGCTTGAGACAGAATGTAGACAAATCTATTACTACCAGAAACAAACCAAAAGACCTCAAACCAGCTATGTCTCACTAACCTAAGGCTATCAAAGTCTGTTAAGCACTTCCAGACCCTGTTCTAGAGGCTGAAACTGCATGACCTCTGTTGCTTTCCTGAATATCATACACCCAGAAAACCTCATTGTGCAATACACTAATCAGGAAATACACATATAAACAGGAGTCCATTCAGAACAGTTTTAAATGTAGCACATTCTAACGGACACTTCGTAAGAAACGCAGAGCTCTTTCCTATGCAACTTCAAGTCAACCATCCATCCCAGAGAGAATTATAGGGCTTGTCCAAACTGATTCATTATAGCCTTTCAACTTTCCCAACTCATTTTTTTCTGCTGACAGAAAGACTACTTTCCCATGCCTGATCAGCATATGAGAGTCCAGAAAATGCTACTATAGAAGTTTAATGTACCTCCTGGTCTTACACAAATCTAAATTACAGCAAACTGATACATCCACAATGTATTTGTTCACTGGCTTCAGTTACAACACAAGTGGAATAGTCTTGCCAGTCCTTACAAAGAAAGTATTACAGTAACAGTCAAGTAAATATGACAGACTAAAATAGAATTATGGAAGTTCTCCTTGTAAATGAGCATTTATTGAACATTATAACCAAAAGTCAAGTGACAGACAAAGCACTGCTAGCAGGTTGAGGGAGGTTATCTTTCCCCTCAATCCAGCACTAGTGAGGTCACATCTGAAGTCCTGTGTCCAGTGCTGGGCTCCTCAGTATAAAACACACATGGACATACCAGAGAAAGTTTTTCTGATCCATCCATCCCTACCCTGGTCTACACATGAAAACCTGAACATCCTATTAAATCAGTTTTCTTAATCCCTTGCTATGCAAGACATTTCCTAGAAGATAAACGAAATCCCCCCTCAGATTAACTGTGAGCCAGTGGGAGCCATTCGCAATGCCCAGCTCTAGGCATGTAACAGCAATATTGAAATGTGGTGGTTGATCTCTGTAAGAGTTCTGCACAGAGCTTCAAGGAGCAATTTAGAGGACATGCACCTATGGACACATTTAATACCTTTCCACCAAGGCTCCACACCAGGATCATTACAAACACTGTTGATGTATCAGTTACAGCAGATGGATGGGAAAATCCTAATGTCTTCCAATCAGTGAATAAATGCCAAAGAAACTTATCTCTGAAACCGAGATCGCACAAGGAGTATAAACTCAATTTTCCCCAGCTGCATGCCTTCTTCACTGATGATCTTGAACCATATACTAGTTATCTTTGTGCATTAGAGAATCTTTTCACTGAGCTTTCAGGTTTAAAGTATCTTGCATCTGTCCCACAGCACTCTGGTGACATTAAGAAAGTTCTGAATCTCTGCAACATGACAAGATTTGATACTCACCTTTCTACAAAGTAGAAAAAACACAGGGGAAACCATTTATTTCAGTAGTAGTAGATATGTATGAATATGCTTGTTTGCCCCAGATGTATGGAAACTGTCTGAAGAACCCCTGGATCGATTTTCACAATGCTTTAAGTTATCCTAAACTTTGCACTACCCCTTCCTATCTTCTACATGGATCTCCAAGTTTAATTTGGGTTACTCATCTAGAAGAAAAAAAAAATCCCATGCTTCATTCTTAGAAATTGGAAGACAGGCTTCATTAGCAAGTTTTTTGGGATCCTGCAATACACTTGCATCCATAGTTGAATTAAAGGAAACATGCATTCTGCCTAAGAAAACAAAGACTAGTAAGAAAGCTTGCTATAAAAACTTGACCTAGCTCTAGAAACAGGATACAAAACCACATGGTTTCTTCTAGCCTCTTATGTGCAGGCAGTCCCTGAAATTCCACTTTTTTACTGTGTGGAGGCTTTCCGTGCAAATATAGTGAATATCACTACTGAAGTAATCTCAAGAAATGCTTACCAAAGCACCTACATGCAGAGCACTAAGAACGGACATACACATTAGCCTTGAAAAAGCTGAATTCCCAAGTGCATGAAAACCTCACATGTCTTTGAACAAAGAAAAGGAAATAAAGCCATGTACTTAATGAGATCACAAACACAAATACAAAATTGTAACAAGAAAAAGCAAATCTTCCATGCAGGCTGTTACATTTATCATTACCTTAGCTTGTAGTCGGCCTCCTAGTGTTGACCTGGCATGATAGATCACAATGAGAACATCGCCCTGGACTGTTATACCTAGCGGAATTACTGCTTTCCCATCTTCAATTTTAAACTCTCTAAAGAAAAAACATAACCACAGTTAATTTCATTTTTTAAAAATAATGTATTACCTTATGTTTTGTTTTGTTTCTCCAAGGCCTTCAATATCAACCCATAAAAAACTGCTTCAAGTTCTTATTACAGAGAATTTGCTCTAAATGATTAAAATTTAAAAGCTGCTCTGTAACACCCCACAGCTGTTTCTGTTCCTGCTCTCTTCAAATTCATTAAACTCCTTAAGGGGCTTGGATTTATAGGAAAGCTAGAGGTATTCTCTCATCTTTCCTCTCTCTGTGACTACCTACACCTAATACTGTTCGTACCCTTTGCAATTCCTGTGCTGTATTACAACTGCAGATACCAGAGCTGTACAAGGGCTAACAAGCACTCCCCTTACAGCTACCATGCCTGTGGGATCCTAATTGTTTCCATGACTGAAACATGGTGTTCAATTCAGTACATGTACACCAGGAATCAGTCTTCCCAGTTCACATCACATGGAGTGAGAGGAAAGAGGCTCTTGTTCACCTCTGCTGTGCCATGTCCACTGTGCCAACCCCACCATCATCCCCACTTTTTGCAGGAACAAATATAAGCTGCTATTGTAACTACGTTGTCTCTTCCACAAGAAAAAGTGGACAGAGGAGCTGTTGTCACATGTTAAAGAAGCTTTGGGCTCAGCTGGGACACGCAAGATCATGCTTTCTCTTAACAGTGAGCACTTAATATTTAAGGCGGTCCAGAAAAACGTAATGTGCTGTTTCAGAGCAAATCATAACCTGTACTTACCTCATTTTGTCATATTCCTGGGAGGTAGTGGTTACTCTCTCATCTCCCACATAAACTTCACAGAAAGGCCTGCAGCCATTACGCTGCTTACTGAAAAGAGGAACTGGAGTCATGACTATTGATCTCACAAGGATGGGCTTGCTGTGAGGAATAATGGGTTCTTCAGCCATCATGTCACACATATATTCGATGTATCTAGCAAAAACAAAGAGGTACTCATTTAGCCAGAAAACAAATTGTAAAAATAGGTAAACACACAGCTGAGTTACTTCTGTTCATACCCAGCCACTGAGCAGTGACAAATGGTAACAATAAAAACACTGGGAACAGCATTTTCAGCAACCACATTTTCAGGTCTGATAGGAATTCACAACAGGAAAATGAAATGGAAACATGGAGAAATATTTATGATCCCTAGCTGGCCTCCCAATTTAAGGGCAGAAACAGTTTCTGTACAAAAGCCTGATGGCTGCACCACAATGGAAAAATGCACTGCCCAGAAAACTGAATACAGCACTGCATATGAACTCACGTGCACCTGTGTCCCACCTTCCAGACAACTCTAGACATTGCTTTAGGTCTGCAGCCTTACATATATTCAGTTGTAAAACAAACTAGCCACTCCTTCCAAAGGCTTTAAAACACCAAACAAGGAGAACTATTTATTATCTTGCACATAACTGATTGAAGTTGCATAGCAGTTCTGAAGCTAGTAACTCAAAGCTTCCTAAGGACTTTAATTCATCCTCATTAATATGTTATCTTGTAGACAACCCATTAAATATACTAAAAGTAAATCTGCACAACAGCATAATGTCACTTATATTTAACTAATCCTTACTTCTCACATTTCTAAATCTAACCCTTTTTGTAGGAATCACCCTTACTGCCAGTGTCACTTGCTACTAAGACTTCATTGTTATAAGATCTATCAAATTAAATCTAATAATCAGTTTAAAATATTCAAAGTATATGAAAGTCACCTCTTCATGCACTCCTTTAAAAAAGCAGAAGGCATCCCCTACCTAAACAAAAATTGTTAGTGGTCTTTCCATAGAACCTGCAGTGTTCAGACACAGCAAAACCTGTTCTAATAAACTAGTAAAAGTGGAATAAGCCTTACACACGTGCAAGAGGATTTTATACTTTAAATAGAGCATTCAAAAGCACTGCATACCCTTATTTTCATTCCTGACATTTCTTCACTACAGGTCATACTTGACTCACTTTTAATAAAAGCATCACAAGTAACTCAAGGGCTCACAAAATTCAGAATTACTTTCCTTACTCATAATATATTCCAAGCATTTTGCCATTCAAACACAGACACAATTGAAACAATTTATTTTCCTAAAAAGCATCCTGTAAAAACAGTAGCATATTCACAATTGCATAATGACTTGCTTCAACAGTACCTACAGACTGATACCATACCTCTTATGAGAGGGCCAAATGCCAGGAGGACAGCGTTTCATACTGAACATATAAACTGCAGCTTCAGCAGTAGTGAAGAGACGGCAGAAACACAAAAAAGAACAAACTACAACAGCAGATGCAGCTCTCCCATCCTACAAAAAAAAAATAAATAATTGTGACTGTTATTAAACCCAGTGGAAAAAGCATTACAGAAGTTAGTGAAGAGCATGCTATCTCCTTATTTAGTGTAATGAAGTCCAAGGACTACTGCAATCGTCAGATTTGCACTTTCTATCTGAATGTGCAATGTTTTCTTTTTATTTCTACACACTACAAAGGATACTACATATTATCTGCTTGCTCAAATGCGAATAGTTGCTTTAACTTAACACTGATATTTCCAGTTGATGCTTATTACCTTACTACCACTACTATCTTTACATTTATTTCCTGGCTGCTACCTGTAACTCCAGCTCAGTGCTATTTTCGGCTGATAACCATGGATTTTTGCTACAAGAGGCGTCCTAAGATTCAGAAGAACTAAGCCACACTAAAAACTCTTTAGTCTTCTGCCTGAAACTGCCTGAGGTAATAGATTACCATGAAACGCCAAGAAGGAAATTAGAACACTGAACATCTTTCTGCAGGGCCCACAGCTACACACAGCCCAGATTAATCCCTACATCATAAAAGACTGAAGATTCAGAAAGAAATAATGGTTCACAGAACAAGACCTGTCAAGTTTTTTTGCTAGCAACACAGAACAGATTTTCTGTTGGTGATCATTTGGCATGTAAGTGTGGAAATGGGAAAGAGGGAAGTGTTTTTCCTCAACTTGTTTTAACAGGCATTTCCCTCAGTGCCAGGCTTTAATTCCAACCATTACTTACATCAGTGAAGACAAGATCTGCCAGCACCATAAAAGCCAGATCTTTAAAGATCAGTTCAACAAATCAGTATTCTTACTGCTGGTGTACCTAGCAAGCCCAATGATTTCCAGAAGTCACTAAACTAGTTTATGATTACATGGTCTGGATCCGGCTTTTCAGTTAAATTTCACACAAATGCAACAAAAACATGGCCCCTACGCGGAAAGGCCTACACTTAGGACAAAACATTAATGAATGCAAGGGAAGAATGAAACAACACTGACCAGCATGACAAGCAGTGACCTATGTACCCTTGCATTAAAAACCCACTTCCAAATTACAGCACCACACCAAGGGGAGAAAAATCATTGTCCAAGGAGGTCAGCTAGCAAGTCACAGCAAACCCTTTGCAACTACAGCAGGTAGTCAGACAACAACTTTACAAGATTTAAAAGACAACTTTACAGCTAAAAATACATCATTCAAAATAAAGAGTATCTTATTCATTAGTAAACAAATTTGATGACAGAACTTTGCACTTCAGAAAGAAGCTTTCTAAAGTTGCAGAATAGAAACAAAACTTTGCACTCCTATAGGGAGACGAGACAGTAGGAATTTCAACTTTTCCTTGTATGATTTTACAAGGATGATAGATCTTGGCTACGAAAGTATAAAATCCTCAGGCATAAACAATCACGAAGGCTGCCGTAAAAAACAATGATTGGAAAAAGATACATTTTGAGTTAAGTTTTGTTCCAAAGCCTCAAAAAGACAGAGGAGTTTTGTGTCTGAACTATTTTGAAACGAAATAACCTTCATAAAATAATATTAAATAAAATAAATATTAAACATAACTTTTCATAGTGCATGCAAGATTATCTCAGCTTGGTTGATTTAAACACAGGTCAGATAAAACTACCTGAAGGAACACTCAAGCACACTTAGAGAGCAGCAGCACACCCAACTGCAAGTCTCTTTGCCATTAAGTTCCATGAAGATGATCTTTGTACTCACACCTTCTTAAAGCTGTGCGAGTTTTCAAGGACGACCATCACTGCATGGCCCCAAACAATTACACAAAGTATTACTGCACGTATCCAGGAGTTACTCCAGCCTCTGGCATACGTGCTACAGTCTTGCGATATCATCAGAACAGGATGCCCCTTAAAAAACTGATCCCAGTCACTGCCAGTGGAGAAAGACATAACTAGCTGAAGCAAGGAGCTGTCACCTAAACCTTGTTTTCAACTGCTTCTAATTTGAATAATCCAGTTGAGAACAAGTAAAAATTTAACAATTCACTGTATTACTGCAAACCTCTGCAGTAAAGATCAAAAGACCAGGAAGCCCTACCTGAATCTTGGCCAGCTAGAAGCAGTTCCACCTTTACAAGAAGCAACTCTTATGTTTTGTTATTCAAGGAAGTTTATTAGACTAAAATATTCTATCTCTACCAGACAAAGGAAATCTAGGTTAAAAAAAAAAGAGTGCTAACTTTGAAATCTACAAAATTTCCAGCTAAGTGAATCCAGGACACATTTTGCAACTACTATTCATTTCTAGTAGCTCTGGTCTATGCTCTTTACATCACATTGGGCACGCAGCCATACATATACAAGCTTCCCTCACATCTGAAGAAAATTAATGAGTTAGGTACCTTAAAGGAAACACTTTAAGGGAAAGATGTTACAAAAACTAGCGCTAATTCACCACATCTGTCTCTTCCCTACTTGATAACATACGTATCATGTTAATATAGAACTAGATTCCTAACCTCACAGCAGCACTGAAAATCCGATTGGTTTTCAGGAGCTGGCATTAACCAATTTTTTCCTTGCAAAACTCTGTTTAAGGAAGTACACTATACCAGATTAACAAATCCTCTTTTAGGCTCTGATAGTGATATTCCATATAGACTACTATATCACATCAAAGGACTGGTTTTGAATGCTTTCTAGCAGCATCATAAGCCTTGTAACAACTGTCATGTTTCTCTTTTTACTCTGCAGGAAAATATGAATATCAAAATACCACATGCAATACTCTTACACAAACATAAGAGTAACCTCATGTTTTCAGATCCTGAGTATAGTAAGTATTTTTTAAATTATTTCCCACACACACACACATTTGACATGAATTGGCTCTACCCAGAGATTTACTGCTCTTTTGGGTTATATCAAGGTTAACAATACATTAGAGAACAGCGGAAGTTATATAGCAGTCTGCTGTCAGCAAAAGCAAGTTGGGCAAAAAGTCTCAGTCACTTTCTGCAATTCTGCAGATACAGATTACATTCCAAGCAGACCGTAGTGGGAAATGCTGTACACACTCAGCTGTCACTCAGAAAATATGAACAATAAAATGGAGCAAACACAGAGCTCCATTTATAGTAGAGCAAACAAATAGTAGAGCAGAGTGTTTCTCCCAAAGGCTGTTTTGTCTTAACCCCTCCTATATACTTACTGCCTTCCATGCTACATGCAAGTAAGCAAGGGCTAAACTACCTTACTAATTGCCTGAAGAGAAAATGTCTGCAAGTAACTTTCCTAAAGACACAGCCAGATAGAACTGCCTCTTGGCCTCACAGTGAAGAAAGCCAGTAATCTTCACAAACTGAGTGAATACTAGCATACAATTTATTATTCACAATTTAAAGCTGCATTGAGCAACACACTTTAGATTCAAACCAATTTCTTACAAGGCAGTGCACAATGCAAACATTTTTCTGGTCCTGTTTCAGCCACAAATGCATATTCTTGCATATGCTATAAAGATTCTGAAGATTTGGCGCTCGTCTTGCTGGCCAGCCACATTCAGAAACCTGCAGTGAGAGAGACAGCAGAGGTGAGAAACAAGATCACATCTTCACATACATTTGCATAGCATAAACTGTGCATGTAAGAGGCAATTTTAGACTTTAATGCCACCTTCAGGTAGAAATTAAGCAAGCTGCTCAAGAAAAGCAGTCTCATACAGTGTAAGCACGACTTTATAGGATGCAATGCAATAAAACTCCAGTCCTGTTTATCATCTGCTGCACTAGAAGAATCAACAACTCAGATTCCTATCTGAAATTTTCTTAGAGCAAGGAATAAAGTAAAACAGCTTTCAACTCAATCCATGCACATATTCCTAACCAAAAATAGAAACCAAACCAGACTTCGTTTGCTTTTACACTTGTTCATTACTCAAAAAACCTCAACAGTTGATTAACATCCCTTCTGCAATTAGTATTGCAAAACACTACTGAATAATCAGCTTCATTGCTGAAAGTCTATATTCTTAGAATCAGCTGTCCAGTTAGAATGCAGTATATGAAACCTGATCCTTAAGCACTTGCAACATCTGAAGAGCAGATGTTGTGCCAGGACCAAGAAAACAACTTAGACAGCAAGAGTTTTCTATTTCTTTTTAGCTAGGATCACAACTGCTGAATGTAGAAGACCAAGTTTTTCTATCAGCAGCATGTCTTCTTACCCAGATAAAAGAGTTCAAGGGTTATTCTGAGATGAATTACTGAAATAACCAAGTATTACAGAAAATTCTCAATGAGATTGTTTCTTTCAGTCTTTTGTCCTCAGCTTGGCACAAAAACAGTCTGATATACAAAGACTCCTATAGCATTTCACTATATTCTAGTATTTTAAATAAAAATGAAGGCAGTTTCAGGAAGTGTCACTCTGATGTATTTAAATTGAAAGTTCTTTTGTTAGTGAAAGTTTATGCAAAATCACCACTGAACGAATAAAAGGTAACACAAGCAGTCTTTATATTTCTGTTCATAACATGATTCGATGTGGGCTTCATTACATCTCAAATATTAGAACAGCAGTAAAAGATTCATACTGCAGTGTTACAACTACAAACCAGAAACCACTCTAGAAAAGCAAGTGTATTCAAAAAGAGCAAAGAGAACTCACTTTTTTCTGATTTACCATTTACTTCCTGCCCAAACACTAGTTCTGTTACACAATGCATACCATAAAACAGTCAACGCAGAGAAGGTAATGTTGTAAGTTCAAAATGTTCTGATCATTAGCAGAATGATGGAGAATGCACAACCTCCTTGAGCAAGCAGGACTCAAAACTAGCACAGGCTTCCAGACTACCATTAGCTTTAACCACGGTTAAAGAAATTTGTAAGAGTTACGTACAAATAGCATACAGCAAGAGAGCAAGGATACATAATTTCATAAATACTTACTAAACAAAATGTCAGAATTAAGAATTTCAGAAACAATTCTCCTTTGATCATGTCTGAGACTTGCCATAATCTCTTTTGCAGGTACTGAAGAAAAACTAAATTTCCTTAGCTTCCTATGTGGCTGCTTTCACTCAGCACTGAATAACAAAGTCAAGTCAGTCATATTGCTCATTGTGCATGTGGGTTTCAAAGATGGACAGGGAAAATTCCCCCAACATCTTGAAAGAGTATGTTTTCCAAGTAAAACAGCTGCCTGCCTTAAAAAACAAAACCAAACCAACAGAAGGCAATGTTTTGTAGAAACTTCGTAAATACTCCCAGCCAATGAACTGGCCAGGAACCTAGAATATTTTGACAAAGTGATGATCTATTATTATTTCCCAGCAAAACAAAGATGGTAACACAAAATGAATGTCAAAAAGAGTAATGTAGACCAGAACAGTTCCAGGTCACTGCTAGATTTATCAGTGCTCCTATTTGTACTGTAAATGGTAACGTATCAGGAATATCAATATATAGGTATCTCAGACTTGCATAACCAAAACACCATCCCCAGGGTAAACAATTTCCCAGTCACAGAATTCATCGTTCCATAAACAGAGATTGTTAACATTGTTGGATGAGGAATAAATGTATTCCCTATGTCGGCTTCAGTGGGCTTTCCAGCAACATAGTGCTAAAGATTTTGCTTTGAGGTACCTGCTCTAAATAATCATGCAGGAGGAGGCTTCCTGTATGATTAAGCTTTGCCTTCCATGTTGAACAATCTCTGTCTGAACCTCATACTGAACCAGATGCAGATAAGAATTTGATCGCCTCCACCCAAAGAGGCAGTGTAGTGGGCTTGCATGGCAAGGTTTTAGTAGCCGGAGGCCTACAGGAGTGGTAGTGCCTCTGTGATAACATATTAAGAAATAAAAAATACAACAAAAATAATAGAAAAATATCTGCACCAGTAAGACAGAGGAGTGAGACAATGTGAAAGCAACAGCTCTGCAGACACCCAGGTCAGTGCAGAAGGAGGAGCAAGAGGTGCTCCAGGCACCAGAGCAGAGATTCCTCTGCAGCCCATGAGTGAAGGCTGCAGCCTTGAAGGTGAAGCCCACGGTGAGGCAGGCTGTGCCCCTGCAGCCCATGGAGGTCCACAGTGGAGCAGATATCCACATGCAGCCCATGGAGGACCCCACACTGTACCAGGTGGGTGCCTGAAGGAGGCTGTGACCCATGGGAAGCCTCTGCTGAAGCAGGTTTGCTGGCAGGACCTGTGGACCCATGGAGAGAGAAGCCCACGCTGACACAGGTTTGCTGGCAGGACTTGTGACCCTGTGGGAGACCCACACTGGAGCAGTCTGCTCCTGAAGGGCTGCACCCCGTGGGAGGGACCCACAATGGAGCAGTGTGTGAAGAACTGGAGCCCTGGGGAAGGACTCATGTTGGAGAAGTTCATGGAGAACCGTCTCTCGTGAGAGGGACCCCGTGCTGGAGCAGGGGAAGAGTGTGAGGAGAAAGAAGTGTTAGAAACAAGCTGTGATGAACTGACTGTAACCGCCACTCCCTGTTCCCCTGTGCCACTCTGTGGGAGATACAGAGAAATCAGAATTAAGTTAAGCCCAGGAAGAAGGGAGGGGTGGGGGGAAGGTGTTTTTCTGATTTGAATGCTAATAAATTAAATTCGTTTTTCCCCAAGTCGAGTCTGTTTTGCCCATGATGGTAACCGGTGCATGATTTCCCTGCTCTTATCTCAACCCATGAGCTTTTTGTTACATTTTCTCTCTCCCCCTGTTCTGCTAAGAAGGGCAGTGATAAAGCAGCTTTGGTGGGCACCTGGCACCCAGCCAAAGTCAAACCCACCACAGGCAGTAACCTTTTTTTAAGGTGTGACAATACTTTGTTTACAGGAAACAAAAGGAAGTGACAAGCACTATACAGAACACACTAGACATGCCTCAGTCTGACAGTTTAAGTGAAGTTGGGTACCTGAAGTAATGCTAAGGATGGCTCTGCAGGGTGAAGTCCAGAAGGGGATTTCCTGTAACAAATAATGCTTCTAGACTCTCTTCTGGACAGTTAGTGTCGTGGGGAAGGGCCATGATCACTACAGACTGTTCAGGTGAGGTCTAATGTGGCCAATGCTAGACAACTCACAACACAGTAAGCTGTGGACAGGAAGTGGAGAGTAAGTCTTCACTGATGAGCTACTTACAGGACAGCTGAGGTGTATTTGGCAGCAAACAGTGAAGTTCAATACCTCAGCACCTAACAAGCTGTCCTTACTACCTTGTTACTAGGCAAATGTCTTCATCCTAGTATCAGAGAAATAGCCAGGAAGGCTAACAGAGGCTCAGCTAAACTGTATCAATATTTCAGGCAGTAGCAACAAGCAGTCAGTTAGGGCTGAGTAAGCCATATAGTAGTCAAATGATAGTGGCACAAGGAGAAAGTCCAGTAAACAGGTTGTGCAAATCAGTTACCAAAGGAATACTACCTCCGATGAAGAAAAACTTCTGAATGTAGGAGAGACTGAAAATTTAGTAAGATTTTAAGTTTTCTCCATTTAAATCTGAAGCATGTTCAGGACCCGTGCATGTTTTCAAAGATATCACCAGCCTAAGAAATACAGGCTCTAGTCGGTAAGATTAAAGATTAGTCTTTAATCAGTTAAGTTTGGATTGAAAGCACACAAGCAGAATACAGGTCACTCTTTGACCTCATGTTTATACTTATTGTCACCTTTTTGGATTAGGCAGCCTATTTTAACATATTTCATACTAAAATGTTGAAGGTATAATCAAGACATTGTGTTGAAAGACCTTTTAAAGAAATACACAAAAACTATACGCACCCTATTATGGAATCTTGAAGGCCTGTATGTTCTCGGAGAGAGATTGTACACAGCATAGTGGCCAGGATGTTTAGAGTCCAGATATAACCGCACATCTTCTATGTTATTTTTGATGGCAGATTCTACACCTTCAGCTGGAAAGGACATCACTGAAGACAGAACAACAAACACCATGTAAAGTATTGATTTTTTAATATATATTAAGAACAAACAGAAGTTATTCTGAAGACAGACATAGCTATCCTACCAGCAATTCTGGAAGTGATGTATGATATGTCCAAGTCTCCTTTTGCATAACTGAAACAAAATATATTGGAGTTAATACTGGGAAGTAGAACCATTCAAGCTGTAAGGCTAAACCCCAGTTCTCTCAGCTACACCCACTACTATGAATATTTCATTTCTTCCATCAGAGGCTTGTCACCTCACATTTGAAGGTTTTTAGAACAGGGGTTGTATTTGAATTGTTATGCATTCACATCAGTCACAACAAAATAATTTCTCGTGATTTTGCACAGATGCCTTCAGTGTTTAACTTCCTTAACTCTAGCCCCTGCTCCTACGGATAAACGTTCATAGCAGGTATATAATGAGGATGCATTAACAACTTTTATAGAGGACATCAAAATGCTTAAAACAATGACCATTTGTTGAAACATTACGTTTTAAATTATGTAGTTCTCGCTTATTACTATCTGGCCTAGATGGCCAAGCTGCCCAATTTCTGGATTCCACATGAATCCACAGGTACCTGAATCTCTTTCCTCATTTAAATAATTCCTCCAAAAATTCACTTCCAAAACTCTCAGTGAGCAAAGCATTAATCATTACTAATCCCCTTCTCATATAGTTGTCCACAGTTTTAAAGAGCAGCCTTTTTTGAAAAACAGTCTCCCAGTGATTTTTTGTTGTTGTTGAAGTCCATTCCCTTCATCTCTACCCAATTACCCACATTATGCCAGCAATTTTAAGACCACTGTTATTTTTTTGTTCCTAGCGTATCTGCTAGACTATTAACTATAGGCCTGTCCACCTGACCTTGATGCCAGGGAAGGTTATGGGGCAGATCATCCTGAGTGTCATCATGCAGCATGTGCAGGACAGCTGAGGAATCAGGCCCAGCCAGCAGGGATTCATGAAAAGCAGGTCCTGCTTGACAATCCTGATCTCCTTCTATAGCAAGATGACCTGCCTAGTGGATGAGGGAAAGGCTGTGGATGCTGTCTGCCTGGACCTTAGTAAAGCTTTTGACACTGTCTCCCACAGCATTCTCCTGGAGAAACTGGCTGCCCATTGCTTAGATGGGCATGCTTTACACTGGATAAAAAGCTGCCTGGACAGCAGAACCCAAAGAGTGGTAGTAAATGGCTGTACATCCAGCTGGCAGCCAGTCACAAGCGGTGTGCCCCAGGGCTCAGTACTAGGGCCAGTTCTGTAATATCTTTATTAGACTATCTAGACAAGGGGATCAAGTGCATCCTCAGTAAGGTGGCAGACACCACTAAGTTGGGCAGGACTGTAGATCTCCAGAGGGATCTGGACAGGTTGGACCAATGGGCTGAGGCCAACTGTATCAGGTTCAACAAGAAGTGCTGGGTCCTGCACATGGGTCACAACAACCCCACACAATGCCAAGGCTTGGAAAAGAGTGGCTGGAAAGCTGCCTGGTGGGAAAAGACCTGGGGGGTGTTAGTCAGCAGCTGGCTGAACATGAGCCAGCCGTGTGCCCAGGTGGTCAAGGCAGCCAACAGTATCCTGGCCTGTATCCAAAAAAGTGTGGCCAGCTGGACAAGGGGAGTGATCATCCCTCTGTACTTGGGACTGGTGAGGCCACACTTCAAATACTGTGTTCAAGAGGGATGTAAAGGTGCTGGAGTGTGTCCAGAGAAGGGCAACGAAGCTGGTGAAGGGTCTGAGGCACAGGTCTTATGGGGAGCGGCTGAGGGAACCGAGGTTGTTTAGTCTGGAGAAGAAGAGGCTCAGGGGGCACCTTACTGCTCTCTACAACTACCTGAAAGGAGGCTGTAGGCAGGTGGGAGTAGGTCTCTTCTCCCAGGTAACTAGCAACAGGACAAGAGGAGACTACTTCAAGTTATGCCAGGGGAGGTTTAAGACTGGATATTACGAAAAATTTATTCACTGAAAGGGTGGTGAAGCATTGGACCAGGCTGCCCAAGGAGGTGGTGGAATCACCATCCCTGGAGGCATGTAAAAAACACCATAGATGCAGTGCTCAGGGACATGGTTTAGTGATGGACTTGGTAGTCCTGGGTTAATGGTTGGACTTCATGATCTCAAAGGTCTTTTTCAACCTTAATGATTCTGTGATTCTATGCTATATAGCAGGGCAAAAAAACTCGAAAAAAAGACTGAAGAGCCAGAGTACAAGCCAATACCCTTGAGTATAATCAGAGGTCTGCACTCCTGATTGGCAAAGTAAGAACAAGCCTCCACTACAGAATATAAGTAGCATATTATCTTCAGAATATCAAGAAGTCATCACAACACTATAATGCAGGTTTAAGAAACGCAGAGGCACTATCAAACCAATACTTCTATATCACTACAAAGTTTCAAGACACTGCTTGAAAGTGCAGACAGACCTAGGATACTGCACCCACATTTTGAAACATTGAAACAATATTATGCTTTAATTCCTTATTGTTTGCTAGTAAAGGTGAAGGAGGCTGGAGGGACTGATTTAAAGATGATTGATTTTACAAAGATTGGGAGCAGGATTTTAGATAAGGCAAGAACATCTGTTCAGAAAGCAAGGACATTAAATGTTTATGTGGAATGGCATAATCAGTCTCCTAACAGTAGTAATGACCCAAGGTCTCAAGGGAAACTGGTATCACCACAAGGAAGTTTGAGAGTCTCACCAGACAAAGAACTAAAAATCCTCAACCTTGAAAAGTCTTGCATAAGAAGGTAGACAAAATGGCTAAGTAAACACTATTTCAAAATTCTTTCCATCTCTGGAAGGACATAACTTCATCACCTAGTTCAAGTTGCAATACTATTGCAGTCAACAGCAAACTAAGGTAGAAATTTACGTTCAGAGGTAGTGATGAGCACAGTCCTCCATATGATTGAAGTGTCATTAGTTGCTTACATGCACCAGCTTCAAACAAGAAAACATGCAGGTAATTCTAATGATATCAGCTTTTTTTGACAGCAAGGTAAAGAACCACCTAATACGATAGCCTGAGAACAAAGAACCATCAGCACTTTGACGCTATATGCTCAGGTTAAGGAGCAACTTGAAACAGAAGTACAGAACTATTAAGAGCAAAAAAAAAAAAAAATTATAGTCCTCACACCCATACACCCATTCCCTTGAGAACACTTTCAGAGACTGACTTCTTGCTAGCAACACCACTCAATTCAGCTTTGCTTTTTACATCTGTGTAAACTGAAATGCAACATTATTAGAAGCACGGGTCTCACCATACATACACCTCTGGAAAAGTGCAGCTTTGTACGTCAACAACAGAGCACAGCCAATTCAAGCTTGATGTCCTGCAGGAAAAAAATCTGTATGCCTGTTACAGACGAAAAAGCTTTAGAATGGTTGTGCTGCCTTAATTAAAATGTAGCTGCTAAACTGTGAAATCAACACAAGTCTCCTAAAACACATGAAATTGTCCTTGAATTACTATTCCTTGTACTTTATTCTGAAGATTTCAGAACTATTCCAGTAGTTAAGACTTGAACACAAGGTACTCTTTTTAGTGGAGTGTTTCATGTCAGATTGGCAACTGAGATTGCTTTAAATGGCAGGGAGGTGGGAAAGAAAAAAAAGGGGTATTCTTCACACTGGTAAGCATTCCCACACATTTCAAGATACAGTCCTGTAACTAAGAATCAGGAATAAGGACTTTCTTTTCATGTTGTTAACAGCAGACATTTAATTTACATAGTGATGTTGCTGGCAGGTGTTAGCAGCAGAACATGCAAACAAATCAAGAGACTGCACAGAGGGTTTCTGGCTTGTGATCCATATGGAAAACTGTGTGCTTTTTAAGGCTCTAATTAAGCTAGACAGGACAGTAAGTTATGATGCCAATATTTAGTCACTTTTCTGATGATATCAGGCTACTTCAAGTTTTTAGTGAGAAGTCTAGTGGAAAATGTAGCAAACAAGATATGAATTCTCATTTTGCGGAATAAATACCTCAACCAAATCATAAGTTTTAATTAAATGTTAAAAACTTTTCACTATGTAAATGGTTGGTGTCATCAGCCTTGCCAGAGAACAGCTGCACTTAAAGACCACAACTAATAGTAAACAAAAGACCATTCCAGCAAATTAAGAACAATTAAGTTAAAATTAACAATTCACAAAAACTAATTAGCATGCACCACAAAATTCTACAACAGCATATAGTTACCTTGTATTACTAACAGCTGAAGATGGGAAAGAATAAATGACAAAACTAACCAGCACAGCTACAATGTGAGCACACAGTTATCTTCAGTTAAATAATGCTCTTAACACCAAAAAATCTTCCTCCAGACATCTCTACAACTCATAAGAGTAGAAAAACATCTATTCATTAGCTAAATACCACCATTTTAACAGTTTATTTTCTAAAAGCCAGGAAGAAACATAGCACTGAAATTCACATAAATCTGTTCCCACTTGATTTTGCTTCATAAAACTGAATTAATCATTCAACTACTTAGTGCCACACAGATGCATGAAATAAAACATTAATGCAGCATCAAATCAGAAAGAAAGTTACCTCAGGAGCAAAGGAAGCTAGCAATAAAAGGCAGCTAATTGTTCCCTAGATTACTAGATCATAGACTCTTCAGTGAAGGAGACTGTTCTCACACACCAAAACAAGACCGATCATAAGTTTTGCATGCTGCTTTCGATACCAGTGAAGACTGGATACTTAAAACATTTAGATACGTTTTTTGGCAGGGCATCTGTAACCCATGTGGATGCAGATATCACTAAGCTAAAAGCTGGTTAAGGGCACAGCAGCATCACTGCAAGATGATGGATAAGCTGAACAGAGGTATGTTGAGGCTGCAGACTGAGTTGTCAGCCATACACAGGTACATCTGCTGGAACCAAGCTCCCTTGTATAGAGACACTCCTGTGCCAGTATCAGGCTCCTCCAAAGAGCAGGGTATATCTGGTCAAAGCGTGTATACACCCTAGTACTTCCCTTTAGGTCAGTTGGTATCAAAGGAGGGCAGAACCTCTGTTGCTCTGTGTTCTCTCTCATGTAGCTATAAACTGCTTCTGCCTGACCTGAATCTGCAACAGAGGTTGTGACACCTGCAAGTGAGGTGGCCTTGGGGACAATCAAGATGGCCCTCATTCACTCTCCTGTTTCTAGTAGCCTGTGACATATGTTTCAGTTTTCAGACTTTATTACTTATTAGAATAAAGAAGAGACCAAAATTTGAATTAAGATAAAGGCAGCTATGGAGGAGAAGAAAAAAATAATTTTTGTAGCAACTACACAATACTAACTCTTCCACTGTGGTTTGGATTCAGTAAGAAGTCTGTCCGCAGGTAAAGGAAATAACTCCACAACTCAGAAAAGCAACAGTAAGTAGGAACAGGGAGCCTGCCTAATGAGATGACTCCAACACAAGAAGTGCTTAAGTGTGGCGAGGAAAATGCATGACAAGGAAGAGAATGTCTGCTTCTCGTGTTGGTTGAAGAGTTTTGGAAAGGCAGTCAAGAGTACAACAGTAAAGAAATATTCTCACATCCCTGATGGTATCAGCTGTAGCCACAGCACAAGTTTGCAAAGGCAGAGAATGACTATAACAGAAAAAGCTATGTCCTATTTTAGGTGTGAACAAAAGCATTAACACTTGGATTGGTTAAAGCATAAATAATTTAAGAATGCACAAGCCCAGTGGTGGGACTCTCAGCAGCATGGTGAATGTTAAATGCTAAAGACCTGAGGCTACCTTAACTATTACATTAAATACATATCATTAAGTATTGCTTACATTAATTCATGTTTTGCCATTTCAGTGAACTGTTAAATACAGTTAAGATTCAAAATACAAGACGGACTTATCAAGGAATGAAAATTACAGAACAAAGAGCCACTGAAGAATATTGGCAAATTACAAGTGGACAGTTTCTCTTTCGGTATTGATTAAGTATTATCTGGAAATTAAGTAGTGAAGTAACTGGTTCTTATTAGCATAATTATGTATTTGGTGTGTTCCCTCCTTTTCTTTCACTCCCCAAACAACTAAATTTACTCAGATAACACAAGAATACAAAAAGGCAGTTGTATGAAGACAGAGGGTCCTCCAATTAAAAATCTGAGTTTCACATACCCTGTCAGAGATGATGTGCACAAGTCACTTGAATACAAACCCTTATTTAATCAGCTTAATCCAAAACATCTGGTGAGGGACTGATCTCTTCATGATGAATCTTGGGACTTAACACACACTGACAATCCTCTGTCAATCCATCACAGCCCATGGAAGTGCTATTTTCCCCATCAGCTGGAAAAGGCCTGTGGTTCTTTGATCGAATTTGGATATTACAATACTCTCAAGCCATTAAGAGGTACAAACCAAAACCTGGTCAGTTCTAGCGAATATCCACATGACTAATTAATACAAACAAGATGTAAAAGTAATGACCTTTTCTTTGACTAATATTTGATAAGTTCCGCAAGACATGAACTGTCTCCAACAGTACTTGCATTCCTGACAGAGGCTCAACCACTACCACAAAGGAAACAGTCATGCCAGAAAGTTTGAAGCAGCATAGAGGATTCTAGCAGTTCCTTACGTTCCATACAAATTTAAGGCACACATCTACAGATGCTACAGGGCTCTGTGCAGGACTCTAGAGACTCAAGTTCCATCTCAATCATACTTTCCCATCTTTGCCAAAAAAGATTCTAACTCAAATGCCAAGCATATAGTTAAGCTGCAGAACACCAACTAGAAATTCAGAAGTAGCATAGTAGAAACTTCAAGACAGACGCAAGACTTATTTGGGGCAGTTACTATAATCTAAGCAAACATTTGTAGAGAAGAGCATGTGAACTGAACCGCATCTTTTCAGACAGCAAATACTCACTGTCCCATACTTCAGAAGCTGCCACATGATCTCTGCAGATGCATCTGGATGTACAGTTACCATTTTATTCTTTGCACGCTACACTAACTACAGAACCAAAGGAAACCACACAGACCAAAAACCCACACACCCCTGTCAGGCAAGAGAAATAAAAATAAGGTGCAGGCAAAAAGTAAACCATTCCATATTAAAAAGTCAATTTTAGACAGTCCTAATCCACCACTATGAAAATGGCACAAGATTAAATTTAAAAAAGTAATTAAACTTCCAGTGTCCTTTAAAGGAAGCAACCGCTTGCAAGAGTGGGAAGAGGAAACTTCTTCACACGTAACTGACTGATGGAGGCACAATAATCCAGAAAGTCATGTGAAGACAAGAGCACAAGAACGTGAAGTATAGGAATACTTCAGAAGCACATAGTGCACAATCAAAATACAGTATCAGAGTAAGAACTAAAAGAGGAACACAGGCATGGGAGAGTAGGGCTTACAACTGTCAAAGGTAGAGAAGAATTTAAATGTTATCTGTCCCAAAGGATGAAAAGTAATTTCTCCACTGTGAGCCTCAAATCTAAGCAAAACCGGCAGAATTTAAGACAAAGAATTTAAGTACCTTTGAGTTTATAAATAGTAGAGCTGTCAAAGGCAAGGAATCTGCAGAATATTTCCATGTTTTACCACACAGTAAATTTCATTTAACAAGATACCACAAAAGGAACAGAAGTAGGACTGAAGACCAGTTCCACAGAAGGTAGCAGGTACAAGAAGGTAAAGAACAGAAGCCTGCAAGACAGCACAGTCAAAGAAATAAAATGGAGAGCAGTTGCTTAAAAGTTGTAGCTCATCATGTTACTTCATACATGGAATTCCTACAGTTCTGCTAAGCTGTTAACAAGTCACCATTTTTCATCATGCAAAAGTTCACTCCCCTTGTACACCTCCCTGTTTTCTCTTGAGTCAGTGTGGTTTAGTGTGGTTTCCACAGAGTGAGAAGTTTGATGCTACTGTGCCAGTTGCTTCTGTAGAAAGCTTAAGGACAAACCAAAGCTGCACAGCCTTTAAAAAAAATACAGGACCTGGCCTTTCTAAGCCAAGCATAGGAAATTTAAACAGACTTAAGTGTAAGAGCAAACCCATAAAAATGCACTTGAAGTTGCTACAGAGGTGCAAGATCTACAGGTCTAACTTATATGATCATTACAAACATTTTAGAGCAGCATTATGAACAAATTATATTCAGTCACAGAAAAACACAATGCAAGCAATAGATTACAGAAACCATAGTGCAGTATCCCAATTAAAGGGCCACAAATACTACAGTGATGGATAAGGTTCAGTATTCCTTAGGAGGTATTCAGTAGTGACTTACCTGCTCTTCCTAGAATGAAGAAAAATGTTTTACACTGCGTAAAATTTTATTATTAAAAATTTATAAATCATACATATTGATCAATATTGATCATACAGAGGTACTAGAACATTTGGAATGGGACTGCAAGTCTGATTAGAAAAAAATAATCACACACTAGGTATGCGAGTACACATACATCAAAACAGGAGAGTATTGTTCTATGCAATACAGTGCAGATCCTCTGCCTTGAGGGCACAGGATTCGACCTGAAAACTAACCAAAAGAGCTCATACAGTATTTCCCCGCAGTTTTTCTTCTCACCTCCATTCCCTTTATTTGTACCTTTCACCACTCCATCTTTCTTATTTCCTCTCTTATTTATGGAGGCCCTATCTACTAATTCAATTCATTCATTTTGAATCATGATAGTCCTGTTCCACACCTCTCCACCCTGCTCCAGCCCCACCTGCTCGTATCTCTCCCCAGCTTTCACTATCTAAAATACAGCAGGGAAATTAGTACTAATGGACAGGCTTTTGCACCCATTCTCATTTCTAGTATATGACTGCTATAGTAACTTTTGTATTAATATAATTCATAGTATCTTTGGGCTGGCTACTAGAGCTCATACTTGGAAAAGTATGCTGAATCTTATCACTTCTGGAGTAAGCTCCTGACACTTCATTTAGAAATCTTACCAGCAGAACTTGGTTTTTGGTTTTTTACTCACTTGGCCACAGACTGGATAACTTTAGAAGATGTATCCTTAATATTAGTGAAAAATCGCTCTGTTCCACCCCTCAGAATATCAAAGAACCCTCCATAAGTCTGGTCACATTCCGCAACGGTCAGGCCTAGAGTAGTTGAATAAAAATAATTGTACTTTAAGTCATATCCTGGAACGGGCTCCATACTAAAGCAAGTTGCCTACAAAGCTGGAAGTGAATGCACATACAGCCTATGCCTTGCTGTAAGGCTCACAGTTCTGAAGCTCGCCTTCATTATGACCTATGCAAAAAAACAATACCTCCTGTGGTCAGGAGGTACCAGCAAACTACTGAACACATTTTTAATAAACTGTCTGCATTTAAAAGAAAACAAAGTAAATAATTTCTTTAAGTCAAGCATATATTTCATATTGCCAGTGAAGCAAAATACTGTATTTTTTTTAGCATTAGTCTCTTAAAGTGCAGCTTATTATTAGCAAATGCACTCAAGCACCCCCAGCTGACACAGTTTAATGATTTAATGCAGGACTTCAAAAGCAGCTGGTATAATTAAGTTTACTTCTGAAGCACAACATCCCAGCTAGCACAGCACCCCAGCATAACATCCCTATTAATATGACTGTATACAACAGTACTTATTCTTGCACAAAACAGATGGCCAGACAGTCTTTTGACTATAATCCTATTAGGAAGCTGGATTCTTCCACAGGAACTGATACACCGATAACATTACTGCAACAAATATTAACCAATTTTAAAAGTTTCTCTGCAACATTAATATCCTTTGTCTCATTGGCAATTCAGCACAAGTAGTATCAAGAAAAAAATATCAAGCTGGAAGGAAAGTTGAATACAGTATGAAATATTCCCTCAGTATCTTTTACTTAATTGAAATGTTCTACATTAATATATATTAAGATGCGTGCAGAAATTGCCTTTTAAGAAAAAATCAGATGCAAATAAGCTTATCAAGCTTCTAATTTTCTTTTTTTATTTTAAATGAAGTGCAGGTATTTTCACCTAAATGAAGTGTAGAATACCTGTTTTTACAGAATAGGTATATCAGCCTTCAATTGTCTTTCTAGAGACGTGTTTTGGTTGACTCAATTTATTACTGCTACTCAAACTACCATTTTACAGTTTTCTTAGATGAAACCACACCTTCTCACCGCTGATGTCCTACGGTGCAACCATCTTCTGAAGTCCTCCCTGCACAATCCTCCCATAATTAGCTGGGCTCAAAGCAGTACCAGCTATGTACAGAAAGTACTGACTCGACAGCCAAGAAACTGAGTTTAGGCTGTTGCTTTTTCCCTTTTAGTTTTGTCGCTTCCTAAAGGCTCATGTCTGACAGCCTCAATAGCTTTAGTCTTTGATCACTCTATCGGATGAACTTCAAACTATTGCAAGGGGTCACAAATCTTTTTGGCAGGGGAGAGAGGAGAAGAGAGCGGTAGATCCCCGATGCTTACAGAATAATTTTTTCCTTATACAGGCTTTCTGCAGGCTCGAAGAAATACATGTCAGGTCCACGACTACTTGGCATTAATGAACTACTGTGGTCCATAACCAAAATCCCTACAACTGCTTCTGTTTCTTTACTGGACTACCTCGACTGTTAGACACCAAGCCTGTTTTAGCATACAGTTATACCAAAAGCCACAGAATGGCTACTATCTTTAAGTTTTAACCTATCTGATGTTAAGTAGCATTTATTGGAAAACAAAGACAACTGCCATTTTCTTACACCGAAGATCCAATATTGTGCACAAACTCAGGATATGTAGTGATTTCAGTAACTTCTGCCACAAAGTAACATGGTTTCAGTTAAGACACAGCAATAAGATTTATTTTTTTGAAGAGAAATGTAAACTCTTAAATTCTCTTTAAACAAGACACTTTCAAGTATCACCGCCTCACTGAACTGGAAGTTTTGGATTTAAAATAAGCTATTTTTGTTGGTTTGTCATAACCTGAAGACTACTTTCTCTATAGCTTTTGTTCTTAAGAACATTATTGCTTATTGTATACACCACCTCCATCAAGTTTTAGCTCACTTATTTCAACTCTCCCACATCTACAGGTCAATAATGCATTTTAGTTTCAATTTTACATAGGAAACCAGATTTTAACTTGCCCAGCAATGAAACTGAGAAATTCAGATATGCATGTATCTATGTACAACCAAACCCTGCAAAAAAATTAAAACAAGGTTAGAAACAATGATATAAATGCAAAATAGCTAGTACTTGTGCAAAGTGTCTAAAATCCTCAAATTATTTTTTTTTCACATAGAAGATACACATTTACAAAGATGAAGTCTTTTACTGCACTCACCTGCATTGTACATATTGTTGAGCTGTCCTGCAGGCTTGGAGCTCTGTGAAATGGAGGTCACTGATGTCCGAGGCTGAGCATTGTTTCCATAGCCTCCATTCTGTTCCAGGAGCTGAAAACATTAATATTCACTGTGAGTATTTTCTGGCCAATTCAGCCAACTTCTTATGCTTTGTAATTTACTACTTCTTGGTGACAACAAGCAAGCTGAACCTCAGCAGAAACCAGGAAGTTAAAAAACACTAATTGATTAACTTGCAGTGTTGTGCAAATTAAATATCGAACAGAAGACACCTAAGTGGGTTTCGAGTTCCTATAGGCATGGTCTTCATATACTAGATTTTTCTGTGGAAGTTCATTATGATTGAATGCAGCGTGTCACACAGAACTTGCACATCCAAGAATGACCCAGTATATGAGAAGTTTTTCAACAAGAAGTAAGAACAACTAGTTTCCTTTGATGTCATGCAAGCTCTGTGCTTTAAAAGGCATATTTTCAAAGATCCTACAAGTGATACAGATCAATTCACAGTTGAATTTCAAAACAAATGAGTGTGAAGTTTACAGAAGACTAAGGAACAGGGGATCTGCTCTGACATCTGTTACTAAACTCACACTCACTAGATAAGAGAGGAGAGAAAGGAGGCCTAATCAATAATACTCCTTATAAGACATCTTTACCTCTGTGATGGGGGATTTAGGATTCACATTCCTAGCTGCTGCAATCTCCTGCAGTTGATTCACAAGTTCAGTGATTGACAGTCTCTCCTCTGGGTTCACCTTTAAAGTGGATCCTAAAAAAGGAGATTCAGACAATGTAACAGAAACCCTTCAGAACTTTTCTCCCAGTACATAATAATTTCTTCAATGCACTCCAGTGCAATAAGCAATCAAACACATGAACAGAGTGGAGGAACTGCTACATCTATATCAAAGTATCATTGCCATAACAGGTATCCATGAAAAAACACCATTTAGTGTAGAAGAATGGCTGCAGAAGCGTGGCCTTAGAATCTCTGAAGATCTGCACAATCCAGGCCTGGTATTAGAACAGGCCTGTAATCAGAATTGTACTGAAGTTGCTGTGCTGAAGATAACAAGAAAGGTGGCCTGGAGCTGTTCTTGAATCCTGAGACTAAATTATGTTGTGCCAACAGGCCGTGGCTGTAACAAGCTACAGCTGCTGGGAAAGCAGGTGCAGGGCCAAGAAAGATGGGGACCAGTATGGGAAAATAGGGAGTAACAAACTACAAGGCTGAAGCACAGCAACACAATTACCTACATGGATAGAATGCTTATTTTAGTCATGATAACGTGCACGTTTAGAGACTACTAACCAATTATATTTCTGCTTTACGAATATGCATGTGTATCAGTTCTATATAAGTAGTGCTAGAAACTAATAAAGTTGAGCAAGATGCATAACTCATATTGAGCGTCTTCTTGACTCCGGTGAACCCTTCTTCCAACAGTTTAGGACTCAGAGTATTTCTAGCAATATACTTTAGGATCAGTCAATGAACAACCTCAAAAGTAACTTTATATCCAATACTGTTGGAGCTGGAGACATATTTCTGGCACTGTAATTAAATTTTCCAGTTATCTATTTGAAATTTAAAGAAAATAGTTTTAAAGCAAATTCAAGGAAACTGTATCAAAACACTAGTTGCTCCTACGGACTAATTCAGATCCTAATCAAGACAAGCAACAGCACTAAAACAACCAAAAGTTTCACTTACAATTCCCAGATTTATAGATAATGGATTAAAATTTTTAATAGAACAAGAGGTTGTTGAAGTTAACCTTTTTCACTATAACATGTCAATAACATTTAAGTATCAATAACACAACATTGTCAATAATGAGATCTATGCATAAAGATATCAAATTAAATAAGACTGTAAACTTACGAATGAGATCATGAAACACAGAATAGCGGGTGTCATTTTGTGGGAAGACATATTTCCCATTTACTATGCGAAGCTTCGCTCCATCTTCGAATGGATGTTGCCTAAAGCACAGCAAGTACAGGATACAGCCCAGAGCCTACACAGAGATAAAGGTAGAAACATTTCATAGAATCATGAAATTATTTAGGCTGGAAAAAAAACCTTAAGATAGAGTCCAACTATTAACTGCCAAGTCCATCACTAAACCAGGTCCCTAAATGCAACATCTACACGTATCTTAATACCTCAAAGGATGGAGACTCAGCACTTCCCTGGGCAGCCTGTTCCAATGCTATCGTGATAACCAATTTCAATTTCCCCTGGCACAACCTGAGGCTGTTTCCTTCTGTCCTGTCGCTTGTTACCTGGGAGAAGATACCTACCCCACTTGCCTACAACTGCCTGAAAGGCAGCTGTAGAGAGCAACAAGGTCTCCCCTCCATCTCCTTTCCTCCAGACTACACAACCCCAAGGATTAAGAAACACCTTATCCTGTACCTCTCTACACCTTATGTTGTGCCCCATGACAGATAGCATCATGGTCCTACAGGAAGCTGGTAGGTCTCCACAGCCATGGACAAAAGGAGCTCTGCAGCATCCACCTTCTTTCTGTGAAACTTATCACAGAATGAACAAAGTTTATAAATGTAAATTTTCTGATTCATGAACCCACTGGCTCGTTCTTCTTGTTTGTGCTGTGTTTAATTCAGGCAGTGATATTTAAAGCAGAATTTTAGACTATGAAATTGATTACGCTTCCTAATACTGTCTGCAAATCACAGTTTTCCATCAACTGCTGATTCATGCAACTCTATGTATATTCCCAGTGCTTTAGAGATCAGCTTCGTAGGCTTTTAGAAATAATTAGTATTGATGTTTCTCTGAGGACAGAACACTTAGTGAAACATTCATTTGTTTGGCATGTCAATTAGAGAACTCCAAGCAGCAGTACTGCTACTAAATAGGTTTGTGGGGTTTTCAGGTTCAGGGATTCTCCTATTCCTGCCTCTAAAAATCCATTTTATGAATTTCTCAGTATAGAAAAAATTACTAGTCTTACAACACTGAACATGTTCAAGACCAGGATTTTTCTTACAAAAAGTCTCAGAAGTTTTATTTCATATCTTCATCCTGTGCTTCAAGAAGACTAATATTATTTGTGGGGACAGAATTTGGTCTTTTGTGTTTCTAACTCAGATGCATTCTGCTATGCAATCCACCAACTAAGTAAACATTTCAGTATAAATCAGTTTAAGTGACACTAGGGTGACAACATCATCTCTAAAAGACTTGCTTTCGTAAAGATTTGAAGAAAATAAGCCTGAACTGACAGCCCCTTTATTCCCTACAGTCAGAAGGCTATTCAATTCTTGTACAAAATTTAAGATCATTTTCAGACAAGTTCATACAAGCCTCAAAAATCACAGAACTGGGACTACCACTTTCTGGGAGCTCTGAAATTCCTTGGTATGCCCAAACCCAAGACCTGTGCAACCTGACAAGGGAACAGCCACCAAAGCTAGAAGTCAGTTTGAACTCTAATCTGTGAATAGTCCAGGTGTTACAGATTAATTCGGATAATCTCATCTGTTACTTCAGCAAAAGTTTATATATATATTTTTAATATAAATTAACATATGAAATATACTGGCAGAGATACACTATTGTAGTAAAACCATCTCCATCTGACCTGTAAAAGTTTAACAATAAAGCATCCAATACCTCCAAGAAAATGTTTGCACAACAGAATAGAAAATTCCTCCTCAAAGTTTATGCTGAACCCTGTCTTAGTTGCTTGACCATATGGGCTTCTACAGCACCCACAAATAAAAAAAGCCAGTGACTATGTTAGTTAAGCAATCTGCTCACTGTCTCCAGTCCTCTACATGGACCACCTCCAACTGTCCTTGGCTGTCAATTGATCCCAAGAACAGTTTCAAAGATTTGAATGTTATTAAAGTCTCAAATGTTTAAGATTTAGTTACTCCAGAACACTTACCAAGTCTCTCAATCCAAGGCCAGAAATAAACTGTATATATTAATTCTGTATTATTGTATAGCAAGTATATTTTGTCAGTCTGTTGACAAAAAGCTCTCCGTAGCGTATACACTGAGGCATCATATAGTCCACATTAATTAAAATCCAGCAGGAGAGTACAGGAAATACCACCTACTCTGTTACAGAAATGCCTGTTTACAAGCATGTAAAGCAGATCATAATTTAGTTGGGAGGAATGAAACTACTCCCTGCGCACCATGCACATCAGAAGACAGCAGCCACAGAGGAAAGCACAAGGGCAATCAGCTGAGCACACAGAAAGTGAAAAGACCACTTAGATTTTATCTTCAGTTTAATTGCTAGAGAATGTTTTTCATTCCATCAGCTTTATCTGTAATTTAGGACTGTAACAGTGATACATTTAGAATATTTTAAACACCAGTTTCGATTCCATGTGGCTAAAAGGCAATTCCAGTTGCAGCAAGGCAATTTCTCAAAGCCAACATCATGCACATAGCCTCAGCACCAATACACTTAAGAGAAGAGCCCATTATCTGTAGATGTTGCTCAAAAGCTGCATCTATACATCTACTGTAGTCCATCTACAGAAGCTACCTGGATCAGTCTGACACTCGCGTGCCAGCACGTAGAAAAGCAGCATGACAGAGTGACCAAACATAACTAGGAATTACTGTTTGACCTGCTGCTGGGCCTTCATGAGCAGCTAATTTAACCTTTCCTTAAGGGGACAGTGGGGTTGGGGGTGTGTGTGTGGTTCTAGTAATGTTTGGCCTTGGCAGGGGTGCTTGAAACAAATCAAAATTCTGTTATTTTTCCACTGACCAGCTTCAGGCAATAATGAGCACACTTCAAATGATGAGAAATTCTACAATATAGCTGCAGGATGACACACAGGTTTTACAGCAAAGTACTTTCTGCATAGAATTAAACTACATGAAATCTAAAGAGATCATTCGGCTCCTGCAGAATTGAAACCTGCAAGGTGACTCACACTGATCAGAACAATTTTTTACCAGATATTGATAAGGATAACCTAACTTTGAAATTAACACACGCTGAAATTATTCCAAAGCACAAATTTCTGAAAAAGCAAAGAAGTGCAAGAGTGGGAGTACACAAAAGGCCTTTCAAGCCAAAAGACAATGTCAATGAAGAAGAATCTTCATGCCAAGGTAAAGCCTGTCATTTTAGTGAAATTCAGTTGAATTTCAGTTCCACAGAACTTCAGAAACCACATTAATTTGGAAAAAATGGAACTAAAGTTATTTGAGTTTAGTGTTTATTTTCTGAAGATCTCTAGACTTAGGTAGGAAATGTACAGAAAGCAGCTGGCCGAGCCTAAGGACCTCTGCTCTTACAACCACTATCTAACCACATTCCCACTGTGGCATCTATGTGGTTGATAACTAACGTTTCATCTATGCCACTGTTCTAAGAAAGGTATTTCTATCTCCTTTATGCTTTCAAGCCCACACAGTAGCAAGCACACAGGCCTTACAACCATGAGTGTTACTCACCCTATCTGCTCTCTTCTTGAAAACTACTTTGTTTATCCTAATCACAAACCACACAACCAGTGATGCTTCCTGAGACAGCGCCATATTCTATTGCCAAATACTTTGCATGTTTTCACTGAACCCAGAGTGCAAAGGAAAAAACACAGAACAACATGTTCCAATAAAGGCATGGTAAATGGAACAGCTCTTCCAAAGATACAGCAGGAGACAACCACTACGTTAATTCCAATGGATACAGAGTCCTTTAAACAAAAAATAAACTGCAAACTGCCCTTCCAAGTGTGGTTTTTGTTAAGTGCATTTGTAGCATTGTGTTTAACTGGATGTAATATTGGCTCAGACTGCCAGCATTTAACACATGCAAAGCAGCCAAATGGACAGAAAAATGTATTTTTCCTGGTGCTTCTTCACATATCAGAAGAAAACCGCTAACAGCTTTTGTAGTGGAATAAGAGTTTCCACAACATCTTGTAACTAAACTGAATGAAGTTCTGTGATTCCTAACAAAAACTTTTAAAGCACCAGTATTTGTCTTTTGACACACTCCCAATGCAGACAACAGCTGAACATCCTGACACCTGCCTGTATGAAAAATATGCAATAAACAAAGTCCCTAACCACAAAGTCACTGGGCAGTACCTCTGTACTATTACAGTGTTACACAACTGGAAAAAGGTACAATTGAGGATTTAAATATTTACCTTTAATTCTAGCTACAGATTTTTTAGTGAATGTTAACAGCTTATCATGCTCCCTACACAAAGCATGAATGATTTCTGCATCATTCTCATCCTTCCTACCTGTCAGTATTTTATCTAGATTCAGTACCTAGACATAACCATTCTGAACCCAGCAACAGGCTGTCTCACTCATGGCAGCACATGAAAAGCAAGAATCTGAATCTAAGGACTGTAAGTATTCTGGCTCTATGGCAGCAAGTTCCAACTAGGCAACAGCTCTACTGAATGTCAAATTTGTTGAGCAATGTCTCTCATAGTGGAAGTCAAGCTAAATCTGAGAGAAAATCTCAAATATGACATCTCATTCTTTTAATAGATACACCGTTCATACTATTCAAGTTTTATTTTGACATGACAGTCTATTCTATGTTTATTAAGGTGCTTTTATTTATTTAATAAGCAAATTAACATGAAGATGGCAAAATCAGTTTCACTATGACATAAGCAGCTATGATACAGCAAGAGAAAAATTTCTTACCCAAATGTCCTGTTTTTCACCAATTGGAAAATTTGAATACAAGTCTATCATTTCTGGTGTCCTGTACATCGGCGTTGTATTCCTTGTGATCTGCAGAAAACAGAATTGCTTGAAACCAATTTGCATAATAAGTTCTAACTGCATTCAACCACGGAAACAGTCTTAACTTTGAAAATTGATTACAGAAATACTTGTCAAGGCAGAAGCCATCAATTGAATCCTGGAAAAGTCACAATAGCTTTGATTTAGAGGCCAGATAAAGAAGTTAGTACTCAAATAACACTGTGATATTCAAGAGTCCTTCCAAAGTGTAAAGCACAAAGTAAAATGACAGTTCTTCATGAAGGAAAAAAAGCAGTATGAATATAAAGAACATAAATCAACAATAAAACAAGAAGTGAATTCATGCTCCAGTGTGTATTTCCCACTTCCTCATCACATTTAATGACAGTGCAGACACATCCAAAGAGTTAAGCCATGCTCTCAAGCATCCTTGAAGAGACCTTTTCTACCATTTTCTGGCATAGATTATACAAGACAGTGGTACAACACCATCATTTCTTCTCCAGAAACTGTTGGATTGCTCTCTAAGGATGCTGGATTCAAAAACAAGCAGAGTTTACAAAGACTTATGATATCACAAGTTGCACACAATTTGAAGTGACTGTATTTTGCTACACTTGAAAGTCTGAATCCAGTTGATGTAATACATGAGATTTACCAGCATTACTCTCAACTCTAAGAACAAATGCACTTTGCAATATTACACTGCGTGCCTGACACCACCGCTGTAGTCCTAAAGGCACTGCAATACTGCATATTCAAATCCTGCTGAGCAGACTCGCCACCTCTTTATATATCATTAAACTGAGAAAAACAGATGAGAATGTGAGAATCACTTCGGCATAACCAATTTTTGACTTCCTGTTAAGAATGCAATCAGAATAAACTCTAGTAAACCCTTCTGCTTTCACACGAGATTGCAGAATGGACACTGCTCAAGTTGAAGCAGTGTTTGTATATGCAGCTACAGAACACAAGCTGTGATTGTCTCCAGTCAGTGTTTAAACTCTGGCAACACAAATACAAAACCAAAACTTTATGAATGGAAACAATCTTCGGTTGCCTTTGAAGTCCCATGAATCTGTATCAGATTAAGAGCAACAGTTAAATGAATCCACTGTTGATATTAATTACATAAAAACAGTCTCACCTCTTCTTCAACCAGTGCTCTCTTTTGTGCAGACCAGTTGTAGTCAGGATAGTAAGCTATAGTTGTAGCACTACCGAAGTCACAAAGTTTAATTGTTCCTTGGTTACTAATAAGCAAGTTTTCCACCTTCAAAAAGAGGTAGAACAACAAATTAAAGATGCCTTTATTTTTATTTTTCTACACTAACACACATGCTTTTAAACACGAACTCACTTGTGCATATATATAAAAAAAATATACTCACTTTAGCCCAGAGAGTTTTCAGACTGTGCTGTAGATTTACATGGTAGCAATACAGCCAGTTTTTTTAAAAGCAGCACCAAAGCCACTATGAGCAGAAAATAAACCCCAGGGAAAAAAAATCATTTTGTTAGTGCCTAAGAGGCCAGTTTTTCAGAGGACCACTTCTAGAAGCAGTGTCTTGGGATCCAAATATTTTCATGCATAAAAACTGAACACTGTTAGCTTAATTGCAGTGGATTGGATGTTAGGACTGCTGCAGACATAGAACAGGAAGGTACTAGTAGAGAGGTAGGCTGCTGGGCGACACCCAGAAAGATATAGCTGTGACCCTGTGCAGAGATAGAAACCAGCTATTTGAGGACCATATGCTGCCAGAATTTTTTCTACTTCATAAAATCCAGCCTTCCTGGATTGCTAAATGGAATGCAGAAGAAACTTAAAGGGAGGGTAAAAGTAGGCAGAAGTATTGTGGAGTCATAACCACCAAAGGGCTGAAAAAAATTTGTACCTCTGGATAAAATCAGGAAAATATGTAGAAGTTAAGAGGCGTGTCAGTAACATTGCAACACCACACAGAGAGCTAAGTTTGTCTTCCCTCTGAAACCACAACTTCTCTGGACTCCCTTCTGTAAAACCTGTTTTCAGAACATCCTATTAGCCTCCCCAAAAACTACACTAGCATCTCAGGTCTTGTTGCAGGTTGGCTCAAAACTCTGACCTACAGTTTTTTATGCTGCTGACCTTAGTTCAACCTTCTAGAAAGCATAGCAAAGTTAAGTGATCCCTGTTTGGCTCCTGGTTGTAGTAAGGTCTCTGCCTGTTGCAGAACAACTATCATTTGATCTTGCTTTGCAGCCTCTTTAACACGAAACCAACATGCAATCAAATTCCTGCCTTTTCCCGTATTTTATTTCTGCCAGGAACTTGCATTACTTGACAAGAAAAAAAATGAATTACAGCATCAGTTCAATTTCTGTGGAGCTGTCTATGTAAGAAATTGTGTATTTATTTGTAAATAGCTTTCCACCCTGTTTTCAGAGAAGAGATGCATCTTTTCTATGAGCTTTTCTAGGGGCTAGGGTACATGAATTTCAGTGAAGAATAAAAGATTTTATTTTAGAAAGTAATGCCAAGAAAGTTCTATCCCAGCTGGGTTAAAATTTCTTTGACATGACCTAGAAGCCTGCTCAATGGTACTGAGGGGAAAAAAGTGCATCATAATCGAAATTATTTTTATATTAAGAGGCTATACTAGTGCCTAACACGAAAGCTTTCAACAGGCTTGAAAACACTTAGCACGTATTTACTTTTAAAAAGCGGCTTGGTTTTCTCCTCCCCGAAGTAATCTAATACATACTTAAGAAGAAACAAGTTTTCCTTTCTTTTTATATTCAGCTGATATCACATCAAGCAGCTGACATGTAAACTTCAGACACTGTTTCAGGAATAAAAATCTTCTCTTATTTTGTTTATATTTACAGAGACCAACTCCTTCCACTACGTTCAAACGTATATGTAGTACAGCAGAGACTCACTGATGATTAGAGCTCCTTTCTCTAAAGGGCAGCATACATGTAAAGGTGAACTCCCTGCCTTCAAAATACAAAATTCAAAGACAGATAGAAGTCCTTCCAAATCTCCAGAGTTTCTAAGGGAACACCACCTTCTACAGCATAACCCCAGAGCAATCTTGGTAAAGGCAACAGAATGAAAATTAAGAAACAAAACAGATCGTGAATTATGCCTACCAAACTTTAAAATTCAAGTTAAAAACAAACCATAAAATGCAATGCAAGTTGTTAGTTCTAAAACTAAGAGCTTACTACACATTCTTAAAGACTATGTAATCTTTCACAGAGAATGTTATTTCTTTCCTCCTTCAAATCTTTACCTCTTCTATTTAGCAATGTGCTCACCTCTAAACTGCAACTCACAAGTTCTAACTGGTTATTTTATCAAAAGTCAACTACTTAAAGACTAACTCAACCAGCTAACCATGATATACTACTTTTCTGTCAGCATGTTCAGAGAGAGTACAAGTAGCACTAACCACAAGGAAAAGACATGAAAAGATGCAAGTATTGCAGTGAGGAAATTCAAGTGAGTGACATCCAAGTGGTCCTGGCAAGGCAATACACACAAGCACTATGCTCAAGGGTGTCCACTCTATTTGATCAAGTCTTAACACCGATTCAGCCAAACATGCTCTCTGCTGTTTAAAAATTCAGCCTTTATTTAAACATTGGAACATACCTTTAAATCTCTATGGATAATAGGAGGCTTCTGTTTATGCATATGCTGCACTGCTCTGCAGGTCTGATAGAAGATCTTCAAAACTGTGTCACAGGAAATAGCTCCTTTGGACTCTACTTTCTTTAAGAATTCCACCAGCTGTCCTGCAGGAAATCAAAGAAGTTCACATAAGCACACACAGTACACCACAAATTCTGAAAACTTGGCATGAATAGACAAACAATTCTTGTCAAGGAAGATTTACAGTTTCAAATTGTAATATTAGATGAATATTCTGAAAATGGCAAATTCACACCAACTGCAATGCCATAGGAAAAGGTGCTCTAAGGAAGTATTCTTTCCCTTCCTTCCTCTGTCTAGTCTCAAACACTAAGAACTTGATGATCACCTCATATTTAAGATGAGGTTGAACTGTAGTCTTAAAAGAACATGATCCTTTATCTTATGAAGGATGCGGCTGAACTCCAGCTCACGAACTGAACTATGCTATCTTTAAGAGGATTTCAAAGCTTCTAAGCTGTGAAGAAACCTGGGCAAAACAGCTGTCAGAAACAACATGCACTCTGGGAAAAGAAAGTTTACCTTTACACAGCTCTGTAAGCAGAAGAAACTCTCCCTGTCCTGTATCAGATTCTTCTTTTCCAATAGATGCAGCAGAACAGAACTGGACAATGTTGGGGTGACCGGAAAGTTTTTTCTGGAGATAACACGTTCAAGGAAGACAACTGCCAAGTTTATTGATACTACTGTATAAAGCAGTTCACAGACAAGTCATTTGAAATGTTAGCTTAAAACCACAGAAAACATCACAGCTGCAATTAAAATGCTAAGTAGAACAGAAAAATCCATGCCTCAGCTGAAAAAAAAAATACTTCAGGGGAAGACACTGAAGGTAATGTAATAAAAACATAACATAAAACATTAAAAAAAATCCTTGTGATTAAGGTTCTCTAAGAAAACTGGACTTCAGTAACTAACAGGCCTAGTTACTTCTTTTTCTCTTTTGACAATGACTGCAAGGTATTAGGTACAAGTACAAGAGAGATCTTTTAATTGTCAGGTGCTTCTTTAGTTGGCTGATCAAGAAAGGGCTGTTATATCAACACCTGTCTTTACAAAGCAAGTATTTAACCAAAACAAAGTTCAAAACAAATGAAAGCTCTAAAGGACCCAGGATCTTATCCTCCCATCATTAGTAATAATTCTGTACACTAAAACCTTAGCCATGCTTCACTTCCAGTTCAAAAATTCAAGGTATCCTTTTTTAAATATGTAAAGGGGAGTAAAATGTGAGTGATCTCAGACCCTGCCAGTGGAAGTAACACTACAACATGCCTCTGTGTTGTCCCTGGTATGCACCACCTCAGCCATATGCTGAGACTCATGCCTATGAGGAAAACACACAATATTTACAAGATGCATTCACCAAGTTTGGAGAGAAAAAAGTGAAGACACAGTAAGTAAAGCAAAGCTATACAAAAAAGGGCAAGCTGGATCCACCAAATTAGAATTTATCTTACGCAGTTCTTCACAACCTTTTACTCCAAGCTGCAGGAATTAATTTCATTTCAAAATTATATCTTGGAAAGTCAGCAACAGTTAACTCTCGTTCATGTCATACATATGCCTTAATGAGCCTGAGCTGTGGAAAACTTCCAAAGAATATTCAGGTTCCCTACTGCTGGCAAGATACAGCGTAGCTAGAAAATATACAGTGCTATGGTAGTCTGTTCTTTGCAAGTGTACCTCTAGCGAACAGTATTTAGTGTTAAGATTTTGCCAAGCATTTCAGATGTTTGAGTGGCTTAATTTAGTATCAGTGGGCTTGCCTAGTAACTTAAAATGAAGCTGAATACTAAAGAGTAGAAAATAAAATAACAGCACACCACAGCTACTCACTGACTCTTGAAATAAACTGAGGGTCAGAGTAGATGCTGTGGAGCAAATACTGAATTTTCTGAAGCCAGGGATTAAAACACTCTGAGATTGCTTTATACCCGCAAGATTACATTATACCCTACCATCTAATGTCACTGAAGACAAAAAGGACAGCAACAACACTGAAAAACATCTGCTTCTTGTTTCTGATGCTGAAGTGCTGAGGCCTGAGCAACAGGCCCTGAGCTAAAGTTGGCCTCTACATGAACCTGCCAAACAAACTTTATATATATATATATATATATATAATTTTTGGTATCCTATCATTAGCAAAATATGCTTAGTGAAAGACGTAGCTTCAATAAAATGTAATCATTAGTGAAGATACAGTGCATCCCTCCTTGCTTAGGGGCAGGGGGACAAGGCTGTGAAACCAATGGTTGGCCTTGTTTGGAAACTGGTGGTTAAAATCCAGTAGACAAAGGAAACTCCCTTGGTTCCCCCCTGAGCCCTGGCCAGGCTTGGGTGGGATCTGAGGGGAGTAAAGCCAGGTGTTTCCACATTTGATATTAAGTGAACTTGTTTATTCAACAGTATAAAACAGGGGCCCTCACACTTTTTAACCAGGGGGCCGGCGCGGATGCAGTGTCAGACAGCCATCTGCGGCTGCTTGGTTTCCCCCCCCAACCCCCGGCGGGGGGTCTGTAAATACCGGGGGCTGGATTGAGGACCCTGGGGGGCCGTATCCAGCCTGCGGGCCGTAGTTTGAGGGCCCCTGGTATAAAAGCTGGGCCCTTCTGCAGTGACTTTGGAGACATCACCTATGAGGGGATGCCCTGTGTAGGACTTCCCCATTGCTGGGTCAGGCTTTCTAAATTGTCCCTGCAACAGGGGCTCCCCAGTGACTGCAGATCTGGCTGATGGTAACGTATTAGGGCAATGGATGATGTATCTTTCTTGCTCACTATAGCTAATCTTGAGTCATAATAACTAGGTGCATTGCCTTGCTTATCTGTTTTATTGCTTGAATCAGGGTATCATAGGCTAATCCATTTGTATGTGCATATTGCCTTATTTTCTGTATTAATTTGAAATGAACAGTAAATCAAGGTTATCTTCTCTATTGGTGTCTGTATGCTATCTACTGACCCCATCAACTGGTAAAACAGATGCACGTATCCTACTGTAATTTATTCCTTAATATTCAGTATTACTTTTTAAAGCCAGATGTACCTGAGGCAGAAATTAAGAAACATTGTGAGTCAAAGAAGTTCTGAATAGTCAAAAAGGCAATAAATCCAGTGCATGTGAGGGAAGTGTACTTAAGATCCAAGTATCATCTGAATGGTCAAAAGGTCTGTTTACCATGGTCAGAGGACTGCAAGAAAGCCCAAATACGAATTTCACTTCTGGCTAGATAAAGTCTACACTAGCTACAGAAGTTTTCTGCACACATTGAATTCCTGCAATTTTTTAACAACTTGCTGGATGTTGGTGTCAGATTCAGGACAAACCAGGAACCTAGACTTTCCTCAGAATGTCAGTCCTCTTAAGCATTGTAGGGCATAGAAAGAACTGAATCTATAGAGCAGTCCTCTATTTCCCAGAAACATTTGATAGCAGGCAATTCAATCAAAACTTTAAGATATGTTCCAGAAAAGATACCATAAAACAAACTTCCTGAATGATGGCTTTGTTCTTTTCTTCTTCATTGGACAACAACCGCTGTCAAAAAAGAAGAGTAATTGAGAAGATACAGTTATTAAAACTTAGAGAAAAACAGTTCATTGATTTTTTTTTCCAGACCACAAAAGATAAGCTACAGTCAAAAAACTAAGGAAGTGTGATGGGACAGTAAACAAAATGGGCTTGTTGTACATTTGGACATACTGCCATAAACATACCACCCAGTTCTGCAGGTACCTGTACTATTCAGGTTTAGTGATAACTGAGCAATTGTAAACTTTGACACTCAAAAAGTAACTGCTCTGACAGCTTTGTGATGTGTAAAACACTAAAGTTTGAGCACTGTGCACTGACAAAGAAAAATTAATCTTCTGCCTCAAGTCTTTAGACAGAACTTTCAACCTCCTCTAACCAAAACTTCTCCAAATTAGGCAGCCCAATTTTTTTCAACAGTACTCAAGTAATCATCAGCAAAATCAACCATAACTATTTCCAATATCTACTTGGATTTAGACTAGAATCAATCTGAGCATTTGCTACAAAAGTACCAGTTTTACAAAACACAGAATGTACAGTAATTGTTCACCTTCCATCTATTATTTTTAACTAGGGCTACTTCTAGATGACATTTTGAACATATATACTATATGGATTTGGTCACATTTTGTTACTGTAGGATGTGGTATGAAAAGTAAAAAAACAGACTAAGTAATTACTGGTCGTGTAATTACTTACCTCTCCCAACTCTCATACTACTACTCTTTCCACTTTCTCTCAAGATAGGTACAGGCACAGGATATCCCCACCCCAAAAATGAAGCCATTTTGTGGTAAAAACAAGTGACATGATATTTTTTTGCAGCAAAATATGACCAAGTAAGTTACTTCACTTTATTGTCCTTTACATAATACTTCAGTTTTTCAGCTGTTACATGATTATTATAAGCTTTCAGAAAACAAGAATCCAGTGGCATGTCTCTGAAAAGTGCCAGGATTAACATTTGATGAACAAGTCAAGAGCGTGGAAACTTACTGTGTAAGTACAAAGGTAGGCTAACCAGCAGCCTAAATCTGCTTCTGAGGAGTGAAAATATTCCCATACAGGTAACTAGGAAAAATTCCTTATACTCATGTAACAGAATGCTTGGGAAGCGTCATGGATTTCTAGACCAAATGAAGACAAACAGCAGTAGTACCCAACAGAGCAACTCCCATCTTCAACATCTAAATGTAAAGTGCAGGCCCCTAACAGGAATGACCATTCTGAATACAGGTATGGTGTGCTAAAAACACCACTTCATCGTTCTGATGACTTGTTCAGTGGCATACACAAAGGATTAACTATCATGCTAAAGCACCAAGCAAAAAGACAGACCTTGTAAACTTGTGGTGAAGTAAATTTGTTTTACCTTTAAAGCATAATCTTTGCCACTTCCAAGGTCTTGAGCTTCATAGACAAAAGCAAAACCACCTGCAAAAAGAAGGCACATAAAGTCAGTTTTAATCTCAATATTCAGGTAAACAGTTATTTTTAGTCTAACAAATCTAGTACAAGAGTATAGACACGTCTCCAAATGCACAAATTATACGTATTTTTCAGTGGCTTGCCAAGAGCATGGGTAACCTACATACAAGAGCTAAAATATTCTCTTCCTTTCTTTTACATATGCCAGAAGCACTGTTACTTTCGTGCACTCTGTCAGTCTGCATATGCAGATTTCCTAATGAAGCAACCTTTTTTTTAACGCAGGTCCCTATGCAACCAAGATTCACTACCGCCAATACTACCTAATGATTTTAAGTAAACTACTCCTTTGTTTTACACTGTTAGGCTTCGTATAAAAACAGCAATAACCAAGGGAGATAAAATGTTAAATACATACCTCCTCATACTTTTAGGATAATTTCCATGCTTCAGACTTCATGTTAAAAGTGGAAAGCATTTTCAAGCACTGAAGCACATAATTCCAATGACAGCGATGCTGTTACTAAATGCAATTTGTCACTGCATACAGCATTATTTTCATTTCAACTTCTTTTGTCAGAATATCTATTTCATCAAACACTACCAATTTGTTCAAGAACACTGCAAATTTCCACAAAGTAAAAAAGACTGAGAAAAAGTTACAGGTCTACTAAATTTCCTCAGTTGCTAATTATGTTAATCTAACTATCAAAAGAACATATTTGAACAGTTCTACTCCCATTGTAAAGATCCTGGTATTACTCCAATTTCTTCTAGGAATGTCATCTTCATGGTTACACAGACACTGTAGTTGCATACATGCTCACTGTGTATTACAGAGTATCTTTAGTAGATTAACAACCAAAGTGACAAACTTCAATGATTTGCCTTTCCACTCTTTTAATATAAATGCTATCTTCATTGAACCACATAGTGATGTTTTCTCTAGCAATAATTTGGAGAATAAACACAGAAGATGTCAGCAAACCACATAAGCCTAAGGGAATAAGGTAACTAAAGAATGAACCACCACAGACAAGAAAGAAGTTGACAAGGCCCTTTTAAAAAAAGATGCAGAATCCAGGTCAGTACAGTCACATTAGTACCCAATACCTTCTTGTGGATGGGGAATATTAACAAAAGGCTTGAAGTGGACACAGCATTTGCTTTCGCAATTCAATAAACACAACATTTTTCAAGAAGAGTTTTACATGGCAATTGACCAGAGTTCTCCAAGTACCATTCTGAACGGTACTGCCCACACACCTTGTCATTTTTCCAGTAGCATGCAAAACACTAAATAAGTGACAGGCTGCTGGATATTACCTTTGCTTTTGATATCTAAATAGGAATTACACACAAAACCAGCAAAACCAACACTGCACTTGCAGGAAGGACAAGCAAAAGACAGGAAAGAGTTAAAGTACTAATGAGAACACTGAAGATGACAGACAGTAAGGGCTGCTGTTCATTCCCACCATGTATCACCCATGCATGCATTGTGCTTATCCATTTACTTTGACCTATCCTAGAAAAACAGTTTTGGTACTTCCCACAACAGAAGTTTCCTTAGCTTTTCTAAAGCCCCTAGTGCAAGTCTTCTGATCAGCAATTACACTCACCATTTCAGGCACAGATGGGAGAGGGGCCAAAGACAGAATGAAGTCCACACTTACCATCATCTTAAAAGCATTACCTCAAGATACTTTGCTTCTTTTTGAATGAGAACATACGCAAGAAGAACATGGTTCTGGACAGTGCTGATCAGTTACGACTATTGCTTACAGATCGCATAGAGCTGGTGAAAGAAGCATGGTAATTTGTGAGTCATCCTTCCACTGAAGCTGGATGCTGGGAAACCATGGGTTTTGACTGCTCTTCCCAACCAGTTCCCTATTCACATCTGGGGGCATGTCCCAGGTTTCAGAGGCCGCTATCCTAGTGAATTGCAAGCCCCCACACCAGTGTGTACCAGTCACTACATTACAGAGCTACTGCCTACACATCTTTGACCTACACAGATGCTGCAGACTACCTACACAATGGAAGTACTGCTGGCCCTACAGAAGGAAGTCATTACATTCATCCTGATCAATGTTTGATTTTATTCTAATAACCCTTCAAACCCACCTTGAAAATATATGCTTCCATTTGCAAAATTAGGGACTTCAGGCCAGCACAAACTTCTAGAACATTAAATCACTCTGATCAACTGTGTACACGGCCAAGGGTTCCAGGAGGGCTGGAATGGGGCAAGACTACTCTTAATTGCAAGCATACACCTTGCTAGTACCTCTACAAATGTCCACAGACCTACATGCATGTTGTAAAAAAAAAAATCTATCTATGCTTCATTCAAATGCATTAAGGGCCCTCCTGGAAATCCCACATGTGAAAGCACCTATGCATCAGAATTAAGTCATCAAATCAATTCAATGCATCACTTTCAAGCATGTACCTGATTAACACCCAAGCTGATCCAAACTCTGAAGAAAGGCCCTAGAAGCACTGCTATCTTTCCAACTACTTCAACTGGTCTGATAAGCTTTCCTACAAGCTCTTCCTACAATACAAGAAATGTTTACAATATAGACCAAGTTTCACATTATCACTAAGCTTAATCCTGTTGACACTGAGTACAAAAGAGTAAAAGGAGGAATCAGTGTATACAACTAGAAAAATATTACAGCGAGTCTTCAAAAAGAGGTATTTCTTAAACTTTCACAGAAGTCCTGATCATCATACAGTCCTCCCAAAACTCTACACACATTCAGTTGCCCCAAAATTTTCTTTCTGTTCACAAATCTTGAAATTCATGCTTAAATCTCAGCCACTTTTATGAAAACTACACAAGTTCATTTCTTGATGGAAAAGGCTGTGTTTTTAACACTTAGAATCACAACATTAAAACCACTTCAGAAGGGCTCCTGAAGTTTAAGTAATTTCTGTTCAATTTCAATAAACCTCACTTCAATCAAAAACAATTAATTTCAATTCTCTTAATAGCTAGCTAGGAATCTAAAGAAATCTTATATTCAGCTTCATAACTACTTCAAAACATGCACTGGATGTAGGTTTCACTATTCATTGAAAGTCATTAATGTTCATTTTGGCCTAGCAGCACAAGTGAACATTTTGGGCAATGCAAGCCACTTAAAAATTACTTCCTGTTATCAACAGAAGTTAATACAAGCTCTGCTTCAGTTAAAGCACAGGTATTTAAGTGAAGCATAATTACCATTAACTGAAAATCCAGTGGAATCTCCATAGAAACTGTCCATACTAGGATTTTGCTGCAGTTAAATACAAAGCTGGCAAGACTCAACTTGTGTATTAGCAAAATACTTCGTTTACTTACTACATTTTCATAGAAGGGGTCAACAAAAGGAAAAGTAATGAAGAGAGTCTTCTTTAATGTCATTTCAATGGTGTCACAGCTTACTAGAGCTCCTCATGCAGTAAGATCTAACAATTTATTAGAGGTATTAGAATAATAAGCTGAAAGGAGAAACTTCATTAAAATAGTGATAGCTTCAGAGTACACAAGTAGTTTAAAAGATGCACTTTTAGTTCAGTGATGGTACCTTAAAATCAAGTACTGAAATGCTAAACAGATAGTTAAGTTCATTAAACTTTTCAGAACTCCAAACAAAAGCCAGTGGTATCATGCCTGATTAAATTCCTAATTCATTGCACTGGTTTTATAGGTAAGTTCACTGCTATGGCCTCTAACCCCACCCTTTATAGCTATGCCCCTGTCAAAACATCAGTTTTAAGTTTCTCATTCAGTCACTTCATTGTTTCACCTGAACACAATTCATTCCCCGCAACACTGCTCATTCCAGGTGGTGGTTAGTTCACAACTACTGCAGCTCTACAGCTGATAGCAATTTTAAATTATGGATTTTCTGGGGTACCAGAAGAGGTATAGTAAGTTGCAAAGATGGCTTTTAAAAAAAGTAAATTAAAAGTATCTGTTATTGGTGAAATTTTTTTTATTTTTTTTTTTTTCACAAAAGGCAAAATTAGTCCTACCTGCTTCCTTATTGTTTTGTTTAGGGTTTGAAACTGGCTTCCTTGTGGAGCTAGTCTATTAAAACAGTTTTAATATAACCTGAATAGGGACAACTTCACTGACAAAACTTCTTTGCCCTAACAGCTTACTCCAGGCCTTCTGACCAATGTAGTCTGCAATATAATTCGCAAAAATTTTAAGAAAGTTTCACCTGTTTAACTATAACCACACCAAGGATTTCACAGTCAACACAGCCATGGCAGTTAACGATCACATTCCTACACCAACATACCTGTATGAACAAACACCTGTATACTAGACCCAACTGAGGCAAATGACAACATGAAAGTTAAGAGTAGGAGGACTTTGGTTTCTTTCCTACGGGTGCAGAAAGAATATATTTTTATTTGGGGTGGTTTTGCTCATTATTTCCACTCACATAAACACCTGAGACCATTTTAAGTCAGTTTTCTGAAGTTTTTTACATCAGCAGAATCATCTTAGCATCTCCCCGTACAGGTTACCAGTGTGCATATATGTACACAGCCATCCCAGCTCTTGCCCTGAGACACTAAGTGAGAGGGCTGGAGGGGCACAGGAAATCGGGAGGGGACACAGCCAGGACAGGTGACCTGAACTAGCCAAAGGGATACTCCATATGACAGGACATCATGCTGAGTATATAAACCGGGGGAAGAAGGAAGGGGGGACATTTGGCATTATGGCATTTGTCTGCCCAAGTAATGGGTTACACGTGCTGGAGCCCTGCTTTCCTGGGGATGGCTGAACGCCTGCCTGCCCATGGGAAGTGGTGAATGAATTCCTTGTTTTGCTTCACTTATGTGCACAGATTTTGCTTTACCTATTAAATTGTTCTTATTTCAACTCTCAAGTTTAACATTTCTTTCTGATTCTCCTCCCTATTTCTCTGGGGTGGGGGGGGGTGGGGGTGGAGTGGTGCGTGAGCGGCTGCGTGGAGCTTGGTGGCTGCCGGCTGGGGTTAAACCATGACACTAGTTTTTCCACTGACTAAGCATTTCATAGTCCCTTTCTCAGAACACAGCCCAAGCTCTAAAAATGGTCTCAGATTATTATTTTCTGCCACAAAAATTATCACAGAAGAAAACTAGTTTTCTTTCTTTTCTGCAGCGCAAGCTTAAACATAAGAGGTTCACTATAGCGTACCACACCAGCTCATGAAAATGGAGTAGCCAAAGTACAACAGTCCGTCCCGGAATCAATCTTGGCTCGTAGCAGATCCAGAGAAACACGCTAGACCACAAAGCTTACCAGCCTCACCTTTCTGGCCCACGCTGAGACCATCTGATGACTTCCTCTGCATTAGGAAATTAGCCCTACCTCATTTGCTTTAATAGGAAACAATCTACACTCGTCCTTACACCACTGCAGCCCACAGGCATTACTCCTGTCAGTATTTTAGCATCCTCTTGTAAAGATTAGAAGACCCTTTCTTTTCCAACCCAGAGGTTTGCCTTCTCCCTCAAGTTAAACCTTGGCATCAACATAATATTGAATAAGTTCACTGTACTATAAATCAAATTGGATTTAAATCTGCTCCTTTTTTTATCCTGTCCCTGTTTTCTCTGTCTTCAGTGATTTTTTCATAGAAACCATTTCAGTGAAATGACAGTTTTCCTACTTATCAGCTAGTGAAGCATCAAAATAGGGACATCAACCACAACATAAAACTGCTTACCACTGTAATGTATTGTTTCATTGCACACTTAACTAGTTATGAGAAAAGGGTGGTGTGAATAGCTTCCTGTTTATAACAACTTGGTATGACTTGTCCACTCCCTTCCCAAATACTGACCAAATTTGTTCCCTTATCAATACTAAGTAGCTTATGTTTCAATCATAACTTCATTAAAAATCTGTAATTTTAGCCTGGGCTCCATGTTAGCTGTTTTTCCACCAGAGTACAGGCAACATCCTTAATCAAAGCAGAAAGGATGCTCTGTGATTGTTGCCAAGCATTGATTCATAAGCATGTTTTTTGAAGTCCAGTCACATAATTGTGTCAATTTCAAAGTCCTAATGATATCAGCAGAGTTCAAATTAAATGTAAATATGCTCCAGTTACTGTAACTTTAGCTATTGTGCTGAACGCTCATGAGGTCAAGCATGGAATTTTTTAACAGGAACTTATCTTAGAAAGCAGCTTTTCTTTATTAGAAAAATAAACACCTGAGCAGTTAAGGAAGCACAGGATACTTACAGAATGCCTACAAAGCATACGGTGAAAGTAACAGCCATAAGGGTATTTTGGAGTTAACTTTGAAATGAATAGGGGGCACTGACTCAAGTGACCACCAATGACCAACCAGGATCCGCGTGCATGCATAGTATAGCTTTGCAATGATAGCAATATGGAAACGTAGTAGCTAGGAGGAGTCAATGTGACATATAAGCTATACTAACAGTTTATGTAAATTTGAGCATATAAATACACTAAGTTTTCTGTCCAACTTTGCACTCCATTTGGGGAGTTTTTCCCAACTGTCCTGATTCTGCACACAATCAAATAAAGCAATGTCTCCTTCCTAAATGTAGTCTTTTCTGCATGTCAGGAGCTCAGGTAAAACAGTAACACTAATAACAAGATTAAACAGGCCTCAAAAATGAAGTATGGCTCTAAAATCTGGATTTTTTCCCATGACTTGAGAAGTAGAGAGGTATGACACCCTAAAACTTTCAGCGCTCACCTGGAAGCAGGAACTGCTATACCTCAGAAACATCAGTTTTAAAAAACGGCACTGTTCCACTTAACGTTGAAAAACTTCTCTACATCTACAGTAAAGGGAATGCAAACTGGAAAGCTGCTAGGTCAGCATGCTTCAGTTCTTCAGAGATTATTATATTTTTCTCCTACTTCCAAAAACTCTGCCTCACACATTATTTGCAGAGTAACTGTCAGTTCATCCTTTACATGACACGCTGTTGCAATTTCTCTTTGATTTGATACAAGCTCTCCTCCTTTCATAGTAACTCCAAGCATCTGTCAGCAAATCAAACTAAAACGTTTGCTGAAACTTGACCATTAAGTGCCCATTGTAATTCTGCTGCCCAGAGTTTTATGAATTACTTCCATTAAAAAAATAATCCACATTTAATTATGTTACCACCATCCTATAAATCCCGAAGTTGCAGAGACCATGAAATTGTATCTGTAAATTTGGTAAACTGTAATACTGCCTATTCACACTCAATTTACTGAAGGAACCTTGAAGTCTAAAGCAGCAACTTTTTGATACTTTAATGACAGATGCAAGTTTCACTTTGTCAGAATGCAGCTTGTAACAAGTCATCTACATGACTTCCATTCAATGACAGCTTTGTAAACTCCAAAAAAATTGAAGTCTGTAGCTGCTACCTTTCTGACTAAGGAATGATGCTTTCTTCATAGTGAAGAAATGCATCAGCAGTCTCTCAACAAATAATCTGAGAGCCCAGTGACCAGGTTCTATTCCTTCTACAGTATAGGTGGAAACCAAGAAGTTTCCCATACTTACTTGTCCACCATCTTTTAAGTGTCACCATTATCAGGTAAACAAGCATAAGGTCTTATCAGAAGACCTTATGTCCAACGCAGGCAAAAATGAAAGCCAGCAGCATCCAGCATTTGAAAAACACATTTGCAAGGTTGGTTGTCTATGCAAATATGCCAGTTTACAGGAGCAAGAAACAAGAAATTTCTGAAAACTACTGTTTAGCCTGCTGTGGTCACTTGCTCTCCCCATTCTCACCTGAAGTCAAATGTGCAGGCTGCAAGGATTCCTGAATCATTAAGAACTACTTTAGTCCCTCAACTACCTAGTACAGATTGATACAGGAATCCTGACATTCCTGAATGAAAGCGATGGATACTCCAGGATGTTAAATGATGAAGCAGAGAGTCGGCATAAAAATGCACATACTGTTCATGTGAACAGTAAGCGATCTGACTGAGGCTTTTCAAGAGAGTTTAAGCCTCTCTCACCTAACCCTACAAAACCCAAATGTGTTAGCAAGCATTTGGAGAATTACCACATATATCTGGACTATACACATGCAGTCACCCTGGTGACAGCAGACATCCATGTTGTGATATAAACAGGTACAGTATACTCAGACTGCAATGACTTACGGACATACAAGAGAGTGCCCTCTGTCACAAGAGTGTAAGATAGTTACTTTTACTAATATTGTCTACTTCTATACGCAATCAATGACTATTCTACTTAAGTAAAATTGTGTGGCAGTCTGTGCACTTAACTGGAGGACCCAAAAGAACCACAGCTGAACCAGCATCACACAAAGGGCAAGTAGGGATTACATGTAAAGGCCCCAACCCACCTTCTCTAAAAATTTCTTAACTGCAGTAAGCTACCAAAATACCCAAGTAGAAAATACAGGAGACACTATTCTAGGAACACTCAGTCTGTCCTGTGACACACTTCAGTCTGCTCATGCATTTGGAGGTAGTATCAGCACTAGAGATCATCACCAGCCTGTCCCCCCCAGGTTGCTCTCAACTTCCTGCAGCAGCCCACCACAATCCAAAGGTGGTGCTGCCAGTTTCTCAGCTTACAGCTTGGCCAAACGTGTATTGCACCGACACAGATGGGCAGCACACTCCAGAGCTGGAAAGAGCTGTAGAGTGCGAGAACAACTGAACTTACACTGCCATATAATACTCGGTAATGCTAATCCACAGACTGTGTTCACACCAACTGAAAAAGCAGCAGACTGTACGATCTTATGGAAAAGGCTACCCCTCTGCACTGGCTGATCACACACAGTTCATCACTGATTTGAAATCTAAATTCAGAAAGCAGCACTTTACATTCTAGTAGTGAATTTAGCATGAAAGGACTCCATTAAAAAGTAAAACAGATTCTGAATTTTTAAGTATGGAAGAGAATGCTTATAAACCACAGTTATGCAAGCATGTATCAGGAGATGTCAAACACAGGTTCAGAGCTCAAAGATGAATTCAAGTTCAGCCACAAAATAAATTATACACTAAGACAAATACAAGTCTGAAGACAGCAAGAGGCTGGGACTTTTGCATTTTGTATTTATACTGAATTTACCTTAAGGGTTGTTCTAGCCCAGCTATGCTGGCTGGAAAGTCTTACTTTCTAGGTAAAGTAAGCAGTTAGGCCCAATTGCAGTCAGGGAAATACAGAGAAAAACAACATGAAATGAAACATGGAACACAAAGCAGTGGTTAGAGATCAATTCTCAAGAACACCAGACTTAAAGCATGTCTCCATTTGCTTTAAATCATCTAACCTGGCATCCTTCCCCTGACATTTTAGAAAGCCTGTGTCAGATCGTGGGAGACAGCAGGCTGCTGCCAAAGTAACATATGAAATACTTGTTTCAGAATCAAGAACTGAACAGCAGATATATCTCAGATAGAGCTTCCTGCCCTTCCTTTCCTTTGTTGTTCTTTGGAAACTGCTGTGGTCACTCCTGGTAGGAATGTCACAATAACAGCAGCACCAGCCAGTTCATTCAGCATTCACGCCACATTGAATGCCAACATTTCACTTGCAACTCTCTTTCGCGAAGAGCATCTAAGTAAAGGCTGAAGGCAGCATAGGACCTGACATTCAGTACTGTTTTAAATGCAACTCATTACCTACAAAACTGCCAGGTTTTGTCTGAGATCATATGCCAGACGTGTTTAAGCATTAAAAGTAACAACTTATTTGTCCTTAAGAAAATAAAACATCAGTGAAGACCATGTCCTGTTGTTTTACATGAGCAAATTTTTGGGGAGTTTAGCTAAAGTAGCTGGTCTTGAAGAATCAAATTTTTCTTCCACACTGGTCACTAAGATTTCAATGAAAAACTACTCAGGGAAAAAGATAATCAATACATCTATTTATAAAACTACTTAAATACAAGACAATAAAAAGCAACTATAAAAAACAACTTAAATAATGGAAAGGGGCTCTGAAGAGAGCTTTGGGATATTTAACCTAAATAATACTAACCATCTGTATAAAGTTAATCAACTATAACTGTATTAATATGTACAAATTCACCTTTTAGTCTTTTGAGACAAGCTTCCAATGTCTCTTCTACAGGAAAAAACCAAAGCAATTCCTGTGACCACAAGCACAAGATCCAAATCTGTGCTAATTTCCAAGTAGTGTGCACACCCCAAACATAATACTTATTTTAAAACAGAGCAGCAAGTAGTGTGCCAAGGTGCCTACCCAAAAATCCACTGAAACTAAAAACTGTCCAGACATTCAATTCCTGTGCTTCAGCAAAGCCTATATGCAGGCCGAGATCAGCTTCCTGACATTTGTGTTTAAAGTTAATGTATTTTCCTGCCTTTCCGCTTTTAAACACCCCAGAACGGCACAGGCAAACGTGCACCTCGGCATAATATTATACATCTTTGTTTATTTTTTGTAATATGCACGCAATCCAGCACTTCCATGAGGACCTCCCGTGGATCATGAACTCCTTGGAGAGTTGTATTACGCGGTGAAAGCATTCCACCCCGTAACGCAGGCGAAGCTGCGGCCGCACAACACGCCGGCCCGCAGCGGGTGCTCCGAAGCCCGCTAACAGCGGCAGCGCCGCGCTCCCGCACCCGGCCCTCGCCGCGCACCCCCGCTAACCCGCTGCGCGGCCCTCACCGAAGCCGCACTCGGAGGCCGCAAGCCCCGCGGCGGGGCTGCCTGCCCTCGCAGCACGAACCCGCCGGCCCCGGCCCGGCCCGCGGCGCCGGCCGCTCGCCCCCACAAGGCCTCCCCCGGCCCAGAGGGCAGGCCGCCCGGCCGGGCGAGGGGCGGCGGGAGGCCCGAGGGGAAGCGCGGCCCGGCCCTGCACCGCCCCCGGGCGCGCCGCCGCCGCCGGGTCTTACCTTCTGCGATGACCCGCTTGATGCGCAGCTTCATGTCGCCCATCTCCACCGTCTGCCCCACGAAATCGTTCTGGTCGCGGCTGGCGGCCCCCAGGGAGCCGGGGCCCGCTAGGAAGTCCAGGGCGGACTGGAAGAGCGACATGGCCCAGGCAGGCGCTGTCCGGCTGGCTGCCGAGGAGGCGGAGGGGCCAGGGGGGTCGGTGAGGTGAGGCGGGGCGGGGAGGCGAGGCGGGCTAACGGGGCGCGGCGGCTCCGCCAAGCTACTGACTGCAACGGCCGTAGGCCGCCACCGCCTCAGCCGCCATTGCCTCCGCTCCTGGCTGCTTCCGGGAGCGATACGTCCTATGTGACCTCACGGGGCCGCCTCCCGCCAGCCCGCCCCGCCGCCGCAGCCCGCCCGGCCGGCCCCGCCCTCCCGGCACGGCAACCGGGGACGGGCGGGCCGGGGCTCGCCTTCCCGCCTCGTGGGCGGGGGCACTGGGCCGCGGCGGGGCGCAGGGGCCTCCCGCCGCTGGAGGAGCCGAAGGCTCGGGGCGGGCTGGTGCAGGCGCCCCCGGCTGCCCCCCGAGGCACCTTGGATGCCGAGCCGCCGCGGCCTGGCTGAGGAGGAGCGGGCCGGGGCGGCTGGGCCGTGCTCGGGGGTGGGAGCAGGGGCTGGGGGCGGTGGACACCGGGCTGGCCGCCGCCGTGAGCAGCCGGCAGCTTGGCCGCCGCCGAGGTAACGCTCCTGGCGTCAGCCGCTCAGCCCCGCACGGGTGGCACTCGGGCAGGACATGCGCGTCCCCCACGGAGGCTGCCGTAGTCCTGGCACTGTGCGTCTGCCCTCGACACCGCCCGCCTTCGCTTTTCCCTGCAACCCTGGCAGGCCGGCCCTTTGCCCAGCCTGCATCCCTGCCGCCCGCACCTGAGCGCAGAGCGGAACGTGGTGGCGGTGCCTGGGCAGCACGACAGGGACATGGGTGTTGGTGGTGGCTGTGGTCCACGTTGAGCGTTAGCCTGCGTGTTCAGGTGTGAGGCCTGGCTGTTGGGTTCGCACCAGCAGGTCAGTAACTCGTGGGGCCTGTCAGCTGCGGAAGGCTGTACGGCCTGGGACAGCAGATCGCACAAAGCAAGGCTGTCTAGAAAGCTCCTTTCAGAAACAGTCCTGCTAGCCAGGGCTCTGCTTCTAGAAGCTGTGTCTCCTCACATTGTGGTCTGCGCCCTGCTAGCAGCTGTCACTTTGAGACAATCCCAGACACGCCCAAATTCCGTAAGATTTCAGGTGGCTGTGCTTACTTTCTCCTGCACAGATGAACAGTCAAATGTTTTAAAGTTGTATTTCTCAATCAACCTCCATAAGCCAAGAACTTGCTGCTCTTCATGCTACTGTGTCAATTATGAGGGGCATGGCTCTTGTACTTCCCTCACTGTCGTGCTTCCCTCTCACTGTTCTGTAATGCTGTACCAGTCAAAAAGTGTGGTCCTAAAGGCCAGTACATTTGTCCAGAGATCCCATGGTTTAACATCTCTTATAAAAAAAAAAAGTTTAAAACATCGAAGTCAGGTTATATGAATAATCTCCTCCTATCTGTAACGGAGGTCAACTGCTATTTTTCAATTCTTCCTATAAGAAAACCTCTTTTGCTATTATAAATCATACCACCATCACCACTTTGAGAACAGCAGATTGTATTCACAGCAGGAACATTCTGCCTTCAATCCCATTTTGGTTTCTGACTTTTCCAATTACTTTTTTTTCAGGCAAAGGCCAAAATTCTTTTGGACAAACGAAAACTGCTAGTTAGACTTGCTACGCCATGCTGTTACACTCATTGTCTGTTGTCCTATCATTTACCTGCATATTCCTCTTCAAAGACTCATTCACAAGGCCACTGGAAAAGGAATCCATTATAAGGAACCACAGAAGTAATCCTTCTGTATTTGAAAGTCTAGATTTTACGTTAGCAACTTTCTTATTCCCAAGAGCAGGACTCTGTTGTAGATAGAATATAAGGCAACTAAAACTCCGGCTTAAATGGAGACTGATGTTTCTGCTATACCTTCACTAACAGATGGAGTGACCTGGGCTAAAATGACCTCTTCTTTCGGGTGATTGGTTTTGTGTTTTTTTACTAACCAGCTTTAATATGACTAGTTCCCTGACTGTTCCACTGCTAAGCCTCACCTCTACCTCAACACAGAAGAGACATCCCAAAGGTCGGAAGAAACAGCTGGGGGAGGACAAGGCAGCAGGACTATTTATTTCTTTCAGCAGTAGTACAGGCTTATGCCTGCTTGGAATGCCCATAAACCTACTGTCTCAGAATCTTGATTTTCTTATCAATGTGTGCATTTTTAGTGCATAAAATTTGGCAAATAAAATCCCTTCAGTGAAAACTGATTGTATGTAAAACTTTGCGTTTTTACTATTTACACAAGAGAGATTTAATTTGACTGTTCAGAAAGAATCTTGGCACAAATAATCCAAAATTTCAGTCCAAAAATTATACATAGATAGGCACCAAGTGTGAGGTATGATACTAAAAGTTCAATCCAAAGATTTGTACAGTTCCTCTGGTTGCTTGAAATTGCTGTAATAGGACAGTCATAGCTTACATTGGGACTTTGTCCTAAGAAAGACTGCAGGAGCGGTAACTATCTGTTACACATGAAGGAAGTATAAGAAAAAAATGCAGGATAAGAAGCAGGAATGTTACATTTGAAAAGATGAAGATGGATTTGGCACTCCAACTACTGCAGATACGCTAGAAGAGAGCCTTGATGTAGATGCAGCTTTTCTGGCCAAAAAGTTTGAAAGAATGCCTAAGTAATATTTTACTGACCTGTCTTTTTGAATATCCAAGACTATACTGGAGAGGTCAAGCAGACCACTAAGTAAGATGCAGTCTGAAATGTGTGCAGCTGTCTAGAAGGTTCTCCATGAGTGGGGCTGACATTTTTATTTATTGCTGAGACAAAAGTGTGGTAAAATACTCTAGTTTTTAACAGTGCTTGGCCAAAAAGAGTAATGTATTCTTTTTATTTATGCAGCTTGACAGGCCTATAGATTTTTTCCTCAAGTTGTTAAAGGCAGTAAGACTTACCCATTTAAATGCTGACATCATCCCTTGAAAAGCAGAGGAAAACCAGGTTGTGCCATCTGTTACTAATTTGCATCCTAGTTCTGACAGCCACAGTGGACTGCTGCAGGATGATTTTGCTCCTGATGAAAAAAGCTCTGCTTCAGCCTTCCCATTTTAACATTCACCCAGTCTCCTCTTCCTTCTACAGCCTCACCCAGAATGAGCCAAGAGTCCTTCTGGCCAAAACTCCTGGGTGGGGAAGGTGGTAAAGAAGGAATTTCTTTTTGTATCATAAGGTCAAGGCAGGACAGAGCTATAAACTGGAAAATTATTAAATTAAAAGTTCATTCTGTCTATTACCATGAAGTAAAGATCTGCACTTTAATTTCCATTCCAGTAACTGCATTCAGCTCCTTAGGAATTAGATGAATTAAATAGTAAAAAATTAGCATTCTACCTTGCATTTCTTTATATAGCATTTAATTGAGATATAGCTAGGAAAATGTTATATATGATAATGTCTGCATGGCTCTAAATAGGCTTTATTAGGTTCAGCACAGCTGAAAATCTTTTTCAGAAGTACATCTTGGAAGGAAGATTAAATACATCTCCAAGGTTTGTATTTTTTAATGCAGCTGCTCTTGTGATGTACTTTGAAAGCATGAGTCACAAAGCTAATCCTGTCACAAAGCACACAGAACAGGTTTGACCTGTCTTATTTAGTGTCCTCATTTTGCATGCTGAGACCCTTCCTCCCTTCTGTTGCCAGGAAGATGGGAACATGACATTTCCGTTTCAGTCATTTTCTTCCTTAATTCACTAGTCTAGGTTTATGTGAAACCATGCCCTTTTGAAAGATTTGGGTTTAATTTTGCCTCACACCATCCAGTAAGAATCATCAGCTTTTGAAAGCACGCATCCAAATAAACTATTTGAAAAAAAAAAATTCTAGAACAGCCACTACCTCTACATGTTACACCCAAGTAATTTTGTGTAATAGATTTTTCATTCATGTAGCTTTATTGTATTAACTGAATATCTGTGCAGCCTGCTACTTTGGATGAAGTTGCAAAACACAATTCATAAACAATTGTGTTCTTCTGATGTGCAGTTACAATTTTTTTTTTCTTAAACAGATTATGAGCTACTGTACTTTGGGTGATTTTTACAACATATTGTAACCACATATTTCAAAGAAGGGCCTGTTCATTTCGTATTAAAATAGCAAGTTTAATAAAGCAACAGTTGCAACATTTGGAAATACAAATATTTTGATTGATCCCTGTATGTAGGCTACATTACAGTTTAGCTAAACTGTCAGCAATAACTGCCATCTTAATGCTTATGCCTGATTTGGGAACCCTTTTTCATTTTTTGAGGTTCCAATTTAAGTGATTAATTTCTAGAATAAGAATGGTAAAACATGCCAATCATTAAAAACTAATCACTGATTTTATGGAGCAATAGTTTTATCTCTGACTTCGGACTAGACACTACAAATTTAGCAGAGGTAGCTTTTCTCTGCTTGTTTCAAACAAGACGTGTGTCTTTTTCTGTTCTTTGGAAAAATTTTACATAGGGCAAATAAGCTACACTAAATAAAATTAATTCACTAGTCATTAGAAAACTTGCTAAAATTTGTATACAGGATCTCTGGAGATTGGTTGTATAACATAGCTGTTCCAAACTGTGGTTCGGGGTCTCTTCTGCAGCTGGTGTTCTCTACCATTTGACCACTCCCTTTTCAGGCTGTTTAGAAAATGTGACTCATTTATATTGGAAAGGGAGAATCCTCACTTTTATCCTAGATCGAGAGCAACAAGTAACTTTGTACTAGCATCCTGATATCTTACCCCAAAGTAAATCGAGTATATCTTTGGAACCTTTAAAGCACATTTTGAAGGACACTGAACACATGAGGAAACATTTGGCTACAAGAAATAAAACCTTGACTGATAGTCAAATACAGACTGTGATAGTGGGTCAACAGCTAGTCAATTTTGGGCATCAAATAGAGCATGAAACTGCCCGTCACTGGTGGGATATAGTTATTGGATATTCACCTTCTGCAACTGAAGTGTTAAATATTTTACTTCATCCTATAATTGCAATTTTTATTTCTATTACATTGTTAACATTGTGGAATTTTCATATACAATATAAAATTTGTAAGATAACACAAGATCCTATGATGATACCTTTATTGTATGTTTTTCATGAGCAATAATCAAAGGACCAAATGTGGTGAAAATGTATTAAATCAATTACTGATTATGAAAAAGTCTTTGTATTTCATTTGGAATTGTTTAACTTGGACAGGGAGCTCAGAAGCTCAAGGACAACTTTAATGGGCAGGTAGGGTTTGTCCTGAGGCCCCTGAACAAGCAAGATATAAGCAGGAACATCCAGACAATAAATACTGCATGCCGCTCTGGCCAACATCCCTGGCATGTTTGAACCTTGTGAATCATGAGATAGTACACATCTGCACTTACCATAACTTAAAAGTTTTTTTTGTTATTTTTGTTAATTATAACTTATAAAAAGTTGTTTTTGTTTTCCACTGAGTACAAAGGCAGGCAAGCCCCAGGACTGGGCCAGAAGCCTCATGTACAGGTGGATGCACTGCATAGGAATTTCCCAGTTACAGGAAGACTCCTGGCACCAGCTGCAACATGGCTTCACAGCTGAGGTGTGGGCCTGGGTGATGTTATTAAGGTGGTAATCGGTGATGCATCCTTTTCTTTGTAACACTTTGCAGTAATGATTTGATGCTTCACTCCTATTGCTCTCTTATCATATTGTGCATAATAACTGTTTCATTTTATCATATTGCATATTTTCCTTTATTATACTGTAATACATTAAACTGCATTTATTCTTATATTTGTTTTAGAGTTCATTTTCGCTTGGTATCCAGTCAATCAGCAAAACATGCTCCTGGCTACTTTGAAACACAAATCAACAACAAAGGGAAAGAAAGGTTTGTAGTCTGGAGACAGGGACTATCCAACTCCTTAAAGAAAAGCTCTGTCACTTTGACCTCAAGTCTTTTATAGGAAACCAGAGAGCAAGGTGAAAGAAGTGTAACAGAAATGTGTTCTTACTGTCTGAAACTCACCGTGGTCCAATTCGGCTCCTGTAGGCTCCAGCTTTCTAACAGAAAAGCCTAAGCTCTGCTTTTTCTTTTTCACAATAAGCAGTGATTAAAAGACACCTCCATTGAACAAATAATTTCCTTGTTGAATTTAATAAGAGACTTTTTCATTATCAAAATGGTCTTATCCTGTGAGAAACAAAGCATCACAGCTTCTTACCAAAGCACTATTCAATTCTGGAAGTGTGAAGCATCATGACAGTAAAATTCATACTAGCTCTAATTGAACAGCTAGTAAAATTGAGACTACATGCCCATTTAGCGAAATCTCTTTCAGAAGGTCATTATAGTCAGTTTACTATATAGTGATCTCTGCAATCTCTTGCCAATTAAATATTGTACCCCTGTATTACTAAAAGCATTTAAAAATTTTTAGCAAGTTACATTACTATTTCCTAGACAATACCAGTTTGAACAAATTTTAATGAAGTTTAAAGACATATTTTACACCTGCATGGCCATATGCATATTAAACTGGATTAGTTTCAGGCAAAGACAAGTGTCCAGGATCCTATGATAAAAACAAGTTTTCATTAAATAAAAAACTCAAAAAAAGCCCACAAAAGAATTTCAGCTTTTATTCCAGGAACAAATTTGGTTTTCTTATGGAAGCAAAAAAGCACCTTTTTTGTAGGTCACAAGACTGACTGCAGACCACTGTTGGGTTAACTGTACCAGGCCACAAAAGGTGCAGGTACAGCTGTACAATTACTTCATTTCAGCTCTGGTCTGTCAAAGGAGCAGTGGATCAATCAGTCTTTACGTGAAAGGAAGCAGCTTTTTAAAACTTGCTCAAGACTAATGCTATATTCAACTACTTCCATTTGATCAGACTTACCCCTGAAGCCTGTATTTTTCCCTTATTGAGGACAGAGTAGCCATATTGTTTGTCTATTAAAATTCCCTGATATTGAGTAATTGCAGCTAAGTAATGCAGTTACAGCGTTTAACATTGTTATACTTCAAAATTTTATGATAAATTTGCTTGCCAGAATTGCTACTTTCTGTATACAAGCCTTTTCATGCTCTCTAGTCCTTGAAGAGAAGCTAAATGATTTTGAATTCTATATATATACATATATAGTGCTTTCAGTCAGAGAAGTCAAAGGAAGGTAATATCCTACATGTTTTTTTTACAAATTGTTTTACATTTTAGAAGTGGCCAAATGAAACTTAATTGAAACTTTATACAGCCAATTGCAATTCACGCAGACATAGACAATTTCAGTTTGCAAAGGAGTAACTATAAATTAGTAAAAGATTTGCAACATAACAGTTGAGTATTTTTCACAGATATGCCTACAAAACTGTAAAGTTAAAAGCAAACAGACAACACTATCTCGTAGCTAAGTATATTTGGGGTTACAGTGAACAGTGTTCCAAAATGGGTATTTTGACTAATTTGCTTGGACTAGAAGGACCATAATTAACGCTGTAGTTGTGGAAGTCGGCTCAGATAATTAGAATGTCATTTAAAAAAGAGTAGATAGTCTTTCCTTAAACAGCTTGAAATTTTACCTGATTATTAAACCACCTGTCTATTACATAACACATTCTGAAAAGCTTAATACACAAGCTTTTTGGGTATTTCCCATGTAAATTCTTCTCTCCCAAAGTGCCCATAGCATGCTGTTTTTTGATAGATTGGCTTCTTCAAATCCAGCTCCCTTAATGGAAAGAAAAAAAACCCAAAACAACCAAGTCTTACACTTAACTCCAACATATACTAAGAATTAGACACATGAGAGGGATCATCAGAAGAAAGACGATAAAACTTAGGAGTTGTTCCCTTTCCCAGTCACTCAGATTTACAGCAGGAAAGGTAATGGTTGGTTTCAGGAAAGGTAAGAGCTGATGGTTTCAATTTTAAGGTGACTAGAAACAGTCAGCTTTCTTCAAATGTATCATACATGCAAATGTATCAAAAGTATGCAGTTAGGTTTTATAAGCATTACAAAGCAGAAGCATTACAATTGGAATAAAGTTAAACTATATCTGTGCAAGCATCCAAGCATCAATGTGTTTCCTGTTATTGCAAGTGTAATATAGAATATTTTCTAATACTACTGTGCCAGAAAGACAACAGCAATCTCAAAAGAAGCAGCCAAAGATGATTTAGTAGACTGAGTAACTGTGGAGGGTTAACGGCTCATACAGATGCACAAATTCACTGTTTAGAATAGGGCTTAACGCTGATTATTACTAGATAAATAATGAAGATGCAAGTCATGTTTATTGCTTTTTGGCCTGCATAATATAGCAGAATGCAGCTGTGCTAAATGATTAGGCGCAAGTATCTACACAGAAGTTTCTCTTCATTTCTTGAAAGGCCTGAAACACTTTTTTTCTGCTTGAGCTTTCTTCTATTTGGTATTATGTTGTTTAATTACCTTTGAAAGCACATTTAAAACAGATGATTCATATCATAAACTGCTGGAGAGAAAATTGGTGGAGAAATGGCAAAGCGAGGAAAGAAGCACAAATACTAACAGGATAATGAACACATTTCAGACAGTGAAGAGGTTACACATTCTCACACTTATGGAGTCATTTATGATGTACAGCAGCTTAGTCTTGTTTCAAGTAATATTTTGTTCCAACATGATCATGTGTTCCAAGGGCTACTACAATCATTTGTGCTTGACCATAACACAGAAGCCATCAAAATGTGAGTGCTGACTAAATGAAAATTAAGACATCATGAAGTACTTTGGTGCATAGTTGATTAGAACAGATAGCCAGCACCATTTACAGGAGTTTAAATGAGGTAATGTTTAACAAGGAAATATTTTCTAAACAATGTTCATGTTTTCACCTGCTTTCTTCCCTTCTTACTGCCCTACCACTTCCAGGGCTATGATGACATAGTTTTAAAATGAAGCATTTCTGAGCGCACCAAATTGAGGAGTGTGTCTGGGAAACACCACACAAATTTCTCATGGTGTTGAACTGCCATAATGACAAATGCAAAGAAGAGTTTTGATTATACTTGTGAACTTATAACACTTGGAAGACATTACTTAGCCACAGAGGTTGCCATAATGCCTTGCCTTATGTCATACTATTGAAAATAAGTCCACTCTATTCTCAGTGTGTATGTTCAGGAAACATTATACAAAGGAGTGCAAAAGGCTGGCTACACCAGAGAAATGTTGACAGAGCTTGTCAGAAATGTCTTACATTTTTCAACGGACAAAAGAGACTTCCTATTCACTGAAAAGTTGACATTTCTCCCCTCAGAGTTAAATATGCTCAAGTTTCCTTTGGAATATAGAGACTAGAATGATATTAACAGCTCTAGATTTAAGAGAGAAGTGAATCATTAAAAGAATTTTCCTCAAATAATGAGATAGCTAACATGTATGTTTTAGCATTTAGAACAGAGGTTTTAAAACCTGCGTTGCTCAAACTGACAAAGTGACTCCTCTGTGCATGTAGTCAGATTCTTGCTGTTATCTGTCTCAGGCTTAAGCTCCGATGTTAATTTCACAGAGTTGAATAAGGGGTGAACTCATAGTATGGCTGCTCCATTAAGAGTGGACAGAGATAGTGTTTCTCTCCATTAGTTGCAAATTCATGGAACTTTTAAGAAGTTCAGCCTGTAAAGTTTGGTGAAAATCATCCAAGAGGTTCAAAAGTTTTTCAGGACTGAGAAGATGAGCCTGTACCATTAGGTCTTAGGAAGCTGTACTACAAATAGGCAAGAAGCTCTACCTCCTGAAAGTACACATAAGGAATCATATGAGTCACAAAAGGGAGAAGAAGAAGGAAAAATATGAGGGTCAAATTACAGCTCCCTGAAATATAGGTGGGTAACTGCTGGTAAGGGCAGGTGCTGATCTGCTTCTGTCCTCTAGCCTTTTCTTCTCTCAAAGAAAAGGGTAATTCCCATGCTTTTTTATGTCTAAGGATGATGTTTGTCTAAAAGACCTGCTTTTTTGGGTCCAGCAATATTCCATAAAGGAATATAGCTGGATTTGCTGCAAGAGGCAATGTAAGTAGGTTTGATTTTTCTTGTCCTCTCTGACTGCATGGTAGCCTCAATGACACTTTTGAATACAACTGAATTTTCACTTCAAGACAGCCCATCTCATAGTGGGATTTTAAGTGAATACAATAATTCAATGGCTTGCCAAATCTTAAAAGAGCATTTGAGAAACTCAGATTCCTTTTAATTAAGTTTAGTCGCCTTCAAACAGGCTGCACAAGACTGCATGATGACCAGAGACAGGCTTTCAGTGTTCAGCTTTTCTGACGCAGAAGGTAGATTACACTTAACACCTAATGAAGAAGCTAGTCACTTAATAGTGTTCTTTTCTCTTCTGGGCTAACGGCCAATGGAACACCATACTGCCAGGATTGTGGTACCGTGACACTCAAATTCTGTGTGTGAGCAAGGAAAGATTACAGCACATAACATCCCACTCATTTCAATGGGCTTGCTTGTGAAATGAGAGCACCAGAACCTTTCTGTCTTGTGGCAGGTGTCTCACAAGTTGTTGCCACCTAAAGATCAAAGGCAGGAGACCATACTTACACCGGTACTCCTTTCAAAGAATCACAGAATGGTTTGGGTTGGAAGGGACCTTAAAGACCATCTAGTTCCAACCCCCCTGCCATGTGCAGGGACACCTTCCACTGGACCAGGTTGCTCAAAGCTCCATCCAGCCTAGCCTCCAACACTCCCAGGGATGGGGCATCCACAGCTTCTCTGGGCAAAAGGAAGACCCAGTATTTCTGGTGCCTTCCAGATAAGGCAGGGATTAGGAGCCTTACATATCCTGTAAAGAGACTGGAAAACCTAACTACATTTAATGTTAAATTCTAATTCTACTTTACCAAGCACATTACCATCTGGCTAATGAGCTGCAATGCAGCACACTACCAGGGCTACTGGGAGATATAACATGGTGTGGTTTAGACCAGTCTTACTTATTCAGTACATCTTGTGACCAAATTTATGAATTGACCCTTGTATGTTGTACTGGGTGCATGGGTGAGGGAAGAGCAGAAATGATGGCAATTATAGATTTATGATGAAGGTGAATTTTGTGAAGTTAGGAGCCAGAAACTCTAACATTAAACTGTTAAAGACAGCATTAAAAATTATTCTCTTCAGCAAACACTAATAACACACAAACCTTATGATAGCTCCAAGGCGTAGATCAAAGTTTTTCTGCACAATCTCAAGCAGTTCTTCTTCAGATCTGTCTGACGTTCCGTAATGAAACACTGAGATCGCAAGAGGATGACTCAGACCAATAGCATATGACAGCTGTAGAAACAGGCATACAACCCAAACACAGTTAAACCAGTCCTTCCTACATTTTGCTTAAAAGAAACAAAAAGCTTATTTTATGTATCAGGAAGATTTTATATACATCTTTTCTGCATAAAGAAAGCTAGGAGATACGTTTTGGGTATTTGTCTTTTATGTTAGAAAATTATCTGTTTTCCTCAGAGAATACTCAGCCTAGGCAAATATCAAACCTAAGTGACATTCCTTAAAAGCAGAAGGGGCACTTTCTAATCATCCTCAGACACTACCATTCTGCGTCCTTCAGCCTCAACTAGCCCACAAGGATTTCATGCATTTGAGACTGGAGACTCTGAGATCTACAAGTATTTCTGGGGTTGGTTTGGGTTTTTTTTTTGGCTGAGGAAAGATCATGTAGGACAAGATGAGGGAAAGCTCCATGTTCCTAAAGCACTCTCAGACTTGTTTTCCCAGAGTGAGTTATTTCCATGTACTCCCTTGAACTTCATTCAGTATTTCCACCTACTTTTACAAACACAGTTATCAGAAGTAGACAAAGTAACCCAGGAAATATTTGTTGTAATTTCACCTCATACAAAGGAAGACAGAGGCACTCTATAGTTCCCTTCTGACAGAAGAAACACATTAGTTTCTTTTCACCACAGCACTGAACAGCATAGCACTGACAGGTTGTCCTGAAATATATTTGGTTTTATCATTCAGCCCCCCTCCAAAAACACAGCCCTGCTGCAGTATAGGCCAACATGCACTTCATTTTCTTCCGTCGTAGTGTATTTGGATGAAAATATGTTTTGCTTGAATATCACTTAGCAACACAAACCTTTCTGTTGCTTTAACTGGTCTTCCTCGTTGTGTTTGCTTCCTACAGATTTCAATTAGTAATAGTCCAATGGCTCAGTTCTACCTATATACTTCTTAGTAACCAAGAACTGATTATTGTTAAAAACTGCCCTAATCACGACTATCTTCCCCTTAGCTAATTCTGAGATTGAGCTAAGTCTGTTTTTCATTAACCAATAAGATGACAGTTCTATATCACACTAAATAAAGCGTACATGGTATTTGTGGTAATATACAGCTAATTAGTCTGCAGTTCCCTCCATTATCCATTTTGCCCTTTCAGTATGAAAAGGTGGTTAGCATGGAAACAATATCCATAGCAGAGCCAGCTCAACTGTCAGCCTCAGTGGAGGCTGGCAAGACCTTACTATAACACACAGACACTAATGGTTTGAAAACACATTTGCATTTCCACTAGAGACCTTTTTTCCTTTTCTTAATCTTTAATCCAGCCTTCAATGACTTCACAGGACATTTGCTTTTCTGCTTTCCCATCCTCCTCTCTCCTCCCCCATCTCACCTTCTTTACTAGTATCTGACATCTCCATAGTTTGCTGTTAACAAAATCAATCTTGCCCCATCTAGAGTCAGGTTCAGGTATTAAGGAGAACCTCTGGGAATTACTGGAAGTACAACATTCCCAACTAACTCAAGAATTAAGACAGTGATGTGTATGCTCAAAAATGCGAAATGTGCTCAAAGTGTGCATACCAAGAAGTCAGAAGTTTATCTTCTGTCCATTCAGAGAAAAAAATTATCAACAATTTGCTAACCATCACTATTTGTGCTTGGCTTATTCACAATCTCCCCTTTCCTTGACTAATTCAAAACTACAATTTTAATCAGCTATTGAACGCATGCACAACATCTAAAGCAAGAGCCCTTGTTCCTAATTGGGATGTCTGGATACAATGTCATTGATCATAACCACATCCAGTGGGCCTCTCTGGTCCATGGAGAAAATAAAAGGTTTTAAACACACTGCTGCAGCAAAACATCAGCCAGATCACTGCTGCTTTTTACTGTAGTAATTTGTTATATTAGGATAAAGTTATTACATAGCAGCTACTTAGAATAAGTATGTGTATAAACTAGTATTGCAGACTCCCTTGATAAACCTCAATTGTTTAGCATCCACTTGGGTTCATGTTTAATGGTGAAACTGTCCAGGGGTCAATAAAACACCTCTTTCAGCTTCTTAGATTTAGTAGTCCCAAAAATTCGTGCACAAGGAAGGAAGAGTATTTCTTCTGAACATGTAAGACTGATGATAATTGTTCTTGTTTTAAATTTAAAAACAATTGAATTTTGCTTTTAGTCACACCTCACACTGTAGTACTATACTAGGAACACACAGCAGAGCACTCATTTTAACTTTTAGGTATTTTCAAATACATCTTAAAATGGTTAAGTTACAACTAGTATGACCACATAGTACAGCAAGTTGTACAACTACATCCAGACACTGCTAGCATAGCTGTCTGTAACATGCTCTGCAGCCCAGGTTGGGCTGCTTGGCATGCATGTGTGTGCAGAGGATCACTGGAGTTACTGGAAGTAAAAGCAAGGATGATGCAAAGATGTACCTGGACCAGGGATACCAACAAGAGCTGGAGAAAGAATACTACTGAGAACAAAATCCTTGTGAGGACTGTCCTGCCCTGTGTCTTTGGCTTCCCTCATAGGACTCCTTAATAACACACCCCCAAGAGGAACTTCCTGGAGCCCCATTCTAGTATGAGGAATGCTTTTCTGAAACTGGAGCAGGGCAGTGGTGGCAGTACAGATTCTGACAGGGTAACCACACATGAGACAGAATTTCTGTTATGGTATATTACTTTCATGGTTGCTTTTACCTGGATTAATACTCTTTTACAGAGACCAGCTTTCACCAGAGATTTTGCAATCCAGCGAGCTGCATATGCTGCAGAACGATCAACTTTGGAGGGATCTTTTCCAGAGAATGCACCTCCACCATGGGCTCCCCAGCCTCCATAGGTATCAACAATGATCTTCCTGCCAGTCAGTCCAGCATCACTCTACAGGACAAACAAGTGAATATATTCACAAGACACAACAGTTTACCCAATCCCACACTAGGTTATCGGGTACAGTTTTGTTTTGTATTTGCCATAGATACGACTCATTGTTCACCTTCACATGCTACATTCACATAATGAATGAGGTCTACGTGACTGAAGTATTTTTCAGACATACTAAGGTGTCTGTGCTGCAGTCACTTCTGAAGACTGCTAAGAATATGGCACAACTGTAAAGATCACACAATGTGTGCTGCCTTCAAATCACCGATCATGAAGTACTGTCTCTGGATTACCGGCCAATGACTCCATTCAGTGACACTTGATGGAGGCCAAGAATTTAGACAAAAGCCTTCCTGAAAAACAGATCACGTGTAACCTAAAAGGTTAACAAGCTTCACTTGGATACACATACTAACTGGGAAGTGGGGGCTTATAGAGATGCAGTTTAGTGCTACCAGCATGAGAGTACTAAGAAATTCTAGCTGCATTCACCTAAGCCTTCACTAGTGGCACAAGGGCCATTTGGTACTACTCTTCTTTCTTCTTCCTCCCTGCCTGTGCCTCCCTGATAATGGAACCCACCCTTTTGCATGGACTTTTGTCTGCCTGCAACATGATAAACTGATCCAACTTGTTCAACCAGCAGAGAATTACTGCCTTTCTGCCAGATTAGCAAAGCTGCTGACTGCAAGCTGATAAATGAACTCCAGGGTGTTGAGAAACTCCATCCTGAAAGAGGATAAACTGCATTAAGCCACTAATTTAAAATCCCCAAATAAGTAATATGGGAGTAAAGCTGACATTTATTTCACAATGAAAGCAGTATCTTTACGTCATCCTAGTGTGATCATAAGCACACCTTGTAGTTTTAATCCTTCACTGAAGTCTTTATACAAAACTAGACAGTTTTGTGAAACAAAACTTTTTACAATTTCACAGCAATGACCTGCTTACATAGTACCAGTACCTGGAAAGCAGAATACATGTCAAATTCTAATGACTATTGAGACTTAGCCCATTAAGGCCTCCCTTGAAATTTGTTCAGTTTTCTGACTAATTTCAATGTAGAAAATCAGATCTGTTGTTATTTCTTGTTTTGATTTTTACTGTGAAAGTGAAGAAACACTTCATTCAGGCTTTTTAGCATATAACTTAAGGGCTGGCTTTTCGTAATTTAAAATATTTTCTGGGAGAAAGAGAAAAATCAAGAATCTTTACATTTGGCTGTCCAAGCAGGTACAGCTTCAGTTTAAATGCCAGCCGTCCATTAGGAAAAATCCAATAGAAATGATTGAAGCTTCCTTGAAACAAAACAAAACAACCCCTTTCTTATTCTTAACCCTTATTCTTAAAGGTATACCAGGTTTTTGCACTTCTGTTCAAGAGAATGTTTAGAAGCATGTGGCAAAGTAGAATCCAAGTCTGTATAGGCTCTGTATAAGTGGCAAAGTAGAATACAAGTCTGTATAGGCTCTGTATAAGCTATCTTCTTTCAAAGTACCATACCTTAGGACCACCTTCTATAAACTTTTCACTTGGAAGGAGATGATAAATTGTGCCCTCATCAAGATACTTCCGTGGAATTACTTCTTTAACAACTTTCTCCATTAGCTCCTTCTGTATTTGTTGTAGAGGTATGTCTGGGGCATGATGAACTGAAATAACAAGTGTGTGCACTCGGATGGGCTCCACTGCACCATTACTCTCCTTGTATTCCATTGTGACCTAAAGAGAAGAAAAAAGGACGGTGAACACTGAAGGCCAAGAGCATGTTTGAAAACTTAAAATGCACCTCACAGTTACTTTCTGCAGCAAAAAACAAATAGATGAAGTGAAATGGGATGAAAATTGATGGATTGATGCTAGTGCTTAAAGTCACTGTAAAGAAAAAAAAAACAACCACTCAAACCAGAAGTACTAAAGTACCACTACCAAAAGAATTAACTAAAGGATATTACACGTGTCCTGGTTTTGGATGTGATTGAGTTAGCTTTCTTCTTAGTAGCTGGTACAACGCTGTGTTTTCGATTTAGTATGAGAATAATGTTGGTAATGCACTGGTGGTTTAGCTGTTGCTAAGTAATTCTTACTTAAAATCAAAGACTTTTGCATTTCCCATGCTCTGCGAGTGAGCAGCTGCACAAGAAGCCAGGAGGGAGCATAGCTAGCACGTCTGACCCAAACTAGCCAAAGGCATATTCCATACCATAGAACATCATGCTCAGTATATAAACTAGGGGGTGGGGGGTAGCCAGGGCCCACAGGTCACTGCTCAGGGACTGGCTGGGCATTGGTCGGTGGGTGGTAAGCAGTTATGTTGTGCATCACTTGGGGGTTTTGTCCTTTTTTATTCCTCTCTCCTGCTCTATCCTTTTCATGACAATTGTTGTCGTTATTATTATACATTATTTTATTTCAGTTATTAAATTCTTCTTATCTCAACCCACAAGTTTTCATCTTTTTTCCAAATATACTTCCCATCCCGATGGAGGGGGCGGGGAGGAGTGAGCAAGCGGCTGCATGGTACTTAGTTTCCAGCTGGCATTATCCGCGACAACATGTATCATTACAGAGAAGCAAAATAACAACAAGAAAGCCGCAGAAGCCTAAGATTTTACTGGCAGATTTAAAAGCATTCATGGTTTGGCATGTTAACATAACTTTAAATAGTGAACAACAAAAGTAAAGCCCAAATAACTTTTGGGGGACCCTGCTAAAATGAGCAGCTGTTGATTATAATATGATAGGGTGTATTCTTCGCTACCTACTGCAAAGCTTTTATGTACATGCAAATATATGCAGGCATTGCTCCATCCTTGGTATAGGTTTTCTTACAGACTAAGAAGGCCTTTCTACTTTGCTACCCTTAAAAAATGCTTGGCTAGATACATCACACAGAAATCGATGTATTCACATGAACTATGCACTGCTGACAAAAGCTAGGGACACAATCCATGCTGCACTGCAACAACAGCAGCAGTATAAATCAATGTGGTTCTTCCTCACTAAACAACATAAATTAAGACTATTTTAAACACTTGCTGTCTTGGAAATGCCACATGTATGCATTTTCTCTCCTGCAGATTTCACAGCCTGGAAGACAGAGAATTTACTGCCTTTGAGACTGCCAAGGTGCATCAATCTTACAGTAGGCTCAGTGACTCATCCACTCAGCTCTGCAACACAGATGTCAGTGGCTGTGACTACTGATCATTTGAGGCTGAATCAATAACAGTTCTGACTGGGAAACCAAAGCAATATCCCAGTCCATGCTTCTGGAATTATGATATTTACTCAGATAAAACCCATCTGATTATCAGTAGTTTGTTAATTTTCTTAATCTCCAGAGTAAAAGAAGCAAAATACAAGAGTTATTTGAAGAAACCTGCTAAAAGACTGATAGAACAGTTTAAACAAACCATGTGTGCTGCCTACAAATGTACCTTATGAAACTCACACCACCTTGAATATGACATCACCATTTTTGACAAACATCAGTTCTGATTTACTAGCCGACAGGGTAAATGATTTCTATTGTTTCTCACCCTTATGGTTTATGCATCTATATTACAAACCTGTGTTTTCCCATCTGGTCTAACCCAGGGCCATGTTCCATTTCGTTCCAAAGTCTTTATCCTTGCAGCCAATTTGTGTGCCAGGAGGACTGTTAAGGGCATACATTCCTCAGTTTCATCGGTGGCATAGCCAAACATCAAACCCTGCATTGAAAAACAGGGAAATAAGCCACTCATTTCTGTGTTCTCTTTCCATTTCTGCACCTGTCTTTGCCACATAGTACTTTAAAACCACCCAAAACCTAGAAAGAAACCACAGTAACAAGCAGAGTGACTACACTTTGACATATAACCAGCCTGAAATAACGTTTATGTATCTGCATGCACAAGAATCAGAGCCACAGCAGGGTCTGGTTCCCAAGAACGACTCTGCCTTAAGCATCCATAAGAATCCACTGCAAAGGCTTAATAAACATATAGCTCATAAAGACTGCTCAGACTTCTCCCTACACATGACAACTAAAATAACACAGCATTTGATGCCTAAGAGGTGAAACCAGGCTACCCAAAGGACTTGAAAGACCAGAACATGATAAAAAGCTTAATTGTAGCTCTGTCCCGCAAGGCCGCTGGATATAGGAAAAGCCACTTTCACTGAAAAATAGTGAATCCTATGTTACTCTTTTTGCACTTTGGGTGATTAAGAGAGTGCACGGTGTTTAGCTGCTAATTTTTACACTTTGCACGATAGCTTTTAAGGAAAGGCTCTGGTCCAATGCAGTTCCAATTGCTTGCACATAAACTAAATTTGAGTAAGTTAATTAAGCACCATTACCTGATCACCTGCTCCAATGTCATCATCGGTCTTGCCATGGCAGACAGCATGCTTGATCTCTTTACACTGCTGTTCTAAGGACACTAAAACTGTGCAAGTCTTGTAGTCCAGTCCTAGTGAAGGGAATTTTGTAAAATTAGGTCATATATTCTTGAGAGTTCACAAATCGCTGGAGCAGCTTTTAGGAATTATCTAGTTGGCTAAAACTTTTAAAACTCTAAGCCTCCTAAACTACATTTTTTGTTGCTAATAGAAGCAGACAATCAGCACATTTATATAATTGTCTCAGGATGTGGGCAAGTTAGTGGTATTGGTTCAAACTTGAGCTCTTGAAACCGAGAGGATATGTGTATTCCTACAAGCTGCCCCACCAAAGCTTGTTACACTGCTTATGATGGCTAGAGTTGAAAATATTTACGTATTTAAGCTGGGAGAGGAGCGTAGAAAATGTTACTGGCCACTGGTATTCAGTTTTTCTTGTAGGTTCTAGAGTTCAGTAGGTTTAGAGAAAAGCTATATATATCGTGCATGAAAAAGGAAGACTGAAGGGGAATAGTCATCTAAGGGGTTCAACTGCTGAAAGGAAGCTACTTTGGATAATATGTTAAGAATAAATAAAGAATTCACTTGGGTGTGAACTTCAACTGTCATATGCTTATGCACCCCAGAGACAAGGAACATCAGCGTTAATGCTTTCACTGTACAAACCTGAAGACGTAACCACCTTCTGACACTTGTGCAACCATCAGTTCTCCTGCATCAGAAGAGCAAGAGCAACCTGGCACTTTCAAGAGTAAGTCTTTTCTAAGTATGCCACCTTAAAATAGCTTCATCAGTACCAGGCACTGAAAAATGCATATCAACACCCGTGCAGTTTCCTCCTAGGCCTAGATACACATGTCATTTTATTTTCCATAAGATCATAAAACCACAGCTTTGGTCACATGCAGAACAGACCCAAGAGTGAACACATGAAAGATCTCACTACTCACCTTTGGAAGAGTCATCATACCCTATCCTCTTAATAGTCTCTCTTACAATTTGTTGGTAATCTACTATAGCCTTGGATGTGATCTCTCCACAAAGCAAAATCATTCCAGTTTTTGCTACACACTCTGCAGAAAAAAGATGAAACATGAAACTTTTCACCACTGTTTACACTTACACAGAGAGATCCAGAAGATGGTGCTATAACAAAGGATTAGGTATAGGGGAAACAGTGTAAAGCCTTACTATCTATACACAGGTCTGTGTGCAACCACTCTTCAGCTGATATGAACGTTAAAATGCTTGCAGGGGGTGGGGGATCCATCTTACCAAATTATCCTATCTCCAGGACAGCAGCAAACATCTCTAAGACCAGGTCAAGTATATAGTGCTATTTCTTCAAACACTTCCCTGGTCTCCCTATGATTTCAGCTCAGGGTCTTCCTAAAGCTAAATGGACATAATTTTATAATAGAGGGCATTACCAGTGATAGATTTTTGTTACAGTAATTTGGCCAGTTGCCCTTGGCAACCACAAAAACTTTTAGCATCTACAGGATCCTGGAGCAAGAAGATATGCAACTTCATTACAAATTCTATGCAGAGTCATTTCATATTTTATCTCATTGCTCCTTTCAAGCATCCACCTGGCTTCTAAACTTTTCCATTTTATGTAAAAACATAGAGAAAATAATCTTTAAAAATTCATCACAGTAACACAACCTACAACTGTATAGCTCTATTTCATACCCCATTCAATCCTCTTTTCCAGACTGAGAAGGCCTAGGCTATGACACTATAAGGCTATGATCGTATTTGATACTCTTGACATATAATCTTACTATAGCCTTTTGTGGGATGGGGAAAGAGAAACAGATTGCACACAGTACTCAAGACAGGCAACCATGGATTTATATGACTTAATGATGTTCTCAGCTGCACTGCTTATTCCTTTCTCAGCAAGCCCTAATAGTCAGCTTTGGCTTTTACTACTACTGAACACCAATTCTTTTCACAGAAATGTATGTCTATTACAACCCCAAAATCTCTCTTCTGAATGTTTGCAGTGAACTGCAGACTTACTTTCTATACATGGGGATTAGATTGCTCCCTTCCCCCTTGCATATTAGCCTACACTAAATTTCATCCATCACTTCTATCATCCAGTCACCATCTCATTTGAATTTTATTTGATTTCAAGATTAAGGTAGGAATATGCTATAAAATTGCACAACTACGGACTGTAGCATCACATAAAGATCATCAAACAAGATTTAACTGGCAGCTTAGCTTAGATAATCTAGACAAGCAGTTGAGAATTTAGCACAAGGAAATGTTCTCTGTCTGTAGGGGCAATTAGTCTAGACTTAACTGTTAAGCTACATCCTAACTGGCATGCCTGAATTGCACTGTGGACACAGTGAGAGTACATAATAATATCATAGTCCTAAATATATACAGCATATCAACGCCAGCAGCGATACCACTACAGTGCAGGGTGTCCTGGTACCATTATTTTCATACTCAGTCTTGTGTCCCTGCTCTAATGATGAGCAGTGCTCTTCCTGTCTGCTACAGACCACCTATGTGTGCGAGACATGTATGGTGCTGTGAATCTTGTGCTGGGTGGTCATTGCAAGATGCTGGTTATTATAAAAAGGGGAAGCCTCTCTGGAAGAACACAAAGTAGGGGAACTGGGCCTTAAAAAGATGGAAGAACAAGGCTGCAATCAGCACCAACAGTCCCTAGAAACTCTCCCTGGCCTCTTACAACCAGGCAAAGCTTGATGGTGATACACTTCATGGCATGATGATCTTTTCTTAGTAACAGGGTAAGATAGATTCATTTTCCCACCTTTCATTGCTTTCCATCCTGACTGAAAGTCAATCCAACCAAAAGAAAATACATCTCAGTAGCTGCACTACAGCTGCAACTTACAAGTGAGCCCAAGCAACACCCCCACCTGCTCTATCCAAGAGAAAGTTACTGTATAAAGTTTTGGGCTTTTCACTGGGGGGTGACTTCTTACATCTTTAAGTCCCCCAGAAAGAATATTTTGGACACCATTAGTAGTTAGAAACTGCCACCTTCTCTTTTGTACTGTCTTGATTTATGGTTAGTTATTTTTTTCTCTTGACTCTCATTTGTTGGGCACACTGGGAAGGATTTTTTTTTAAGAAAGCATTTGGCTTCACTTAATCAGAGAGGAAGTAAAATAATTCTTTTTGCTTCTGCTTTATGCTATTTGCAGCCAGTGTTTTCTTGCTTGATTTTACTGCTACCTAGTTTGTTGGCAGCACAGACACCAGCTCTGTTCTGCTGAAATGAGGTAGCGCCAGTGTAATAATTCAGAACATTGCATGCAAAAGTTGTTGATACTCACAAGTCCAAGCAGCAAACTGTCGCGACGGAGGGAAGACGCAGTCACTCAATATGAGTGATCAGCAGACTTCATTTATTGTCCCTTACAGTCACCTTTTATGCCTTGTTATAATTAGCTCATACATATTACAAAAGTTAAGCTCATTATTGGTTAGTTGCCTAAATACCAAGCCCGCCCCTAGTTTCTCTTCTGTAGTTATCTGTTCCCACCTGTAACATTCTTTTCCCACCTCGATCTTCCTGTTACTGTGTAACAAGAACAGCCAAAGACAGTGCATTTTTGCTTTACTTCAGATAAGCTGAGAGGGATGTGCATTGTTGTCCAGCCAGCTGGACTATGTTTATGTGAACTTTTTCAGCTAGCCAGTTATCCACAGCAAACAAAACTCATAGAACCACAGACACATTTTCTTACTGGTATAGATAACCTAGTTTAAACATCTTTATAAACTACATTTCATAGCTTTGTAAAATACAGTGTTACAGTGACTTGCTACTTACACAATGCTTTGAGATTTTTTCTGAAACTTTGAGGCAAGGCCTGTACAACTTAACAGAAATTCTGTTTTTCACCTGGTAAACCCTGTATTCAGTGCCATAATTGCTTTCTGTTCTCCAGTCCACTATTTTTTTTTTAGCAAACTGTGTCTGCTTAGCCAATTTATCTTTTCCAGACTTACACTTTAATGTTATACTCAAGTTCTCTGACTCCAGTCAGCATTTTCGATACGTTACCCTACAGATTACACAGAATTTATCTATGTAATCATGTCACATCTCAGTCTTCTTTTTTGGTAAGACAAAGTGATCATTTTTCTCACATTTCTTATGACATATGTTTCAGTCCTTGTCATTTTTGCAGCATTTCGATGCTACCATCTCTAGCTTTTTAGCAGTTTTGGAAGAATAACTGTTTGCAGTACTGAAATCCATGCTTCATCAAGTCTAACACATAAAGCTAAACCGTCTCCCCCATGCCTCCTCAATGCTCACATCTACGCATCAAGGATCACATGAAATTTTTCAGATGATGCATCATATTAGATCACTGTATTTGTGGGATGCAGCTAGTCCTCTGAGATGAAACTACAGCCTTGATGGCTTGTTCTAAGAAAAAAATGACTGCATTCAAAGAGCTCTTTAGACATATTCCCTTTCTGTGTTCATTTGCCTTTGACAACCCAGATCATTCCAATTTGATGATATGTTCTTAGCCTCTGGAAGAGGTTATGTTGATGGTGACATCCATGCAGCATAAAGGGTAGTCATAATATAAAGTCCCATGAACAAGGCAAGCCACTTTGATCAGAATCACACTTAAATCACAATAAAATTTAAATCACTGTGCACTTACTTTCCTGTGAACCAAGGGCATCACTCTGCTACTGTAAAGGCATGGTAAATATCTATTTAGCATTTCTGAATTTTGAGTTTTATTAACAGCTTTTACTCACTCTGTGAAGAAATATATCTTGACATACATCTTTCCTCAGTTCTCTTTTTCCTTAATTTTATGAGATTCCTCATTATCATTAGCTCTGTCAACCATTGTTTTCCCTGATACAGCTGGCTTTTTCTCATCTATTTCTTACATGTCAGCATTTTTAATTTGTATTGGAGTACTGTGTATTTCCTCTGTTCTGCTTATTTTTTGCAGCTTTTTTCCTGCCTTCTCTTCTCCTCTCAGTCAGTGTGCCAGAGCTGGCCTCTTGACTGACTGTAGAAGTGTTGACTGCCAGTCAGCTCCTGAAAAAATTTTTGGATCACAGGATATATATCAACATGGATCAGTTGTTGTACTTCATCAATCTGTTTTTCTATTTGCGTTGTACTCACCACAGGCAACCTTGGCATCTGGATCAATACTGAGATGAGCGTCTAGAACAGCATCACTTATCTGATCACACATCTTATCTGGAAGACAAAAATAAGAGAGACATTTCTTTCTGTGATGAAAACAAAAAAGTGATTTCTCAATAAAATTTAATTTCCAGTGGGCAAGAGACTTCTGTTTATAGACCATCTGCCAAGAGGCAACTTTAGCAATGTATATTCTGAAAGGTGTGTTTTACCCTGTTTTCACTCCTCTGATATTTTACTGTCATCTGCACAGGCCAGCAGCCTCCCACGTGGGGGAACAATGAAAAAGGCCTGTGAGGGCATCTTGAAATATTAGTTTTATGGGAATAGAAGATACAAGTAGTAACTCTGGAAGAAGTATTTAAGCTAAGAACTTTCTGTAGGGGTTTTGCATTCTTCCCCTCTTTATTTTAACCTTGTATTGCATTTTCTGTGTGAATTGCCTATTTTGATCTACATCTTTTAACTGTCAGAGGTCTGTGCTTAAGGCAGTGTTTATCCCTTCAGTACACCAGTGGGGACCTCTAAGATCTCTTTTTTGGATGCCAAGAAGCATTGTTTGCCCTATAAACAGCTGCATTAGATTTAAGCCACTGCTGCAATTACCCACAACTATTTGGCTCAACTGAATTTAGAAAAGCATCTGCAAATATTATCTCACAGACAAGCATTGGCCACTTATAAGTTTCCAGTTATATATCTGAGGTTTGGTCTTTTTTTTTTTTTTTTTTTAGGACAAAAGCACTGGAGAAAAAAATTATACCTATTCTGTCTTTAGCACCTGTGACTTACTGTCCAAGTAAGACCTGAGTATGTCAAACACATTTGGTTTGTTAAAAGTTAATGAACAATTTAGGGGACAAATTGAGTTTCTTTCTCCCATCAGGGTAACTGAACCAGGTAAAAGCAATTCAGATTATTTATTCAAAAGTACAGGTTTGAAAGGCATCTGCAGATCAAACATAAGACATGTGAACTAATTTTCACCCACCATTATTACAAAAAAAGGTAACCAAAATATGTTCAGCCACACAACTACACAGCTGGATTTACAACACTGTATCAATGATCCAGGTGCCTATATTGCTTTAAACAGCCTATGTAATTATCCATTAATTGCCAATCTAAAATAACTTCTCTTGAGGGTCCGAAGAGGAAGTTGATGAAGAAGCATAAGTGAATGTCCAGTTTAAACTACTTACTTACTTACTTTTAAAGATAATCTGGTCTGGAAGCAAACAAACATTAGAATGAAATTATTAGGTAAGAGTTGAGTTATTCTGTACCCCAAAGGATGTGTAATTCAATGCAAAGTGTAAGTGAAAACTGCATTTTAGTATGAAACTGTAGAGTAGTATTTTCCAGCACAATGTAAAAGTGAAGTGAAACATGCTAGCCTGTAGCTTTGAATGGATCAGCCATAGTGCCATCAATGCTATCTCACGCACATACAAACTAAAAACAGGCTAAAAGCAAAGCAGTAGTGCTAAAAATGTATGTGCCCCTTTTATTCACACAGGCTACAGTGATCTCAGTGTCAGCATGAGATTTGCTTATGGAGGTGCACAGCTCTCTCCTTCACTGGCATAATTTTCACAATCTGAAGCAGCAATTTCCATAGCTTTATGTTTTATTTCTAGTGCTTTCCCCAAACAAGCTGAAAACATTTAACTCTGCATTTTATAAGTACTTGCAAAGTAAATGAAACAAATTAGAGGCTTGAAAAACATCAAAAGAAAACACACAAAAAAGCCAACTTGATAGCTGTAAAGCCTGTCTTCAGCTATTTGTGCTGCACTGATCCTCAGCTCAAGCCCTATCTTACTGAAATTTCTTGCTAGCATATTACTTAAGAGAATCAGAATCCTGGTCAGTTACTAAAGTTGTATGGTACCTTCACTGACAAAAATTAACCACAGTTTCAAGACACAAGGATGTAAGATGAAAGACAGAGACACCATGTGGTCATAATTTCAGACCCAGAAATCGTTTGTGCAATCAACTATGGAATCAGTAATGTCAAGTTCCAAAGTCTGTCATTGGGCTAAATTCGTCAACAACCCAGAGGCAAACAGTCCTGAATCACATCAGAAGGTCCGATGCTCAAGCAGGAATGGCATAACCTGGAAAAACTGGTAAGTTTTATTGCCTTCAGTTACTTGCACCATTACAACATCCCGCACAGTGTTTTGTAGCAAACAAGTGGTTGCAGCGGTTCAAGATATGATGCTACATGCTCCAGTGGTCTTGCAGCTGTTGGGACTGTTCACTAGGGGCTGGGCACACAGCATAATGTAACTGGTCTCACACTGTGCCACTCCCACCTAACGAATAAGAAACCTGAGAACACAGATACACAAGAAAAACTCTGCTGCAAACCTTCAGTGTTTGACACCACACTCATTTTTCACTATTGGGTCTTTTGTCTTTCCTTCTACTATGGAAAAGGTAAGAGGTAGTCTTAACATTAAAAAACACTCCATTTGAATGTTCCACCATAAAAGGAACTGTTGCTACCTTTACTGTAAATTTGAGTTACTAGTATGTGTGCTGGAGGTCCAAACCTCCTCCGGTCTATCAGTTAACACAGCTTCTAGATAAGTATTTGTATAAACAAAACTGTGTGGAAAATAGCTAAATTTAATAAATAGCAATTACAGCTGAAGCAGTCGTGCAGTCCCAAACCTGAAAAATGCAATGGCTTTGTACAGCCTACAGCACCGGTAAACTTGTGGTAGGGAGAGCAATATGGCAAAGAGGCATAAGCAGTATTACAGCTGTATCTGAAATGCAGCTGGACAAAAATCCATACTTAGTATTCCAAACATTTCAGACATTCAGAGTTCAGTGATCACCTATAATAAACACGTGCATAGAGTAGTATTTTTTCATTACAGAATTAAAAATTAAATTGTAATTCCAGTACATGTGGCAGCTCCAAGTCTACCTGTAGAAGTCCTCTCCGTGCTTTTTTCTCTCAAACAAGGATTTAATTTTGTCTGTTCCAGATGATGTTGCATTCTGAACAAAACAAATTCTTGTCAAGTAAACCAAGACACTAATCTGAAGTCTATTCAAAATAACTAATCGGGTCCTTCGTTTCCTCTTTTGGAGGAGATATGAATGAACTTTCATTAGATACCATTCTTCAGTGCAAACATTAATAAAAGCAAAGATTCAGTCACCATTTTTACTTACCAGAATGTCCTTCAGCAACAGATTCTGAGGTAAAAAGAAAACGTTTTTCCCTTTTTGAGGTATGAATTGACATGACTTGGTACCTTCAGCAAGCCTGCAAATGAGAAAGACCCAAAGTAACTGGGCTACAGAACAAGCACAGGCAGAAGGTGACGTGGAAAGGTTAATATCTATGCAAACAGCTGAGGTAATCACTTCTGCATGTTTGTTCCTCAGAAGTTCAATAGATTAAGACTGCTCTGTGTGGATTTTACAATGCATTGCTACAGAAACTCCTTTCATAAGACTTTTGTGTTTGGTTAATAGTGGTCCCGCTAAACTCTGCAGAAGCATTGTCATGATGTGAAAGGTGAACACAGCTAAGCCAGAGTTCAATACTTTCACACACTTCCCCAAGCCTCCATTCTTACTGTTTCTTCTAAGTGCAAACTACTCAAGATAGTAACCCAGCACAGAGATCTTATCTGAATTTGTAAGGTCAAATAACACTTTCTCCTAGGTATAATATCTATACATTGTACTCAGCTGCAGCAGTGAACTGTGCGGAGAAATGTCTATGTGAGACAAATGTTCCTAACAGCTCCAGGTGGTGAACTGTGCTCTTTCCCCCAAATTCTGTTTGTGTCAGTGGCTATGTGAGGAGCTGCAGAGCAACCAACAGCACACCTTGTAGAAACAATTATGAAGACAGTGGGTTGATAAGTTACCTTGGATTTTGAGACTAAAATATATGTCCTAGCTTAATAAATCTTAAACTTGTCAATGGTCAGGCTCTCGCAATTCATTTTACAGACCCCTTTTCTCCCACTGTTTGCCTTGATGAAGAGATACTAGCAGGAAACAACTGGACTCAAGTATCTAAACTAAGAAAAGAAGCACTGCCCCTTTGGAAGCATTGTTTGCTTTGGCTTATTTCAGAACGCAGTGCAACAAGCACACCGGAGCACCTGAGTACAGCACAGTGTTGCAAAGCTACCTAGGAATGACAACAGGTTATCTGGTCATAACAACACTTGTTCTGCTGAGCAGCTCTACACTGCTGCAATACATCCTGTTGAGCTCAGCTTCTCTAAATCAGTAGTTGTTTCTGAAAATGTTGCTCCATAAACTAAGCATGTTAAACAGTAACAAGAGTGGTACAGAGATCAGGTACAACTTCAGCTACAACTGAAGGCTTTACAGCTGACCATCACAAGCAAACCACATCCCCTACCAGGACACCAACAAACTTCTCACAAGAGATGCGTGTTCATTCTGCAAAGAAGTCTTCACTGCTAAGAAGTATCATCCCTTTACTTCAGGGAGTGAGGGGTATGAGGGAATGAAAGCAGCAATGAAGGCAAAGCGCTTAAGACAAATGAGTCAAAGCCAACCCTTAAAATAACCAAAGCAAAATTATAGCTCAGCTGCATGAATGACTAGAGGAGGCACTGGCTAGCTGTGGTAACTCAAGTGGCTGCTAGTGTGCTGCAACAGGCCAGTCAACCTCGGTGAAAACCACTGCTTTACAGAGCGATACACAAAGAGGTGAAAGAGGTGATCTGGTTGGAGAAAGGAGACCATCTGCACATCTTTTGATTTTGCCCCTTTTATTTGTATCTCAGGAACAAAAGTTTTTGGCGCCTAACACCAAAAAACACACCAATTCTCAGAGGACAATGATTGCTTAAGTGTTTGTGAAGGAGAGCAATAAAGAGAAAGACTTTAAACCACAGTTAATGATTGCCAGAAGTGCCCTATGAAATCCATTAAATCATCTATTTATTTGCTTTTCTTTAGCTTCAGAATTTATTATGATACAATACAAAACTAAACTAGTAATACAGAGATCTCTGTGCCTGGAGGTACTTCAATTCTGTGTAATAAATACACTTTGAGCTCAAGTTAAACATTCCATAAAACACTTAATATAAAGTATAGAGAACCACTCACATGAAGAGTTTCTGTGTCCTGTACCTTGAATTCATTATGCTGCATGAATTATGCTCCATTCTAAAATACTTGTGCTTTCGTTGTGTCTTATACACAATTCTTATAAATATAAAATATAAATATAAAATAAATTCTTCTCAGCATGTTTTATAATGTGGGGTATACATATACCCAACCCTAGCCTTGAATGTAAAAGAAAAAAAGAAAAAAAAAAAAAGAAAATAGAGTCAACCTTTGTAAGCGAGAACCCAAAAAAATGGAGGCAAGAGACACTAGAGCATAGGGAAGGGGTGCCAGGGCAGAAGAAACATGAAGGAAGGAGGATGCTGGAGAAAAAGCAGGCACAAGAGAAGGTGCTTGAGCAGGACAACAACAGAGACATCCACAGCGGGGCAGACACACAAAAGACCCAGGGTTGGTAGGCCTCCAAGGGGTCTGCACATGGTGGAGAAGCCCATGTCAGAGGAGCAGAGACAGAAACATGGAGGAGCAAAAGAAAAGCAATGACAACACACTGAACCCAATCTCGTGCTCCCCATCACCTCACTCAAGGGACTGAAGTCAGGAAGCGGGGAGGAGAGGTGTCCAGAGTGAAGTCAGGTCACTTCTCCCTGAGTGATCTTTTGTCTTCTTTTCAATACTAGAATCAGTAATTAAAAGTTCATTAATTGGCAATAAATTCAGTTAAAAACAAGCTGTTCTGTTGCCTGTGGCAGTGGGGTTGTGTTTTACAAGGCAGCAGTCCCAGCCAAGATTTATCTATCACTAGTGAATTTGTTCAAGGAATATCTGTCAGAGCCATGTTTTCTTTTGCCTCTTCTGCTGATGTTTCTTGACCAAGTGTAAAAAAAAGCCATCAGTGTCACCAGATTCAGAAAGCTGCTATGGAAAATAGTGAGATGAACTGTAAGACCTTTTAAAAGCAGGATCACTTCAGCAGCTGAACTTTCAGTATTGCTCCGCATCCCAGGGCCTCACAAAAATTTACTGTTGGAGCCACAGAACTGTACCTGTCCCAGCTGAAGTCCATGCATATGCTACTTATATTTGGCACACCCATTCAGTATTTCAGCCAGTCTTGCCCCTTTTTGCTTTACAAATTTATTTTTGCCACAGTTCTGCTGTTTTCTCTTATCATCTATACAATACTTCAGTTCAACTTGCTAATGAAAAGAGGTTGACTTCTGAGATCTTACAGCTGAAGTCTTCTGTAATTAGTTCTATTAGAACAATGTGTGTTCCAGCTCAGACCACTCAGGTCAGCCCCAAATGAAAATGCCATTCATTCACATTACCTGCCTCAGGAAACTTTTGTGGAAGAAATGCTGTTCTTACAGGCAAATGTATTCAGGTCTTTCTCTCCGGACTGTTCCTGGCACTCCAACAAGCTGTTCCAAGGTGATTTCCAGCCCATTCTCTCCTAAGGCCAGCTGCTAATGCCTGATGAGAGTCTCCTCATACACTTAGTCAAAAGCTGTTTGGCTGCTCCTTTTTTCCCAGATGAGACATCCCAGCTTTTCAGCTCTTTCCTCCAGCCTCTTCCTGCTTCTGAGTGCAGCCATGATTCCTGGTTTTTCTCACATTCTTCTTTCCAGGAAGACCACCCGAAGTTTCAAGCATATCACACTCTCAGGCTGATCAGTTCTGGCATATAGGCAGGTCTACAACATCCACCCACTTTCTTGCATACCCTAACTGGTTTAAGAGCTGACTTGCACCAGAGGCAGAAACATCTCTCTTGAGCAGAGACTGGGGCACAGCTCAGTGGTCTCCACAGGTTCTTCCAACTATTTACTAGATTGTATTTCCAACTCCTAGTTACGAATTTTAGAGATTTCCACAGCAGTTCTAGCACATCTGCTGGGCTCTTCCTTCCCAAAAGTCTACAACAAACTCATTCCGATTTACAGTACGTACTTAGCTGTGTATTTCTGACCTGGCTATTGTACCCTTAGCTTCAGTTAATACAGGAACTGAGGAAAACCAGTTACCATTTACGGGAGGCAGCATCCTATACTACAAGAACACAGTATCATGAAGCTTTTCAGTCTAGAACATCTTGGATTTCTAACTCCCATCAGTAAGCTGAGGCAACTGTTTATGAATTAAACTGTATCTTCAGTGTATTTTCAGATCAGAATTTGTGCAAACCTAGAGGATTTTCGCCCCATCAGACTGTGGTTTTGCTCCCTGTAATTTGCGTTCTTTACATGATATTTAAATCTTGGCCTTTTCTCTGGTTTTCTCTTATGAAGTCCATTATTCAGTGAATAGGCTTTCTTGAAACCGAAAATACAACTTTCAGGATGACAAAGACACTGCCAGACAAAAACCTCTCACAAATTCGGGCATGTTTCCTTTAAGACCTCAATTCCGTTTCAGTTACAGCAGAAGACTTAAAAAACACAGCTGTTCCTCTGCAACAAAACCACCTTGCAGCAGCGCTGGAATCACTTGTTAAAGCACAGCTGGAAACTACAATAAGGCCTACATGGGCCAAATAAACTATCATTATGGCATGGTCTAAATGTGCCAATGGAATAAACACCTGAACGTAAAACAAAAGTCTCCAGTTCACAGCTCCAGAGGACAGAAGGTGACAGACAGAGCAAATGCCAAATGGTTTGAAGCGGTGGGACAAGGTTGGTTAGGCGGGTAAAAAAACCAAACCAAACCCAACCCGGGTGGGGACAAGTTACGCTGGAATTCAGATTACAGATTTTAACATACAATTTGTAAACAAAGCTGAGAATCTCCAGACGCTACAGCATCCAGTGAGCGCAATCTTTGGTGTGCATACATGTGCTATGAAGACCTCCGGTGGCGGGTAACACACCGACACACCATTTGTAACGCGGTTGCTCCCCCCGGTGCCCACCCACCCATGTCACCCGCACCAGCCCTGGGCTTCCAGATTTCAAGAGGTCACGGCAGACATTCCCAGACCCAGGGGAAAGCACCCTCGGTTCGTGGGGATTTCGGCATTCCGGCAGCAGAAGCCCGAGTGCCGGCCGGCAGCCGTGGCCCCGCGGGGGGCCGGAGGCCGCTGCCCCCCAGGCCAGGCCAGGCCGGCGGGGGCCGCCTCACGGCGCCCGAGGAGGGGCCGCGCCGCTCCCGCCCCGCCCACCGGCCGCCGCCGCGGGCGCAGCGCACCGGGGCCATGTCGGCCTCGCGAGCCGCGGCGCCGGGCCCCGGCGGCGGGGCGGGGGAACCGGAGCCGGTGCCGCTGCGCGGCCGGGGACTGGAGCTGGAGGGAAGCAGCACGCCGACGTCGCACCGGCTGCTGGCCTACAGCGATGCGCTGCTCTCTATCATCGCCACGGTGATGGTGAGCGCCCGGCCCTGCCGCGGAGCGGGGCCTGCCCGGCCCGGGTCTGGCCCTGCCGCGGGACCCGGGCGGGCGGCGGCGCCGGCGGGGTGGCGGGGCCGGGGCGGGCTGGCTCCGCGGGGAGGCGCGGGGCCCGCCGTTAGGCGTCGTGAGGGAAAAGGCCCCCGAGCAGCCGCAGCTTGGACCGGGCCCTCCGGACCGAGCCCGTGCGCGGGCCGTGGGCCTGTCTACCCGGCGCTTTCGAGGGGCCGTGTTCGCCCGTTCCCCCGGCCCCGCAGGGCGCCTGGGAGCCCGGTGCCGGCGGTCGCGGCTGGCCGCCCCCGGGCCGCAGCGCTCGGCGGGGCGGGGCGGGGGCGCGGGCCCCGTGCGGCGGCCGAGCGGCGCTGCCGGCCGCACCGCGGGCTGTGGGAGCGGCCCGGCCCGGGAGTATCAGCGGCCACCTGAAGTTTGCCGGATTTTAATAAAGCTCTCCGTAAGGAAAAGAATGCCCTGTACTGACGAGGTTTTGTTTTTTCAGATTTTGCCTGTGGCTCACACAAAAATACATCCTGATCAGGTACCGTACGTCTTCTGTTTTGCTGTTTCCCCTGTCTTTGCAACTACATGTAACATCCTACTTTTGCACCCCCACTTCAAGTTCCAGATTTGCAACGCTAAAGCCAACAGAAACTTCCCATAGGGGGAGGAGCTGTGGAACTTGACGTGAAGAACTTAAATACTGAAGATCTGTGTAATCTGCAGAAGTTGTGGTGTAAAGCCTGAATGAGGTGTATAATGTAGGCCACAGATTTATCTAGTCACTTTTGAATGCGAAATGAATTGCCTGTCTGACTAAAACACCTTTCAGAAAGCGTCTGCTCCTTTTGGTAATACATCCTCACATAGAGAAACCACTTACATAGTGCAATCTAAATGCTGGTTTTAAGATCAGGTTAATAATAAATGCAATCAGAGTAAGCAAAGGTGGAAATAGAAGACTAGAGAAAATAAATTAAATCTGAAAAAGCCAGGAATGTTAGGAAACGTAAATTAATAAATTGAGAAAGTACAAGATTTTGTTTAATCAGGATTTATTTTTCTGCTGTTATAAACACATATAGATGCAAATATCTCTTCTCATTTAGTACAGGAAACTCAAGTATGATCCCTAACACAGCAAATAGCCACATGAGTCTGTTTAAGCCATTGTGGTGGTACATGCAAAATCTGTTGTGGTTAAGCCTTCCTGTTCCTTGTTAACAATCATCACACGAAAACCTGTGTGATGCTTCTACCTCAGAAGTCAGTGCTAAGAAAAAAAAGGACCATTTTGTGGCCAGCCCTCCTCTGAAATGCATTGTCACGTTACCTGTGTGATAGAGAGTGTGTGTAAATGGATCACATTGGGAAGCCCTTTTATAGATTAAAGAGAGATGTTGGTTCATCATAGGCCACTAACTACACACTTCAGCATACTCACAGGCGTCTAATAAACCAGTTCCTCTGCATGGCAGTGAGAAGATTGTTGGAAAAGAACAGCATTTTTGGCAGGCATTTTCAGAAAATCTGCTACGTGACTGCATGCCCTTCGTCATTTGCAGATGTTGCTAATAATTTCACAATGTAACATTTACCTTTCATTTCTCTGTCACTGGGTGTCACTTTCTGTTTCAGAAACTCGGTGAAAGTATTCAGCAACTTCTTCTCGCAAAAATTGCAGTCTACTTGATGACCTTCTTAATAGTCACAGTGGCATGGGCAGCTCATGTAAGGTAGGAACACAGTATTTAACTCCAAAGTTAAAAGTATTGTTTAAAAGGACAGGAGGTAACATTTCTGTCTTGCTGATGTATTTCTGAATTGCCTTTTGTTGGGTAATACCAAAAATTCATTGTAACCAAGTGCTACCCTAAGCAGTGAATAACTGTACGCTTACACCACTGACACAGTGATACAATGAAAACCAAGCATTTTGTATATTTTAAATGAGAGTTACTCTTCATTTTACTTCATATTCTAGATGAAATTGAGCTTCTGATTATGCTGCAAAAGCATGACTTTGTATGCTACACAAATAGGGGAATATTTGCGTAGCTGATGTAGTACAGCTGGCCTAAAGCTTGTCTTAGTCCTCAGCAGTGCTTCTCACAAAATCAATAGTGATGTTGCAGATGCTGCATTTTATAGAGCTGTGGTCACTGTCACCTGCCCCTGTTGTGGTAGTTAAGAAATTGACATGCAGGCATCACAGTGGAATTAAGGCAGTTTTTGTGTGAATTACGAAATTTACAAATGTTACTATATTCTTTCCTTAAGTGGATTGACAGCATTCTAATAGAGGTGTGCAACCTGTAATTTGATACTTGAAGCTGGTACTTCACATCTAGTGCTCTTACTGCATTGCTTTTCTTTGCATAAGTAAATACTAAGGCATATAGCCTTTGAATAGTTTAGGGTTTGGTGGAGGGCGATTGGCTCTATCGTTTCTAAGAGACACTTCTGTGGTTCTGGAGTTTCAATAACAAGGTGTGGGGCAGTTTGGAAGAAAAGCTAATTTTTCTTTGCATAATAAGAACTACATTATATCTTCAGTAGAAATAATTTTAAGCCTTAAAATTCTGAAAATACTGTGGCCCTAACAGCGTGAACTTGTCTCTGTTCTCTCAAGTAAAACTTAGAGAAAATCAGAATTAATAGCTCTTTACAATGGCATATGAGACAAAGAAAAATCTGAGACTCTGAACATCTGCATCTGCTCTGGAAGATCTGTGCAGTGCTACTGCAGGGCTCAGATCCCTACACAATATTGCTTCCCATGACAAGCTAAAAGTCAGCCTTTTAGCTGGTGCCAGTGTGTTTATTTTGGCATCAGAGTATGAAATGAACTTGTTGATGTTCTCGTGTGAGCAGTGAACAGTGACTGCTGGTGAAAGTCTGCCTTTGTTCATGCTTCAGAAGCGTTTGCTTGAGCAGCGAGCACAGGCTGTGAGTCTCCAGTTAGTTCTGGGCCTTGCCTGTGTTTAAGTAAATAGGCGATTAATTGTCAGTTAATGATAGTTTTCATGTGACTCCAAGCCTTGTGCAGCTCACTAGCAGTTTGCTGGCTGTCCGGTCCCCAGTTTGCCAGATGGCAAAAGATAAGAGTTGTTCTGGAACAAAACTGCCATGGAAGAAGGCAAACCAAACCCTGTGACTTGGCTGCATTTAATCCTGTAGTGAAGTGGCAAGTCCTGCAGAGAATCGTCATCAACTCCTGCTCTCAAATCATCCCCGTATCTTCCATTTTCCAAGGAAATATATCAATTTGTAGCTCACTGCCTTGTTAGGTTTTTGGTGTGTGACTCAATCAGAGCTAACATCTGGATCACTTCTTCACAGATTAATTGGCTGTTAACAACAGTGAAGTTTACATCAAAGTTTATATATAAAGTCAGGTGTAGAGGAAGGATAGAGTGGGGGTAGGGGGAAGCCAGTTTGCTACACCATATGCCACTTGTCCTTCAGATAGAAGTGAGGTTCTTAATAACTACTCCGTAATTGAACTTGACTGTTTGTATCTCGTTTTTCAAATTTTTCTAGCAAATTACTGCCATGTTTGAGCCAATGAGTTTTGGTAGACCTGCACTACTTGCATAAATTCTGGAGGAAATTAAATCACATTCCCCTATAATATTATAAAAGTGCAATTTTTATACAGTGTTGTAAAACATTTTGGGAGATGGCTTGTTCATGATATCTTGCCTTGCCTTGCCAGGTTGTTTCAGGTGATAAAGCTTATAGATGATGTCCTCGCTCTTCTAAATCTGGTGAGTCTTGTCAGACACGCTGGATGTTTGATGAGCAAATACAGGTCACTTTTTCTTAAGTCTGTATGTACATGTCCAAAAGTTTCTAAATTATATAGCATAACTCTACCAGATTTCCAAGTCAGGAAGATACAGAGAGCTTGAATTACTCCTTGCCAAAGTGGATGATTGATAACTAACTTGCTTTTAACTTCTGCATGGTTTACTATAAGTCAAAAGAAGCTCTGCAACAGGTTGAAGTGAAGGTCATCTGAGGGAACTGAAGAGGCACCTATGGCAAAAGCTTTTTACCTCTGTTTATCTCTGTCCAGCTGAACTGTCTGTCCTCCAGGCTTAAGAAAATGAAATGCTATGTCTTTTGCGGCAAAAATATCTTAAGTGTAGGTTTGATTTACAGTTACGTTTTCAGTCATTTCTTTGTTTAAGTTGCTTAGAAAGTCATTCTGAAGCTTATTTGAAACAGAGGATTATATGATCTTTCAAAAACTGCCACTGAGGGACCAATCCTGAATCAGTGTTCTGAGCTTTACACTTGCCTAAATCTTATCTCTTAAAAACTCGTCATTTATTTGAGTAAGTTTTTTAACCCTGTAATATCTTGTTTACTAATAGTTGTAATGGGATGCTGCAATGGTGAACATATTCTTGCTCTCAGCTTTTTTTTTTTTTTGCGATATGGTTTAAAATTCTGTTCTCTGACAGTGCAACTACACAGTTAATTTAATTTTGGTAATAAAGATACTGCATTTAAACTCCATGGGATAACGCTACAGGAAATAATGCTAGGAGACTAGCTTAAGGCATGTAATTCTTATGTAATGTAGCTTTTAAAGCAATGCATTTCTTTGTGCTTGAGGTGTTTTTTTTGTTCTTTTTTTTTTAATTGGATTTTTTATATATGAAATATTTGTCATCAGAAATTAATGTTTGTGACCAATCAGAAACAGCTCTTTAGGAGGTGTGGTACTTTTGGCATTGCTACTGTAGAAAGAAGTCTGTTAAGAACCATACCAAACTTCTACCCATGGTATTGCTAACAAAACTGTAGTGTTTACTAAAATAAACCTGTACAGTTTGGATAGCAAACATGGAAGATGTGTACAGAACTAGCCATTTGTTACAGTCAAAGCTCAGCAACCTCAGAAATGTGGGTTTTTTTCATGATACAGCACAAGTATTTGAGCTGTTTGTGTTCCATTACCTGGACATGTCTTTAATGAGGGAATTCTCTGCTTTGTCTTTAGTGCTTCAGTACACTTCTTTCTTTTTTAGGCTTGTATGATGATCATAACTTTCTTGCCATACACAGTAAGTACTTTTCTAAAATATATTTTTAAATTAGAAAGTTTTTTTCTTTCTTTAATTGGAAAGACTTTTATCAAAATATTCAGAAACCCAGAAAGTGTTGTTACAATATAAACCCTGAATCCATTGTAATCGTTAAGCTTTACTTTTTAAAAATTCACGAGGACATGTTATAACCTTCAGTCACTGCATGTTATAGACCTGGCAGAAAACTGGTATGCTAAAAGAGAACTTATAAACATGGAAAGTTATCGTTTCCCATGATTTCTTATAAAAAAGTAGCCATACTGAAAAATGTCAAAGTTGCCTGATGAGAATTTTGCATTTTGTAAGGGAACTAGCTGTGTTTCAAGCTCCTCTTTAGATGACAGAACATTTTCCTTTTGTAATCTAGACAGGTTTTGGATTAACTTTTGACTTAATTCAGTAAAGTTCATTCTGGCAGCCAAACATTCATTTTTGAAATCTGTGAATTTGATGTTTCGCATAATTTCTGGTCAGATGACCTTTAGACCTTGCAAGAATATTTGCAGCTGAACACCATATTCACAGAACAAACCAGCAAAAATGCATCTTGACTTTTATTGTGTGTAGAACATATATATATATATATACACGACAGGCACCTGTTTCTCTGTGGATATATCTGCATTATATATTAGTCTGCAAAGGATAAGGCTGTGGTCAATGAAATTACCTTTATTAGCAAGAGCACATACTTTCTACTTTGCCTTGAAGCTGAAATAATTTTTTAAAGTTGTCAATGTTACCCTAATACTACTTCCCGCTTTTTTTCCCCTCCTCTAATGAAGCTGCAGAAATTAATATAACAGGAGGCCATGGAGACAGAGAAATTAAAACATTCAAAAAGGTGTCTGCGTATTAATTTTCACAGCTATGAACATCTTGTCCACTGAAAACACTGTTAAACTTTGTGCTGAGCTGCAAGCCAGTCTGTAGTTAGTATGGAGACACAGCATCAGAGAGTTTTGGTGTATCAACATGAGAGCAAAGCCACCTCTCCAGATGCCTTTGGTTGTGATGCCTGCATGTATTTGGGGTTAGAAATTACATTTCATGGAATTATATTGAAATGCAAAGTCTTATTTAAGTTTTTGAGCTTCTATATTGAATGAAAAGTGCTTCCCTTTCTCTACTGTTATTCCTACATAGCTTCTTAATTAAATATTTCACCTAGTTTCATTTTTTTCTAGTTTTCCTTAATGGCCTCCTTTCCAGAGGTACCTTTTGGCATTTTCCTGTTCAGTGTCTGTGCTGTTGTCATTGGCCTTATACAGGTATTGGAGCTATCCATTTATGTTTTCACTTTTAAATAGATTTTCTTGAGTAGAGCTACAATAGCATTTTTCAACTATGGATATAAACTGCTAAATGTCTTTTTGTTTGTTTAGCATTCTTTTTCAAAGTTGTGCCTGTTGTGATAATACAATATCTGTACGTAAGATGAAAATTCGCATTGCCACTGTCTTGTGAAGTGGCAGGGCCTTAACATCCACTGAATAGTAATTCCTTTCCCACTCTTTAAGTATGCCTTGGGGAAACAGCAACTGATTTATGCTGAGGTTCTTACTGAGCCATGCAGCAATGGCTGAGTGAACATGGGCTTTTAGCCTCAGTCCAATGGCACTGGTTTTCTCCTGGTGCAGTGCCTTGTTGCTTTCTGTTCCTTATTGTGGAGGTCTTAATTCCTTTTCATATAAGATACATGGTCATGACAGGCTCTGCAGAGGAGACCAAAATCTTGACATGCAGTGTATTTTGAAATTTCAGAGTTTCTAAGACCAGCCCTCCATGTAGGAGTGGATAAGGTTGAAAGTGTTTTGGAATTTGTTGATTGATAGTTTTACAGTTTTATATTTTCATTACTGCATATATTGGTATGTAATAACTTCAGTAATTATCTTCTTCTTGCAGGCTGTGATAGTAGTATATGGATTCTATCACCCACATTTACTGAATCATGAGATACAGGTGTCTGAAAATCAGAATTTCTATAAACGTCGTATCTTAAAGATTATCCTAAGAGGACCAGTTTTATGCTTTTTAGCAGCCATCTTTTCTTTTTTCTTTATTCCTTTGGTAAGTTCTCCCAGCTAACTGAAAACCTTGATGCAGCAGTTTATAACAGTTGTATTATTTAGGACTGTGTATTAAAACAGTGAGTTCCATGCTAAATAACACAGACTTTATCAGTTGCCATCTCTGTGGGGTTGTAATCATGGCTGCTGTTTTACTTTGAAGGTGTTGAAATCACAGATACCAATCCATAATTTGATCCATGAGTTTGGATAGTTTTGAAAGAATATTCTGCTACAGTATTAGCCTTACTTGCTTCGCCTGATTTTTTTTACTGCGTCTCTTCATTAGAAGCAGGTCTTCTAAGCTGTAACTTAGCACCTTGCTTATTAGAAGTCAGTGAGGTAATGTGAAAGGTTATATGAAATACTCATTACATTGCACCAGTGTGCACAAATTGAAGACAAGTGAATGTAATTGCTGCACTAATTCAGGGTGTAAGAGCAAACAGAATAAGCAGAGCAAAGTTAACCAGCCTGCATCTTAAACCAAATGTTTTCGCCTAAGGCCTGCTCTTACACAGCCTTTTTCTCTGCCACCTTTATTAAATGGCAGTGAGTTGCTCCTACTTAACAGCTTTTATCTTTCTCAGAACCCTCACTTGGAACTGAAATCTAGTTTTTTGGATGTATCCTGAGCTTCCTTTCCTCTCTCTTGTTCTTTAGAAAAAGGTGGATTGAACTGAACTTTGAGAAAGATTCCATGGGAATTAACAGTATTTAAATAATCCCCTGATTTAGGAGGAATTGGGTTGCTGTTGATAAAAGGGACATTTACAAGTCCAAATGTGAAAAGGCCTAATTTTAACTGAAAATATGTTCTCCTCTTACACCATGACTTCCCTTTTCTCCCTCACCTTGTTTATTAGTGTATTATATTTTAATATTAATAACAGTGACGATTGTCTCCAAGTTGCTGTTGTGCTTAGACCTGTACAAAGCCTGTGAACCACTGTGATGTCTTTGGGACACAAGTAGTAGAATCATAGAATATCTCAAGTCGGAGGGGTCTCATAAGGATCACATGGGATCGTTCTCCAGCTTCTAAAGAGAAGGCGTTACTGAATTTTTGTTAGCTGAATTATTTCCCTTCCTGTTTTAGCTTGCTTCATTACTGGTACTAAATTAGCTATCAAAAAGCAGTATTAGTTTGCACATGCAATATTCAGGAGGTGCATGTGCATTTCAGGTGAGCAGTTTCCATGTCATAAAGTCAAGATTTGTTTTTCTCAATGTGATTATACCTAAAGATTGAAGTAGTATTTTCATATGAGACTTGGAAGGTAATTTATATTTTGATAACTAAATTTAAACTGTGTTCATTTTTCTCTCCATAGTCTTATGTACTTCTTGGGCTCGTAATTGTTTTTCCACATCTCACTCGATTCATTGCATGGTGTAAAACCAGGATTGTTGGTGAGTAACAATATTCATTGTATGTATGTTCAGGTATGTTATTAGGTTGTCAACATGTTATCCAAATGGCCTGCTATGAAGTAATTTTAGTTCTACTTCCATTTTCAGGCTTGGAACATAATTTTGGGGTTTATTGCTGTGCTTCCAAACAGTTTCTCCTTTGCTCCTTGGTTTCCCTTAATTTGTGACAAGATTTGTGTAAGGCAGAACACATTCAAAGATGATTTCTGAGTGCGAAACTTCTCTGGTTTGTCCTGAACATGCACATGCGTGCCCACACACACAAGTACATGAATGATGGCTGCAGGCCATCCATTCCTTTTCCCTCTTAAAAAGGGAAGGTGGGTACTGAAGAATATAGGAAGCAAGCTCTATGCCTGTATCGCTTTCTTCCCAGCAATACTGTATGTTCCCACATGTTCAAACTGGCAAGAAGAGCACCTATAAATCAAACTTCTTCAGGGTAATTAACTGTTTAGGGTGTTACATCTCATTAATCTAACTGCTATGGTCTAAAGGTCCTCACACATTGCTTACATCAGCCTAAATCCATGCTTCCTTCCCTCATGCTCATTGCTTATGTTCTTCTGCCCTCCTTGTGTCAGCACTAACAGTTGCACAACGACACCAACAGCCAGAGCCGCTCTTAAACTCTGCTGAGAAGGAAGTTGCCAGTGCCAAAATAAAGGAAAAGGTGGTAACATGCAACCTACTTGGCCAAAAGGTGGAGTGTTCCTCTTTGATAGCAATATAAACTGACCACAGAACTGCTGAACAGATCATGTCTTTGGACAGATCATGTCTTTGGCACAGCATCTGATCTGTTTAGCTCAAACATTTTGTTCAATTAGACCTTTGAGTCATTATTCACTTGGTGGAAACAGTCTGCCATACAGTTTAAAGGACAGGGCTTTTTTGTCCCTGAAGCACTTGTCCTGAATGCAACATGAGCTTAAGGGAGAGGCACAGCTGCTGAAAAAAGTGGAGTGACAGCTGTGTGAATGAATGGCACCCTCCCTTCTACAGAAATACTTTTGGCAGGTGGGAAGAAAGACAAAGGGAGGTCACAGTAGGTTGTTTAACTACTTTGTTTTATACCACCTGATTTTGTCTTTCATTAGTAAGCGTCTGAATTTGTTTCCAGGTCAGAGAGAGGAAGAAGAGGAACACCATAGCTTAGAAACCTTCACTTTTTACCTCAGTGAGCCCCTGAGTAAGGAACGGGTAGAAGCATTCAGTGATGGAGTCTATGCTATAGTAGCAACCCTGCTCATTTTGGATATATGGTAAGGCTTTGTGTTACTTCTTACACTTTGTGTTGTTAAATACAATACTAACATTTGTCTGTATGCAATATTTGAGGAAATAAAATTAACCAAACATTGACTTCTAAAACCTGCAGTGGTTACTTTAAGTATGATTTTCTGGAAAGATACAGAACACAAACAAAAGACACTTCTAATGCCCATATTTCAGCAGAAGTGATCATCCCTGTAATGTATATTGGGGTGGGGAGTCTTGAAGAAGAAAGTGTCCTTTTTGCTTAGTTGTGTTTTCAGATAAAGGGCTTTTATCAACAAAAGCTGTTTAGTCACTGTGGCAACTTTATTACATTAACCTAAAGAATGCCAACTTATTTTCAGATTTCCTTTCAGATCTGATTTATTTGCAGAGCTGTTATTTGAAATGCTATTTTTAAGTTACAAATTAGAGAGCTATGGAGTGGGCCTCTGTTGTTCCTGCTTGCTCACAGTAAAGAAATACAGTTCAGTGTTGCTGCAGGTGTGTTTTTATAACAGTAATATGCAAAGAAAGTGTTCTCTCCACAGTGAAGACAACGTCCCTGATCCCAGAGAAGTAAGGGAGAAGTTCCATGGAAGCCTTCTTGAAGCTTTGAGTGAATATGGGCCAAACTACCTTGCCTACTTTGGCTCTTTTGTAACAATTGGTCTCCTGTGGTTTGTCCATCACTCACTTTTCCTCTATGTAACAAAAGCTACACGATTAATGGAACTGCTTAACATACTTTCGCTGGCTTTCATTGGTGGGCTTCCACTAGCTTACCAACTGACCAGTGAATTTGCAGAGAAGTCTCACAATGAACTAGAAGCCATTCAGGTCAGCTGTGTTATCACTTTCTTTGCCAGCATATTTCAGTTTGCAATATGGACTACAGCTCTCCTCCATGAAAGGGAAACTTTGCATCCTTTTGCTCAATATGGTGGCAATGAGCATGCCTTCATGTTTGCCAAGCTGGCTCTCTACCCTTGTGTAAGCCTTGGGGCCTTCTTTCTAACGTGCTTGTTAAGTGAATTTAGCACAGCAATTTTCCATCTTATGCAGATTGTAATCCCATTTGCTTTTCTTGCCTTGCGCATTTTTGTTAGAATTTCTTTAGCTGTTATAAAGTCCATGGTGTCCCTCTCCAGACGGAAGGCTGTACTGTCAGAAGAAGAGGAGGCATGTTTGTCTCCTACTGAAACATTGTCCTAAATTTCCATGTAGTGCATGTGAAGTTGTGGCATTAACTTCGGTTCTTCACATTATCTTCATGTGTGGATTATGTTGATCTAAACTAATGCCTGCATTGGGCATAACCGGGGGATATTTAATTTTTAGCTGGTCGTGCTTGAGACCCTTTTTCCAAAACCCATAACTGGAAACACTGGGTGAATAGGGGATACAAAGAAAAGCATGTTGCCCTTCCTTTAGAGTTACCCTTTTGGAAAAATTGCTGCTTGACATGTAACTGCAGTGGTGATTGATTAAGAACTGCACAGACAGTTGCCCAGCAAAATGCACTTTTCTGACATGTGGCCACATCATGGCAGCCAAAAACAGGTATAGAAGCTGATTGTGCTAATGTAACATAGGGAGTGAGATCTGGGAGACATGGAGACCTCTGGGTTTCTGGATGGTGCATGGTGTTAAAACACTCGTGCATACAGGTTGCTGGTGTGGGGGGTTTTTTTGGGTTTTTGTTTTTTTTTTTACTATTTGTTTAACGATTACAATGTCTTCTGCATAGTCACAAACTTGTGATAGCTTTTTGAAAACTTTTGTTGAATGGCTCTGAGTGTGAGTTTAGAAGGGAGTTGCAATTGTGACCCATATGGAGTCTTCCAGGCTACTTGAACACGAGTTCTTAAGGCACATCTGTTCTTTTAAAAAAAGATGGTATTTAATAAATGAGGATTCTTGTGGCTATGTATCCAAGGTCTGAACTAGCTTTAATATCTCCCAGGGAAGAGATTCAAAGAGCTGTGGGATTAGAGGTAAATTTATTTTCAGTTTTGAAGCAGCTGCTTATCTGAAATGAAAGGTTTTGATTTCTCAAGCTTTTTGTGTCGGTTTTCATGCCTGCTAAAAGCAGCATCCTTCTGTTATTCTGAAGGCATGATGTCACATTCAGAGAGCACATGAGATGTTCCTGCCTTGCCTAAGAGTTACCCATCAGGTAAGGGAGATGAGTTTTTCCCTAAGCAGAGTCTAACTAAGGGATCCCACAGATTTCTGAGACTCAGCAAGACAGCAAAAGAAACTAACACTGTAGAAGTTCCCGTCTATGACATGTTGAATTTTTTTATGTGCAGTTTTTTCACACTTACCCTGCAGAGAACTGTACAGAAGGAGTGGGCAAAGTGATCTAGCCTCTGGCTGCTTTGGAAGCCTTTGCATTTCTTTTTGCAGAGCCATTAGTTTGTGTCTTGAACTGTCTTAGTGCCTGATAACTTTAATGCTGTATTTAAAGGCATTTGAGGGATTTCGTTGTTCCTCTAAAAGAAAAACTTAAAAATACTGTTGCAAAGTATGCCTGGAGTGATTGTTAGTGAAAACAAATTCAAATATCTCATTTCAGTTGAGATCAGTCTTGAAAGCGCTTGTGCTTTTTGGTTTGAAGTACTTTGGTACTAGTATGTAATTGTTAGCATTATGTACTTCTTGTGAAAAAAGTATGTTCACATATTCAAGGGGTTTTATACCTGGTTGAAGTTAAATGACTTGCAGTAGAATTCTGCACTGTGTTGTGTATCACAGAGTTTTTCTGATATTTATTAAAAGCACTTTTAGTTCTATATGGTTTTGTTTCTCATATGCAGCGGGCACATAATAAACAGTGAATATGTGTATTTGTAATAAATTTCAATCAGTGAAAAAACAAAGCTTCTAGTCCTTTATTTCTGCTCTGCAGATGAAACTTAGATCTGATGTCTACAATTAAAATTATGTTGGAGATCTTTTTATTTTTTTGTCTTCAAAATCATCCCTGCCAACCTCTTCTATTCTGTGATTTTGTGTGAAACACCCAGACACTTTTAATGGTATGCAAAATATGTTGATTCTACTTCTGTGGTACTTGAAGGAAATGAGATCTGAAACTGAGTCTGACCAAGGAGTTTCACACAGGGGTGCTTTAAAGAGCAGTGAATTGCAACATAAAAATACTACAAGATACTGTACTGGTGTGCATTTTTCCTTCTTTTTTTTACCCCACTTGCAAGTGAGTAATCTGTTCTGCAGAAAGAACAATTATATAATTTTTTTGGCATGTAGTCAAGATACCATTATTCAAATCAAATTTGGTAGTATCTCAGAACCTAAACTTCAGGGCAAACTTGACCTGTGGTTTTGTATAAACAGGGTTGGCTTAGGATCATTCTGATAATTTCGGTAATAATTTACCAAACTGCAGAAACAAACCACATTTCAGAATGAGGCCTTAATCTGAATTGTGTGATTCACAGGTAGAAAGAACTTTCCCAAATTTAACTGTACCTAGCTGTTCTTTATAGAATTACTAATGACCCCACAGGTTTTTGTCTCCAGAAAAATTAAAGTGAAACACTTGTAGTGATTATGATAATCCCAGAATCACAGAATGGATGAGGTTGGAAGGGACCTCTGGGGACTGTCTAGTCCAACCTTCCTGTTTAAAATAGAGATGAGTCCAGTCAGACTTTGAGCATCTGCACAGATGGTGACACCACAACCATTCAACAGGTCAACCTGTTAGAATGCCCAGTTGTCATTAGGGTAAAAAGAAGGGGTTTTTTTCCCCTTTTTTTCCCCATATAAAAGAAATTCCCTTTATTTCAGTTTGTGGCCATCACTTCTCACCCTGCCATTGGGCGCCACTGAGAGGAGTCTGGCTCAGTCACTGCTCTTCCCCATCAGGGATTCATAAATGTTGTCAAGATCCCCCCCGATGCTTCTCTTGCAGGCTGCATTGTCCCAGCTCTGTCTCTCCTTGTATGAGCATGCTCCAGTGCCTGTGTCATCTCCATTGCCTTTTGGTGGACTGGCCTTTGAATGTCCATGCCCTTCCTGTGCTTAGGAGGGGAGAGCTGGAGACAGCACGCTGGATATGCTTTTAACTAGTCACCTCCCTTGACCTGACCTGCCAGTGACAATGACAGTTTTCCTAAGTCCAGGAGGTTGCTGGCCACCTTTGCCAGAACAATAGTTTTAATTACATAAAATCTCCTGGAAGCAAGGAAGTAAAATTGCAGTAAAATGTTGCAGTAAAACTTCTCTTCTAATGACACTGAAATTTTTTGCCTATGGTACTGGTACTGCCAGTCAGGAACAACTGCCTCCTGAACTGAAGAGGTCAGGTTGGACAAAATGTGGTTATGCATGGTAGGGTACTTGAGAAGTCTGTTGTTTCTCAGTTCACAACTGTGATTCCATAATAACAGCTGTTTTGTTTGCTCAGACTGGTTGGCCTTGTTAATGGGTTCATGTTCAAGATTAATCCATTCAAGACTTTAAAAGATGGTAACTGCCACTTGCAACACCGTCATCTTTGCCTTCCATTACAAATGGTGCTAGCTGAAAAAAAGACTGCTGTAGGATGCAGTTTCAGCTTGGAGCCTTCAGACTAATGATAAACATAGGGAGCTTAAGAGAGTAACAGTAACAGCTGGAGTTATTTGCAGAGACAGGATTTGCGTTTAATCACTGTAAACATTGTAAATAGTTGACTTTTTTCTATTGCATTTGAAAACAACTGAGTTAGTGCAAATAGTTCTCTTACAACTTACTAGGAACATGCTTCTTACAGTGACTCAACTTCCATACAAGTTTGGAGCAGACATAGTCAAAGCTATAGTTTGGCATCTGATTAACAAAGAGCAGCTCTTGCAATTGGATTTTTCAGTAAAATAAAGTCAGTCACCAGGAATTTTGAACTTGCTCAGTTTGATTTTTTCCAGTGTGAGGGTGCTTGACAGTAGCGTGCAAAGCTTAAATTCACTGTAGGAACTTGGTTTTCAGCCTTCAGCTTGGTAACCTGTGGGGTTAATCGGGATAGTGTCAGGCAACTTCAATCCATTTGTTTGTTGCTATTGAATGGAACACAGATAAATTGTGTTTGTGGTGAGAAGAAAACACACAGATCTCTTTTAATGCTTATAATTCGAGATTTTATTGCAGGCATCTGCATGATGCCATCTACTCCTCCTTTTCTTCTTCATGTCTGATGGCATAGCATCATGGCTTGTAGGCCAAGTCGCCTGCTGCATCAGTAGGGGAAGACCAGAACATTTGTTCTGTCTGTATATCATCAAAAGAAATGAAGAGCGGTGGTGATTTTTTCCTCAGAGCTTTAGTGCTTTTTGTTTAAATATCCAGCACAGGGATATAATTCAATTAATTGCTTAATTAAAAAACACTGCAAAATTATAAAAATCATAATCATGTTACGAATCATTAAAAAGGAGCACTTCACTGCTTTGAATAAATCAAGCTCAATCAGTAACTCAGTAAAGCACTTCCTCAAAGCAAAACCTCAAAAAATGAGTTGGTGCAAGTTTATAAAGATGCTGCCTCAAAGAGCAGAATCGGTTGTTACCGACATACGACTTCCTGTAGGATTTCTTTTTTCTTGAAAGATGTAACATTTTTCTCACTCTGTCTTAGGAGTTTGTAAGTTTTAACTTAAGGGACTTATTTACTTTTTAAAAAGCAATTTGTATTTAGCACCCACATCCATGTCAATGACAAAATGAAGACAGCACTAAATTTCTTAGCCTGGGTCATCAGAAGGCATTTCAGGCTGGTGGTACACAGAAAAGTCTTGTTAGATGGCTGGTTAACATTAGCTGTATTTCAAAGTAAGTGATTCAGTTAATTCAAGACCATCACAGTTTGCAACTTTTTTCTTCTTAGTACCAAGTTGAAGAACACTCCTGGCTAGTATATGATCTAACTTGCACTGCTTGCTTTTAAAATTGGTATACGAGCCTATGGAGAAATGCTGGACTGGTTCTAGTTCTGCAAATGCCCCTCTCCAAGTCACTATGTGTTCTCTTCACAGACCAGCATAAAGACTCCTAGTTAAAATACAGCTGCTTTGTGTTTGGGAGATTTATAACATTTCATTAAAGTCATGCCACTGTCGAGTACCTAAGGATTTTAAAACTGTCATGTGGATATGCATTAGACAAAAGTGGTTGAGTAAGCAATTGTCCCACTAGAAGCTTCACCGGTTTGTTACTGACTTGGCACTGAACTTTGTGGTGAATTACTGTGGCATTAACAACTGATATTGGTGTCTGGAACTAAAGTGATATCCACCCAGCACTGACCAGTCTCATCTGTAATGCTCCCAAGTGTCTTTCATAGTTCTTGCTATTCAAAGTAAATAAATAGATGGTGGAATGGTGGTGGTGGAGGGGTAGAGGGATAGGATAGCTTTCCATCCATGAAAGAAAGTACTTTCTGGTCTTACTGATGCAGCACATACAATAATTGAAAAAACTTCATGATACTACAAATGAATGGAACACTAAAAATCTTCCAGTCAGCTCCCTAAAAACATTTCAGACCTCTCTTAATGAAGGAATTTAAATTACCTGTGGTTTGATGAGCAGAAAAAAGCACAGGTAATTAGGTTCCAAGGAGTTTAATAATCATGTCCTTACCCTTCCACTGTGTATGTTTAACTTTAGGCAAGGATTTGAAAAATGATGGCACTACTGAGCAGTCAGCTGAGGTTAAGATTAATTAGTTTTGTGAGAGAATGTGAAACATCATCCAGATTTCTTGTTGCCCGGCACGTAACAACAAGGTTATGTCAAGGTTCAAGAGCCAAACAGAAGCGCACGTCGTAGTCTTTGCCAATGGGTCCTCTGCCCTCTGGATCCAACATCAAGGCGCTGTCGGTGCGGTTCCGCGGGGGTCACTGCCCGCGGGGCACAGGCGGTGAGGCCCCCGGCCCGGCCGCAGCCTGCCGTGCCACGGGCAGATGCGTCGCCCCGCTCCCCGCGGCGGGGTGGCAGCCCGGGGGGCTCCCGCCGCCGCCCCCGCCGCCCGCCACGCCCTTCCCAGGCGGGGGGAGCTGCGAGCGCGCCCCCCCGCGGCGGCCGAGGGACGCCCGGCCGGGACGGCGCCTCTATCTTCTGTCGTAAGGGAAGCGAGCACGGCCGTTTTGTGGCGAGATAGCTCCCCGCCCCTGGGCGGCGTGTGACCGGTCACTGAAATGTCACAACACGCACAAAACGACGGCCTCACCTCACCAAATCCCCACCCCGGGCACCCCCCCGCCCCTTCCGCCCCGCCGCCGCTCCGCGCCGTCACTTCCGGCCGCCGCGCCGCTGCCGCCAGGATGATCCCGCCGGTGCAGGTCTCGCCGCTCATCAAGGTGAGGGCGGCGGGCCGGTGCCCCGGCGCCGCAGGGGCGTCCCGCCGTACTGCGGGGCGGGGGGGCGGCCTGTCGGCGGGCGGGCGGGCGGGCGGGCAGCGCCGGGCCGAGCCGGGCCGGGCCTGGCGGTGCGTGTGAGCTGAGTGCAGGCCGCGTCCTTGTCTCTGCCTCCCGCAGTTCACCCGGTACTCGGCGCTGCTGGTGGGGATGATCTACGGCAAGAAGCGATACGGTGAGTGCGGCGCTCCGGGCGGCCTGTCCCCTCCCCCTCACGGCCCGCAAGGGCACCTTGAGGCGGCCGGCGTGGCCTGGCCGCCATTTCCCCTTCCCCGCCGCAGCGGGAGCTGCCTGGGCCTTGCCGAGCAGGCCCTCGGAGAGGGGCTCTTAACTGGTTAGAAGCCACAGATCCGTGTGGAATGTGCCAGTGTGCCAGCGAAACTCTCTTTCTTCCTTTTTGAGTAAGCTAGCAGGCTCAGAGCTTTGTGCCGGGTTCTAGAAATTGTGTTTTAAATCAAATGTGTTAATGACAGACTACCTAAAGCCTATTGCTGAAGAAGAGAGAAGAATAGAGGCTGAAGAGAAAAAGAAACAGGAAGAACTTCAGCGGATTGCAAAAGAGCTTGCAGAAGGTAGTCCCTTGGTTTAATTTACGCATCTCTTGCCAAAGTGCACACAGTGGTTTGCAAGTGGGCAGCCGTTTTGCTGCAGTGTTTTTAGGAGGAATTGAGGCTCACGGCCAGTGGGCTGCAGACTCTTGTGGATTCATGGAGCAGTGGTTAGAGTTATGTGAAGGGTAAAGAGTGCTGCTGTTTGACAAGCCCTGCAAAACGTAAACATCAGTAGAGGAAGAGTTAAAAACACTTTTGCAACCAAACGGGATTTGTTAAATGACTATTTGAATTTCCACTAGGAAAATAAATTGCTAAAAGCTGCAGGTTTTTCTGTGAGGAGTAATTGGGACTGTATATTAACTGTACTTGGATTTGCCTTATTCAGCTGGACACAGCAAATCTGTGATCCCTTTTCTCCATGCAATACAGAAATCTCACAAATGTGACCGATAGCCTAAACCAGAGTACATAGGCAGCTGCTTGTAGTTGCAACTCAAAGCTTTTAAGTGGTGGTAGTAACACAGTGTTAAGAGATCAACTTAATTTGTTATATTTCTTGTGAGGAGAATATACTGAAGGTGATCAGTTGGTATTAGTATTGCTGCTTTTTTCTCAATGCCTTCCACCCTCTAGTAGTTCTGCTGCAGCATGCTTTCTCTCATCCTTAGGATTATTTCTTGGGACCCCTGTGTGTTTCTAAGGGAGGGTTCCTTCCCCCACCTTAGAAAAGTGTGTTCTGTAGCTTGAATTCACCTAGGCTTTTTTAGGTGGACTTACAGTTGAGAACTTTAAGAAAATTGATTAATGACTCAAGCTGTTCTTGATGCAGCTACACACTTAGTAACTATTTCGCTGGGAAATAGTGACATTTGCATTGTCCTAAAGAAGACTAATGTTGAACAAGACCCCATAATTAAATTAACTGCACATATATAAAATCAAATATGTAAGTAGGTGAATTATATTGCTTACTAGAGATAAAGCTATTTTGCGCAGCTGTTGTACCATCTTAAAATACGTGGTCCCCATTTATTTATTCCATAACCAATGGGTCTTTTAGATATTCTCTGGTTTAGCTGAAACTTCACATTTTTTGGAGATAGAGGCTGTAGTGCAGTGTTACTCTGCTTAATGGAATTACATGATTATTTCTTTAGAATGTTTAATCTGTTTAAAAGTAGCACACAGATGACTGTTCTGCATTCCGAACAGTGGGTTTGTTGTGGTTTTCCAGTTAGAAAAGCAACTGTTAAAACTTCATTCAGTGCAGTGCAGTTGTTGAAGATTGTTCTTTAGAAATGAATAATTGGACATACCTGTAATGATAGCTTTTTCTGGGCTTATTTGAATTACCAGTTCAGAAAACTGTCATTTACTAATGAGTAAGCCAAAAAAGTGCCTCTACCCCAAAGCAATGAAATAACAGTTCTGTTGAATAAGCAGAAGTGGGAATCATTAAAAACTGGCTAGAAAGAAATGGCATACTTAAAGGAAGCCTTTGATCCCACTAGTGCTTTGCATATTTTAGTACTGCATGGGAGTGACTAGTAGTCCTAACTATGTTTGGTTTTTTCTTCCCTTATAGCAAGTGAAGATTCCATATTGAAATGAACAAAGGATTGGATATTAATTTCCCACATGGAGATACATGGCTAGGCCCTGAATTGTTCAGTGTTTGGTGGGCTCTGCATGTTATTCTATCAATAAAGGTCTTGCAACACTTCAATTGGTATCTTTTGAGAGAATTGCACAGAACAGCTGCAAAAATAACTTACAGAATGTGACAGGAAGCATTTGTCACAAGCTGGCCATTGCTGCAGCTGAAACACCCTGTTGTATTCCTCCAGCAACAGCCAATCACTACACCTACTACTCGTAAGTAATATTTGTGATCAGAAAATACATACAATTTAATGTATATGGGCATGTGGGGGAGGCTGACATGGCACTGGCTGCCTGAACCAGCTTATTAAATGGCTTGACTGGGGAGTTGCTGCCATCTATTTTCAGCGTTGTTATCACAGTAGATTATTGCATGATTCTTGCATTTGACAGTGCAGTCAAACTTGATGGTGATTTGTTAAGTTATGCTGAGGAGATCTGAAGAATTGGTGCTGGCTCACTAGTCGGGTATTTTTAAACGTATCTTTTCAGATTTAACAGAGGGTCAAATGTTCCCCAAAACTATGAACAAGTTACCGTTAAATTGTAATCTGCCGCTTTTATAGGAAGTGACTGGCAATGCAGGGGACTGAGATTTTAAAAAGTAGTGGCCTTTAACGTGAAATTAAGTCTGCCATTAGCATGTAAGCTGCTAAGGTACCTCCTCAGCTGTACGGACCTCAGATACCCCAGAAGGTAAAAAGCCTATCCTGGTAGATTGTAGTGGTGGTCTTGGGTTTTGTCACTGTAAGTAATACAAATAACTCGGACATTCAGGGGGCCTTGTTTCTAACTTGGACGATGGCTAGCTTCCTTCTGACATTGCAGATCAGACAGCGGAAGCGGTGATTTCAGGTCTAAATCTCTCCCCAGTGATGGCAGTCTTTCAGGAAGCGTCATCATATGTTTTATTATAATTGCTGTTGATAAATACACAGCCTCTTCTAGATTATACTTTGAAAGAAATAAATCCTTAAACTGCCAGTGCACATTCTGAACTAATAAAGCAGTCCTACGGCGTATACGGGAATGAAGTATAACAAAATTGAATTTGAATTGGAAGTGTAGCGTATCCAGTAACTGCAGGGAAAAGGGGTTAAAATGGGGTATTTTCAAGGAAAAAAGAGGAATAGGAAAATCAGCTACATGTCATGATTAGGCTTTTGGTTTTTTTACTTGAATGTATATCTCATGGTATTGAAATTACAAGGTAATGCTTATGAAAGTAAGGATACAGACTGGCAGTTAGTTTCAAATCCTCTTTCTGCAACACAGAAATAATGCATCATATCCTGAACTCTCAGGTTAACAGGATGTGTTGCACACTTAAAAGCCAATATTTTTCCAGTAATTTCAGGAGCTGTAAATCAGATCTGATTTGTCAGAAAACCTAATGTTTTTAAAACACGGGCGCTGAATTCATGTCTGTGGTGCTAGCCTGTAAGCTGTCAAATGGTGGTATGTGAAATAAGGGCTTCTGAAAAACCTCTGAAACTCAACACTTGGGATTCACCTGTGACTGTGCTTGAGCACAATGTGATTATACACATTATATTTATATGTCCTTTTACATTGGGTTGAATTCCCATGTGGGTGGGAAAGGTGCCACAAGCCTCACTACAGCTGCCCCATGGTGACCAAGTTACTCCTCTGCCACCCCATTCTGGCCAGGCAATAGATAATTACCAGGTTTGAGACAAAAAAAGCCAATGCTAAACAGCTATAGTAAGTTTTAACACTATTTACAGCAAGACTAAGGTACCTGTGAAGATCAAGGGGTGAACCGTTGTCCTCAGCTGAGGGAAATTCTGGGAAATACAGCCTCATACTCAGAGGTGCACAGCAAAAGGAAGGTGCTGCAGGCATGCGTTGCAGAAGTACAGGGAAAATTCTGACAATGTGGTCAGACTTCATTTTAATAACGGTCCAGACACAATTTTTTTTCTTTGCTTCTGTGGCAGGCTTGGGTACTCCATTTCATACACATGTCCTATGAATAGAATTTGTGCAGGTGTTTGGGTCCAAGGCTTCCTTTTTTCATTTATAAAACACATGGAAGAGAGGGGCAAGCCTATGGAAAGTAGAGGTGATCCATCTGACTGTACATGCAGTTTTGGAAGCAGTCATCCAAAGGTGCTGAAGGAAACCATTAGGCTTTGCACCTGTGCCAGACTAAGAGCACTTACGAGGTCAGGTGGTGGTGCTAGGGGGTGTATGATCAGTCTGCTTGTGGTTGAAGTTCAGTCCCAGTGTTTAGCCCCTGCAATCCTGAGGAAGCTGATGGAATTGCCTCTTGAGGAAGTGGGGAATGTGGGAACAGATTGCACATACATCTAAAGACTGCTGTGAAAATGATGGGCATAAATTCTTTTCCAGACTGCTAGCAACAAGACAAAAAATGGGGTGGATGTATTAAATAACCCTTTGATAAGTATCTGCTGTCACTGAGAAATAAGTGAGGCCACTCACTTGGCCACATGACTGCACACCAAGCCAAGTATTTGCCTGCAAACTTGATGAAAGTTGTGTTTGGCAATAGATTTTGAGATAATTGGAGAAAGAGCTGTGTTATTTGAGCCTGAGGCTGCTGCAACCCCCAGCAGCAAGAGCAACCACAACTTGATGAAAGGTGTAGAGGAGAAAGCAGTAAAGACAAGAGTATCCAACCCCAGGTGGCATTACACAAGTGTAAGGTGCCAAGGAAGAAAGCAGGGAGAAAAAGAGACGGATAGCTCAGTCAACGGACAATTTTTTCTTGGAAAGAGGTAAAAAATGAAGCAGAAAGTTAACTTGAAACCTGTTGCTTGAAAATGCAAAGATGAGGAAGGAGGCAGCAAGAAAATGCCTTTCCTTTCATGTTATGAGGGGAAAGATCCTCATGTTTGTTTTGTGGTCTGTAAAACACAGCAGCCACCTTTTTGTCTGCTGGAACTAGGTTTGTCTCGCTCCTCTGTTGCTGCTTGAAAAGGAGTTTCTCTCTCTCTCTGAATGTTTTTCCTAATCTTCCCCATACCCCACCTTAAGATTTTGTGGAAGGAGCAGGTGAAGAGGTACAGAGAAAAGAGATTTTTCTCTTGCAAGCATTTGTGATGGATGATGCAAGCCACATTCAGCCCAGACAGCAATAAAGCCTTAACTGGATCCAGTAGTCTCTGGGGTCTTGTGGAGGTTTTCTTATGCAGGAGCTGGAGCTGCTGGAAGGACAAAGCCATCCAGCCGAGTGCCAAGGAATGCAACCCATCTGCCTGGAGGGTGGAACTGGGATCCATACCCCACCTGTGCGATTAAATACTGTCTCTTCCTTTGAAGAGTGAAGGTTGATTTGCTTGTGTTCAGCCTCTCTGGGAGGGAAGCAGCACTTCCCAGCCTTAGCTGGGGTCAGACCATGGCCAGCTGGGAAAAGACAGCACTTTTCCCAGAACCACAAGGGGCAGCTGAAGACGGGACCACGGGCTCCAGTCTCCCTGGCAGGTTTTTCCCCTCTCTGCAGGAACTGCTATCCTCACAGCTCTGCCAGCAGCAGAGACTTCATACGTGCTCCCACATTTCTGGCAGTACCAGGTCAGGCACCTCCACTCACAACGCACGAGCAGCAGCAGGCTAGGCTCCAGCAGAGGGAACAGCTGAAGGGCACCTACATGCTTTTGAGTCACTTTGTCTTACCCCTTCCATCTGAGACAACAGATGATGGCCAAGATGCAGCATTAAAAATCCCTTGGCAGCTCCCAACTCGAGGCAAGCCCCTTCTGCATGGAGGGGAAATTTCCTCTCTGCCCCTGAGCCCCTCTCTTGAGAAACCTCCCCTACAAGTCTCAGAGGGATATTCATTTCCTTGCCCCACTGCCTTCAAAACTAAGACTGGAGGTCTGTATACATTACTTCCTTCAGCGAGGCACTTACAAAGCAGGCCTCCTCTCACCTCCCTCTGGACTTGAGAGCCAGAGGTGAAAATACTTCCTGGCGTATAGGCAAATATACTAGAAGCCCAGCTACCTGACCAGACATATATCATACCAGTATACCAGCATACCAGAAGCTGCAGATACCCTGCAGCACTCAACAGGGCGTTGATTGGTCAGGAGACTTCTGAAATTGTCTTGCAGGCCTGGGAAAATCCTGGAAAAATCTATTTCTACCCTTCTCCATGCCCAGCCAGTCTGGCCAGCTGTCACCTGTGAATGAACCATATGCACTGCAGGTACGAACTATGCCAGGCCCTACCTGCATCTAACGGGCTAATACCTCTGGTGGGAAGCAAACCACAGGTGGTGTGGCTGTGGCATGCAACAAGCTGTAGAAACATCTGTTAGTAAGGGATTGCTGGCCAGAAAGCACAGTGGTCCCAGTCTTTTGGCAGAGTGGCTTTGTGGGCTGATGGTAGCATTTTGAAAAAAGAAAAGAAAAAAAAAATTAATTTCATCACCTGGTCTACATAGTACAAGGAAGTCAGTTTTTCCCTCAAGACACTCAGCGTGTTAGGCAGTAGGACCGAGAGACACAGTGAGGGGCAAAAGGTAAGGGCAGGCTGCCTGCAGCTCAGGGCTGTATGTGCCGTGGCTGGGCACGACTTTTGTGTCAGATGAGAAGACAGCGGGAGCAGCAGATGAAGCATCTCATCGGAGCACCTCCCCAGCTGCGGGCAGGGAAGGTTTCCCTCCCAGCAGCTGCCCCACTCTGGGGCACTGCATTGTGCCGTTAGAGCCTGGGACGTGAGGGGCCGTGGCCTGTCCTAGGGTCCCATGGGTGAGTGACAAGTGCTACCTGCCACTTAACTGTTGGGTAACCTCAGACGGCAGCGGCATGTTGTCACCCCACCCTGCACCCACCAGTGCAGACGTGCTGCTTGGCTACAGACCTGTGGATCACCTCTGCCTCCTGCCGCCCATCTTTCCCCTCGGCGTAGAGGCTGCCGATGGCTGTGCAGCAGGGGCGCAATTCCTGCGCAGAAGACAGGCAGGAACTCTGCAGCCACTGCGAGGAAGCTGCACGGAAAAGTTTTACCCACAGGCTGTATCCTACCAGAAACAGAGTGCAGGAGGAAAATAAAAGGAAAATGAAAGGTGTTGGCATGCTGTTTCTGCTGCTGCCTTCTGATTGCTGCGTGTGGCTTCCCAGCGCGAAGTGGGACGCGGGCAGCTGCGACCTGTGACCGCCGCCCGACAGGCGCCTCGCCGCAGGACAGCCGGGGGCGGCCGCGCATCCTGCGCTGCCGGGCGGCGCAGCTGCCGCCATGGAACGGGGAGGCAGGACCCGGTGGGGAGGGACAGGGGCGCGGCTGGCCCGTCCCCCCGGCGGGGCACAGCGTCCTGCGCGCGGCACGCACGGGCGAGGTCCCCGCTGCAGGACCCTCCGGCTCCCACGGGAGAGGTCCGTCCTTGAGAGACACCCCGTCCCCTGGCGCAGCACCCCGCAGGGCCGGGGGCTCCGCTCCGCTCCGCACGGCGCGTGGTGCCCCTGGGGCCGCGCGGCAGCACGCGGCACACCCGCCCCGATGCGGGAGGCGGGGGCGCAGGGCGGGCGGCACAGCCCCGCAGCCCGGCTGGAGCGCGCCGCGTGGGCCACCCCGCGCAGGACCACTAGCCCCCTGGCTTTATCTCCCGGACGGTGCTTGAGGGCGCAGGGAGCTTTTGTCAGCATTGCGGTGTAGCGCCCGCCGTGGTCTGTGAAAGCCCCTTGCAATATGTGGACCTTGTGGCGGTTTTCGCGCTGAAAAAATACTTGACTTCAAATGCTGTATGAGGAAAGCCTCCTACGTAGCTCTTGATGAAACTGACACAAAGCACGAAGCCGTTACTAGTGGCAGGTTTAGCTTTCGTGCAAGCAGACGGGTCTCGGTGTTTTCCTGAAAGACAACTTGCTGCTCGCAGAACTGCTGCATAGTGACAGAGGACTGCATTGTGCGTACCGCGCTGAGACACGGATAAATGATCACCAGGTATCACCACAGCTCTAGTTTTCCTTTTACTTGCAGTATTTTTGTGATGCAAAACAAGATACTGAAGGGTAAAAGTACTGAAGGTAGTGGGAGTAACAGAAGAAGAAAATCCCCAGCAAAACAGATCTCCAAACACTTAAAAAAATAAGAGAGAGAGAGAGAGAGAGAGAGAGAGAGAGAGGAGTAGAGAAGGGTGTCTCTACTGCTACAAGAGTGTAATTGTGTGTTCTAATATGGTCACATAAATAAACATGAAAACTAACTTTCATCTCAAATAAAAGAGTACAAGTCATCAGTCTTTCAAAGTCTGGAGGGGAATCTAAAAACCAGACATCTCAGAACAGGAAAAGTAAAGGAAGGAGGGCTGGTACTGATTGAAAGGGGATTAAATAATGTTAAATAACATTGGCATTATGAGGCAAAACAGAACAAATTTAGGAGATGCCACAATTCAGGTTGCTTGGGTAACTGTAAATGGAACTGTGATGAGTAAAGATAACACTGTCTTCTTACAGTCACGTGTTACAGAGCAAAGCCTTGGTTAGCGCCCAGCGTGGATCCTGCTTGTGCAGACAGCAGCTACTGAGTGTTGCACAAATGGCTCCACGCCTTAGAGCAGCAACCTATTCAAATTCTTGAACTGAGTGCAGAACTATTCTCTCAGTCAGTGTTTCTTGGATTTACATGGAATTGTAACTTTTTAGAGCAGTTTGAAGGTTTACTATGGCCAGATTTCATGCTTTATCTTTGTTCCTACCCACAGATTTCTTTCTGATATCCTGACAGATGAAGGCTTAGATATGATAAAATTGTCTCTTTTTTGCTACTCTGCAGGCTCTGATTGCATGCACTGTCAATCACACAGGGTTGTGTGGAGCTGGATATGAGTTCAACTGGGTCCAACAGCTTTTGGGGGAAGAAGTGTTTCAGTGCAGGAGAAATGCTCTTCCATTGTCATGCAGCCTGATTTATTGGGCCAAATGTTGTTCTGACTTGCCATATGCCATCTGACATCAGGTGCACTAAATGGAGCAAGAGAGAACACAGAACGGGCTCCTCACCATCAGGAAGAGATGCAATTAAGGCAAACGAGATGTAGCCCTTCCCTGGTTGGTTGTAAGCCTAATTAAAGTAGCAGAACAGTCCAATCAGGAATATATCTGTATTGACATGATTATTGGGTTTTTAAAAAAAAACATGGGCATTCTCATTTTGGGTGGCATATATTGCATCGATAATAGGTCTAAAGTATGCTACAGGTTTTGGAAGCTGGAGCTGTTCCTCCATTACAGGTTATTCCATCTGCCATATAAAAAGAAACACAGAATTAGAGGCACAGTCATAAATGTCCTTCTCAGTCATTAGAGGAGACTTTAGCACTATTAAGTTATCCAGTGATCAATGTAGGTCATACCTATAGTACCCATATCTAAGGCTGGCTGCTGTGCAAAGTAATCATACACGTAAGGCTGCTTGGAAAAAGTGTTTTAGAGTTAGTAGATACTTTCCTCATTTAACTACCTATTACTCAGTCAAGAAATAATTCTTCAGAAATTTTCCAAATCATAGCTAAAGCACTTACTTTTGATATTTGAAGTTAATTGCTATTAATTAAACAGAGATAAGACATCTAGATGGCTCTAATATGTTCTAAACTGTATCTGAGGAAGGCCCACCCCATGGGCTGTTGGGATTTTGGGCCCAAAAAGGGGACCAAAGGAGACTTCAGATGCAGTTGCTGTGGAGTAGAGGCACCAAATTCTAACAGTTCTTTGCTCAGACACTTGGGAGAGGCCAGGAGAGCCTTCTGCTTCCACCTGCTTGCAAGCCAAATGGTTCCCAAGGCTATCAAACAAGCTTTCATTAAATGCCCACTGCAGCTGATAAATTTCAGTGCTACCCAGTCTGGGCCCGCAGAAGAAGAAAAATGGATTTGACCAAAATAAATCGCTACTAGGTACTACTACTGCTGTGTGCTTCTAGGTAGTACCTAATCTAAAAATCTAATCTGGTAGTAGTAGATTAGGTAGTACCCCTAATATATATTAAAAAAAAAAAGGCAAAAAAAAAAAAAAAAGCTAGGAACAGGATGAACTGTAATTCCTTAAGTGTTCTCCCTAGGAGTGTGTTAGTTTTTCTTAACTTCTGCATCATGACCTGTGGAACAACACATCAGCCACAGCCCCTGCATACAAGGGGATGTCTCCCTGCTGTTTTCCAGGGACATATACATATATATATATATACTGCAAAGGACTTTCTATGGCCCCCAGCTGCACGAGTGCTCATGCTGCAAGTAGTCTCGCTAGTTTCTCAGGCACTAGTTCCTGGTCATTTGAACAGGTGGCCTTTTTGGCAGCCTGTCATGGTGTCAGGTTTGAAGACAAGGTGTCTTCAGCTTTGCCAGTGGAGCAAGACTGTGGAAACCTGTTCTGGGCATCTGACTATGTTCCATGTCAGCAAAGCCTGCTGCAGATCTGGGAGAGTATCACATGAATGTGTTTTTGAATGAGGAAGAAAAGCTAAGCATTGTTTCTGACCTTTCCTTGCAGCCATCTTCTCTTCCTCTTTTTTCTTCTCTTCCTCCAGAGCTTTCATTTTTTCATCGTACTCATCAGCACGGGTCTTCCACTCATTTCTGTTGTTCAGCAGCCCATCAAGCATAGGCTGAATTTCCTCATGGAAACGGGAGAATTCCTAGCCAAAACACATCCATCAGTGCAATGCAACACAGAGGCAGTACTTGTCCATCACACCTGAGGACGGACCCTGACTTCTGGCCTCCCAGCCTGGCTCATGCAGGGAAAGCATTAATGGCATTAACAGGGACCATGCTGCAATGCTCTGGAGAGGGGCAGCTGTTGTCTCCTCTGCCTGTCCCTCCCCCATGAGTTGTTCTGCTTTACCAGGACTTACTCATCCCAAGAAGGTTGGGGTGTGCAAGGGCGTGCTTTGCTTACCTTATAGACAAACGTACACACAAAGTCAATGAAACCCACTTGAAGTTTTGGAAGCTCAGCAGCTTTCCTCCGGTCCATCATGGGCTGTGGGAGGACACAAGTTGACCATGATTTATGAGAACTGTTCATTGAAAAACACACCTCTGCTTTCTCCCCAAAACTGCCTTGTGGTGTCAGTCTGGCAGTGCTGCCATGCTGTCCATAAAGGCTGTCTGTCACAGCCCTCTTCCTCCACTGCAGGACAGTGACATGAGCTCATCTCCTTTGCCATTTTAGCAGAAATTTTAGACAGCTCTTTCAATGTTTATGGATAGGGAGGAGGACAGAGAGATTTTCCCTTGTGCCTGTCAACCAGATGCCTGAGGGCAGGTTTGTGTTATAAAGTACTGAAAAAGTTTTCAATTCTCTAAAGTGTAGCTGAGCATGAAATTACATGCTTATAAGGCCTTGTTGCTTAGTATATCATTTGTGATGCCTCTGTGGATAGAGTGTGTGTGTGAAAGTCTACTTAAAAAAACCCCAAACCACACAGCTGGAGACCACATCAAGGAATGACTCCTTGTAGAGGAATTATAGAGGACTGTATGAAAAATTTATTTGTAAAAAGGTTGTAATGATTGTTAAAAACATAAGGTATGAAATGTTAAGAAAAAAAAGGGGGAATTGTAGAGGAATGAAGCTGGGTTAATTATCATCGATAAAATACAGCTGTGGGCTGGCTTCAGGGGTGGTGGGTTGGCTGATGTGGATAAGGTGCAGCTGTGGCTGGTTCTGTTAAGTGGTTGGGCAGCCAAGGAAAAGGGAGGAGGAAGAAGCAGAGAGAGAACACGTGCTCTGAATGAGGAGAGACTAGGAGAAGGCAGCAGAGGGACTGGCATTAAGAGTGTGCTGGTATGAGATGGTAAAAGACCTTGTTGCAGCTTGATAGTTTTGAGAGTGCTGTGACAACTCCTGGCTCTTTCAATGCCAAATTTGTTATCATAGCAGAAAAGACATTTAAAGAAACACTGCTTTAATGCACTTCCAATTACCAGAATTAATTTCTGGATGCTACAAAGCTTGTGTTTGTAGTTTTTATTAGAAACTCAGCTTTTCTCTACAATGTATGTATTTCATCTTCAATTTTTCTATAAGGGACCAGCACAAAGTCTCCAGGGGGACAGTCACTCCTCACTGGTTCACAGCCACTGAGACCCCTCTAACTATATGGAGAACTGGACAAGAGGGTCTGTCACAGAGGGTCTTCCCTAGCCGGGTACCTACTTTTCCAATGGATTTTGGCAGGCAGAGTGATTTCAGAAAGGCTCCCAGTGCTCTGAGAGCAGCATTGCTTGTGGTAAGTCTCTGCCAAGACTTGCTGTCTGAACTGAACTGTCTGGTTCTTGCATGGTACTTACAATAGGCTGCTGCTGAAGGACACTGATTTCTAAGTCTCCTTGCTCCCAGAACTCAGCTGCTACCAGGAGAGCTACCTACATTGCCAAGGAGGGAAAAAGAAAAGTTAGCACTAACATCGACTTTATAACTTCATGCACTTCAGGTCTCCACCATGAAGTAAATCATCTAGCCCCACTGTTGCTTTGTGCCCGACCCCAGCACCAGCCTTTCTCCTGGGAAGGGCAGCAGTGGCAATGGGATTGCACCCATGTAGTGACAGCTCGACAACCTTATTGCATGGGAGCTCATTAGTCCACTGCTCATCTATGAAGAAATATTTCCATTGTGTCCCCCTCAAGGATTTGCCTCTCGGTCACAGTTGTGGCTGCCTATTATGATTTTCTCAGTTGTCCTTTCTCCATGCTGAACAGGAAGGTGGGTTTTATTTCTTTTATCCTCCTTTAAGTTAATGTTTCTTACTTAGCAATTGCTCAAGTACAGTTCTGGAGGGAACTCCTAAAGGAAATCAAACAACTGAGCAAACATCAACCCATATGTTATATGCAAAAAACCCCTCACTGTAACCCAAGAAGCTAAATACTTGGGGTGGGGTGGCGGGTGTCTTTTCTTTTTTGGTAAACATAAATTTTCTACAGAATTCCCAACTACAATCTTTAAAGATTGGTTTATCCATCAAAACCATAGTTATTCTAAAGTCCTTTTTGTAGTTTTGGTAGAAGGCTCTGATTCAGCTTCCAGGCAGCTTGAGAAACTGCACTACTTTGAAATATAAGCTAGAGAAATCTAACAGTATATCAAGCACCTGACCTTACTCTGGACTTCCCAAGGCTTTGTGATTGCTGACAAATCACAGGCAGTCATCATCATGGCCCTAGAAACAGGAAAGAAAACAGTTCTTTTCTACAGCCTGCACCCTACTTCTTGCAGGCTCAGGATGCTCACCCCCCAGTACTGTGGCAGGTATCCCCCAGGCCCGGCTGAAAGAGGGAATGATAGGTTGCTCTAACATCCTTGGCTCTGGCTGGGACACCATCAAGGATTGCTCTCCTGATTAAAATGGATTTATGCTAGGGAATTTTTTGCTTCTGGCACTAAGATGTTTGCTGCTTTAGTCATTGCTGGGCTGAACTTTTTGACTCTGGAGTAACACTTCTGGCTCCCTCACGGACGTGTAGCAATGCAGACCGCAGCGAAGCTGTGGGTACACTTCATCACTAGTGCAAAGCGTCCTGCAAAGCATCTGTCCGGTCACAACAGCAGCATTGTGCAATCCAGATTGGTTGCTGCTGGGAAGAACAACTAATGGATTGTATTCCTGTAGGTCTATGGCAGATCTGCCATTGCAGCCTTCCCCTGTTTGTGGCCTACAGGGCAGTCTTCTAGGACTATATGGCCAGAAGGTATCCTGCATCTTGTTAGGGGTATATGGACAGAAGGACACTCCAAAATCAGTCACTTACCTGGATGAAGAACCACTTTAAGCTTTATTCCCTGTTTCCCTGCTTCTCCAGAACATCAGATTTGAGTGGGTAGCAGTGTATCCCATGCTGATTTTGCACTAAGTGCAGCACAAGGCATGTTCTGGAGCTCTCACCAGGGGACCAGGTCACTAACCTTTCCCGAGCTGATTACTCACATGACAACCTCTTTCTTTGTTGTCTCCAGAGACAGGTATTCAGTCCAGGCAGTTGTGCTATCGTAGGTCTTGGACTCATCAACGATCTTTTGAAACATTGTTCTCTTTCTTTGGGGGAGGGAAAAAAAAAGAAAAAGCTCCAAAACAAGGAAACAAATGTGTTAAAAACAGATGGCTGATGCTGGTATTGACAACCCTTCCAGGAGGGTTTCCAATAGTTGCTATCCTGGCATTTATGTCCTCAAGGAAGCCCCCAGCAAAACTTAGTAGTCACCTGCTTCTCTTAAGTAGGGAAGACTATTGTAAATGCCTTAAAAATATGTATCATGGTGAGACATGAGCAGGAACTTGGAAGTATGAGCTACTGCAACGTATCAGCTAAGAAATTCTTTCACCTTTGCTGCCAGCACAAGGCAGCTTTTCCCATAAATGTTGAGCAAACTGCAGAAACCTAGAGCTGGCTGGATTTGTAAATCTACCTGAGTTTACATATTTAATCTGACCTTGTTAACCTTGTTTATATACCTAAATATATGCAGCAAATTCTGGGGAAGGGTTTATACACAACATACTCATGTGTTGCGTGGTGTGAAATCTGGAAAAATCTGCTGTTTCCATGGTAGCAGAGAAGACATTTAGGACAGATTCACAAAGTGACTTTCATACATGTTCTGTCTCTATGATTTTGCCTGGGTCTGATCTCAACCAAGCTTTTGCTTTCAGACCATGGACCAAGGAGGGCAAAGACCAGTTTGTTCTCATCTGGTAAGGAAGTGGTGGTATCTGCTCCCATATAGCCACCCTACCTTTGGAGTAAGAGGACCAGCTATTTCACCCTCCCTCATATTCCTCTATTGTGGACTGTTTATATTTTGCGTAATCACTCTTCAGTGCAAAACACAGAAGCAGTCTCTGGTCTCAGCACTGTACTTCGAAGCACATTTTGAAAGCTCCTTGCTAATTAGGAAGCCATACATTGTTGAATTCCAGACTTAGGTCTCAGGAACTCAGTGCATGCTGCTCCAACGTTCGGCATTTTTGGCTTTTGGATGTGCAATAGACTATGAACTGGATATTCACCTACAAAGGACCGGTTGTTATTTGGGTTGTGCTGCTCTCCCAGAAAAATTAATGTAGCCCTGGCCAGGCCATTTTGCCATTCATGAGTATTTTTAGCGCTGAAGTCCTAGGTAAGATAAAAATGAAACATCTCTTTCTATTGCGGGGTCATATAGCACTGCCTTGTTGGAAAGAGGGTTAAAAAGTCACATATGTGATCTAATGAGTAAATGTTCAAAATTCTTTTGAGCAATTTGAGTTCTCTCCACCAGCTCTAATGTCATTATTAAAGGCAGCCTCCCAGAGGCAGCGTCTGTGGAAAGGATTGCTGCATGGGGGAGCTCTGAGAGCAAAGCTCCACGTTTTGCCTTTGTAAAGTACTAGCTGCTTGCTGCCCTTCACACATCGAGTAATGTGACCAACTTACTTGAAGTAGAGTGCCAGGTCTGTTGCTATAATGGCAATGTCCATCAAGTGGATCACGTGCTCATGCTGCCTGCGGTTGAGGTTCTGACATATATTCAGCGACTGAAAAGCAAAGCAAAGGGAGCTGCAAAATCCAAGCACTGTAATGTGAGTTCCTGGCCATCACCATCTCCCTTTCTCAAATGTGCTTGTTTGTTTTTTTTAATAGCTTCAGCTTGAGCCCCTAAGGCTCAAGTGTTGTCAGCCCTGACCACTGTGTTGGTGCCTTGTCTCCCCTTTTGTTCATTGAAGAGGGTCAGGGTCCTGAAGCTTGTTACACAGTGTGTGCCCAAACCCTGGCCCCCAGCCCCAGGGCAAATTTGCCTGAAATTGAAAGTTGGCTGGGGGAGTGGTGCCACCCTTGACCCTGTCAGAGATGCTCACAGGAGGACAATCCTGTATGTAACATATTTCTGTAGAGACAATGATATGACTTCTGAAGAAATCAAGTCATGCATTTAGGAAACCCATGTGTTTTGACCCTGGGTGAGCATAGAGTAGTTGGGGAGTGAGGCAGCTGCAGTTCCTCAGGTGTTCAAACCAGAGAAAGGTCTTGTGCTAAGCTGACAGCTCTGTTGTTGCTGAAAAACTTCCTTGAAAGTAAATTATTCATGTCCTTACATTACAGTTCATTACCAACCTCTTCAGAGAGCAAGAATTTTCCAAATTCCAAGTGATGTCTCTCTAAAATTGAGGATCCATGAAGCTTAGCTAGAGGATTTTGAGATCTGGTTGCATAAAGGAAAAATTAAAGATGTTAGTGCAACACTTAAAAATATAGATAAGTGCCTCATTTTGTATTTACTTTTGTCACACACACAAGTTCAACACATATTAGAAGGCCTAGGAGTAATGCTTTTAATAGCTAATGACTTCAGTCTAGTAAAAGACTTCTGTGACACTGCTAATAACACTTTATAACAGTCTTACAACTACAGACTTCACCCAAAAAGTTGTTTATTACTGGACTCTTACTACTCAGCATAGCAAGCTTGTTTCATTCCTGAATAACCACATGTTGATACCTAGTAACAGGAACAGAAAAAACAGTGGTCCTTGGACACTGTCCTAGCTGAAAAGCAAGACCGTTTTTATATTCAAAACACCAACCACCTTCATTTATATTTCCCCAAAGCTTCAGAAAACAGCAAGACTATATAGCCAGCAAGCATTGCAGAAGAACTGTGATCTGACACTACTTTAAGTGAGACAGAGTCTTGACTGGTCAGTGAAATCATGCAATTGTTTTTCTGTAACGAGTAGCTACCTATTGAGAGCAGGACCCTCGCACTCACAGGTGCTTTGTTTCTGCAGGTGGTGAGGGCAGTGCCATGATACCATAGATACCAGTATCTTCATAGACACCTTCCAGCAAAAAGTAGGTTTCTTATGTCCAGGATGCTCCTGGTGGCATCCTGAGCCTCCTATGATGCTCAGGCTACTAAATGCCTGCTCTGTACTTGTTCCACCCTGTAACGGTAATGTAGAGTGTTGTTTTAACCAAAGGACGTTTGCCAGGACATAAAGAAAACCCCAGAGAGCACCGCAAAATTTCAGCTTCCCCTCTGGCCAAAGTGTAAGCCCAAGTGTTGTAGCAAGCTGAAAAGCAAGGCTATTTGCAAAAGGAAGGTTGTTACATCTGTGTATAAACCAGACCTGTACAGGGGTTTGGTGTGATCACAGCTTGATTGCACTCCATGTAAGAGCAACAGTAAATAGTTTGGAGTGATCGGAAAGTGCTTACTTCATTTGGTAAAGGTTGTTGGTTCCCCTGTGGTCAATGTCATGGCACAAAGCAGCAGTTACCATTGCAAGGGCTTCGAGGTCTGTGTAGTAACGCTTCAGTTTGCCAGTCTGGAGGGTAAGAATTTGCATGTCATCTGTCAGTATCTCTTACAGGAAAGGGTAGTGAGTTGTGGTGGCTCTGTGCTGGGCATCTCCTCGCTGGAACAGTCCAGGAGAACTGAAAACACTTGTGAAGCTGAATGCAATACACAGTACACTTAGGTTAAAATGGGGAAGCAGTTGGAAACAAAAGGTTTCAGACTCAGGTGGGCATGCATGTCATGCATATGTGCTTGATTCCCACCTCTGATGCTGGCTACCCACTGCTATAGTGGTGCCCTAGGGACACCCAGGTCCTCATAAGCACCCCTCCAGTCACTGAACACAAAGTACTTTGCAAAGCGGCTCTGCATCTTTCTGGGCAATGGGTTCTCAAAGCTGAATTGCCCAAAGGATTGTCTGGGGGTGGGAGGCTTAATTCTGCTGCCAGCTGTGTGGGCCATACTGCCTGCACCGGGTCCTGGTGCTGGTCCATCCCTGGTGTGGAGCAGTGGTCTGACACCATTTTTTCTTGTTGAGCCACCTGTTGCCCTGACAGCCTGTGAGAAATGGCACTTGCCACATCCACAGTAGCAGCAGAATCACACTGGTGCCTGTTCTGGCTGGAAATGGAAAGTGTGAGGTTGCCTCCAGCCCAGCCAACTGACTTCAGTCTGGCTCTTACTGCCAGAAACTACTGGAGGAAGGAAAGTCCTGTAGTGTGTCTCCCCTACCCTGCAGAAGGATATAATCTGGAGGCTATTCAACACCGTACATGTCTGTACCTATGAGAATTAAAGCACTCCATACACTGTGCAGTGTTGGCCATGGCTTTAAGTGTAAGGCAAGGACTGCCCCTTCAGAGAAATGGAGAGCTCATTTAGCAGGACCTGTGCGAGGAGTGGCAAACTTTTATCCTACATCAGGATTCAAAGGGAACCCTGCATATCTCCAGGGTGCAACAGAAGATGTTCTGTAAATAAAGCCAAGCCACAGAATTAACTGGGGTGGTGTTACCTTACCATCAGGAGCGTGAACATGGTCTGTGCGACATTGAAGCCATGGCGCCAGTTGTGATAAGTTATCTTCCGGTAGCCTTTGCTGACAGAGTACACAAACCTTACCAGAACCTGCAAAGAGGGGAAGAGAAAGTCAGTTTGTGTGATGAGGCTGCAATAAAGACCACAGAGAACTCATGGATGAAGTTCTGACCAGTTCTACAGACATGGCCCCAAAAAGGAATCAGAAGCTTTAATATCATCAGGCTTCCCTGACAGTGTTTTTATAGTAAAGCCTAGTGGACAGCTAACAGGGACACTAAAATTAATATCTTTCTCTTTTCTTTTCTTTTTGAAAGAAAAATAAAAACACAGAGATGTCTGTGAGGGAAACAAGAAAAACCAATGTCTACAGGAAAGGAGTTTTCATCCTAGTGTTTATGAATTTATGGAATTTTTGTACTTCTTTATGTTGTCACTAGTAAGATTTGTCCCTCCCACGTCTTGTGATTTAGTAATACTGATACTTTTCTTCAAGGGGTATGGCTCCATAGTTGTAGAGATAGGTGATGTTTATATCACTTAAACAATTACAATATAGGGCATTAAATAACCAACTGTTTTACTCTATCCTAGTCAAAAATAGGAAAGTATTCTACTTCTCCATGTGTACTACCTCTTGTAGCTATGTAGGTTTTCTCATTAGAGAGCAAATTAATCATGGAGGAGTATTCATTTTTAAAAATCTCAGCTTCTCAGAGTGGCAGCAAAGAATGACTACTTTTCACACCTGTATCAGGGGTTAGTTGTTCCAGAGTAGATGTTTTGAGTACTTTTTGACATTGACTTGCTATAAGTAAGAAGCACAGAAATAATTCCCGTTCAGAGCCCTTTACTCCCTTCTACCGCCCAACCCGCCTCCCCGGAGTGAAAACTCTTCCTGCAGTTTCCTCCAGATCCCACTAGATGGGAACAAACCTCACATGATGTGCTGAGAAATCCCCTGGGGAGCAGCAAAGCTGCTGAAGTGCCAGATTCACAATTCCTACAGGGGCTTAGACTGTGGCAAAACCCGTGAACTTGCACATCAGGTGCTACGGGGTCCTTGTTCCCGCAGGGTCACACCACTCCTGTCACCAGCAGTCAGGAAACTGGTACCAGCTGCACCAAATGAAGGCACATATGTCTTCACAGAGCAAAGAAAAGCAGAGTGACCTGCCACTGTGGGTTGCAGCATATGTTGGCTGAAAGCTATTGGGTACATACTATACAAACGAAACACGCGCACAATTATGCACTGTCCCGTGTTGCACCTGGAAACTGTACTATTACACTCCGGCTGTGAGTGGCATTAGACACACGAAGTGCAAGCAATTTTTTGCATGGTGTAGCCTCCATCTATATAGACCTGATAGCAAACCCACACCTGTAGCAGACAGTGCAGAGCAGAAGAGGCCAGCTTCACACTCCAAACCCACAAACAGCGACCAGGGGCTTTGAGAGGGGTGTTCCCTGCCCTCGGCAGGGCTAGGGGCTCAGAACACACACCCCTCTCCCTGCAAGCTCCCATGAACCCAGGCCTCCAGCCCCTCCATGAGCTGCACAGGGCATGCATGGGGACCTCAGCCATGTGGCAAGTCTGCTGGCCATCCAGGACAGGAGTCCCTCGGTGTTGTCAACTCCTACCTCCTGTGGGATCTGGAACTTTTTCACCACACCGAGTTCATAGTACATCTGAATGCCGCACTTCACCAGCTCTAGCTCGGTGCAGTCAAAATCAGAAAACCTGAACTCATAGATTTCGAACTTGGTGGGTCCTGGGAGTTCTTCTTTCTGTAAGAGAGGTGGGATAGTTTGTTGCTGCACTACTTATGCCATCCCTAGAAACACCTAGAACGGGTTTTGCTTAATAAAAATTTTACAGTTTGGTACTGCTGGAAGCTTTTCTTTTTAGAATATAACACACAAATAGACTGAAATGCAGCTTCTCATGATAACCCTGTTAGCAGGGCAAGAGGGAGGGGCATTTTTGGTCAAGTGCCAGATATATTGCTTGTTTTCTCTTAAGCACTTTTCTTGTTGATATGATATAGTTTGAAGACTCCAAACTTGACAGGTCTTACAGGAGAAGACTTACAGCTCTCCATATTTACTCTGGAGAACAAAATGCGTGACAAGTCAAGGTGACTGACATGTTTCCAGATGGACTTTGAAACTCTTGAGATAAAGTGGCAGAGAGCAGGTACTCCCTGGGAGCTGGGGAAGGCATTCGCTGCCACCTGATACTAATGTCAAACTCGCATGGCAGAGGAGGGCAGGGTATGCTTTGCCTTCACCCTTCACCAGGTGCCTTGTGAATGTGTACCACTGTGCCAGCACAGGAAACTCTTTCCTGCGTCCACCCAGGCAATATTTGTTTGCCAGGGCTGCCCATTCCAGTGGTACATTGCTCTTACCAGGATGCTTGCCAGCTCTTCTTCCTCACACTCACTTGGCTCCTTCCCCAGCTTTTCTCGTGTTGGCTGCAAAGAGCACAGACATGTTAAACTGATGACCGAACCGCACTGGACTTTGCACTGTGCAGCTTTGGGGCAATCTAGGGCAGCTCCCATACGGAAGCTGTTTTTCTCTTGGACCTTTCTTCTACTTCTGGTCTCTCAACCCATTCTTCCAGGCAAAATGTTCTCCTTATCCTTGACTTTGGTTTGTGTTTCCCCCACTTGCAAATGTCCTCCTAGAGACAGTGTCCCAGCTGGGTCCTCTTACCTCCATATCCTCTGCACTAAGGAGGTTTTGGGGAATAAATTGGCTCCTCTTCCACTCCCACAGCCCTGCCCTGAGCAGCACCTGCATAAGCCCACCTCCAGGGCTGCCTTTGCTGATGAAATTGGAAAGCACACAGTGCACAAAAACTTGTTCTGCTACTGTGCAATAGCTGGGGCTCCGGGTGCTGCCTCATCTCATGCCTCAGGCATGATGACTGTGAGCATTTCTGAGGGATGTGAGGCCTGTGTCTGTGCCTGAAGTGATGGGCCAGACACCCATCACGCTTGGGGGTGTGCTGTATGTTGTGAGGCATTACCAGAATTTCTTGGATTTCATCCTTGTCACATTTCACATGGTAGAGCACCATGTCCTGAGCAATGTCCTTCCGGTTCTCCAGCTTGTTCATCTTATCGTATGTGTCTGTGTTGAGTACAGACCAACCCAGGAACTGTGTCAAGGACTTGGTGAGGGGAAAAGAAGGAAATGGTGAAATAACCAAAACATCCATTCTTCAAAGACACAGAAATATAACACTGCGTGATATATATATTTAGAAAAACACAAAAGCACCCAGCTGCTACTTGCTCCTCTGCAGAGCAGCTTCCCAGACATTGAATCTGCCTAGGCTTCCAGGGCATCCATTGTGTGGAGATTCATGGACCCTCAGTCCAATTCAGCATATGGAAGGCTGTTTCTCTGTTGTTGCAAGTGTCTCCATGCATGTGGAAAAGCTGGTGTCACAATGGTGACAGCAGTTCAGGAATCCTTGTATCAGGGGAGAGCAAAGTTGTCTCATCATCTTTCACATATGTTCACCCACACCCTGTGTTTGCTCTCAACTTGTTTGCCATCCAGTGGCCTATTCAAACCGATATTTTTTCCCCACAATCTTTTTGTTTGATAAGAAAAATCTTTTTCAGGAAATGCTCTGATTGGTAACAGATGCCAGGAGCTGAATGCCTATGTTGGACTGAAACTAGCATAGCAGCATTTCTAAGAAGCAAGGTCTGTAATTACAGCTGCTGTTACCAGATTCAATAGCTGGCCACCCTTTGTATCTTAGCTACACAGACAATTTCCGTGTAATTTCTCGAGGGAGTTGCCCAGGCATCATGAACCAGCTGTCATGTATGTGAATACAAGTCAGAATCATCGTGTTAGTACATAGTAGCTGCTCATGGCTAGGTGTCTAATCCAAGAATACTGAAACAAAATGAGGCAAACACAGCTGGGCTTCCAAGACTGAAAAAAACCTTGTATTTTGTATAGTTGCTTTCAAAAGCAAAGTTGATTTCAAGCTGATGCATAACACTTCTATAAGCAACGAAGAAACTTAGCCGCAAAACACTGGTGGCTGCTTTGCAGGTGTACAATGAGCAATAGTGACCTCCTCAACCATATGAACTACTTCTAACTGCAGCAAGGAACTGTACCTCCATGAGGGTCTCATCTTGTTCATCAAATGGCTTCCCATCTTTTCTGTTGTAAAATGTGACAACGCCAACTATTTCTTCCTTTTTGTTGACTATTGGCATGGAGAGAACATTTTTGATAGTCCATCCTGATTCATCTAGAGGACCTTCCTTGAAGCAATAGCAAGCAGAAAGACACCATGTACTTAATGTGTTTTCTAAATACATAAGCACTTCCATTTTACATCAAGACTACAGGCTAAAGCAATATTTATGTGCTTAATATCGACTCTAAATTACACTTCTGCAAACTAAGTAGGATCCTTGATGGGACTGGAAGTTTTCACAGTACCTGAAAGTTAAACATCTCATCTGCAGCAGCATTCATAATGTTGCAGATCTAGGGGATTGCACAAAAGGAGAAGTTTTACAATATGGGCAATGAACAGTTTAAATGCCAAAACAAAAAACCTGAATTGAGAACACAGCAGAATTAGCATGACTTCATCTCAGAAAGCTTTAATGAAGCCTAAGTACTTACAAATCCACTTTCAGCCACATAGGTTGGCAGTCCAGTAACTAGTGCCCAGTGATCTGGTGCAGGATTTCTGAATGAAAGAAAAACACATCATAAGGGGAATTAAGGATATATATTTATATATTTACTCAAAAATTATCATGGCACTGAAATGTACCTAGCTGATTATGCAATCCAGGTATTTCACCCTCAGCTACTGAAGCAAAAATTTTTCACATAAGTAAATACTTCTCTTTCAAGGATTTGGTACAGAGTAATTCACAAAATATCATAGTCTGCAGAGATTTAAGAAAAAGTTGTTCCTGGGGGTGAGTGCCATATTTCAGACCTTCAGCACAGGGGAAAATAAAGTTAGATCCTGGCTAAGAGTGTCTACCAGCCTGAACTTTTGAACAATGCTGTACCTAAGCAATGGAGGCCTTTCTCATAACACTTTACACTGACGCAAAGCAGAATGACCAGAACTGGGCAAAACTCCTTAACATCAGATTTGTACAAGACTCCTCTGAAAAATTCAGTGCCAAGAAGAGAGGGTGGTTTTCAGAAAGAGGCAGTCAGTGGGTGTCAAGAGAGGAGGCAAGTCCAGAGGTACAGACAGAGGGGTCAGTGACTGGAGGATAAGAGAGCAGCAAGGAAGCTGGAAGACAAGCAGGAAACAGGAGTGACCATGAGAGGCCAGAAGGGTAGCAGAGGGGTGAGGGGCAGGGCTGGAACAGTGAGTGCCTCAACTCAAGGGCAGCCTGGACGGGCTTACTCACTGACACAGGGAAGGCACCAAGTGATGCCTCAGCCTGGCAAGGAGAGTGGCAAAACCGCAGGCAGTCAAGGTAGTTCACTTCTGCATCTAAAAATAAGCACTGGTTGCCATGACTTCTGGAGTCTGATTTGCAATCCAGGATCCTAATGCCTGGAGGAAATCTGTCCCACAGAAATGTGAGTCAAAGTACCAACTTACATTCTGGCTCTCTTAGTCCTCTATGAGTCCTTTGCATATCTCCTCATCAATGTCTTGAAAAATCATGGGGAACTTCGGTTTTAGCTACACTCTGTGTCAGTACCTAGCACTCAGAAACTGGGAACTTACGGGATGACTTTAATGTCTTCTTTTCCATGTAATATGTAATCAATGACCTTGTAGAAGACTATTTCCTACAAATAAAAAGAAGAGTCGTGTTAAAATTAGTGGTGAGGCAATCCAGTCAGACAGGAGAGAGTTTAAGAAATCTGGTTCTTCACGTACCCTGCCATCTGGGGTGCGAGGTCCTGAGTAGGGGGGGACTTCTCCCAGGAGGACTGGCCACAGGTCAAAAAATTCCTGGTTTTAAAATGAAAGAAGTACTTTTAGAGTAGAAAAGCATATCCTGCCTTGAGCCTCAGAGTAACCACGCTGGTTTTGGTACTGTGTAAACAAGGCCGGACATAATAAGCCCAGTTCAATATTAGGCAGCAGAATGGTATATCTAAATCAGAAAGTGTCAGGTGTATTATATGGCTGTATATAGGTCATATACTGCCTATATACAGGATGCTGCTTCATTCGGTGAACAGCACAGGCTGTACTCACAGAGCAAATGGCTATGTCAACATTTTATGTGTTCTTCATTTTCTGGAGTGATATAGGGCTGATGTACTACTTGCTATCTTGCTAAAGTGGAATATTTTTTTTCTCTTTAGATGGCATTATAATGCTGATCAAAGTAAAGTGCCTTCAGCACACTAATGATCTGTTAATACACCTCTCCACAAGACAGCATGCTATAAAGGCTCTGACAACATGGTGGAGATCAATGTTCATGGTAGCCCCAGTCAGCCTGACCATGGAATAAACAGGCTCCTGTGACAAGGATGCTGTGTAACCCCCACGTAGAGCTTACCCGAGGTGCAAGCAATCAGACCAAATCAGAGCTGCAGAAGTAACTTAGCTTCTGTCAGCTTACTTTCATGAAGCCAAATTTCACCTAAAAGCCTGGATAACATGCACACAGATGAGTCCTTGAGGACGGTGGCTGCTTTGTTGCTGTGGCTTTCCACAGGTATCTCACTATATTTCTGATATCCACAGACTTTGTGAGGCTATGCTTATGTTGCAGGCTTTGACCAGGATTGCCAAGGACATGTTTGCCCTTCCTTAGTCTTCCCAGCCTCTGGCTCCTTCAACAGCTGCTCAAAGCCCCACCCAGCCTGACCTTTAACACTTCATTTGCACAGCTGAATAAAACAATGCCAACCAAAGCATGAATAATGTCTTAAAAGCTAGTTTGCACTTTGGCTGACCCAGTAAAACTCACGTCCACACATCACCCCTTAGTAGATAGCAGCAAAGCAGAAAAGATGTACAACACACAGGTGAACACTCACCTTCTGCTTCGTCATGTCCAGGAGACCTACTGAGTACCGGTCACAGTTCAGGTATGCTCTCACTGTGTAAAAAGCCTTGTGAAACTGTCTCTCAATGTCTGTCAGTTCCTCAAAAACCTTATTAGCTGACCACAACAGCACCTGCAAGATAACATCCAAATAAGTGTAAGCATATCCTCTCCTTGAAAGCTGGGCTTCCCAAATGTGTTTGGAGTAACGAGGCAACAGTTCCTGAAAAGAGTAATAGCAACCTATACTGCAAAGTGCAAAACCATTGCTTATTCACACTGGGAATTACTAGGGAAAGGTGCACTCTGAGGAAGAGTCAGATCATCATGGAGTGCTATTTAAAAGTCCATTTTTAAAAATATAGCATGAAAAAGTAGTATTGCCAGGTAAAAAGATGGCCCCACTTACATTTTATACACATAAGTAAAATCTTGCATCCAAAACCAGTTAACACTAAAAGTGTTGCAAACTCCAGAGGCTGGAGTTGGAAGTATCCGAATTAACACTTTCCTCAAAGCCTTTGCACAGCTGCTTTTTGTGAGCGTCAGCCTAGGATCCTTTTCCTCATCCTGTGCCCCACAGATGTACCCTTAAGAAAGCTGTTGCTATTAGTCTCTTTAATTTGTAAAAATGGAGGATATGCAGCAAATTAGGCAAGTATTTCTCATGGCACAAGGAGGGTCTTTGTAGGCTTAATGGAGAACTTAATCTTTTTCTGCAAAGGTAAGGAAGCCATCTGTGCAATTGCCTAGCTTAGCTGGTGCATGTGTGCCTGTATCTGAGTGTGTGTGCTTTGTTTTCTGAGCCCAGGGAACATGAGGCACAGTGCTTCAGAAGCACTGAGAGCTGCTACCTGACGATGACTGGACCTGTGCTTTGAACAAGAAGTACCGTTACAGAGCCAGAATCAGAAAAAGTGTGTCTCACCTCTTCACTGGCCACTAGTAGATATTTTTAACAATTCTGAGCTGCATCAGTCTGTTTCTAATCCATAAATTGTGACAACTCTGCCACTTCTATAAATTCTGAGGTTTTCAAGTGTCACTGGCCTCTGAGCATCACTCAGATATGATACTGGTTTTGCCATACAAACCATTAGAGGAAAATGAGCAATGGTTTATTTTGACATTTGACAGCATGCAATAATCAGTGCTGAAAGCCACAAGTCCAGACAGGAGGAAGAATGGCCAATTCATAGAAATGTAAAGGAGCCAGGCAAAATGTGCTATATAGCCTTCTGGTAAGACTCTTAAGCAGTACCTAAGCACAAGCAGACTGAACTGTCTTTGCACAAGCCATTTTACTTCAGTATCCCCCAGTCTTTGCACTTGGGATTTGCAAAATCCTAGACCACCTTTGAGAAGGTCATTTGCTCACTTTGTACTTTGGTACTTTTAAGTCTAACACGATGAACCCTATTAACCCTTGCACAGACCTTTAGACCCTGATGGCCAAAGGTCTGCCAATTGAACTGTTGGTACAATTAGAAGTGTGTCTTGCATCTCATTCTCGCATGCTTCCCTTTCTGTGGGATCTGTGGATGCAGCAGTGAAATATGAACACATGACTCTTGGGTTCTGCCCCAGATCAGAGCACCTTGTGGGAGACATTAGATCTTCTACCTCTTGGGGTCTCCACTTTGTCTTCTAGCCCCTTCCTTACTTCCCCCAGTCCTACTGCTAAGGCCTCAACAGGAATAAACCTTCACTAGTTCTACTTTGGTTGAACTACTCAGCATTGCTAGATAGCTATATTAGTTGACCATCATTCATGTTTTTGATAACTGAAAAAATCAGATGAAACACATAACATAATGAATTAATAAGTATAACTGCTGTCCCAAACCTTCTAAAATAAACTTTCATTCTGCATCCATTTTGCTGAAACAGGTGTTTATCCCCCACAGGAACACCCACTGAGACAAGAGCATGGCTGCCCATGAAACATAGATGCAATTTCATGTCCTCTTCAATGACATCCAGTGGACTGCTGCAGAAAGTAATTTCATGGATTCACATCCATCCCAATAAATTTGAGATTATTTTCATAACTCAAGTCATGGAAAAGAATGGTAGCTGAATTGTTTCAATTTAGAATACCCTAAACCCCTCATCTATGTTCAGTTCTACCAAGGCCAATACAACAGGCATATGAGAATCATTTTACTGGCACTAAGAAGAAATTCAACAGCAATTTTAATAGCAGATAAGGAAAAAATGCTACATTCTTGTTTCGGGAAGTCTCTTGGTGCTGCTGGCTGAAGTGGTTAAATGCCCTAAGAGCATTTCATAGTGTCAGTTCAACAAAATGTCTGGAGCTCACTCCTGCTGAAGCTGGTGCCACGGTGTCAGTTCCTGCAGTTCTGCCAAGAGCAGGAGGAAGAGACTAATGCAGGACTCTGGGGAATGAACAGTACCCAAAAGCAGATGAGGGCACTTTTTTCTTTCTGCTCTTCAGGCACAAAGCTTGAAGCAGACCAGCTACATCTCTGAACTCAGAAGAATGCACTCATTTGATTTTAAGATACAGCCCAAGCTGCATTTTCACTCTTACCTGGCCTCTCCGAGTCTCGCAATTGTGAAGATAACTCAAGTGATAAATTTTCAAGTTCAAGGAGGCAAAATTCAGGTACTTCAGAAAAAGCTGAGAAGGCAAACAATGAGATTGAGTCAAAGGCAGTAGCAGCCTCGTGTATACTGGATTTCATAACACCCCTTCAGCAACATCATGGTAATTCACCTGGATAAATGCTTTGCTTTGCTTTGCTTTGCATTGGTGTGAGATGAGGCTTATCCCGCAGTAACTTCCCTGAAAGATTTCTGAGATAAGCATCCTCATAATAAGCCTCTTCTGTTAAAGACTAAGTCCCCTCTAGGGAAATTCACACCAGTGGAGCTTCACTAAAGCAGACATCCCTAGTGTAGAAAAGTCTGTTACTTGGCAAAAGCGACAACTGCTTGACAGAAGCTGAGCTACTGACCACTTACTGTTTCATCAGAGCTGGTGAAGTGTGGGCCGTTCAGCTTATTAATAGCCACAATGACAGCAACTAAATCTTTGCCATTCAAGATGGGTGTTGCAAGGATGCTTTTTGTAGTGTAGTCGGTGAGCTCATCAACAAATGGACTGAACTGGGCACACTGTTCAACAGAGAATTCATAAATTAAGCATTTTCCACAACACCTGTAGTCTTAAAATCAAGTTAAAGCACAACCTCTTGAAGTAAGCTGCCTAAACAAAGTTTTGCTTAAAAAAATACTGTGGAAGAGAAATGAATTAGCAGATAGTTGGACAATATACAGGTGATAAAGCTAGTATCAAGAGAACTGGCTGTGGTTTTTGACTGCAACAAAGGCACTCTTTCACTTTTTGCAGAGATCTTGCAAATCGTAAGATTTAACATATCAGACTCTCTCAGAACAAGGAGGCTCTCCACTGGTCGTTTTCAGATCACTGACATTCTTCATAGTACCTCCTCCACCCTTTCCTCCAGCTTCTCGTTAACACTGCAGTGTGGGTACAGCCAGTTACCACGCAGCACTGTGTAGCCACAGTTTATAAACCAGTACTATCTGGTACAGCCACTGGGAAGTTCACTGATCCTCATTTTGCTTTTGCTTTTGCCTAGGCCCTGAAGCTGCTGTCAGCTTGCAGCCACCATGAAGCTGTCTATCCCTCGTTTCTCTTGAAAGTGTTGTCCCAGGCATTCCCTCCCATGTTGTGCATGGGAAGGTAGATGGTAGGGAAGGCATTCCAATGGAAGGTGCAGCTGGCACCAGCGGTGTATGGTTCCTGGCACTCTCCCCTTGCCCCTGGGAGTCACCCACTCCCTTCTGCCCCAGGAGCATTGTGGCAGCTGTTGCAACGTGCGGATAGCACTGCTGTGGACTGGGCTGCCCAGGGAGCTGCCCATGAGGGCATCACCATTCGGACCACGGGGAGGGTGCTAGGTCATGCTGCAGGGGCAGCGCAGAGAGAACTCGCCCAGTAGTTCCTTATGTGAATATCATTGTCTCCCCAGCCCAAAAGAAAACAAAGCCGAGAAAGGGTAGTAAGGGGAAAGCAGATGGCCCACCACCCTCATCACCTGAGAATAGGGAGTGCAGGGATAGTCTTGCTGACCCAAGATCTTCTCCCTGCTCAGCTGAATAACTTGTCAGCTACAGGTCCCTCTAACTGGGTTAGCAAAAGCCCTTCATCTCTGATCATATTCAGAAGGCTGCACTAGAAAGACTAATCAACTCTAAAGCACCTTTTCCCCATACTTTCCCCACTACTGGCCTTCCCTGCCAATTGGGGTAGACCAAGCACTTAGTCTGTGGGTCTCCTACAAAGGCATTGCCTTATGACAGTGCCTGAAAACACTGGAGATGGAGGGCAGCGCTTGGCTCATAGCACTGAAATTCTTCCATGCTCTTGGAGAAATGCTTGAAGACAGAGAGCTCTGAAAAGTTTAAGTCACATTGTGATGCTTTTCCTCCACTCCTTCCCTGAAAAATCAGCGTGTCAGGATGTTCTGTGGACAGCAAGGAAATTTTTGCTGAAGCGTTTGCATATGCTTGTATTGAGTGACAAATGGATGACAAACAGATGGTCTCTTTGTAACTAGCAAACAATAGATGGAGTAATCCCAAATGCTATATTTGGGTCACATGGATTTTAGTTTTGTATCTATGATTAGAACAAACAGATTGCTGTTGCTGCCATTCAGGTTTACATGTTTCAACCCAGGAGTATGGGGGGTAAATACTGTTATGAAGGCATTAAAATAAAACTTTAAAATTCCTTGAATCCCTCCTGGTATTGCAGCGTGCAGTGCTTTCTGAAAGAGATTTTTTGGTCAAAGTTTGTCATTTGCTGCTTCTGATGTAGATCACCCATAGACAGGTTGCAGTTAACCCACCTGCTCTGAAGTCTGCTCCCTCCAATTGACAAAAATACCTCTAAATGCCCTTGGCCCAAGCTTCATCAGACAGCAGACATTTTCAAATGTCATTTGTGGTGGAAAATCCAATGTAAAGGATTTATTTCTCTTTGCCAGTTATTTATGGAATATAAATATGTGTGGAAAATTCCATGTGTATTCAGTGCAGATCAGACTGTACCTCAGCCTCTCTTCTCTGCTGGACAAGATATGATTTTATTTTTTTCTTTTTAATTAGACAGGCAAGGTGTGACAATGCACTTGTTTTCCAGCATTAACACCTAGTGTAATTAACGTGCTTAGCTTTACCTCACTCCATAAATGAAACTGGAGGCAACTTACAGACTTGCTACTGGTGCTTTCATTTCCACCACACAGCCTTTACACTGCAAGAGGTTTGACCAGCACTGAGATGCCCTGCTACCTCTTGACCCTTTTGTACTAGTAAACATGTGAGCTTTTCTTCTACCGAGTGAATGAACAAATGGCAAACCTACCTCACTGACATCCTTGATGTTCATGGTTTTCTTGGTTTGCGCAACGTAGCCCACAATGCCTATGTCCAACGGATAGACAATCTCACAGTCTGGGGAAACCAGGCATTCCTCCAGGGTGCTTCCCTCTTGGATGTTGAAAAGCCTTGTTGCCAGTTCAGGTGTGCCATTTCTCTGCCTGTACATGAAAAGACTACAGCGGTCAGCGTGAATAAGGGACCTGATTCTTCTCAAGGTCTTGAAAACAACTTTCTCCATGTTGATGCTTTCTTGCATGTCTTGGATCAACTCAAAAAGGATTTCATTCTCATTGTTATCCCAGGACTCTGTTTTTAGTTTCTTCTCAAAGTACTGCTTAGCAAAAGCAGGGTTGCCATCAAGAAACTTCTCCACGTCGTCTTCACTAATGCTCATTGTGAATGCCCTGGGTCTTGTGGTAGGTAGTACTCCAAAAATGTGGTCTGTGCAAACAGCACTCTAGTTTCCGATGTAGTTCCTAAGTTTTCGCAATCGAAGATGTTGCTTCTAGAAGGACCAAGGGTGAGGTAACACTGCAAAGAGAGCTTGTCATCAGGAAGAGGTATTCCTTTATAGTGCCGAAGGTGAGTCTGTGGGAGGACAGATCTTCTCAACCAAACAGATTAGATGACCTCTGCAAGAGCTTTGGGTGAACTTCCTTCTTCTTAATCTAAATGCAAACAAAAACTGAGTATTCACAATATCTGAAAACACTTCTTTCTCTTGAGAAGCAGGACACTTACTGAAACAATTATATTCAGGCAGCAGCAACAGGCAAGAACTGCATCTCCTAACATTGAAATAAGCTCTTTAAAGTCCAATTAAATATATACTGCTTGGGCCTAATCCTTGGCTAACAAGGTGAGCATCTTATTATTTCTGCTCTCCCAGCTCCGTGCAGTAGTAGCAAGTGCATCCATCCTTCACGAAAGTGCACGGTGGTCAGAACAGAAATAGTGAGGTAATGCTACTCTTTCAGGGTTCCCTCTACTATTACATGGTTCTTTGCTGCTGTAAGTGCTGTTCTTAAATGGAAGCACCAATCCTGAATGCTTTAATCCAGGATTTGAACCAAATTTGCAAGGTCTGTGGCATTTTCTTCTTGCTAGCAAGAACCAGGAGAGGAAAACATGCCTCTTAGTTGCATCCCTTTAGGAAGAAATCTGGAGAGCTTCAGGTGGGGCAGCTGGGTTGAAACACTCTGAGGAATCATAGGAACACCTGCAGAAAAAGAAAAAAAAAAAAACCAAACACCAAAACCCCACCACCCAGGAAGGCAGAAAAAAATCCCTCATTGCTGTTAGTGGAGAAAGGGTGGAAATTATGACTGTGAGGGACAGAAGTTGTTTCACATCAGTGAGGCCACTGTGCTGTGCAAACAGCAGGTGAGGGTCAGCATCACACAGAGGGGCAAAATGCGATGGAGGCTACTACTTTTCAGGGAAATTAAACAATATACAAGTGTTTTCATCGGGGGGGGGACAAGGCTAAGTCCCATCCTCCACACTGATGGGAGATAGCCAAGGCTCATCTGCTCAAGGAGTAAAGGTCCAGGCTGCCCATCCCTTTGAGCACTGGCACTACTGCCAGCAGCGGTGCAAACCAGACCAAATGAAAATGTGGGTGCCTGGGAGGACAGTGACAAGAGAAGAAGCTGTGGTGGCAGGGTTAGAAATGCTTATACAGGTGGGTCTGGAGCTCAGGAGGGAAGACAGAAGAGACAGCTTCTGAGCATCCATGTGCACTCCTCAAACAGGAGATGAGCACCATCTCACAAAGGCATGGGAGTATAGTGGAAGGGAGTTGAGAGAGAATTCATTTCAGAAGATTGCAGGTAAACCAGTGGAAACTGAGACAAAGTTCTAGAAATCTACTATTTATAGTTCCATTTTCTCCTTTCCCTCTTTCAGCTCCCTGGATCACAGGAGATGCAGTAGGATGCAGTTGTTGGGTCAACTGGTTGAATGTCTTATGTCTTATTGTGAACATGGCAGAGACTTGCTCTGGTCAGGATATTAAAATAGACTTATTGCTTAAGAAGACTTGGAGAAGCTGATGTGTGCCAGGGGTGCATACACATGTTCTAATGGAGGGACAAGGACCTGTTCAGCACTATCATGGTGGAGGTCTGCACCAGATATCCAGAATGGGGGTACATGAGGCCTTCTTGTGAGTAACAAGCAGGACTGTCCCAAGCACAGAACTTGGTCAGTGGGGAATTTTAATTGCCTGATATCTGTATGGATGGCAGCGCTCCAGGTTACAGGCTGTTTAGCAAGGTCTTGCATGTTGCAGCTGTTTTCTGGGTAAAAAGGATGGCAGAAAGAGCAAAAAGAAATTTTCTTTGGTTTTGACTGGAGGCAAGGGAAATAACTAGCTGAGAACTTGAAGGTGGGGAGACAGTTTAGGTGAGTTAGACCATGAAATAAGAGTTTGAAACTGGAAAAAATAGGCTATTTTGTAAATTGTGTGTTCTTATCTTAAGCAAGAGAAAAACAGACAGAAAGTGAGCAAGCATGTCAAAATTATTGATGATTAGTACAAAAATACCATGAAAAAAGAAAAATGGGAAGTCAGAAAGGTCAGGATCCAAAGTGAGATTAAATTAGGAATATGAAGGGCAATAAACATCGGATAGAATGGGAAGAGTAGGAATATCAAGGAAAGTAGTGAAGGACAGGAGTGCTTAGAGTGTTATATGAAGTAATGTCTAAGCTCTTAATGGCTTTTTCTGGCAATTAATGGAGGATCTTCTGAAGTTCTGAAGTGCTGGGAAAAGGGAGATGCAATGATTCTTTCAGCAAAACAGGGAAAAGGAAGAACTGGATAATTCCACAACAGACTGCTTTAAATCTAGCTTCTAAGAAAATACAAGAACAAACGTGTTCTGTAAGTAACTAGAGGACATACATAACAGCCAGTGTGATTTTGTTAAGAGTAAACTGTGTCATGCCTGCATAATTTCCTCTATGCCAGAGTAAGAAGTCTGTGGACAGAAGGAAAGTAATAACTGTCACAGATCTTAAGTCATGAGGAAATGACACAAAAGTACTCTATCTCTTAAGGTGAGGGCTTAGATGAAACAGTTAAAAAGTGGTAGCATATCTGTTTGGAAGAGGAAGAAACATTGTTAGCAGCTCCCTATGAAATGTAAGAACTTCTTGAGTAGGATTCCCCACAGAGGCTGTCTTAGGTGTAGAGCATCTCAGTATTTCCACTGATGAATGGGAAAATGCATATTAAGCCAGCGTATGAGCTGCAGTCACATGTCTGTAAATGTGTTTAAGCACCATCTTAAAACTACGTTGCGGACACCTATGTGCAGGAGGACTAGAACTGACCGAGGGTGCACAGAAAGCCCTGATTATGTGGAGAACAGTCACCTGGTGAATTCATGGGGATGAGTCACTATCCGAGCTTATCACAGGCTGAACATGTGTCAACACTACCAAGTAGGAGGTCTACATCCATCAGGATGATCGTTCTATTGTATAACAGGCTATGCCAAGTTGTACTAAACAGATGTGTCACCTGGAAGACAATGGGAAAATGTGACATGAGGAACTGAGATTTTTTGTCTCTTCTGAGTCATCTCTTTTCTAAACAGAACTGTCCTCAATTGTATAGAGGGCTACTGCTAAGAAAAAGCGAACAGTCTATTCTCCATAGTCATGTAGGACAGGAGATTTCAGATCTGCACTGGAAGGGCTTCCACAACAGTGCGAAGAGATGGCTCTCACCTTATTTCAGGTACCCCTAGAAACAAAGATGCCATTCTTTTTCCCAGTGAACGCCCCTTGTCAGAAGCGATGCGCACATAATGGCACCACCCTGCTGGGAGTGGTATGGACAAACTTCTTATAGCTGGAGGGGAACACATTTTTCTGTGGGTCCAGTCCTCCACACTCCATGGCCTCTCAGGCCAGTTATATGTGAGGAAACCAGTGCTTGCACACCAGGAAAAACTTCATTTGCATAAGTGTAAACCTGCCAGATGGGAGTAATTTTAATGATGATCAACGCATGATGAAAGCCAGAGGCATCCTTCTGCCTTCCAGGGCCTCCAGACCAGATCAACCTGGGCACTTCCAGTATGCTGTAAAGTATAAGCCTTGTTTCATCCCACAGTGATGGGGAGGAAAAGGACTGGGTAAAGTAAAACCAATTAAACAACTTGCAGGGGCACTAATGAACTTTGGATTCTGGTATCCCAAAGTGTCATGGTTAAGCCCCAGCCAGCAACTAAGTACCACAGAACCGCTCACTCACTCCCACCACTCAGAGGCATGGGGAGGAGATGCAGGAAAAAGGTAAAACTCATGGGTTGAGATAAGAACAATTTAATAATTAAAATAAAACAGAATAATAACAACAACAGCAATTGTAATGAGAAGGAGAGAGAGGGAGAGAGAAATAAAATCCAAAAGGGAAAAAAATGAAGTGATGCACAACACAATTGCTTACCACCCACTGACCGATGCCCAGCCAGTCCCCAAGCAGTGACTGGCCAGCCCCAGCCAACTCTCTTCAATTTATATACTGAGAACGATGTCCCATGGTATGGAATACCCCTTTGATTAGTGTGGGTCAGCTGCCTGGCTGTGCCCCCTCCCGATTTCTTGTGCCACTCAGCCCTCTCACTGGCAGGGCCTGAGAGACTTGAAAGTATAAACTTACTAACTTAATATAAACACTACTTGGCAACAACTAAACCCATCAGTGTGTAATCAACATTATTCCCACACTAAATGCAAAACACAGCACTGTACCAGCTACTAAGACGAAAATTAACTCTATTCCAGCCAAAACCAGAAATCAAAGAAATGAATTTTCCTATCACCTGGACTTTGAAGAAGGTCTGAAGTGAAGTTGTAGCTCCTTTTACAGTCTAGCAATTTTTCTGATCTAGTGGAATTGCCTTGTACCAGCTCAGATTTGTGGAAGGAGGGAAGGTCTTCTGGGACCTCATAGCCACATCCCTAAATTATTTCAATATCCAAGAATCAGTCTGTGTATGAAATGAGTATCACAGTGCAGAGCTATGCAGTCAGAGGACACACTCAGGATGTCCTATGTCTAAACATGAGGTCCTTTGGGCTTGGTAACATAGTGTTTTGCAGGCTGTACGGCTTCAACCTTTATGTACAAGTTGACATAAACAGGTTTGGTGGCTGTATTAAGGTGTATGCAAATCATTGTATGTGCTTTTGGGTTGTGATTTGGGAGCTGAAAAATTGCAAATGGGTGAACTATTAATATTAAATCAAAGCTGGCTCTCTTTGGGATCCAAACCTCCCAGATACTTGGACTGCGTTTAGTATGAAATGTTCTGTTCAGTTCAAGATAAATGTTTTTGTTTTGAAACACTTGTAAGAAAAACAAGCACTGTCCAACAGTGACGCTCCAGGCTCAAAATATAAATGATCCAAGCCCAGTTCCTTCCTCTGCATGCACGATTTGAAACTCAACAAGATTTCCCGATAGCAAGGGGAAAGAATAAAGGTCCTAAAGTATTGAAGTTTATAGCTGAAGAGGCAGAGAAACTGAGGCAGTATCAGTTCAGCCAAGCCAGGGCTGTACAACTGCAGTGCAATTGAAACCATGTAGGAACGGTGGGTGGAGCACTAAATCGCCCCTGCAGAGGGAGCCAGCAGTGCCAGAGCGAACCCACTGGAGAAGGCTGGTGGCCAGATGTACCCAGAATTTAAAGTGTGGTTCAAAGGCTGCGGGTGTTCCTGAGGCCTTCAGGGAAACTTAGGTGGCACCATGAAAGCCATTGCTGGCACACCAGTGGTAACTGAGGTGGATACAGTCTAAGCTTGCAGCAGGATAATGCTGTTTGATTGGACTTAGGTAGACAATGGAGGATTTTGGAGGAGGATGAAGCTGCTATTTTAGGAAACTTGCACTAGACTGTCACACAGCATAATAATATCTGAGCACGTGTGGCTGCACACATTTGTTTTTAATAGTTTTAAAACTGAATTGCAGAGTTGGCATAACCCTTCTGCCTTGTTGGGTGTTGGTGGATGTGCTTTACACAGTGTTTCAAATGGAAACCTCAAATGCTTAGGCTGCCCTGAAGGCTTGGCTGGTGGCTGGGAAAATGAGCTAGAGTCTCTGGGGATAAAATTCCTTCCCTCCCAACAGCTCATATCAACAGTCTCTCCCCAGTTCTAAGATGGACACTACTAAAAACTCCAACTGCAAAATAAAATCATCCAGGTGATGTGGTGCAAAATGTGCTGCCCAAGAGAAGCAGTATTGTTAGAGCCATTTATCGGATTGTGTCCAAAGCAGACAGGGCAGATACTACCTGAAAAGCAGAAAGGGTGATGGCAAGTGTTGGGGATATTAGGTCTGAAGATGCTTTTGCCCCTTCTTCATGGGAACAATGTTTTCATCCTAACCAAGAGGCTGTGGGGAGGGGAGCCGCAAGTGACTAATTTGCTTAGGCATTATCTTTACAGGACGCTGTATTGACAGCTACATTCAAACCTTTCTGGCTCACTCATCCGTTGGCATAACAAGATTGCAGCTTATCTGATTTACCAAGTAATATTCTCAGGCCACCTGCTTGTATCCAAGAATAAGCTTTCCTGCCTGGAGCCACAGGAGCCCAGTGAGGATCAGAGTTGTGACCCTCACCCCTCCTGGGCCATGGTCTTCTGTTGCTGAAGTCTGGCCCACTCCTGCAGCCGCACACGGATTGTCTTTTGCTGCATGGAGACCTAGCAGGAAAAACCTCAGGACTCCTGCTCAGCATCATCCCCTGGCCTTCCCTTCTCCTCTGCATGGCCAGGGACCTTTAGATGGCATCACAACATAACCATGCCACCTGGGCTCTTGCCCCCACCCTGTGCCAGGCACTGCTGGGCCCCATTCCTGCCTCCAGCCCCAGCTGGCACAGCCACTGCGCAGCCTCCCTGCGGCCCCGTGGGCGAGGCGGTGGGAGCTGGAAGAGGGGCGGACAACAGTCAGACAAGTCTTGGGACATTATCGAAATGGGGGAGCAGAGGGCAGGGCTGCCCTGCAGAGGGACCTCAGGGGCTGGAGACATGGGTACCAGGAGCAGGGTCCTGCCCCTGGCTGGCAGAAACCCAGCAGAGGTGCAGGATGGTGGCAACGGGGACGTGTGTCAGCTGTGAGGTGTGCATGAGCACAGCCTGAGCTGCACGCTTGTTTTAATGTAGTTGGCTGTTACACAGAAATACAGCAATGGAGCACAGGAACACTGATTAGTGATGATCCTAGGTCTGTAGAACACGCACCTTGAGCAGTAGCTGGTTATGCTAGAGCTCTGTTTTCTTGCTGGCTGGATAGGTGATACCTGAATTGTCAGGATCATTAAATGTTTATAATGAAGTATAAATCCCATGCATACTGTGAAAAGTGTGTTGCCCGCTGCTCAATTGCAAAGGGTGAGTAATGTGTTCTAGTGTCAAAGTTAGGACCTGGACACCCCTCAGAAATTTTTTGCTTGCATTTTGGCCAGAATGTTGGCTCCATCTTGTCAGGGGTAGAGCCAGGAAACATGAGCCTTCCCCTTATTCTTATATAATTGGAGAATTACTTTATAATTAGCACACTAATTTAAGTATTGTACTGGTGGATTGCAGGAAATAGATATTTGAATCTGAATGGTTCTCACAGAAAGGAGGTGATGCTATGGACATGCACATAAATACAAAGTTTTACTTTAGATAGTGTGTTCTGAGTACACAACAATCAGTAGGCATGCTTGATTAGCTTGCCAAAATGCTTTCAACCCCCATAAAAGGATAAGACACAGAAAGTACATCTTCAGGTTAATGTGAGGCTAGTTCTCAGTTAATTGTTTCATTTTATTTCTGAAAAAAACCCACCAAACCTCTCCTTAAATGCAAAATCTTGCAGACTCTTAAAATAAATGTTATTATTATTATTTTCATTATTATTATTCTTATTATTCTCATTCTTCTTCTTCTTCTTCTTCCTCTTCTTAAATAGCCTAGTGTTTAGAGGAGGTATAAGAACACCTGCTATACTGGACTTACCTCACTCAAGGGAATGGTGGTGTGTAAGAGGCTGAACTTTACACTGTCCAGTGCTCTAGGATGTCCTGGCTTTCTGAAAGTGGCAGCCCTTCCCTTGCACTCTTGTCCATGTCAGTTTGGAATGTGGCAAGTCTGGCTGTTGTTTTTTCAGAGACATCTATGACAAAAAGTATCTTTGCCATGCCAGAAGACTGGAAATGCACCTGAGCCTTGAGTAAGTCCACCAGACCTAGCATGGTGATGTGCCTTGTATATCCTCATTGTATACCTTGTAAACATACACAGATTCTCTTAATTTTTATGGAGAGATGGATCAGTTAAAAAAATTATCACAGTACAGTAGCAATGGCAATTTCTGCAATAAGACTACATGAGTTTATCTTTCAATTGACAGATTGTATTCAAAGCTCTTAGAGCAAATCACTGAACCTTGAATAAGAAGATTACTTAGTTGATCAAATGTCCTGTGAAACGGAGGAACAAAAAAGCTCATTAAACTCTTCCAAACTCTTATCATTTGCACTCCTTCTGCAACCATCTTCCCCAAATACTCTAGGCATGGAATTAAGGAAAACACAATGGTAGGTCACATGAAACTTTAATAAGGAACATTAATAACATTCTATAGGTGCTCAGATCTACCCAGAAGTAGGTTTGCTTGTGCAATGTCAGGGGGAAATGATAAAGAAGAGAGAAGAGGCTCTAAGAAAAGGTTTACAGATGTCTGCAGAACAAGAGGGCAGCATCCCAGATGACTGAATTGATTTGTAGGAAACATGGACACAAGGAGGGGGTGGGGGGAAGACAGAGAATAGGATTGTTTAGCAGGAAATAAGTGGAGCAAAGAAACTGACTCTAATTTCATGAGTAAAGAAAGAGCACAAGAGATGATGAAGTAATGAAGAAGAAGAAAAGGGCTAGGGTCCATATGAAGCTGTGGAAACAGCCACGGACTGAAATCTGGGAAGGAGTACGGACAACATGGAGAGTATGGTGATTAGAGAGTGGTGATGAGCCAGGAGGGCCACACGGCAAAAGCCAACAGAAAATGCCCATCCATACATCTGGAATTGGTTATTGTGGAATAATCTTGGGCCCCTTATCAGGGAAGATCCAGGGTACAGAAGCATTTCTGCAAGCCAGGGGGGCTGTTGGGTAGGAGGAAATCAAGGCTGAAAGGGTCCCACAGGGAGTATTTCAAAGTTTGCTTTTGGATATTCAGATCACGTGAAGCTGAGTGATTCTCCACACACCTGCTGCAGGACAACTAAACCAGGCTGGGAAGGTGTTCAGAGAGATACACATTCAGGTGAGTTTAGAAAGAGGCTGGTGGCACACTGAGATAATGAAGGTGGAGATGGCTCAGGGACAGGCCTTGCCAGGATGGGGTGACAGTGGTGTGCACAGGGATGCAATCAGAGGAAGTGGCTTTAACTCGAAGGACTATGAACAATCAGGGAACCAGAAAATGTGGGACACAGCATGGCCACCATGGGTAGGAGGTCAAGCCAAGAAATCACGAGAAGCTGGGAAAGACTGTGTAGTCTCAGTGCACACAGCAGAACAGCGCAAAGAGGAACACAACACTGGCAGGTATAAGGCTGCCGCAAAGAAGCAGCAAGTACTGATAGTCCAGAGACCAGCAACAGGGCTGGCCATACAGGTGTTTCACTGGTCATAGCAGGAGTGGCTGTAGCTCCCTGTGGTGGGGAGCAGCGGGTCCTGAAGAGGTTTTGATGGTATCTGAGCAGACTGCAGCGTGTCTCCTCCTCCTTCACTCCTTCTGGGCAGAGGGACACTTAAGGTCCATTTCCTCCAGCAGAAGTTGCTGTAGTGATGTTATTTCTAGTGGGCATTAGTAACTATCTCTTTGAGGCGACACTGCAATTTTCAGTGTTTCCAGCTTGTTGCTCAGGCTGAAGTGGATGTAAGCTTAGCCTTTGGGTGAAGTGTATTCCAGTTGAAAGCTTACAGCAGTGGTAACACGTTGGAACCTTCGAATTGACTGGAACCTCTGGGTCCTTCTGTAAAATAAATTGCTTTGCTATGTAAGTGCCCTCAGCTGATGAGAAGCATGTCATGATGAAAACGGTGAAGTTTCCTATCCATGGAATATTTAACCTCTCAGGTCTTGCACTTTCAAAGAAAATCAGCTGTTGAAAGCATAAAACAAACAAAATCCTCCATGAAAAAAAAAAATTTGATCATCTTTCACAGCTTAGAAAAAAACTCACAGTTCTTTTCCCATAGATGTGGTACTTAGGGGCATGGTTAAGTGGTGGACTTTGCAGTCCTGGGTTAATGGTTGGACTTGATGATCTTAAAGGTCTTTTCCAACCTAAATGATTCTATGATTCTATTATGAAAAGACAAATATTGCATCTTTAAAGAAATGTTGCAACTGAAACGAACAAAACTGGTCTGCAAATGGACCGGTTCAGTTGCAAATACTAGGTATGTATATGAATATGGCAACAGTATGCCCAGTGGTAATTACTAGAAAACAACGACCAAAACATCCACCTCTTTATTTGATGGTCAAAAATGGTCTTTTTCATCAGGTTGCCTCAGGCCTGGGTGGTCTTTTGGTACAGAGTAGCAACAGGTCATTAGGGAAACTGTCACGGCTTGGAGAGTGAAATCCAGCAGCTCACTGACCAAGCTGCAACCATCATCCATACAGTTGTGCAGAAACCAGGAGATGGCACAAAGCCTGATGTCTCTTTGGCCAGCAGATCCCTGTATGTCAAAATCACACTTCAGGAGAGATTTTAGGCAGCTCTGCATTCAACCCTGTGCTGCCAAAGCAGCAAGATACTGAAGGGTTTGGAATACACGCTGTAACTTAGTTTTGCTGGCAAGTCCTTGAAAATGGCCCTGATAAAGCCATTCCCTCTGGGGCTGGCTACCTATGACAGCAGAGGTGCTGAGGCTCCTTGACGCTTCTTGTGCTTTGAGCAGTCTCCTGTTTTCACTTGCAAACTGGTGAGACCTGTGTGTCTGTGTCTGAGACGTGTTGTATGCATGGCAGCATGGGAGCCCCTGCTCTACCAATTGTCAGTCAATATGTTCAGCAAGAATGACACTATCTTACTTCAGAAGGGAAAGGTGCCTTTCAGTTCATGTCATTTAAAGCCATCAGATATTTGAATGGCACCTTGAAAGTCATAAAGCAGTGATTTATGATGCTTTTTTATCTAATGATGTGACACACCCAGGAACCTTACCCTGAACCACAGAGGAACAAACTTCAGATTATTTCCTCTTCATCTGTATTGCATCACTCTCTGTATTGGGAAAGATCAGCATTTCTGAGCAGAAGTCACAGAAACTGAGAACCTCAGGCAACAGCCTTCATGTGATGTGCCACTATGGGAAGGCCATATTTCTCCTGCCTCCCACCCCAGTGAGGGAGTAGAGCAGACTATCACTGTTCTCTGTGTCCTTGGAAGACCTGGGCTTGGGACGCAGGTCCTCCAGCAATGCAAGCACATGTGTGTGACACCCCAGAAGGAAGCCCTCCATCCTCAGCAGCATAAACTAGATCTAAAGCTAGAGCAGGAAATCCTGGCAACTTACAGTGCAATAACCATGACGATAGCTGTAAGGGGTGACTCAAAATGCACCTACATGTAGTTCTCCACCACCCTGGTAAACAAGCCCACACCTTAAGGGAACTTAATGCCTGATGTAGGAGGCTATTTAGAGATCTCACACTGTACCGTTGGCTGCTGAGCTAGCACATGTTTGTAAATCTGAGTCGGCAGTGCAATTGCAGTAATTCCCAGAGCAGTTTACCCAATGCTTATTCCAATAATAAGGCAGAAGGAGGGGGGCTGCTACGGGTAGGAAATCCAAAACTGCTGCTGCTGTGCTTCATAGGATAGGGCAGGAGATAAAACTAATCATCTTGTCTGCATACCTGTTTTACTGCAGGCCATTAAAACTACCAGTTACTCTTGTGCTGAGTCTAGTACACTGAGTATATGTTTTATTTGTTCAGGCCATCTTCTCTATTAAATACAACCTAGTTTTGATAATCAGGTCTGGAACAGGCCCTTGGATGTCTTCTTTGACAACCAAACCCTGCAGTGCAACTTTGTTTTTATAAAATCTATTCCATATTACATAAAATTTAACCATCCCTGGAATATGCCTCAGGGTTCTGAAGCCTCCCTTTTCTTTCTATGCCCAGCACAAACCTCCATAATACTGTGAAAATGAAGATTAGTTTGATTTTGTTTTCCTATTGCTCTAAACAGCAAATAATGCAGTGGCAGATGTTACAGTCACTAACCAAAATCTTATGCTGTGATTAGCTATTATTAGCATGTCTCTAATCCCCGTTGGATTAAGTGGTCACCTAAGCATGGCTTCGAGTGTCACCCATGTCTCACATGGACATAAACTAATCTGTTTTATTGGAAACAGATGAAGTGATAAATGTTTCAAAGCCCTTCTAATTTACAGAAAACACTGGCGTTCAAATTTCTGTGTCAGGGTGGAAAAGCATACTTCTGCACTCAGATTCAGTGTCAGGGGAAAGTCCTTTGAAAATCTAGTTGACATCTAGTGGGTATCCGCCCTCCAGTCGGCAAAAAGGAGTTTAAGAAGTTACTTTTTATGTCATTCTTTAAGTGGCCAAGCATTACTTGGGCTTTCTGGGCCTTTCTAAATGAAGTAAATGCTGCCGCTGAAGAAGAGACAAGTACAAGGAGCATGTGCCAGGGGAGTTGAGTGTGTTCTCAGGAGCACGGTGTGTTTGCAAGACCATAGGTAACGAGCTGTGCCTGAATTAACAAAGCTGGTTATCGTCACACTCAGTGCTGGAGGCTGCCAGCCCTGTACAATCCTTTCAGGGACTCTGCTCAACCCTGGAGCATGGTACATATGGTGAGCAGACAGCTGTAGCTAAAGGATTAGTTCAGCAAACGGCTGTTTGGCGTCTTTGTAGAAAATCAGGCCAATGAATCCAGGCAGGAGGAGGTAGACCCACATTGCCCAGGACCAAACTGGCCAGTACCTTGTCGCAGCAGCTGTATATGTGCTATCTCCCCACACCTCTAGATTTTGGCGTCCCTGAATGAACCCAGCCAGAATGCCCAGGGAGAAGAAGGAGCCATTGTGCATAACTGGCCAGCCCCAGAGTTCTCTACCTGCCCCAAAGAAAGCCACTTATGAAGAGCCAAGAGCATAGGGTGTGATGGCATGGCCCCACCATGTGGTGCTTGCTCCTGATCGCCCCTGGCCTGGGATGGGTGGTCTCACCTTCCTGTCCCAGCTAACAGCTAACAGTGATTACCCAGGTTGCCTTTGAAGCCATGCAGGTGGCAAGAAGAGGGTACGCTCAGCCCCTCCGCCAGACATGCACATGTAAAGTATGATTGCCTCCCTCTAAAGTGTAAGTGGAAGTTGCACAGAGGCCATATCAAAGTTTCCTCTGGCAGGAAGCAAGGACTGTCTTTCCCAGATAATGGCAACCCTAAACAAGCTGCTTGGAAAGCAACACAGTTCACACCAGCTACAGGGCAAGGTTGTGTGCTTCTGTTGAGGAATTCCTGGGCAAGTGACTGTAAGTCACTGCAGCAAGACCAACACATCCAGAAGGTTCTAGCATTACTCTGAAATGTCCAGGTTGTTGGATGAGTACCAGGAGGTTCAGGACTCCCTGGGCTTACTCTGTAGGAACTACACAGTTGTCTCTAATAGGTATGTCCAAGGCTCTTCAGCACCCGGAAGCCCAATGGGAGAAGTAACTGCTAGTGCTGGTAACTCCTAGATGAATGTGTGAAGTCTTAAATCTCCCAGGTGAAAGTGGCTAGAAAGAATACATGGGCAGCCTTTGTAGTTGTGGGAATTCTTTGGGCACTTGGGGAAATTGTAAAAACAGCAGGCATGGTTTGCTACCAAAAATGTTTTTCTAGCCATTTCTGCCTTTTCATCTTTTTGTGCTTTATTGCATTCCCATGGAGGTCTTCTAGGAAGAACATCTTGGAAAGGACAGAGCTATAGCATTCATGTAACTGGAAATGTTGATAAGATGAACTGGGAATAATGTGTATAAAGATCTTTCAGTGCACAGGAGAAGTAGGGACTCTGAGACTTTAATGTGAACTTGAAGGCAATGTTTCCTGCTCTTGCAAGAATCACCTTATTTTGATGATGCAGATATTGGAAGAACTTATTATATATCCAACCCATGCACATTATCAAATATGAACACGTGCCTATGCAGAGAGGTATGTATAGTCCATGCGTTTCTCTGGTTAATGCTCTGTGCTTATTCTCCTAACACGTGTTAGAAGCAGAAAGACTTCAGTGAGACAAAGGTGTGATACAATCACATCAGTAGACTTATTAGCTTTCTGGGCAGCTTTTTCCATGATGTAAAAGCTGTGTTTGTATTAGTATAGCAGTTAGACCCACCAGTGTGAGGATTACAGTTGGTTTTTACATAATGGATTATCCAAGATTAAGTGTTTTATTCAGGCACACGAGCAAAAATAACCAATTAGTGACTTTGCAGATCCATTATTTAAAGGCAGCTGGAGGGCAACTGACACAAGACTCTTCTGCTGACTGCAGCCCGAAGACTGAAGCAAAGAAGTCTCAGGAATCTCCAGCATCTCTAACCCAACAGGTAGGTCTCTCTTCAGCAGAGGCAGACCAGATTAGCATCTCTTACAGCAGGGAAGTGCAGCTTGCACTGCAGCAGCTAGGAATAGAATAGCTACTTGGGTGTTTAGAACTTCTGGGTTAGTAGTTCAGCTTGGATGCTGTAGGCAAATTTCAGGTAACTGTGTTTTTTCTTGGCATCAGAACAGGTATTCAGAGTCAAATGCTCTGCAAGAATGGTCAATGCAGGTGCTTTCTTCCTGAAGTGGGAGAAACAAATATGCTGGGATACCCAAGGGGACAAATAAAGCCATGGCCATCTGGTGGCTGTGCTGCCATGGCAGATCAAGCCTCTAGGAACTGAATATTATTTATCGTGTTTGTCGAGAGAATGGTCTGAGGGCAGACAATATCAAGACATACTTTCCTATTAAAGTAGGCAGCTAGGAAGAGCCTGTTTTGGTCATGAGAACTGGTCTTAAAGAACACAGTTTTGCTGGCTTGAAAGCAAAGTGGACACTCACCATGAAATAATTGGGAACAATATCCTTACAACCTACAGTGTTTTACCAGAGTTCATCAGAATATTATTCTTCTTGTGAAAACAAAAATTTAAAAAAATATCAAAATTTTATCAGTTCTTACGAACCTTATACAGTCAGGCTTGATTTATAATGTAAAAATATAATGAGCCAAAATACTCCTACTGGCAAGCAAAATACTCTTGCAAAGTAATGCCCATCAGTGCTCAGTTTTGGCTGGATTTGGGAACCACAATGACCCAGTGGTTTTTCAGTGGAGGATTTATAATCTACTCAGCATGAAACTAGTCTTAAAATGAGGGGAATGTATCTGTAGGCACGCAATGCAGGCTACCCATGTCTACTGCATTAAATAAAACTCCATGTTTGCTTTTTTCTTGCAGAATGAAATACACACACTATGTTTTCCTGGCCTCGATCTTCTCCACTGTTGAATACAGCCTAGCTCAGACCTGTGCAGTGGAGTCTTTCTCTGTGAAAGACAATTTTGATCCAAAAAGGGTAATTATGGCTACTTCAGCAGTATATGTGAAGAAGCTTCACATATAAACTGTCTTTCCAGGTTATGGGTTGTGTTAACTAAAGAGGTTCGTCAGTAAGAGGTTAAGTCCTTTTGTATTCTGTCTCTCAGACACTGTTCCTGGAGTTTGCTTTTCTCACTAGTGATTAACCTTCTGAGCATTATGGTAAAACAGGCCTTGAAAGTCATGGATGTGATTCTGTAGGATGTCACCTTCTGCTAGCTCAAAGCTCAGTACAGACTTCAGCTTTGAGTGGTCCCAAGAATGAAACAATTTAGATCCCCATCAGAAAGCCCAAACACATGCCCTAGGGGACTTGCATCCACCACCAGCCATTCTTGGGAGTCATAGCCAAGTGAAAATTCACCTAGCTGGGTATCCTGAACACAGACTCACTCTTGCTTAGACACAGAATTTAATCTGCCTGCCTCTGAGAAGGAAATCAGGGCTATCTCGGTGATGAAAAGGTCCAGACAGGTGTGCCAGATTGCCACCATCCCTCAGCAAACATCCCCTCCAGCTGCAGCTGGGCTGGCACCAGCACTTCCTCTATACAAAATTGGCTTTGCTGGAAACAAACCCATGTCTGGAGAGATCTTTGGGAATATCCCAGTTTTATAAAGGCAAAGATTTTCTCAGGCTCCTGTATTTGAGAATTATGGACTCTGTTTTAGACTTCACCGTATAGCTTGCCAAACAGATCTCATTAGCTTCAATGAAGAATCAAATTTAACACAGCTAGGTTCTGCTTTCCTCAATACTTCTACTACTAATATTATTTTTTGAGGGCCTTCCTGTCTGTCAGTCACCTGTTTAGGTCTTGTTTTCATTTTACTAGATACTGCTTGTACATTTTCAGGGACTCATTTTTTCCTAGACATTTTCCTTCCCCTAACCTCATTTCACCTCCTCCTGCTGCTAGCTTCCCCAGCACGCTCTTTCCTCTTCGTAGTTCACAGAGCCATTGCCTTCTGCTTCCCTGGGTAGACCCTTGTCACCATTGGAGATTGTGGCCCCCGGCAGCCACAAAATGTCTCCAGCAGCTTGCTAAGGTCTTTGTGGCTGCAGTTCAGTATCACTGACGGCAGCTTCCACGGAAAAGCAGAGGACTGAAACAGGGAAGAACTATCTGACTCCCAGCAGGCATCTCAGGATGGGAGAAGCTTCTGGTGTGGGGTCACTGTGACAGGAACATTCCACATGACAATGAGTACAAGCACTCAGCAGTGCAGAGGTGTGTGCTACACACCCACCTGAACGAAGACTGTCTCCATAGGCCAGGAAATGGGTAGCCAGAAGGGCATCATGTTTACAGAAATGCTTTTGTGCTAATCTTGCCATGGTGATTAATCCAGATACTAACAGTATTTCATGTCAGTATGCAGGGAAATGGTATGCCCTGGCCAAGAAGGATCCAGAAGGCCTTTTCCTTCAGGACAACATCTCTGCTGAATACACTGTGGAGGAAGATGGCACAATGACAGCATCTTCCAAAGGCCGAGTGAAGCTTTTTGGGTGAGCTCTCCTGACTTTAAGCTCTAGCTGCTGCCATGAGGTACTACAATAGGTGATCTATCCTGAGCACACAACACAACCTGTTGTCTCCACCAGAAAGGGAAGCTCAATCAAGGTAACACATTCAAAGCCAGAGGTTAGACACTTCTGAGTCCTGGATTACTTCTCAGCCTGTCTCTGGTATGGGTCCATCACAAAACTACTGCATAAAGTAAATTATAAAGTCAAATCTTGAATTATGGAGTGATCAGGTAAATGAACTGCAACGAGGTGAGAGGAGCTAGCAAAGTCTGTGGGGCTGTGAGGGCAGGAGCAATCTTATTTCACTGAGTGGTTCAGGGGAAGGAGTGTAAGTGAGCATTACTTTCACAGATCTTTCCACACATTGTTGGACAGACTTCTGAGGAAAACGTAGTTAACTCTTCGATGCCATTGCAATGCCTGAACAGACAGATGGAAGGATGCTTAAGAGTTTTGCCAATTGGTCACGGTTACTATAAGGAATTACAGCACTTAAGGGGACCAAACAGCTTTCTGGGTGTAGAAAAGAAAACCTGGGGCTTCCACAGACCAGCCCTAGTCCTGCTGTGCATTAACTACCAAAAACTGTCTAACTGCATGAACAGTAGAGTAGAGCAGGTGACTATGAACCTTGTAAGTCTTAGAGCAGAGCACTCCAGGATATTTTGGAATGGGGCAAATGAAGCTTTGCAGGCACACTATGCAATGTGGGTGGGAAGATTCCTGAAAAGACCCTCTGGAAACCAACTGGGGTCTCAAGGCTGCTGGGAATTTATTTCTACAACAGCAGAGTAAAGGGGAAGTGCAGCCTGTGCAATGAAGGGAGTGAAGGACCTTCCATTGTTTCACAAATCCAAGTAATGCTTGACAAAGTGTGCTAAGACGCAGGTGGTATTCAAAGCAAACAGATGCCAACCAGAGAAGGACATTAGAAGAAATGGACAATGAAGACAGGCTGTCTGGGCACCTACTGGGTTCCCACAGCCTGTATAAAGTCCTTTAACTAGCTTGGACAGCAAAGTGTCTGTAATTATTTTTGTGCTTGTAACAGACATCCCTGTGGCAACAGAGCTAGGAAGGGTTAGAGAGAGGAGAGCCAACTCCCTGCCTCTGCCTGGGGACACAGCAAAAGAGCCCAAATGCAGGTCAGCTCACTCTGCAAACTGCTAGCAGGGAGCCAAGAAACAATGTCCATCATTTTGCTTGGTAGCTATCTGCTTGTACAGAAATGGGTGGTAAAAAGCCTGCTGAGCTGAAGGAGGGTCAGGGCACTGCCCCAGCTGCAGCGGCGTAGTTGTACAGCAGGGCAGGGACCAGACGGACCAGACACCAGCAGTGCACTGCCAGTGGTGGGGAGGGTGTCACAGATTTGCTTACTTAACAACAAACAGCGACTTTGCATTAAGAAAGGCCATACCCAATGCTCAGCTGAACTGTAGCCTGGTTCTTGCCTGAGCCCTGAGTGAGGGACACCCATTCAAAGCTCAGAGGGCACAAGGTTTTACCTTCAGTCTCATGGATCTCGTTGCAGGTTCTGGGTGATCTGTGCTGACATGGCTGCTCAGTATACAGTACCTGACCCAACCACTCCAGCAAAAATGTACATGACCTACCAGGGCCTGGCCAGCTACCTCTCCAGCGGTGGTAAGTGAACTGCTCCAGCCCCCCAGTGCTGGTCAATAGCTCAGAGCTGCCCAGATTTGTGTGTTTCAGTGTACGAGCAGGAAAAACAGTTGAGTTTAGATTGCTTCAAGTGGAGACAAAGCATCCTTTTTTGAGAGGACGCTTTAACCAAGAAATGCTTTTTATCTCCACAGAAGGGGCAGGGTACAGAGACTCCCTAGAGACCCCACCTACACACTATATATGTTAACAGGGCATATGCAGCTTAGAGACAATGGGCTACATAGATTTTATACAGCCAAGTGGGGCGCTGCACCTAGGGAGGCAGTATTTCCTGGGCCCTGCAGTGGGCATTACAGAGGTGCTGAGGGCCAGTCATCCTTGTACTCCTCATAACTAATGGGAGGTGACATGTGGACCCAGACCCACATCTGCATTCCAGCAGCAAGACGCAGTTCTCCTCAGACAGACATAGCTGGACTCAACAAAATGGAGCTCTTAACTGAAGTCCCCCTTGTAGAAACTGCTCATGCTGAACCTCACTTACACAGCCTTCACATCCCATACTTCGTGCCAGTCTCCCACAGCTGTGGGACTCCAGCTGTGGAGTCGGGCTGTGCTTGGCCTGCTAATGCATAAGAAAGAAGTACATTCATTTAGTACAGGCAGATAAGCCACACCAAAATGCACTTAGTTGAGCGAGCCTGGAAAACAGGAGGAATGTTTTTTTTTTTAACTGAAGCTTCTTCTATAGGAAATGTAATCTGTACAGCCAAAATTTAATCTGTATGCTCCACCCACCATGCTTGAGCGAGAAAAATCAAGCCATTTTTTGTCATTGAAAACCTGGAAAGTCCTAGTCCTCCTAATACTTCTTGCCTAAGAAACCAAAGGTGAAAATGTACTGAGCATCGTGGGGAGTAACACAGCCTCAGGATGCCCCATGCTTGTCCCAGTTCTTCACTTCATGGTGTGGGCATAAGATGGATGTGGGAGATGACTTCACATACTTTGGGATGCTATCTCTGCCATGTGCTGAAGTGAAGTGTCTACCTGTGGGATGACTATGTCCACCTCTGCTTTGTTTTGCCTGCTGTGACAAACAATTGTGTTCTGATGTTTCAGGGGACAACTACTGGGTGATTGATACTGACTACGATAACTATGCCATTACCTATGCCTGCCGCAGTCTAAAGGAGGATGGCTCCTGTGACGATGGCTACTCCCTGATCTTTTCACGCAACCCCCGTGGCCTCCCCCCAGCCATCCAGCGCATTGTCCGTCAGAAGCAGGAAGAAATATGCATGTCTGGCCAGTTCCAGCCAGTGCTTCAGTCAGGTACTTCGGGCTAATTAGCAAACTCACTGATATGGCTGCGCTAGCAGCTTGTAGGGTAGGTGATAACATTTGCTGTAAATACAACAAGAATCACAGCGAACTAAGTTGTAGTCTTTTAGCAACTTTAAAAAAAAATTCTATCTAATAGGAAAATAGTTGCAAAGGGAAACCCATACAAGGGAGACCTTAAGTTTGCCCTTATAGGAATCCTCTGTGCTGAAACTGGCACACTACGAAAGGAAGATCAGCTCTGTTACTGTAATAGATAGGGTATGGACGGGTGTAACAACCTGGTGTTTCTGCACTTAGAAATGCTTGTCTTGGCCATCTGGGTAACAGCATCTTACCTTATGTCTGTGTACTGTCCTTCAGGAAGGGAGGATAAGCTGCCTCCAAGAAGAAGCACCCTCGCTCTTAGCTCCACCGTGATTTGTGTCCTGGGTGGCCTGAGTAGCAGAGACGAGGGGCTCTGAGCAGTGGTTCTGACTGTGTCTGCTGGCAGTGGGAGTCAGCAGTTGTGCCACATAGATGCAGACAGAACATGTCCAAAGCCTATTTTGAGATAACTTTTTTTGGGGAGGCATGGCAGATGATCTATAGCTCCTGTGCTAGTCCACAAGATAGGCAGATAATTTTTGAGGGATATGCTGGAGGCAGAAACTCCTCTTTCTTGGCAGCTGAGTGCCAACACCCTTCACCTACCCACTGCCTTGCCTGGACACTGGCCCCTTCCCAGCCCAGGCATGGGGACCTGGACTGGGGGATTGCCACAGTAACACACGTGTTGCTGCACTTCTGGACAAGAATTAGCAGCTAAAACCTTCTGAACAGCACACCATTGTGTGAACGAGTCCACTACAGAGCAGGTGCCAGGTGCTGGCATCATCCGAGTTTATGGGCCTGGTATGGGCACCCCTGCCCCATGCCTTCCACATTGCTTACTGTATCAGAGGGAGGGTAGCTGGTTTGTGAGCTCATGTCTAGGTGCTGACCTAGCTGCAAACTGATGGCTAGCTGGGATTACCAAAGGCTGCGCAAATGCCATGCCAACAGACACAGAGCAATGCAAACAGCAGCTTTTGCAACCCCCACTCTAATCTTGTACTGTGATTCAGAAGTACCCTAGGAAGGCTGTAGCTACAGCTTCACTGAAGACTGAAAGATTGTTAGAGCTCTTTGCAAATTACTTACTGGGACTAAAGTTTGCTTTTCTTTCTTTCCAGGGGCCTGCTAAAAGTACACTTCTGATCCTATCCTTAAGCACAGAAACCAGACCTCCTAGAAGTTGCCACTCAGCTAATAAAAAAAATAAAATCATAGTATGGACTAGTGTGTTTTTCCTGAAAAACACATGAAAATGTTAGTGTTTTTGTAAACTGTGTGCAATACAGTACTGATATTTGGATTTTCAAGGGGATACCTAATGTGGCATTTGTCAATAAATGTTTTTTAAAAACACACCTCTGGAACTGTTTTTTGTTACCTGCTGTGCTCTTGAGGAGCAGGAAGAGTGGGGCTGCTTGCCGAGGGGAGGTGAGGCAGCAGCTGGGGGTGGCCCCAGCACAGGCAGGGAGGGCTCTGTCCCTCCCCAGCACCAAGCAGGGGAAGCAGGGCAGCAGTGGTGACAGGGACAGGCCCCTTGACAGTGCTGATTGTCAGACAAGTGCACAGGGACAGGACAGGCCTGGGGTTTGCCTGGGAAGTCCAACCAGAGAGCGAGGGCAGCAAGGCACAGGACAGGGCACAGGCGTGCCTGCGTGGTGTCTTCGGCCAGAGACAGGACTGGAGAGTGGGTCAGAGGCAGAGCTACCTGCGGCAAGGCTCCCAGGGGGCAGAGGCCCAGGCTGAGCTGAAAAGGGTTTGTGGACCACAGAGGGGTCCCAAGGGGTCTGCATACAAGCAGTATGGGGGTGGCAGTCCCAGGTGAGGCTGCACAAAGCAACGAAGGGCTGTGGGTGCCTGCAGGGCCCTGGCATACACAATGTAGCTCTCCCACGAACATTTCTATTTAAATTCTGAAGCTACGAAATCCTTTTGAACAACAACCTGAGATGAAGCTGATAGTGTGATCCTTGCTGCCTGGTAATATGGTTATTTCTGGTACACGGGAATACTCCAAAGTCTGCACAGAGTATTTCTAACTAGCACCTGAATCACAAATGCAATAAAGCAGATGTTCCTGTCAGTAACACCAGGACATTGCTTTAAATGAGCAGTTACTTCCATTTCTAACGGCATAAGCAGTAATCTGCTCCCCACTGCCTTTGTAATCCAGCCTCCAGTATCTGAGGTACAGAACTGAAAAATACAGAACTGATAGGTTTTATGGCCAAGAATTTCACACATAGAGGGAACCAAAAGAATAGTATCTAGATAATTCCATGTAGAAAAAGTAACCCAAGTCAGCATTGTTTATATGTATCTCCCACTGCCCTTAGTAAAAGCACGTTCACTTCAAATGTTTCCTATGAACAAAACTACCAGTCCAGAACACCCCCAGCAACCTGCTGAACCCTGCAATTTGTCAGCAACACTCATTTTTACAAGTCATGATTACCAAGCACAGAGGGAAGACCAAGCTGAACAGCCCCCACTCCTGAGGCTTTCAAAAGGTATGTGGCACAAGGCTGACATCGAGTGAAGACCTTCAGAGCACTGCACTACAAAACAGCTTCTGCAAGATGCATACACAATCAACAGCATCCAACGATTATCTACTGCCTCTCTTGGAAGGCACATAAAAATCAGTGACTGAAGACTCTTCTCCAAGGCCGGAGGCCTTACCCCAGATATGCAGAGAAGTCTCTCAAGCTTGCGTTTCCCAGGATTTCCAGGCAGGACTCCTAAGAATCTCAGCCAGCATAAAAAAAAAAAGTGTTCCTTGCTCTTGTGGTCTAGGGAAAGTTACCCTGATGGGGAACAAGATGGTGAACTACCATCTAAAGCTAAGGACAGAAACTGAAGAGCAGCAGCAGGCAATACAAACAAAAAATCACACAGATACAGACTACTGAGTGCTGAAAAAATATCAGCCTTTTGTGCTGGACTAAGTGCAAGGTCAGTGCATTGACTGAGTGTTCACCACTTGCCCGCCTCTCCCATAAGGAAGTATTGGGGTGGAGATTGGTGAACTTGGGACTTGCATCGCAGGTGATCAGACAACGCCAGACCTTAACTGAAGGAGCCTGGCCTTTGGCCAGGACATTCAGACCAGTATTACCCGTCCTAGAGAAGTGGAATTTTTCATGTCTATCATTATAATAACTGTATGGACCAGAGCAGACGGGAGAAAGATCTACATGCAGGACCAAGTGCATCCTTATTGTGCTTGATATAGTCTGTCCAGATGAGTTAGGCAGTGAATTCCCTCCTCTGCCACACAAGGTTGTGCCTTTAGGTTTGTAGGATAGTGGTGATTCTGGGAGAATATACCATGGATTTACACATGCCCTTGGCATCTGCTTTGTACTTGCAGGAATTGTGGGAACATGGTCCCATCAGGACCACATGCAGACCCTCATCATACAAATCTCGTGAATTAATAAACAGATGGGAGTTAGCTGATATCCACTCCTCTCCACTGACTGCAGAAAATGCTAAAGATGAGGTAGGGTAGGGCAGGCAGCTGTCCGATTTACACTTCTCCTGTTATTCCATTGAGTTAAACATAAAATATCTGGGGTATGTCTAGAGGCAGACACACTTCGGTCTGCAGTTGAACTGGCTGATGAGAACCAGTCTATTATTCCTGGGTTTAACTGTGTGTATAGGTCACAAGTCATAATCTCTGTCCTGCACAAACTTTCCACTAACAAGAAAAAAGAAAAAGCTGTTTACAAATGAAAAGGACTGTTGTTTTATCCTCAGAAGGTCCTTTAGTGCTGGCAGAAAGGCTACAACTGTGCAACAGCAGGAGGAACCCTGCAAAGATATTGTCCTTCACACACCAGTGAACCTCCTCCCAGCAAGGACACTGCAAGTCCTGAGATATGTCCAGTCCACATTGTCCATGTTCAGTCCAATACCATGTTGTGTTAGACCACTTTTCCCTGGGCTGTGGTAACTGCAGCAACTCAAGCTCCTACTTCAGCCTTGAAATTGCTTACGGTCACACTCCCTTCATGCTTCATTTTTGTGTAATACTGGAACTTGTACCAATCAAGTTATCTTTTATACCTTGAGAACAGGCTTTACTTCCCAAGATTAAGTTGTTGACACGAGAGTTTTGAGAATTTTTCAGAACACAGTGATCACATCCTGGTTTTAGAGGGTTCACGTGAAAGATTAAAACCTGGTTTTATTGGGTAGCACAAAAGATAGTAATTAATATAGTATATACACAATTAGACAATATAAAGCTATCCTTTGAAAGGTTCTTCCCTAGCATTCATTTTAACAAACAATTGCAAAACTGTTACACAGCCTCAGATGCTTTTGCTTAAAGACCAGGCAAAAAATCTCATTGTGCAGTTGCAGTTAAATTTTCCTATTTGGATTTATGGCCAGCAAGAGACATACCCAAGTGCTCTGCAGTCTTACTTTGGTTCTGATGGTACAGAACTACTAAGCAGCTGCTACTCCCACTCAGTGCTATGCACCTCTGGTACTTCTGAAAAATGAGACTGTGAGGGGGAGCTGATGACTACCCAGTAATGGAGAAGATGGCAGAGTTAACCATGCAATTTTGGAAGCCCTATTAGACAGAGTCAGTGACAGATGGCTAAATAAAACTCAAGTTTCGAGTATTAAATAGCATTTTTCTGTAGACATGAAATTACAATAAAGACAAGGGCAGCCCGAAACTTCTAAACTTTGTTAGAAATAAATTCAAACCTGGAAATACCGAATTCATCTCTGCTACAATTGTTGAGACTTGCTTATTGCTTAAAGGCATAAGTTTATACCAAAGCAGTAAAGAAGAAGAAAAAAAATATCTTACTGAATATTCAAAACTTGTTTCTGAACAGACAGTGCATCATTTTTGGTCAGCTCTGCTTTCCATGAGTATTTGCCACTGCCAGGAAAATACCTGAAAAATTACCGTGCCTTCCACATATGGAATGATGTTTAATCTAAAAGCCCTAGAACAGGGACCTAGTGACAGATTTTCAAAGTGGCTGGACTTGCCCCTAAGAAACTCAATTTTACTTGCATCTACAACATGTTAAGCTCTGCCCTTGCATGTAAAATTTCTCCTTTTTTTGTGGCTTCAATAAGCAAGATAGTAATGTATGAAATTTTACCTTAAAACTTTAAAGAACACAGCGCTCTTCCCTGCTTTTTAATAAGGCAAAAGAAGTAAGCATGAGAATTACAAACCACTCTGAAGAGGCAGCTGCAAGTCTCATGTCTGTCACCACTGAGAAGCAGAAACCCTGGGCCATCAGAACTCTCCCCCTAAAATCTTCTAAAAGGTGGTAACTTGCCCTAAAGGAAATCACTTGCCATAGGGCCAGACTTCAATACAGTGAATGAGTAAGAGAACTGCCATTCTCTGTTCTGCTCCTTTGCAAAAGCCAAACACTCCACAAGGACTCATCAGCTTTGCAAGATTTGCCTCATATATGCCATTACTGACCTCACTATGTGAGGTATAATTTGAGTTTGTCGGCTAAATAAAGCGGAGCAGTGATTTTTGGTCTTCCATTTTTCATGATTTGCACACCTATACATTTTCTGTTACATCACTGCATGGCAAAATCAAAACTCTTCATAACAGCTATGCTTCAGTCTTTTTCACAGACCTGTAACTACTGCATGGTCCTTGGTTTGATAAAGACTTCTATATTCAATTGCCAGTGTGGGAAAATTTGGCTACTCTAATAGGACAGCCTAACAGGGTAAACTGTCCACTCTAGGTGTTGTATCTTCCCTTGCTTCAGATGTACTAAAATCTCTTAAGGACCTACATTTGAACATTTCTAAAAGTCATTTTTTATGTGGTTCCACTTCATACTGGCAAAACAATATGTCTTAACTGCTATTTTATTTAACTGCGTTTCTGGTTCTTCACTTAGGGACAGTTATAACATACTTGAAATGTATTTTTTCTATCTCCATCCAAGTAGAACTTCTCACTAACTTTTCTGAAACTGAGAAAGTTATTAAGTAGGTTCCAATAGCCATTTTCTGTTCTGCACAAGCCTTTACGGGCAAGGAATTGGCAGATTAGGAGGTAACAAAGTGCTCCTTATTCAAACTTCAGTGACGCAAGAGCTATTTTGTCTGAATTCTGCAATAAAATGAATCTTTTAAGGCTAACTTCCAGCACAAGCACATGAATAAGGAAGCACAAGGTAAGGAGATATGAGGTCTTGTCTCACATGTACTGACTTTGCATATATGTTTCTTTCTGTGCTGTAAAAGTGAGGCCATCTGAGGTAGTTCAGCTCTCTCCTACTGCCCAAGCTTGGGTTTTTTTGTCTGAGGCCTGAATGTTTCATCAAATATGCAGTCTTTGTTGTTACGTTGGTGAGATAGCTGATGTCAGCAAAGAAAGCAGTAGGGGATTTGTTTGTGCGACAAAGTTGCTTCTCTTACGGAAAACACACCAGTTGTTTTCACTGGCATTATGCCTCCCTCTACAAGCATTTTAAAGGCACAGTTCAAACTGTGTCAGTTGTGAAAAGAGGAGAATTAAAAAACACCCCTGCAATGTCAGGGAACTTTGCTGTTACATAAAAGTTTCTGGCAGCTCCAAGGACTGCCAGAGGTGCCCTGTAGCATGATCTGGGGCTATCACACACTTGTGATACGCTCTGCAAAGCACAGAAGCTCAAATTGTTCTTCACTGACTTCCTAACTGGCTGTCAATAGCAGCCCTGTTATATTCAAGAATATGGTCTCATAATATGAAAAACACAAAAGGCTCTAACAAGCATTTCAGCTTTCTCCTGGCCACCTAAAGCCAAGCCTCAGCTCACTGACAGTCTGAGAGGGTAGGTGTGCTGAGAGAGACATTAGCTGCAAGTGCAGTAGAAGGCCAGGCTAGGTGACCGCAATGGAGAGAAAGGGGTTTTCAGGGTCAGAGCTGCCACCACAAAGAACCAGCAGCTGACGGCCACAGTGCAAAGAGGTGACTTGGGCAAAAGCAGAAAGCAGAAAAGGCAGGGAAGTCTGGAGGCTAGAGCCTCCTGTGTCTTCTTCCCCTCTGAAGATGAGCTGCTACCCCTTCCTCTGCCTGCATGAAGAGAATAGCTCTGGCATCCAAGTAACAGCCACAAATGCAGAGAGCTGGGTGCAAAACCCTCTGTGCGAGGGTAAAGAACCTCATACATCTGAAGACATGACAAGTGCTCTGAAATAAGCCACTGGAGCATGTGTAACTAACCAGCAGGGAAGCAGGGATCCTTCACTTCATGCTCTGGATGCATCTGGTTGCTGTGCACTTCTCCATCAAACTATTACATCAAGACAGCCTGGCGCCTGAGGCAGGCAGTTCACTCTCAGACAGGTCCTCCTTGTGCTTCACTGCCATCCTCACCTGTACCGTGAACTGATGGTCCCGTTCCTGCTGCAGTTTGTGACCTCCATAAATCTTTGGTTTCCTGGCCATTACCTCAGTGTATATAGGGAATAATATTCCCACAATTCGTAGTTATGAAGCTGAATCCCAGTCCTACGGCAGCCTCTTACAATTGTACCAGTTGGGTTGCCAGTGGTGGCTGTTTGTTTTTTGAGCTCTGAAGAGTTAACAGGGGCAGTTGCCTCTAACTTGCATTCCTAACCTGCTTCATCAGGTCCTTTCCATACTCCCTCCTCAGCCTGGGAGGAGTTTATTTTTCTGGGGAGTTATCATTTGCTGGAAGCATACACCACTCAGTCACCAAGCCAGGCACCACTCTTCAGGGTCACTTGAAAGCTTCAACATACTCCACAGGAAGGGAAGACGGGCCTGCCTTCCCCCAGTAGTCAATGGCACGCACTCTGTAAAAGCCGGAGACTGACCTTCCTGCAAATGAAAAGGTTAGAAATGGTCACTGTGAAAGGCTGACGCCTGTGGTGCTTGCAGTATGTGGAGCAGGCACTACTCCTATAAAATGTAGGTTTGTGGAATGGGCTGGAGAAGTGGTGAAATCAATTCTGCACCCTGTGTAAGTGTACCTGTGCCTGTCTAACTAAAACTGATTATAAATTACTCAGGGCCAAGTACTGGCTTTTTTTCTTTGTTGCACCAAGGACCTTTCCTCTCCTCATTAGGATCTGCAAGTACAGCTAGAGGACTGCTGTCCCAGCCGTCCCTTTGGAAGAAGGATATGACATCTTCTGCAACCCACAACTAGTAATTTCCTTTTTTCTGACTTACTTTTCTGCCTGAATTGTGCCTTTGGAACAGGTTATGTGGGGACAGAATCAACAAAGAAGCAGAACAAGAAGCATAAAGGCTGACTGAAAGCCCTCTGCTCATCTCAGGAAGCAACACCAGTTGCTCCAAAGGTATGTGAACTAATGTTCTGTGGCTCTGCTGGTTTTCATCCTTGATCCAGTTCAAAGGACACAGCCTTCATTAGCAGTCTTTAACCTCACAAGCAATATAAATGTTTTTTTGTAATCTATTAATTTTATTTTTTTAAAGAATGATAGCAATAGTGAGTGAAAAGGAAGTACCTAGCAACAAAGGCTGCTGAGATGTGAGATTTTTTCAAGCAGTCTTTTTTTTGTTTTAGAAACAAACAGTTAAATCTGGTAGGTTCTTCAGATGTGCAGCACGAGATGATAATGAATCCTAATTTCAGCGATTTGCCCTAGCCATGATTTACAGTCTTTGCTTACCTGTGTAGCCTTTACATTGCAATAGGAGCTCTGAATATTATCATGCACCCACTGCTGATGCTTAGCCTTTCTCAGGCTAAGATGGGCTCATTTTTTCTTGGCAAAAACCTCTCTGAATTGCTCTTATTAGAGTAACTTTGAGGCAAGGTCTGTCTGTGTTTCACACAGCTCTGATCAGTGCTTATTAGTAACACTTGCTGGACAGTCACATTGTGGATTAAACCACACTTTGTTAACAAAGCCCCCAGACCAACAAAAAAATACCCAAAGAAAACATCACTACCTTCTTTCAGTATTTTTCATCTGGCTATGTTTCTGTTGCAACTAGGCTGTACTTGAGGAGAAATGACCACAGGCTCTGGGAGAAGCTTTGCCCGTTGTCAAAGATGAAATTCACTACCCTCTAATGTGAAACATCTAAAACTTAGGCAGCTAATCAGGGCTAAAGAGAAAGCTCTAAGAAACAGCAGAGAGGAGTGGTTTCTCGGCTAGGTGTTCAGACAGCCAGGACTAACTGTCCTACAGGAGCACCTCTTCTGCTCTTGTAAGGGAGCTTCTCACTAGTTTAAGATTGCCAAGCCATAAAAAACATACGGAAACAGGGACAGGTAGCCATGACGAAAACAAAATTGCAGCCTTCCCTTGGAGCAGCTCAGAACATAATAAATGCCAGGCAACCAACCACTCCATGAAAGGTGGACATGACCTCCCACTTATTTCTGTGTTGATGCCGTATCCTTAGGCAGTCTAATACCTCAAGGCTCAGCAGTACAGAACAAGTGTTACTAAGGCAGTTTGCTCCTACTGCCCCACCCCAAAAACACTGCACAAATTTAGGCAAAGGCATGGCCAATACATGTGGGACTGAGCCCAAACCTCAGACTTGCCTTGCTGTGAGTCTACCACCAAGAGCACAACACCAAGGTCTGGTCACATGGAGCAATTTTTTTTTGTTCTTATTTTTGCATGCTTCTATACCAGCTACGAATAGAGACAAAGTGCTGTGTGGCCTCTCAGGCAGCTTGCCAGGCCTGCAGCTGGGTGACCTTGGTTTCTGTGACAGGGAATTTACTCACGACAATACAACTAACAATGTCCCCATGACTACTTGTCAATTAGTGTTTGTCTTTGAGAATAAGGCTTTCACCAAGAACATGGTCCTAAAAGGACGTGCTCTTATTTGTCACTAGCAAGCTATGTGCCTTCAGTAGTTACTAAATGATATTTCACACATTCATGAGTGGCACTATTAACATGACGGATTACATAATACATGTACCTGGACTGTAGACCCAGAGAGTGAATATTGTGTCTTTGGCATTAATCCGCTGGTACGCTTTTCCATCTGGTGAGAACTCCACTTCAAATGTCTTTATACATCTAGAAAAAAAAAAAAAAAGACAGCTCATTAAATACAACCGATAATGCATCAAGCAATCAAATCTTAATGTCAGGGCCATTTCAACAAAGAAGGCCAAAACCAGGAAATACTCAGTTGACTCATTCCTACCAAATGCGGGACTGGCATGAATTGTCATTACTACGAAGAACCACAGCTCCAACAGCCCACAGAACAACACCCAGACTGACTTGCTATAGCTAGGTACTTGCAACATCACAAAACGTTATGCATCTTTTACTCTCAAAACAGGGTTATCAAGGTTGAAGAGTCTAGGGAGACTGGTTTGAAAAGGAACTAATTCTGTGCTTCCTGCAGGAAACTGGACATACACTGGAATGCCTCTGACAGTTCACCTACAGAGGGCTTCCAGTCTAGTACAGCTTTCTGGAGCAAGGAACTGGAGGTTTTCTCTTTGAGTTCACATCCCTTATAGGGATGTACAACATTCCTCCTAGGCACCTGCTGCTAATGTAACTTTTAACATAGATGCTCCTGTCTGCTGTGCTTAAGGCAAGTCCCTCAAAAATACACCAGAAGGCTGCAATGCCATTCAGGATGACATGGACAGGCCAGAGAGTTGGGCAGAGAGGAACCTAATAAAGCTCAACAAAGGCAGGTTAAGGTCCTGCACCTGAGGAGGGACAACCCCACGCACCAGTACAGGCTGGGGGTGACCTGCTGGAAGGCAGCTCTGCGGGGAAGGACCTGGGAGTGCTGGTGGACAGCAAGTTGCCAATGAGCCAGCGCTGTGCCCTGGTGGCCAAGAAGGCCAGTGGGATCCTGGGGGGCATTAGGAGGACCGCGGCCAGCAGGCAGAGGGAGGTGATCCTCCCCCTTGCTCTGCCCTGGTGAGGCCACATCGGGAGTGCTGTGTCCAGTGCTGGGCTCCCCAGTTCGAGAGAGACAGGGAACTGCTGGAGAGGGTCCACCAGAGGGCTGCAGTGGGGACTGGAGCATCTCCTTTACGAGGAAAGGCTGAGACAGCTGGGCCTGTTTAGCCTGGAGAAGAGAAAACTGCGAGGGGATCTTATCAATGTCTACAGATATCTGAAGGCTGAGCGTCAGGAAGATGGGGCCAGGCTCTTTTCAGTGGTGCCAAGTGAACAGGACAAGAGGCAATGGGCAAAAACTGCAACACAGGAAGTTCCATCTGAATATGAGGAAGAACTTCTTCACTTGAGGGTGACAGAGCACTGGAACAGGCTGCCTAGACAGGCTGTGGAGTCTTCTTTTCTGAGGATATTCAAAATCTGCCTGGATATGACTCTGTGCAACACACTCTAAGTGAACCTGCTTTAGCAGTGGGTTAGACTAGAAGATCTCCAGAGGTCCCTTTCAACCCTGTGATTCTGTGAAAAATGCCATTGGATGCTGGTGAGCAACAGGCAGATTCCCTTGCTCGGACTGCAAATTAGTCAGGGTTGCTGTCAAGTTACTCCATGTAGGTTCTACAGTTCATTTTGTCAGACAAATGCACCATAGCATCTCTCAAAGAGCAAGCAGTCATTAATTTGTGCACTCGTTTCACTTTGTAGGACTGGTGGCAACTTAGGGAGAAATGTGCTGGTAACTCAGTTATATCAATTTTATTTTGAATGCTACTTACTTTGAATTTACACAACCATCGTCCCACAACACAATGACCTGCCCTTTTGTGAGAGGGATCAAACGAACACCGGTCACCTGTCCAAAGACACAGGTCCATGTAAGAAAACTTTACAAACGAAGCAGCCAGGACAGACTTCTGTGTGCATCCTTCCTTATTAATTACTTGCTTTGATTCTTTCCATAGAAACTAAGGGAAAAAACAGAATTTCTGGCTCCATAGCTTTGTAGCCTATGTCTCCAACCTGTCAACCTTGCAGAGGACCTTCAGAGGCTCTGGGTACCACTATGAACATGGGCAGGACTAAATGAGCAGATACGGATGTCTAATCTATGGCAGCCACGATTCCATTTTATTTTCAGCTATCAGTTACTAACTGGAGGGCTACTGTCAAGCCTGGTAGTACGTGTGATTTTAAAAAAGATACTGCCCTTTCCAGTACTGCATTGTTATTTCCCCATCGAGGATAAACTTGTATTCATCTCAGCAATGGCTCCTATTACTTGCTGTGGAATGCTTTATCTTGAATTACGCTTGGAGAGCCTTCTCATCAAAGGAGAGAAGAATTGTTTATTTACTAAGTCTTAGATGGTACCTTTATCATGTAATAGGTCCAAATACTAGTCTAGCTCTTCATAGTGAGACTTAAAGCAGGACACAGTTACTAATTTGGTGAGTCTGACAGTAGAATACAACGCATACTTGACCAGGAAAAGATCTGGGTCTTGCACAGATGTGGATCAGAAAGACTGAGGGAATGGGAAGGTCTTGCTTCAGTGTCAGGATGCCATCTTCAGGAAATGGGAATGGGCCTGTTGCCACTGGGTCCTGTTGAGCCAAAGAGAAGCGTTATGAACAATCTTTCAGTACAGCACCTGAAGACCAACTGTTACATCACTGTGAAGTGACTGTGTGTTTACTTTGGGACTGTAAATTTCCAGTAGTGTTGGTGCTGGTAAATGGCTTACAGCCATCAAAGTTCTTCAAGCTGAGAGGCTTTTCTGTCTTGCCTGTTTTCCAGGTCTTCAGGAAGCAAGAGGGTTTGTCCATCTCTCAGACTGGGCTGATCACAAATGCCCTTTAGGTGCAACCTGTCATTTTTAATAACTTCCCATGGATGGTTTCTTTCAGGCTAGCGATCTTTACAAACCACACCCTTGTCTCTTAGCTGTGGACTCCCAGTGTGCAGTGAAAGCTATTGCTAGCTACAACAGCCCCCTCAGCTGGTCTCTGAGGATGAGATTTCACCAGATGGCCAAGAGTATCTAAAACCTTGCTGCTGCCCTGTTGAAGGAAGAGCTGATGGCTCCTGTAGTATCTCACAGGCCTTAGCAATAGTGGGTTATGGTGACTGGGAAGAGAAGACACAGTACTGCACACTAAATTCAGAAGGCAGTTACTGTCTGTAAGCCCCTAAGGTGATAGAGGTGGTCTCCTTTATTTTAACCTGTGGATCTGAATGCATAAGGAGACTACAGGAGAGGGAGCTGAAGTGACAGAGTGCTCACATATTCTCAGATACAGTAAGTAATCTGGCCATGGCTTTTCTCATTAGAGAGGAGAGAAGTCCTCACAAAGGACTTATTCCTCAGTCTCCTCTGGGGTGCATTCAGAACTGGTAAGGACGAAGGTAAACTGCAGGCCTACCTGTGAGCCCCTGGGAGATGTGTCTTCTGAACTTGCACTGGGTAGTTTCCACCTCAGAGAGCTGTTTGGTTTTTTGTTTTCTGTTATTGAATGGGATTCATTTCAACTCTCTAATGCAGCAATATGGCCCTTCTTTAATATACACCGGGCCATGTGACTTATTTGGTGAGACAGAACAGAAAGGGTCTCAAAGCTTATTGAAGTTTCAGAGAGAAGGTGGAACTTGCTCTGGAGCAACTCCATCTCCTTAGTTAAGGGTAGGCCAGTAGCAAAGAAGCTGGTGATCTACATTTAGACTCTTGTATAACATAAATGCAAAGGTATCAGTTGTGTATCAGCTACATTTCTCTGCATGCCTGCAAGTGCATTTTTATATGTATGTAAGATGACAGTGAGATAAGAAAATTTTGACTACTTGAGCTTATTTCTTGTCTCTCTAGCTGTAGTTAACCAATTCACAAGCACTTTAGCCATGCCACACTTCAGGCAAACACATGGTCATACCTCAGCATCCCTTATTTGCTGGAACTGTTCTGGAAAAGGAAAGTCAGGGCTTCCCAGGTTTTTCCACTTCAGGTAGGGATTGGTTTGGTTGTTATCCAGGTAATATGTTACATACACCAGCTCTTTAGAAACACAAATGAAAGTAAGTAAACTCTACTTGGATTTAAAGATTAACAAGAATAAATTCAGCAGAAGTTGTTTACGTCTACTTGCTCAAAAGTGATATCAGCACTTCAGAGCCTGACTTCCACAGGAAAGCCATGAGGCTAGCACTCTTACAAGGCTCTACAATTCATGTTTGCCAAGTTTAAATTTCAAACTCTTACTTTCATAACCAGAACTGAAACCCTCTTATTTTTCGCACAGATGCTGCACACATTTGTTTGACAACTGCATCAGCTATGTAATCATGAGGTCATGTTGGCTGTCTTGGAGTCATCCCAGTAAGAAAATTGTTGCTTGGCAATATACAGCCAAGGACACTGAGGTTAGTAACTTCCCAAAAAGGTAGCACTTAGAGCTGCCATTAAAGACAGGGTGAAAGTGCAGGCATTCAGAAAAAACATTTCCTAGAAAAGCAGCATCGTATCACAGAAAATCTGGGAGTATCCAGAAGAAAGACAGCAAATGAAACTCACTCATGCAATGAAAGCAACTCAGCAGAAATGTTTCAACAGATGTTCTATCCTAAAGATAAATTATGTGAGGTGACTACTTAATGTTTGGCTACCTTTAAGTTTGGGGAAGTGGGTGGCATTCACCGTGATGGTGCTGATGTTGGATGAAGTTCTGTTATCTTCACTTGAATACATCAGCAGAGCAGCTTGCCAACTGTCTGAGGGCTGCATCTCAATTGGGGTGTGTACAGATGCCAAGACACCAATTGTACCATTTTCAGTGTTTTCGCCTTCACTGTTGTTCACTTCTGCAAAAATCTGTTTCTCTCCTTTAAAAAATGTGACAACACTGTAAGCATCACTGCTAGTCAGTCCTATATCATCTTCTGATAGAGGAATGGTCAAAACATGGGGATCTATAAGTTGAGTTATCTTCTAGCTTATTTTACCATGTATAGCATTCAGTCAGGCTTCTTTTACAACAGCAGAGCATGCACATACTACAGCAGTTCTTATGCTTAGCAGTTCAGCTAGCGACAATAAGCATGTAACAGTGATTAGGATCTTCCTTTAGCATGCTCTATGGGTCTTCCAGCTGTAGGAATTTTTAAAGACATTTGCAGCCTGATGAGATGCCACAAGAGGGAAGTACCAGTGAACAAAAAAGGAGTGGTTGGCATGCACAGGGTCTAAACAAAGCAGTAAAATAAATCAAACGGATAACAGACTGTCAGGAACATCTCCTGAGCTATGAATCTCTCAGAGGAAATGAATTTTCATTTTCTTAACACAGCTGGTAAACAAAGGGTAGGAGAAATCCTGCTTTTATCAGTAGTGAAATGGCTGGAATAATCTCTCTTAGGCAGGAAGCTTCTAGGCAGAAAAGGTTATTGATATGCTCTTTAATCAGTGGTTACTATACCTAGCAGGGCCAGCAACCCCATGACAGTCAGCACTGGTTTCCGCACCATCTGGACATGAGGTGGCTTTGTATTGTTCATCTGAAAACGGGCTGTCAGAGTCCGCTGTGTGAAGTAATGGGGGTAGTAGCTCAAGAAGGCATTGTCATTACTCAGCAGTGTGTAGTTGATGCTGTTGTTGGCTTTGGAAATGAGCAGATTTTGATGCTGGATGATTACCTGCGAAGTCATAGAGAACTTCACTGTGGAGAAAATCTAACAAACACACAATGTTGTTGTTTCTTTTAATTTTTTTCAGCATATTGAAAAGAGCTGCCACTCTACCATTTAGAAAAGTTTGAAGAACTAAACTGTTCCTCACAACTCTTGGAGAAAATACTCATTAGGTGATACATTAATCACTGGAAAATCTGAAGTATCCACTAGTACTCTGCATAAATTATGAATACATTTCCTTGGCTACTGCACTACAAACCATGTTCCTCTGTCTTGAATATTAAATTAGTAATCCAGATTTATCATCTGAATTAAGTCTAAACGCTTATTCAATTCTGGAGTTACTTTGCAACCATTATACGTATGTCTGGGAGCTGGTCCTGGATTCTTGTAACTCAATGAGTCACTTTACCCGCTTGGTGCTAACACAGAATTAGTTCTGACATTTCACTGGTTGCTATGCTGCTTCCCTGCAAAATGTCAGCAGTCCCAAGCTCTCTGTTTACCAGACTGTGCCAAAGTATCAGAATCAAATAGAACTTCAGAAGGCTGACAACTGAAAAGGTCTCATAATTGTACCCCTGAAGGAACACAGGGCTCCAGATCCCATCCACCCAGGTGCTAATTTTCCATTGGATGTGGGTTTTTTAATCCCTTCATATTGTCAAGTCATTATAAACACTGTTGTTTGCTCTCACAAACTCACTGCAATACAGTCAGTAACTTGTTGCTTTGAAGAAGACTGCTCTTGTACACAGCCTAAACAAACTGGGAGCCTCTGTCTCCACAGGAGCAGCTGATAAGACGTATCTTGTTTCTGGGTGACATACATGCTCCCAGGTTTGGGAATTACTACTTTGCACAGGAGTACTTGGACTTTGGATGCTGTGTAAGGTAGTGGCTCACAAAGCAACAGGCCTGCAGTGGGAACTATTGCTATGCAGGGGAAACAGTTGTGCTTGCTCTGGTGCCAGGCTACAATTTTTGCAGGGGCAGGAATGCTGACCATTCTCTTCTTCTGCTTTTCTGATGCAACAGTCATCATTACTAACAGTAATCAATAACACCACATGTACAGTCATTATCCAAAACCAAAGAATGGGCTTATGCAGAGAGCTCAATGGACTTATTAATTGTACCTGCTGTCTCTTGATGAGATAAACTTATGAAGGAGCTGGGAAATAATGTCTCACATAAGTCAGGTGACAGCTAGCAGTAGTGAGATGATAGCAGTAGTATTACATGGAGAGAAGATGTGTGGGTATAGTCTTAGCAGGTGGATCTAATTGGGGGGCTGTATACAATATATGACACATTATCCAGCACATGGAATGCTAGCCCTCAGTTGTTTGGTTTTTTTTTGAAAGGGAAGATAAAGAAAACGAATACAAACTAAATAAAGCTACTGAAACCAGACTACTAAGGGAAACCCCAGCTGTATCAATAGTGAGCTGTCCTTTTGTTGGATCTATTATTCTGAGTAGCTGCTTAAAAATTGACTGTCAGTCTACTTTTGTAAATGCATTAACCCATCAGGAGACCCTACTGTGACAAGACTGTCAATAAACACTTACCTTTACAACCATAGCTGCATAGGTCACATCAGCTCGCCACAGCTGTGGAATGGACCATCCAACCATTGGATCTGCTTCATCATTGTATATGGCAATAGAAGCAAAATTTGGGAACAGCTTCTGAATTTGTTCAACTGCTTCTATTTCTTGTTGCAAGATGTAGAGAGAACTCCCACCTCCCTGCAACAATATTTCATACCTCCTTAGTGGAAGTGAGAAAACAGTAGTAAACACATAAACATCAACATATTCTAAAATCTTGTTTATGGGGTCCCTAAAGAGCCATGGGTCAGACAGTATTAGTATTTTTACTTAATCCACTACAGCATGTGCTGTTCCTCCTAGAATATAAAATGGAAAAGAGGTAGAGGAGTTGTTTCCCCCTGGGAATTAGGCAAAGGCAAATTTCCTTTGAGTTCAAGTCTTGCAACTGAACATCTTCAAAGTTTCATTAGAATAGGTAGCCATGCTTCCTGCTACAGGCTGGACACTCATCTGGAAATCAACTTCATAAATCAGAATAAAATGTAACTTGGATTGAGCTGATTAACAAAATAGCCTTAAATTCAAATCTTGGGCTGACCTTCTTATGGAGAGAGATGTAGTCCAGCCTTACACCAGTTTCCCCTGTGAAGAAGTTGGTTCCATTGTAGCAATGACCCAGAAGACTCCAGCATATGGGTGACTTTGGTAAGGGGTGGAAGGAATCACCAGGCCCTCCAAATTTTAGTAGAGGACTGGCTGCTCTTAATCCTTCTGAGCAGGCATCATAATAGTTGAGAAACCCTGAAGTCCAAGCAGATGCATGTATCAAAGACGGTAACTCAAAATAGAGTTTTGATCTAAAACTACTGGGAGATGTCATAACTCTATTATTGCATTTATTGGCAGAACCTCACAAACTGAGGCGACCCTTCCCTATACACTGACAGCATGAGAAGACATCCAACCTCAGCTGCATTCACAAGGTTCTTCCAAAGGTCTTGTGAGGACAAGTTCCCGAAGCATGCATCTATCAACGAACAGTTTTGCACCCTTTACCCACTTAACCCCAGTAACCTTACTTTATATTGAAATAATGAACTGCATCTTCTTCGTGTAACTTCTCTTCTGTTTTCCCTGTTCTGCTATCCCTGTATTTATACTGATGTCCAAGCAGGGAACAAAGTGTTATCAATCAGCAACATGACCTTAGCAAAACAGACTAGATATAACTTTCACATTCCTTATCTTTCTTATCTACCGTATTTCTTTGCCAGCATCTCTCCTTTCCCACTGTCAACCCTCCACCCACCCAACATACCTGTCTCGCTTTACTACACTAGTAAGTGCTCCAAAACATGCTTACCTTTCACTGTCATAGAGACATTGTCGAAGTCATGGTGGTCTGGTTCATTCCATGTTTCAAAATTCCATTTAGCAACATGTTCCAATCCATACCTATCTGCAGAAGGCCTCATTTACTAGTGAGCTATATATTCAGACAATCCTATCAGTTAGTAACTCACTGATCCAGACAATCCAATAGCACCCAGAGCTATAACAGGGTATATATATTACCTTTTTTAATAATGAGGGAAATGTGGTGTTGGTAGTTTCAAAATGATCTCTCATTTTTGATGAAGCACAGCAATATTTGAAAAAGATGAAAGATGAGAGGGAGGTGATGTGCATTACAGCCTTGTGGTTAGGGAACTCACCTCGCCTTAATGCAGGTTGCAGCTTCTGTCTCATTAGAGATATTTGAAGCTGGCATGTGGGAAGTATTCAGATTACCATGTCCTAGTGCAAGCTGGTGGTTTACAACCACAACAACATAACAAAGTTAAAAAGTCAGTCCTCAGAGGCAGGCCAAATGTGCTACCCAGAACACACTACTCATTCAGGATGTTAGTCACAGATCAGCAAAAAAACTAGCTATTATCCCACTGTCTGCTCCGGCATGCCGTCTTTCCAGTTCTGTGCTGACATCTAGGGTCTTGAAATTGATCACAATACACAGAACTTTTTGAGGTAGTTAGAAGGGATTACAACAGAACAAATAAAAGGGCTTTTTTCAAAACTTACCTATGTATCTGTTGGCCAGAAGTGTAATTAAGTTTCTCCACCTTACTACCTGTTCTTTATCTTCAAAATCAAAAAAATATCCTGATGGATTCCCCATCAATTCAAATCCTAAAAAAGGCATCAAAGATTGGTTTTCTTTTTTTGTGAATGGTATTGACTTTTGATTAACAAAGGGATTATTGCATTATCTGTAACAAACTTGTTAATGAAGAAGCATCATTAAATGGGCTTTCCTGTTTTAACATGTTCCCACCGGGAATATTTCAGATTTGAGGTTGCTCAAACTTGTTACTTGTCAATGACTACAGTAATCAATACTAATACTTACCATCATAAATTCAGGTCTCAGAGGGAACCTGGATATTTGCCGAAATTCAGTGGAAACTATACCTTTGAGTAGATGCTTCACTGGCCCTTTTAGGTACATGTTAATGTAATTTCCGAATTTATACATCTCTAACTGTTGTTGAAAGCAATGTGAAACTATTCATGTTGTCTTAATTGTTGTAAATGTGTTTTGCTCACACTTTGTGTTTATATGGATATAAGGTAAAGGCAAAAAGGAGAAGAATGGATTTTTATCAAAATCAGCTTTGGCAAAGCTAAGAATTCTCTGATGATTGCACAACATAGGCAAACAGATGTAGCACGTTGTGGAGGTAGGGAGCTGCCCTCACCTGGAATTAGCTTATTTTCCCACAGGCGATCCATAAGGTTATCCAAGGCAGTAAAATTGTAGTGAAGTTTCCCATTCATCAATCTGAAGAATACAGGTAATAAAAAGGAAAAACATAAATATTATAGCAAAGGTGGCACTTAGTTGCAGATAATGGGTCAGATGGCTGCCTTCTTCTGGCTCTCTAAATTTACATGTAACTAATGTTCTCAGAATTATACACAAACTTTCCTCCTCTAAAGTAATGGGTGCTCACCATAAGCAAGTCATGCTTCTTGTCCAACCCATGCCCCTTCCTATTCCAGCAGCAGCAGCAATAGAAGCAATATAATGAACTTGCTTGCTGGATTTTGAGTTTTTAACAGGATATTAAGATTTCTGCATCTTTGCTGAACTGAAATTTACCTAGACTTCTTTCAGCTAAGCTGTTTTTTCCGTTTCCATTTGATTACCTACTGCTAGGCCAGCTGGTTTCCACCTTGTCTCATATGCAGTCTCTCTTAATGTTCTCTTAATTTGCAATATATAATACAGCTTTCTTAGTAGTGCTTCTTAGGGGCTTAGGTCCAGCTGAGAAACAACTTTGTATCTTTCGAAGAATGCTGCATTTATGCACACGATGTGATTTTTACTTCATTGTTAGCATTTGCTTACTACTTCTCCTGTATTCCCAGGACCTCAGGCTGCAACCCTTTTATCCAGCCTTGAATATCTGTGTTCAAATACTTAGAAGTAGCCCCATGATGCACCCCTTTGTGCCAATGAATCTTGCAGGAGCACAGGTAGTAAAATTTGGGCATGCACCTGTATAGGAACACTGGAGTTCTTTTACCCAGGGGATAAAAACTGGCATTTGAATTTTATCTATGACACATTTGAAGATACCCTTTAAACTCCTGAAAGGCTTTTCTTGCCTGGTATCCAGTGAAAACAAAAATAATGTAGTATGTGGGTCAATGCATGATTTCCTGTAACTTCTGAATCTGTGGCCTGATTTAACTGAAATCTGACAAGACAGAAGTTTTGCCAGTATGAAGTGTCAAATAGGAATTAAAAATGAAGTTCTGTTGACAACATTCCGGTAGTGTGACTTGCAGCCATTTGGCCCAAGCCAAATTCTGACTTCAGTATGCCCTAAGCAAAAGGCTTTGTAAGCACCCCTGAGGTAGGTCCAGCCCTGGTCATATAAGAGGGATGATCAGGGTCTTGCCAGCAGCTCTCAAAGCTGATTTCTCCATCCTTGCCAGAGCACTACACCTAATTTCTCTGGTACAGTGCAGCCTGAGCCCTGCCTCTGCTGCCTTGCCTACTCTTTCCCAGGCACACTGCTTCTGCTTGGGTGGAAATCTGTACAAGTGAACTGCTGATGCAATGTTCTAGATGTGATGGAAGGGGGAGACACAATCACACACAGTTTCTATAACAGATCAGTGCCAGCTGGACACAAAGGATAAAAAGTGTGAATGGGGCAGCTGGCAGATCTCTTAAATCAATGATAGGCTCTGTGCTGAGATTCACAACTTCCTTCTGTGCCTTCCCATGCATTTGTGAGCCTCTTAGACTGGGCTTTTCCTCTGTGCTTTCTTGCCAAGGGAAGGTTTCAGTGAAGAACCTGTATTAGCAATCCCAAAGTTCCCAGAGAATTAAGAAAGGCAGACAAAATTGCCTAGGGAATAAAGAAGGGAAGTGTACAACCTGAAGAGGACAAAGTGCCATCAGCATCTCCGACTATGATATGGAAGATGAAAATAGGACAGGCAAAACAGATGTAACATAAGCTATATCCACTGTACCAGCTCCATCTGTGATGTAACCAAGCACACAATCTCAGCCCATGCATGGTCACACTCCTCTACCAAAGACCTGCAGCTGGCTTTTCTCTTTTAAAGTATGCCCTACCACCAGGACAGAAATTGTCATGTCTGCAGCCATTGATGGGCTTGCAGCTCCTGCCAGAGTCAAATGGAGCAGAAAGATATTTATTTACTTTAGTAGCCATAAGAGCATTTTAGAAATTACTGCTGAATGAAAGAACAGCCATTTGGAACTTGGGGGTTTTTTTTTGCTTAGACAGAGGTTAAAAAAAAAAAGTCTGACAGTCCTATTCCAAAGTTCAAAGACAAATATTCTGTTGCAAAAGGTAGCTCTACTCCCTCAGATCCATTAACTATTTCCAGTTGTACCCTGTGTTCTATTGAAATATTTGCTTACATGCACACTTACAGTCAGTGAGCATAAGAATGATTAACTGTACTGTCTTGTAAAAACTTAATAACACCATTTAGATAATAGCAAAAGAGCTATTGTCTTCCTGACTCCAGTCTAAGGTCTACACAGTACTATGTGAAAACATACAGGAAAATAAGGCCTTCGATGTGATGCATGTACACTTAAGGACCCAGCACATTTCTCCTCCTGTATCAATTAAGTAAAACATGTAAAACAGAATGCCATTGCTAGCCATGACTGAAGTGACAGTACATGAGATCCTGTGTTATATGTGTAGATGTAGAGGTACTTCTTATATCCTTGGGCTGATCTGTCACTTCATGGGAATCTTTTCTTGCTTGCAATTGGATTAAGGCAGTATGCTCCTATTAGTGAAACTATTACCTAACTGCTAGGATTGCAGCTTTCTCAGATCTTGATCTTATCCGCACCCATACTACTTTTCTGATGTGCAGTTGATGGTTCATTTTTTTTATTTATTTATTTTTTTTACATAACCTATACAGTACCACTAGAATTTGGGTTGCATGGTTGCATGCCATGAGGTGTCTGGAAGCTGTGCTGACTGCCATGCATGGGGCACAGCAGGAATCTCACAAGCTGGTATTATTTACAAACATTCTGCAGGGGGAAGATTGGCTCAACTATCAGGCTGTTACCAGGAGTCCTATAAATATAATTTTAGGACACTGAAGACCATATCAAAACTGTCACAGGCATGTGACAAGGTAAGTCCCAGACCCAGGATAAATTCACTTAACATTGTCAAAGTTGTTCAAAACAGCTTGGTATATCTGACCTAGGACCTGCTGGTGCAGCACCGCAGACCTATGACTGGGTCCTTGGTAGCAGGCTCACAGACTTTTACAGTCTTCTTTTTTTTTGGCCTGCTCATCTTCTGATCTCTCTACCCTTAAGTTATGGTTTCTAGACACCACTATCTTCACTTACGAACATGCAGAAGGTTATGTCCTTGTCATGTCATGTGAGTGCTTGCCAGACTGGGATTGTTCATGGTTTGCCGTTGGGCATTTCGATGTGGAACAGCGATCACTGTCTTGTCTATGTCTGCCTCTCAAATGTTCCTCAACTAGGCTTTTTCTGGGAGACCTGCCAGATAAGGCCTTCATCATCTTCAGTCATAACAAGCAATGACCCTAAAACATGCTTACTGGCTTCCTGGCACCAATATAAGACCCAGGCCTCAGACTGCTATACTGCAGACACTCCTGCCCGCTGGTGAGATGTCTTTCCAGTCTTTGTCATGGTGTCAGTTCCAAGACCCATTTGTACATGCCTGCTCCTAAGAGCAACAATGGTGTTGTGAACATGAAGAGTAATGATAAGTATGGAGCAGAGTCTGCTGGCTGTCATAAAATCTTGGTGCTCACATCCTTGGAGAGGCTTGCTTTGTGGGACATCCTTTGCTGAGTCAAAGGTTACAGGCCCAGGTTAACATCTGTCCGCTTGCCTCCCTTTACTGGAGTAAGGTTTTTCCAGTATGGAAGGAAATCCTTTTCAGGTGCACAGGCTGGATAGGCTGCCGAAGTGTTGTAAGATAATCATATTGTGCTTCTTATTCACACCACTTTCAGCCTACTCCCATCAACAAACTTAATCTCTCGGGAGGGCAGGGGTAAGCTAGCTTTGGCTGTGAACACCCTGCATCACAGCCAGGTCTGCCCTGGTTAGTACAGCTGTGGATACTGCTCCTTAGCCTACAGCTACAGCTTCCCTCTTGTGTCCAGTAATCTGCTGCTTCTGTTCTGCCCTGGGTTGATCCTGCTCAGGAACATCGTTGCATGCCCTCGGAAGCAAGTGCACACGCAGACATTGGACCAAGTATCTTATCTACAGAGAAGAGAGCAAGAAAAACACAGGCAGGGAGTGTTTCCATTCCAGGTAATCTTCAGTCAAGTACTGAATCTCTGATTACACGTCAAGCTAACTTTATCAAACTTTACTGTAATGTACTGAACAAATTTCCTGGGATAGGAAGCCTTGTGGCTGACCTCTGTCAGTAGCTCACAGCCTGTTTAGGAACTCTAAGGTAACAAGTAAGGTAACCATCAACAGAGCTTTGAAGAGAGCTTTGTCTGACCTAGGATTGATACGATTGGGAAATATCTATACACTTTCTCATCCTGACATTCTCACTCAGCTGATGTGGCCTCCCTCTACATTTCTGGTGGACAGTTACCATGCACATCAGAAGCTACCATAATCTGGCTTGCTTTCACCAATGTCTGAGAACAGCCTCTCTTCTGGTAGACTGGCCACAGTGGCTGGCTAGCACCACTCCCAAGGCAGCGGAGTCTGCTTACAGCCTCACTGGGAGCTTCTGCTGGAAAAGACTGCTTGCCTAGTGGCAAATGCTGCCAAGAACTAGCACACAGAACACTGGCACAAGCTTTTGGCAAAGGAGAGGTGCAAATGACATCTTAACAGTAAACAAGATTATTCAGCAGGGTATTGGCTGACCTCAGATTTGAAAGGTGCACTCCATGAGGGAGCCACCTAAAAAAAGACACTGTTCCATAGGTTTTCTGTGTTACAGTCTTAGAAAGAAGTGAAAGAGCAGTCTAAGCCACTACCCTGCTACGGTGTCTGTTCAGAGAATGAACATATTACACACCATTATTCATTTGATTAGAGATGCTTAGCTGTGTGCCAGACCATCTTTGGCCTTGTAAGCTGTTTCCTGCAAGCATACACTCCCTTGGCCATGGTGCCCAGATGTGGACCAATGGTAGCACAGTCATCATTGTTCTGATAAGTGTAAATATTCATGATAATTAAATTCCCCCTCTCATGAGTCAACTAAGGGTCAACAGTTGCAGCAGGTGACTACTATCAGGAGCATCCTTAGATACAGTGTCCCAAAAAATTGATTTTCTAGAGTCCATGACACCATTTTAGGGACCATACAGACATACAAGCCTGTCTAACCTGGAGAGAAGCTCAGTGTCCGCAGCCAAAATGTTCACTGGAAAGAAGTAGGAACAAACAGTGATAAACTATGCCAGTTCAAACTCTTGCTGCTACCAGGTTCTCCAGAAGTAACTTACTGCTTTAGCCAGAGAAGCAGACTGTTGAAGTGACAGTGAAGCATGCAAGCTGTGAGCACAGCATCTTCAAGATGAAGGTCAAAAGCTCCAGATAGGAAATGTCAGCAAGTTTTCCTTTTCCAAGAAGGCAACTTGTTGCCCTCCACATCCCTGTTACGACACAAAAGGATCCTGCCTCCTTGTTCTTTACTTACTTTTCCAGCTCTGAGGAATTAAATGAAGCCTGTTTAAAGTTCAGGTTGTTACTAAGACCTTGTTTGCTCCAAAACCACCAACTCTACATAAGTTTCTTGTTCTGAAAACCTCTGGACTGTAAAAGCAGATACTAAGGGAGAATGAGCACTACAGAAATGATACTTCAGAGTATATGAAGGGTAGGATAGCCATCATTAGCATTCACCTTTCCAGAGGCTGCCTTCTCAGCACTTACTGCTCCACATTTCCTCAATGTCAACCAAAAAATCCCTACTAGACTGGTACTTCAGGTTTGATCACAAGATCATTAATAAGTAACTATTAAATCAGCAGGCTCCTGGGTTATTAATAAACACTTCCCTCTTCTGAATGCAGTGGAAGTTGACAATACAGCACTCATTTACAGCAGAGCTGCTTCTACCATGTTCTTGCTCCATGTGCTCTGGCTTCCTGTGATCATTATGATATGGTAAATTGGCTGCCTTCCATGAAATCCCCATATCCCAAAATAACCATGATCACTTGACCTTTTCAGGTTCATGAACACCGATTCTTCCTCCTTGGCAGTCCTCAGGCAAAACACAACCTGTGCTTTTCACATGTGCTTTGCAGATCTAAAACTTCATTCAGAGGCTTTTTCAAAGTTACAAGGCCAAAGACTACTGCATCCATGCTAAAGAACTGGCATACTTTATTACTTCTTCATTTATTTGTTAGCATTAATACTTGCCTGCATTTGCTTCTCAGCTATATTGTTTGTATAAGCAGGGACTGAAAATCTGCTTGCTTTACAATTATGGCACAGCTTCTGCACAGGAGCACAATACTGAAGACTTCATTCAGTCCGTGCTGCCCGGGCCCATAACATGCATAATTCACTCACCCTAAAGTGTGCATGAGTCAGCCCAGCAATAATGGGAGGATGCATTACAAATCCACATAGCCAGGCAGCATCCAGCCCTTGCTGATGTCACAGCTTGTCACAGTTAATCCATCCATACAACCAGCCAGCATGACACATGCGCAAAAAGAAGGACGGGTATGAATCTTTGTGGTTTAGGAATAAACTGGCTTCAAAAATGCAAAATGCATCCTCTGTTATTTATTGGAAATCACTGCCTCTTCCACAAGCTGGCGAGGAGGCTGTGCATTCAGCTGAATCTTTTTCTTTTTTTAAATACATAAAAATAGAATTGACTTTGATTTATACAGCATCTTAATTACCTTCTTTCGTTTTTGAAATCAGCGTTATTTGAGCTTCACCTTGCAAAGCAACTCACAAAATCTTTGTTGTGATCTGGCTAAAACTCACATGCATAGAAGTGCAAGCAAACAATGAATGCTTTCAAGCTGATGCTAATCACGGCCTATGATTTTCCATTTCTTACTCAGCCTGCTTTTGTGAGCACAGCCTCAGTCCTTTCAGCAATGAGCGTGCTGTGTGTGGGGGGACGAGAGGCAGACAAAGCATCAACAGCTTCCTGTGCCAAGGTGAGTTAGCTTGCTAGGAATATTGTTAGACTGTTGTGTCTTGTCTCCCCCCTCCCCTCACTCCCTCCCTTTTAAAACAAATTCAAGATGTAAAAGGGGAAACAGGCTACAAAAGCGTAGCAATCTAGGCAAAAGCTATAAGGTATTTCAGTGTCTTGCCTCTCCGAACACGCAAACACATCCAATCAGATCATCTAGGCATGGATAATTTTGACTGTTGTGAGATCTTGTTGTGATCGCTTGTTGAGATCCGTTGTATCTACACTCATTCACAAAGAGAAGTAATGAAATAACAATAAGGCAAATCCAGTAGTAGAAAATGCTTTTTCACTAATTGTTCACCACAAATTCAAAGGCTCAGTCAGTGCCTGAAAAGCAGGCTCAATCTATATAGTGAGTAGGCTCACTGTATGTGAGCTGGGCTGCTACAGGACACCTTTCTTTCTGATTGAGTTTGATGTATGGAAGTGATTTCCTCCTGCATAACACATGGCTCTATGTATAATATTCATTGTAGTTTTATACTGTTCTTGATGATGCAATTCCAAATAATGTCATCTATAAGGAAAAGTTTTAGAAAGAGGGGACAGGGAGACTAAATCCAAAATGAAGATTAAAGGGTGACTTTTGAGATGCACAAGGAAAAGGAATGATAACCAAGTGCTAAAACTTACTTGCTTCAAGCACATAACTCTTTTCGGCACTGCCTGGGAGAGCTGTCACTGAACTTTTCTTTCCAAGCAGCAACAGAACTGTTCTCTGTATGCATCCAGCATTCTAATTCAAGCACCCAGCCTAATACCGCACCTTCAGTAACAAGTCTCCATGGTATGTGGCTTCATTTCACAGTACTGTTACTGTCACTCCTTCATTTTCACATCTTTATTTTCTGTTTATGCTCATTCTATTCTTTTGCCTGTTAGTCCTATGTGGAAATATAGTCCAAAAGTAAGTGAATCCAATTATAGCACAGGACATGGCTTATTTACTGTTGTATTATAACAACAAGGAGTTGGAATGGTTGCCCTTCCTGCTGCCAAATATGCAAGAAGAACCAAATTCAACAATGCTCTACTTAGTCTGCTCTGTACATCTTGCAAGCACCCAGGATCATCATAGATTCCACAAACATACTGCAACTGGACCTGAAATGTTGCATTAATGCACGCTGTGTTACTTTCATGAGGTGTCTAACTTTTTCCATCTTACATTCTCAAAACTTGTTTCCACTTGGTGAGATCTGTATTGAGAGGCATCTAACAGGACAACTAACGAATGGTCTAAGAAGAGAAAGACATGGAGCCAAGCACTGCAGGTGTAGTGATTTGCAGCCAGACTTCTCAGCTGATGTACTTCTCTAAAAAGTACAGATAGCACATGGTGTCTGACGAAGTCCAGCTGCTCCTGGATATATTTGCATGGCAGATGTACTTTCAGGTGTGTCTTTCTATATTAATCATTGCCTGCCCACAGGCAACTGTATGTCTAACTTGAATATATCACTTATTTGCAAAACAAAAATTAGAAGAGCTTCACTAAATGATACCGCGTTAATTTCCTAATATTTTACTGATGTTTAATTGATGGTGAAAAAGCACAATGAATGTGTCATCCACTGTCTTGCTCCTATCTTGCAGAATTTTTGGGATGAGTGGTTTCTGAATACTTCAGAACTAACAAAAGAGCGCTATAACCCAATACTGGAAAGAGCAGCACTTCAAATGGCATCCCAGTGTCTGTTTTTTGCTCTTGAATGTAAAACATAGCAAAACCTCTTACAATTAAGGAGGTAAAACCAATTAATAGCATCTATAGGGAGTTTTCAATGAGATGCAAACCTGCATGTCTATAAACTGAAAGCTGATCTATTCCAAACCTGGTTTTGGCATTACAATTCAGGCTAGTGATGTATTATTAAATACAGCAGTGACAGCTCTTCCACTCCATGAGTCTTCATGTCATCTATAATCCTTTTTTCTTCTTTCTTCCCCCATCCCAAACAGTTTCCACTAATATGAAAAATACCTCCCTTTTCAGCATAAAAGTGCATTACATTCTGTTCTTATGAAACAGGAAAATTTACCTCACAATGCAGTAAGAAACTCTATTTTATTTGTACACAGAAATGGGTTTTGAATATCCAGTTAGGATTACGCATGAATGCAAGGAATGGGCAAAGAAGCTTCAGTATTCCTGAGACAATCCTTGCTACAGTAAATTCACCACTTAAGATTTACAAATATCAGTGGTAATGTTCATCCTAAACCAATCAATAAGCAGGCTTTGGTACCACAGTTCTGGCTGTTCAGGGATGAAACAACAGGCAGTTTTGTTTACCAGGCAAACAAGCTCATGCATTTCACACTCAATGGCAGTGGAAGGTATGTAAAGTCTTCCTAGACATTAAGATTCCCTCCATGATGTATTTTAATAAAAATACTTTTTTCAGAAGACACAACTCCATTAATAACCATAGACAGCTCAACACTGTGTGTAAGGACAGTTCCACACATTAAATCCCATTTAATACATTATTTTTTTGTTTAATTCAAGTTAAGTATACAAAACCCTTCACAAAAAAAGTGAAACTGATAAAGCTAAGTCAGAACTGCACTTCTAGTTGATCCCCATGCACTGCAACTGCTCTATTAAATAAAATAGCAGGGATGAGTAAGAAGGCAGAGATTATCACCAGCCCCTGCAATATAATGATTTTAAGCTTATCTTCCACCTGTGATTACACTCTACAGGACAAAGATTTTTTTCCAGAGCTACTGTTTATATATGTTATCTCACTGTAAACACCATTGGAGTAATAGCATTGGACAGACACAAACCATAAATACAGAATTTCTAATCTACTCTTGTAGAAAGCTGTGCTCCTGGGGAACTGTGCTACTGTGTGCTGATAAGAAATCAGTTGTGGAGCTACTGCAGCTACTTTGTGCCTCTGGTAAGTGCTGATCAATTGTTTCTGTTTGTAATGGGAAACAGAACGAGGGATGCATAGTAAAGGATGGTCTTACTCTGTTTTGAATAGATGCATTTGCACTGAACCTGCAGATTTCAAAGGTTTCTCCTGCAGCAGGGACTACAGAAGATTTTTTTTTTAAAAAAAAAGCTAATCAATAACATGTCGCTCCCCTCCCACATACACATAATTTTCAGCTGTGCTGGACACTTGCAACAGCTAGAGAAGGACTGTCAGGGATAGCACATAGAGGTTTTTAAAAGAGTAGGTGCTTATTTTTAGTTCTCTCATCTTTCCTATTAAATAGCAATAAAATGTATGCCTTTTAAGCACATCACCTGGTCACTATGGTATAAAGACAAACTGTAGACTAATTGAGGCTTGAGGGCATTTCAAATAATTCAGACATCAGTCTTAAGTGTTTTTTATGATTCGCTGAATTTATGAACTTCAAACACTTGCACAGAAGGAAGAACAAGGCTATTTGTCGTATGTACTTTTGAATATTTGATGTTATTGATAGTAGCCCTGTAAACAAACACTTTTAACTATGGTTCTGTGATTCTATGATTAATTTTCCCTGTATGATTAATATTCCCTGTAATATTAATTCAGTGTTATTTCTTTAAGCATATAATTAGGTTACTGGATATGAACTGTATGTAGTAATGTTGTGAATTATTCTGAGATCTTTGAAATTCTCAAGTAAGTGTGTCAACAAACCAAATACGTTTCATATGTTTACAGCATTTATTTCACAAATACCACCAGGTAGATTTTGCTTTTAACCTTTTGCAGTTCTTACTCCAGTTAATACTAGGCATCTGTTTATAAGGATAAATAGTAAGTCACACAAAGGAAAATCATCTGTAAACTCTCAATTATTGGTCAATGGTCTTTTCTTTTTTAATGTAGTTTCTATTGTTGATGATAGGTGTTTCATTGTAGCATGTCTTTTGGTTATTTTGGCCAATTACCATTGTTTGTTAAATACACAACTGAGCATGTGACATGGAAACACAGTTCTTCTAGAACTAAGTCCTGCCTTGTTAGTGTCAGTGGAACTCAACCAGGATGCCAGGGGCTGCACACTCAGAATTATTGCTGGCCTGAAGCCTTGTGTAGCTATGTAGTGTGGATTAGGATCCCTATAATTAAAGCAGTGATGAACCTTCTGCTATCAATACTTTTGTATGTTAAGTAAAGCTTATTCATCATAAAATGTAGTTTCTCCAAAATTAGATTATTTTCACAACTCCTAGAGACAGAATAAGAGACTGCTTCATTTTGTCAGGTTTTTTTCCCATGTGGAATTGTCCTGTCCAGATATATTCAGCCCCACTTGAATGGTGCTGTGCCTAAACAGTGTTCATGTATCTCAAAATTATGATTTGAATTTTTTTTTTAGATTTCAGAAAGCACTATTTTTAGGCTAGCCTGAGCCACAACAAAGTTAAAACCGACTCTATATGGTAGGGGTCAAGTTATAATGCAAACATCCTGTAGTACCTTTACAAGCCTGATATTAGGAAAAATGCTGTGGAGAGAAATGCAGAGGTTTCTTTGGGGGGAAAAAAAAAAAAACAAAAACCCCAACAAGGTAAGTGGGGCAAAACCCAATTATTTTGCAAATTCCAGGACTGCAAATACTAGACAGAAGTTGCACAGTTTGCAAATACTGGAAACATGCTCTAAAGGAGGACAGAGTAGCCAACCTTACTTTGGTCTTGAAGCAGATGGCTTGAACATTTTAAGAGGTCATTAGAGAAGATGACTCTTGGTTCTAAGAATTATGTAGTAAAATGGATGAAAGAACAAATTTGAGAGACTGAGTTCAAGTCACTTTATCTTACAGGCCTGAAAAGAAATCAACAGAAGCAATAAAGCCATTTTCTATTCTGTGGTGCACAAGACTAAACAGACACACTATTTTACTGCCACCAGTGTACAAAATTCATTATGCAAATTAAGTGCAACTGCTTCCCTTTTATTCTTAGAGCTACCTTGGGAATGGCAAAAGAACAGGAATGCTTGACAAGACTTTCTACAGGGAAGGGGCAAGAAAGAGGATGTTACTAAGAATTAAATGACCACCTTTAATTTTTGGGATTAGAATGTCACAACTACTGTCACCAAGTTTGAGTTCTTGATAACAGCCAGTAGTTTTACGAATCTATGACTAGTTGAGCACAGAGGTGATATGTGCTTCCTCTTCTGTTCCACCTTCGTGTTGGTGTTTTGACTTTTCACTTCCGTAATTGTCAACTTTTCTTTTTATTTTTAAAAAGCAGCAAACAACTTTTTGTGCTGGGATAAAAGACAATGTTGTAACCTGGCCCTCTGTAGACATGCTTGTGCACAGCACCCCCCTGCAAGCACTCCTGCTGGCAGGAAAGGAGGCACCATGTTTGTCTATCCAGCAACACAGTCTTTTTCAGACCTTGCACTTCCCACCTCAGATTCTTATTGCATGCATGTTCATGTTCTTCCTTGGCTGAGAAACATACTTCCTCATCCCTTAACTTCTAGGCCAACTGAACACAGTTCCTGGGAGACCTGGCCTTCTGCTCCAACTGTTAATCTACACCGCTTAGTAACCATTAAACATAAACTATCACCTTTGTCAAGAAGAAGAAATGGATGATTATTTATCATTTGGACAGGTCTGCACCTATCCAAAGAGCTGAGAGGGGACTCAGTCACTTACATACCTCACAAGAATGAACAGACAGTCAGTCTTTGTTCTGCTGATCTGCCTACATTTTACAGTCTTCTGTTTACAGAAGCAACAACAGATCTTGTGATCTGAACATGCTGACGTGTAGAAATGGAACTCTGACCTCCAACAGTCCCATCCTATGTGCTGAGCAGCACAGTACTTATTCCAGCCCACAAAATGCTCAAATCTCAGGCAACATTGCAGTTCCATTCTTATACCTTGAAAACGCAAAATCAAAAGCTAGTGCTATATGAGGATGCATAAACCAGGTCAAATCTCAGATGAGAAGCAGCTTCAAAGGTCAGAGATGTACTAGCCTGAACTCAGCATAATTTTTGGATCAGCGTTAGTTAATTAATAATCTTACACATTATTTAAACTCAAATCCTCAGTGAGTGCTGCACATATATCAAGTTTTCAGAGCGGTACAAGTGGCAACACACTACCAAGCAGCAAGCTCAAGATTCCATAATTACCCATTCTTCCCTTGAGGAATACTTAGCTAATAATTATCCTTTATGCAAATAGAGCAAAGCCTGACTGAAGACGTTCATTCATTCCAACGTGCAAAAACAGAGCCGAACGTTCCTGTCAAAAAGCTATCCAGGTAAGAGATTTGCCTGCCCTCCCACACCTCTGAGCTCAGGTTTTATTCATTCTTTGCCTGTTTGCAAAGGTGCAAAACTGTCTCTTTTCAGTCAGTTTGCAAACTGGTGATGCTTTTTAAATTCTGTCATTATTCTGTTTCTCATAAATATTAATTATAAGGTAGATACTGGGCAAAGGTTTGTAAAACACATAGCCAGCTGCAATTGGTATGAAAATAATCTTTCCTGCAAACCCTGATTTGGGAGTTCAAGACCAGCCATTTGGTTAGTTTTTATTTGTAGTTAAGAAAAGTGGCCTATATGATGCTTGTCTGGTTCTCAAAGTATAAATTATTATTAAAACTGAGCATGTTCTTAGTAATTAAATATGAAAGAATGTTTCCAAAGTATTGTCCTCATTGCCTGTTGTAAACCCAAGATATCACAGAAGGCAACAGGAAAAAACATGAGAATGTGACTCAACAAACTCCAGCAAAACCACAGGGCAGAAAACAGCATAGTGTTTAGCTCTGTGGCTGGTGACTAAGGTCTTGGAAAGCTGTCTTGGAAGATTTTTTTAAAAATCAGACCTTCACTTTGGACCAGCTACCTTTCCGAAAGCAAGAAGTCTGATATTTAGGAATATTCTTTGACCCCACAGAAAACATCTTTTTAGTGGTCATGCCCTAGGACTCTCCAGAAGAGTAACGCTGCCTTGCCTTCAAGTGCACGCCAATATTTTGACCAGCACGTTCTGGAACCCCTGAAAAAAACCAGCCCCTGGAGGAACAGTGAAACTGCTTGATCATTTATTTCCAAGGTCTGATCATTCCCAACAATGATCTGATGGGCCAGCCTTTAACAACAGCTGCTGGCTGGCTGTGTGAGTTCTGCTGTAGCCTGCTCGTCACCTCTGGGATTGTTACATGTCATGGTTGTCATCTTACCCAGTGGGACACTGCACTGAGAGTCCTTGGGAAAATATGAATTGAACCACAGCTGCTGGCAAATGCAGGCATTTGAAAAGGAGCCTAACTTGGCTTGGAAATCCTAGATCAATCTATAGCTGTACGTAGAAGTTGTGAATTGGAGATTTTAATTAGAAACACACAAATCTAAAAGACTGCTTGACTCTTAGAGTAACTTCTTAGTATAGCAGTGTTAATTTGTAGAGGATTTAAGACTAATGTTCTGCCTTTTCTGACTCACAGAGACCAATAAACTGTAATATTTTTTCCTCTTTCAATTTTGCATTAGCACAACATTGAAACTTAATGGGAAAATGCTTTGAAGCCACAGTCCTTTTCCCAAATTTAGTAAAAAACTAAGCTCATGAAGTTTCACATGATATTTCTAAAAAGCACTGCAACATTCTTTGCCTATAGCCTGAAAGCTTGCTAGGTCAGTGCTCAGGTCAGTCAGTTAAATAAAGGGTTTTGGTTGCTGGCACGTTGCTGAAGCCTGCTTCCAAGTACATCTAGGTCTTGATGCTCTAAAGCTGAAAATACAATAGCTTATGCAAGACAAAGAGAAATACCATTTCACTTGTTCTGTCACTTGATCCTTCTAAAAATCATAGGTTATGTTGACATTTCTAAGTAATTCTGCACAACAAAACAGATTAATAAATCAAAGTAGTAGGTGCTAAAGCAGTATTGTACCGTATGGTATGCATTTCAGGGGATTTTATTTCAGACCAGTCAGGTTGCACAGACTAAATGTCCTCACCACATCTGTTCAAATTTACCCAAAGAACCAACTGCTGGCTCAGGACTTTATGCTACCATAAAGGGTCGAGTGCACTGGGGCAGAGCTTCTGGGTTACTTTCCACTGAAAAAGTGTCTGGTTTGCAAGCCTAACATGTCTCTGTACATTGAATCTATGCACTGTAAACGAGGCTAACCAGGGATTTTTTTCAAAACTGTGTTATGCTCAAAACCAGAATAGTAATGTAGTCATAGCCATGAGAGACCAAGAGAGGTTTCTTATAGGCAGAAAATGTTGCTAGTATGAAAGATGAGTAACATGAACAGTTTAATCAACATCTATATGTGTTTTAAATCAAATGCTTAGCCAAACTGTCTCTCATGTTTTTTCTGTATTTATGCAACAAAAATACAGTGGAACTTCAGGTGATAAATACAAAACCTGCTCTACCACATTAGATTTTTAGCTGATTTTCCATAGTTCGAACATAAAGAAAATTGCATCACCTGGCTCAAACTAAAGGGCTCTATCCTAAATTAACACTCGCAATCACTATTTCTGCAAGAGTGAGTGATTCTAGCATACAGTTGTGATATAGTCAGACTTCTGTCCTGAATACAGCATTTAAGAGACCTTAGCATAAAGAAGCAGGCTCACCCTGCCTACTCGCTCTTGGACTTCCTAGAGATACAGCTTCAGATTTTCTGGTGGACAATCATAATGGGAAGACAAAAGGATGCATCAGAATAAAGTTTTTTGGGGCTGTGCCGTTTCACAACAAGAACAACTCAACTAGCCAGAATGGTTATATGTGTACCAGCAGAAACTCCTTGCCAAGGAATCTGCAAAGAGAAATCCCACTCACCATGTTGTGATGGATGTTTCCTCCCCTTCAGAGAGATCCCGTCAGGTCAGTGGCATGGTGAAAAGACAGAAAGGTGGGACTAGGGCCAGCTGGAAAGTTAGCAGTTTGTTTGACTTGAATGGTTCTTTGCTCTGTTTCTCCTTTTCACAAGAGAAAGTCACTGCATTTAATGTGAAAGAATGGGTGGTTCAGGCACTGGTTCTGCTCAAGCAGGGGAAAAAAAATTAAAAGCTTTTTGGTTTTGCTTATATGGTCAAGGACAACTTGAAAAAACTTAACTGTGAAGATTCCAAACATCAAAATACAATTAAAAATAACCAAGACTACTTTTCATTGTAACGATATGGATGATACATATGTATATGAATGTGTATGCGAGTAACTTTCATTTGTATTAAACAGCTGAGAATGTTCTGATACCAAAGTCAATGGACAGGCATGTTCTGTGTTACATGCTGCTTCATCTGCACAACACAGCTAAGAACAGCAAGTGATGGGAAGCCTCCCCTTGAATAAAATACAAGCATTATGTTCTGTGAAGCTTGGGGGGGCAAGGGGGAGCCTGAAGTAGGGGTTGTCCCTTTTCTTATAAACCAGTTAGTACGGACTAAACTGAAAATAGGTCAGTTTGGTGAACCAGTAGAGGAATCTATTTACTGGCACCCCTAAGGGTCCTGAATGTTCTCAAGTATTACTACTTTGGAATAACAGTGTTGTATCTCAGTGCCAGAATCAGAAGGCTGGAGTATACTCATGTGCACAGGCATAGACAGATCTGCTCTTCACCCTCCTGTCTTTGGAGATGGCAAGAGCACTGGAAGCTCCCAGCTCTCTGCTGGGCTGCACAAATGTGCAGGGGATAGTATGCAGCCATGGTGGAATCCTGTTTTCTTCAGGTGAAGCAACTGAGTTATTACTGAGCTACAGGCATCAGAGCCTGAGAATTCTTGGGTTACACAGCTGAAAAATGTTTCACTGGTAACAACATCACTGCAGCTTTACTATGTTCTAAAAGCAACATTTAACTATAAATACTAACAGTTTCTGGAAACCGAAACCATCTCATTGTAGAGCTGTTTCACAGCCAGCACGTTCATTTGACTTGGCTTCTGAAAATGCATCTAGCAGAATAAATGGCTATTTACAGGAAGGAAACTTTTATTTTCAGAAGAAAAAAAACTGAAGAAAATTACTTTCTGTCAGTATTTGGCTGTCTTTTAGCTCAAATGCATTTATTCCACCATGAAGAGTTATTTGATCTTTGTCTAAAATGCATCAAAACTGCTGAAAAGATATACGCTTCATCATACTAGCTTTTTTGGTTTTTTTTCAAAAAGCGATTATTTTGATTATCCATTAAAGTAGTACAGCTGAGATGCATTACTAAATTATCATTCATACACAAGATGTCTTAATAGATTTCCAGAGTAATTATATTCCAATAATCTGATATATTAAAAAATATTATCATCCCTCAGGAAGCTGCACAAACTGCATATGTGTGACTTTTAATGGGGGATTTTGAAAATACAAATTTACTTGTGTGAGTTTAAAGAGAGACAGACAGCAACTGTACAATTAAAATATATGAGCCTAGTGTACAGAAGCTGATGCAATCTTTTTTATGTAGCCTACCAAAAACACTCATTGGATATTGAACTGCCCACTAGCTTTTAAGTATGTAGAATAAGGGCACCGTATTTATTTCCTGGCTGTCTGAATTCACTTGGCTGTAAGAAGCAGGTGGCATTTGAATACGACTTGCTGTCCTCACACACAAGCCTCTCATTCTCCAAACTAATTTAGGTAAGACAGGACGTTTTGGGGTTTTGTATCGGAAAAATGAGTCTTCATTACCATTGATAGCATTGTGTACTTCGTAAGCTTTAAGTGTATGCTCTTACATATTTCTCGTGGTGGTGTAACTTTTATCTTTTCTCTCACCTTTGCATTCTAACAAACACCAGATCCAACCTATTTCTTGCCTTGTCCAAGTAGATCTTGCCTAGCATAACCACACAGTACATTAAAGTCTAAAGTAAATTTGGCATTACTGATAAAAATACCCATCAATCTTTCCAAATAATTACATTAAATTGTAATTAGCTTTCCCTTATGATGGAAATAAACCTTACTTACAAACATAAAGAAAATTATACAGTGGGAGCTAAAAACTGTTTAATGTAATCGAGATGCATAGAAATTTACTGATTTTTAAAAACATATTTAGTCTACTATGCAAGTCATTTTCAAGTTGGGCAATGAGTCCACATACATCTAATAAGAATCTCTTTTCTGCCTTCTACCAAATTATGAATTACCTATCTGCAACACTTAAAACATCCTGTTTCAAGTTGTGGTTAAATTTTGCATGGCCTTAGAAATCACACTGTGTCATTTAAAATAATACCTAGGAACTTGTTCAAGACTTCTGCTCTAGTTACAAACACATATCTTAGTGTTTTCAATTTGCTGGCAAAAGGTATTTGTTAAAATCTTGACAAAATCACTAAGCATGATAGAACACTTTGTAATAAACCACTCTCTATTTGGAGTGCTACAGATTAAAAGCTGTTGGTAATCTATTCTTTTGCTTATTCATTATGCTTCCAGTTGGTCTCATAATCCTTTTGGGTTTTTTCAGCTTGGAATTCTACACTTTACTGGGTGTTACCAAACATTAACAAATCAAAGTACTCTTACTAACAAAAAAAAATTACATATGATATTTACACAGAGAGTGATTACTTCTGTCACTAGAGTCTAAGCTTACTATCAACTGATAAAAGCATCAAAATATACCAACAGAATACTGTGCCAGTGAGCGTACTTCCAAGTTTTAGGAAATTGATGGCTTCTGCCTCTAGATGCTAAAAGAGGAAAGAAACAGCTTTAACTTGTAAGTGAAGACAAGCTTTGAAATTATACTGCGTGTCACATCTGGCACCAAAAAGCTTTGTTGCAGAGATCCTGGCTGTTTATGACAGTGTGAGAGGCTAGGCTTAAGAAATTCTTCTTTCATCAAGATTCTGCATACTGTTGTACTAGTACATATACTCTCCTTCTAAGCCAATACAAGTCATTCCTTATCTCCCAGTACTTACATATAGGCATCCACTCTTGGAAGTCACTTCTTTATTTCCATGGCAAACCAGAAGCCAGGATTTGCCACCTGGCATAATCTATTTCACATTGTCCACCTTCCTGCTCTTATTTTTATTTTTAAATTGTTTCAGGTAGGGCTCTTGCATGTTACACTGTTTTGCCTCTCAGTCATGTCCCTACCTACCCTGAAATGATTTATGAAGGCACTAAGTTAATTTCAACTTGACAATTGAGTAAAAATGCAGAAATTGAGTTTGGTGAAAACAGTTGTGCTCATAGAGGCAAGAGACACCAAAAGCACTTCCATCTGGAGAATACAACTTTTCCCAGTCTTTATGAATGAGAAAACTGACATGCAGGAGAACTACATGTTTGTTCTGCTGCCCACATAATTATTTATTGTATCTTATTCCCCGGAGAACAAAGTTAGAGTAACTATGGGTTTAAACTTGAAAATACTAACAAGTAGCACTCTTCTGAGATGGTAATAGATTCCATCATGACGTATGGTCCATATGATGCCTAAGTGGTATCTGTGAGGAGATGCTTATTAATTAATGGAAGCTGCATATCAAAATAATCTACAGTTCAACAGGTCCATGTTATGTAGCAGCCTCTAAGAGTCCACCAATGGTTTGTGTACAAAGTTTTGCATAAGACTAAACTGTTGCTCTCCAGAAAACTGCTTTACAGGTTCTACTAGCAAAATTTTTCTCCTGTGCATTGAGGAGAGCTGCAGTGACAGGTCACTACACCACATGTGACTTCCACATCAATGACTACAAGATGTGCTATTAGAAATACCACAGCCTACCTCGTTAATATATGTTTATTTCACACTACCAAGTGCTGCCCCTGATCAAAGACACCTCTATGATGGAGCATCGGAAGAGCTGATGAAAATACCTGTACAAAGAATTTACTAATTTAACTCCATTTTTCCTTAGTAAAACAAACCAGATTTAATCAAATATACTCTTAAATGTCTGCAAGAAAGGGCTCAATCTGCAGACTTATTTTTTAGTGTCACTGAAATTTGTGTCACTGAAGCCTTGTGGTGGTGTTCTTGCTGGGATAATGCTTCCTTAAAAGCACAACCGTGACAAACTTTTAGAATTAAGCATCTATGCTAAAAAGAAACCTTCACGAATGGCAACCTAATAGCAGTTTTCTTCACACTGCAGGAACACATACATGAAGTAAACACCGAGATAATGGAAACAGGACTTGAGGCTACCAGGATAGAAAAGCATGCCTCTCCCTGCTTTCTCATGGAAAGAAAGACTCATGCCAAGATTAACAGGAAAGAAGTCATGCTAGCTAAGCTGAGGAAGAGCTGCTCCTGCACCCCAAAGAAGATGAAGAACTTTGTCATGAACTTCCTTCCTGTTTTACGATGGCTTCCCAAGTACCAGTGCAAAGACTATATCTGGGGGGATGTTATGTCCGGGTTAGTGATTGGGATCATTTTGGTGCCCCAAGCAATTGCATACTCACTGCTGGCAGGTCTGAAGCCCATTTATAGTCTTTACACATCATTCTTTGCCAACATCATCTATTTCTTAATGGGCACATCCCGTCACGTCTCAGTTGGCATTTTCAGCTTGATAAGCTTAATGGTAGGACAAGTTGTGGATCGAGAACTTCTCTTGGCTGGGTTTGACTTAAATGATGATGTCCCACCAGCCCCGAGTGGTGGCTCTGAGCAGAATGACACTCAGTCCAGCACAACTGCCTTCAACCTTACAATTGCAGGGATGAATGCTGAGTGTGGGAAAGAATGCTATGCTATTGGCATTGCTACAGCTTTGACATTTGTGGCTGGAGTGTATCAGGTAAGTGGTTGCTGACATCCAGAGGCAAGGTATGAAGTTCCTAAATCTTCTTTGCACGACCTAAGCTTTCGTTTGACTCTCATTTCAATAAGAGATAGAGCATCAGTTCACTTGAATGACCTTGGACTGTTTTCTCCAGGAAGCCTAACTGCAGACAACACAGAGAAAGCAAGAGGTAGGCAGTTTTCTTAGCTACTAGTAAGCACAGGTAAAACAAGAGTCTTCTGTGAGACCATTAACATTGTTTTGACACTCTACTGTCTCTGAGCCTTGTTGTTTTCATGGGACCATGAATCCAATACAGATCTTACCATGAGGGAAATTCTCAGGTAGCTGTGTACTTTAACAGCGAAAAAAAGAGTTCTCATCCCCTCGATACTTTAATGAAGGTGCAGACCCACTCATCTACTTCTGCACAGGTTCAGAATGTGCAGCTCCGTGTTTTGCTAGTGCGTACTATGCTCTACCAAACGGCTGCCCAAAGATATTTCAGAAGCAGAAAGGACAAGAGGGGAAATAGATTGACTAACCTATGTCTCAGACCATAGCTGTGCTGACTCTTTGAGACTTACAAATGTGCTGCTTGTTACAAGGATACCAAGAGAATGCAAAAGGAAGCAAGATGAACATACCGATCTATTAATTGTGTGTGTGTGTATATATATACATATTTATGAATTATGACAGAGCTAGCTATCTTCCAGTTTACTATGAAATTTCAGATCACATTTATGAACAACAAAATGTCCTTGTGAAGCTATTCTTCCCAAAGTCATGGAAGGAAGGAAAAGCAACTAGTTAAGGACAGTATCCTGGGATTTGGGAAAGTTTGTGAGCACTTCTGGCATTTCTGACCTTAGGCATGCCACAAAGGCTGCCTGTGCTCCATTCTTCCTTCTGTTCACAGGGCTCAAAAGCTGCTTAATGTAACAGTGCCACTAAAGCAGGGATCTTAGCTGTTCAAATTCTGTTTACAAAGCAATGGTCATAAGTTTTAACTTTATTCACTTTAAGACATGAAAAATAGAAAATTTGCTTTAGTATAACAGATGCCTTTTTTGGATCCATTGCTCTTTTGCATTGGAAATAAAAGGCAGACAAGCCACTTCAGTGGAATCACTTCAGATGAAGGTTTGATTGACCCTGTCTCAAACTCCTCATTCACCTCCTGGTTTTGTAGCATCCCACAACAGTAAAAGAAATCCTATGGTTTAAAAGCAGACTGGAAACATGAAAGGGTAATTCCTGTTCTAAGATTCAAATAGCCAAATGCTATCTGCCTCCAGCTAGTCCTCTCCCATCTGTACTTTATTTGCAGCACCATTCAAGGCTCAACTGTTTTTTTAAACTTTTTTTTTTCTGTCTCCTCAGGTTCTAATGGGAATCTTTCGTCTGGGTTTCATATCTATGTACCTATCTGAGTCTGTACTAGATGGCTTTGCAACTGGTGCTTCCTTAACCATTTTAACAGCTCAAGTGAAGTATCTGATTGGAATAAAAATCCCACGTAGCCAAGGGCATGGGATGCTTGTTATTACCTGGATTAACATTTTCCGGAACATTTCTCAGGCTAATCTTTGTGATGTCATCACAAGTGCCATTTGTATCGTGGTGCTGGTCACTGCTAAGGAACTGGGAGATCGGTATAAGCATAAGCTGAAATTTCCTCTGCCCACAGAGCTGGTAGTTATCGTTGTGGCAACACTAGTGTCACACTACGCAAAGTTAAATGAAGTATATGCATCCAGTGTTTCTGGAGCTATTCCAACAGGATTTATTCCCCCCAAGGTACCACATTTCAGCTTAATGCTCCGAGTTGCTATAGATGCTTTGCCTCTCGCCATAGTCAGCTTTGTCTTCACTGTATCCCTTTCTGAAATGTGTGCAAAGAAATACGCTTACACCATCCGAGCCAATCAGGAAATGTTTGCTGTGGGCTTCTGCAACATCATTCCTTCTTTCTTTCACTGTTTTGCAACCAGTGCAGCTCTGGCAAAAACACTCGTCAAAACATCTACAGGCTGCCAGACTCAGGTCTCTGGAGTAATTAGTGCAATGGTGGTTTTACTGGTGCTGCTTTTCTTGGCACCTCTTTTCTACTCCCTGCAGAAGTGTGTTTTGGCTTGTATCATCATTGTCAGCCTCCGAGGAGCCCTGAGGAAGTTCCGAGATGTGCCAGCACGGTATCATGTGAATAAGGTGGACACGCTTGTTTGGGTTGTTACCATGTCTGCCTCTGCCTTGATCAGCACAGAAATAGGGCTGTTGGTTGGCATTGTTTTCTCCATGCTATGCATCATTGTTCGGACACAGCGGCCACGGACAACCCTGCTTGGTCAGATCCAAGACACCGACTTTTACGAGGATGACTTAGAATATGAAAATCTCTCTTCTGTTCCAAAGGTCAAAATATTCCGTTTTGAGGCCCCACTTTACTATGCAAATAGAAACTACTTCCTGAAGTCTCTGTACAGACTGACTAACTTTGATCCTAACCTAGAAGCTGCTAGAAGGAAGAAATATGAGAAAAAGGAAAAGCAGCATCTGAAAAAGGGAGATCACACAACTGCTAATGGATTGGGCACCAGAGAAACCACTCTGCAACTAGTTCCTAAGCAAATTGATTTCCAAGCCTTAGTTTTAGATTGCTCTTCCATCTCATTTTTGGACACCACTGGAGTTAATACTCTAAAGGAAATCCTGAAAGACTACAAGAACTTAAATGTTTCTGTTCTCCTGGCTTGCTGCAATCCCTCAGTGATAGACTCTCTGAAAAGAGGAGGTTACTTTGGGAAAGATTTTGGAAGTACGCAGGAAATGCTGTTTTACAGTATACATAATGCTGTGCAATTTGCAAAAGACCAAAAGCTTCCAGCAGATTGCTCAGTTTAATCCTGTTCCTTCCTTGATGATTCACTACAAAAGTGACAGACGGAAGGGGCAGTTTGCAATAATTACATTATCAGACACACTGTTGACTGTGTACAGCAATGGGCCTACAAGCCATCCTCCCCTGAAGAGCTTGGCTGTTTGTGAGATGCCACATATAACAGCCACTGGGGATACACTTCAGGACCAGGATGGAACAGGTTGGATTATTACCTGCACCTTCACTTTAAAATCCAGGTGATGTGCAATAGGGCAGATTGTGATTGACTTCTCTCTTGTGTCATGATCATGTGTGACCACGTATACATCATAAGACTGCTGCACTAGAAGGTCTGCCCAGTGTCAGCTGACTCTCCCAGTGGTTTAATGGCTGGTTTCCGTTAAGAGGGCTAAGCCATGAAAATGCAATCAATCTAGCATCTTGGGGACACATTGGTTTAAATTCTGGCTTGCAGTTTCCTGCCCCTTCCATCATTCTAGTTGCTCCTAAACAACTCCCACTATTTGTATACAAATAATTGTATAAAATATTGTACAATTTAGTATGTCTCTCCACCTCAATTACACAGCCTTAATAACACGAACTGCCCATGATCCATCACAGGTTCCTCTCAAAACTATCACTTCCAAAAATTACTGCTGGAGGCACCTGTGTTATTGGCTTCAATCTGTGGTAATTAGTTACTGAAGGCTGTGATACCCTTAATGATGCTGCAAGAAATATGACTCTGACACGCAATTTTGTAACTAGTAAAAGGATAAACAGAATTAAGAAAAATGAATGGCTTTAACAGGCAGTCACACAGTTACCCAAGTAGTTGTACCATCCTGTAAAAATAAAAGTTGCTTCTGGTGCGCAGATGCAATTCAAATTCAGGGATACATAGGGATGATCAATCATGAAACCTCATAACTGTGATGCAGCACAACATGTTGTTCCGACAACTGCCTGCCTGGGTGCAAAGAGAAACAGGAGAAAAGAGGGTAGGGTGGGAAGGTAAATCTGTGATCTGCCTAGAAGGGGAGTGATCAGTCAGTCTGAACTGGCTGGCTGGTCTCTGATGCAACACTAATGAAGCTTTACAGTAGCACACCTGGGCCAAGTAAAGGGAGCAATGCTTTTTAAGTTGTGCATCCCCATATGCTGGAAAAACTCCACCACTGTTTGTACATACTACAGATGTTTGGTGTTGGTTTGTTGTTTGTTATTTTTTTCCTGTCATGTTATTCTTTGATTTGAGGTCTACTAAACCATGTTTTCCAAGGCTGGGTTGCTTTCTATAATAATTTGCATTAACTGCTGTTCATTCTGCTTTGTGTCAAATGATACCCCCAGAGTCAGTTGTGTTATTATATACATGTTCTCTCTTTACAAATATGTATAGATTTAGATTTTCATTGTAACAGAGTTAGTACTCTGGCCTACGGGCAGAATATCCTCTCTCATACTCAAGTTTATCATTACCTGCATGAAAGATAGGAGAGCTGCTCCATCTTTCTCTCCTTATTCATGGCTGGCTCACAGACAGCACCAAGCATGGAAGGAAATTCTCTCACAGCTGTGCCTCTTACAATTAGCAGACTGTAGAAAAAGGTTCCATGTATGCAGAAGCCATTTCTCTGCTGTGCCATTCAAAAACCAGAAAAGTGAGGTCAACACATCAGGTGACTTGTTTATTTAAGCTTTTCAGGTCTTAAATGAAAGAACACCCAAACTGAGGTTCTTCAGGTGCCCCAGAGCCTGTCAGGCTCTCAAGAACAAATATTTTATTAAAGGAAAAGCAGTGCATTCCCAAAAGATAAAATAAAAAATGTCTTCACAGAGGTTGAGAGTAACACAGTATTAGCTAAGTGATTCAATGCAGATATTTTCCTGCACTCATTATAAAAGTGTTATCAGCTGCACACTGTTAGTACTGCCAAAGCAGTAAAACCTGACAGAAATGTCTGTCAAGAGATTAAAGGATTGACCATTGGCAGCATTTTCCTGCCATAAAACAATTTAATTACATTATCTTTCAAACTGCTGACTTGGTATGACTAGCTTCTGTCATAAAAGCAAATGGGCACAGCCCAAGGACAAAGTATTGCTTTGTGTCTGCTTCTGTTTGTAACCATTCTTTGACCAGGGAATATCTCTTTTAAGGACCTACCAGGGCCTAGCACAAAGAAGTGAATTTACAGAAGTCACTGCCAGACAATATAAATACAGACACTCTAAGGCTGTTGTGCCAAAGCAAGCTCTCATTGGAAGAAAATGTAATTGTTTCAGTGCAAAAGAACACACATTCTAGCAATTTAGACTTCATCTGTCTGTATGGGTCAAACTACCAACCTAGAACACAAGGCAAAAAAAGCAAAAATACCCTTAACTCTAGATGAATCTCATTTTAAAAGAGAACAAAAAGCAAGAGAGATTCCAATGCAAGGTGTATCCTTGCAACAGTCTCTGGAGAAAAATGAAGAAAGGCTGTCCTTCTCTTATCCAGCAGGCTAAGAAATTAAGAGTCAGAAGTCTCTTTTTCATATTTGTTGCAAGAATGGCACCAAAAGATACCTCAGCAAAGAAACTTGGCTATGCATATGAGGGTGGGTAGGCTTTAAGACTTTTACTAGGAAGAAACTATTGACCAGAAAAAAACACAAGAACAATTTGTTTCAGTTTCATTCGCACAGCTGGCTCACAATTGTGTTGGACAGTGTCAAATGCAGCCGGGAAACTTTCAGTGCTATGATGTAAGGATGCTGGAAGACTGTAAATTATTTCTAAGTAGTATATAAAAAGTAACTGAAAAAGCAAGCCTTTCCCTGGCACGTTTATGTTTGCTATACCACGTTATACCAAGATTAAGGGTATCACGATTGAAAATGTTAAAACCTGATGATCTTCTTCTTTCCTATTCTATCAGGAATGACTTGGAGAGGAGCTGGGGACTGGCTTGTAATTCCAACTAAGTTAATACTAATGCTGAAATAAAATCATTATATGCCTTTTAGGAAATGTTATATCCATCATGTATCTAGACTGTATTTTTTTTTTTTTGCTGTGGCACCTTGTATAAATCATGTATCCAACAACCTTTAGTACTGCTACACAAGAATAGGAAAGGATTCTTAACTTGCAGACTGTGTGGGTCCCATGGAGCTGGAAAAGAGCTGCGAACCTCAAACTTCCCTGTTGACTAGTGCAACAGGCCAGAATGTGCAGTCTAGCTGTCAAAATGGCTGCATTTATTGGCACTGGTAACTATCAACCAGGGATCTGTCCAGTCCATGAAAGACACCTTGGGTTCCCCTGCAACTATAAGTATTCCTGTGTCACATGACCTAGAGACAAACACATACTTTTGGTTGGAAAATAAAATGAATAGATATTTGAAAAGTTTTCCTTGTGATATCCTTTCATGGGTGGTGAAATAATAGGATAACTTGGAATAAAGAAAAAGGTAAGAGGTGGGTTTGCTGTCCTAGAAAAGGGTTAAAATACAGGGATGCACTTGGCATTGTGGGATTAGAAGACATAATGAGAAAAAACACTTTAAAACTGAGAAGGGGAAGGTGCTCCTAATGGACACTCTGAAACCCACTACTTCTCTGCTCATATTCCATTTCCAGAATCTGAGCTCTCCTTCTCCTTGTTGTTTCCACAACTTACAGCTGGTAAGTTCCCATCCTCATGTCTTGGACAGCAGACAGAGTAATGGAGTGGATTGTAAACATGCTTTGCCCAGCAACACGCTGAGCCAGGCAGAACTTTAAGAGCTATTACAACTTTTGATGGGGTTTTATGGTTTGTCCTTCCTGACAGACCAATCATTCTTGCTCTAGGCATCTATATTTGGTTCTTTCCACTGGACATATTGGTATGAAGATGTTTTAAGCTGAGTTAAATGGGACCCAAAAGGCAAAGAATTCCAGTGTTGTCCTCATAAAGTCTGACAGGTACTTCCCTAGAGCTATAAATGCTATTATGCATTTGAATCCTTTTGAAAGACAGTATTAACTAAAGTTGCCCTGTTTCAGTTGTCACTATCTATCACTTGTTGCAGTGCACAAGTAGGTTTAGGATGCAAAATGAAACTCCCAAGTTAAGTGGAAGGAAGACAGAAATAGTAACAAAATAATGGCAGCTTTCATTTAGACATGTCAGTAAATCAAGCTTGTTTTAATCTTTGTGGGACTTTTTTTGCTGTATCATGTCTCCTAAATTAAAGGACAGAAAAGCAAGCCATCTTTCTAGTCCCTCAGCACTGTTCTTAGAATGGCTAATGGTTAGCAAAGCCCAGAACAGGATGGGTGAGAAGTCTTGTTTCAGACAGTATTGCCACCTGAAATGCTTTGGTAAGGAATGGACTGAATTTATGCCTATCACTCTATTCTATCCTATTCCTAGCTTTTGCCAAAGACTCATCTAACCTGGAAAGGGAGCGTTAACACTGTGATCTGAATATTAAAAGCAGAACTACGGCTAGGGGGAGCTCTATGTACACGTGTGGACAGCCGGGAAGTGCACGGGACCTGAACTCTCAGTCTCGCTTCTCCCAGCAGTTCTTCTCAGTAGTGAGTAGATGCTGGTGTTCCTGCACTAAGACCGAAATCCTGGCAGTGATATCACCCAGTATGAGTCTTGAAAACAGCTGGAATGAACACTGTCTGGAACCCTGCCGACAGCTCTCTCTGTAACGTTGGGCACAGATGCCTTGACTGCACAGCAGAACTGTTCCTTCTTCAAGGAACAACTGGAGACTCCTCTAGAGCTCTCTTGAAAGTTGTGCCAAGCAGTACTTTAGAAAGAATGCAGCCAGTCAAAAAAAGCTGCACTAGAACTTTGTACATGCTAAGGATCCATGAAATCCATTTCTGCTAGCTTGAGGCCTGTCTGGGAGTCATGGTAAAACTGGGAATCAAGATGCTGTGGCCAGGCATGGCAGCAGGGAAGACGTGGAATGACTGTAGCATATGACCTGAGACACTCTTGGTAAAACTTGACTTGCACACCCACAAGACTCTTCAGATGAAAGGAACCTTAAAGGGCTCCTTAACCTGTTGTCAGGATGTAATGCATGCAGGTTAGCCCCATCTTTCTCAATACAAGCTCTCTTTCTTAATCTCATGCACTCTTAAATTGACTCTCCACCACTGGCACTTACCTGACTTCCAAGGAAGCAAAGACATGCCCAGCTTGCAATCATACTACAATAAGTATCAAAGCGAGCACCTGTTGGATATTTTAATGTGCCAAATTTTTTTGTATTTTGGCTCGAGGAGTTTGCTTACCTGAGAGCAACTAATTCCAATAACCAGTGAATTCGAACTTGTTCAATGCCACCATGCGGAACAGAAGAAATATAGGCAAGGTTCATCTCTTGGTCTTTGCTCAGGTCAAATAGGTCAGCACGGCTGTGAGGTAAAGGAGGGCTTCAGAAAAGGAGGGCCAGAAAAGAAAAACCACATTGCAACATTAACTGGCTGCTCCACTGGGTATCCAAAGATCCTTGTGCTAAGTCCCTATAACACCTACAAGATCCTCCCCGGCATGAGGACTACTATCTAAGATGAAATGAAAGCAAAATGGAGTTGCAGGTTATTTGGGGCTAACTGGCTACACACGTAGTTTGGCAAAACTTGGGTGCATTTCATTGCCATGCTCAAAAGAAAGCATTACAAGAAGTCACTGCAGCACAGATAGTAACCTCTGGCAGCAGAGGCCATACAATGGTAGGCACCTTGTCTCAGGCAGCTCAGTGTCTTTTAGGCTTTGGAGTGGAAGTCAGACTTGCTGAGGTCTGTAGTAAACAAATGCAGGTTTGATCTTCCTGCTGCAGTCCATGCAATGATACCAATTCTTGCTCTGCTGTGGAAGCTGCACTTGTTACAAGCAGAATTAGACACTCAGAGCCTCCACGTTCTTTGGCTATATTCAACTCACCTCTAAGGACAAGGAAGCACAGGAGTATGAGGTTTCTATGCTTGATGCTGCAAGCAGTTTTACCTGCTCACAGCTATACAGCAATGATCATCTATGACTTTGGTGTCTACTTATTCCACTGAAATTAACATAACACTGGGGCAAATTTCTGCTGCCTCTATCTCTGCAGATAAATAGCTGCAAGATGGAGAAAGATTTCACACCACCCTCCACAAGTCAGAAACTTAGAATGCTGCCCAGTTCACTGGATTTGGGCATCCTTAGAGACTCTCATTAAGCTTCCTGTTAACGTGCAAATTCTGAGCATTAAAGTATTTGTATTACAAGAAAGATAAACCAACACTGTTCCCCAAGGTTCAGTAAAATACTTCCACGTGTCTTCACATTGCAAAGAGAGATGACTTGTGCTCTAACTACAGACTTTTATATTAACTGTACAAGTAAAAAACTAATACAGTTTATGCTTTGACTACTGTGATATGTCTCCTCTGATGGGTGGATTGGCTCTGTGGTGACTATAACTATGCTGGGAAGAGTCACACTGTCATCCTCTGCTCCTCTGTCCCCCTGCACATATTTATCCCATCTCCAAAGGCCCCCCAAATGCACCTGCTACCGTATAACCATCTGTACGCAAAGGGGGAAAAAACCTGACCCCACCTGGACAACAGCTTTTGTCCTAGCTAAGACAGTGCCTATCTATTACCCCATGTCCTGCATCCTCATCTGAAAGTGCAAGTCTTTACACAGATTACATCCTTGTAGTGATCCATACATATCAGCCAGCACAAATGAGCTCCTCTTTGCAACTTCACCAGCATACAAGGCACTTAAAAATCATCTCCCTGAGATGCTTCGAGTCACACAAGTGAGACTGAAGTCACCAATTCCATTCTTACCAGCCATCTGGGTCTTTTTACTTGCCCCAGTGGATAAGGACAATGTTAACTGTCAGTTTCTGAAGGAGTGCTCTACTACTTCATGATTCAAACCTGCTTCAGTTCAAGCAGTGGCAAAGCTGGGAATCAAGGCGTGAAGCACTGACACATTTTTTGCTCTATCCACACTGAATAAACACTCTGAAATTCACACTCTGCTAGAGAGAATTCTAGCAAAAACCATGACAAGATACTAAAGAAAGCTGGCAGTAGGTTTTGTTATTGGTAGTATCAGTATCTGTCCTTTCCTGTTCAGAGCGAAAAGCACCCATCCAAGAAAAAATCAAGCCTTGCTCCCAGGCTTTGTCAACTGCTGATCCACAGCTGTGCATTTGCCCAGCTGTCTGAAACTGTGGTGCAGAAAAAAAGCTTTAACAACTGGAACCCAGTAAGTCTGTCTTAGCGTGAGCTTTCAAGGGAGCTGGGATCCCACATCATAAGAAATACCAGTGTTGGCCAAGCGTTATAACTGAATAGATGCTGACCCTTGGAGAGCCTCTGCCTCTGCTGCGGCTCCTCTGCTCTTCCCTCACACGCTTTTCATGTTTGCAGCTTTCCAAAGTTACTTTTACACAATTAAAATAACGGTTGTTTCTTGGGCTAAAGTTTAAATGGGCAAAAGATATATTTTTAAGGCAGCTTTTCATTAATATTTCCTAACATTGCAAGCAAAAATTAAAACAAGACATGAAACAGCAAAAGAAAAATAATCCAAAAAGCCCAAACACTTCTCTTCACCAGAATGTGTTTGATGCCCTGTTTTGTTCCCCCCCCCCCCCCCAAGATGGAAAACTAATGGGAATTTTTTCAAGTTTTGTCTTAGACTACCTTTATGCATTACACAAAAAAAGTGCACAAATTCCTTTTTGTCCAAAGTACACACTGCTGATTCCATCCCTGTTGCAACTCTTTTTTCCTACAACTGCTACTTAATCCACTGTATGTCTAAATGAAGGAGGCCATAAGCGGTTTAGAGTAAGATACAAACATGGCTGAGGGATGTACTGTCTCTCGCTTTTAAGCCTGCTAGAAGCCTTCATGTATCTCACAAAAGTTGAAGACTGTTTGACCCCCGTTAGCTCAGCAAGACTGGGCTTTCTCTGAGAAGCAAAGCACTACCAAGATGTGAAGTGGTGGGGCTGGGATTTACACGTGCTCCCACACATCCCACTGACTCGGATCAACCGGCCTCACTGGCCACATCAGGAAGATGGCATATGTTGAAAGCGCCTTGCAAGAATAAACTCCCTAGAGCTAACAGGCTGGGAAGCTGCGCCCGGGCCTCTTTCAGGACCGTGACCAAAGGAACTCGGAAAAGGAGAGTGAATGAGCTCCGAGCGTCAACACATGTGCAGTGCTGGGGAAGGGGAAGGTGTCCGAGGGCCCTGGTGGCAAGGGAGCGTGTCACAGCCGGGGCGTCTATGGCCTCATCTCCTGATCCGCTTTGTTTACATTCGCTGGCCACGTCCCATGACCAGCAGCAAGGGGCTGGGCCCTCCGACGCCTCCGCAGCGGGCTGACAGCGCCCAGGCCGCTCCAGAAGGGCCGCGGCCACGGGCCGGGGGCAGCCGGCGGGGCAGCGGCCGCGTCCCGCCAGCCCCGCGCGCTTACCAGAAGCCCGTGCTCCTCCAGAAGTGCGGCAGGGGCCGCGCCGCGCGCCCCACGTCCACGCGCACCACGCAGGCGGCGCAGCCCGCGCCCAGCTGCACGGCCAGCCACGGCAGCGCGGCCATGGCGGCGCGGCCCGCGCCCAGCTGCACGGCCAGCCACGGCAGCGCGGCCATGGCGGCGCGGCCCGCGCCCAGCTGCACGGCCAGCCACGGCAGCGCTGCCATGGCGGCGCGGCCCGCGCCCAGCTGCACGGCCAGCCACGGCAGCGCGGCCATGGAGCACCGCCGCCCTCCGCTGACGTACCGCTGGCGCGGCGCCAGGCCGGTGACGTCGCCGCCCGCCGCCCGCGCGGCCGGAAGGAGCCGCCGCGGCCGCCGCCGTTCTCGTCTGCGCCAGGCCGGGGAAGTCCGGCACCGGTGCGCTTCTCCTGCGGGCCGCACGAGGGGCCTACGCGCCTGTGCTATGGCTCTGCGGCAGCGGCTGCGCGGGCGGACGGAGCGGCCGTTCCCCGCAGGGCCTGTCAGTGGGGCTGGAGCTGTGCCGGTCCTTCCGTCTGAACGTGTTTCCTGGCCGCTGTATGGCACGTAGGTTTGAGTGCGCTGTGTAATAGCAAGGCTACCGATGGACTTTCTAAATGTTGCTTTCCTACAACGTGTATCAGAAGACTGGGGTTTCCATCGGGACTCTTTCGTAGGATCCGTGTCCTGAAACCATAGTACTGTTACAGATTTGCTAAAATCATTTTAATAGAAATATAGAGGAATAAGAAATATATACTAATGAAACTAGTAGTTGCACAAGAAAAGCTGCTATGAAATCCTCTGTACAGCCCTGTACCAAGGCTAAGAACTTATATTTACACAAAGAATGTAGATATAGTAATGAGGTCATGTAACCATAGTTTGGTTTTATGTAAGTTTATATAAGTTGTATATAAGTTTATATAAATAATTAATGAAATAACTGATGAAAGGAGGAGTCTGTTTCTCTTTCTTTAACTTTCTCTAACAAGGGGCCTGTTTATAAGTTATATAGAGGGAGCAACTACAAGAAACCAGGAGAAGAAACAGATGGTCGACAAGGACATAAAATAGCTCAGACCGATAAGGACACTGCAGACTTGCAAGACCATCACATTCCAGGCAAAAGGTGAAAAGTACACTCTGAGGAAGACCTACAGCCTTCCTCCCAAAGACCACTGCCCACATCCCGGAGACCCCTGCCCACAATTCTTGGAAGAATTTGCGCAAGCGCGCAAGTGTGAAGGACTGATAAGCTAATTAACATATGAAGCGAGAGTATGTTAATGATTTTGGGGAAATACTATGTTTATGCATGAATACTTAATGAATATGTATGAATAAGTTCTATATAAGGTGTATGATTTTGAACCATGGTGTGCATTGATCGTTGATCGTGAGAGGACTCACGCACCATCAATAAAGAAGGGTCTGCTTATCTACATCACATTGGTGTTGGTAAGTTTTTCATTCCAAGATTTCGGTAACAGTACTGCCCTCAGGAATCTCATCAAGCCCTGCCGACTAGTAGAAAAATGTGGAGTCGGGCCTCCCTTCCACATCCCCCAGTACTGTGGTAGCATCTCATTCTGTGTTCATTAGTTCTGATCAATTGGGTAGGCAGGGTACTGCTGTCTAGTTTGCAATACAGGCTTTGGATTTAGCAGGGGTAACCACAGGCCCCTGTAACAGTGCACACGCCAGGGAAACTGCAGAGCTGCCAGGCAGACAGCTGGGGTGCAGGTGATCTCCAACAAGAGAGTGAAGTGAGAGCTGTGTTCATGGAAATCAAGGCTATCAGTCCTGGTGGAGCAACCAACACTCACTACTTCAAAAGCTTTAGTATTTCAGCCCCTTTCACCAAAGCTCTCCCTGAAGCAGTTGTGCAAGAGCCAGCAGGGGGAAGTCAAAGAGATGTTTATTCCTCAGCTCAAGAATATTGTAGCTAGTGATGCAGGTCTTAGCAAGGGGTCCCTTTGAGGGGATCCTGCGAGAGGCCCCTGTGAGGGGATCCTGCGAGGGGCCCCTGTGAGGGGATCCTGCGAGGGGCCCCTGTGAGGGGATCCTGCGAGGGGATCCTGCGAGGGGCCCCTGTGAGGGGATCCTGCGAGCGGCCCCTGTGAGGGGATCCTGCGAGGGGCCCCTGTGAGGGGATCCTGTGAGGGGATCCTGCGAGAGGTCCCTGTGAGGGGATCCTGTGAGGCCAGGCCTGCCCAGCAGCCACTCGCAGCCGCAGGGCCCGCCCCAGCCCCTCGGCTGCAGCACCCTGAGGAAAACCTGCTTAAGGAAGGGTGAAACACCACGGAGACAATGAGGTGTGAGGGAAAGAATGTGAGGAAGGGCCCTGGGAGCACGGAGGGCAGGGAAGGAGGCAGCTGCAGGCGTGGGATTGCCCTGAAGCCCCCAGAGGGGAGGCCTGTTCACCATGAGGGACCGCAGGCAGGGGAGAAGCATGAGCAGGACGGCGCGGAGAGAGGAGCTGCCATGAGCTGAGCAGAGCCCCCGTCCCCGGCATCACCCAGAGGGGGCAGAGGAGGTGGGTGATGCGAGAAAATATAGTGAAAAACCTAAAACTCTGCAGGCAGGAGTTGCATAGGTAACAGGAACCATCAACAGGCAGGCAGGAGCCTCACTGTCTGGAGAGAAGGTCTGGAGCTCAGCCCACTCAGCACTTCAGAAAGGACAGTAAGTACAGATGTAGATGAGCTCCACAAGAGCGTAAATCAGTAGCCTTCTGACAAGGATGTGCTAATTGCTAAAAAAAAAAAAACTACTGAAGTGGTAAGACTCAAGACACTAGGACAAAATAACTGTGGTAGTGGGACATCACTACCACCTACTCAAATGACCCCCTGAAGAGAGTGAATCCCCCGCTCGAGAAGCATGCCCAGTAAATTTAAAATTAACTAGGTGTGCAAGTTAGGAGGAGCGATCCCCCTTGCACCCAGCACCGCAATAAACATACCTGCTTTGTAACTTCTCCTGCATTATAGAGTTTAATTCCGCACGTCACTAGGAAAAGACTCAGCATGAGAAAGTTTATGCCACGTGTAATCCTGCTTGAGCCAGGACGTTGCCTGTCTCAAAGGAGTGGCAAACTTGAGACCCATCTCTAACAAATTGCAAAGCGTCTTGGTTCTGGTTGCTGTTAATCCTCTGTTTGCAGCTTCATCTGCCTTTCCAGGCCTTCAGTCCCTGTGGGACGTGTGAGCTTACAAGGCTCACAGCCAGAATTCAGGCAAACAGTATTACAGCCCAGAGGCTCAGGTAGGAATGGTGATATGGCATTGTGACTTGACTAGTGAGGGGGAATTCCCTGAATTCCCCAGGGCTGCTCATGTTGTGGCTCAGATCTAGTACTCCAATGTCTTTGAAGAGCAGCAAGGCCCAGTCAGACTCCAGTGAGGTTGCCATGCAGGATGTTTAAGAGATTGCCTTTATTTTTATAGGAAATGCCAGTTTGGCAGCCAGGCTTCTGCAGGAGGATAACCTGTTTCCTCCGAACTCTGTTGTTTTCTGAAGAGTCCTGAGGAAGGTGTTAAACAGGCAGTGGAAGTGCAAACTCAGGTGGGATCTGACAGCCTGGGGGTGAATAGGCTGGCAAATCAGCCCTATCCTGCTAGCTGCACCCAGAGCTGGAGCAACAACTGCTGCTGGGGTGAGTACTGCTGCCTGGGCTTCATTGAGGGCTACAGGCATTTTGCCAGCTGGAAAGGATGGTGCATGGGGGGAAGGATATCACTGACATTGCCTCTTTTGTTGGCTTCCCCTCCAGAGGGATAGGCTGGAGGAGATGAACACCTTTTTGACATACTGTGGTTTGTTGCTTATTAACAGTGACACTGCACCTTGCTGTCTTAAGTGTGGAGGGTTCATTGCAGGGAAGGCACTGATAGCAGCCCTTGCAGCACCTAGCTGCAATGGACCTGGAAGCTATCCCTTGCAGAGGAGCCAAAAGCGCAGCCCCCAGCCAAAGACCTACCAGCAAATTCGAGCAAAAAGGTATATACAAGGAAGAAATTTCATGAAGCCCATGGTTTCCTACCACAGGCTATCCCTGTTGGCATCAGGAATGCTTGAGCCCTGGAAACAACCCTGACTTTCCCCCAGAGACAGGCAAAACAAAGTTGTTGTGTTTCAGCTTGGCTGATTTCAAAGACAATCTGGAAGACAAGGTGTCAAAGCAAAATGATGTTCATTTGGCCAGGAAACCTTGGCCCTTCTTAGACATGGTATCAGGTGTGTTTGTAGAAAGTCCTGAAACATAAGAGCCATGGATACAGAGGACACTGTGTTGGCATTTTAAAGTGTCTGCCAGAGCTCAAGGGAAGATTCTTCCCCAAGAGCCTGACAGGACCATGATGTTCAGAGCATTTCCAAGAAGGTCCTTGTAGCGAGCGGGTTTGTGTGGCAAGGTTTTGGTATCAGGGGTGCTACAGGAACGGCTTCTGTGAGAAGATGCCAGAAGCTTCCCTCATGTCCAGTGGAGCCAATGCCAGCTGGCCCCAAGATGAACCCACCGCTGGCCAAGGCTGAGCCCATCAGCGGTGGAAGTAGCACCTCTGTGATAGTAATATTAAGAAGGAAAAAAGGAAAAAAACCCACGGAGCCAGCAAGAGAAAGGAGTGAGACAATGTGAGACTCTGCAGACACCCAGGTCAGTGCAGAAGGAGAGGCAGGAGGTGCTCCAGGCATCAGGGCAGAGATTCCCCTTGCAGTCCATGGTGAAGACCATGGTGAGGCAAGCTGTGCCCCTGCAGCCCTTGGAGTTCCACAGTGGAACAGGTGTCCACCTGCAGCCCATGGAAGACCCCATTCCAGAGCAGGTGGATGCCTGAAGGAGGCTGTGACCCATGGGAAGCCTCTGCTGAAGCAGGTTTGCTGGCACTGTTTGCTGGCACCGTTTGCTGTGGACCTGTGGGAGGGACCCATGATGGAGCAGTGTGTGAAGAACTGCAGCCAGAGGGATGGACTTATGTTGGAGAAGTTCATGGAGAACTGTCTCCTGTGGGAGGGACCTCATGCTGGAGCAGGGGAAGAGTGTGAGGGAAAAGAAGTGTTAGAAACAACCTGTGATGAACGGACTGTAGCCCGCATTCCCTGTTCTCCTGTGCTGTCATGGGGAGGAGGTGAAGAAATCAGAATTATGTTAAGCCTGGGAAGAAGGGAGGGGTGAGGAGAAAGTATTTTCTGATTTGAATGGTAATAAATTAAACTAATTTTCCCCAGGTCAAATCTGTTTTGCCTGGACAGTAATTGCTGAGTGATCCTCCTGTCCTTATCTTGGCCCATGTGCCTTTCATTATATTTTGTCTCCCCTGTCCAGTTGAGGGGAGTGATAGAACAGTTTAGTGGGCACCTGGCATTCAGCCATGGTCAAACCACCACAGTCCTTCTCAGAGATTGAGGTGGTGGTTAAGAGATGATCCCTTGTTTTCTACAACTTCCCCCAAGGCATGGGGAAGTGCTACATCTAGCACATCAACCACATCCAACCAGGAGCTGGAAGGCAGACGATAAGACAAAACCCCTGCCAGAGGAGAGATGGAGAACTGGAGGCATCTGTGCATCACTCTGAGGTTTCTCTTCCCATGTCTGAGAAAGCGGCTAACAAGATTTGTCAACATACTTCTGAAGAACTGCAGTTCCCAGCACAAAATCTTTCCTGCTCACCACTGCTGCCCTGGTGCCTTCTGCCAGAGAAAGAAAATTCAGCAGAAGGAGTTACCTGCTCCCTGTGAAGGGGGCTGATAATGTCTCTGTTCCCAAAACATCTGCAGGGATGCTGCATGGAGGTTGGGGCTTTTTCCCAACCAAGGTAGCCAAGTGGACCAATGTGTTGCTGGAAGCATTTGCAGGCCAAACTGGTAAAACCCAGCCTGATCTGCAACTTTCCCAGGGGTAGGGAAGATGCCAGTTTTACCACAGATGACCTCCAGCAAGCAGTTTCCCAGGTGCAAATGTTTGATTCAGAGCTGAACACCTATGTCCAACTTGCTATAAGCATAGTCTTATAGCAGTAGAGACTGTTGGGCAGAGCCCTGATGAGGACGCTAGCCAAAGGGAAGCTCCCCTGTTGCCTTTGACTTTCTGCTCACCCAGGGGCTGGGAAGTGCCCAGCAGGAGGTTTTATGTGGAGCAATTTCCCAGGGAGGCTTCCTATAGCTGACACTCCCCAGCAAAGGACATTGGATAGCAGCCTCCTCCTGTGTGCCTGCACAGACTGGGAGCACCTCCTGTCCTGAGGCATTCATGAGGAGGCACACAGGCACAGGAAAGTGGGAGAATGGAAGGGAAGTAGTAGGAAAGCAGCACTGTGCACTGGTCCTTTCCAGTAAGCTGAAGCTGATCCTTCCAAGCTATCTGGCCGGTGTAAAATCCTCCAGTGTCTCAAGCTGGGCAGATGAGAGATGTAAAACCTGTTACTCCTGAGCTGAGTCACTCCTCACAGCAGAAAAGCTGTGCGAAGCATTTGGCCCCAGCTGCTTTCCCTGAAGCGTCCCTGCAGATATTTTGGGAACAGACATGTACCAGGCTCCTTCAGGCATATCAGGGAGCAGTTAGCTCTTCCTCCTCTGTTTGCTTTCTCTGTCAGGAGGTACCTGCACAATACAGAGGAAACCAGTGCACAGCAAATTTTGTGGGGGGGCAGGGGTGGGTGTGTGTGTTCTATTCAGATGCCTCCAGCTCCTTCAGCACTTAATTTGTTTATAAACTTGGCTTCAAAAAGCATCCCTGGAAATACCAGGATCATGTTGTCACATAGCCATCTAATCCTGCCACATGGCAGGAACAAGAATTTTGCTATAACACATGGAACCTAAAGCTTAGAAAATCATCCAGAGCATGAGTTCAGCTCTTGGTCCTGGAAGGAAATGATGGACAGATATCTGGATACTTTTTGTAATAACTAAGCGCTAATAATGGTGAGGCATTCCAGGGCTTAAGACAGTCTTTGCTTCTTGGATAACTTCACATTCCTACATGGTAGTAGCTGGACTTTGAAAGGATGGACTCAGCTGAGTGGTCTCCAGTTTCATGTCACATCTAATCCAGCCTAAACAGGGCTCCAGCCAAAAGGGCTGGTCCTGCTTTTCTTCCCTGCCACTGCTTGCCTGCTCCTGCTGTTTCCTGTGTGTCAGGTCTGACAGCTAGGCAGCTGAAGGGAGGATAATTCAATTAACTGACTGGGTGGGAAGCAACCGTTTTTGCATCAGTTTGTTTTCTTGTGGACTGCCAAACTGCAGAGACATGGCGTAGTGTGGCTCTGGTGCCTCATAGTTCACAACAGAGGAAGCACAGGGACCGGGGTGTGAGAGAATGAGACCAGCCTTGACTCAGCTGCATGCAGTTAGGCTGGAGAAGGCACAGTATGAAACTGCACTCCAGTTCGTGCATCTCTATGGCTTCCATATCATGGGGCAGCCTTTGTAAAAAGTTACCTCTGAAGTGATCCTGTTGTTTGCAGGAGTCCAGCAAGCTGTATGCACCCATCTCCACCACCTACTTGGTCCTCGGCTCGTAATTGCCTGCAACATGCTAAAGGTATCTGTTGATCAGACATATATATTTCACATCAGGAGTCTTACCAGCAATGCAGCATAGATCTTAGTGCTGCTTTTTTTATGCAGGGCTTGTTTATAAACCTTAGTTTATGACAATATTGCAGGTTTCCCCCAGGACCTGCTGGGCTTTGTGAGTCCTGGGGTTTTCTTCCTCCTCTTCATTGATTCAACCCCCGCCCTTGGGATGAGTACTTGAACTGAATGTGGCCTCCAGCTGTCTGTGGCCTTTCCCACAATGGGACAGTCTTACACTGCTTCAAGATCTGCAGTACCTCTAGCACTACGTTTCTGCCAACAGGCTGTGCAGATCACAGGCAGACATAATATCTGCTCCCTGGTGGTGACGCCCTTTGCTGGTGCTTGCTTTTCGCCAAAGCAGCAGTACCCAGGTAGAAGTGGGATGTGGTGCAGGTATGCTGGTGCTCTCCTGAGAGGCACTTAAAAGCTTGAAGGTACCTGGGGCATATCATCCTGGAGTTGCATGGTCACCGCATTGGGATTAGCAAGGGTTTTTTTACAACATTTTTCTGCTGCTGGTGGTAAAGTTCTGGGTTTACTCCACTGTTCCTGAGCAAAGAGCTATCCTGTGTCCAGGTGTCGAAGTTTAGCTGGGAACTAATAAAATCAAAGCAGACTTCATTAAGAAAATATACAAAAATAGCCCCAAGCAGGGCTCAGGCAATCACCCTACAACCACCACTAGCCTACACTTGGGGAAGAAATTGGCATGCCAAGGACTCAGTGTGATATCCACTTTCTGCTTAGGGAGTGCTTATGCCATCCCTGAGTCTTAGGACTGAGAAGGACAATGATGGGCTAAACATAAGGGCAGAGAAAAGTATAGATAGTAGGAATTTCATATATATCAGTCTTAATCTTATTTTCAGTGTATTTATATTACTGAAACTGAACTAACGATAGTGATATCCTGTATTTTAGTTAGATTGTGAAGACCTTAACTAGATTAACAAATTCTGAGTTCTGCATATAACCTGTGTTCCCTTTTGCCCGTAGCAAAATTTGGTTTATAATGTAGGGAGAATGTTGCACAAGTACCAGAAAGAATGGCTTTGATGTTACATAGCAGTCACCTTGTATACATATATTACGACTGTGGTCATGTGTAGGAGAGATAGCACTCTGTTGGCTATCTGAGGGTGATACTGGGCCCTGCATCCTTCTCGAAAGCCACCTTATCTCCTCAGTTTCCTCTTTGGCTTCATCAGCTCCTCAGGGCAAAAATTACCATTTATTTGTGTGGCACCCCACATAGTTATCTTTCAACTCCTTTAGGTCCTCTGGGGGAATGAGGGTTTGTGTGTACTTACCTACAGTCAGAGTATGTTCCACCTCTTGATTTGAAGGAGGAAGGCTGAGTGTGGAGGAAAGAACAGTTATCCCTCAAACCTCTGACAGGTTTTGGTATTATCATTGCTCCTAGAACTGGCATCAGCACACAGAGTGGACAGGGGGTGGGGAGCTGATTTCCACAGCTTGCTCTGCCAGGAGAGTACAAAAAGAGCTGAAACATTGGTGAAGTGTTCAGTGAACTTCGCCAAGCCTCAAGCAGAGGTAGAAGATTTATCTTTTGTTGCAAACTATTTACAGGGCTTCCTTAGAAGAGCGCATTCAATGTCAGCTCCTGTTCCTTACTCATGTTCTCCTTGACTGGGAACAGCTATAAGGCTTATGCTGGAATTTGTGATGGTCTAGCGCATCTCAGGCAGCTTGTGAACATGTATAGATGGTTTCCTCCCGTGTCAGACATGACAATTTCCTGGGAGGCCTTCTGGGCAACGTGGTCTTTTTTGAAACTGTCTCTTCTGGGTGCCACAAGGATGCAGCTGAAAGCAGGGCTCTGACTTATTCTTTTTACTTCACTTTTCTGCTCTGCTCAACAAAGCTTGCTCTGTACTTTTGCACAAATGTTCATGCAGAGTAACCTTGAAGTTAGCAGGGGAAAAACACTACTCTCTCTAACCATCACCTATACTTTTGGATAGGCAAAAATGTCAATGTCCAAAGGCAGATAGAGGACCATGTGGCTTCAGAAAACCACAACTGTCAGGAGCTTGGTTCTGAATATGGGGAGGAAAATGTGCCTACCAGGATGAAAGAGAAAGGATTCATACCTGTGTAACGAGCAGGCAGAACCCTGTTGATTTAGCTTTCACTGGAAACCTCATGCTAGGGAACAGGATAATTTTGGTAGCAGTGCAGCAGAAGCTGCATGCCCTCAGATGTGCCGTGCAGAAGTGCCCATTAGAAGTTTTAAGTCTAGTTGTAGGAGGAAACTACACTGTCTGCAACTCTCTGATTCCTTATGTGCATTGGATCTGAACAGGAAAGGGTAGTGAATCTGTTTTATCCTCTGTCAGCACCTTTCTTCTGCATGAGTGGGAATAACTAAAGACCAGAAGGGAAACTTTCAAATTCTACAGTTCAACAGTGGGAGTACTGTGTGCTACCATTCAAAGAACATTAACCAGTGGACCTTTCAGAGCACTGAACTGCACTTCATGGTACTAAACAAGTGGAGGTTGAGTCCAATCACTTCTTGCTGGGCAAGAGCAAATTCTTCAGCTATGGTTAGTTTCCAGATGCTCCTGGTTCCTACAGGATTTGTGTCAGCTTCTGTTTTGCTGATAATCCAGGAAGGAATATTTATTATTTATGTATCTGTTCTTAATGGATCATTTAACTTGTAATTTGTAATAATACTTGGTAACCAGAATCCAACAGACACATTCTTTTTGTGAATTAGAATTAAAATTGCCTGTATTCAGTCTGACAGCAAGTTTTGGAAATCTGTGATGCCGGTTGCGTTATTATCAGTGATGGTTCGTGGTTTGAACTCTAAGTTCAGGTTAGATGCCAGTCAACATGTTAATTGATAAGGCTTTGGAAGCCTGCCCCAAAAATGGAAAGGCACAGGGTTTACACATTGCCACTAATTTGTTCCACAGGACATGGATTGTAGCTGACATTTTGTGTGGGCTGTGGAAAGGTGGAGGCAAAAATAATAACAAATCACAAAGTCCTGTAGAAAAATCAGAATGGCTGCTCTGAATCTTTCAAAAACTTTTGGTGGCTCATTTTGTCTAAACAAGCCAACCCAACTGCACTGGATTAAAAATGTATCTCCATGATAAATCTAGTTGCCATTTTGGCACTGAGTATAGCCTTAATTTCCATATTAGACCTGTGGCCATCACATGAGCTCACGAGGCAATACATAGAAACTCTTCCAGTTAGGAACTATGACAATAATTGAGAACATAAGTACTCTCCCAGCACTGTGCTCATGAAGCATTGGGCCACTACCCCATTCAAAACAAGGAAGAAAGGTGTTTTCCTCTGTAACATGATCTTCTCAGCTGTAGGTCTGTGTTTCTCATAATCAGTCAAGAAACTGAAGTTCAGAAATAAATACTCTGGCTTTCATTCCACCATTGCTACAGCAAACATATGGTTTGTCTCTAACCCCTTTTATATCTATCTTGTATAAGCCCTTATTAATGTTTAATTCCTTACCAAAGTCTTCCATTAGGGATTCACTTTATTTCTGGGAGGCATAGGGCCATCACAACTAACATGTATCATTTGTTTGACAGTTTTATGGTTCAGTTGGAACAATTTGCAGAGCTGTCCATCAGTATCTTCCCCGTAGCTTTACAGCCTTTCTATTTTAGTTATGAACTGCAGAACAGAGCAGAGGAACAGCCCACTGAGTAATGCTTAGAAACTGAAGGAATAAAGTTCAGAAAAGCCACTGGAAATACTTTGCCTAATGATTTATTAATTTGTTTTACTTTGTTTTGCAAAGGCTAATGCTAGTGCATTAGAAGAGGAACTGTGCTTTGGAGACACCTCCTCAGCAGTGCAGGGTTGGCAATATTTTTGCGTTATGGGTTTACACAGTTCTTTCCATCAAGTAGCAGCACTAACTGCCACTTCTCTGAAACTAGGTAGGGGATGACACACACCTGTGCTGTCTTAGTGTTGACTTGACAGTGAACTGTGGAAGGCTGGTAAAAGCCTTTTTGCATTCTTCAGGTGTTAGGGCATCATCTGGTAGGGCAACAGCAGGTGAGAAGGGAAGATGTGTCAACAGCTTCAGCTGTTGGGCAGCTCTGCAGGTACATTGCCTTGCTAAAGAAGGGCAGGTCTGTGCCCTTACCCCTCCAGGGCTGGACAGTCTCTAGTTGTCTGTGAAATGGCTGTGCCTCTCCTCTATGCTGCCCAAAGGTCTCTTCAGGTACTTACATACAATTCTAAGGCATATCCCCTCCCCTGCACTATCTGGCTTAGACTCATAACAGAACTTGCTTCTTGACAGATTTACCTGTGGTCACAGTGGTTTGTACACAAGCCATAAATAAATGGTAACAGTTTGTGGTAAAATTCCCATTTCATTGCCATTCCAAATGATAGTGTGGGTTATTCATGCCATGCATTTCATACAGCTTCCCTGGGAAGCCCATCCTGAAGCCCATCCTTCTTCTGAAAGAGCAATGACCAGTCCCAGGGCAACAGCCTCTTGCTAGCTGTTCCAACATTTTATGCAGTGGTCTGTAGAGGCTTTTAGTAATGGCAGGAGGAGCCTGCTAAAACACAGAGTACGCTCATGTGAAAAGCTTGGGATTTGCACCTCAGACTTTTGTTCATGTTTAGCCTGATACAGAATGAGAGAAACAAGTTCTGAAAAGTATGCATGCATAGACCCCACCTGGAGCACTGCATTCAGCTCTGAAGCCCCCAACTTAACAAGGACCTGGAAATGTTGGAATGAGTCCAGAGAAGGACCACAAAGATGATCAGAGGGCTGGAACACCTCTTATGTTAAGACACCCTGAGAAAGTTGGGGTTGGTCAACCTGAAGGAGGAAAGGCTCTGGGGAGACCTTAGCGTGGCCTTTCAATACTTAAAGGGGGCTTATAAGAAAGATGGGGACAGACTTTTTAGTAGGGCCTGTAGCAATAGGACAAGGGGTAATGGTTTTAAACTAAAAGAGGTAAATTTAGATTAGATATTAGGAATAAATTCTTTACTGTGAGGGTGGTGAGACACTGGGCAAAGTTGCCCAAAGAAGTTATGGATGCCCCATCCCTGGAAGTGTTTGAGGCCAGGCTGGATGGAGCTTTGAGCAACCTGGTCCAGTGGAAGGTGTCCCTGCCCATTACAAGGGGGTGGAACTAGATGATCTTTAAGGTCCCTTCCAACCCAAACCATTGTATGATTGTATGATTCTGTGACTCTTAGTAGCTGGTACAGTGCTGCGATTTGGAGTTAGCATGAGAATAATGTTGTTAATACACTGATGTTTAATTGTTGCTCAGTAGTGCTTACTGTAAATTGAGGACTTTTCAAGTTTCCCATGTTCTGCCAATGAGGAGGTGCACAAGAAGCCAGACACAAGAAGACAGGAGGGAGCACAGCCAGGACAGCTGACCCAAACTAGGCAAAGGGATATTCCATACCACAGAATGTCATGCTGAGTATATAGTCTGGGAGGAGCGGGCTGGGGCCTGCCAGTCACTGCTCAGGGACTGGCTGGGCATCAGTCAGCAGGTGGTGGGTGAGCAGATGTGTTGTTGTCACTTGTTTTTTTCCTTTTGGTTATTATTCCTCTCTCCTTGTCTCACCTCTTCGTTACAACTGTTGTTATTATTAATTTCAATTATTAAACTGTTCTTATCTCAGCCCATGAGTTTTACCTTTTTCCTGATTCTCCTCCCCATTCTGCTGGGAGCAGAGGCAGGGGATGAGTGAACGGCTCTGTGGTACTTAGTTGGCAGTTGGTGTTAAACCACAACAGCCAGATGGAACAAGAGGAGGAAAAAGGATGGGATCTGTCTGACCTAACCTAAGCTACCCAGGAAGCAGGATTAGCTAATCACTGCAAAACAGGCTCAGAGATGTCCCTGTTTTAAGTCAAGCTCTGCAGCAGCAAATCTTCCACTGATAGCAGAAGAAGTGTTGAAATGGACACCTCATTTCTGGACAGCTAGACTTTGATGGAATTAATTCCTCATTAAGCAGATTATCTATTCTTGCCTTAAGCAAAGGTAGGAATATCTCAGCTCTTCCTAAACCTAAAACCTCATCACAAAGACTGTGGCATGTCAACTGATCACCAAACACTTCTGCCTAACCCCAAGCCTATGCACAAAACCTGGAGCCAGTCCCCTTCAGACATTGCCTTGCCCATAGTTAAGTCAGTGGCAACACTTATGTAGGTAAAGCAAATGATGTTTTTAACTTTTCCACTTCCTCCCTCTCTCAGTCACAATGCTCATTGTGAGGTTGCTGTTATTCTCCTTTCTTCCTTCCAAATGCAAAAAGATGGTTTCTGACCATAATGACATCAGGCTTTCTCCTTACACTTTTTGGCCAGAGGCACAAGAGGTATTGATGGCTCAGCCTGTCCTAGAAATGTCTGAACTCATAAGGTTCACAAAACCATGCATTAAATGAAGTGTACAGATCTCTGTAACTGTCAGTCATTTAACAAAAATAAAGCATTGCTACATAAAGAAGAAAGTCATTCAACTTTGCTGATGGCCTCCATGCCTCCCTCACCAATATGAAGATGTCCATAGGAGAGATGGACAAGTCCACCAACCTACCAAAAGCAAGATCCTGCCACTTGGCTCTTGTTAACCTGAATGCACCCATTTGTGCTTTCAGTTACAGAGTTACTGTTTTCTTAGGAGGATTGCTCCTCACATAGCAAAGGATAGATTTTTTCTTTCTTTCTTTCTTTCTTTCTGAATTACCAGAAGATTTGAGTCTTAATTTGCCATCCATTTAAATGGGAATGGGCAGCTAGTCTCCTTTGGCAGCCTTGAAGTGCTCCTCTTCCAGATGCAAACTTAGGTCAGCCCCAAACTGTTAAAAAATCAAAACTCAGAGATCCCAAAGTAGCATGTTTCAGGACCACTGGAGCTTTGGTCACTTATACAGTAGTCTTTGTCCTTTGTGCCTTTGCAGATGGTGATTGATTAAAATTCTGTCAGTCCCACAGCTGTCATTCTCAGTACACTTTGTTTGAGGGCCAGCAATTAAGTAATGAATAAAGTGGATTAAAAATATTTTCAGCTGAAACATCAATTTTTGGCTAATTTTTTGCAGGAGGATAGCACCATTTTTTAAGGGTAAAACAGTCCTTTCCCTGTCCTTCATATAAATCAACTGAAAATTGAAATATTTCACATAGGAGGTGTGTCATGGAGAGATTTCATGGGAGATGTCACTTGGCTGCTTGCTCTTCTGAGGCCGCTCATGTCACTACAGTCAGAGCATGTGCCTCTTCTTGCCAGGAGCTCTGTCAGGGAGTTGAGCTTTGGTCAAGTACTTCTTTTCCTCATTTTTCATTTTTTACCTAAAAGGAAATTAAAATGTCCTGTGAAAATGTGTATGATTTTCTGACCAATTGTAGAAATGGCTCAAAAAAATCGCTCCAGGCTATTTAAAACAGCAATGCTAAGACATGTTGGCATGATGTGAATACATGTTCTGTGGCACAGTGCAGACTCAGTTTTAGCACTGAGATAACAATTTTGTCTTTCAAAGAGGACAAAACAGAGACTTGCACCGGTTCCTTCTGGAGAAGAAACCGGTGCCCTGAGAAGAATTCTGACAAAAGTTCTCGGGTGATGGGAAATCCAAGCACACTTATTGTGCTTTAGTGTATGTCTAACTACATACTCTACAGAGCATATATATGCATATATATATATATATATATATATATATATATATATATAAAACATACTCTACAGAGCAGCGTATGACATCAGTGCTGCTCTAAACCTGTATAGTTTGATAGGTTTTCATGGAGTCAAAAGAAAAACATGTACACAATTTCTTAGTTCCACGTAGAATTTTAACAGGACTCCTGAGGTCCGACTGACTAAATTCTTGCCTGTTTCCATTATTCATTTTGCTCCAAAATGTCTCAAGATTTTGTGTCGTTTTTTGCCAGAAGGGCTCCTGCTGACCAATTTCCAGTGAAATCTGATGAAAAACCAAAATAGGGGCTTAGGTTCAGGTGAAATTATGATTGTGAGTATGCCTGATTGTCCAGGAAGTGTCCCCTTGTGGCTAGTGCCCTGAAGCCCACATTTTCCTGGCCAATTTTTGTTGACTCCCATGATTGCTCAGTGCTTTGGCTGTTCCAGTGTTCATGTGACCACTGAGGTTTTTTTCCTCCATGACTTGTTCCCTATCCCAGTTTAGATATTGACTCCTTTGAAGATGAGCTGTCTCTCTGTGTTAGTGCAGAGCTCACGCAAAGTTGATCTTTTTGACACTGGAATATTTGGCTGCCCCCACATTACAGAACCACACTTTCACTGCCCACTGGCTTTGAGAAACTCCAGAAATCTTTAGTGGTGGGTTGGGAAAATAGCTGGAGAGAGAAATATTGGGTTCTTTCAGATCGAAACGTTTCTATTGTTTGTTTTGTTATTCCAGAGTGAGGATATGGTCTTTAGGAGCAGAAAGGGAATAAGCCAGGTTAAAAAAATAACATTAATTCTCACTAATCAGAAGGGATCAAAACTACTTACAAAACTGAGCACAGATAATGCCAAGCAAGATAGTTTCTTCAAAAGCCACAGGACACTGAGGGTGAGAGCATCTCACAGACTCTGAAATTAACAGGATTACTTAACCTTCACAGTTCCCTGGCTTGTTTTAACAAAGATGGGAGAGTGGAGTTCATAATTTTTTTGTATTTTTGCTCAGCTGTTTTCCATTCATTTACACTGAGTATGGCAAATTCCCACACAAAGTTTTAGAGGTATGTCTTAAATGAGCCCTTAGAAAACAGTGCAGCACCTACCGTGCTTCCAGAATGCTATCCCTCTCTGTCTTCAAGACTCCCCTTTGCCAGGTGCAAACACCCTTGCAGTGTCCATAAAAATGTTGTAATGCCCTCAGAGATGTTGGGGGGCTAGAAATGAAGATTTTTTTAAGATAAATACTTGTAAATCATTCCAGTATTCCAGAATAAGGAATAACAACTGAAGTCTAAACAACTTTCAAATAGAGTTTATGTCCTCTTTATGATCCCTGGAGAAGCTGTGTCCTTCAACATTTTCATCACCTGGGAAAGTGTTTCAAATTTCAGGCACAGGTACCATAGGTATTTTTAAAGAGCATTAGTTTAGGTTTATTACACAAAAAATCTGAGAGCTGAATGTCAGAATTCCTGCTGACACAGATTTTTTACTGCATGTGTTTACATGTTCTCTCAAGTAGCACTATTTTTGATACCAGCTGGGGTGCCAGCTAGCAGCTAGACTTTCAGAGTACCCAGTACATTGTTAAGGCTTTCCTCCAACATCAGCTAGGTACAAGGGTTTACTCAGGTGTCTAACCTGATGAAAACTTTTTCCTCACTTAGCTTATCCTCACTTTCTGTCCTCTGACAGAAAATTAGTGACAGAGGAATGTCAAGCAGCCTGGTCTAGGTATGATGCATTTCTGAGGTTTCTATCCCAGGTGGAATCATGTGACATTTGATAAGGCATGAATGGGTACAGTGTTTATTGCCATATAGTCAAGCATTTGTTACCTCTGCTGCACTTGTGCAGGAAGCTTCCAGGAGGTACACCTGTTCTGAGAAGATTTATCCTACATCTCTCTCTTCTGCTTGTCCAAGTGTTCTTCCTGCTCCAAATTTTGGGATAAAAACTGTGAGAGCTACTGTATTTTACTTATTTCCTGTCTGAGGGGTTTATTTCCTATGTATGTTGCTAATGGTTAAAGCAAGAATAGAAAAACTGTCAGCCCAGCATCCTGTTGGAACAATATTTATATCGCCACATATTTCTCTCTGTCTACTCACTGATCCCTCCAAAGGCCAATTTATAATGAATTTTAAAGATAATTAAATTTCTGTAAATTTCATGTGAATCAAAAACTGCACAAAGGGAAGAATCCAAATGAGATTTCCACCTTGTCCTATCTGAAGGAGGAACAGACAGATTATATATCCCATACGGAAGCAGACACATGGATAGTCAGCACATATACATTAATCTGCTAATCAACGTACACATAGCTCCTGCCTAGCTTCTACACTGCTGCTTTGTACCCATTAGGGATCTAAAACAGAGCAGGAGGAATGGTTAAAGCTGTTGAGGTATGGGGAAATTTAGAGACAAAAGATGCATGCACAAGAAAAGGTTTCATTAGTCTTCCAGCTCACTGACGAGCCCATTTCCCTTATAATAACTATGATTACTGGTTTCAATTTTTAGTATTTTTTCCACACTGAATGGTTTAGACTTTTTTTTTATTTTTAATTTATTTTTCAGTTCCCAGCCACAAAGCTTCCCATGAATTCTATTGTTTCTTTGGAACACACCCATGAATTTGCCAAAAAACTTAAGTTTGAAATCTCAGTCCACTAGACTATGTCCTCAGAGAAGTTATTCAGCCAGCATATGAGTGTATTCATGGATTGTCAGATCAGCAAGAGCACTGCTTGGTGTGCTTCACCTGCATGGCTGTGTTCACATCATGCTTGAGTTACCATTGCTCTTTGCAATGATCTAGTATTTAATGGACTCCTAAGGGCTAAAACTGGGCATTTGCATTGTCATTTTGAGCAGACTAAACTTCAGTTCATTCTTCCAAGAAAGAAATGTGGATGAAGAGGAAATCTGGCTTGATGCCTATGCACATGATAAAGCCAAATTATCCCTTAATAATTCTTTTCAAAGGCCATCATACTCCTCCTCATTTCCAAGCAACATTCCCTGTTGTGCTAAACCCTCTAATATTCTTTTTTTCCTACATCCCTTTTAGGCTAGGAAATTTCAGACCTTCAGCCTGGGACTCCTTACTGCAGTCACATTCCTATCACCCTCTTGCTCAATCTGACCCTGTACCCTTCATTCCCAGACGGCCACCCTTTCCAGTCATCATAGTCATTGCTGTCTTATTTTCCTTAACTATATTGCTACTATACCCATTATCCTCAATACAGGAAGAGGACATTAGGAGAGTCCCCTGCACTCACTTAATCCAACAATCTACCATTTCAGGATATTATGTTATAGCATCCCTTTTAACATTTCCATTTACACTTCTGCTTGATTTGTTTTTTTCCATACTTACGAGGTTCTAAATTTCTTAGAAGTAAAATGTTGGCTGTACTAGTATCCCTTGAGGCACTGCAGATGTCAGTGTAGAATTAGGTGGCTTCCAAGAGATCCTGCTCAAGCTTGTGTGGTCTTTAATTATTTATGTTATCACAACTATGTGCATAGACTAAGATGTTGTCTGCTGGTCTGTCTCCGTCATATCCCTTTATAGTTGCTTCAAAATATGTCTTGATTTTCATTTTAGGATCAAGGACAAACAATATCTATGGCAAAGAGGTCAAAAAAAGTTACAGAAATATCCAATCGACCCCTCCTTACAGTGTAAAAATATGCATGCACCAAAGGAAAGTGCACTTCACATTAGTGAAGTGTGTAAACATGTAAGTAGTGTTGAAAACATACTCCCAAGACTTCTTCCTTTAGTTAGAAAGCCAAACAGATGACTGAGTTGGGGTTTAGTTCCTTGAAACAAACCAGGTTTTATCAACCTATACAAGTCTCCATCATGTTGGTGCAAGCTGGAGGTCATTGTAACTAACAAAAGCAATGCTATTTGACCGTATATGTACAATGGAAGGTGCTTTGAGGATGTTGCCATCGGTAATGCTTTAGCTTATAAAAGATGGATCTTTGTATTGTACTCCGGGTACTCCAGCTGCTTAGCACACAGCATCACAGAAATAGGCATCCCCATTAATTTACTTGGCTACTCAATGGGTAATGATTGCCTGACTTACCAGACTTTATAGGTGGGGCAGCAGGGGAGTCTGACAGAGGTATTATGGTTCAATCTCTTTAAAACAAAAGAAAAAGGAAGAAAGGACTGTATCACAGAGGAAGCTACTGAGCTGAAGAAATTCTGTCCTCAATATATGGAAATGCCCTAATCAATGCAAGGTACAAGGTCTCTTCCCACTCATCATTTAAAATCTGACTAACAAAAAAATGCTTTAATATAAATAATCCTGAAGCATGAGCACATTACTATGCACATTTGCACGCAGTAGCTGTTGAAGTTCCATGCTCACTCATACGTTTTTACCTCCTGCACACCAGCAGCCACTGATCAGTGCACTGATCAAAGAGCAAATGCTGTTGGCACATAAGGTTCCCAGAGCAGGAGAGAGTCCAAAGCCCAGGGCTTACTGTGGGTGAGATCCAGGCCTTGCTGCAGGGGGTGCAGGACTTGAACCAGCTGTGTAAGTGCACTGCTCAGGGTGTGAGACTTGAGAAGCTGGACTGTACTAACACTTAAGCAAAGGGTAATGACCTAGAAGTGCTTCTGTGATAGTTGAATGTCTGCCAATGAGGCAGTGAAAACCAGATTCCTAGTATTCTTCTGGTAAATGCTTTATTAGCATGGTTTGTTGTAGTGATATCCAGGAGTCAAACAAAACAAGGGATCCCAACGCAATCAGCACAAACACAAGTGAATAGAAACCTTCTGCCCTGGTGAGACTGTAATCAGCACAGACAAGGCAGGTACAGTGTGTGAAAAGTCAGAGCAAACAGCAACGCAATCCTCTGTTCTTCAGTGCCCTTGGAAGAACTGTGTTCCTCTGCTTCCCTATGGCCCTCACTCCACAGAAGAAGAATAAAAAAAGAAATGCAGACATGCCACTGTTGATATTGCTTCTGTGGAGCTGTAGGAAATGATACTGGGGCTCTAAAGAATTTAGGGTTTGGCAGGCTGGTGTCGACCAGATGGATTTCCATGTTGAGTGTCTCTGGAGAAGATATGCCACATTTCACACAGGTTCTGCAGGTGTATGTTCATACAGGAGAGAGGACAACATAATATCTTCAGAGCTGTCTGAGAGTGAGGGTGTTTGTGCACAAGATTCAGTGTGAGAGGTGCTGCTTCAGCACCTGTGGAGGCGGATACACGTTTGTGCTTTGTGCTGTGCATTTTGTTGTCGGAACACTAAGCTGTGGCAGGCAGAGAAGGAAGAGAAAGGGGAGTTGTGCTGTTGTGCTGGATGCCAGGTGCCCACTAAAAGTGCTCTATCACTCCCCCACCCAACTGGACACAGGAGACAAAATGTAACAAAAGGCTCATGGGTTGAGATAAGGGCAGGGAGATCACTCAGAAATTACTGTCCAGGCAAAACAGATTCTACTTGTGGAAAATTAGTTTATTACCATTCAAATCAGAAAAAACACCTTCCCCCCCCCCCCCCCCCCCCCCCCCTCCTTCCTGGGCTTAATATAATTCTGATTTCTCCACTTCCTCCCCATGAGCAGCACAGGGGAACAGGGAGTGGCGGTTACAGTCAGTTCATCACAGGTTGTTTCTAACACTTCTTTCTCCTCACACTCTTCCCCTGCTGCAGCACGGGGTCCCTCCCACAGAAGACAGTTCTCCATGAACTTCTCCAACATGAGTCCTTCCCCAGGGCTCCAGTTCTTCACATACTGCTCCATTGTGGGTCCCTCCCACGGGGTGCAGCCCTTCAGGAGCAGACTGCTCCAGTGTGGGTCTCCCACAGGGTCACAAGTCCTGCCAGCAAACCTGTGTCAGCGTGGGCTTCTCTCTCCATGGGTCCACAGGTCCTGCCAGCAAACCTGCTTCAGCAGAGGCTTCCCATGGGTCACAGCCTCCTTCAGGCACCCACCTGGTACAGTGTGGGTTCCTCCATGGGCTGCATATTGATATCTGCTCCACTGTGGACCTCCATGGGCTGCAGGGGCACAGCCTGCCTCACCGTGGGCTTCACCACAGGCTGCAGGGGAATCTCTGCCCTGATGCCTGGAGCACCTCCTGCCTCTCCTTCTGCACTGACCTGGGTGTCTGCAGAGTCTCACATTGTCTCACTCCTTTCTCTTGCTGGCTCCGTGGGTTTTTTTTTCTTTTTTCCTTCTTAATATTACTATCACAGAGGTGCTACTTCCACCGCTGATGGGCTCAGCCTTGGCCAGCAGTGGGTTCATCTTGGGGCCAGCTGGCATTGGCTCCACTGGACATGAGGGAAGCTTCTGGCATCTTCTCACAGAAGCCGTTCCTGTAGCACCCCTGATACCAAAACCTTGCCATGCAAACCCACTATAGGAGCACAGAGAGAAGAAGAGACAAAGTGATCTCAGATACTGGGGTAAAGAGGAAAAGAAAAAAGGACTAGAAAGATGGAGGTTGTAGCAGGCATAAAGAGAGGAAAAAGAATAAGTAACAGAAACAAAAAGGAGTAGAAGAAGCAAGAGAAAATTTACCACTTTTCTCTCTGTCCCCTGTCTTTCTCATCCCCTCTTGATCCTCTGGTGCTTTGTCCACAAGAGGAAAAAAGGCAGGAAGATGGGCAGATAGAGAAGAATAGGGGGGGTGGGGGGTGGGGGGGTGGGGTGCAGCAGGGAGGGTAGAGCGCAGAGAAAAAAGATGTAAGGAAACATGTTTGGAGGAGAGTAGTAGGTTGGGAGTGGAAGGATTTGTGGTAATTGGAGTGTTTTCAACATGGGCAGATGGAGGAACGCAGGTCAGAAACAAAGAGCAGGAGTAACCAAGAAAAACAGCTGAGACAAAACACCTCCTGGATAATGTCGGAAAGGAGAATGTAGGGAGCAATGATTTGCTCTGCCATAGTAACAGATGATCACCTGTCAGCAAAGGGTAACTCTGACAACACAATTAGTAGATTCTGAAGTTTTGCTTCCAGAAAGTGTAAATCTTTGTGACCATTTCGCCCAACTACTTGGGCAAAAAATGCCTCTTGGTGATTTCCACTTTCAGCCCAGTGCTCACTGGATCAGATCACTTCTCTCAGAGGGCTGTCCCAGAGCTGGCCTCTGTCTCCCTGCCTAACATCTGCCGTGTCTCAATTGATTGCCCTGGTTTCAGCTGGGATACAGTTGTTTTTTTCTTCTAGTAGCTGGTGCAGTGTTGGGTTTTGGATTTGCTGTGAGAACAACACTGGCAGCACACTGACATTTTTAGTTGTTGCTAGGTGATGTTTATACTAAGACAAGGACTTCTCGGGTTCTTGGGCCGTGCCAGCGAGAGGGCTGGAGGGCACAAGAGACTGGGAGGGGACACAGCCAGGACAGGTGACCTGAACTAGCCAAAGGGATATTCCATACCATAGAATGTCATGCTGAGTATATAAACTGGGGGAAGAGGAAGGAAGGGGGAGACATCTGGCATTATGGCATTTGTCTTCCTGAGTAACAGTTACGTGTGCTGGAGCCCTGCTTTCCTGGGGATGGCTGAGGACCTGCCTGCCCATGGGAAGTAGTGAATGAATGCCCTATTTCGCTTTGCTTGCATGTGCAGCTTTTGTTTTACCTATTAAATTGTTGTTATCTCAGACCTCGAGTTTTACATTTCTTTCCAATTCTCCTCCCCACCCCTCTCGGTGAGGGGGAGTGAGCAAGCGGCTGTGTGGGGCTTGATTGCCAGCTAGGGTTAAGCCACAACAATGGTCAAAAAGCCTGCTTTATTTCTGCTGTGAACTGGAGTTATGACTGACAAGGGATGGCAGCTTAGCTTGAAAGACCTGGAAGGTGTTGGTCTCCAACTGCCATGGATCAGAGCAGAACATTTTAAGGTAAAATATTACTGTTCACAAGCAGCTGAGCTGTCCATGCAGGATATTTTCCATGTCCATAGGCACAGAAAAAGCTCTGGTGCCAACAACCTCTGCAAGCTAAACTATTCTTTTATCACTCATAGCCTGTGCTGCAGCTTCAGATCCCAGCCTGCGAGCTTGTCCTCCATTTGCCTGCTTGATTGAAGTGTCTCTCAGAAATTTCCCCTCTGTCTGTGAGCTTTACCAAGGTCCCCTCTTTACCTTAACTTAGCTAATGCACAAGCTATACAAGGCTGACTAAAGAATTGCCAGTAAGATGATTGGATTTGTCTGATACTTTCACTATCCCATTACAGTTTCCTTCCTTTAGCATCATTTTTATTAGCAGCAAGTGTCCCGTGCACAGAGAATTGATGTGTGTGAATACTCAGGTAGGAGTGAGCTGCGGCCGAGTTGGTTGCTTCCTGAACAGCTGTCTGCTTGCAAAAGCAGTAAGTGGGAAAGTAGACATAACAATGCAGTGCTGCTGAGATCCCAGGCATCTTCACAGCTATTTCAGCACAGCCACAACAAGCAAATGTACAGGTAGCCCTAAGCAAGAAAACAATGAGAAGCAGCTCATCCCCCCACAGTGCTTTTAGACCAGCAATGGAAAGGGGAACAGGTGGCCCTAGGTGCAAACTCACTTGCCTAGTGGTAGTTAGCAGCTGGAAGAGCTGGGAAGTGAACTTCTACACTGGGTTCGGTGACTTGTCAGCGGGTGGGCAGGGCATGAGTGAGTCACCATGGAAAAGGTGTCACAGCCCCACTGCAGATGAATCCATTGCATTGTCAAAGCCTACAAACAATTCAGATATTGCTGTCCAGCAGTGAACTACTTGGTCTAGAGGGAAAAATCAGCCATTCAAACCTGGACCTAACTCCAAAAATCAGAATCTGTTATTAGGCTTGCCAATAGCACTGAGGTGTGTGCCTTCAGCCAGAGCTGCAGGGCACACAGACAACCTTCCAAATAGGGCCTGATGTTTTTTCACAGTTAGCAACATGCAACTTTTACAAAGTCAAGCTCCAGTGGTGAAGTGCATCCATGTGCTGGAAACCTTTATACTGGGCAGATTTTGTGCATCCCTGCAAGCTGCTTTCCCTCTTGTGCCTGAGGCACCCCACCTGAAGAAAGGAGGCCAGAGATTTTTCTCTGAGTCAGTATGTTCTTAGAGAGTAAAAGCACATGTGAAGAGACTAAATCAGCCTCTTTTACACATGGAGGGCAAAGTAAGAGTGAAAGCCTGTCAGTATGTGCTTGCTGTTTGAGCCTGGCATGTTGACACCTCCCTTGGCCAGTTCATGTTAGATTCAATTAGGCAATGATGCACAAACTTTTTGCTCCACTTCCAGCTGGCTTCCTTGTCGCTGAGGCAGTACCTCAGCTTTTCTCTCTGGACTCTCCATCTGGATGCCTCAGTAGCTGCTTGTCATAGCCCAGTTTGAACTCTGCCTTCTTCTTCAACCTTTCCCAAAGGCAGCACCCACTCCAGCAGGGTCCTAACAGCAGGGCAAGTGTGGCACAATCCCTCCTGCCATCTGCTCACTGAGTGATTGGTATTGCCTCCTAACTCGGCCTGCTTCCCCAGTCTCTTCCTCCCCATAAAAGAGCAGCTCTTTACCTCGTGTAGCAGTAGGGATCACCTTGCCAGCTGGCCTGCCATTGATCTTTCTCTCCAGAGGGAAAATACACTCATTACCCTCACCTCTGAAGACCCTTCAGTTTAACCCAGGTATGCATTCGCAGGTATGTTAACTTCTCACACCCAGTTCCCTGGCCTGTCAGTCTTTTGGAAGGACAAAGAGTTTGGAAATGTCAAAACATTTTAATTTAGGGTCAGTTTGTTTTCAAATTGCATCTGACTATGTTACCATATGTCATCTTTCTACAAGCACTGGACTTTAACAAGAGTGCATATGCCATGACTACAGCCAGCCACAGGCATCCTGTGATACTGCACAGCTGCATAATTCTATTAGCCACAGTGCACCATGAGCAGCATAAATCCAAGAAGGAAGTATGAGCTTCATTGGATAAAGTGAGGGAACTGGAAGGTTATGGACCTGAACTGTTAACATCATTCTAATAAACATTGCGACTTGCGAAAACCAGACACAAGGCAAAATGTTTTTTGGTTTTTACTTTTTTTCCTTGAAAAATGTTGGGAAAATGGAAATTTACAAGAAAAATCATTATGCTGAAACCCACATTTTCATCTTCAAATAATTTGAAAGGAGAATTTATAACTTCAGCTCATAGTTATGCCTCATAGCCTCATAGCCATGCCTTGTGGTCTCTACTTACAACCATGTTTAGTTTGCTGTTGCTTTTGAAAGTACAAGATTACTCCCAGCCCCCCAGACACCCTTGTGGTTTGATTTTTTTTGTTTCTCATCTCTTTGCTCAAGGCTCCCTGAAACCAGGGAGCTCTGGAGTAGGGTTGCTGTTAGTAATCCTCCAAGACTGCCTTTTCACCCACCAAAATTTGCTATGGGCAACTTTGTCCACTTCGGGTATCTTCTCTATGCAGGCAAACCATTCCTAAGTCTCTTTCTTCCAGGCAGACCTCTTTCCTTCTATCCGTATTTTAACAACTTCTGTAGAAAAAAAAATCATTTTCTTATGCTGAGCTGCAGCATTGCCTCTGTGCTCTGCAGTATTAAGGGCGTCCTTTTCCTGTTTATGGCTTTTCTTTTTTCTCCACACTCACACAACAATGAAACTGCCTGGAAATCAGCAGCATTTCCGTTTTGGTCAAGTCATTCATCCAGTCACTCAGACTGGTTCATGCTGGATTAAGCACACATAAAGGAGATGCCCTGTCCAAGCTGCTTTCCGTGAGACTGGACTGCACCACGTAACCTGTGGTGCCTTCCTCCCTTCTGCAGTTAAACAAAGTCCTGAGTTTTTCAGACCCTTTGCCTACAGATTCTTTTCAGGCATTCCCATTGCAAGGACATGCTTACTGAATGCTTGAGTAGTGAACACACATTAGTCTCTACAGGATCATGATCTCTGTTTTTTTAACTTCTGTGATTAAGAGTAACATTCTGTCCCAGTGAACTCAGCCTATTAGGTACTTCTGTAACAGCACCTGATGTTTTTCCCTTATTCAACTGCTCTATTTCCACCCTAGCAGGATACTGACACAGGAATCACTGCACACACACACACCCCCAAAAAAAAAAAAAAAAAAAAAAAAGATAGAAAAATTGATGTTGTGGGCTGACTTGCCTGTCAGGGAAGAACTTAGCATGCTTAGCTGTTCCTGTCAGACGGCAATAATAAATATACTTGCCTTAGTTTTATTCACTCAGAATACTGTCAAGCATGTCTATCACATGATGCTGCGCTTATTTCAGGGTCTGGATGGTTTCTGGTAGAAGTGTTAAAACTATACAGCATCCATTTCTCCTGCTGCAGAATTAGTCTTTAGCCTAGCAACTGAAGTTGTTTCATCTCTGCACATTCTGACAGACTCACTCAGGTGAGCATCAGGCAATAGCTAATGCAGCTGCTTTTGTATGTGTGTTATTTAATCAGTGGGTGGAGGGCGGAGGGAATTCCTCCCCCAGCTCTACGCCATGCTGGCCACCCTGTGTGTCTTGCCTCCCTTCTCTCTCCTGCACTCATACATTCCCCCAGAGGCAAGATGCTGCCCAACTAGGATGCTGCCCAACTCCCTTCTCTCCGCACAGCATGAGCAATCCTCGCCTGGTGATAGTGGAATCAAATCTGCAAGGCTGTGCTCTGCTCAGCAGACTCCAGAGTTTGCTGCAAATGCAAAACTGAAATCCACCTTTGTACCGCCTACTTACCATCCAGGGGGCTTGTATGTCTTCTTGCCTTCTGTTTCTTTCCGCAAACCTCTCTTGTCAAAAGGAAGCTCTATTCTGCTGCTAGCAATGCATCCTGAGGGGTGGCAATGTTGGTGTTACCCTGCTTTCTGTGTATGGGTATTCGTGTTCACATCCTTGATTAAAGGTAGGCTTTCTTTGATACTAGTCTCTAAAATATTCTCTAGTCATTGTTTCTGCTTCTGTTTTCCTGGAGTGAATTCAACATAAAGCTTCTACCAGCTATTTCTAACCTGAAATCTGTAACATTTGAACAGTATTTTAAGAGAGCTAAAGCAATACTAGTTTGCACACATAAAACTCTTCATTTTTGTTTGATAACAGAAACTGTTTCTAGCAAAGAATGAAAATTACATAGGAGTTCTAGTAATTTCATTTGTGCTTGAATTTTGCAATAGCTTAAATAATGCAGGCTGAAGATATGCATGTTCCGTACTCACACCTTCAAAAGTGAGAACTTGATATTTGTTCACTGTTGTTTGTGATCTATGGTTAAATATGCTGAAGTGATTTCCATCCACAAGTCTCACTGAGGTTCAGCAGAATTTTTGCTTTTAAGACACTACATCTTTTTTTAGTCTCACTTCTGCTGAGGACCAAGACATTTATGACACATACTGCTTGTGTTAGTAAGGCATAAGGCATTGTCTGAAATCAGCACCAATGGGCTGAGTATCTGTAACCGAGATATAAAAATGAAAGGCCTAAATACTTGTCTGTTTCTGTTACTTTATTTTAAAGCATATATCTCTTAAGAAGCCAGTAGGAAATTTTCAAATTAAACATGATTTTAGACTCACCAGCTTCAGTCATGAGACTTTGGTAAGAAACTCATGTTCCCATAGTAGGGTACTTCTAGTCACGGTGTGATGGATAATGATGAGGAAAATCCAAAAATGAAATTACAATTTCCTTTTTTAATGGCAAAATACATGATATGAAAACATCCAAACTTTACAGACATTCATGTGTCTTCTCTGGATGGTGCTAAAAGGATGAAACAAAACACCAGGTCATGGAAGTTTTACTGGAATTTTCTTTCCATACATGTAAGTCACCAGCAACCATTTCAGTTTTTAATTGTGATAATCCTCTGAATATGAGCATGCTTTGTATCATCTTAGAGACAGAGGTGTCATTTTTTTTCAAATGCAGGGGAAGGAAAACGTAAGCATGAAAACAGTGCAGTATGCTGAGACTAAGCATCTCCCTGTAGGACATCTGTGCAACCACAGACTCTTGTTTTCACTGAAGGAATTGTAAATTGCAAATTTATATCCTGTGCTGTGCCATAGACCACCCTGCCTGACACAAACCCCTTCTACGTTTAACATTTGCAGTCATAAATGCTTCCTATGATTGCTTTCCTGACGTGTTCTAGCACAGTCTGGGACTTCTGATCATGTATCTGAAAAACTATTTTTTCCTCATTTGTATCAGTAATATCTTTGGTGTCATCATGTAGCTTTGATAATGCAGCTGTGCTCAATACAAGGAGCATATTCTAAATCTCTGCTATATGAAGTATTTTAAATTTAAGTGCTGAATTATAGTAGTGCATTGAAATAGCAAAGTTATTAAAGAAAATTGTTTTTCTGAGCTGATGTTGTCAGTCTACACAATTTATTCTTTTGTTTTGAAATCTAAGGCTGTAGCCCTTAGCACAGTGAAAATAACTATTTCAAATTTTGTCTGTATGTAAAAGATTAAAAGCATTCTTCTTGACTTTGCAGTGAGGCAGCTCAGTGCCTGTTGTATACCTTATTCTCACTAAGCCATACACTCTGTCCTGCACTGACTGGGGATTACAGCTATGATCTCCTTTTTCCCAAAGAGCGGCTCTGTATTACGAAGATGCATGCTATTTTATAAGCTATTTTAGTATTTTCACATTTTTTTTCTCATAGAACTTAATAAATGAACTTCCTTTAGAACAAAAATTGTGCCATCTAAAGAGCTGAAATAGAAAGCATGAGGATAAAATGTAGTCATAGTTTTTAAGGCTAGGAGGAGTCATTATAATCACCTAATCAGAGTCCCTGACAGATTTTGATCCAGTAGTTGCAGCCTCAAGCTCTTAATTTCTAAGTAGCTATGCTTTTCATGAGCTCTCAGTTTTACTATAAAAACTCCCAAAGATTAAATCCACCACATTTCTTTGGTTTCTGCTTCACACCACCTACTCTGCCTGGGTCTGATATCAGGGTGGGCCAAATGGAGGCCCATAGGCTGGATCCAGCCTAGGACACGTTTCCATTCAGGCCATTCACCTTACACTTTGAGGATACAGGGAGCAGTGGGCAATGTCCTTCATTTGAAGGAATTGTTCATGTTGAAGGAAAATGCCTTCAAGAGACAGCCTACTGGTAGCCCTCTTCTCCCTGTGCTCCTGTGTCTTGATACATGGTCACAAGAACAGGATCCAGAAATACAGCATGGACTAGTATGTTATCCAGCACCCTTTTTCCCTTTTCCTTACCTCTGACATAGCAGTTCTTTGTCTTTACCAACACAGGTACCACAGCTTGCGAATCAGAGGAACGGTTATTTCACAAACTCTTCTCCCAGTACAACCAGTTCATCAGGCCAGTGGAAAATGTGTCTGATCCTGTCACAGTGTATTTTGAAGTGGCCATTACTCAGCTTACAAATGTGGTAAGACTCGTTACAGAATACTGCTGAGATTTGGGGATGGCTACAAACACATGCAAATTGCTAATGCAGCAGATGTAATTGTGATGGTTGCACCTGCAAACCTCATCGCTGACATTGTCATGTGTGCATACGTGTACGTGCCGATACCTTTGCTGTTCATTCTGTCAGCCGAGTTGCTCCAAGTACTCAAATGAGTGGTTCGAGCTACACAGATTCATTTGCTTACTCTGCAGTGCCAAACACCTTTGCTCCAGGCAGCAGCCTCTGGCACCCAGAGCAGCAGTACCAAATGTCCACTCTCCATAGGGCTAGCCCATTCCAGAGACACCTGGCTGTGCCCACATCGTGTGGCACATGGCCTAGTTCTTTTGTGGGGCCAGTGTCATTTCCCAGTGGTCCTGAGAGATGCATGGTTTTTCAGTCTGTTTCAAAATAAAATGTGATGTTTTAAAGCATGGAGCTGGGGATGAATGTTGTGTGTTCTGGGATGCGCTGTATACAAGGGTGAGCGTGTCTGAACTGGTAGACAGGCAGGGCAGGGGAGAGGGACTGTGGAAGAAGTAAAACCTGACCTTAATCCTTGCTGAAGTCTGCTCTGTGAAGCAAATCATCCACAGACCAGAGACAGAGTTTTGATTCTGAGATACGGCAGACAGTGAAGAGCGACATTCAACAGCAACCAGGGAACTGAGTTACCTGAGAGTATAAGTGAAGGCATTGGAAGTCCTCAAGGTGAAGGCAGGTGTCACCTGCTGAGTTTCCTTTGACAAAGTGTTTTCTTTCCTCCTGGTGAAGGTAGATGTCACCCGTTAGAAGAGTTCCTTTGTCAAAATATTTTCTTTCCATGTTGCACATAGCTTGGCAGGTTTCAGCAGTTCTGTCTCACATTGTAGCCCCTGGCTCCTAGTGCTGTCTCTGGAGGAAAAAAGGAACGTTGTAAGTAAATCAGTTGGATTTTCTTATAAAATAGTCATGATTTTTACAAGAACTTAGTTTACCCCAGAGACAGGAACCCTGCAGGCTTTTAAAATTATCTTTGTGCTTAATCTTCAGTATGCAATGTTGAAGATCCATCAGCATTTTCTACCTTTGGCTTGTAAATATCTTAGATTTTTTGAGTCCACATGCTTAAAAACTAAGAACTACCCAAAGCAATAATCTTGCAGATGTTTTCATTGTGAATGCCAGCCTGCATTCATAAATACATGTAATATGAGTCATTCTGAATACTTTTAGGCTGAAGGCTCATTAGAACAAGATTCAATATTTTATTTTTGTGTCTCTTGCAGCACCTTCCTGATTCATCGCTGAGTTGCAATAGCAATAATTTGACTCTAGAAAGAAGGACAACACTGAGCTAATCTGGTGCTGGTTGAGTGCATCTGCTCTAAAGGTTTGCATAGAGATGCAGGAGCACTGTGGTACAGATGCCTTTTTCCTTGAATCTTAACCACTGCAGTACTGTGTAAACAGAGTTTTTTAAACACTGAACCCAACAAAACACAGAACAACCAGCAGAACCTTATCCCTCTGGTACTTGTCAGAGCAATTATAAGTTTTGTGCTCTCCAGGTCCACAGGCAGGCCCTCAGCAAAACAGTGCAGCTCTTTGTATGTCTGGTATTTGTGGGGCATAATTTTTCAGTAGAGCTTTAAAAATGTTTCAGTCGAGCTGCATGTGACACTGTACAATACGTAAGCCCTCTGAAAATAGCCAGGAAAAATCTGGTATCAGTTAATGTGGAATTCTAGTTTCCAGTTTTATCAAGTAAGCTTGTGGCCATCTTAGGATGCTGTAACTGATGTATGGAGTGAAGATGTGCATGCCTGTGTTTCTTTCTAGGATGAAGTCAATCAGATTATGGAAACAAATTTGTGGCTAAGACACGTAAGTGACTGCAGTGCATTTCCCATGCATTTCTCGTTGATAAGATGAAATGTGTCTTACCTTGTAAACTACATCTATATAATAAGGCTTGTTTTGTAACAAGGATTTTAAAGGTGTGAAAAAGGAGAAGCTCCATTAACCAAAGCCCCATTTGAAAAAGTAATTTCTTTATTCTGATCTCCATGAGGTTACATCTCCCATCTTTCCTGTTTGGTATATTCTCCCTCAATTTCATGATCATTTGTTTATCTGGTAAACCTAGCTGGATGTACCCATTAAGTGTGACAAAATATGCAGTCCTAGGTCATCTCCATATTGAAGATGCCAACATTTATTAGCAAAAGGAACATGCTTCCATTTTTCCTTAAGGTTTTAGCATTTATACATAGGCAAAGATCCTTAGAGAACCTAAGCTGATGAGAAAACACGCCAGTTTCCACCAAAAACAGTTTTGTTCAGGCATTGATTGCCGTCCCACAAAGTTTTCTGTAAAAGACACTGTACGTATGACCAGGAGCTTTGGGGTAGGCTGTGAGGGCATGGAGCATGGTCCCACGATAGGACACTGGACAGCAACACAAGAGAGCTGCTCGGCATCCCTCACTGCCCCTGACTTGGAAATTTGCTGTCCCTGTGGAACCAATAATGTCCCCTGGCAGCAACTGCTTGTTAGTGTGCTCTCTCATTACGGTGCTGGTCTGCTGTGGTGCTGGCCTTCTTTAACCTGCAGGATGCACTCTCATGACAGCAGCAGCAAGGCCTGTATGTCCTCTCTGCAGTGGGGAGGTAAGCTGGCACAAGTAAGGCTCTATACTGATGTAGCAAGACAGAGGAGACATCTCAGCATGTCAGCAGTGGATAACAATTGGCATCCAATCCTCTCACAGAGGAGGGAGTAGCAAATCAACGTGAGCAACATTCATATAGTCCAGTGTTTCTCCAGGACATGGCCTTGTTGTCTTTTGCACCGTTGTACCCTTCTGCATGTGCTACACTTTCAGCCTTTATCATAGCCTGTCATTTTACTCCTAGGAAGATCAGAAAAGCAGGTATTTGCTGATAATACAAGGTTTTAAAATCCTTGTCCATTCTTCTTTCAGATCTGGAATGACTACAAATTGCAATGGGATCCCAGAGAATACGATGGCATTGAATTTGTTCGGGTACCAGCAGACAAAATTTGGAAACCAGATATTGTCTTGTATAATAAGTATGATGAACACTTTTCCATTTTACCCTTTCTCTCAAAAGCATCCTCTTGCAGTGTCCATGAAAGACATTTTACTTTCATGGTAATTTTCTTTTCTTTGCCTCATTTGTCTTTCTAGTGCTGTGGGAGATTTTCAAGTTGAAGGCAAGACCAAAGCCCACCTTCGCTATGATGGAATGATTACCTGGACACCACCAGCTATTTTTAAAAGCTCCTGTCCTATGGATATTACCTTTTTTCCATTTGATCATCAGAACTGTTCACTGAAATTTGGCTCATGGACCTATGACAAAGCCAAAATTGACCTTCTGATCATTGGATCCAAAGTAGATATGAATGACTTTTGGGAAAACAGTGAATGGGAAATAGTTGATGCTTCTGGCTACAAACATGACATCAAATATAACTGCTGTGAAGAGATTTACACTGACATAACATATTCCTTTTATATTCGAAGGCTGCCCATGTTTTACACCATAAACCTGATCATTCCTTGTCTCTTCATCTCATTCCTGACCGTGTTAGTTTTTTACCTGCCATCTGACTGTGGTGAGAAAGTGACCCTTTGCATCTCTGTGCTCCTTTCTTTGACTGTATTTTTACTGGTGATCACAGAAACAATCCCATCCACCTCCTTAGTAATTCCTCTTGTAGGTGAATATTTACTTTTCACTATGATATTCGTGACTCTGTCAATTGTCATCACGGTGTTTGTCCTGAATATACATTACAGGACTCCAACCACACACACAATGCCCAAATGGGTTAAAACCATCTTTCTTAGCCTACTTCCTAAAGTCCTGTTGATGCAGAGACCACTAGAACAGCAGAAAAAAAACATCTCCAGGAAAAACAAGAAAGGATCAGCTAATACATCAGGCAAGTCAAAGCAGAGCAAACACAAAGATGCCAAAATACACAAGGAGCAGCAATGCAGTCACTGTGACAAGGCAACTGAACTCACTACTGCCAAAAGAAAACGACTGAGCCATCAGTCACTGAAATGGGTGGCAGAGCACATGGAGTACTCCCCAGAAGTGAAGGACGTGATTAGCAGCGTTCAGTTCATCGCAGAAAACATGAGGTCTCAAAACGAAACCAAAGAGGTAAGAGAGGTAACTACCCAGCTGGGCATGGGGTCACACTTCCAGCAAGAGAAAACATGATCTGGGAGGGCAGCCCAGAGGAAGCCGAGTTGTTGGGTCTAGAGAAGAGAATTTTGAGACCTATGAATACATCCAGGTTTCCTACAGAAAGGGAGGAGGTAAATCATCCATTGGGGATGGAACAGGAAAAGTGATCTCACCTGTTCTTCCTCTATCCCCATTGGATAATTTAAGCAGCAAGAGAGTTCTGGATTAGACATGAGGCTCACCCTTCAAAGGAAAAGTATCAGCCTGTTGCAGCCATGAGGAGTGAACTTTGATCAGGCAGAGCTGATCCTGCCATAGGGCAGGGAATAGAGTAGATGGGACCTTTCAAGGTCTCTTCCAACCCAACTTCTGTAGATCCTCAGAAGGAACCCTCTTCCACTGCTCACCAAATTCTCCGCCCTGGTAAGCAGTGACATCTCAATACTGAGCATGCTGTTTGCCAGGCAGGGTGCTTTTCTGGGTTAGTAATGGAACAAGCCAATCTGGGAGCTGCTTTTTAAAGAGCAGGGCTTGTCTAGCAGCACACTAGTTGATCTGGAAAAGAGCTATTCTCAGCCAGTGATAAATCTGGTAAAGATACTCCTTTCAGAATGCTGTTGTCTGTACTTAGTTTCAGTCTGGCTTTTTGATATTTTTACAGTGATTTGACTAACTGTGACTTTAGCAATACAGTATTTTCAGCCATAAAAAAAAACGTAAGTGGAAATAAAAGTTGTTTGGGGGAAGACAGCTGAATAAAAATAGACAACAGATATTAATAAAGACTTTTAAAAAAGGCAAGAGAGAGGTTTAAAAATGAGACTTGGCATTTGAATTAATGGATTTTCTTGTGTGAGGTTATGAATCTTTCATCCTAGCTGGGATTACTGTCATAGAAAATAATGCATGTTGGAATTTAGAGAATTCTGGGACCACTTTCTCAGATGTAAACACAAGCAACTAAAAGCAGCTCCAAGAAAGATTATCTGACATCCCACACACCCAGGACTCACAAGGAATAGGAATTCTCTGACATCTCGAGATGTTTTTAAAAAGTGTTTAGAACCCAATGAAACATTTATTTTTGATCTGTTTTGAAATGTTGGCTTTTGGTTTTGAAGTTTTTTAGATGCTCTATGATGGCAAAATCCATTTCAAAATTAAATACTGCTGTGTTTATATTGAAAAACACAGTATCTTGTGAGGGAAATGTTGAGAGGTATTCTTTATATCAGAATATTTTGTTGAAATCAGCACAAATTCATGCATCTTCTGTGCAACCCCAAAATTACTTTTTTGCCCCTTTTTTATGTCCCGCAGAAGAAATTTCGTCTGAAAACAAAGTCCATAATGTTCTGAATAAAAGGCTACAGTTAAGGCCTGGTGATTGAATTTATAGGCTGTGTGGGTAATACATGCCAGCCCAAAGCAAAGGACAGAAGTCTATCAGCAGAGAGTAGGATGGCAATTGAGTTAAGCCTTGCTTAGTACCTATAGCTTTAATGTTTTGGTTGACCCCAACATCTTAGCCCTGCTCTTAGTGCCACACCAGGTGCATAAAACATATCCATGTACTGTATTAGCTGATTTCTCTGATGTACTCCAAAAAGGAAGAGGCTTTGTGTGAAGCAATCTGAATAACATGCCACTTTGATTATACAGCTCATGATAAGTCTTCCATTGCCAGTTTTGCTGATTTGCATTTTTCAAATCTCTCCTGCCGCATGAAATTGTATTCTTAGTCTGGTGAGTGCATCAGCAGCTCTGTACCTTACCTTTCAAAACATACTAGGAAGCAGGATTTTTCATTTGAGAAAAACCCTCTCTTTGGGGAAAAAAAAGGAGTTGTTCTCAGGCAAGCACTGAGAAACTGATTCTGCAGGCTGCTTCTGCTTCAGCCAGACTTGAAAAACTATATGGGTGATATCATGTACTAGTTCTGTATAAATAAAAGTCCCTTAAAAACTGTGGCTACATTTACAACAGCTGGAGTTCTTGCTGCGTTTTGTTCCACAAGAAGCACAACAGCAGCCTCTTGCAGGGAAACATCAATAAACTGTGAAAACAAGTAGAAGATCCCACAATAGAGAGCTCTTAACCAGTCACTAGTTTTATATGAGTGAATGTTCTTCTGATGCGGTGGTCCCTGTATGTAGGTACAGTTTAAAGGACAGCAACTTCACTGCATGTGATTCTAAGGTATATCTCTCAGACGTACAAAATCCGTTCTGGCCTGCTTAGCACATAGCGCTGTGGTTTGCTCAGTCAGGACCCTCGCTTTGCTATAGTCCATGTGTCCAGCTCTCCAGTTTGCTGAATAAGTGGGGCTTGACTGGAGTGACAGTGTGACAAGCCAGGCCAGAACAGAAAACTGCCTCTTGTGTGGGCTGTCAGGCCAAATCCTTAGACAACGTCTAGGGATGTGCAGCTATGGCAATTCTACCTCCTGTTAAACCACCCCACTCTGCACCCACGTCGTAATCAGGTCCTATTTGTTAATGTCAGCATCACAGCCATAGCTTGCCAACAGACTTGAATATTTAGAAAAATTCAGCAGACTAAGACAGTGTTAAATGTTCTCAGCCAAAAGTGGTAGAAAATCAGGCCCCTTTAAAAACGCTTGAAAACTGCAACCAGTATAAGCATGACAAGCAGCATTCCTGACTGTATGTTTCTCCTCACACTCAAAAGCATAAGGGACATTTCTGCTGCATAATGTCAACTTGCAATTTCATGTTACATCACATATAGTTTATCCTTTTCCTTTTTTTTTTCTCTTGCAGGTGGAAGATGATTGGAAATACGTAGCTATGGTAATAGACAGAGTATTTCTATGGGTATTTATAATTCTTTGTGCATTTGGGACTGCAGGGCTCTTTATCCAGCCGCTAATAGCAGATACATAACTTGATCCACGGCTTTTTATCCACTTCTGTTGTTTCGGTTTTGGTTCGGAGCTGTCCCCTATGTTTCCCTCTGCTTGCATAACCTCTCTGCTCATCACCTCCTCAGCACCCAACCACAGAGGAAAGGGAAAAGAGAGGGAAAGGTCCTCTGGGAAAGCAAACGACCCAAAACAGAATGAGAAGAGGACTGAAAATGGGAAATGAGTGTGTGGTCTTTCTACAGCAGAATGCCTGGGATTTTTAGAGTGCCTGTCTGTCTTTACTCAGTGAGATCTGCAATAACAATCACACTGAGGATCATAGGAGCAGATTGAAGTTATTGAGCTTTTCCCTTGGTTTCAGTACAGGGAGATACTAGGACAGTTCAGGCACTTTTGAGTGCATTGCCCAAAGAGGACTCTACCTGGCTTCATCTTTCTTTCCTGATCATAACTTTTCCTCAGCTTTGAATTAATTTACATTTCCTCTATTTCTCTCCTTGTACAACAGTTAGCGTTTGGTATGGTGCTTAGATGAGATACCACAGTCCTACTGACTGAATCAATGCTCTTCATTGTGTTTTTGTATCAGGACAGCCAATAATCAAAATAAAAGTACAATTAAACCAATCCCTTGACCTGTGACATTTTCAATACAATCTAAAATAAGGGGTCCCCATCTTCTGCAATATATGTACACAAATGAGGGTCCCAGATCAACAAAGCATTTACATTTATGTTTGAAGTCAGACAGGTCTTAAGCACTTAATCATAGCTGAAGACAAACTGGCAATATTTTGCACTGCATGTAGCCTTGCTGACAGTATTTGAAGCATCCTAGAGTCACCAGAGAGGAATAACCTGGATGCACTATGAAAAAGACCTGAAGTATTTTTGGTTACCATGCAAGGCATCCACATTTGAAACCTACCATGCTTCTAAGACCTTTAAAAACTAGTTCATCTGCCATTTAACTTTGCATGTGACTAAAGTCCTCTTTACTTCCTGATACTGAGTATGAAGAGTTTGGTGAGCTCCAGTAGAATTTCCAAGTTGCGTGTCTTTTGTCAGGTTAACAGCGGTCCCTGTTAAAACTCTTGCTTTCTCGGGCTGAGACATAAGCCCAGCGGGGAAGGTTTTGTCCCTGAGTAGGTACTCATCACAGACAGAATTGGCTTGACAACATTTGATTGATCTGAGTTTTCCCATGTTTTTAAAACCCAAGACCAGCAGAAGAAGGCTGGCTATCATGAATCCCATGCAAAGCTGGGCACCTTGGTCTGAACAGCTCTGCAGTGGTTTCTGTTTGCTGGCTCCTCATAGATCAGGGCTGTGTGTGCAGACCTGTACCTGTAGGGACACTTCCTTCAGGGCTGAGGCTGCTGCTATATAATCAGTGCCCAGTCCTAGTGCACTTAATCCTGAAACACTCTGTAGATGTGTACCTGATGTGGTTTCTATACGACGTGGACAGTTTACCCTATGGTCCCTTGTCTGTTTAGATTCCTGCTGGTTTTGTGGTGAAGGATTCTTCCCTAAAAGGCACCATTTCAATTAAAGCCAATGGTTTCAAGAGTAAAAACTTCTTTTCTCTCACCGGAGGCTCTAAATTTAACTGTACAGTGTCAGTGCAGTGTTTTCAGTGTCTGCTTTGAACATCACCAATCCCTGGAAAATATGAGTCCCTGTTTCTGAAGTCCCTGACTGGCCTTTTGCTCTTTTTTGATGCTCCATAATAAAGAAAATAGAACTGAATAAATGTGTATGTCAGAGATAAAGATGGAATGACAAGAATATAACTGTCTTAATCCAGTAGCTGAAATATGTAAAGTCATGATTTTCTAGAAAAAAACTGTATTTTCTGTAGTCCGCATGAATGTTGCATAATTATGCAGCAACTGACAGACAGATGTATGAACAAGCATGGTTTGTTTTGTCAGCCTGTCAATTAAATATCACTTCTGGGATATACCTCCTCAAAGGATTTGTATTTTGTTAAAAACTCCCTGCTGTACAAATGTGTTCAGAGGTGCTACGGAATGACATTTGCTATGCTGGCTCTTTAATCAGGAAGGAGGGGCAGGGAAAGAAGGGGAATTTGAAGAGGAGAGCTGCATTCTGAACTCAAAAGTTTCATTTCTACAGGAAAGACATCTGATTGCCAGCATTTGCTGTTTTCAGTTCGTGACCACACAATGAAAATAGTGCAGCTGAAGATGTACTGCATTGGTGGTTTAGGCATGACAGCTACTACCCCACAGCCAGTAAGCTGACTTTGGCAAAATCCCTGACTTTTTGTCAAAACATTCACAATTGTACAGCTGTCATTTACAGTAACACACATCTCTCTGTCTTGCCTCTGGACCTCAAAAATAGGGTCTGGACAGTTTAGCTCATCAGCCTGGTATCCTAAGAAAGTAAGATTTACAAAGTCATGTTCTGTCTCTTTCCAAGTGTAGTATTTCCCCTTCCTTTCTCCCACCCAATAACTTCTGGATCCTTGTTTTGCCATTTTCAGCTGTGTTTAGCACATTCAAGACTGGGATCCTGGCATACTCCTGTCAGCATTATGAAAGTAGTCGGCTGATTAGATAGGGTGTAGGGGGACAGGACACGATAAGCATCTCACCTTAGAGAAAGCTGCAGAAAGAATTTAAACCACGGTGACATTTTCTCTTGCCCCAGCTCTTGTTGGCAAATGTTCTAACTGAAATAGCAAGAAAATCTGGCATTTCAAGGCACTGGGTTGGCTGAGTTGGGTGGCACACCACACAACAGCCACAGGAAAAGTACCCATGTTCATTGCAGGGCACATGGAGTGGTCTGTCTATATTTGCCCCATCAGCTCCAAAGCTACATCAGCAATACCCCTTATTATATGTCCCGGTGGTAAGTGGAGCACTGGCAGCAAGAAAACTCTTTTCCTTGAGAGTGATGGCATCTATGAATTACTTTTAAAAGCACAGAAGCAATTTGAAAGCTCAACCAGCTCATTACATTCTATTCCCAAGGGAGACTATCTTTCCACTTTACGCCCCCTAAAAGATCCAGAGCATTATGTCATATTTGTCTTTTGGTGAATGGATGATGCATATGGTCCTGCCAAGCAGTGCCAAGGCCCTTGCAAACCCGTGCCCAGAAATCAAGGCAGCACATGTTGCAGCAGTACTAAGGCAGAGGGTTGCTGGGATTTTTTTGAGATTTGCAGTTTGCAGTGATCTCATCCATGGGCAGAGCACGTGGAGCAGAGGGAAGGAGCCCATCAGAGGACTGTCTGCCCAAATGTCCTCCCTAGTTGTGTTTTATAGTGACAGGCCAGGCCATGGGACATGCTGAATGCATTTGTGGGCCAGTGGGAAAAAGATTCAGGGAAGCTCAAAAAACAGTTATACAAGGAAAGGATGAATAGTGAGACTACAGATGTAGCAGTCCCAGATGAAATGCTCAGAAAAGCAGAGGCCAAAAGCCATACCTGTGCAGTGGTCATACATCTCCCACTCCAAAGGATAAGCCAGGAACCAGAACAAGCCAGAAAAAGCAGCTTGATACCAGACACAGCCACATGAGACACAGCCATGCGTTGACTGCTGTGGGCAACCAAAAATGTCACAAGGTGAGGACAGAACCATCTGCCAGCTGAACAGCTGAAGCACTTGCCCAGGAGAGGATTTTGTCATCCATCATCTGTCATGGCTAACAGGCAGCCCTCTGGCAGTGGTGCTCCGAGGGAAAACCTCTCTCTTATTCATTTCAAGAGTCTGTAAATGCTGGAAAGAAGAGCTTCCTGGCTGTTTTCCTATGGATATTTCACAGTACTGGCCAGAGAAACAAACCGACTTCGACAATGTAAGAGAGGAACAGCTAGCAGTAAAGTCAATGTGTAAGTTTTGTACCAGTGTCTTATGTTAAGACATGTATCAGTATATGCTAAACTAAACAGGTCTGTTCTAAGTTCCTCCAATATCTGAACGCTCCCTCCTCAAACGCACACACAGAGCTAAAAAGTTTCAAGGACTTTCCAAGAACGAGACAGCCCCTGTGAATAGATTTGAGACAAGGCTTTTAAAATGGGCTACAATCTAAACTTTATTGACAACAAAACAACAGCAAAGACCAGAATATGAGCACTTGCACCCCAGGAATCATTTACTAAATATGTCTTTATTAATAATGATTGCACAAGTGAGCAGGACTTTCTGCAGTGACGCAACAAGATGGGATGGTATTAACTCACAGAGGTCTGGTGCGCACTCATAATCCAAGTGCAAGAATACCTCTATCTATTTTTACCACCTTCTAACTTCTATACCTACGGAGAAATTTCAAGGCTAGCTAAAGCTTTAACACCAGATTCACATTTAGATTGTTAAAAATTGGATCTCCAAGCCCCTTGCTAGCCTTGAAAACATCTGCAAGTTCTGAATGGGATTTTCTAGCACTCCGTGCAATGAAACACTGTCCCAGCAAAAGTGATGAGAGCTTCACCTGTGCATTTTCTGTCAGATCTCATTTACACTTTTAAGTTGTGTTTCTAATCATGCAGAAGGATTCCATTTAAATGAATAAAAGGAATGAAATTATGAATTACCTAGGAAACATCAACAAGCCAACACCCAAAGTTATACCTTCCCAGCAGCCAGCCCACCCCACAGCTCCCAGGAGAAACTCCACTTCGGCACCAACCAGAACGTGCTGAAAACAATGTCTGCAGCTTTCCTCCAACTGAACTGTTTAGGAAGATCACTGTTGCCTTATGGAGTAGCATAGCCACCCTTTTCAATGCAATACACTTCAGGTGATCTTCCACTTCCACTTGTCAGCTAGCAGGTGCAGGAATCATAGTTTCTAAATGAAGAGCACAGGGAAAATCCCTACTTGTTCAGCCTTTTTGGTACATTACAGAGTAGCAGGCAGAATTGCAAATAATACTGAAAAGTGGGTAACACCTTGTTGCTTCCTGATGGGCAAGAAGAAAGATGAGGTGTGCATGCCGTAAAGGGTGGCAGCAGGTGGGCAGAGTGGTAAGTTCAGCCACTGTTGAGCTAATCCTGCAGCAAGGTGAGGCCACAGAGTCAAAATTTCAATCAACCCATCTAAAAGGTATTTGTGCTTTTCTTGATGCACATGCTGTGCAACTGCCAGTTCTGACACATGCACAAAGCGATCTGTATAGACTTTGTGGTTTTTACTTGGAAATGCAAATAAATTAAGTACTGATTTGTGTTCCTATTATAACTTGTTTTATAAAGTAGCATTTCAACTGACAGATCTGCCTTTTAAGTATAATCATTGTGCTGGAAGTACTATTTCCAATTTCAACTAATAATCTTGGTTTTTATTGTAATGAAACCAAGCTACTAGTACAATACGTATAACCTAATTGTGCAGCCCCAATTCACTTCAGGACTCAGCTGCACACCAAGCCCTTCCCTGATCTCAGCCAAATCTGTAACTGGTAGAGTTGTATGAAGACAGAAAGCACTATTCAAAGCCTGCCGTTACCAGCACCTTCCCTCATACTTGCTGTTGCTTCCCATCCTTTATACCAGAGACCAAGCTTGAAGGCACCACCATCCCTTGGCATTGTACTTGTATGCTACTGTGGGAGCATTTTCTACAAAGTGCTGTTCAGCCACATCTGTAATGCAGGGGTAAAGATAAGAACTGAACCCATCACTGACACCACCAGAAATAACCACAGGAAGATCCGATCAAGGACTTGAGCTACAAATTTCCAGTCTTGGACAACCTAGGAAGGAGAAAAGGAGAGCAAACAGAAACTGTAATGAGCCTGGTGCTTTGTTGATATTGCTACATATATTTCAGCTCCAAAAATCTGTTTTTAAAATTAGAAGTTTGTGGTATGCTTTATCCTAGAACGGACATAGATCAACTTTTTAGCACTCATAACCATGAGCTGCTCAAAACCCCCAAACAATTCCTTCATTTTAAGCACATGGCAATCAGACCTTTTTCAGCATGTGCAAAAGTTTTTAGATGAGTGCGTATGTGAAAATTTACAGTCTCAAGCTTGAAGATGGCTTTATGATGAACTGGGTTTCTTTTCACAGAACTGCATTTCCCTTAAAGTGCCAGGACTTGGCCCTAGCGCAGCACTTTGACACAGGCATTGATTCCAGTGCAGGTGGTCCCATGGGCTCGTGTTTGATTAAGTGTTCTGTTGGCTCGGATTGTGCACCTTCAGGGCGGCGATTTTGCATTGTGAGTACTGGCACAACCCAGCACACACAAAAAAGCTACTTATAAAAGTGATTTAAAGGACTTTTTTAATTAAAAATTGTTTCAGCTTCAGAGGGCTTCATTCATGGAGATTCTATGTTGACATACTACAGGGTTTACTTTTAAACATAAATTTACTGTTCATATTTCTGCTGAAGTCCTCTCAACACATTATGAACTAAGCCCTGGTTTTGCTACTAGGAGGGTGCTAACAGAAGTTTTTCTCTTTCCGTATGCTGCTAGGTGCATTGCTCTGCTGTCCTACCCTCTCATGAGATGCATAGTTTATGCACACAGTAATTTGCCATTTTAATAGATGGATTTTCAGAAAGGGGAGAAAAATGGTGGTTAGGGGCTAATCTGAACTGGTGTTGGTGAAAATCTAGAAGACCTCCACTCAAAACAGGGCAGCCACACTGTGTATAGTCACTGGGAGGCAGGGAATGAGACCTAGCAACTGCCATGGACCGTGCCTGTAAGTTTTGTGAAAGATACACTTTCAGAGTGTGTGACGGTTCAGAGGTTTTCCAGATTCATTCTATCCCCAGCTTAAGCAGGACAAGGTTATTCAAATAATCCAAAAGCAGGAATTCCTCCAGGAGAGGCTGTTGTGGCCTCTTGCATGTGTGAAGAACAGGGACTCTCACAGCACAATACAGTTCTCCTTGAAGCAATGTGTTTCCCCCAAAATCATATTATTTATCAAGCAGGGGAAGCTCCCAGGACATGTTTGAGATGAGAGCAGGAGGAAGAGGCAGAGGGAAAGGCATGCAGAAAGGGTAAGAGCTTGGAAGTCATCGCAGCCAAGGAAACTGTGATCCGCCCTTGCCCTCCTTACCTGTCTGATGAAATGTTCCTTTTTAACGTGCCTGGAAATGTATCGAATGGAGTCAGCGGCCTTTTCCAGAAAGGCAATAACAATTTTCTCTCCGTCTTTTGCTTGCTTGTGTTTCTGCTTCCCCAGAAACTTTGATTTCAAGGTGGTTTCCTTTTCTTCAGTGTCTGAGAAGGAGTAACGATCCACATGGCCCTTCATGCACAGCAGCCGAGGCAACTTCTGGAGGAAGAGTCTTTTGACCCAGGGAGCCATGGGATGGTAGGTTGCTGAGGAGCGGTGGTGGACGTTGATAACAAACACAGTCACGATGATAGAGAGGGTCACAAAAATCATGATGAACAGCAGGTACTCACCAATCAGAGGGATGACTTTGGAAGAAGAAGGGATTATTTCCTCAATCACTAAAAGGAAAACAGTGAGGGAGACTAGAACTGATGTAGACAGTGAAAGCTTTTCTCCTTCATCTGATGGTAGGTAAAACACCAGGACAGTTAGAAAAGACAGTCCCAGGCAAGGGATTATTAAGAAAAGAGTGTAAAACAGTGGAAGGCGTCTCAACACAAAGGAGTAAGTGACAAATGGGTAAGAGTACAGCCCATCCTTCCTGTTGCCTTTCATACCCTTGGCATTTAAGATCTCCCACTCTCCATTATCAAAGAAATCTTTCCTGTCTACATTTTCATCCACTAAAATTAAGTCCACCATACTGCCATCATATGTCCATGACCCAAACTTCATGGAGCAGTTCTGCCTGTCGAAGGGGAAGAAGGTCACATCCATTGTGCAGGAGCTCTTATAACTGGCTGGTGGTGTCCAGGTTACCACTCCATTGTACTTCACTATGACTTTGGTCATCAGGGATCCTTCAAAACGTCCATCAGCACTGGGAGTTGGACAGGAAGAAACAGTACCAAGTTCAGGATTACGTTTGCCCCAGTCCTACCCCCTCACAGCTCTGCTTCCTACCCATCACCTGGAGGACAAGGGAAGCCAACATTCATACTACCTAAAGAAGCAGCCTTCTGACAGCACATGCAAGCTTCGCAGTGGCTGACATGCCTTGTCCAAGCTCTGGTCTAAGTCGGGAGCAAGGACCCATGCTACTCACTTTTCAAATAAAACAATGTCGGGAAGCCACAGGGACTCAGAAGGAACACGGATGGCGGTGATCCCACCATATTCCTTGGGATTCCAGGAAAGCTTGTGGTCGATCCATTCCTGTAACAAGCCAGCAGAGTCCTCTGCCCAGTCATACACAACAACCTCATTCCTTCTCCCACCACCCACCTCAGAGGGACTGCGTCGCACAGCACAATGGGCAGAGCTTGGTGAAAGACTGCTCAGCTGCAGGGAGGATGCTAGGCAGGCATGGCTGGGAGATGTTAATCCCTATAAGCATTGCCCCTCCAGCCACAGGTGGGTCTTAGTAACTCACCCTTTTGCAGGCAACCTCAAGGCAGGCACTTCTGGGGAACACTTGACATTCACCACCCTGCCCAGCCCACCTGAGGGTAGTCCAGAAGGAGGAGACACTTCCCTTGGGTGTGGTACATCTTCTTCCCTCTGACAGCCAGCCCATGGTGGTTTTGGCTCTTGATGACCCCATAGAAAAGCCAGCTGGCATGGCACCTACTACCCAAGTGACAGAGAGGTGGCCTTTAATTACTTTTCAGTGGAGACCTGGCTGTTTTCAGTGAGTGGAATACAACACCTGATACCTGTACACTGTCCTTGCAAACCAAATCATTGTTCTCTCATCAGAAAGACCTGCACAATATTGTGGGAAAAATAATATGACATTATGATAAAGCATTTGGTACACATTCCTGAAGAGATAACACTAACAAGGCAAAAGCAGAGGGATTCCTGGCCATTTTCATCATGCTGAACTCCAGAATAGTTTTTCTCTCCTCTTTTGTTTTTCAGATGGGGAGATCCTAGCAAAGTGGCTCTCACAACCTGGAGATTTCCACAGAGGTGCAGTGGAAAAGCAGCTTTTTGATCCCCGTTCATTGTTGATGGGGGTTTTCACTTGCCCACAAGAGCAGCAGTGAGAGGAGGCAAGAGCTGTAGAATGTGGTCAATATCAAGAAGCACAAGATGAACGACTTTCCATTAAGCTCCAACACTGAGAGGTCCCCAGGGATGTGGGGGCCTCAGCCTTCTCTGGGCAATTTCCTCCATGATTTAAGGATGAGCCAAAAGTGAAATTCTCTGCTTCTTCTCCAACTATATTGTTCCCCTCTTCTTCAATTCCACATGTGTTTCACAGCTATACCTACAGAAACTTGTTATTGCAGTCCTTTACAGTGTGACAGCAACCCAGACCCTCCATAGAGTCCTAAACACAGACAGTGAGAACAAGAGTCTTCCTCCTCCCAGGTTCAGGGAAGGGATGGGGCCAAGGTCCTGGGCAGGTGGCTGGTAGACCTGTCCTAAAATCTTGCCGAAAGCACAAGCAAAGGAGGCAGCTGCCCAGGATGGCACCATGGCAGGATTAATGGCCCCACTACCTGTGCCAGAAGAGACATGGACCCACTCTCCAAACTGTTCATAGGGCTGGCATCAGCTGCCAGGCACAGCCCTCCACCCCTGACTCCTGCTGCTGCTGAAGGAGAGGTGGCAGCTGTTCACGTGTGGAAAGAGAAGAGGGGTCATTGCTGATTTAGCCTCAGCGACAGAGCACACAACTTCTAGTGTGAACTGTTCTCTGTGAATGGGCATCTACCAGATGTTTCCAGCAGCCTGGGCTGTTAGGTGGGCACAGACTCGCAAGTATGTATCCTGGACATCTCCTGCAAGAGGTCCAAGGGGGCTTAGGCTGGAAACAGACCTGTTATGCAAGGGGATAGCCAGAGCTGACAGCAGCAGCCAACAGAGTCACCTCACAGCCTGCACTAACACAACAGAAGCAAATACCCAGTCAGCCACCTAGAGATACAATCATCCCTCTGGACCTGAATTGGAGCAGCCCCTTGGCATCTGCAATACTCCTCCACCCCCCCTGCCCTGCATTGATTTCTCTCCCAGCTAAAGTGCTCTTTCATGTCTGCAAGGCAAATTGTTGCGTGCCATCTTACTAGAGCAGAAAATAGATTGTATGCGGAATTTGAAGAGCAGTTTAAAATGGGAATCTCCCTATGGGCTATGCTGGCACAAACCATAGCAGTGGATTCAAAGGGCCCTTTCCTCTCTTATCCCTTTCTTCCAAGCTGCTCCAGACCCTCCCATTGCTCTCCCCTTCCTCCAGGTCTGCCAAATTCCCATCTCTGGGATGTCACATCAGTGCTTAACCCACACCAAGTGGACCAAGAAACACTGGACCCAGATTCTCAACCCTTGCTAGTATACTCCATAGCTTTCCTGAACCCAGATACTTTCTTAGCAACCACTAAAAGCTCCTTTGCAACTTGTGTGTCTGCCTGCATGCACATCATCAAGTCCCACCATCTTGAGCACCTGGATGTCTAAGGTAAAAAAGAAACCCCTTGGATTTAAGCTATGCTCACCTAAGAAAAGCCAGAGTCATGTAGAGAGACGATGACTGTGATTCCTTCTCAACCTCACGCACTCAGTGTGAAAATCAGACTTCCCTGACCTTCCCAGGTCCTGCAGAAGGTCAGGGTCTGTGTCATTAGAGAGTTGTGGTTTGCTTTAGTGTTTTTTACTTTTCCCTACCCAAAAGAAAAAAAAATATTTTAGTTGTACTTAGTTTTATGGACCTTTTCCTAGCTGTTGCGCTCATACACTCTAATAATCCCCCAAGGACTGGATTGCACATGAGACCAGTTCACACCAAGCCCAAGTGAATGCATGATTCCCAAAGCAGGACACCTAGGTGAGGCCACAGATATGTAGTGCTCATCCTGACTTCCTAGGAGAATCTGCATGTGTGACAATCAGAACCTGTCTCTCACTTATATTCTGCTCCCTTTGCATTTCATTTGGGCCTTGATGTTCCCAGTCCCTCGGACGGAGAAGGAGTATTAGAAATGGCAGCAACTAGCCACAGCCCCGCTCAGCAATTCTGAAAATCACAGTGCTGAGTTATCCTGGGGAACTGCCCTGGGTAGGGCACAGTCTCCGAAGGCCTCCAGAGAACTCAGCATGTCTACAGTGCAGACTCCTGGGTAGTCACAGCATGAGGATCAGATAAAGTGGTTTCCACCTTATCTTCATCCTCCCTGACACCCAAGAGGCAATGAGCAGATGGTGGCGTATCCCTACGTCCTGCAGCATGTTTGGAGTACCCTGCAGCAGAACCTGATTTCCCACAGCAAGAGTGGTGAAACAGGCTCCAGGCTGTACCTCTGGGGAGGTCAGTGCTGCAGTACAAACAGGGTGGTCATCCTGGATGGGCTAACCTGAAACGTCCCCACACAGGTTCATGCAGCAATGGAGAGGATGGGTAGGTGTCTGTCTGCATTAGTGTCTCAGCCCTGATGCCCTTGGGCAGCCTGGACTTGGATTTGGTCTGTTAATGTGAGTCAATACTTCAGGTCCTTCTCTTCTGCAGTCACTGTAACCTGAGTGAAGATGTCACCCAGCCAGAGGGATGAAGGCAGCCCCAGGACATAGGAAACTTTGCTGTCCTGGATGAAGCAAGCAGCCAACCCTTCCCTAAGAAGGAAATGATCAGGCTGAAATATTCTGTCAAAGGCTGCAAAAGGCTATAAAATCTTTCTGGGGATACTTGCAGGAAAAGGGAGATGAGGAGGGTGAGTGGGTGGATTTCATACCTGCAGATGGCAGGGCTTGGGTGTGCAGGGGCAGGTGGGTGCAGCAGCCTGCAAGGAGAGAGGGTGGGAATTGGGAGAGGACAGATGGGAGGTGAGGGGTTACCTTTGTAACCTCTGTCTGGCCAAGTGGCTACTCAAAGTAAGGAAGTCAAGATCTGGCCCCGTGCACCTGAAGGGCTCTGCAATTGCAGCTGAAGGTGAGAAAAATGTAATGCTGCAGATTTTCAGGGTAGGGTCTTAGCAGCTGGATTTGGATCAGCAGCAAATTTCTCCAGCAAAAGGGGAAATTCCTGTCCTCCCTGCAGCCAAGGGAAGTCTGAGCTTCTTCTTCAAGGGAGAGACTGTCTTTACATATAATGTCCATATGGTCCTGCTCCACCCAGAAGCTCACACACTGCAGTGCTACAGGTACCACACTGAGAACAAAAACTGAGCTGCATTTCTCCTCCACCAGCCCAGTGACCCCTGGGAACCATTTCCCATAGCATCATTTCAAGTACAGTTTGGGTTTTATGTCCTCTGCCTAAGATCAGCTGCCATGTTTATACTCACGTGGCTGAGAGACTTAAAATAATTGTCACAAGGTCACTAAACTGGTGCAATGTAATCTATACCAAATGCAGTGTTCTTCAGGAGTGAACAAGAAAGGAGACTTAACAGTCTGACTTGCACCTTTCCCCCATTTGTATAAATTATCATCACTTCCAGAAGCAGTTATGTTAGAGAGGTCTCAGATTTTAATTGCCAGAGATTTCAATTGGGGGTGGGTGGGAGGGTGCGGGGGTTGTAGCATGCTGGTCTTATCCTTCTCTTTAGTTATGCTGAAGAAGAAATCCATCTGAAACACCACCCTTAGCTCGGGCAAGAGAGACAGTATTTGCTTGAACTCCAGGTCTGGGACAGGACAGTCCCTCAGGGCACACACAGCATCCCAGGGACAGCCCTTGCAGTATCAGGAGATGTTTCTTCCCTGAAGTAGCTGGCTTGAGTACACTGCTGGAGTGCAAGCCAGGAGAAGAGGCCTTTCTGCCTGCCTTTCTGCCCCTTTATGCATTTGCAAAAGTGAGAGGAGTAAAGTAAAAACTTCAGGTGAGGTGACCTGGTGCTGCTTTTGTCTGGCCACTCGAGATCACGAAAGGGGATGGATGACGTAGTGGGCAGCAGGCTGGGCAGGCCACTCAGCCTAGCAACCCCACACTGGAAGGGGAGGTCTGATTTGGTCTAACTTACCTGCTTCAGCCACACATTGGTTGTCATCAGCTGATTCTTCTCATCCTAGGGTGACACAAGGTAGAGAGGATTGCAATTTCAAAACAGCCAGCAGAAATGGACCCTGTGCCTGCTAAGTCTAAGCCTGCACTGAGCAGAGGAGATCACTATCATCCTGTTTACCCACAGGCCTGGGCTCTTTCACTATTGGGAGAAGTGAACTGACTTTCTAAATCCAGTCCCTGCTCTCGCTGGGAGCTCCTGAGGCTGGAAAACCGAGGCCAGGCATTTCACAGCAGCCCAAAGGAGCCAGATGCCAAAGAGCAGGGAGGCAGCAGGGCTTAGCCAGCAGGTGGGGTCAGGACAGACATGTCTGTGGGGTCCCAGAATAGCTGGTCTCCCCACACTGCTCAGCCTGGAGTCACTTTGGGAAGATACAATCTGAAATATTGTCCTGAATATGTAAAGCACAAAATTAGTCTGCCTTCCATGGCACAAGGGATGCTGCCAGGGGCCAGGGAATGGAAGAACACTGTTGTGTGGGTACCTCTGGTCCCTGTGCAAATTCCACTGTGTGTTGCAGTGATGGAGAGGAAAGGGAAAAGAAACATTCCAAGTGGGCAAGAACATGGAATTGTCTGTTATGCCTCTAGTGTCTTTTCTGAGTGGCCAGCTGGGTCAAGATACAAGCTGCCTTTGGCCTGGATACAAGCTTGCTTAGAATGAACAATGTCCAACCATCTCTAGCCTTCTTCACCCCTGTCCTGTAGCTGCCTTGTCATTAAATTGCAAATTTAGTCATCAGGGACAGTGGTATGGACTATTTGATTAACACCTGATGCAATGAGGCCTTATTCCCTGAGAAGAGCAGGGAAAAAAGGACCTTCAGGTTTGCTGCAAAACAAACAAGTCTTACAGCCTGTACAGCATGTCAGGCAGGAGGTCGTATCGCCAGCACCACATCACACTCGGCGTTTTGTTGCCTGATCATCACTTTGCATTTCACATGTCAGGAGACAAAAGCCAACAGCATCACCAACCCTTCCAGGTGGATGCACAACTGTCTACAAAAGAAGGGATGTTTTACCAAGCCCAGCACAACACTTACCACATCCACAAGTTGTGATATCTTTAATCCAAAAAGGACTTTAATGGTGTCATTGGAGTTTTCCACAGGGCGGACCCATTTCTGATAGCCTTGAAATAAGTGCTTGAGGAGTGCGTCCTCATTTTCAGCAATTGAACTGAAGGCAGCCACATCTGAAAGAGAGTGGGGGCATGCTGGAAAGCAGACGTGGAGAGCAGCACAAGCTGAAGAAGTGAGGCAGAGCAATGATGTGAGACTAATTTACCTCTAGGCAGCTCTTGTCTGGTACAATAAAATCTGCAGGAATTCAGATGCACAGACTTTCAGCAGAGCCAGGGCAAGGGGAGGGGAAGGCAAGGCACCCCAAGACCAACTGACACACACAAAACGACCGTCAGACCACAGCAGTGCTGACTTTGTACTAGGTTTCTGTTTTCTGTGGCCTCTTGGTCTTCAGTCTTTCTTGTTTATTATTCTTTGGGAGATCTGCAGGCTTTGAGCACCAGGTGCTCCCTTTCACTCTTGAGTAGTAAATATCCAGCCTGGTAAATGCCACCCTGAGGAAGAGTTCTGTTTTCTCAGAAACCTGTGGTGTACCACAGAGAGCTGGGGCCACAGGGTAGATCTGGTCACTGAGGGGCAAACCTGTGGGGTAAACCCTGGCTAGCTGGCTTGCAGCTAGGAACAGCAGCAACACACGGTGGGCATTTCAGGGCCCCGGGATTTCACTTGCACTTGGTTGGGTTCTATGGCCTCTCTGAGACAGGAGGCTGCCCTGCACAAGGATTCGGGGTGGTGGAAGCTGCAGGGCCTATAAGTCAGATCTGAGGGAGCCTCATAACAGAGGAAATTAATCCTCCTTCTGGGGCTAAGCAGGGGGTAGCAGGAAATCATTGAGAAAGCTGAATTCTCTCAGGTGGGGAGACTGTGTTTGGTGGGCTGTTGCACTAGTAGAGCGAAAAGCAAAAGGAGGTCATCCATCAGCAGGAGGAGCTGGATAATGCAGCTGGTAGGTCCTCAGTACAGGACGATGCAGGTCTACACCTGCAAGACTTGCGACTCCCCCAGTCCCTGCCACCACATTCCCCCTTGCCCCTGCTACCACGAAAGGGGAAGGGCAGTTCAGACCCTCCATCCTTTCCCAAGTGCCAGCCCCACTCTCTGTAATGCTGAGGTCCTGACATGACATCCACCTCTTCCCTTGTGCACACACACAGAGCACCCAAGGATGAGAAGGACTCCACCTTGAGAAGGATCTCACCTCTCGCCAAAGGCACCATGCAGGGAAAAGGAGCTTGTGCTGATCAGCCCTGTGCCATGGGGGTAACAGTCAATATTGCCATGCCAGCAGTCAAAGGGGACCCCACAGGGTGATGCCCGGGGCCCACCTTGTCCCCTCACCCCCCGTGCCCTGCCAGCCCCAGTGTGAGCAGGACACCTGTGCCTAAACTGCCAGCCATGAGGTGCAGGAGGTGCCTGCAGGCAGAGGGTCATGGCTGAGAGACACGACGGTGTGAGGTGGGTGATGGGAAAGCCTGGGCAGGGGGGCACAGCTCAGGGGCAGCAAACATCAGAGGCAAGGGGGCCCCCAGCAGGGTCCCTCTGCCACGGAGAGAGACAAAAGGGCATCTGAGCCCAGCAGCCCCTCCAGAGAGAAAACCAGAGGCAGAGGGTAACGCTCTGCCACATGCACGGAGGAGAGGGCATGACCACAGACCACCGTCCCTGTCCATGCCTTCTTCCCCCGGCAGCTGCTGCCCTTCTCCTGGGAGAGAGAGGCCGTGCAGCCTCCCCTCCCCCGCGCAGCCTCCTCTCCCCGGTGCAGCCTCCTCTCCGCGGTGCAGCCTCCTCTCCCCCGCGCAGCCTCCTCTCCCCCGCGCAGCCTCCTCTCCCCCGTGCAGCCTCCTCTCCCCGGTGCAGCCTCCTCTCCGCGGTGCAGCCTCCTCTCCCCCGCGCAGCCTCCTCTCCCCCGTGCAGCCTCCTCTCCCCCGTGCAGCCTCCTCTCCCCGGTGCAGCCTCCTCTCCCCCGCGCAGCCTCCTCTCCCCGGTGCAGCCTCCTCTCCCCGGTGCAGCCTCCTCTCCGCGGTGCAGCCTCCTCTCCCCCGCGCAGCCTCCTCTCCCCCGTGCAGCCTCCTCTCCCCGGTGCAGCCTCCTCTCCCCCGCGCAGCCTCCTCTCCCCGGTGCAGCCTCCTCTCCCCGGTGCAGCCTCCTCTCCGCGGTGCAGCCTCCTCTCCCCCGCGCAGCCTCCTCTCCCCCGTGCAGCCTCCTCTCCCCCGTCAGTCTGTGTGAGGCTGTGGGCAGGGAGTGACCCAGCAGGAAGCGGCACAGCTGAAGGACTGCCTGAAGCAAAAACCTGCTCCCACACCAGAGCTTTCTGTTGGACAAAATCCTGCCCTGACTTAGTCTAGATTTTCTCAGGAAAGCACAGGCTTCAAGCAGCACTGTCACCCCCCACTTCCAGCCATAGCAAATGCCCGCTTTTCTTGGAGAATCTGTAAACTCTGAAGCCTAGCAGTTCCTACTCACAGGGTAACAATGACTTTACTGTCAGGTGTTATAGCACAGGCTGTGCTCATCCTCTGTTGTGGATGTGCACTGGTGGTGGCATTACCAAACCCTGGGGAGGTGGAAGCCCGCTGGTCAGAGGGAGCTTTCAGCACTCCTTTCCACCTGCTGTGCAGCTTCTGTGGCCACCCTTTGTCTTGCTGCTTTGTCATAAGCCTTTGAAGTCTGCTGTTACCAACCAGGAAACCATAAATGCCCCTTCTGCTTGCTTCAGGGTTTATTTCTCATGCCAAAGATAGCCTAGCTCTACCACAGCAAATGGAGGACAGAGTCTGGGGTCTGTCCTAGGAAAATGGATTGCCTGCCCAAACATGCTGGACCAGCATTGCATCTGCAACAAAAGGAAGAAAAAGAGCATATTTTCCCCACTCACTACCCACAACCTCAACAGTCCAGTCCCATGACTCTCTGCAGAGACCCTGGCTCCCAGCCCTTTTGATTTCCCTTTAGGAGGTTCACAGGGGTGTGGTGGTGTTAAACACAGGAAATTTAATGGGAAAGCCATTGAATAGGAAAAATCCACAGCCCGAAAACTTGCAGGATCAAACCCATCTTTGTCTTAATGCTGGAATACATTGCACTGGGTTTATTTGAGTATAGCATCACACACACACTCAGCCACACACCCCATGGGCACGGTGTCCGTGGCTGTGTATGGAGCTCCTGCTAGGAAAACGGCGCCTTTTCACAGCCCATACTTCACATGAACTCCAGGGCCCTAATACTCCAAGAGGATATAGCAGAGAGGTGGTAAATCTGGTTTGGGGGCTGGATGTGTTGATTCTCAGCTGCCAGGGAAGCCACAGAAAAGAGTGGGAAAGACTTGAGAAGTCTCACAAAGAAGAAAGCCAGAAGGAACAAGATCGGTGCCCTTGTAAGACAGCCTTAGGACAGTTTAAAAGCAGAAGTTTTTTAGTGAGAAGGAAGACATATCAAGAGGAGAAAATAGCCTAAACAGCTCCTTTGATCAAGCCCCATCTGATGACTAAGTTAGATAAAGTCATGAAGAAAATACTGAGCAAAATAGAGAAGCAGCTGTAGGACAGATGCAACCCTGAATTTACCATATGGTGCACAGAGAAGACAAAAGTTGGAGAGCTCCAGCTCCCTCGCAGGTTACTGTGTGTGCCAGTAACTGAGCACTATTTGCCATCTCCCCTCTCCTCCGGGTTCCTGCTTCTCGCTGCAGTCCATGCCGCGAGCAGTTCCTCCCCCGGCACAGGGGCAGGATTGCAGGGCAAGGAGTCTGCTAAACAAATGTGTAAAACACCCCGAGAAATAAACCGGACATTCAGCCTTTCATCAGCTCACCTGAGGCATTTCAGTTTTCCTCCTGGTGATGGAGATTCTCCCACAACTTCCTTTAGCAGTGAAGATTGAGTTTAGGGGTTTTCATTAACTTCTACCCGGTGACCACCCCACCACCCCAGTTAATAAAACCTTGTTGCCAAACTGCTCGTTGTTGCAATACAAAGGCAGCAGCTGATACAACCCTCTTTTCCTAGTCAGACGGTGTTAAGAGGACTGAGGGAGGCTGGTATCTCCCCTGTCTCTGCAAGCAGCAGCTAACTGGCCAGCAGAAAAGAAATCTTGAACGTCTGCAGGTCGGCATGGAAGAAAAAGAAATTGCACTTACCTGAGTGGCTCAGACACAGCACAAAAAGCACTAGGCAAAGCATGGGCACCACGGTTGCTTTTTCTTTAAATCTGATCTTTTGTCTCATCTTAGAAGGGTACTAAACCGATCTATTTAAAAATCAAGGCAGACGATTGAGTCTGCAAGGCAAGACAGCACCTTTGAGCCTTATCTTGCCTCATTATGATGCTCCACTCTGTAAATCACAGTTCATTGATTTTCAGTCAGCTGTCACATCCCGTAAGCCTAAAACAGGGCTCTGGGTCCTAAACTCTGACTGATTTGTTTGCGGTGGTATTTGCATGGCTATATCCACTGTGGTCTAGGAGTAGAAGCTAAGCAAGGTTTTTAACGAGGAGAAAGGTATTTTATTATGCTGCCAGTTACAGCTAGGGAAAAAAGCAAGCTGCAGATCAGACCCAAAGATAGATCACATACCTGAAAGGTTGTCTGTTTGCTCCAGCTGTATCAGTTGGTCTAATGAAAGAGGCAGCCTCCCTACAGACCTAACTTAGCTTATTCATTTTTCATACGACACTTGCTGTTTTACAGCTATAAAATGGATTTGGGGAGGAAAAAAACCAGTAAAATATAGTTGGGAAAACAGGGCTCATTTCTAAATTTATATCTCATCACTCATGCATATGATGCCAAAATGGCATAGAGTAACTGCTCAGAGATGAATTTTGTCTTTAAGCAGCAAAGGTATTTATTTCATGCAACACTGGGGAGCTAGCTGATTCCCACCAGACAAACTAGCTCCCAAGTTTTCAGTGAAAAGTCAGATAATTCATACAGTTTTCATAAGAGGTTACAACATCTTTCCATACATATTCATTTGATTTTGACACCTAATCATTCTATTCATAATAGGTGGGATCTAGGTGGAGTAAACCTTTCAACTTTCTTTGTTCAACGATTTCCTGACTCATGGTCTCCTTATCTGCTTCAGATGCCCACTTTATCTTTTCTAATTATTCAGAGTACATTCTTTTAACATCATCAGTGGTACATTCCTTTACTTTAACGTCCTCAGTGGAACCTTTTCTTATTATTCAGAGTACATTCCTTTCTCAACACACAGAAATACTTGTACAGTACTATCTATTGACACTGTTTAACAGAGTATGTTGCTCCAGGGGCCTTGTGTCAAGGAAAGAGAATGATGGGGCCCTTGATTATTTAGCCAGTTCCTCTGTAGGTGTCACTCGGACACTTGGACAGGGCTCCTTTCAGAAGCTGCTAGAAATTGCTGATATCAAAAGGGACACAGGTTCCTCTTTTCCTGTCTTCCTGTGACTCCTCTGCCAAGGGATCTCAGGATCTTCTCTGTTTTCTTCCCAAATGAAAGTCACTTTGCCACCTCTCTCCAAAGAGGAGCTTTCTCCCTGAACTTTTCAAGTTCAAGGAAAAGTGTTGCAAAATTCTTTTAGTTTTGCACCCAGACCTAAAAGTCTTCTTGCTTTGATTTATTCTTTCTGGCTAATTAATTGCATGCTGACTTTTATATAGGAAGCCTGTTTTTTTAATCAACAACATTTCTTGCAGTGACCCAGATTTTGGTACAGTCATAAGCAATGTGATTGAGATTTGCCTTATCTCAGGTCCTCACAGAGGACTGACAACTGGCAGCTGTAACCTTGTCAGATTATTCAGCTTCCTGTAATGAAAAAGATCTAATTTCAGCATGGTTTGAAGTCACGTTGCTGCTACAAGTAGCCTCCTTGTAGCATTCTACCACCTTACTCATGCCACTGTGGGCTTGCAGCTTGCCTCATCCACAGCTCTCGGGCAGGCCGCTGACTCAGTGGTTTGCCTTTCCCACTACTGTGCTACACACGGGAAACTGGCTAGGGCCCTCGCTGGCTCCTCGGCTCTGCCAGTGCTTGCCTGGTGGGACTGGAGGAGTAACTGGTTTCCTCTGCACCTTCCTCATCCCAGCTGCAGAAAGGAACTCAAAACCAACAGTGTTACCAAGAGACTGCCTTGAATGAAGTGCCTTGTTATGAGCAGCTGCTCTGTCACTACCAGACTGCTCAGTTTATCTGTTAGACCCAGACCAGGCACAAGCACACGACTCATCGAGGTACACAGTAAGGGTCCTTTTTTCGTGTTGGTATCAAGAGAAGAATGGTTGTTTGGCTGGAGTGGTACAGACAGGCACTGCCACAACGTGCCATAAAGTTGAGCATGGATTAAACACAATTATCCTGCCTGATGCACATTTTTCTGCAACAAAGCTACCCCTTAAAAATGCTCTGTGCAGACTACCCCACACTTGCCAGCATGTTTCTGGCCCTGGACAGGGCTCAGCACCTTCAGCCATCATCCATCACTTTTGCTGAACCAGACCTTCATGACTGCAAGCCCCAGCCCCTGCCCATTGACACCTGATTGTAACCGCTGCCTGAGGCTGCATCCAGGCATTGCCTGTTAGACAATGCTGTATCACAGACTGGAGAGAAACTTGTTTTCATAAGGCTTTAACCTGCTGCCTTGAGGTAATGAGGTTAATCTATTAGCTGCCTATAACAGCAGGTTTTTTGCTACATGGTACTTGCTTGAAGGGAGATACGATGTATGCTCATTTTACCGTTGCCTCCGCTCACTGCCTAGGTTGTGACAAGAGGTAAGGACCTAGCTTGCCTGGTCTTTGGCTTCCAGAGTTATCAGGCAACAAGAGGAGGGTACTGGAAAGGTAAATTCTGCTTGCTTGATGATGATGCCTTCTGTTTACAAGTCTTTATTCAGCCATGCTCTCCAGCATTTTGGGAAAAGAGGTATGCATGAATACTCCATTTTACCAGCTGAGCCATGAAGCATGGGGATCATCCATGCTGAGATAGCAAATGAATTCCTGGGTAAAACTTGAATCTTGAAGCCTGCCTTTGCTTTTCCACTGGTTTCATGGGATTTGTAACTGACGTGAGGCTGCAATTTCAGGCTGTAAAGGGCCAAGTACAAGCTGCCTGAGCACAAGCAATGCTGAAACTGGGCCTCCCTCTCTAGGCAGCTCAGACTCCCGGGGAAAAAAAAAAGATAAATCCATCTAGGGGGAAATATCCATTAGTATGAGCCCACATGGTTATTACCAGGAGCAACTGAAAACCTGAGGTTATGCTGGAGGGTGCCAGGCCATGCTACCCAAAGGCATCCCACAGCTAGAGTGTGGAAAACGCATTTTCCAGTGAGAGGTGGCAGAGCTGGTTGGGGACCAGAGCAGGAGAAAGCTGGACTGCCGCCACTTTCCTCCTCCTCCTTGATCTCCTTCCCTCCCGCCGAGAGAAGGTACTTTCCCCTTTTCCTGGCCTTTTCCCTTCCCAGCAGCTGCTGCCGGCGCCCCCGCCGCCTCTCCCGCGCTGTTCCAGCACCGCTCCCTGGCAGCGCCCGCGCAGTGCAGGCAGCGCCCGCGCAGTGCAGGCAGCGCCCGCGCAGTGCAGGCAGCGCCCGCGCAGTGCAGGCAGCGCCCGCGCAGTGCAGGCAGCGCCCGCGCAGGGCAGGCAGCGCCCGCGCAGGGCAGGCAGCGCTTTCGCGGGAGCAGCCAGGGCCCTGCTCGCTGAAGTTCTGTGGATGTCTTCAGTCCGTCGGACTTGTTTGGGCTACAGCGCCGATTACACGCCGTGTGAGCTTTATTTGGGAGCCCACTGTAACGTGCGCGGGTTTGGACACTCACGGTTTGGATGATGCATTTGTAGCTGGAGCTCTGCATAATGTTAATTCAAGCTAGATGGCAAGCTCTAAAAATACGTAAGAATTTTGCCCTTGTTCATGGACCTGTTCGTGGCAGCAGTTACAGCTTGGCTCAAGAGTTTTAACTTCTTTCACACAGTAGGCAAGGAAAAAAAAGGTCTTTGCGTCAGCTAGGGAATGAACAGCCACTTAGCACAGCAAGCTGGGAAAGGGCTGACAGGAACCCTTGAAAGAGGCTGCCAGAACTGCACACACTTTCAAGCTGCTTTCGGACAGTTGTTTCAGTGGTGACCAGGCTGTGCAACTACAGCGACAAGGTTTTGCAGAACAAGAGCTGTTCCAGCTCTGGGTTTCCTTGGCGCCTTCCTACCACGACAAACTCCAGCCCTTCTTCCCATTTCCACCACATTTACATGAATGCAGACTTGAGACGGCTTTGAGTCCCTGTGCCTTCTGGCAGCGTACAGTCCATGCAGTTGCCCACTGCCCATTTCCCTGTAAGAACCTTCCACTGCTCCATTGGGACTGGAGGCACATGGGGAGATGGGCCTTTTGGAGGCACACAGGCTCTTAACCACTGTATGCACATTAGCATTTCTGACAGATAGTGCATTGCCCTCTGCCTTTAGACTTTTTGTTTTCCTTCTTCAGTTCTAACTTTATAGTGTGGTCTTGTTCAGGGTGTGGCACCAGGTCCTGGGGCTCTGTGGTCAGTTCCTGCATTTTGGGGACACTAGCTAGCTCTGAAATATGGTAATTTTCACAACTGCTTGTCTGAATTGGTAACTGTAAACAAAGACATGGCTTGGCTCTGCTGTTTTCTCAGCTTGTCCTTCCATTTTGTCAAGCTCATCTCTGCTTTGGTAAATGCTCCTGGCAGACCAGATTTTATCTGCAGCATCATGGACTTGCTGTTCAGATGTCAAGGCTTGGCAGGCTGCAGGGGCAGGCAAACTGTTAGCGAGGGTCAAGACTTTGCAGGGTGTGAGAGAAAACACTGTTTTGAAGACAGGTGCTCTGGCAGTGACAGAAATGCCTGGTTCACCTCTATCTCTGCATCAACTTCTCAGCCTCTCATTTCAGTGGTAACACCAGGTGCCTGGGAGCCTTTATCCCAACACACAGCACCCCATGACAAGAGGGAGTGCCATTGTCCTATTTTCTGCTTTCTCTTTCTGCATTAACACAGGCTTTTTATCCTCAAGGTAATCGTATAACTCAAAGGACAATTCCTGCCCCATCCTATGGCCTCGATAAGCTGCCTGAATCCTGGTGGCAGCTTTGTTCATTTCATCCACTTCTCCTCAGATGCAATAGCTCCGCCATATAGCTGACAGACTTCCTTTTAGGAGCCACTGTATCTAGCATGGGAGGGTGGGGGACTGCCTTGGAGATACTGCAGCAAAATGAAATGCTTTCTCAGAAATTGGATGAGGTCTACAAGCTCTGTTCCTGCCTGTGTCTGAGGGCATTTTCTCTTTATAATCTTTGCCTGAGTTAGCAGAGGTGGTTGTTTTGTAGGTCCACATCATCCACACACAATTCACAAGGAGATTTCTTTGCAGCTTTAGAAATATGGCACAGATTATTCTCTACTGCCCAAAAGATGAAAATATATTTTCTAGGAATGCTTGGAGGCCCATATTCTATTGTATCCTTCATCATCATGCTACTGGATGTGGTGCTTGTGGCTTTTTTCACGATATTTCAATAAAAAGAAAAGCAATTGCTCTTGTGCATTTTCTTCTGCTGCTCTATGTCTCTTGCTACCTGCTTGGATTATAGAAAAGCAATTATTTCCACAGTTAATAAGTTCCACATCATGTGCACATTCAGCCTGTGTATTAGGAGTTGCGTTTCTGTGGGAAAATGTTATATATTATTGTATATGTTATGTATTATGTCTATATATTACACACACAAATCTGTAAGTACACAATAGCCTTACCAGGTTGTGTTTCATGAACATAACCCTCGTACTCAAATTTTTGTACCTTGTGAGTTGTTCTACATACTTTTTTTTAAGCTACTATTTTTACAGAAAATGCAGCAGCAGCACCAATTGCCTCAGCCACATTCAGCCTCACAAAACTCAGGGGCTGAGAAACAGCTCCTCACCATGGGCTACAGGACAGAAGCCTGTGTCCTCATCTTTAGCTTTCAGATATAGATTGGAAGAGGACAGGAGGGGGAAAAAAAACCCCAAACAAGTGTTAAATCCTTGTTTGGGCGCCAAGGGGGCCACTCTCCAGCTGATTCAAACTTGTTCTGACCATTTCTCTTCATCTTGAGAGCTCTTCAGAAACTCCCCTGCCAACTGTTCATCAGCATCACGTCTTGTCACCCCTTACATGCCCTCCCTCTAAAAATCAGAGCCAGAAATGTTAAAAGGCTCCCTGTCTGGCTGACAGATTATGGCCACCCCATTCAGGCACTGCTTTGCTGAGGTCTTACATGAGAAGATGCTGAAGTGCTGCAAAGGGAAACTGAGCCTGCTCTGCTTAGAAATGGTCCCTCTCCAAATGGTTGCTGGGTTCACTTAAGTTAGGAACCACTGGCAATGCCAAGCATCTTCAGCGACCCAGGATCCAGGCTGTTTAGTCCTCCTGTGAACAAGACCGCTGATGTTTGACATGCATCCATCTTTTTTCATGATGACAAAGGACTGCAAGTCTTGACCAGGAAGAAGAAGGTTTGGGCCCTGGGCTGGACCCAGCCTAGACTCCTATTTTAGAGCCTGTGGCATGTGAAAAGCAAAGTCCACTGACTCAGCTACATTACAGCCAAGAATTGTACAATGTGGGAATTTCAACACAGCAGTCAGGACACTCAGCTGAAGAGGGCAGCTCCCATGAAGTTCATGCATTTTACTTTGGATCATCCCTGGTTAAAAAGCAGAAACTGCTCTGGCAGCAGCCAGTCAGCAGATCATAGCCCACCTCTGTCACAGTGGTCACCCTAACCAGCATCACAAAGCCAACTTCTCCATGGGAAAACAATGTGGGGGGTGTTTGCAGGAGGTTCTTCATGTAATACTTCCCACTAACTCGCTTCTGCCCTCCTCTAGTCATACCACACAGGGCTCAGGCCAGCCCCGCTGGTGTTCTGAACACTACCTACTGATGGTTTGAGCTGGGATATGAGCCTTCTAGCCAGAGATGCCCACTCACCATGCTGAGTCTGTGTTGTTTGGGTTAATGTAAAATAATTTATAAAGAATAAGATTTATTCCTTCTGGAGGTTTGTTAAGATTAGATAGAAATGTACAAAGGTAGGAACTAAAGCACATATGTAGGACCGTCCTTTTGAAAGTCTGTGGCATAATTTGGACTTCCATTTTCACTGGCTTATGAACAGAGAGTACACTTAAATGTAGACCCAGAAACCAGCTTTCATATGCAATAACTTCTGGAATTTCCTAACCATAACTTATTTTATGAAGCCATTACAGTCCCTTAAATGTCTACCTGTGTGCTTAAAATTCAGTCTCCTGAATACCCACCTCCAGGTATTTGCTTGTTACATTAAAGTTTTTCACAGTTGTGCTCATGAATATGTACAAACAAAACCCACTTGGACTTCTAAGTAGCACAAATGAAACTATGGATATTAGGTGATGTTTTTGTGGTTCTTCAGTTTTCACACCAGATGTCTAAGAGGACTGAGTACAGAAGAAATAAAGGCCTTGGACATGAATGGTGCCAAGTAATATCAATTAGCCTGGGACTATGGGAACACTTGATGGTAAACATGAGTGTAAACAAAGCGCCACATATTGGATGCCTTCATGGTTTCTGAGTGAAGTATATTTTATATGTAATGAACAAAAATTAAATTTTGGGAAACGTATGATCATAACAGAAGGAATGTGAAGGTAATGTTAGCTTAGTACATCCTGTAATTATTTGGCGGCATATGTAATCAATGGATATATCTTAAAACTGTAAGTTCATTGAATAATTTAGTTTTAAAACAGCAAACTGAGAGGTTTTGACACCCAAAAAGCTACCTCTACTGGATGACATCTTTGATATCTGTCATTTGTCTCACTTCTGACAAGCCAGAGAAGTTGAGTACAAAACCCAGATGTTTGCAGCTTCATCTCACTAAAAAGCATAATTTATGTTACTTACAAAAATACGTAAAAACTAGATTTCCCTTTTGCGCCATGCCAGAATATCCTATTTCCTATGACTAGTTTTAATGGTCTGTCTCTGTCTAATCAGAAGAATCAACCTAATTAAAGTTATTTAGGTAACTTCATCCAATAGCAAAAAAAGGCTGGGTTGAAGTAACTCCCTGAACTGGGAGCACAGTCCAACAGTTTGTATTGGTATGAGGAGGCCCTTACAGCCAAAGGCACAGCAAAAATACTCTGCAAATTTCTCCTGTGGCACAGGGAACCTGGGGCTGGGAAGAAGTCCATCTCTCCGTAGGAAGGCTGATAGGCACAGGGCCAGGCCCTAGCAGGTCAACAGATGATGGGGAAGAGTGCCAGGAGACAACTTGCCATGGCTCCTGCAGAGCTTGCAGAACAAATGCCATCCTCACTAAATGCCACAAAGGCCCAAAAATACCTTTTAGCAGCCTCAGGCCCTAGTAAAACAAACTGGGCTACTGTCACCCTTCTTCGGATTTATTTGTTCGCACTGGGGCAACTCTTCACATTCACTTCCAGTGCAATGTGCCTGCCTCAAACAATGTTTCAGTCAGCCAACAGACTGGTTTCATAAGGTTTGCAATGTTTTGAGGCTCTCAGCGAGCCCAGAGAGCATGACGCATTAACTCCAGATGCATCAGATAATCAAGCATAATCAGAAGGAGAGAGAGAAAAAAAAAAGAAAAAGAAAAGAAAAGACCACAGGAACACTTCAGAGTTTAATTCCTCTATGAGTAAGGGGGAATGACCATTTGGCTAGGAATACTACCAGACACCTTTATTCAGTCAGGTAAATAACCATTTATCATTGCAGCTGGATTTTACCTTACCACAATCTCACAGCAGCACAGCAGACTGCTGCGGAGCCCATCTCCCATTGTGACATCATGTTGCCAAAGAAAAATGCTGCTTAGTCTTGTCTGAGAGAAGGACACTGCCCCAGTGTCCCCTCTTTTCCACAGGGCTGATGATAAAAAAACATGATGGACTTCCCAAGGATACAACAATAACATTTCCAGCAATATAAAGCCCCTTGGGACTCAGCAAGGCTTTGCCCAAAATGTTCAGTTAGGCTTTCAGCATTTCAGCACAGGCAGGACTTTTACTGCTGATTTCTGTGGGAGGAAAGTTACACCAGTGGTGAAGACACTGCTCAGAAAGCTCTCATCTCCCCTGAGAACTGCTGAGCTCATTTTTATACCTCTTAAATAGATTGTCTTATATATAGGAATCAAGAGGCAAGTAGAATAAAAGGAAAAACTCATCTTGAAAGCACAGAGTGAAACCCATTGAAACAATAAGCAAGCCTCCCCTTTCCTCAGGCTGAACTCATCCATTAACCAGAAGCAGTCTTCAGCTGAGACATGCTTTTCATTCCAATGCTATTTCCAGCAGTGTTCCGCATATTCATCTCTGTGGCACATTTTATGGTATGAAACAGTAAAATGCTACCAGTCCATAACAAAAGCTTGCTGCCCCACGTTCCAAATACCGCAGTGCTCAATGCTGACAACTGAGCAGGTCAGTGTCTCATTCCTGCATATAGAAGATTAGAAAAGGCAAAAGTGGTAAGAAACATAGATGTTCAAATTCTGCAAGTATTAATAGAAAAGCTCAAATTAATCTTTGGTAAGAGGGAAGAGCGATGCTGTAGAGAAGCAAGGCAAAGCACACAAGAAAAAGTTGGAGAACATGAGATAACGTTCAAGATCAGAAAAAAATTCTAGTAGACAGAAGTCTTCTACAGTCAAATCTCATCACAGAGATGAGAGGTTCAGTAGACACCATACTCACAAGACTTTGTGATGATCATACTGTGAAAAACAAGCAAGCCAATGTCATGTATCGCATAGAATGGTTTGTGTTGGAAGGGATGTTGAAGATCCCTTTACTTCCAACCCTCCTGCCACGAGCAGGGACAACTTACATGTAAGGGCATGTGTAAGTTTATGACTACTTCTGTGACTGAAGGAGTAAGAGGTGTTGAAGGAGGCTGATTTTTGATTTGGTATAGGAATCAAGTCTGTCAGGCAGCATTGGGAACAACACAGAAAAGCACCACTTGCAGATATTAGTTTAATTTAATTACATCTTATCACTGAAGTTATAGACATGTCAATTACCTGGCAGCTACTAAGCTGATATACCATGAAACAAAAAAGGTAAGTCATAACAACCTTAGTAGACAGGCCAAGAAGTAAATGTCAATATTGATGGAAGAACAGTTATCAACAGAGTGATACTGTTAATTATAATGTCATCATAAGCTTGCTTGAATATTTAAGTGTAAAAGTTATTTTTTATATATATATATATTAGTTTTATGGAAAGTTACGAAAGGAAATCTGATTTCGTCAGCTGATAGCAGTATCAAAGAAAACTCCACTGATACTATAACTGTGGTTTGTGTGTGTGTATATTTTAAAGAGATTACTTCCAAATAATAGAGTTCTTCAAGCTGAAATAGCCACATGCACATTCACTTAGGGGGACAGATGTGCTTTCTATTATCCATGACCAGATTTCCATGGTGTAGTACCTTAGTGCAAACCTTCCTCAAGGCACTGGACACATAAACTCTGAGCAATTTCAGTCCCTTGACAGTGAAAGAAAAGAAAACTAATAAAAATATTTTCATGCCTGGACTCAGAGAGATCTGAAGATAAGAAATGAACGTACATACAGGCTATAGAATATGAGGTTATTGATAAATACATTTTTTCAGTCCTTGGACATAACACCACAAATATTCATTTATCTGGCAGTGACTCCTGCAGTCCCTCACATGAACTGCTACCACAAAATCACTTGATAAAAAAACCATATCAGCTCAGGACACCTACGAGACAAGCCTGCAAGTGTAGATCAAGCTTAACATACTAGAAATGGAAACACTTATCAGTAAGGCCAGCCCCTGTGGCCTGAGCTCACATGGCATGTGCTCTAGCAAGAGCTGAGGACTCCACCTTTGTGTCTCACAGCCAGCTTGGGAACAAGTCTCTCTTCATTGAGATTTTCTTTGCATGCAGGTACTACTTCTTTGGACCCGACAGCACCAACTGATGTTGACATCAGTGAACTGATGAATAAAGGTTTGATCATAGCAATACCAGAAAAGAAGAAGAAAAGCAAAAAACCCCACAAAACAGCAGCATAAAAAAAGAGCAAGAACTTTGGACTGAGCTGTGAAAGCGGGTACCCTGAATCTTCCTTCTCTACATGCCAGCTAATGTGGTTATTATCCTAAACCTAAAAGTGCAAGTGGAAGTCTTGGGATTTCTTAAGCCCAGAACAAGATCTTTTCCTCTTAACATAAAAAAAAAGTACTACTCCTGAAATTTTCTTCCTTTCTCAGCCATGGGTCCAGACTACAAAGTACCTGAAGCCAGAAAAGTTCACTTCCTCCTGCAAGAGACGTGTGAGGACAAACCTGAAAAAGAGATGGGGATGTGTGACTAAGCCCTGCAATGGAAGAAGACCCAGAGGAGATGGGCAAGAATGAAGAGCTGGGGGAAGAATGGAAGGAATAATGACAAATTGTCATAAAGAAAGCTGAAATTGTCTTAGCACAAGGGGGACTGAGTGCTAACCTTTGTTTTACGTTCACAGCTGTATCAGTCATCGGACTGCGTAAACAGCCTTCCCTGAAATAATTAGTTGAGAGTAATGTTTTCCTGAGCTAGCCAGGCCAGCGTGGGAGAGGTGTCTGTATGTGAGTCAGCCCAATATAAAGTATAAAAACTGAACAACTCACAAAATGAGCTTGAAAGAGAGCAACTGGTGTGAGCTAGGTGGGTTTACACCATGTATTTCTTCCTGGCAACTGGGGACACACAGTGTCATGACAGTGAACATTTAGAGACCAGTAATGGGAATTTGTACAGTACATTTGTATTGTGATTCTGCTGTATATTGCAATCGCTCTACCATGCTTGTGCTGCAATTTCAGTATATTGCTGTATTGCTCTGCTAAATCAAAGTCCCGGGTACATCCACGAGAACCTGATCAAAGTGTATTGATCTCTGGCTGGGGGCTGATTAATGAGCCCAAGACAACAGACGAAATCATTATGAAGGCAAGACCTCCTCCTTTTTCTGGATTACCTGTCCCAGGTCACTGAATTGAAGATCTCCCAGTGAGAAATCACACTTCTTTCAGAGACTCAAATACTAAAGAGTTGGTTCATCAACAGATGACTAGTATAGCCACAGACCCCGAACCTTTAATAGTCACACCCAGCAATACCTGAAAGGAGATGAGAAGCCTGCCTAATTTGTTCATGTCTTCCCTGTGTTTAAAACCAAATGAAACCAAACCAAATTACTAGCCTCACAGTATTCTCCATACTCCTCCCTAACTAAAAGACCTTTTAATAGCCCATTAGAACCCAATTAAGATGCGAAGGAGAATCACTTTTTCAGGGGTTCCAGGAATGTGTGTGCTCAGGCCTTACAATCTATTTTCCCTGTACAATGGGAGAAAGCAGCTACAGGTGTATCCCTGTACCATTTTGCACAACAGGCAATCAAAGGCTTGACACTCAATGCTACATGAACTAACAGTGGCAGGACGGTGAAGATATTTAATTATTGCAGTGATTTAATTATGACAATGTAATGTATCTGTTCTCAAGAGAGGTTCTTAAGAATTTCTTTCCAAGTAACTGATTTAAATGTTTTCTTTGACTTATTTAAGATTACCTTCCTTTGGGAACTGTTTCAAGTTATTCATAGTGGATTACACAACAACTTTGCAACACATTTTTTTGCATACTTTTAAACTCCTTCAGTCTGTAAAACACTGTAAGGCCTTCTGCCCCATTTACACAATTAAATGCTGCAGTTCCATCAAAAGATCTCTGTAAGAAGATAAATGTTCCATTTAAATCATTGAACAGGCACAAAGAGAAACCTGTAATCACAATTACTGTCATTATCATATTTTTGGATCAGGTATCCTGTTTTGCTCTCATTTATTAATAAATCATTATCATGGCTAAAGTATGGCAGATAACCTGCTGTGTCTAAAACAGCAGGAGTTACAGACCTCAACTTGCAGTCATGACAGACCACAAGTATCAATGCACTTTGGCAGATTGTGTTTTGGTTGTTACAATTACACAATAGCTCAAAATACCACCTTCCACCCTGCCAAAGCCACCTGATGAAGGTGTAAGCTGACAGGAAACAGATAAGCCTATAGACTAAAACCTAAAGTAGTTCTCAAGAGAGAAAAAAAGCAAAAGGGCAACTAGGTATAACTGCCTGGTTCCAGAGAAGCATGTAATAGAAGTCTTTTGAAACAGACTTAGAAACTGTTGTGGTTCCAGTTTACCCAAGCAAATTTCTTCTTGCCTCCTTCCTACATTCAAATTGGGATTTGCTTTGCACTTTCTTCAGCTGCAAGAACTCCTTCAAAATTCACACAGAGGACCCACACCCTAAACCCTATGTAGAGCTGAAGGAAAATGAAATCTCAGCAAGACAGGAGATCTCTTGGAAATTTGTTGCACTAATTTGTTGCGTTATTAAGACCACACTAGTAACAATATAGACAAGATGGCAACTGGAAGCAGAGGAGAAAAAAGGGCAGTGATGGACTCCCTTAGTGTGACAATCAGTAATCTAGCTATTTAGCTATTCATTTTTCCCCTCTGGGAAACATACCTCTGGGTTTCAACTGTCCTAGTCAGAAAGGCAAATCAAATACTCTGCAGAGATGCAAGGAGAAAAAAGTAAACACGGATCTGATACCCTACCACAGCAAAAGGGAAATTGGGACAACAGGGACAAGTAAGTGAATACTTCTCTTTAAAGAAGCAGCTCTAATTTCTGCCTGTTGAAGGATCAGCCCATTTCAAAACAGATCTCTCTGTCCAGATTTTAAGGATGGAACATTTCTGCCAATTTTGCTGCTTTGTAACTTCCTTTAATTTTTTGCTTTATAAAATAGGCTTCAGTGAAGTGCAGTTACATGCATTTAAACAAATGTCAGCTACTTTATGCACAACTGGATAACCACATGCCACTCTGCAGTCCTACCTCCGCTTTTTAACTCCCAATCACTCTTTTCATAGATGTTTACAAAATCGCTGCTATGTGCTGGTACCAGTTGCGGCCAATACAAACAGTAAGTGATGCAGCCTTTTTTTAATAACTGATTGTGTGCATGTAACAGATCCCACTTTAAGAAAAGACAAAAATTTTAAAAAAGGCTTGGGGAATGTATTGTGCTTAATTTAAAATGAAAAGCTAGAATTCCTTTCCTAGACTCACCAGTAGCAGATAACAATATAGAAAGAGAAGATGAAGGCTATCAGAGAGACTGCAGTGCAGGGTATGACACAGTGCAGGAAAAGTCAACTGCTGAAAAACTATCTGTTGTTTCCATGCCAGCCTTTTTTCGCCATTTCAGAGCTCTACAATACTAACAGTCCTCCTGGACCTAGCAGAGTCCACACCTAGCCCTAACATCACTGCATCAGGGGTTAGCAAGCTTTTTTTTTTTTTAAGAGGGGGTGGGGGCCAGGGGAAGTTGCTGCAGGAGAAATTCAAGCCTGTTGTCAGAACGGACTGCATCTCTTGAAAAAAAAATCCTTTGATAATAGGAAAGGAAGTGTCAGCAATTGGGCAGCAGTCCCCTCTTCAACCCAGTACTACTGAAACCCTTAAGACAAGCCACCCCCCTCAATGGAAGGAACATTTACTTGTATCAGCCATTACACCAACTTCACCAACATGAAAATCTTAAACACGTAAGAACACCACACACAGCCATCTATCAGCATGCCTTAAATTTACCTTGCTGACTTACTTTTGTTGGGCAGTTTTCTGGAGGGTTATGAAGCTAAAATACCAGCAGGAAGGGCCCAACAAGCACAGCAGCCAGAGTTTAAGGTCAGGGGAGACAGGGATCTTCGGCCAGGGTGGAAGGAAACAGTGCTGAACATTAAGGGCACTAAGTTATCCTTACATTTTCAGAAGCATCTCATGTAACGCACCAGCTCATTGCAGCCAGAGGAAAGGACCTACTTCTCCCTATTCCCAGCTTCTGGCCTTGCCTTTCCCTTGTATCAGACCTGATATTGTTGGTCTTCCTCTGCCTCTCCACTGCAAGCCAGACAACACCCATGAAATAAGGAGGATGGTAATGGGAGTACACAGCCAAGTGGCGGGGGAAAGAGGATGATTGGCAGGAGCACCCCAACCACAGGGGCGTGGTAATGCAGCAACCCAACATGCATTGGGAAGCCACGCTTTAAATTCCCAGAGAGTAAGGAGAGAAGGTATTTTGCAGAGAAAACTAAAACAATCTGCTAAGTGGTCACACATGCCAACAGCATAGCAACAGTTGTTTAAACGTCTTTTCCCTGTCATTTTTTTGAATTTGAGCATTTTCAAGTTTAAGCATGAAACATTAACAGCAACAAGACTAAAAAACACTGTGAGAAAAACACAGTATCTAAACCAGGGAACTACTTTAGAACAAAAGATACAAAATGTCAGGCTAGTTTTGGCAAAGCCCTGGGAAAAGAGGAGAAAGAGTAGGTAAAAATCTAATGCACCGTAGAGGAAGTAAATGCAGAACTATCAAGACAGGTTCAAAACATTTCAAATTGTCATGCTAACAGGATATTAAGGGAAGCTTTTAAAGCCATCACAAACAGGGCTCGATTAATATCAGAGCTAGAATTCATACCACACACAAGTTTGACACGGACTAAGAAAAGTAATTTTTCTCCTGTCTAATACATCCAGGAATTTCTGCTGTGAAAGTTACAACAGCATTAGCAGGATGCTATTTTCTCTGATTTTTAAATTAGCTCATTGACTAAACAAATTATCAGACAGCAAGTGCAAACTGCTGCACTACTTTGTCACGCTAAATTAATTTTTAGGAAGAGTCTTAGTAAGGCTGAAGGAGAGGCAGCAGCATTTGAGGTATCAGTCTAGCACCCAGCAACTTCGAAAGTCTAATTCCATACCTGCCCTTTGGTGGATGCTTTTTTGGGGAGCTGGGGAGAGGCAGAAAGAAAAAATCACAGTATACTGCAATGAAAGTCAAAATGCTGATGTTCTGGGTAAGTAAAAAAAAAAAAAAAAAACCCACCAAAAAAACCCACCTTCATTTCCTGAAGCTACACATGGTTGAGATATGAGTTAAGACCAACAAAGAAGAGGAAAACCTTCTACCCGTTAGTGTTATGCAAATGTCACACTCCAAGATACTGGGGACTGTATATTATTAGGGTACTTTTGAAAAGTAGTCACCCTAAACAGTACGCTGCCTTCTTGATCCTGCCAACAGTCCAATAACATACCTGTTCAGTGCAGCACTGCTCTTCAGTACATTTAAGTGCCTTCAAAACAAATGCCTCTTCTAGAGCTCTCATCAGCTATGCTAATGAATTCTCCTCATCTCACTCACAACACAGATGTGGTGAAAGGTTAATCTGAAAGAAGTTAATTTACATAATTCACCAAAGAGATCCAGGAATTTAGACATTTTGCAGGGCTTTGAAGGCATAGCAAAGTGAGGTTGGAAGTTTTCCCAGGTGGAAACATGTATCTTATCTTTATGTTTCTGCAGCACTTGCAGGTGTTCTTAGCTGGCCTAATTCTGCTCCATCTGAAATCAGTGAAAACTACACTTCCTGCAGATCACCAAAGCCGACATTAAATGTCTTGACAAAGCTTTGCATTGAAAAAGAAAAAAAATTAATAGATTTTAAAAGTATTCAACCTTGTATCCTTTTCTTCTGCAAAGCAGATTTTGTAAACACATAGTCTAATTCTCGGATGCTGGCATTTTCAATATATTAAAAGTGTATGAAACAAACAACAACGAAGAAAACGTGATCTCATTTGTATGACTTATTTATTATTTTAGAATTCTGAAGAGTCTTATACACAGAAGTAAGGAGCATTTCATTTTTAAACTAAATTTTTTGGCCTAGCAAAGTGAAAACTGATGTTCATGACTTCTAGGCAGGTACTTCTACAACTTCAAAATAGTCATTGGGCAGAATCACATAGCCTTTTCCTGTCAATATGTCTTTTTCTTTCTGAAACTGAACGATCTCTCTCAGTTTTTCAATCTGTCTTTCCTGACGCCGGCATCGCTGTTGTGCTGTCTTGAGCTTCTTCCGCAGTTTTTCAACTTGTTCCTCCAGCTGCTGAATTCTTTTCCGCTGATGAACTGTATCCTCCACAGTATAGTTGTGATCACAAAAAACAGCAAGATTGCTAGGGGTCTGGAGGGGAGGCATCAATAATCCAATACTTGGATCTACAAATCTGGCATCTATTTGAGACAAATGAAAAGGAGTTGATGGAGACTGCAGCAGTACTGGAGTTGCTGCTGGTGGTGGTGGTGGCGGCGATGGCAGTGGAGGAGGTGGTAGTGGATCTTCTGTCTGTTCTGCAAATTCATCAGCCTAGAAACAGCAAGAAAAAAAAAAGTACATTTTCACATTTAACATTGTTTACCACACAACTTCCTTACTACAGTCCCAGAATAACATAAACAACCATGACTGAAATTAATAAAACAAGTTTCAAAGCCTTCATTTTCAAAACTGACAAACAGTTCCGGGTCTGTTTTGTCTGGCTTCTCAAAATGGAGCCATTTTTAAGCAGCTTCATTTTCAGAGCTCTTTGAAACTCAAGTTCTTGATGTCTCAAATAAATAAAAAACTTAATAACATAGTAATTACTCTCACCTGAAGACAAGTCAAATACATACCCACAATTAGCTAAGAAGGAAGAACACAGGCTACAGTTCCGCAAAACTGAGTTCAGCTGACCTGATAACTCATCACTGCCACCCCATTCCTCTTTATCCCTCCTCCTTTCTGCTGCGTCTTACCATTATCTGCTTTGAACCTACCAGCTAACTTAAATCAAAAACACAGCAGAAGCAGATAACCACCTGCTCAGATAGAGTAAGGGTCACCTACTGAGAGGGCTGATAAAGCTGGCAGAGGAGTCAGACACACCAAGACCTGCCTCTCAACAACTGGAAGGGACTGTGTCACTGGTTTTGGGCTGTAGTGTAAGGGCTTGGTTTCAAGAGACATGATGAGCCAAAATAAACAGCTTCTCAAGAGCAGAGCAGCCCTCCCAGCCCTCATATTTACTCTTTGCTCAAACACAGCAAGTTGCTAAGATGACAGAAGGCTATTTGCTCTCCAACCATCACTGATGAGAACTCCTGTCCTTTATTAAAAGTCAAAGCAATGAAGCAGGAGGTATGAACTACACCTGCACTGGTGTGTGGAAGGAGCAAGAAACAAGACTGCACAGCTGGCAGATGGGACGGAGAAGGGAGAAGCATGATCCTCCCTTTTGGCAGCAGCAGAACATCAACTGGCTCAACTCCACATGGAACTGCAGTCCTCACTGTACTGCTCTCAATAGGTTCACTTGTACCGTTCAGGACAACACAGATCCCACACCACCTGAGTACAGGCCAGAGCAGAGAATCAGATTCTTTCTGTCCCACAGGAATGCAGTGTAACTCAGAAATGCTTCCCTACACATGATGATAAAAAAAACCAGGACTGTTTAAACAAAAGAGCTTGCTTATTGCCTGTGAAAAAGAAAGCTTAAGACATTGTCAGTGAAAGAGGTACTGAACCAATTTTTTAACTATCCACCTGTTGCCATTATTACTACACATAAAAGCATAAGGACAGGGACAATGCTCAGTATAAAAGCAACTGGCAATACTCATCATCTGAACATCAAGCTCATCAGATCTGAAGGTCACATCATTAACTTCCTTGACTTAACATGCGAACAGCCTAATACTCAATACTGGGGGGGGGGGGGGGGGGGGGTCTAGATATGCCTCTTGTAAAAACTACAACACTTGACAGACAGTAACTAAGAAGGCAGTTTTGTGATTGGTGTTGAAGGGAAGTTCCATGCGCAGCCAAATATTACTGACCACTTGTACAAAACCAGCCAACTACCAGTCTTATTTCTCAGTTATAAGAAATTGCTGCTAACAGTCTGACCCTATCAGCTACCACTTTCAATCTTTCTACTAAAAAAATCTACAAGGCAAAGATGTAATTGGCAGAGAAATTCACCCTTGTTGGAAGCACACAAAACCCATATCATTGCTGGACAGCTGAATTCATGCAGACTTCATTTGCAGCTTATCCAATACATGCTACCTCTATAAATATGTTTCCATCGCCACAACGTATCATGGAGAACAGATCATTGGTATCACTGACACACCGTAAGAGAATTCTAATTAGTTCTTACAGCCAATAAATGGTTCTCCTAAGACATAAGTAAAGAAAAGGAAGTATTTCAAATTACATAGTACAAAAGGTAAAAACCTGTATTTCAAAATCAGTGTGGATTCAATTCCAAAACAACCACTAGTATTCTTCATTACTATGTTACTTCTTGAGCATATGTGGCAGTTCATCTAAATGTGCCATGAGATAAACAAGAATAGCATTAAATCCTTCTCCATAATTAAAAGGCACATTTTGTGGTTTTGTAGATCTAGGCATGATAATGAAATGGGGAATGTGGCTTACCACTAATCCTGCTGTACCAATCCCACTTTTGCAGATTACCCTATACACCCACTCAACTATCAGACTGTGAAAAATTTTGCAACTATTTTACACGTGACAAGGAAAACATGTCATACTGATAGCAGGGAAGCATAGTCAAACAAAAAACACAGTCGTACTTACCTGGAAATTGTCTTATAAACCTTCTGCTTATATTCCCTTCTCTGTTATTAGCCACTTTTCATTTTTCAAATACATTTCCCTTTTATTTCTTCATCAAAACCAATATTGTATATAAAGAAAAAAACAAAACGCAAAAGCCCCAGTTTTCCTCTGTGCACTTCATCCCATTTGAGCCTTTCACTCCCCAGACCTATTCTATCCGTTCTCTCCTTTGCCACTTCCTCTACAGCAGAGTGGCAAGAGACTTAATATTTTATATTCTTTATAGGAGTTAGGAATCAATCCTTCGCATTCTTGTCTTGCAGTTACTACACTGAGAAGGAAGAACTCATAACTGATTTGCAACTCATGGTAAGCTGCTTTTAGCAGTACAGTGAAGGGAACCATGCACCTCACCGGGGTCTACCATGATAAGTTCAGAGACCAGTTAGGGACCAGTCTGGCTTATGAGCAGAGGGTAACTGTGAAGGCAAGACAGAGATGTTCTCAGCCCAGACAGGCAGCAGGTGCAGCTACTGTTCTGCCCCTCTGCATCTCACTGCACAAAGCTTCTGCGTATGCACACAAGAGCAGATCAGAGCTACTGCACATCTGCACAACGCTCTACATGCTCCAGAGCCTCGGACAGCCTACATTTCTGCTCTTGTCAAAGCAAATGAGACCAACTGTCCAACACAGTTCAGCCACTACAGCCCTCCACATGCCTCCAGATGTACACGCTCAGCCAGTATCCTTCAGCCTGCATCTTCTCCCCACTGCTGTGCTACACCAAGCCCTGCCAGGCTAACGCAAGCAACACACACACGTTCCACCATCTCAAACCGCGCGTGCTTTGACTTTACCTTTTCATTGGGTTCAGTATAACAAAATATTGTGGGCACAGCATTTTCTTTCAGAAGCTTGTTGTTGCATTCCCTTTTAAAGCAATCGGGAGTAAAGTGTTCTGAACAAATGCTGCTGTACTTGGTTGGCTTGAAGTTTTTCCTTTTAACAGCGGCTTCCCATTTCTTGCAAAGATCAGGTCTTGTAAGAGGAAACCTGTAAGCAAGAAGTACTTTCAGCTTTTCTGGAAAGCTTTTTAACACGGGGTCGGGTTACTGCCAAGCACCGCTGTAACTGACTGCACGATCGCTCGCTTCTTCCTCCGACGGGCTCATTCGGGAGCCAAACCCCTCCTGCCGGCCCGGACGGCGCAGGCGGGGCGGGACGGGATCTCCGCTGCCTGAGAACGGGGCGGGGGGCGCTCCCCATCGCCCTGGGAAGAGCAGCACAGCGCGCCGCCGCTCGGCTCTCCTCGGGCAGACCCCCGGGGCTGGGAAGGAGCGGCGCTCGGGGGCCCGGCGGGGCTCCCTCTCGGCGGCCGCAGGCGACCGCTACGCCCCGCCCCCCACCGGCACGCCCCCTGCGCTCCTGGCGGGCGCGCTGCGGCCCCGGCCACGCCCCCGCCCGGCCCCGCCCCGGCCACGCCCGGCCACGCCCGCACTCACTTATGGAAGGAGATGGGCTTCTCTTTGTCGTATCGGTTCCGGCAGCGGTAGGCGGAACAGGACTGCACCATCCTTCCTCCCCCGCGCCCGCCGCGGCCCGGCGTCAGGGAGGCGAGTTGGCGGCCGCCGTTAATTCACCGCCGGGCGCCCGTCCTCCTCCTCCTCCTCCCCCCCCCGCGCCCGTGACCCTCCGAGAGCGACAGGAACGTTACGCGGCCTCTCCCAATTCCAAGATGGCGGCGCCAACTTCAGCGCAACCCCGCGGTCGCCCATTGGCGGGCCTCCGCGAGGGGGCGGAGCTTCCTCAGCAGGCCCTCCAATCAGACCGCTGCGTGCGAGCGCGAGGTGAAGTTCCACCCGCTCCGCCCCCCGCCTGTGCCCTGCCCTCTCCCCCCCTCCCTGCCCCCCCAGTCCCTGGCACATCTGGGCAGCGGCGGACGCGGCACCCCCCCGCCGCCCACCCCCGCCTGCCCTGGCCTCCGCTGTCCGCCGGGGAGCGCCCGCGGGGCTGAGGCGAGGGACGGACGGGCCTGCGGAGACCCGCGCCCCCGCGGGCCGCGGCGGAGGGGGGCCGGGGCCCACCGCGGGCCGAGGCCTACCGAGGCCGGCGGGAGCCGTGCCTGCGCTGCGGCCCTGCCTGCGGGGAGGGAGGCCCGTCCGGGGGCTCTTGGGCCCCGGCGGTGCCCGGGTCTCTGGTGGAGTATGCTCGTCCCACCCGGCAGGCGGCGCTGCGGGCGGACGGGCGGGCGTGCACGACGCCGTTGTCACAGGGGAGGAAGCTGGTTCTGTGAGCCCTGGAGGGTTTCCAGACACTCTTCACAAAAAGCGAGGGGTGGGTGGGAAGCAGAAAAGAGCCGAAAGGCAGCGTTGCCGTAACGCACAGTTGCATTAAGGATGTGTAAAACAACTCTATTTCACCCACCAAAACTTGGCTTGCAGGTGTGTCAGCAAGTATATGACAGCAATCTAAGTACATCGATGTGTTGCTACATTTATTTCAAGCAGCTTCTCCATCTTTCTGTTCTGTAGGCTCACCTTCCAGCGCTGCATTAGATCAGCGACTGAAATGGTCCTATATAACTGCCCGACAAGTTGTCAGAAGACTGATGAAGGGACCTAGCTTTAGTGTTGTTTCTGTCATATATCACATCATAGCTAGAATTTCACTGACAATGACCCCCAAGTCAAGTGAACCTCCTCAGCTTTTTCTCTATCCCCACCCAGGACCTCATTTTCTCTGCAGTCTACTTTTCCTCTCTGTACTTGCTTCGTAACAGAAAAAAGAGAAGCTTTACTAACTTTAGCTTGGAGGCTACGGCTCCTCCGCTTTGACAGCCCTGTTTTCCCAGCTGCAGAGAAGGTACCAGTCGCTGCCATTTGCTTGCCCAGGAGTATGACACGAAAAGCCCATACAGCCAGCAGCCACAGCAACCCTTCCACAAAGCCACTCGCATCAGCTGCTTTCAGTACTCTGTGTTGGCTTGAGCACTGCTAGCTCTGCCCCTCTGCTGCTAGGTCAGCAAAAAGACAAGGAAATAAAAATAATCTCTTTCTAGCACCACCTTCCTCACCAAGAAAGATGTGCGTAGTCTTCCCCTATCCATGCAAATGCCTCTGTTTCTGCTTTTGCCTGATGGCTTTCTTCTCACTGGAGTCTTGCTGCCACCAGTTTTCTGGGCACCGATTCTGCCACAGCCTCAGGGAGCAGCAGGAAGGGCATCTTCCATGGGGGAAGATGATCTGGGGGTAGCTGGAGCCAAGGTGGTGGCCCTCACCAGCCTGGGCGTGCCCTGCAGCACCTGAGCCGGGTGGGCAGGGCAGGCAGTGTTGGCTGGACCCACTGACACACCCAAATGAAGCGAGGTGTGAACCAGGTACGAAGTCCACCCAGGGAGTCCAGGCAGGAGCAGTGGGAAATGGTGCCAGGAGCAAAACTGCAAACACAGGTCCGAGGTCCACCCAGGAGATGGGGCTGGAGAGAGGAGCACCTGTGACGTAGCTGGGCAGGGACTGAAGGCTGTGGGCCAAGTTGAAATAGAGCTCCTGTCCCACGGGCAGGGTGTGTAGTTGGGGGCCCCGAGGTATGTGAGTCAAGGTCACCAAGGCCTTAGCTAGTGTGCTTAGACTCCGGATCTCCTATGGATCTGAAGTGGTGTGTCTGGGGCAAAGTCCTTCCTGACTTGACACTGGTCTCTCTGCCTCCCCCCCTGCTCCCAGTTTTGGAGCAAACCTAGGCACAGTGGAGGCTCAGCGTGGTCGTGTACATGGTAGGACTACAGCAGAGCACAGCAGTGTCAACAGACCTTGGGAGAAGAGGCATTTGGTCTCAGTGTGCAGAGAGGAAATGTCCAGGGAGAAAGCATGAGCAGATTGCGGCAGGGTGACACCTAACTGAGGGGATGCTGGTGGATCCCACCACGTATGGGGAGAGCAGATGTATGTGTAGATGAGCCACCCAGGCCCTGGGTCAGCAAGTCCACTTAGAAGAGAGCTTTCAGCAGCTCTGTCAAGATCGCGTTGGTATCCCCAGCAGAAAGGATTTTTAAAAGACTGGGTGGAAAGCAATTTCCTCATTGTGTAAGAATTTGAGAGACTTGGAGAGGGCCAGGGGGAATTGCCTCAAGGGAAAGATAACAAGTAACACATCCAAACTGAAAAGGAATACTTTAACGTTTCAAGAAAGTTGAAAAGACGTCTAAGCCGTTTCAAACTCTTCTTTAAACTTTTTTTTTTTCTCCCCCAGAAGAAAGGCCACGTCAGATCCATCTCCTTCTTGCGAGAGGCTTTTGTTTTGACGAGTCGGCACGCTTCCCGACGGCCCAGCGTCTCCCCGACAGACTCCTCAGCCCCTCGCTGTCGGGAAGCGTTAACCCTCGACACCTGCACCACTACCCTGCACCCTTCCGTCACGGACCCGACGCGGGAGCCCCCGCCACGCGTGCGCTCTGCTCCCTCTCCCCTCGCAGGATGCGTGCCGTGGCCGAAGCATCCCCGGGTAATGCCCACGGGAAACCCCTCGTCCCGGCCGCAGCCGCCTCTCCTGCGCCGCAGCCGCCGGGCGAGCGTTCGGGGGAGCGCAGCGGGGGCTCACCTCGGGCGCTGCACCGCGGCGGCACCGGGGCTGCGGCGGGAGGCCCTTTCGCGCAAGCCCGGCGGGCGGGGGAAGGAGCGCGGGGACCAGCGGCGGCGGCGGGGAGGTGGCGGCGGGGCGGGCAGTCGGCGGGCCCGGGGCGTGGCGTGGGGCCGGTGGCTCCGGGAGGCGACTCAGTCCCCGCTGCCAGCCGAGGGCGGCCGGCCCCGCGGAGCAGGCGCCCAGCCCGGCCCGCCCCGCGCCGGAGCCGCCGCCGCCGCCGCCGGCCGGCGAGGGCGGCAGTATGAGCGGCGGGCGTAGCGGGCGATCCGCCGTGAAGATGGAGGCGCCGTTTTACCCCGAGGAAGGACTGGAGCTGCTGCCCGACTTCGTGCCGCTGCCGAGTTTCGGTACCGCCGGCGGACCCGGAGCCGATGCGGCGGCGGCGGGGCAGAAGCTGCTGCTGGGCGCCGGGAAGAAGCGGGACCTGGCGGCCGCCGCCCCCGCGCCGCTCCCGGGGCCCTTCGCCCTTCGCTCGCCCGCCGGCGCCCGCGGCAGCGCGGCGGCTCTGCGCTTGCTGCCCCCGCCGCCGCCCGCCGCCGCCGCCGCCCCGCCGCCGCCCGCTGGCTCCGCCGAGCCGGCGGGCGGCGGCGGGGCGGCGGCGGCGGCCCGCGGCGGCCCGGAGGCCGCGCTGGGCTCGGCCGCGGAGCTGCCGCTGCTGAAACTGCCGCCGGCCGCCGATCTGGAGCAGCTGCTGATCCAGGGGGGCGCGGGGCTGGGGGCCGGCAGCCCGGGGCCGGCGGCGCCCGGGGCGGGGAGCGGCGGGGCGGCGGCAGCGGGGCCGTTTCTCTACCGGCAGCCGGTGACGCAGGAGCAGGAGGGTTTCGCCGACGGTTTCGTTAAGGCCCTGGCCGACCTGCACAAGCAAAACCAGCTCCTGGCGGCGCCGCCGCCGCCGCCGCTCTCCACGCCGGGACCCTGCTGCACCGCCCGCCCGGGGCCGCCGGGAGCCCCCGCCGCCGCCGAGCCGCCGGCCGTCTACACCAACTTGAGCGGCTTCAGCCCCGCGGGGCCGCTGAGCCCCTCGGGCAGCGCCTACCCCGCCGCCTCAGCCCCGCCGCCGCCGCCGCCGCCGCCGGGCCTGGCCTTCGGGGCGGCGGGTCTGGGGAGCGGTCGGCTGCCGCCGGCGCGGTCCCTGGAGGAGCCGCAGACGGTGCCCGAGGTGCCGCCGTCGGCGGGCGGGGAGGGCGGCAGCAGCGCGCCGACGCCGCCGTCGCTGTCGCCTCTGGACGCAGAGAGCCAGGAGCGGCTGAAGGCGGAGCGCAAGCGGCTGCGGAACCGCATCGCCGCCTCCAAGTGCCGCCGGCGGAAGCTGGAGCGCATCGCCCGGCTGGAGGAGAAGGTGAAGGCGCTCAAGGGGCAGAACGCCGAGCTGGCCGCCACCGCCAACCTCCTCCGCGCCCAGGTCACTCAGCTGCAGGGCCGCGTCCGCAGCCACCTCTCCTCCGGCTGCCACATCAACGCCGCCGGGCACCCGCCTCCCAACGCCGCCGCCGCCCAGCCCCGGGAGGCGCCCCCCGAGGCGGCCGCCGCGCCGGAGACCAGCGCCTGCTGAGGAGGGACCCCCGCCGCCAGCCGGCCGCTGCCCCCCGCCCGCCGCCGGCGCCGCCGGGAGCCACCGCGGGCCGCGGTGCTCGCCCGCCGCCGGTCGCCTGTTGTTATTATTATTAATTATTATTATTATTTATTCGCGCCCGGAGAAGGCGGTTGCAGGAGCCGGGTGTTGCTAAGCGTTTCCCGAGGTCTGTCGACGTTGCGGTTAACGGTGAGGGTCTCTGTGGGTGGTTTCGGGGCAGGTGGTCGGTTTGGTTTTTTTTTCAGTGAAGTACTTGAGGTCTGCAGAGATTTCGGAAATTAAGGAAATTCCTGTTTACAGAAAGATTCAACTTTATTTTCATGGGGGATATAAAAAGTGTGTTTCCTAATACACCTTACTGAACTGTATAGCAATGGATAAGCTTTTCACACTTAAAAAAAAAAAAAAGAAAAAAAGAAAAAAAAAGCCAGAATCGTACCCTTTTGAAAAGATGTGCGTGTATATATATATTTAAAACATAATATGGCTATGTATATTTTCTTGGTATTGATAAAGAACTTTTTTTAAAATACCGTCCTTTCTCTAGAGCTTTAATTTGCCTTTGAGAGTTAAGACTGCTATGTGGGGTGCTCTTGCACTTGCACAGTTTCGGTTTTAAAATCGAACCCTGGAGGAAAATGTTTTTTGTTGTAAATCTTAAGCAAGATGAAATGCATTGCTGACTCAGTCATATGAAAATACTTTTCTAAACTGTATGCTCCATATTTCTTGTGCCAGTGCAAACTTGGGGCATTGATAGTTATTTATTGAAACTTGAACACTTTTGGACGTTGCTTAGACCTTATTTTTCTAGATAACACGTTAGTAGGGAATGGTTACTTTGGCAAGAATGGCGTTACTTTTTTTTCCTTCACTGTGTACATTCCAGTAGTGTTTGCTCTTTATGTAGTATAGTAACAGTTCAGTGCTATACAGAAAAGGGCTCAGATTTGGGGTGGGTTAGCTATCAAAGTGGTAATTCCATTGTATACTGTTTGAATAAATCGCAGAAATATTACAGAGAAGTAGATTTATTTTTCAGTAGAAATCTGTGTATCTTGCTTCTTGGTCTACTTTGTTCTGAAGAAGCTTTCTGCAATACTCTAGAGACAGAAAGAGTCAGCGCTAGAATGTGAAATGTTTTTCTGGTTGGGAAGAGTTGGTGTGGTTTATTTCTTTGTCAAGTTTTTACTAGTAGAAGAGAATAGCAAAGGAACTATTTCCTCTGATAGACATAATCCTCAATAAGTTTCTGAAAGCTTTAGATCCCTTGCTCGGTACTACTGCCTACCTGCTTCTGCTGCACCTGTGTGTTTTGAGCATAGCCGCTAGCACAGCGCTGTCCAGCCCTGTGGCAGGGTGCCGTGGGAAGGGTCTGTCAGAGTGTGAGGTTCACCCCACCAGAAGCCCCTCGGCGCGAGGCCGCGGGCGGCCCACCGCTGGGGGAGGGAAGGACTTCTCCTGAGCAGATCCAGCTGCAGAGGGGGGCCCGCTCCCCTATGTGAAACTGTGCTAAAAACTCTGCTTGAACTCAGAGGCAAAACTTAAATGGGGATATGCGTCTGTGCCAGCTGGTGAAAATGGGGGATTCTACGAGGAGCCAAGGAGGCATAGACATCCTTTATGTGTACAAGCCGTTGCTCAGATCTGTTAAAGCTGCTCAGGAGCTGTTAAACATCCTGTACTTCTTCTGAAAGCTACACTTGATGCTTTGAAATTCAAGGAGAATGGGATAGACTCACAGTTTTTCTTGCTTTTATTGGGGATACATGAGTGCTATCTAATCAGAAAGTTGAGCTGCAGCAGTCAAGTGTGTGAGCTTTTTCTTTTAGCGTGCATAGTCATTCCTGGCACATGTGAAATGTCATGACAACGTGTAGTAATTATGTTATTGTAGCTGAGATGGTCTGAGGATATTTCTTTTCTTAATGCATATGCAAATTAGGTAGAAGCCATATTAATCATTGTATAACTGTTTAATCATGTCACCAGAGCCTTTTTCAGTGGTTAAAATGATTGCCTGTAACAGTACTTTCTGCTGTTGGAAATACTAATGAACAGATAAAAAATTATTTTGACCTTAACACAGGTGTAAAGACTTCTTAAAGGCATTCTGAACCAGACTGCATGCAATCTGTAGCACTGCCTGTTACATAATAACTGGGTGAAAAATAGCTGGCTTTTACTATGTGGCAGGCATCACCTATCTGCAAAGATGCTGCAAGACTGGAGGAACTGCTAAAGACTTCCCCCCCAGCCCTGCTTCCCCTAGTGAGAGAGGTAGTGCTGCCTGGTAGATACGTTGATGTGAGATGCTTAGCTTTGCTGTATGTGTAGTGAGGTGGGGGTGTCTTGGAAAAATTAGTAAAAATCGTATGCGTGAATGCTGCTGTTTCAGTTCTTGTACTTGCAAATGAGTACAGGGCTAGGTAAAGATCTTGCAGTAGAACACAAGATAGTGATAAATGCAGTACTTGTTCTTTACTTATTTTACCATTTCTGGTTAGAATAAGTTAACAACGTCCAAGGAGAAGTGGGGGGGATCTGTAAGGCACAAGAGATCACTGCAATTCCCCTTCCCAGCTAAGGGCAGGGCTATAATGGGCTATAACCCAGCAGGGTTATAACAAGCTTGCCCTTTTCAGCATGGTGGTGTTAAAGCTGGAAACCACCACACGTTACCTCTCTCCCATTTGAACTTTCTGCAAGAGCAGCCTTGTGTCCAGCCTCTCTCTGCTTGATGTTCTAGTGGACATCTGTTCGTGGTAGAAGTGCTGACAGGCCAGCTCAGTTACCATGATGACTGATGAGAGGTTACTAGTGAGGCTGGCGGCTCCAGCTCTCTGCCAGACACTACTATTCTTGTAGTAGAGTTGTCTGAAAGAAATGTCTTCTGTAGAGTGACAGATTACCTTCATAAATGCCTTCTTTTATCTGGTATTTAGGCTAAGACACAGGATCTAACACCGACATGACCAAATCTGAGAATAGTGTGTGTCTGTGGTTGGGGTTTTTTTTACCTGTTGATTCTGCTAGAGGTTGCCGCACCTACAGTGGAAAGAAGTGTGAATAGCCTAAGCACCTAATAGTTTAAACTAATATAACAAGACTCAGGACTGCTTGCCTGCTGCAGCAGCCATCAGGTTTGATTGTTACTGTCTTCTAACATGTATCAGTACTCTGACTTTACCCCTGAAGTGTTCCCAAATCTTGGCTTCTTTGGTTTGTCCTGCCTTCCCCCCACCCCACCCCCACCCCCCCTCTTCGGTTTGTTGCAGCATTTTTCATGTCTGTTTCTTCTAGGTATTGGAACTTTGGTTACTGTAAGATGCTAAAAGATAGACACTAGGTAAAATTTTTCCAGACTCTTTATGTAATTTGCATCAACGTAGCTCCTTTCCAGTAACTGCAGGCAAGTTGGCTGTGTGTCATTGAAAAAAAAATTCAAAAGAAATAAAAAACCATTTTATGTTCAGTGGACTCAGCACTTTATAGAATTTTCCTTTGCCCTTCAAAACTGTGCCATGCTTGCCAGGTGTACTTGTGCACACTGTTTGCTAGTTCTTACAAAGATTCTCACTGCATGACTTGATTTGCAGGCTAGCCTCATGCCCTTCTGATCTGGTTTTGCATTCCAGGTGTGAACCCATGACAAATAAACATCCCTTTTTGTTTCTGTGCCCTAGGTGTAGTCTCTGTTCTGGAGATTGTGCAGTCCCTTCCTTTGTCTGTTTTGGCTGAGGGATGCTTGCTTCTGTGCACATCTCACTTGCAGTTTATCATTGGATTCCGAATGTGCTTGAACTGATGTCTTGATCTATATGTGAAGTGCCTTCCTATTTAGGTGCTACAGCAAAATAGTTTGATTCATAAATGACTTTCATTTCTTTGAATTTTTATCAGATCTTTTCTGTCTTAAGGAGTAGAAGGAGGAGGGTTTGTGGTGAGGGAGGTCTTGTTCACTCCTTCCTTGGGCAGAGGGAGGAGCTCCCACCAGATCTGCCCCTGCTTGCTGTGAGTCAGGGAAGGTACTCTGCTAGGACTGATTCAGATGATGTCGTTACTAGAAAAGTTGGCTGGTTTGCTCCCCAGTGCAGAACGGGTAGTGAAATTTGTCAATATCACAGGGTGTCCAGACAGGACCAGGTGGTTGCTGAGTGGTTCTTAGAACTTTCACTGTGACTCCGGGTCGAGCCCATTTGGCAGGCTTAGAGAGCAATTCCCAAAATGCAACTACTTTGCATACTTTGAGAAATGTAGGTGTTTGGGGGTGATAGGTCCTGATTGCTGAGCGGGGTGATTCTGATGGTGGTGGTGACATTTTGTTATAAGCCTTTGATGGTCTTGCAAGAGGTAGATACCTCAAAGGATTTGGACTCTTCGCTGCATGTCATAAATCACTGTGGACTATCACGCACTGTTCGAGGTCTAAGGGTGGCCCTACTACAGTTCTTCGTTACCTTGGTTCCTGTTTATGTCATGACTGAAGGAAGAGTCATAAGGCATCCATTTTTTTTTCATGTAAGTATCTGATTGACTGTGTCTGTTCACCTTTGACAAAGGAGTGATCTCCCAAAGTTAAGTCCTGAGGCATTCTGCAGCTGTTAAAGTGGAATTTTTATTTGGCAACTAATTTCTAATCAGTTACATAGCTTGATGATACTTATATCATCTATATAAACATCTATATAAACTATATGAACAACTATATGGTGTTGTTTGGTGGTGTCTGAAGTACAGATGCATGCTATGTCTGAATTACAAGTTGTGCTGGAAACAGTGACTTGGCTGCCATTACTTGAGTCTTGGCCATTTGAATCCAGTAGCTTCTTAGAGAAAATGTCTCTATAGCTGAAATTAACATGCAAGAAAAAAACCCCATCCAACTGTCTACTTGTAACGCAAGTCATTCTTCAATGCATTTTATGTGTCCTTCTTCTTCTGGAGTGTAAGTTAAAAAAGAAAAGCAATGAGTTACATTTTCATTATTCTTATGTGCAGCTGTAACTGCTGCTGGATAATTTTGCTCTTCCCTTACTTGATTCTCTGAGTTTCTATGTATAGTAAGTAGGCAAATTGGAGTATGACATATCTGTGTACATACTTGATTTGTACAAAACCACTTCCATTTTCCAAGCATTTTGTTTGCTATTTTCCCGTAACTAAGAATGAGTGTTGAAGAGTTCCTAGGCTATTCTGACACTCTTTGGTCTCTTCATCTGATTAGTATTGTGTGCAGTGTCCGTGCATCTTTCAGCAGAGGTGGACAGTAAAATCTGACAGGGATTCACATTTTTTAACATTTGGCAAGACCTGTATCAGCAGAAAAAGCCTTGAACAGGAAGTTTTCACAGTGCATAATAACCCTGCAAATGTTGACTGATTTTTCTAATGCCACGGTCCCTTGTTGTGGGACTGCAGCAGGGTTTACTGTACTTGATGCACTATGATAAATGTTGCTGTGACAAATTGCAGAAGCTAAAGATTCTTACAGACTTGTTAATCTTGTACATGGTGAAACTTCACTGTGAAGGTGATGAATTACATCTGAATTTATGGAGACTTAGGCCCTTATGGTATGTTATGGAGGACAAGAGGTCTTGCTAATTCTCTTATTCCTCTCCTGTCTTTCAAAGATCTCTCTATTTTTAATGTGCCTGTAAAGTGGCTTTCAGCTAGCTGTTTGTGTTGTGAAACTTTTCTTCATAATGGCTGGTAGTAACTCAAAAGTCGGGACAGAAGCAACTTCCCCACAAAGTGGTCATGTGTGACAAACTAAATGTAGGTTTCTGAAAGACATTGCAACAGTGAGTTGCACAGTGGAGAACCTGCTGTTGTCCATGTGTTGCTAAAAGTTTAGAAACATGTACATCTATGTATAGGGGGCAGCTGAGACATCATCCTGTTGACTTGCTACAGGCATTGATCCTTGCTGCTTGCTTTAGTCTGGAAGCAGTTTTCCTAAGCTGTTGCATACCGGAAGGTTTACTTTCTGCATGAGTATAATCACAAACCGCATCTCTGCTTGGGTGTTGAAACAGTCCAGTACGTGTAGGTCAACCAGAATGCCACACTTAAGCTGTCTTCACAGGGTCCTGCTGAGGAAACAGTAGTGGGGAGAGGAAGGAAACCAGTCTAGGATCTGTATCTTCACACCAACGCCATGTTGCAAAGAAATGCAACTTTCTGTCTTGACAAAAGCATGTCACTGATGTAAAATCACCGAGTCTTGGTCCTGTGCCTGCAGAGTGTCTGAGTTCTTGGGCTGATGTTTCTGAGACATCAGTTGCTTCTTGGGCTGGAGTTCTGCTTGAGGTGGTACCCTCTCAACCCGTACCAGCCACTGATACAGGAAAAGCCAGCAAATCTAGCCTTCTGAAGCACACAGATACCCCCAAAGACATGTCAAGGTGTTGTGCACAGACACTAGCATGCATAAAGAAGGGCATGGCCAAATGGAGGAACTGTGATTTTCTTAGCTGCCGCAGTACACAATGGGGCATCGTCTTATTCTTTGTTGTGGTCAAGTTCTCACAGAAGAAAACTAAGCTGCAGTTCTGTGTGTGATTGCAAGGTGATTTTTTTTAGATTCCCAGTCAAATTGGAGGACTGTTAAATCCTGCAACGCTAAATTCATGCAAAAAGACCATTTATTTTAAAATCACATGTAGCCTTAATGTAATCTAAAGTGATGCAGTTCATATGTAGTGATTTGCTGTGAAGGGAAGGTTATTATCAGTAATGTTTGCAAGGGAGTCACCCTAAATAATTATCTACCTGCTGTTTGCTTTTTTTCTGCTATCAAAAGGTCTGTATCCATAGCACAGCTAGTTGTAAAATGAGCTTTGCTCTGAATTTCTAGGACTGCAATACTTTAAGGAGTATGTGTGCTGGTGAAATGGCTTTTCTGGAAGAGTTATGATTTCTTTAAGGAATGCTTTGGAGTGATGGTTGACTTGACTGTGAAGCCTTGCTAACACACGGAGATGATAGATAAGACCAGTTCACTGTGCACTAATATGCTAGATTGTGATATTTAGCACACTGCTGATAATATTTACTACTATTATTAGTTATTGGTTAAGAACTAGTTGTGAGTGGAATTGTAAGCCACCTAAATAAGGTCCACACAGACTGGAGAGCTGTGTCACAGGAGATCAGTAACAGAACTTGAATCCCATCCCAGAAAAAAAAATATCTTTGGTTGCAGTCTTTGTTGGTTTTGGTTTTGGTCTTGTGAGTTTTGTTACTTTTCTAGATTAAGTCCTATTTTACCCTACCCTTGAAATTTATTTAAATCTGAAAACCTTTCTGCTAACTACCTTGAAACATCTTTTGCAACTGTTTAGTCGCAGTTGGTGAGATTTTGGTATTACTTCTGTCATAGATGGAGAAAGCTGAAGCTGTTAAAAGTCTGGCTTCTCACTGCATCCCTGTTCTTAGACCACAGACTGAACATTCAAAAAATCATAACCAGTAGCTGGAACTCTGTGGAAGTGTTTGAGACCATTTTCTTGTCCTTTCCAGAAAGCTTCCCGCTGCCCAGAGGAGTGTGTGGCCTTCCTGCCTGATATGGAAAATTGACCTTTAAGCATGAACAGTCTTATAAAAAAAAAAAAAAAGGCTTATGGAGATAGCCTCATGGTTCATGCTGAACCTTTTGAAAGGTAACATGCTGAGCTTGAGAACCTTCCCTGCACCTCTGTTTCATACATCTCCACTTTTTTCTTGTAATGCAGGACACAAGCAGTGTGGTGGCATAGACTAAACGGACTGCTCCAGAGAGCATATCTAGAATACCCTCCTCCTTTTTCCCTAGTGACTGCTAGGGAAAGATACCAGTAGAAGATAACGGTATAAAACTTGTGCTTCTTGGTAGAATAGAGCTAGAGGTTGAGCTTTTGTATTTTCCAGCTTTTACTGTTCTCTCTTTTAATATCCTTTGTGGAAGAGTGACAGGAATAGTGGGAAAATACTGACTACTGCAAAGTTAAATAGTCTTATATATAATATGTCACATAAGCTATGGCCGTAAGTACCTAGGATACCTATTCTGTTTACAGTCTGACGGATGACATCTTCAGAACAGGGATTCCTAAAATGCTACCTAAGTGTCATTATCAGTCCAAACCATTTTGTGTTTAAATTAGTAAAAGTTACTAATATGGTGTGTACATCCTTGCGATGTTTGAAAGTGTTTCTGGGCATACTGGAACTGAAATCACAGCACAAACTGGTATGTCTGTGGTATCTTTGTGGTATGATATCACTTTCCAAGCAGGCCAAAAGTGTGTAATAAAGCCTACTTCTTTATTCCTTTCTCTGTGCTTATAGTTAGAGATTATAGTTGGAGGAATCAGCAACAGTAAGAAAAACAACCAAGGAAGAAATAAAATTTATCTCAGATACAGTATTTAATGGTAGTATTTATTGTATGATGAACTGGCAAAGAATTAAGATTGCTCTTCAGATTGCTTTTTAGCTTATTTTGTTTTCTTATTATTGCCCAAGTGTCTACTAAACTTCTTTTCTTTGGAAACTGTGCTCCTCCCTGTTTGGCCTGATGACTGGTAATTTCACACTTACCCATATTTATTTAAAGCCATGGCAACCACCATACTGAAATGTCATTAAGTGAAGTCCAGGTCCGACTGCTGACTGATGATGCAAAGGTCTGCTCTCTAATAAAATGCAGCCCGTGAAGGATGAACTCCAAGAGGCAGCTACGCCCTGTCTTCAAGCATTTGCTCTGATTTCAAGGCTTTCCCATGTGGTGGTGTTGCTCAACATGTAGCAAAACAAGTTCTTGCGAGCCCCTTGAGCATTCCTCCGTATGTAACAGATTAGATACTCAGGCTTTGTTAATTTTTTCCTCCCTCTCCCCACCCCCCCCCCACCCCCCAAAAAAAACCCCAAACCAAACCAAACGCAACCCCAAACCTGGAGCAAAGGACCCAACACAAGCAAATCTTGGAGAATTGTTTCACTTTGTTGCAAAACACCACTTGTTAATTACAGGGACACTTAGCACAGTTCTGACATGTGAGCCATCAATATAAACATTTACTTTCACTGGTGATTTTGCTTGGGTTGTGCTTAGCTGCTTTGTAGGGGATGGAGGGAAGGGAGTTAAGTGTTGCAATATAGTGTTGTGCAATTCCTGGCTTGCAAATAGAAAATGATGAGCAAGTCTGCATAGGCCTCTCACCCACCAAAATTTGGCCACTGTTCTTTACCACTCCCACTCTTCCTAATTAGGAACGCGTCTACTGGCTTCTTAAGGTTAAAAGGAGAGAAGGGTAGAGATCTTAAGAGGGCAGTATCAGGCCTGTTCTGCTGTGAAAGGCCCTGAGCCTCCTGAACCTTAAGAGTCAAGTCAATCTGCTAGATTGCCTCTAGTTAGGATGTCCGAAGGTAATCCTCAACTCCCTGTGCAGGGTCTGACAGAAAGGGCAGCCGGGACTGTATTCCTGAGTAGGTCTCGTCAGTGAAGTAGCCTTTCAGCTTTCCATGTTTCTCAGCCTGTGGAATTGTAGGACATTATTCCAGGGTAGTTTCTCTTTCTTGGAGTGGCTCATCTAAGGCTGGCTTGTTCTTCCTGCAGTTTTTGCCTAGACTGAAAATCTTTCTGAGGTTTAGGAGACCACACATGTGTCCTTGCTGTGTGGTGTTCATGATGGCTACTGTCGTATCACCCAAAACAGACTCCCGAGAAGGGAGCAGCTCTGGATAGGTGCAGACTGGGAAAGATTAAATCCATCGTTCTTTGAGCAGTGCGTCTTTTCATCGGTTGAGTAGAGCAGCTAACTCCCATCAGCTAAAAAGGAGAGAGCTCTTGGACAATAGGACCCGACTTTGAAAGTGTTTGGTGGTTTCTGGTGCCTGGTTCTTGCTGAACTTCCATGATGCAGAAAATGCTTCATGCTCTGCAGTACCATCATTGAAATACCTTGCATTATCATGGGCTGGGGTTGCTGCTAGGATCGTGAAAGTCCTGTGGCTCTCATTGGGATTACAGTCGTGCCAGGTGCTGATCAACAGACCAAAGGGATCTCCTGAAAAGGAGAAGCAGCCCCTCCCTGCTGGGTAGCTGCCAGCATCCCCAGGCTCTCTTTTTGTCCAAAAGCAGAAGTGTGAGCAAACTACTGCTTCCTACGGCTCTCGAATCCAAACAGATTCTCCCTAGGCCTTCGGGCATAGCACTGGAACTTCCTCATTCAGGATAGCTGTTCAGAACAAAAGGTGGAGACAGAGCAGTTCAGATTTGGCTTTGCTGTTCCAGCAGTTTACATGCAACTAGTTGGTGGGTGGTTGTCTGCCTACATCCTTTCCTGGGTTCTTGTAAGTTGGGTTTTTGTGTACCTTCTTATTCTGCCTTATTAAATTAGCTGGCACAGAGGAAGCCTCTGAGAAACCCTTTCAAAATCTCTGCTGCAGAAAGAATTTTAAAAAATTGCAGTATTTGAATAGATTAAAAAACAAACAAACAAACCCAAAGAAACAACAAAACAGATTTGTATGGATACAGAAATACTTCCCCCTTTTTTTTAAAGCTGATAATTTTGGGGAACTCTTCCAACAGGTGTGCTGGCAAGGACATTGCACACAGATGGAGGTAATAATAGTGAAACAAAATTCAGTAGCTACTCATTTGCTGGATTTGGTCGGGAGAGGTTTATCAAGGACACTCCTGACAGCTTTTTTTCTGATGCGGTGATTTTTTTTTAAATGTAAACAGAAGCTACAGGGCTTAATAATATACAACTGAGGATTATGTCCATTGTAATTTTTTTACGTTACTTTTACAAACTGTGTAGTATTATATTTAAAATACTTATTTCTGAGACAAAGTGGATGATACTAGTTGGCATCTTGCACTTAAATTAATTGTAAAACATTTTCTTAATTTAGTGATGTGTTTAGGAGAATACTGTAACTTACTGAATATACAATGGTGATAACTGTGTTTACAATAATTTTCCAATTCCTACTGTTCAGTGGTAGCCAACTTGTTCAAGAGTTAGAAGTAAGGCATACTGCGATTGGCAATCTTGGAAAAAATTAGCTCAATGCTGCTACCACTAAATACTGTGGGATGGATACCATGGGTTTAAATGGCAGCCGAATTGTATTCCAAGCCTCTGTCTTAAGTACTTACAACTAAAAGGCGACTTGCCTTGCGCTCATTTTTGTATCACTGTGTGTAGTACATCAGCTAGAAATCTGTTAATGATTGAGTTGTAACACTAGGACCTTTATGGAGATCACAGTGGGGTTTTTGTTTGTGATCAGACAGACATTTTGGAATGTATAACATTGATCCTTGTGCTGGAATTGTTTATATGCAAAAGGTATTTATGATTTTTTGCAAACTGCAATGTGCAATTTTGTACATGTGTTTTAAACAAAAGAGTTTATAAGGAAGATATCGTATGTACAGTACTTGGACATGAGTATTATTTCTTTGATATAAATATCTAGAGGAAAATTAAAATTGCTTTATATTCATATTTTTGGGTGTGTTCTTCATTATTTCAGCAAGAAATCTAAAAGTCAGCTTAAGGCATAGTTGTCATTTTGTTGGAAAATCCAAGAAAAATTTGTTGATCGGGAATCTTAAAAAAAGGTTTTAAAATCACGCTTAATATGCTGCTTCTTTCAGTTGTATCAACATTTTGAAGTGGAAGGAAGGAAAGATTTCTTCTAGTAAAAATGCTGCTCTTCAGATTAATTTCCATATGTGCTAAAGCAGATGCAACTCAAAAAGTAAACTTTTAAAAAGAAAAGAGTTGAAGAGCAAGTCCAGCTCTGGTGACATCAGATTTCAGGCCATTACTAAGAAAAGCTGGAGTTGTCAGCACTGTGGGACAGGACTCCAGTTGCCCATGTCTTGACTCTTCTGTTTCAGCAGAACAAGGGATGGTAAAAACTTTCTGCCATTTAAACTGTTCTGAAGCCACATCTGGAGCAAAACTGTTAAATAAGGCAACTCTTTTTCTTTCCCGTGATCGTTCTTATGCCTGTTGCTACGTCTTGACATACTCCCAAAGGAGAGCTACTCAGTAAACATCGCCATGTGCTAAAAACACTTCTGAAGTCCCAGTTGAAAGCTCCCCTGCTCTGGGAAGGCAGCCCTGCCTTCCGGATACATCCTTCCAAACCAAGTGATGAGGGGAAGGACTGGGTGCCAAGCCCCACCAAGAATGCTCTGAGGATGCCAAGTTCAAGAAAGAGCCGAGCAGTGCGGCAGCGCCGGTGGCATTGGCTGGGCCAGCTCACACCCCGGCACACGGCTGGACCCTGGCTTGTTCTCTACAGATGCATGGGTTCCAGATCTGACACTGAGAAATGGTAGAAGGGCTGGTTTCTTCTAGTTTCATATATGAATACTAAGATTTCAGAAGCATGCAGAAGCTAGAGGGGGAAGCAAACCGAGGAAGCTGTGAGCACACTGTAGTTCAAGCTGTTGTACGTTGGCACTTAGGGGTTTATGACCGCATAATCAGTTTGGTGTGGGATTACTGTGACTTCTAAATGTGAGCCATGCCTCCTTCAGCGCTCTGGGAGTTATTTAATGCTTTTAATTTCCATGTTGTACATGGCTGCAGGCTGTTTCACACATGCTAGCCAGACCACTCTTCGGAGATTTCCACTCCATTCTAATACAGTTTAATTTCTGGGACAGTCTGTAGCACTCTTGCAATAATCTTGATGCTTTCCAAATTAAATACAGATGGGAGGCAGAACAACAAGATGCTGAGAGCCTTGGTAGATGCTTTGATAGATGCTTGAAAGTATTGTTGGTGATTTTGCGTGTCCATTTGAGCTTCAGAGCCTAGTTCTATAGAATAGTGCTTTGAAGGTATGGTGTAGGAACCCCAATGTACTTGCTCTCTTCAACAATTCAGTACTTCTGGCCTTCAGTGTCTCATACTGGTGCCTTCAGAAGTGCTCAGTGAGGAGATAATTTAGACTGACTGTGCTCTATTATCGACAGGGTGTAGATTGAAAGCTGGGTGCTTTGCATTTCTTGAATAACCTGCAGGATTGTGTTCATTTTTTTGCTTCTGAGATGGTCCCTTTCTCCTCCCCCTCCGTCTCTGGTGTCCTTGCAAGAGTGGAACAGGCATGGCCCTTGCACAGCTTCCAAAAGCGGTGTCCAAAGGTAAACAATTCAATGGGTCATCACTTATTCCTGGGCACTGCCCATGTTCTAGACTAAGGGAAACAAAGGCCCAATGGTGCTTTTGCAGCCTACCATCTCTTTTCCTTCAGCCTGGGTGACTCAGGTTCTGGCATATGCTCTTCAGGTGGATCTGGCAATTGCATCAGTTGCGAGAAGTCAAATAGCACATCACATACAAAAGCTGTGAACCTCTCTCACTTGTTCTGATGTGGGCTGGTTACTTTCTGTTTCACCTGCAGCTGGCTGCACTAAAGTAATTTTTAGAAGTTTTCCCTTTCTCTGGTGTGACATAGCAACGTGTAAGATTATGACACACAAGTTGCGTTGGGTTTCCCCCCACCAACTGTAAATGAGGTCAGGAAGTGTAAAGGACAACATTTCAGCACATTTGGGCAGATGTCTCATCATCTGAGCCATCCTGTCAAATCTGGAATTCATGCCTTTGTCATTCTTGCTACAGCTCTCAAATGTCAGTTCCAGAAAGACCCTGCCGCAGGGGAGGTGGGGAGCCAGTGACTGTAACCGATGGCCAGCTCTGAAACTGAACCCATCGGTCCAGAGAGGTGGTTGGATGGATGGAGGCTGTTCCCTACTGTCAGCCTTCGGTGTGCAGGTTGGGTAGGACTGGAGGCCTGATTCTGAGAGGCCAAGTTGCAAAGGCCAGTCACAGCTCTCTGGCTATGTGTCGTGTCCCATGATTTTACTGCTTTGGGTAGTGCATCCTAATGACTAGGTTTTGGAGGGTATCTCAAAGCTCATTCTTGAGGACTAAAGTAATCCGGACCAGGAAGTGCAGGAGGAGACCAGCAGGGCAGCCAGATCACATAATTTCTGACCATCCCCTTGCAGCTTTTACTAATTTTTGGGTGCACCCCAAGTCAGATGCCCTCTAAGCCATACTGTTGTGTTAAATGGACTCCTGTTCTGCTCGGACCTGGCAGCTCCTGTGCACCTGTATCCACAGAGTCTCATAAGCCACAACACAGCAGCTCTGAACACTGCACTACCTCAGCTAAATAAGTCTGGGATTAAATGTCCATCCTTTGGTCAGCTTGTTGGTTATTTTTCTTCTCCTTTAATCAAGCAAGTTTTTTTTGCTTTGGACCTGGTAGAGCTGTCTCTCTGCAGTTTCCTTAGGGAGCTTGCTGCTGCTGGTGACTGGCAGGCAGGACAGAGGACAATTCCGTCGTCTATGGCTCTGAGCTGTGGGCCCAGAGGAAAAGAATACGAAATGTGTCCTTGGCTGCAACTATTGCATCTGCTTAGCAGCCTCAGGGAGGGGCCTTAAGCAAATCTTGCCCCTGAAGGAGGTTTCCAGCAACCCGTGGCCTGTGCTTTATGGTGGAATAGCCATGCCCCTGCATTACCCTCTTCCTCAGCAGGCAGCTGGGCCTCCCCATGCTCTGCAAGTCCTAACGCTTATACACAGTGCAAAGAGAAGCTCTCTGCCTTCCTCTCCAACCCGTTCCCTCCCTTTCTGTATGCCTGAGCTCTCCTTCAGTGCCTCCCACTCACTGCTTTTCCCTAACCCTAACGCTGCATCTCCATCTGCTCCCTCCGGCTGCAGCTGGGAGCCTCCCCGGCTCCCCTCCCTCTGTCCTTGCCGTCCTCGCCCAGGTGTGTGGGGGCAATTCTCTGCTCTGCAGCTCGCTGAGTACACCCTCCTGAAGAAAGAAGGGTAGAGAGGGTGCATACCAGCAGGAGCGTGCCCCTCCACGGTTTCGCTTGTTGGTGTACAGAAGAGGGAAATCTCAGCTCGGTGAGCTCGCAAACCGGCCGGCAGCGCCTGACACGTGCGGTGTGCCCACAGGGTCAGCACGCCCTTGCTGCCCTGTGCTGGGCAGGATGCGGGCAAAGCCACAGCAAGAACATGGCCCTAAAAACTGGGTGGGCTTTGTGGATTTGCCCCTCGGCTCCAAGGAGCTCTTGGATCTCAGTTCTCTTTGGCGTTTGTGTTCAGCATGCTTAAATGGAGGAGAAAATGAAGGAAAATGGCAGAGGTAAATTACACAAAATTGAGACTAATGTAAATACTTTGTAAAAACACCAGCATGGGGAGACTTGTAACTATTCCCCAAAACACACTTTAGAAAATCAGCAGCTTGAAGGTAATTAAGAAAGCACAACAGAGGTGCCAGATTACCTCTGCTGTTTTGCCACAGGGCAAGGCTCTCCAGCTTCTCCAGCTGGAGATTAAGTAGAGCTGACTGTGGGGGAATATATCCCAGTCGCTTTCTCTCCTCACTGTAATCTTTTGGGGAGAGATGGAGATTTAACTACAGGTGCTGGCCAGCTGGGTCAGTTTCAGGAGATTAGCAACTCTCCGTCCTCACCTATAATTTCTCTTTCACAGTGGGGCTATTTTTAGTGAGTGGTGGACAAAATGCTTCCGTACGGACTGTTCTGAAGCCTGTCACCAGATCACCTGAAAGCACGCACTGTGGGTAAAAGACAGACCAGAGCCAAAACTCAGCTGTGCAAATGGCTGGCCATCTCATTAAATCTCTGAACATCTTCAACCCCCAATATCCCCCTTGGATCACACCATGCCTTTCTGGAGGTGCCGGAGTCCTACGGATGCCAATTCTGGAGATTTTAAGGCAGGAGCCTCTGTTTGGGAGCAGCCGTGTGGGCTTTCCAGTGCCTGCGTAGCTATGGCTCTGGCAGCATGACTCATGACAAGCCTTTCCCAACGCCTTACCAGTTAATCCTTTCAGTTTCTTTAAATGAGACACAGGGCAAATGTGACTCATTGTCACTTTTGGGAAATTACAGATTTGCAAAGCATGGCCCAGGGGAGTGTCCGCCTTGTGCCACACAGCTGGGATCGGTGCCTCCTGCCCTCGCCTACTTTCCCTTCTGCTTTCAAAGTTAGCATCACTTCTTCCTTTTGACAGCCAAACTCAGGAGAGACTTTCTAGGGTCCTCTGTTGCCTTTAGGTGAAGAGAATGTGCTGGGCTAGAAAAAGAAATTGCTTGAAGAGAAGCATTTGCTACATGTCAAACTGTGTGCTGGCGTTGCTTTATAAAAACCACACACCAGCTTTGCAAGAAGCTGTGGGAGGGTGAGTCCCTCCTTCTCGGACAGATCCATGGCTGTTACAGCTAAGCACTGTCGTGCTGGCAGCCGGGCTAGTGCATGATATTTACCCCTTTGTACTGCTTCTTACTGCTTCATGCCACTGCAGTAGCCACATTGCCTCCCCAGAGCAGGCATCCAGCAGCAGACGGCGTCCATCTGGCCAGAAACTGTTACAACAGCTGTAGCCTGACCTTTTGATGTGCTGTTGTTCCCTGGTACCTTCCAAATCACAACCATGTGGGGTCTTCTGCAAAGCTTCTGCTTCACTCTGACAGTCCTTAGGATCTGCATTAGCATCTGTGTTAGTCCTGCCTAAACTTCCCCAGGTGCATCAGGGCCATCTTTGCCATCAGGGCACATAAGGAGAGCAGTCTGGGGTTCTTTGTCCTGATGTTATGTAATGGGAAGGGTCTGGCTGCACTTCTGACCTTTTGAGGTCAGGAGAGGGGAACAAAAAAAAAAAAAAAAAAAAAAAAAAGAGAGAACAGGGAACTTCAATTTCCTCTTGCTCCTTGAGCACTACACCAGGGCTGTTCCAGGAGGAGTACGGGGTACCCAGCCAAACTGTGCACCTTGCTGAGACAGTCCCGGGAAGGATGGACCTGTAGCTGCATTAATCAGACAATTTTGCCAAGATGAGGAGACCCAGACAACCTTCCAGACTGTTTCAGGTGCAGCACTCCTCATGGTCCACAGCTAATAATTTCACCTAGCTTGCATCTCTTCATGGAAGCACAGTCCAATGGACTAAAACTACACACATAATTAAATACAGCTCTCCCAAGCAATAGCTCTGCATACAAGGGACCTGCAGGTAGGTGAAAAAGGTGCAACCCCATGCCTCCACTCGTCTAGGCTTGCAGCAGACCAGAGTCCCAGCAAACTGAGAATCAGGGTCTCAGCATTTGCAGAAAGGTCCGTGGAAAGCAGGCTCTCTTTCTCTTTCCCTCCTATTGCTGTGCTGGGCATGCTCCCCAGCAAGAACACAGTTGTTGCAAGGACTCCAGGTGAGTTTGACAGCCTGGACATCTCTGTCTCTGTGTCATTTCTTCTTCCTCCCTGTTTGCCAGTGCCAGGGAAGGAAAGCACACAGAAGAGCAATGTGCACCAAGCCCATGCCTTTGTGATTTGGTATCTATTTGAACACCCCAGGGTGTGGGTGGAGTAAGCACAATGTTCAAGCCATTGAAGTGAGAACCTGGGCAAACAGGAGTGAGGTAGCGTCTGAGACCACAGAGCAAATATTTGCCTGCAATGCACTTTGGCAGATAACTGAAAGGCAGCCAGCAAAGGGTGGAGAAGTCCAGTGGAGACAAGGCACTGCTTGTTTGCTCAGCCATGCAAAGGACATAAATGCAAACCTAGAGCCATTCAGGCTTCTCAAGCAGCAGTAAAAGGTGAAAAACAGGAGTGGGCCAGTCACAGCCAGCCTACACGTGCCTAAATGCCCTCCAAGCGCAAGTATGAGCATCACGTCAAGAGGCGGCTCACCTGCCTCTGATGTGCTGGCTTGTACCTCTGAGAACCAGCGCTTTTCCAGGCAGGGAGAGGGAGCAAAAAGACTTTCCTGTGCCACCTCTCTTCACGTCTACAGCAGGAGCTGCCCATTGCTCTCTCTGGCTTGAGAGAACGGGGCAGGAGCAGCACAGCTGGCACCAGCTCCTGAACCCGTCTTGAGCCTCCAGACTCACTGTTTGCTTACTGCATGGTCAAACAACTGCATTTCAGTCCTGCTGGGTTTGTGGCATTGTGTGTTTCATGATCCACCCAGCTGGGAACCTTTCTGCTACCTGATAAGGTGCAAGGGCAGAAACCCTTGTTGCACTAGCCCTTGCTGCAACCCCGCTTGCCCCCCTCTTCCCAAAAACCATTGGGATAGGCAGAATCAGACCCCCTTTATGTTCAAGGGATAATATTAAAAAAGGCAGAAAATAGTATTTTGTGGTGCCTTTTTCTGAGCAATAGCAAAACTCAGGCTCTGTCTGGATCAACAATGTTCATGTTGGGATGAAGGGGGTGACCACCTTCTTCTTTTGTACCTGATTTTACTGTTTACAAAATGTGTGTATCCTGCTGCCTCAGACAGATTTGGTAGCACAGGGCAGGCCTCATATTGGCAGTAACAGCTGTCTTGGCCCCAGAAGTGGGTGTCTTGATGTGACTGTGTCCTCCCCAGCACTAGGAACCATTGGAGCAAGGAGCCCTGGCTCCAGGCCAAGCAGGGAGCTCCTTGTGTTTCAAACTGCCCCTCTCTCAAAAAGATTTCAGTTTCTCCTCAGTTTTCTCCCAGTCATCCTTTTGCTGTGAAAATCCACATTGACTTAGACACCATCTTCATGCTCAGGGGTGAAAAGCTGTTGATGTACAGCTGTACCCCTGCTGGGAAGCCTCCTGGCCCTTCTGGAAATAAATAGGGGCTGGATGACATATGCCAACACCTGAACAGAAAGAGAAAGCTCACTAGAGTTCCTGGGGGATGGCTCACCCTCCTTCCCTGGAATGGGTGATGTTTCCTTCCTGCAGTAACTGCTGGGTGTATGAGACCATGGCGTGGGGAGCCCCATGTGAGGTCCAGCCACCGTGACCTGCTCTGCTCCCTGCGTTGTTGTTGCCTTTCTCCCCACCTCTGGGCTGCATGCAGGCCAGGGGCTCCGCTCCCAGGGGAAAAGCCAGCCCTTTGCAGGCACCCACCCCACACCTCCCAGCGAGCACCTGGGGGAGGATGGGCTGTTGGTGCTGTGGGCAAGGAGACAGTTTTCTCAACCAAGCATTGCTTCCTACAGAGTAATGCAAAGGATTTTTACCTGTGTTGCTCTCTACTCCCTTGTTGTGTCAAATCTGTTGCAAGCTGAGAACATGATACTGGGTTCTGGGAAGCTGCTGGTCCAAAGCAGGTGAGCCTGTGGCACCAGGGTGAGCTCCCTGGCTGACAGCAGCAGGCACTTCCGAAAAGAGTAAGGTGGGATAAAAGATCATTGTCCATCTACTGCCAATGAGCATCTGGGAACTTTTAGAGGGAGAGGTTGCTCTGGGGCCTCTACCTTTAACAATTCTCGTGGAACTCGTGCCACAGTTTTGTTCAGAAGATTTTGGAAACTGCAAAAATTCCTGGCATCATCAGCCCTGGCAGCAGAACTGTGCAGCTTGTGAAGGAGTTTGTCCTTTTGCTGTGTTTAGGAGTTATTCTCTACTAACTCCATGGGGTGTCACCTAGACCTGGTGACAGGAGAAGCAATGAATAGTAGTACCCCTATTCACATTTCCCATCTGAGTCCTGGTTTCTTAGACCTCTACTATACCTTCTCTGTTTTGCAGGTTGAGAGTCCTAGTAACTTTGCTGTGTCCTGGCACAGAGCTGCTCTGTACTTCCAGCTCCTCAGAGTCTCTGTCCTGTCCTGTCACTGCACCCATCTTAAGATGGGTTGACCAGAACTGGGCAGAGGGCTCATGATAGAGACACCAGAGAATTAATAAACTACCTTTATTCCCTTCCTTATAATTCTCAACCTTTTATTTCCTTTCTAACCCTACTGAGCACAGCCATTAAGTAAAGAGATACAGCTTGCTAGACTCCTGGCTGCCAGGTAAACCTTGAAAACGATAAGTAAGGGAGCAGGTTCCCTGAGTTTGCAAAGGGTCTGAAATAAGAGCATAAAGGTACAACTTACCCTGTCCCAACGCAGCCACTATTACTACTTGTCAGAAAAACAGAGAAAAAGGATTGCTATGCAGAGATCTACCCTATCCACTCCTGTTTGAGTTGTTTTCCTTTCAGGGTGGCCTTTGGAGCTGGTTAAGCCTTCGGAAAGCCTAAGGCTGCTCCAAACCTTGGCTTGCACTTCAGTAACCAGTGTTGTTGCTGGGGAATGGTGACTTTCCCCACAGCAGATGGAGCACTCATGTGACACTATGTATCATCTATTTACATCTTTTTTTACATTAGCAACAGATGGCTTGGCATAATTATTTTTTTTAAAATTAGGGGGAAAATGTATCTAAAACTTCACACATATTCTGGAGACAATGTTTTTTACTTTTACAGCACCAATGCTGAGGTCTCTGGCAAAATGACCTCCCTCACCCTTCCATCGCCTTCTGTGAAGAGGTGTCACACTAGAGATGAAGGTAGGGAGGACAGCAGTAAACAAGCAGAAACTCTCCCAATCATGCAAGGGGGAGAGGAAAAGGCAGCTCTGAAGCACGGAAGACAAAAGGGAGAAGAAGCAGACTTAAGGGCTGTAGTAGGAGGGGAGAGGAAGAAGAGAAGCGTTAGTGCTGACAAACCCTATCTTCAAAAGCTAATCGGATTCAAGTCCTACAAAAGCATAAGCATGCTTCAGAAATAGAAAACTTAGCAAAACATGAGTTCAACAGTTGGTTTCTTCTTGTTCCTCTTTTGGTATATAAGGCTGTAGGCACTGGATCTCCGCTATCAATTTTTTCTCAGGAAATATGAGACTTGGTGGGGAGGAGGGTTAATGTAAATGAGGACTTTCCCATGCTCGTGTGGCTCCTAAAGCCGGGGCTGTAAGCTAGCTGCCAGCTTGGTTTGACTTAGCAATGCTGATGCTGTCAGAAGAAAGGAAGAGGCTGTTATTAAGGCCATGGGAAGAGATACAGGATAGGACAAGAGCAGCCAAGGTACTGAAATGTCTTTATCAGACTACATTTGCCTGGGAAACAAAAGGCCTTTGAATGACTAGGGATGGAAAACATCCCCAAAATTGCCAGGTGCAAGCGTCATACTTGTGCACAGCGTCAAGCCTTGTGCACTGGCAACGTGCAAGGCTGCTGCCATCTGTTGGGAGGTGGCTGGGGCGTGGTGGGAGGCAGCTGTTAGAAGAGGACATTAGAATGCTGTTGTGACACAGGGGGTTTAATCTGCATCCTTACTGCAAAGGGCTGTATGAGAGAGAAAGTAAACCTCATCAATGCTGTGCCACTGTCCATAGGCAAGTATCTGATCTGCCTTGTGCCAACAGGAAGGAACAGAGTACAGCTTTGGGTGGAAAGTGGAGAATATTTTTGATTGCAACAGTCCCTGTGAAATGGGCAATACCAAGATCTGCAGAGAGAGCTCTGGGCAAAGGTTGCAGGACGTCTCAGTGCCCGATAGACCAGTGGGTGCTGCATTTGTAAGCAGGTCTTTCCCAGCTCAGGCATGTACATCTGCTGTCTGAGATGTCGTTCTTTTGCTAGGTTATTTTGACCCATAGACCTTTGCTGCAGTAAATCAGATGATGTGCCTACTGGTTCTTGGTGTTTCTTAGCAAGCAAACATGGTATGGTGGGTGGATGCAAAGCTAGTTTACATTTTTACGCTAGTTTTACTCCTCTGTAAATCCTACTCAGTAATGACTAATCCCCAAGTTGATTCCCCTTTCCCATTCGGATTATGTTATTTTCACTAGATTTCAGTACTTAATAAAATTTAACCATTTAGAGTCTACCTGTTGTGATTTTTCACATGCTATAAGGACAAGTGGTTGGCTTTCAGGCAGTACCCCAATACTGCTTATATATAGGAGCAAATCCCAAGTTTATAGTAAAAGCAAAGGCAACGCAGATCATAGGGGACGGTCCCTCCCAGAAAGCATAAATACTTCAGGAAAATGCACAGAAAGAGCAGATTGCAAAAGAAACTATGGCAAATGCCTATGAGGAATCAGACGAGACACCAAGATGAGGCTCACTATGCTGAGGAGCCCATCCATCCTGGGTCTATTCATGAAACTCCCCATAACAGCAGGACAGTTTGGGCCATGCAGCCTCTGCTCACCTGCCACCATCTTTACTGGGAACAACACTACCCAGGAGTCACTCTCCTGGCCAAAGCAAGGACAGAAGCAAGCTGCTGCTATGCTCCTTTGTGAAGAGTGTGCAACTAATTAATTCCTGCTGGGCTCAGGTCACTCTGCCTGCAGCTGCCAAAATAAAGGCAGCAACAGACACCCCGAGAAGCCAAGTGGCCCTCAAAAAAGCTGGAGGGCCCTGCAGCCACAACAAGGGGCCCAGTGGGACAAGACCCACCCTCCTAACAACCTGACTGGCTACCAAGGGTGCTGGGCCAGCTGCCACCTCCAGCTCAGCCCTGGCCCCAGGGATGGCCTTGCCCTTCTGGCGTGGGGTGAAGCTGCTCTGCAGCACCGAGGTGCGGCGGGGCAGGCTGGCCTTGCTGTAGCTCCCCTCCACCGGGCTGCCAGCCAGCACTGGGACGCTGCCTCCCGTTCCTCGTGGGATCAACAGAGGCCCCTGTCAGGATCTGATCCCACCGCCCTTTGCAAGGCAGTGTACCTCGCTGGGGGCCATTCCTTCAGGCATTTCCCAGCAGGCAGGTGCTGCCCTGGCTCCCTCTGTTCCCCTCTCTCCTCCAGAGGGTGAAGATCTGCCTGCTTTCTGTTCCTGTTCCTGGCAATGCAACACCACCAGTCTCCTCGCTTGTGAGGAGATGTTTCAGCTGTTCCCAGTGCCCCTCTGCCCCAGATCTACTGTGGGATCTGCAGTGCGATTCCGAGTTAGCGAGGCATTCAGTGGGGGCAGCAGCCCACCGCAGAGCAGCGTGTAGTGGGCTAGTGTGGCGACTGCTGCTGATGATCTAATGTCTAAGATTACTGCTATCGATGGCCTGTTTCTTCTGACCAAGGTGAAACGAATCCGCAGCGAAGATCTGAATCCAGGAAAGGGTTTGCCTAGCAGTCCAGGACGGGAAGTTGAGGGATTTCCAGAGAAGCAGCTTTGCTGACACTACGTTGCCAGTCCTTGTGGTTTTAATCACGTGTCTTACATGGTGGTGTGGGGTTATTTTTCCCCCTCTAGGTCCCTTGCAGTTGCAATATGATTAGCGAGTTCTCTCTTTTTATATTGAGACAATCTTTGCTTGTGGGAGCTGTAAAAAAAAAAAAAAGAGAGAGAACAAGAACCCCAGGGGCTCAAAATACCTGTATGAAAATAAAGGGTAACACCACAGAGATGATTTTCAAAGCAGTGCCACGTTTTTCATCAAGAAAAGACTTGCACCTGACAACCTCAGTGACAGAGAAAACCAGTCTCTCCAGACACGACTGAAACTGTATGCAATAGCTCCTCCATACATGGGCTCTTCTCCAGCCTCCCAGGCACAAATACAGCCCTGCCTAACTGGAGGTCTGCTTTGATGCCATGATTCTTCTGGTCTTCATTCTCCACTTGCAGTTACCAAACCAGGAGGCATTGCTGAGGGAAGTTACAGGCATAAGCCAAAAGGTTGCTGGTCCCTCATCCTTCTTGGGGAAAGGCAGCAGACCCAGGGTGCACAGAACCACACACATATACTGAACTGTCTTCTTCAGCTTGCGACCTGAGGAATTCAACCATTTAACCAGACACATTTCTACCTCCCTTCCTGATGCATGGTCTATGAGATGCAAGGGAGTTAACGGGTGGGCTGGAAGGGATATTCAGGGGTAAGGTGTGAACTGTTGCGGTATGCGAGCAAGTGATTCATCAAAATTTGCTTGGTGATCTCTAATAAGGTCCCTATGCACCACAACAAGAAAGTGGGAGGGGAATGAACAGAACTGCAAAAACCTGCAAGGAAAAGAGAAAGGAGACTAAAGCAGCTTCGGGTTGGTTGGTCGAATGCTGAAGATGCTAGATAGGATGAAAACATAAACCATAAACTGTCATAAACCAGCTCACTAATGAGGTGTATTGTAAGTTATTTTCAGTTCAATTAATTTCAATTAATTAAATTGAATACTGTGACCCTCCTTAGAGCCCAGCCACAAAGGCCACAGCACCAGGCAACACCAGCCCCTGGCACCCAGGTGGTGGAGGCAGCAAGAAAGACCGAAGCACGGCCTTCCACTTTGGGGAGTAAGGACGCATCCCACGGGATGATGGGAAGCCACTCCCTAAAAAAGGTGATTTATTCAGTAGTGCTGGTGGTGCCCTGTACAAAGTGTGGCATGGATTATTTTCAGGTTCCGCTTTCTCCCCATCCTGGTAAAAGAAGAAATATGTTTCCAGAATGAAGGCAGAAAGGGTGAGGGGGGAGAAAACAATTCTCGACTGTGAAGCACAACATATGCTAGGGTGAAGCTGAACAGTTTTCCGTGCATATTCTAGCCAAGCTATTAGTAATACCTGATAAACCCATGGTTCCCCATCAGTTACCTGCCAGCAATGAGCAACTGACTCAGTATTATCAATTATGCTCTTTTCCCCTCTCCTTCCCTCCCACCAATTAAGCATCTGTTAATCATGAAAAATAATCCTCTTCTTGGGAAATATGGGACAATGAATGAGTTTTGTAATAAAATGGAATATTATTGTAAATAATCATTAAGGTGTCCCGAAATAAGGTGGAGCTGTATCGTTACCCCAGGGATTTTAAGCACTGCTATTTAGCAAAGGAAAGGTAAGCTGGTCAGGTCTGCCAGATGATGCACACAGGTGACATGTGTCAGGAACACCAGCAGCAAGACAGACTTGGTCAGATCAGGACTTCTCTGGTTCTACAGCTGTCAAGGCCCATTCCAGCTGCCTTGAAAGCAGCTACCTTTTCATTCATCTGCACCCTCCCCAAGCAGGACCAGCTGTCCTTCCTGCACAGTCTCAACGGATATTAGCATGCCTTCAGAAGTCTCCCAGCAGAGGTTCCACCAATGCCCCAGATAATAACCTTTCCCAATTCACTTCAGCAAGTTTCTTCTAATATAAGCCTTATTTGCTGGAATTCAAGCTCACTGCCACTTCTTCCAGTCATACCTAGAGCAGAGAACAGCATCCACTTTTAATACATTTAAAGACTCATGTCTTCCTCAGTCTACCTCATAGGCAAAATAACAGTCTTTCCAACCTTCCCTCCTGGTTCTAGAGTTTTCATCATTCTTGTGTCTTTTACCTAGTATTAACATACATGAAGAGAGGAAAAGATATTTAAATGTTCTTATACAGGGTCATACAGTACCAGTAAGAGTAGATTGCACAACTAGGAATTTTCTTCAAGAGGACCTTTTTTGTTGGCTCCCCTCCACTCCCTTTGATTTAATTCACTCAACGAGCAGCCCTTACACCTGTCATGAAAGCTGCAGCAGAAGTACCCGTGCTGAGATCTGAGGTTACCGAGGCACAAGTGAAATGTATCTGTGATAGACTTGTGTGTGGATGCTGAAGTGACAAACACCTTATGTGAGGCAATGTGATACAGAGCAGGGGCATACAGAGACTGAGCCCAAGTCGTAGTATAGGAAACTCAACTAACATCCTGCTTGCCTCATTTTAAAGTATTATTTATATAAATACTTGGATCAACTGCTCACTCCCTGAATCAAGAAAATCCTCAGTTTACAGAAAGCACTTTTAATTACCGCATTGTCTATTGGTGTGCTGCCCACATGGGAACAGCACTTGCAGCCCTACCCCTGCCCTAAACTTCTGCAGGTCCTGGGGCTGTGGGAATCATAGATGGGATGAAATTTAGCAGCTTCTTTCCCAGGTCAAAACCCCAGTGCTCACGAGAGGGAAGGTGGCAACCTAGTAGGATGTTGCATCTCAAAGGAACAGGGATAATGAGGGTTCCAGTATTGGTGACTAATGGGCAGTTGACTGTTTGGTTGGCAGCTGGAAGCAGAAAACCTACCTACAACTGTAACTGTACCACAGCTCCTCTAAGAGAGCCATCTACTCTGGCAGCCTTGGCTGAGGAACTCTCCAGTATTTAGCTGAGCTTCCCACAGCAAGCAGAGGCATCAGATCAAAGGACAAGCACATACCCATCAAACTTTCAACCTGATTTAATAGCGTCTTACCAAATAATTACATGTTTTTCCATAAACAGGGGAACCATGTATCGAAGCAGGCTACAAAGTTTACCTCTGAGTTCAGAAGACTTGGCCCTGGACTTTGCAGCCAAGACTTGTTGGACACTTTTTAGCAAGCATGGGTCACATCTTCCCGATGCCCAAGGGCCTTTCACTGCACAAATCAGGAAAAGCACAGGTCTGCAGCACAGGCCAGTCACATCTGGCTCTTCCCTACCCTACACCAACCTTCACCATTCCTGTAAACCTACAGGGACTATATGCAGTTTCTTTCAGTTTACTTCACTAACTGGATTCTCATTCACCTGCTTTTTGCTTTTGTTTGCTTGAGGATTGGTATGTGAAAGTGCTGATTAATCATCTGTACCAGTTTATCATCCTGAAAGCTCAGTATCTGTGGATCTGAAGGCACTGCTGAGGGAAATGACAGCTAATGCACAATATATTTTTGGGACTAAGATCTTAAAAAATGTTGTAATCCCTATAGCGGCAATGATATATATAAAGATGAAACCCACTGAGTTACCTCTGAACATTCTATTCACAGACACCAAGATAAAATTTGATCAAGACTGTAGTACAGTTACTGCCAACTTTAGCCCAGGGAAGGGGGAAAAGGGAGGAGAAAGTAATTTCACACCCAGAAAGTCAATAAAATAAATCAAGAGAATCTTACTTTAATAGCAATTTATTATTGTTAAAAGTAACAAGTAGGTTTAAATCTTTTTTGTCTTAAAAATCTATTGTAACACAGAGGTCACTGCTACAGTTCTATGAAACCTATGGCAAAATTGTATCCCCAAATCACACCATTCTGCCTCATCCTCACAGACATTAGTGTTGTGGGACACAAACAACACAGATTGTTCTGCACAGCACTTGTTATAAGGACGATCATTAGGCATGAAGATGCTACAAGTTATTCTGTAAGAGCTATTAAGTATAACTTTAGCTTTCCCTTTGTTAATATTGCTGGAACAATCATTCACAGAGTTTTTGGTAAAGCCATAAGAATCTTTCAAGAATAGTATTTCCCCCTGTACCTCTTCTTTGCTGCTGAAATTTTCCTTTTTCCTTCCCCCTCAGTGTCACAGCTGCCCCATGCCAGAAGACTAAACTGCAGTGATGTTTACACTCACTCTCCACACAGCATCATGTGTTTCCTTCACATTCAGAAGCCAGTGCTCAGCTGTAGCACTTACCTTTAACACTGCTACCAGAACAACTTGGCAGTGCACAGTTCAGAAATACTATGTGCTCATGTATTAATCTCCAGCTTCTTGGGAGCTCCACAACTTAAGTTAAGCTCAAGCTAAGTACCAAAGATAGCTAATTTACGGTTTGTTGAGATTTGTGTAAAGGAGCAGCAGCCAGACGCTGCAGGACAGATGCATCTTTACGTTACAGCTGTTCACAAAAAGGCCTGAGCAAGTTATAATACTGTTCATCACTGGCTTGCAGGACCAAAAAAAAAAGTCTCCACAAGCAAGCACGCACATTGATGAAAAGGAAGGATGGTTCTAATTCTCACAAGCATTTCATGTGTTGAATTTAAGCATACAATGTTACTCAATTTTCAAGAGTAAGCAGAAGCCTCTCATGTAATGTAGCAAAGAAAGAAACAGAACAGAAGTAAACTTTATACAGCTACTCAGATGTGGTTTGTACATCATTTCAGGTACACACGGTTTGTTCTTCAGGAGCAGACCCCTCAAATGGGTATTTCTGCATTACTTCACAGTAGCATGTAGAATTGGGGAGCTAAATGAAAACATCTGTAAGCAGCTTGAAGTACCTCTATATCCGCTCTGGATTTAGAGAGTCATGGGAAAAAAAAGTATAAACAAAATCATAGAATAAACATATGAAGGAGGTACTAGAGCAACAAATTCTATGAACACACTCCAGTTCTCCAACACCAGTTCACACTCTTCTCTAAGCAGACCCACAAGATAAACTCCAGGAGGAATGGGGGTGTTAAATTTACTCAGCTGGATATCTTGGGGAAAAAAACCCAAAACAATGCTTACAGCAAACCTGCGAAATCCTGTCTTACCTAAATATCCTAAACTACTATCTTGCTTTGTAAACGTACCTAACAGTTTATGAATATCCCACGCTTACTCAATAATACCTTAATGACTTTTAACTGAGGTAGCCACTAAACCATCACCATACATTAGCTATGTCAACACAAAAGGAAAAGCTCAACTAAGATGCTCAAGAACAGCTAGTTTGCCAAAACCAACAGCAGTTTCTTCCAAAAATGCCAGTTTCTGTCTTGCTTTCCTCCTCCCACCCTTGTTTCACTTCCTGTTTCTCCTTTTGCCCATCTCTAACAAACAGCAACAAGGAAAATTTAGCTTTCCAGTTAATTTGTAAAACGTCTTTGGATTTTCAAAATCAAATTTTCAAATGAAAAGTCAACGAATGTACTTTTATGTGTCACTTAAAGCACTGACACTCAAGGACAATCTCCAGCCCCAACGACTGGCATGTCAGGTGCTAGCTCTATTGTCTTCCTGCACATGCCTAGGTGCTAAAAGCCATGGAAAGACTCTTGCATGGGCAAAAGACAGTTGTGAAAAGGTCCCTTTTATTTTGTCTCATCCCATACATGCAGACACGCAAAGAATCATCTGTCTAATCACTGTCCTTCAAGTACTCAGGAAGTTAAAATAAAATGGCAATTATCATTCCTGTAGCTAAGAAGTATATAGATCTACCATATCCTTGATGTTTCTAGTGGCATTCACTTCTTAAAATGAAGATATTTCCAACTTACATCTGTAGCTATGATAGCCTAAATTAACATTCACACACACAAAAAAATATCAACTTCAAGGATAATTAATACCCTGGTATTTTTTAAAACATTTCCAGGATTCTTTTGTGGTCCCTTATCACAGAACTTTTTCAAGATAATTCAGAATTCCCTCTACCTACATGCAAATCAACCAAAAAACCCATCACTAACAAATCCCAACTGAAAATTAAACACCCCAATATCTAAGTTGTTTAATATTTGTATTGCAGATGTACATTCTGGTAAAGTTCTGTAGTGTAAACGTTCAGTTCTTTCCTTCAACCACTACCCAAGATTTGAGGGTTCTCTCCATTGGCTAAATGCTTTAATGCAACTAAAGGAATGCAAACCTCTCAGTTCAGATACATTGCATTGACCCAAGCAGTGTAAAACCTCTGCTTTCAATACACATACATACCTACCAAACGAACAAGCCTGAAAAGAAAAACCACGCCCCTATTAGAGCACTAACCAGTCTGGCATGCATGATACTGTTTTCCCTATCTAGATCAGACACTGTGTGCATATTCCCAAATATAAAAATAAAATTGTACAAATTGCATGCAACTGTACATAGTGCAGTTCAAGCAATACTGAGGTGTTCTCCTTGTTTTTGTGAATCCTGTGGACAACAGCAGACTGCAGGGTGATAACTGTAACGTGGTCCTTGGGTTTCTTCTTCCACACAGACACACAAAACCACTTTTATTTTCAAAAACTATAGCCCACAACCTGGAGATATTAAACGATTTAGTATGGTAACTGTGCTGTGAAGAATTTCTGAATTTCCTTATATGTGTCTAGATTACCCAAATGGACTTCTTGTTAGAAGTCCTTTACTATGACTCCTTTTTCACAAAACACACACCAAAAGAGGTGCCTTCTGCTTTGATTACTTATAGTTGTTCATCAGGTGGAAGTAGATGAAGGTAGTTTATTACATCTTTAAACTAACCTCATCTTTATGAAACATACATAATAGACAAAGATTCCAGTTAAGCATCACCACATACTAACCCTTCGTATTTGTGTAAGATGACCAGTCATGAAAGTGTAACTACTGAAACTGTACACAGGTGCCTTGCTAAATCATACTTATGCTACAGATCTCTTTCTAAAACCTTCCACAACTGCCTCTGCATTTGGGACATTTTTGTTCATTTCACCTATTCAGCCGCTGTGTTACCACTTCTCGGTACATGATAGAGATATAGATCAGCAGAAGAAAAATAACAAAGAAATCATCCAAGAAACCCAGAATTCCAAAGAGGGCTTCAGGAAGAAAATCCAGAGGTGAAGCCAGGTAGAGCAAGGCTCCAAGCAAGCAGAGGAATATTCTGATGCGAAACATCCAGAAGAGGCCACCAACAGAAAACATCTCTCTGAAAGCATGCCGCAATAAAGTGGGCAGATCCATAATTCTTTCCATAATCTATGAAGAAAGAAAGCTAAAGTTAGCATTTTGCTTTAGCAACAGATTCACACTAAATGGGTCTTTTTCCAGGCTGAAGTTTCTATTACTACATTACAGCTTCGGAATCTGTTAAGTTTGTAAGAATTAAACTAAACCAAGATAAGACAAAACTTTCTGGATTTAGTTTTGCTGGGTAAGCAGGTTTAGAATATATAAATTTTCAAGAAACAGTCAAACTATGTTATTCTATACCATAAAACATACATGTAACTCACTACAAAATACATTGACATCTATTAAGAAGGAAAAGCAGTGACTACTAGAGTAAAACAATTGACTGAAAAAGTGAGAAACAGCAAACAGGTTAACTGGAGTGAAAAACAACCAGGGATTCACATAAGCTTCCAAAGGATGGATCAAGCTTCAAAGTAAGCTAAAGAACCTTTAAGTGAATCCATCCCTGACTCCTTTCCATTTTTCTACAATGAGTCTGTCATCTCAGTGAAGCAGAAAATACTCAGTTTTTTGTTGTGAGGCATAGGGAGGGGTGAGCTTTAACATTTTTTTTTATACTGGTTCCTTTTTCTCCACAGTCCCGTGACATTAAATGAGTTATTGCCAATGCTGAAAAGTTCCCTAGAAAGGAATTTTGCATGTGGTTAAGGCAATACACCATGTATAAACCAAAGACAATTTATCCAGTCTGATTAGGGCTTTAATGCAGGCTTCTGGTGTGACCTCTGATTATCAGGGACGACACAGAGAGGTCTGATGGAGCCTGAAAGGTAGTTTCAGTCTATTTTGGATCAAAAGAATAACTGTTTCATAGTTTAGAACACACAAAAAAAGAACTCCAGTCTCACACCTCTTGTGTCTCTTTGGTCTGTAACTTTTTCTTGCTAACATTTTGTCACTTTATCCAAATTGAATGAACAGATGAAGAGAAGCGGGGAAGTTACTAGTATGCAAGTGTGCACATTCCACCTTGCAAATCACAGAACTTGCACATACAAGACAGGCTCACAAGGCTGACTTTCTAAAGTTCATAGCACTTCAGCCATCTCTTAGCTATTTATAAAAAAAATTATCCTGTTTTCTTCACTCAGAGAGTAGAATAGACTGTCACAAAATGTAGGAGGAAAATAAAAAAAATCAATACCACATATAGCTTGAAATCTAAGGCAGGCATGGAGTAGAACTTCACATTCTTCTAATCAATGTAAAAAGATCAACCAAGTCAATATCCTTCCTTGCAGGTCATGTATTTCATTAAGTATTTTTACTGACTAACTATTAATCCTTTCAAATTAACAAGTCACAATTAAAAAAGAACTTAACATGTGAACAGGGAACTCAAGGCTTATTACCAGTTCTCACTCACAATAAAAACGCAGGTTTCCATACATTTTCGCAAATTACAAATAAATATTTTCAAGGTCATGGGTTTGCCCTAACTATATAAACACGAATTTCTCAAGGAAAATGTGCGTAGTCCTTAAGCATCACAAAGAGAAAATCCATACATATCCCAGGGGGGGTGAAAAGACAAGGCAGGAAGGGCAGATCACAAAAAATGCTGTTAATCTCCCCCAAAATCACTGACTTCCACCCAAATTTACCCAAAACTTACAGATCTGGGCTGTCCTGAGAATCGCCGATTGTAATCATTAACATCTTGAAGTACTTGGGTTGCACCCTGCTGATCTTCACCAAAGAGTGGTAAGAACAGTGTTACCTAAGCACAGCAGGGAGATTTTGTTACATGTGCAGCTGTCTTTTAAATGGAGGCATTGTGAATTATAAATGAAAATGGTAATCTCCAGTTAACTAGAGAACAAACTCTGTTTTAGTTGAATATTTGGTCGGAAAATAAAACAAAAACTACTAACACGGATACTGCTGCTAAGTTTTAACAAATTCATTGATTACAATTCTTTACAGTATATTAATTTTGAAAAAATGTTATTAAAAATAAGAAAAAGAACCCTCCTTCTCAGACAGGCTTACAGGAAATTTTTCTGAACACCAAAATGGTTTCGGAAGTGGGATGAATGATCTGGAGAATAAAGTTAATTTACCAAATTATTCTCGTTTTGTTTCTTAAACTGAATATAAAATAAAGCAATCGATAAGGCAATTTTTCTCCCAACTTCAGAATGGCCTTGCATTTCAGCAAACAGGCAGCAAATTCACACTTTTGCATATGGATATTCATACCAAGACCAAGGACAATAATACTGAATAATGAGTTAAGAGGAAAAGATCTTCAGCTCTTTTGTAAGCACAGAGAATTCTGCTATGTTCTTGTATTAACTTTCATGCAAACAGAAAAACATGGAAGGTCATATTCACATATATCTTACGTTATCTTTCTGTATATGAGTTTCTGAAAACTTAAGACTTGAATTTGGAAGTGAATCTGATATAAAATTCAGGTTATCATAGGAAACAGAAAATGCATAGCACTTTAAATTATTACAATCTCCAAAAGCTCCCTCTGTACCGGCCACTAAACGTATACCTGTGCAGTAGTCACATTTAGGAAATGACAGCAGGATTAGATCTACATTCAACTCCCAGCCCTGCCACAAACCTTCTGTATGACTCATGTTGTTCACGTGTACATACTTCCAAACCCCGTTTATAAATCAGACCTTATTCTTACTTCATAGGTGAGAATGAATGCATAACCATGCAAGCAGTGCCACCCAATTTACCTGTTACTCAGACAAAGAAGAATATCTATTTAAGGACAGACACTACAACAATCGCTTATTTTCCCCTTTTCCATCTTCCTCACATTTATGTTTTGTGTCACCCTCCTCACTGGCCGCACTCCAAACCTATACTCATTCTTCCTCAGTCATATCTATTTTTCTTTCCTTCCTCTGTGTTGTCACAGTCATTTCTCCTGCTGACACACACAATCAAAGCAGGATATAATGTATGGGGAAGGGTGTGCAGCACATTATATAATTAATCAGAAGTTACTAGCTCTGTAGTTTGTGCACTGTTAAAATAAAGATGTACTTTTGTTAAAACACACACTGTAAGACTCAGATCCTAAGTGTTAATGAGTTACAGGGACATATTTCAAACTGACAATGTAAGTTGCTCTGCGTAGGAAGTTAATGCTTGCTCTACAAAGCTCAAATTAATAATACATACAAACTAAAAATAGGGACAAAATAAGAAATTGACATGGGTAGGTTTTTTTGGCAGGGAGAGAAGGAAGGGAGAGGGTACTTCTCAGAAGCCAGCAGTATACTGCCTACTGGCAGCCCTCCACAATAGGCAGGTCTTTCAGATGCAAGTTCTGGTAAAGCTATTATTTAACATCCCAAACAGAAAGAGGCATAGTTGAGATCTTAAGATTTTCTGTTTTCATATACTCCTTTACAGAAAAAGGACTTGAGTTACCAGCGCTGTTCACTTAAATTTGAGTTGTAGAAACAATCTGTACTTCTTGAGCCATTTGGCAAAGCAAAAAGTTTAAAAACCACCCTTAATGTTCACCATCTACACTTCACATACCCATATTCTTTCAGTTTCTCAGACTTATTCTGTCAGTTTCACTACTGCAGTTCACATGTAAATGCTTTTTTGGTAAGTTATATTAGATATATTGGTAAGATATATTAGATAGCCAAACTATCAGGTCCATGATTACTTAAAATATTACCGTTTGTCGGCAGATTGGACAACGGATGGCACCAAGCCATGAGCCATACCTCCAGTAGGCAATAATACAGGAACCTGATGAAGGTAAGTTACAGACATTTAAGCTTCTGAGTTGAAACACCCATTGCATGAAATAGCATCTTACACACCAAAGAAAACAGCAGAAGTGTATAAACAGTTAGGTTAAACTATTTTTTTCTGGTGTAATTTTGTACATGGCATTAACTGAAGATTCCAAGAACCAATGTGTTCAAATTCAATGCTATTAATGAGAAAAATCCTGAATAGGTTCAACTGCATCATTAATTTTAAGGTATTACTTCTGAAAAGACAGAAACCTTCTTAATCATTAACTGAAAAAGCAAATAATCAAAAAAATTACCAGTTTAAAATCCAGATGTCACAAAGATGTCAAGAGATGTAAAACCTATCCTAAAAACCTGGTTTTATTATCACAGTTTCAACAGATGAAGAAATATATAAAAGTCTGAGTACTTTTCCAAATTTGTAGATTCTTTCATTTAAACAACCAGGCACAGATGCACTATATACTCCATAGAACTAGGTGAATGCAGTTAAAGAATTCTGCTGGGAACCTGAAGGCGAGGAAGTGAAATGGCACATAGAGCATTTATATTTAAGTTTGAATATCTGAGCCTAAAAAAAAAAAAAAAGCAAAAGCTTTAAGCATTGTGAACTTAGTCTTAATTTTTCAGGACTTTCCAGAGAAAAACAAATCTCTGAGATAAAGACAATGCAAGCAGAATTTTTTACTCTTTCTAAACCAGTTATTTTAAAATTATACATTTCCAAATGTTTTTCAGCCTCTTCACTATTTTTCTTTCAGATGCATCTGGAAATAAGTTATACTCTGTCCTTGACATTTTCAAATTAAACCACAGTTCCAATCCTGATAGCATAGGAAAAAACTGCAGCACAATCTCGAAGTGACTGTTTATTCACAAAAGTATTTTCTCAACAATTTATTTCTAATGCAGACTAGAAGATAAGCAGTTAAAAATTGAACAAAGTTTTGCATTAGGGTGACTGTACTAGTGCCAGAAGTTTGTATTTCTGTTCTATCTTTGCAGCTTGGGATTTTTGTTGCTTACCACAGAAGAGGTGTCCACAGTTTGTTTCTATAGGAAATGTAGCCTGTTGCAAACAGACTGGACAGGACATATCTGTATAGAAGCGATGTCTGTCACCAGCAGAAGCATCCTGTTGGAGCAGAGGAAAAATGCAAAGTGTTAGATACTATTTTTACATGTCTATCGAGTTTTAAAACAAACAATAAAACCAGTGTTCATTTAGTAGAAGTCAAACATTCAAATGCAAAACTATGTGAAATGAAAGCAAAATATATTTAAATTCAAAAATCAAACATACTTAAATGCAAAACTGGGTGCACTAATCAAGTTCTTGTGACAAACACATTATTTTATCTTCAGCCGTTACATAAGTATGTGCTTCAATCAAATTAAAGACCACAAAGAAAGAACCTCCTTGGTCCTTCACGTTAAGTTACGTTATGCGTGCTGAAGCATGAGTAATTCAGATTAAGAATGGTACTTTGTTATTCCAAGTAGTTTTGTCCATACCCAGGTAACTGGCATTGCTCACCAGCTGCAGTATTTCAAGTTCCCAAGTGCAAGCATAGACATCAGTTTGTGTATGTCACTGCCATAAAATTGTTTTTTCTCATGTTGCCATATTTATTTTGCACACGAATACGCACTGTAGTTAAAAATCTGTCATTATTTTAGGAAGTATTATGATGAAAGACTCTTCTCAATACTCTCCAAAAGTATGGCTTTTCAGTCTAGGGTTGGGAGTCAGCAATTTCCAGTAATGTGGCCTAGACTCTCCCATCCCCTCCTCTACATGTAAGAGCTGGATGCAGTCATAGAACCATAGAATGGTTTGGGTTGGAAGGACCTTTAAAGATCATGTAGTCCAACTCCCCTATCATACACAGGGACATCTGTCACTAGATCAGTTTCTTCAAAGGCCCATCCAACCTGACCCTGAACACTTCCAGGGATGGGGCATCCACAACTTTTTTGGGCAACGTGGCCTAGTGTCTCACCACCTTCATGTAAAAAACTTCTTCCTTATGCCACACCTAAACCTACGTCTCTCAGTTTAAAACCACTGCCCCATGCCCTGCCATTAAAGGCTTGAATAAAAAGTTTCCCTCTGTCAACTCTGTTGCCTGGGCTCTTCTTGTTGTGCCATTGTTCCACTACACATAGTTTATCAGTCTAAACATCTAACCTCTGTCCTGTGGCAGCAAGCTGTACTCCAGATTTCCTTTCCTTTACCACTAAGTTCCCAGGAACACTGCAGGAAGCACACAACAAACACACTCCACCTTGTGGCAAAAAATTGTTTTAAAAAAGAACCACCCAAATATTTAATTTTAATTACTTATCAATTTTAAAATGCCTACATTATCTCATTACTTGATAAAGTTCAAGGATGCCTCTGTACAGTAAGTAAGCTTCCATAGCTTTCAAGACTAGCTTCTTCCAGAATCTCACAGAAGTCTACTCTACCACAAACCAGGCAGCTGAACAATGCCAACACTTAGCACAGCACCTGCTCAGTTTGAAGCTGCTGACGAAGAGCTCGCACTAGCTCTTGATTTTCTGGGTGTATGTTCTGATGTTCATTTCTGTGAAAGGAAATATAAGCAGTAAGAAAAACTGAACGCTGTGACCCAACAATGAGAATTATGAAAAAATACTTGTACAAAGGGCAAAAAAAATCATTCTTTCCTGCTATAAAGCATTTTAAAGGAAGTACACAAATAATTAAGGAAACAGGACATTTATTTTAGATCCTAAATTACTCTGGACATTTAAAGTTGTACAGCAGCAAGATTTTTCAGAGACTCCGTAATCAATCAAATCATGTTAAAACTAGATTTTAATCTGAAAAAAAATTAAGCCATTAACCTGCAAAAAAATCAAGTTGCTTGAAAGCTTTTATATTCCTCATGCAGAAATATTTTTGGTCTCCACTGCTAGTTTTTGTACTGTTGGTCTACTCACAGATATCTTATTTTTTCACTCACTGCTTAAGTTATAGAGTTGAAACCCCCTAATTATTTCACTTTTATCTGATACATGAAAGAGTAAGGCAGAACATTTACATAAGACTGGGTAGACAAACTGTTAGATTTAGAACATTGAATTTATGTAACTATCAGCAGACTGGATATAAAAATAAATCACTCTTTTTAAATAACTCTTTAAAAAGAAAGATTCTACAGGCAAGAAAACTACAGGTTAGAGATGCCAAGGGGAATCACAGGGAACAGATTCACTGAAGAAAGGAGGCTGGATATTACAAGTTTGAAATTCAAAAGCACAACGGGAACAGAACTGGAATTAAAATCGTGCTGACAACATTAAGAGGTGCTGAGTTACAATCAACATGAGCCCACAGCATCGTATTCAGAACTGAATTTTTATGCTTTATTTATTCATACGGATTTCTCTGGCGATATATGCTGCTCAGCACTGTTGACGTCTCAGCTGGATTCTGTTCTCCATTTTGGGCTAAATGCATAAAAACATGTAGAAAAGTTGGAGGAAGTTCAGAAGAGTAAGAAGGATGGCCTACATTTTTTAAACGTTAAGAGAAAGAGTGAAGAAATGCCAGTTCATACAGCAGACTGCTCATGGAGAGAAAAGGGGACAGGATAAGGCTTTCATTCTATAAATATGAGCAATTATTTCCCACAGTTATCTAGGGTTGGTGCAAAAAACATTTCTAACTACTAAATGTACAAAATCAGAAAAGGTTACCTCAGGGTATTGCAATCTATCTTTGCCTAAAGTTAAATCAAAAAACAGGTTGCACTGCTTCCAGGGATGATCTAGACAAACTGATCTTCTGTCAGAGCTGAGGGCTGGACTTGCTGAATTTTTAGGCCATTTGCTTGTTGCAGTTCTATTTACATGATTTCCTCAACGGCTCTAGGAACTGCAGTATTTTCCTTCATTTGATGTGGTCAATCATAATACTGCATTACAGATATCTTTTAACATTCTGCCTCCTTCATTCTTTCTTCAGAGGAACAGACAAACCCCATATTTTTCATACCAATAATTACACGGTTATCTGTAAAAAGTAAATTTATTTAACACTAGTGTGGGTGACATATGAAAATTTAATGATGGGAAGCTTACAGCTGGGTCTCAAGAGTCAGATTTTGTGGATGTTGTCTGTCATATGTGTTATACATACAAAAGTATTTTTCTGTTTAGTTGCTACAAATTAGCATATTTTGCACCTTCAGTTCGCCAAACTTTGATATATATTGAAATTCAATTTGAATCACACACATGTGGAAGGTGTGAATTACAAGCCCATTTATTCTGATTCCTTCATAAAGAACTTACTGCAAATTTGCTGCTTAAGTGTTCATTTATATGACTTCAGTATCACATACTACATTGAATATATGAGGGTATCTGTGGAGCTGTAGAGGTACGCTATGCACATCTGTCACTTACGCATAAGATGCTGAGGTAGCAGAACACTGCGCAATGTCCAGGAGGGGACAGACAGAGCTTAAGACATATCCAATTCATAACTTCCTTCATGTAATTATTGTGACAAAATAAATGAAAACTACTATGGTGCTATGTTAATTACAGGCATTATCAAACACAAGCCAGAAAGAAATAGTTAGGTGCAAAGACTTCTAATTTCCCCATTTCTGAGTGTTAGCACTCCATAACTTGAGGAAAAAGGTCCCATGATGTGGAAAGATTGTACTATGTATCACAATGGGCTCCACCACAGTATCAGTATCAGAAGGAGGAAGGCTGCCTACTCATTCAGTGTGCAGTCTCACGCATGGAAAGGGAGGGGTGGTACTGGTGTGGGCTGGTGTATCACCCTGTGCAATGGTGGCCATTGTTCACTTCCAAGGATTAAAATCTCACTTCTACTGAAAATACTGACTTGATCTAATAATCAAACAACATGATGGAATAGAAAAATGAGAGGAAGAGATCTAAATTTGCAGATTCTTAAGCATGGATTAGGTAAGTCATATTAGACAAGTAAGGAATCTCTGATACAAAACACTGGAGGGTCAGGCTCCCTTTAATTTGTTGCATGAACTAAATTTTTACAGTTTCATTTATAATGTGATAACCTACTCACAAGTTTAAAAGATGATGGAAAAAATCTGGCTGCATTTTATAAAAACTTATAACTCAAAGACATACAGGTTTTGCAAAAGTATCTTCCAGTGACTGAACAAAACATCTGCAATGTAGTACATACATTAATTACTGCTAATAGGTTTCTCCACCAAAAGCAGAGAGGCCTTCAGCTCATGCCCTGTTCTGATGTCTCATTGAGTTCTCCCTTCTGGAAACAAGTACAGCAACCATATCCCTTAATAGTTCTTTCCATGTTTCACTTCTGCCCCCTAAAAATCTACTGCAACGCTGCTTACTTTCCCTTTTTATTCAGTTCCTGCAACCTTATTCATTCCCCTGAACTTTCTTTCAGGTATTCTTAGCCTGCACCTGTTCCTACTCAACTTAAGTACTTCAGATGTTGCATACAGAAGTGCGGCTGGCAAAGAGACTGGGTTAATAGACACAGTACAAGGAACGCACAGACCACTGTATGGCCCTAAGTTAACTACGGAAGAAAATACTCCTTTTCTCCTCCACTTCCCCTTCAGTGCCAAATAAATAAAAATTATTATACTTCTTGTACTGTACAGGTTTTCTACTGTACTGTGCAGATTTTGACGGAAACAATACAAAGCAGGTAGCAGAAAAATACTGCTGAATACAGACAATTTCAGAAGGTACCAGAAGGCACAGTGGAGAGCTAAGAGTATGGTGATAGAACTTCCAGTACTCAGTCATACAGTGCAAAAGCAAACAAGCTTCAAGACTTCTGAAGTATGAAAGCTTTGTGTCCAAGTGAGTTTGCCCCTCCAGAAAATAAACCATCAGGACATGTAAGAGGATCCACAAACTTTTTACTTAGCTCATTACACTGTAGAGGTAGCTAGTAACTGGCCTTTTCTCCCTCTCCAAGTAATCCTTCACCACTGATGTATCACCCCCCCTGAACTCCAATCCTGAGTGAATTCCCACTACTCTTGCCCACTGCTGACACTTGTTCCATTCACTTTTCTTCCATGTTCCTAACTTACTTTCTGTTATGAAGTTAAAAAAAACATGTTTAAACAAAACACTTAAAATTCAAGTCACAAATGCTAAAAATGTCAATGTAAAGGGTATAGAAAGCATAAGAGAGCAGGGGGGAAAAAAGGCACTCTTGCAGCCATTTCAGTAACTGGAAGAGCCTTAGAAAGAAAAACAAGGTGAAGTGCGTACATTTCTCAGACTCCTTTACTGTCTCCTTGGTCCTGAACAGCAGCACTGCCTGGCAGACCAACAAAACTTTCCCACTTCTGGTTTCTTTTGTAGCTTGCTCTCAAATGTCTCCTACCTCACTAATATTTTTCATATGGACAGACCCTACTTGGTAAATTCCATAATGCCAGTGCATCATTAAAACTGAGTTCTCTTAGTTCTTAAAACTCTTCTGTGTTCAGAAGTCTACAGACATCCATTAAAAAAAACCCAGCATATCTGAAAGCTCAGACATTTTCCCAAATCACACAGGCTAAGGTATTTGTTAGGTTGTAAGGAAAACCTCTGAAATGAAAAACAAGCTTTGATTACTTGACCATAAAAGCTACTGAATTATGAACTTAAGCATTTGCTTTACAGAAAGCATATTAAAATCCACTGTTTTCCAGCATACTAAATTATATACAAATCAGTCAATCTATTCAGGTTTGAGTTTTTTTGGGGGTTTATTTTTTTGGAAGGAGACTGCAACTAGACTATACATTAGAGGATTATATCCAGTCTTGATTGTAGTGTCATTATTGGCAAGCCTGTACTTTGTAAGCAGATATGACACACCAGCCACGTAGACTGTGAATTCAGCCATGTTCAGTCTTAAGGAATGATGAACATTATTCAGTTTGATCATATGAAGACAAGGAAGAGTTAAACGTCACTTTTGAGAAATTAATTATTTCATTCTAACTGTGAATTAGATTATGAAACTCTGCCAAATAATTAAACAGAGTAAGTGATCAAGCAATCTTTTTTTAACGTCACAAAATCACAGTTGTTTTATATACCAATGCAAAAATTTCTTGAGAAAGTTAAAATTTTACATATGCAGGTATGTTGATTAATTCCTGTCAACATATTCTCTCACCTTAAAAGCGTATATACCAGAGCAGCAATGAAAGTGAAACTGAGCACAACTGCCACCAGTACCTGGTCACTTATTCCTTCTATAACTGAATCATTATCTAGCTTCAAACTCTGAACTTCCGCTTGGTGACTGGCCATCACAGCTCTAAAATGTAAAAAGAAATATATAAACATACACACACTTTTTGAACAAGTTACAAATATGTATACAGATGTATTCATACACACAAATTCCTGAAGCAACAGATTAGTCATTACTGGGGGAAAAGAAACAGTAAAAGAAAAGGGAACAAAGGCGTTTTTACCAAACGTTGAGCTTGCTGCAGAGGACTGCAAAACATTTGCCTTGCGCAGTGGCAAACAAGTCTTAAATGACTGTGCTGTGATTTGAAGATTTTTTTAAAAATATCAGGTAGATACTTTACGTGGGAATCTTTACCAGACAACTTGCCTAGGAATAAGTCACTGTTGAATTCGACATATTATAAGGACAGTTCATTTAAAAAAGGTGTAATGGCTCTGCATTATCTAGAATTTTAGCTATTACATGACTCATCATTCCTGCTAGGCTAACATAACATAAGAACCTAATTTTCACCACCTATGTGAAGAAACAAACAAGGACATTTGGGGTTTAGCTATTTTTTAAGGGTTAAATGCCCATTTGGATACACAGGAATCACCCAATGCACTTCATATTTTATCCGTATTTTCTAAGCTTTACCATCTTTCAGCTGGAAGGACGGGAAAAACTTGAAAGAAAGAGTATTATCAGGCTTCCCTAGTTAGATAATTTATTTTACATTAATTTCATATATGCAACAAGCAGAATGACTTGCCAACACTAACATTTATTATCCTACAGCTGGAGACAAGCAAAATAAAATAGTTTCCAACACACTGCTAAATCACTGCTGTTTTAAACAGGAAGTGAAATGAACCACAGATGTGGATATCATAAAACCAGGAGAGTGACATTAACTTGCAAATGACCGAAAAGTCATACTGAAGCTGTGTCCATACACAAAGTATTTTTCATACAGAGCTGAGAAAATTTCAGCATCAGTTTATGAGGTCAGGTAGGACTGGTACCATTCACTTTACTTCCTAGTCCAGTGTGCGTGCCTTAAGCTTGCAAACTTTCATCAGTGTTTCTCTACTCCACAGCTCATGTGTCATTTTTTAATTTGAGCCTTGCTGTCTAGCAAACATCACTAGACACTGTCTGGCCCTGAATTAATTGCAAAACTGAATGGAACAAGTCATTAGGATTTTAGTGGATACCTTTAATGACTACCCTGGCAAAATTTCAACATGTCAGTCTACCGCTAATAATTTGGAAAGATTAACTTCTCCCAAAGGTGGAACACCAGTGACTCATCAAGAGTAATTTTTAAAGTAGGTCAATATTGACCAAGTTTTCATATATACTAAAGAATAAAAGACTAGATCTTTGTGGAAAGGTCTTACATAGGAACAAGAGCCTATACAAGGAGTTACAGCATTTCTCTGTGTAGCTAGTTACACAATTACATTGCTATAAAGGCATGAGGCTAAGGTGTTGTGGAAGTTTTCTGAGAAGCAGTTCCTTATCACTGAGGATCTGGACTGGTAGGTGTGCTGTGATGCCTCCCCAGCTCAACATTCCCAACCTGTATGATTTATTTCTTTGCATATCCAATCCTGGAAGAAGCTTCTCTTTCCTTCAATACAACATTCTAGGAAACTAATGTTCCATACTGTGTCTCAAGCAGCGTGCTTGTATCTTTAATTCCTAAGACTTATCTCCTTAAGTACTATCATCAGTCAACTAATTTTTACTATGTCACATTTATTTCTGGGTTGACCACTCAGTACAAAACTAGAAGGAAGTGCCAAGGAACTACCGTGTGATGATTCCTCCATTGTCCTGCATCAGCTCTGTTAGAACAGACCAACATGCTAATAACAACTACATCACATTAAGTATTCTGCACTTCTTTTCAGAAATACACGCTGTGGCAGAGACATGTAGATGATTTAACTGCACCTTTGGAAGGCAAGTGTTGCTCACACTGTCACCTGAAAGGCTTCCTGTGTCACTGCTTGCTTGGTGTGCTCTGAAGCCAACACAGGAATTGTCAGCATCACACAAAGTTAACTCGGTTTCCCCGAACAGCCTTCAAGACATTCGCTCTAGAGCTCCCTCTCCCTCCCTGCATGATCCTTGCAACAGCACTCTTAACCCTTACCTGCCTACCGTTAATAGCACTCAGTGCATCTGTCTGCCTTCATTTCTACTCGCGCACTCTTTTTGAAATCCCAAACTATGGTGCCAATGTTAGCAGCAAAATATGTATAAGAAATACACAGATCCTCACCTTCTCTTCCTTCCCGCACATAATGCCAGTTACTCGTATCTACTTCACCCTTTTGATTACCACATACCACTTTCTCAATAACCATTTTCACACAAACTTAAGTGTCCAAATGAAACTCCTGCACAGTCTCTCTGGCTACATAAAACACCACTCCCTCAAAAGCTTCGTATTCATCTACATATCAATACTGACAAGATGTACAGAGAGGGGAGTGGAATCTCTGTCTCAAGTCTTTCTCCCAGCTTCTTCTATTACTAATTTCTAAGAAAATGGGTTACCAATGCTTAAGGCTCATGTTAATGATTTAACTTACTTGCTGCTTCTGGACAGCCAACAAGTGCTAAGCATATTCCCCTCATTACCTCTAGCATTTTTTTTGAATCAGACCATTGCACAGGAGGGCTGACATGATTTGTCTAGACTACAAACTACAAAGACAAGAGCTTCACTTCGAAAGACCAATACATACTTTCTCAGAACAGTCATTCAAACCTCAGAGACAGTAACAACCTCCTTCTACTCTTATCCCTGGGCTAGCACGTAAAAAAAAGCAATGGCTACAAGGAGAACACTGCTAAAATACACTATTTGAAAACCGTCTGACTGGAGGAAGGAATTTTCTGATCTCAAATCTGTTTTGAACACTTTCAAACAAAATACCTAGAACTGCAAGCTCGCAGTTCATGTTTCTTCAGGTGCAACCACAACAGCTAATGAACATATCTGCAGTGGTCTGAATGTGTAATAGATTGGCTAACAGTCCTAGAATAGTTGCTAGGAATCTTGCCTCCCAGTGCATGTGTTTTGCAGTGATGCTCTTTCAGTTGGTACAATTAATAAGCAGGATATAGGAGACTTAATTCTAAATGATGTAACGATGACCCTTCAGTCTTCAGAGACATCCACTGATAAGGACTAAGCGTATGCCACAGAAGACTTCCAGAACCAGACTTTATCACAAAAACCTAATCTTTCCTAAAATAATAACCACTAATAATTTTATGTCATTTAATGGGAACTTTATGTGGTTTGTATTAAATTCAATCTTTTTATGCTGATCCATTACATTTGTCTCATTATGCAAAAATAACAGTATTTCATCAACCTTTTCATCATATTACCCTTTTCAGATCAGCATCCCACACCACAGGCTTTTCAGACATTATCGTTAAAGCAGGTCTTTCTTCTCTGTAGATTTATGCTACTTCTGTTTCTTTTTAAAATTACAAAGAAGGTTTGAATATTTTTAATGCTGTGGCTCTATTTTTTCACACAAGAAATTAATTCCTGCCTATACTAACTCTCTGAAATTAACACCAAAAAAGTATCAAATTAATAGAATGAATTCAGGAAAAAATAGGCAGTAATTGAAAACAGATTAAATTTTGCGAATTCATGTTTGGTTACACCTAGGATTTTTTCTCCTTTTAGCCATTTAACAAGAATAGCTTCCTTAATTGAAATGATAACCCCACCCTGTGTTCCAAATAAGGGGATGAAAGCCAAACCACACTTAATGACACTCACATCAGAATTGGAATTTATACAATCAACTTCGAAATGTGAAATGTATTAGTTGCAAAGTTTAAAAATCTGACAAAAATATTAGGCCTTTTTCCTACAACAAAAGCAACAACAAAAGAGCCCAGAACTTAATTTCCAGTTTCATTTAATCTCATCTTTAAACTACTGGCTCTGGCTTGAAGTAAAACAACACAACTGCTCAGTAAGGGGAAAAAAAGATGAATGACTCTACTGTTCCTCTTGGGGTAGCTAAGTTACAGGTGGACTTTGCAGCACAGTACTTAAACTGGGATCAGGTTTATCTGCATTAGGATTCTTGATAGCTACAGAATGTGAAAAACATCAGACTAAATTGTCCAAAAAATGCTTGGAAATAGAAAGGAAGGGAATTTAGCATTTGTAAAAATCACACCATTTTGTTTGTAAAACCCATCACAGACTAACCATGTGAACACAAGATCACCTCATTTATTATCAGTTTTTCTGAGAGTGATCACTGACAGAAAGCAATGCTAAGTTACTTACATTCCAAGTAAGAACCCACAGGCCTTAGAAGTTACATTTCTCCCTCTGTGGCTACATATAAACAATGCATGCAAGTTTACGGGGGGGGGGGGGGTGTGTGTGGGGGGGGGTGGGGGGGTGGGGTGGGGTGGTAAAGAACCATAATGAGAATACTGCAATTACAATGTCTTTTATTCTTGGAAACTCATACAGATCACATGTGAGGGCATGAGGAAATACACTAGCATGGATGTACTCTTTCTTCATTTTTCAGATTTGAAAAGTATTAGGAAAACTTTCAACATTCAACATACTGCACAGCTAGAACAATGCCCCATGTCATGATTCATAAAGAATGAAAAACCACCCTGTGTTTGCCATGATACACTAAACAATTGTCAGCTATCCAAAGTCAGAACATCCCCATAGATTTCTTAAGGATTTGAACTTTTCCAGGTTTATCAGGGAAGTACCATACACTAATATACTCTCAAAACCAGAGATTTTAGGACCCACTACCAAAGGAATATACAAGCATAATGAAAAAGTAGTAAGAGGCTCTCTTCAGGGCTGAGAAGTAAACAATGAGATAACACACAAGTGATACTGACGAGATCCAAAATTAATAACCAAGAGCAACATTTCATTGACTTTGAGAGCATGGTAGAATTTGGTCATCAACTGAAAGACATGTTGGATAACAATGTGTCATTGCAGGGATGAGCCAAGAGTGAACCAGACAACAAAACAATTGGGTTTGGTTTTTTGGGTTTTTTTACTTCATCTTTTCAGTATTTTCTTTTTGATGCAGTACTGACAACCACCCTCCGTGCTTGAAAGAAAACTGTAAAATTAAGACAGTGGTGGTGGGCCAGGGTGCAAGTCAGAGCCTGTAATTCCTTTTGCCAGTTGTCTTTTATCAGCAGAAGCATTACCTCCCTCCTTAAAAATACTACTTAACTGACAGGGATCATGTGTTTCCCAGGATAAGCTAATTCCTCTCCAATTAGTAAAATATTATGAGTCATATTTTTTTAAGAGCAAAAAGGCTTTAACGCCTTAAATTTTTTTTCCATGATAAAAGGAACCAACAAATAAAGGTTTCATTTTTATCAACAGGTCTGTAATAAAATTGACCTGCTTTAGGTAACAGAAATCAACTTTTAAGAATAAAATAAATTTATTCTGTAACCCACCCCTTGCATGCATATAAGCTTACATTGAAATATCTAAGGCATACATATATTCAGTGTTTTTCATTTAAGCGAAGAATAGAAATAAATCCCCCAAATAGACAAATTCTTAAATTTGGGGCAATAATTGAGACCTCAGTCATCAGAAGTTATTCAATTACTTCCCGCTTCAGAGTAGCAACAGCTCGTGTAGCTACTGTCAGTGGTTGAGAAAAGGACTTTATGAATGGATCTGATCCAGCAAACTGGATCCTTGTTGGAGGAAAATGCCAGATCAGTGCTACTGTAGGCTGTACACCTAATCTTTGTCCCCTGTATAGCCCAAACCAGGACTGCAAGCGCAGTCAGCTGATAAATGCTAGACAATAAAAGTTTAATATTAGTAAGATTATGCCTGACAGTTCAAACGAGCTTTTTAGAACAGGAGACCCTGACCTTTAGAAGGCTGAAACGATGGAGATTGTCTATTGTGATTACTCAGAACGGGGACGTACGGAACCTGAAGCAATCATCCTTGAAAGAAGAAGCAAAATAGCGAGGTGATCAAGATACGGAACAACTTGTGAAGCTGACTGTCAAGATAGGAACTGATACTAGATTTATTGTGGAATCAAGAGATTATGTAATGTTTAGGTAGATACTATAAATATGTGACTGAAAATCTTGTAAGCTTGTCACTCTCTGCAGAGGTGACCCAACGCTGCTGGACCGATTAAAACATGCAAACCTAGAGTAACCCATAAGGGTTCGAGTCTCTTCTTTTACATCCTACAGTTATTTTTTACTCTCCTTCATGAAAAGCTCAAGGGTGTGCCTATTTTGCATTCAGAAGGGGTTAAAACCAGCAGGCCTTAAGCATGCATGACAAACAGCAAATGGATAAACAGCACTAAAGACTCTAGCTGAAGTTAACTAGCCTGAATCAGCTGAATCCTAACCGGTACACTTTATCCATGTACTTCAGTGTACTAAAGCTGGCCTTTGAAACAGCAGTGCAGACATACCTAACATTATAAAATACATATAAGGGAAGTGGTGGATGGTGCACTCAGAAAAAGTGGTTTTGAGGAAACAGGATTTGTTAGCTTCTCATTTTTTTGAGCATAGTCTAATTTGAATAAAGCACACACAATAACCTCTAGTATTAAGTATCTCCATACATTTCAAAAATCAGGAGGAGACCACCCAAAGGGCATATTTACTAAGGGAATTAAAAAAGAGTAAAATATAGCAACATACGAATTGACAAGATAAATTCTGTGACTTTTGAACACCTTACTAGGATTTCAAGCAGTCTGTTAACACAACATTATGATGAGTTAGCAGCAACCTTGGAGTCACAAATCAGTTTGCCTGATACAGCAAAATTAGAGCCAAACTCAGCCATATCATATTCAGCTATCTCTTCACCATAAACCACTTTTGCTTTCAGGAGTACACTGACTACATTTATAGGCATGCATGCTCTTTGCAAGAGAAAGGAAAAAGCCTAGAGAGTCTTGCCAAAACAGGGGAGAGGGCCATTTCAGTAGGCAAATAATCATTTCGCTGAATATACCTTAAGAACTGACCAGCTGAGGCACTTGCCTGGTAAAACAGGTCTCTGCAAAGTCTGTCAGCACTTGCTGAGGCACATTTTTTCCTAAACAGAAAGAGAAAAAAAAAAAGAAAAAAAAAGAAAAAAAGAAAGTAGATGTTCTACTTTTGTTGGTGGGGTCATGCTTTGCAAGTTAAAAATACTACAGATGCAAACTCCAGATGTAATTCTGTAAGGGAAAATAATCCCAAGTTACTACACATTCTACTGTGAAACAAAGTCTCCAATCATTTTCCCCATGAGCCTGAAACTATGTTGATGGCTTGAAGCAAAAAGACAAAATCAATGGTCTGTATAACATTAATATTTGAACTATCTGTCTGGGTGACATGCGACCTGTGTAAAACAATCTCCGACAAAATTTTCCACTGCTCTGTAAACCTAAAACATACTGAAATGTATACAGCCCTAAAAAAAAACCAGGGTAGAACTGAATTCATATGGAGTTAGGAAGATGAGAAAGAGCCTGCCAACACTTTCAGTTTGGATATCTGACTTTTCTGATCAGACAGGAAGAAAAAGGAAATAGTCAATTATAATGTTTACTGGAATATGGTAATATGTCAGCTAAGAATGAAAAGGCTTTATCTCTCTTTTAAGAAAAGTACCCAATAATTCTTTACTGCAGAAAACAATGCTTCCGTATATAAATTCATACCTAAAACAGCAAGACAAAAAGTATTATTGTATTTGCTTGCATCAACAAAATACAAAACATAAGCTACACACCATGACAACAGGCAAAGCAGCATGGGAAATGGGTACATAAAGGAAGATGTGGCAGAAAGCCTTAAACACTGAAATACACCTGTGAAAGCATTGTTTGTCAGAATAAGCACATAGCTTAAAGTACACCTTAAAACTTGGAATGAAAAGTTACAATTGCACAGCTTACATAGCTTTCTAAGACTTTTTAACCCATTCCTCAGTGTAAAAGCTACCTTTAAATGAAGGCAGTTTGAATTCGTATCTTAAAAATGAAAACAGCAGGTTATACAACGAGATCAGTAAGAAGGTACTTTAAATGGAAGAAATTTAGAATTTTCCTAGCTTTTACAACTTAATTCAAAACAAGTTGACATAAAGGAAAACTCAGATTTTGCCCATGCTACCAACTTATTTAATGGAAGAACTGTGAGAAATCAGGAAGAAAGTGGCAGTTACCACAACCCTTCCTTTCTTAGTTGTTTATCTAACCCTCAGCTGTTACCAGTACACTGTATTGGCTAATCCATATTGCTGCACATCATGACAGTTGCGAACAGGGAACTGTACAGCTTACCACAACACCTAACAATTTCATTGTAAACTTCGGATGGCCCAAAACTCAACTGACTACTGAGGTGTTCTTTGAGCTCTTCAGGCAGTCCCTCTGCACCAAGATGGAGAGCTACTCTGCCTGGGGCAGCAAGGACACAGAGCCCCTCTGGTCACTAAACACACTCCTCTTAGAGATGAGAAATTAATCGAATTACGTGCAGCTAACGCTAAATAAGTAACTTTTCTCTTATGTTGTTTTTTACTATAACAGAGAGAAAGTTTATGTCATTTGCTACTCCAAAAAGAGAAGAGCCTTGTATAGGCTGCTCATTCCGCAAGCCAAGCTGTATTACTAGTAAAAGCATCCTCACCAGCCAACGCTACCGAGGCCAGGGGACAGCCGGGGCTCGGAGTGCCGCTGGACGCAACTCCCGGCCCTGCCCGAGACCCTCCGAGGCAGCCCCTACCCGCCACCGGCCTGCCGCCGCCGCGGGCACACACAGGCGGGGAAAAACGGCCAAGCCCGTGGAGGGCCGTGCCCCCACCCCCAGCACGCCTCGGGGGCACCAGCGGCCTACAGGGGCCCCCACGGCCTGCGCCCCACGTCGTCTCATCACGCCTCACGACAGCACCAATCCCCAGGCACCGCCGCCTCCGGCAGCGCGCTTAAACACCGCCGGGCCGGGCCGGGCCGCACCAGAAGGGAGCGAGCGACGCGACTGACGCCCACGGCGCTGCTCACGCCCCCCGAGGACCGCGCCCCCCCCTCCCCGCCCCTCGCCGGTTGAAGCGGAGCGGGGGTGGGGGAGCCCCCCGCCGGGTCGGGCCGTGCCGGACGGAGACCCCGCCCCCGCCCCTTCCCCTCAGCGGCGCGGGGCGGGGCGCGGCCCCGCGCGGGGGTACCTCAACTCCCGGCGCGCGCACGACGGTCGCCACCGGCCGCGGCCCCGCCCCCGCCAGCGTCGCGACGCTGCGTCGCGCTTATCCCGCCCCCGCGCGGCGAACGGACGGCGCAGGCGCGCCCGGGTGGGTCTTGCCAGGTCGCTCTGACGTGTCGACGCCAGGGCACGGCCCGGAGCGGGGCGGGCGCCGGCGGTACTGGCCTGGCCGCGGCCGTTGGCCCCTTTGGCTGCGCCCACCATGTTCAACGTGTCGAGCCTGGAGCGGGCTGAGCTCGGGGAGAGCCTCCTCACCTGGGTAAGTGCCGCGGCCGCCAGCCCCCCGCCCGGAGCTGGGCCGCTCGGCAGGCACACGGCTCCGTGCGCCGCCCCGCCGCCGCGGCCCTGCTCCGGCGGGAGAGGGGGGGCTCGCTCCGCCTCCCGAGCCCCTGCCCGGGCCGCACTCTGCCGCTCGGGCCGGTTCCCGTTCGGCCGGAATCGGCGGAGCCCTGGCGGACCCGCCCCGTCTCGCCTCGCCCAGCCGCGGCGGGGCCGGCGGCCTAGGGGCTGCGCGGGGTGGGGAGCCCTGCGCCGCCGTGGCTCTGCCTCTGCGTGGGGGGAACAAAGAGAGCGGCGCTCCGCGGCCCGGGCGCACGGCGGGGGGTGGCGCACCTGGGCGCGCTTACCCCGGCCGCGCCCCCCGCCCGGTCCTGGCGCTGCCCGTGGTTTTGAGCCTTCCGCCGGCCCGCGCTGCCTGGCAGCGCCCCGTGTGCCGGTGCCGCGTTTTTCAAACCGGCCGGCTGCGCCTCGCAGCTCCCTAACCAGAAACTTTATTTTCGTCTGTTTCTTTCTCTGCATTTTTAAGTAGTACTTGAGCCTCGAGAGGCAGAATTCACCTTTGCGGTCGGAGATAATCCATTATCAGCCTAAGAATTCTTTTCCTGTTTTGTCGTTCGGAGCTTGGTCCATAAACTTTTCGGGTTTTGCAGCCAGCATGCAGTGGGCATTGAAACTGGGTTTGCAGCTACTCCATAATTTCAGCAGTGACTGTAGCATAGCTATGCAACTTGTATTTCTGAGGCAGCTTATTTATTGGCTTGCTGTTTTGGACCACTGGATATGGTTTAGGGGCTGGTTTTTTCTTTTGTTTTGTTTTTTTTTCTCTCACTCCATCACCAAAATTGGCAAGGAAATACCCAGTACATAAAACCCAGGAGTACAACTGATTGTTAAAGAAAATGAGATTTTCTCTTACGTGTTTAGTCAGTGCAAGGCCGGAGCTTGCCTTGTTGTGTCTGTTGCACAGGAGCTAAACCTGTGATGGTGATGAGTAAGTTACTGGGAAATGACAGGTTAGGTTTCTCTGTGAGGGTCAAAAGGGGGATGAGCAAGGGGAATTCAGTGACTGTCAAGCGGTGAGCAGGTGGCCTGCAAAGTACAGAAGGTGGAGGTTTGGGGGAAGAGGGTACCTCAGTGCTTCATAGAGGTCTGGATTAAGTAACCAAGTGTCTCTTTCCTTCGCATTCTTGCCGATCTTTGCATCTTTGTTGGCCACTTGTCCAGTTTTTGGCTTCCTGTACTTTCTTTGTCAGGTGTTGGGAAAGAAAGTCCTCTTACCAATAGAATTGATGAGGAAGTTGATGTGTGTGAATCCTGGCAAAGAAAGCCTGAGTGAAAGGATTGCTGCTAGGAGAAAGAGGAAGGTTTACTGGGGAGCAATGGGGGAAACATCTGTTGTTACATGCTGCTAGTTTTCATGTGTCTTTGTTTTAGCTGTTTTAGATATGTTCCTCTTGTGCTCTCTGGCAGTAAAGCAGCTGTACCAATTGGAGAAGCAAAAGCTTGAAATCTTACCTGGCAAGTGTCCACAGTCCCAGTGCGCTTCTAACTCCCCAGATTTCCAAGTAACCAACAGACTAACTCTTTCCTTTGTGTGTGAGACTACTGTATGTGCAACACGGGAAATGCTGCATGATAAAAGAGATTGAATTTTCTCTTGATGGCCTGTTAAGAGTTATTTGAACTGTTGATCCTACCCATCATCCAGTCGCAGGCTGGATAAAATTGTTAATGACTTGAGAATATTTTGTTGAAGTATAGCATCTGTGCAGAAGCCTGTGTCAAGTCTGAAAAGACTTCAAAACTAAAAATACTCCATTATTCTGTTACTTAAATATTCTGTTCAAGTTTGAATTTGAGGTGTTAATATTTCAACAAAATTGTTTTTAAAACTTCCGAAGTTTAAGATGTTTGCTAGGGAAATCACAAAATGCAAAGTAAGAAGGCAGTGGCTACTTCCCTGTTCCCCAGAAGAATTCTTTGTACAGCCAAATATAGTACAAACCAGTGGTTTTGTATGTGTTGGAAAGGATTGTTTTATTAACTTCTGCATGTGTTCAGTTGTGGTGGAAGTTGTATTAGTCTCAACAGTAAATAAGTGTCACAGGTTCTTGTTTGTGGAGATGAAGAGGACAATGTATGTGAAGTCTATTCAGTTTCAGTGAAAATTTCACTTATTTTCTGCATTAAACAAAATAGTAGAGAGAACTAGTGATTTGTTTGGTTTGTTTGTTTGTTTTTTCCTTGCCACATTTGAGGTTGGTAGTTGAGGCAATTGATCTGAGCAGCAAACTGTACTATTACCCTTGAAAATAACCTGTACTTTCTTAGAAAAGTTAAACCATTGAAAAAAATTACCTTGGCACAAAAAGCTGTCCTGGAAAAGTAGATGCAAAAATTGAAAGCATAGAGAGAGAAATCACAGTAACAGAAAAAGTCTTGGGGCATTGACCATCTGTAGGAATTATTACTGTCATATGGTCATGTTTGAGCAGTAGCTGGTATTTATAATCTTTGGTCCTGAAACTGCCTACACAGTGGAGTCTTGTCCTGCCCGTAGTAATAATCCACGCAGATCCCTTTTACGTTTCTAACCTTTGCACCCCTTCAGATATTGAGCTAATCAAGAAACTGGCAGCATCTTTTTTGGTTGACAGAAATCCTTCTTAAACAGCATTAGCATTTGTCAGTGAGTTTCTTAGATAAATGTGTGGGGTTATGGGTCATTTTTATTATTTCAGTATTTTTGTTTGAAAGTGACTTTGAAACAGATTCAGTAAAAAATATGAGGAAAGGTGATTTCAGTTTATTTCAGGATACGTGAAACTTGCAAAAGAGGCAATGAATTTTTTTTTTAGTCCTCAGTGAAACTGGCTGTATAAACAAGGTTTCTTTTTTTGTCTGGCTTTCTCTCAAGCCCCATAATGATTCTTGGGAAACCGTTCATTTAGATGGGAGAATAGAGCTGTTTTAATTGCAGTTTATGCATACCTGGGATGACCAGTTTTCCCATTATGCTAGAGGAGCTGGCTGTTCTTAAGAACTGGTTTAACCTCCCAGATGGCTTGCTTCACATTCATGAAGAAGTACTTGAACTGGTTTATTTGTGTTTTGAGTAGATAAGGCTTTCCACAAGTCTGAGAACCTGTTCAACCTAAACTTTGTTGTTGTGTTGGCTCAGATAGATGTAGGTTGAGATCAAACTGCTCCTCCCTCTGCCAATGATTTTAATGAATAACAATATCCCTCAAGCCATTTTACCTTGTGTGTCTGCATTTCCTATTCTGGCATCTTTAAGTAGGAGTAAACTGCTTACTTGTGAATATATTTTGTTTTATTCTTTAATATATTGTGAGCACTCCGATGTTTGGTGTTGTGGTCTAGCTGGGGTTCTTTCCCTCTTTGACAGCATTGTCAAATGGGTTCCTGAATAACTTTTGTTCAGGATTTTAAACATCTGGGAGAGATTTTGCTTCCTACCACTTCAGCCAGTGACCATGATGTTATTTTGAACCAGGCAGGGTAGTGGCAATTTGGACGAAACTGAGTGAAGGACTGGAGCCCAGCTACTGAGATATCAAAGTTGGTATTTATACTTCAGCAGTGTTTGTAGCCTACTGTAAATGCAGAACTATTGCTCTACCAAAAATCTCCCAGAAGCCTCTTCTGAGACTGTTGTAGGCACTGTGGTATAGTTATCTAAGCTGCACTGCAGCCAAAGCAGTTTAGAAAAATGTGGCTGTGAGATAAACCTGTGATGATACTGAAATTGACCAGCATATCAAATACAGATTCACATCTTTTCAGTTTAAAACTTATGATTGGTCCACATATGAATACACTTTTAAATCTTTTTTTTAATTTATGTGTAGTGTCAGGAGTGCTTTTAACTCTGATACATCACTGAGTTGTTTCTTAAAACATGGAGAGCTGTCAAATGTGCATATGACAGTTACGCTTGAGTATGTCTAGATCTAAATTCAGTGTGATGGCTACAGGCTTTTGCAATGTAATCTTGAGAAATTTTTAACATACAACTAAGACGTGATACTGAGAAGATTGCTTAACACTGGTATATGAACAGCAGGATGCCTCAAAGAGGTCACTGCTTCCTGGTTTAAGTAGCAGATTGCTGTGGAGATGTCATGAACTTTCTTTCCTTCGTTATGATAAATATATCTTACTTTGCCATGTGCTGCATCTTGGATGCTTGCTTTCTCTTTCAACCCTCGAGGCCAAATAGTTTCCGTGGTAGACATATTAAAACCTTTATGATAAGTGAGAATTTCGTAAACACTGTACAAGGCCAGTGTTGGGGCACCCTCCATTTTAAAAGCACTCTGGCTGTTTACATGCTATCAATCCTTTAACCTGTCTCCTTTTTGGCTGAAAAAAGTCTTTTCAGTACAGTGTATCTTTGTCTTCTGTGTGGTGGCCTATCCCGGGCTGGAAGGATTTGCCTCTGTTAGTTTGAAATATGGAGCCCATGTGAGCAAGTGCTGAAATGGATTTTGATTCCTCAACCAGGGCTGCTTGTAAATGGTCTGTGGGCACCCTTTTCGGAGAGAATCAAATCTGCTGGAATTTACTAGGAAAGTTGTGTTGTCTCCTGCTGTCCAATTGCCTCCTCTTTAGACTATGCTGTTCTTGGTTCTTCTGTGTCTGTGGTTTTAAGTACTCTTCAGGTTTCTTGTAGATGCCAAGATGGTATGAGACTTGCTAATCCTGTTTAAACTCTCTTCTTTCAGTGCTTAATCATTGACGACAAAGTTGTAGGGTTTCATTTTCTTTTGATGATATCATCACATCAGTATCTCTTACCTCTTGAAGAAAACGCCACGTTTCAGGACTGGTTGATTATGCTGGATATGACAGCAGGTCAAGAAGATAGTTGTTTGAATATGTTGCTGCTCAGACAGAAGGGAAAAAAACCACTGAGCTTGCCAGCAGTTGTGGAGCATGGGCTGAGATATATGGCAGCCCACAGCCCCTGTATCAGCTGTGACAGACCAGTGCATTGAGCAACATTTTTTGTTTTTGATAACCTCTCACTAAGATGGTAAAGAATTTGTTGCTCCATCCTTTTAGGGGTAGTTTTCTAGGGTAGTGAATGGTTATGCTCAGAATATCACTATGTTTGAAGGAGCTGGGCTGTCTAGTGTCATTATTAGGCTATAGGGATTTTTTTGACCTGTTGCTGAGAGGTCAAACAGAGGCAGAAGAACTTCTCTTATTAAACACTGTATTGCAGAGCAAGGGTATAGGGCTGATAATACATTAATATGATAATTAAAGACAATAACCTTGAGTTTGTATGTATTCCTTCCCTCCCTCCCCCTTTCTTTTAAGTCAACAACAGGAAGGAAGGCTGAACACAGGATTTGGAGGTGCAGGCATTATTCTTTTGTGTGTTTTGACACAGTGTTAAGACTTTCATTCTTTGGGGCCTTATTCCAAATTGTGCATTTTTCCAATTTACTCCTTTCTGAAGAGCTGCTCTGTAGCAGTGGTAACTGTATAACAATTACTAGTTCTCTGAAGAAAAGTTTAGATGTGATTCAGCATGTGTTCAATTTCAGCTTCTAGTTCTGCCCCCTCATTTTTTGGGGTGGGATAGTGAGATGTTGCTTGGAGAAGAAACAGATTTTGCTGCTAGGAACTGTGAACCTTAAGCAGCGTAAAGGAAGCAACTTTTCTGTTAGCTTGTTAATCTCAGGGTGGGAGGTGAGGAGAGAAACCTGTTTCTCTGTTCTTTTGAAATACTTAAGCAGTTCTTTCAAAGAGGTGAAGTGAAATCATGAATTTTGCACAATTACCTTTGTCTTATTGTGAGATTGTTTTGAGGCGCTTGAACTGGAAGGCAGTGTTCTGACATTTTATTCTTCCTGGACCATCAGAAGTCTTTGCTGCAATGTGTTCGACTTGTTGTGTAGAGCAATTGCATACTTCCAAGTTGTGCAGCAGGGAAGGGAGAAAAGGGGCCCAAGGCTCAATTGCAATTCCTGCTATCTGCTTTCTTGGCTGAGCTGAGGAGCCTTGAGTACTGTGATAATTTAGAAAGACTTAAGTTGCTTAATCGATTTAATTCACAAGTCCTAGTCACTAATTAAAAAAAAACCCAAATCAACAAGGTTGGTGGCTACAGAGCAACTAACACTAGCACAAAGTTAGGCGGGAATGTGTGGCTGGAGGTGAGGGGAAGAGGGTAGTAGTGTCCTTCTTACATCTTTTGCTGCCAACAGTGTGGCACGATGTCCCACACAGGAAAGGGATTGACTGGTTTCCCAACCTACCAGTAGTGGTTTTCTGCCCTGCAGAGTATGCATGAGCTGTTTTCCTGGCTGCTTTACATTGCCATACATGACAGTCATTTTTGTGAGTTACTTAGTACTTCTCATTCGGGGCAATGAAGAAGGGACAGCATAGAAAGGAGGAGGAAGGTTTTTGCAGAGGGAAGAGCTCTCGAAGGTTAAAGGCAGGGGGAGTCCAGCCATTGCGGCGGACGAAAGCTTCTGAATGAAAACAAAGCTGGAGTTGTGTTTCAGTGGACAAGCTGAGGCCACAGGGGGATGGCAGCTTTTCAGAGGGGGCACACAGGAAATGTTTTTGGAGTGGTGCATATAGTGGAGCAAGTATTGCACAAAAAGATGCATTGTAAATCTGATGATAATGTAGTTCATCCCTAGAATTCATAGGGCTCTTTCATGCCATTTAGCTTCAAGCTTCTTTGCAGGAGTACACTACACCAGAAGTACAGTGCTGTGACCTCTGTGGAAGTCCTGTTGACTGGAGCTAAATCTCAAGGTAGCTAAGTTTTACATACTTAAGATAAACAACAAGTGGGTATTCATGCCACATGTGATGTGTGTTTTGGAGGCATTAAATCTAGGAAATGAGCCTCTGTATTTTATTCATTGCAGATCTGAAAAGTATTAAATGTGTTATAGCCTTTTCTGTATTACTGGATTAATTAAGGTAAACCTTTGAGTGAACTTGTTTGCCATGGCAGCAAGGTATCCATAGTTTTACTTAAGGATAGGAACAAGTAGAAATAAGTTGTGTTTAATTGTGACAGATTATGGTTGTTTTATTAACTTTGCTGCCCATTTGGTGGAAAGGGGAAGAAACCAGCAGGACTGGATCACTCTGGCGTGGTTTAGCTGATTTTATTTTGTGGACAATGCCAAAAGATGGCAGCCTGCTCAGTGGTGGCTCCTGCCTTTTTTTAAGGAATCATGGAATTTGGTCGGTCTCTGGGAAGAATCTTGTTCTGTATACCTACGCAGTCTCCATGAAGTTCAAGAAAATATTTACTGAAATGTAAGTCCTGGAAATGGGGACCTGAACTGTAAGATGTGCTAAATTTAGTGGTATGCTATACATGTGTGTTACCAGTTATAGAATCTGCTAAGTCTGAAATCTCTTAGCCTGATGAAGACTTACTGCCAACTCTTTCTGAATCCTATCTTTCAGCTGCTAAGTTTTTCTTACTTTTGTGATCCTGTGAAAGATTGAGCATCCACACTGATCAGAAAGTTTGTGTGGATGATATTTCAGTAGAACTTAGTGCTCTTGGATTAGCTTCTGTGCCTTGGGTGAAGAGCTCTTTATTCTGCCTGTCAATAGAAACAGTACTTTTCATCTAAATTACAGCTGCAAGAAGGTGGAGTTGTGGGCTTTAAATAGTTATTCTTCTTTTTCTTTATCTTGCAAGGGAAAAGCTGCCTTCTATGTTCACCTTTTCTTGTTTTGTTTAAGTAATATTAGAAATATGTATAAATTTGGACTGCTAGTATGCAAAGCTTTCTAGCAAAGCACTAGCGGATAAGTTAATGGATTTTGCTTTGTCTTATGCCATCAGATTGAAGCTATGCCTTGCTGCCTGTCCTTTGTCTTGCTATGGATCAGTTTGGGCACATTTGCCTGGTGCTATTCAGGTTTTTAGTAGCCTGTCAGTCTTCATTCAGGGTAAAAAGAACTTTACTCTTTTGTTCATTGAGTACTGTTTTGCTATTCATCTGCATACCTACTTTTAGAGAACAATTCCATTATCCGCCTTTGGTGAAACTTCATGCCTCCCAGTTCTATGGGTTGCATTATCATCTAGGCTTCAATGAGTCAAAGAGTGTTGAAGACAGAAGATAACCTACATGTTTAATGTGACATCACTTTAATTATGTTTTTTTGTCAACGCTGAGTAGTAGAGGTGGAAATTTTTGCACTCTGATCTGCAGAGGAAGCCAGCGGTTCACCTCCTGTAAACCCTGCCATTTGTGTTTTCTTCCATGAGAAGATGATTCTAGTCTGAAAAGACACTTTTTTGGGTTTCTCAAGTTCATTGGTGCCTGATGGAGTGTGAATGTATGGATCCTATAAATGTGGGTGTATTGAGGTAATGTTTGGCAGTTTTGCACTTACAAATAACTTGTGTTTTGATAAAAGAAGGGACAGCATCAATGGTAAATATTATCTTTTAATAAAACATGATTAAGTAGATAAAAGCTTAGAGAGAACTGTGGTTTATGGTGCTGTATTAGACCTTCCTATTGTGTATCATATTTTCATTTTATCTTCATCACAAATGCTGTGTAATATTTTTTTTCATCAGCTGGCTCATCTAGCTTTCAACTGAAGAAAGGAATATGTTCATTTTCTCCCCAGGAGTTGGTACATTAGCTTTGATTAAGCTTTAGTCAAGGTATCTCTCCTACTTTCTGCACTCTGTTTCGGCAAAGGAAATATTTAATATTTGGAAAACTTCATCTATGAATGAAGAATTTTGACTGAGATCTTTCATGGCTTTGTCCTGTTCAGGTATGAGGTTAAACACAGTATGTATAAAATGAGAAGGAAATTAATATTCAACTTCTCCCCAAAAAACTCCCCACTCTGGCCAGTAAAGACCTTGCCATTTCATTGTTTTGCTAATTAAGTGCCTAACATTGTGACTGGATTGCAAAGTAATTCAAGTAACTCTTGTGTTTTTAATAAGAGAGGTCTGACATCCTAAAATTTGGTGAAAACATCTAGAAATACAAATCCTGGAATAAAACTTGTTTGTTGGGGAACCTGGATCCCCTTTGTTCCATGCAGTCTACTACTGTCTTGGAAAGCATGAAAAAATAGCTTAGGGCATGACTATTCAAGCAGAAGATAGCAGTGCTACCAGCTGGGAGGAGAAAAATGGGTGAAGAAACCGGAAAGTTGTCCAGAAGCACAGGATCTGGTTGTAGGATAGGAATCCAATTCTCATTATGCCAGGTCTGCCTCAATACAAAAATTTGGCATCGGAGGAAGAACAACTTTCTGTATCACATAATTAGCTTATCCTGAAAAAACCTGATGGTCTGGTTTCCTCTGGGCACTGAAGCTGGGTGAAGTTGTAGTGTGGGATTCTTGTGGATGTTTTAGGTAATACTGAGTGAATGTATGAGGCCATAAGTATCCAACCCTCCTTAATCATCTCTGCCAGTTTGCTCTTTCAAGTGTTCTTGCTAATGACTGGAGTAGCGATTCGCATCAAAGCCAGTGAGCCTGGTTCTTTTCTTGTTCTTACTCCTCTCCTTTTAGCCACTTCTTCCTCTCTTAGCTGTGTGATCTTCTTTCTTCTGTGGTGATACAGTATTGTTCTAAGCTCTACATGGCAGCTAGTTGTAAGCTTGCATAGTCTGTTACAAAAATGTAGGGAAATACTGGGTAAGTAATTCAAAACGATCATTTGTAGGTTGCAGAGTACTTTGGGACGTAAATAATTGGAAACTAATTGAAAAAGGGTATTAACCTTTTGTTGTGTTTAAGATAACCAGTGACACGAGAACCTCTAATAAAGATTTCAGCTATTATTACAAAAGAAAACAAAAGGTATGTTATGAAACTGCACCAGCAATAAAACCCAAACTACGTATATAATCACTGTGCAAAGAGCAGGTCTTTCACTAACTCTTAGTGTTGAGAAGGGAAAGGTGCTGGAGAGCTTTTTTTGTCTTTGGGGGGGGAAGGAGATTGGGTGAGGTTGGTTTTGTGTAGGTTTTTTTTATTTTTAATTTTTTTTCTTCCAGCTTTGTGGGGTTCACCATCACAACTCTTATCCTGGTCTTCAGCTACTGTCCTTGAGAACTGAGTGTTTGTCCAGTTCTCTGACCTTCATATCATGAGTATTTTTCATGAAATATGTTTCTGCCTCCTATCTCTAGTAGCTAATGAGCCCTCACTAGTCATATATGTAATCTGGAACTGTAACTCAGATTTTTCTAAGGTTCTGACTTCCTGCTGCTATTATTTAGTCCCCAGTGACAGCCTTCTTTGCACTGAAACAGTCACCTGCTACTCCTTTTTTTAAGGTTATATAGAAATTGACAGCTCATGTTCATGACCATGTGGATCAGAGGTCTGAATTAATATTTAATAAAATGAAAGAACCCTTTTCTCTCATTACATGGTAGCTGATGGAAGGTGTAAGGCCTACTAAAGGTAGCGATTGAGCGACTGAGCCAAGTGGTTCATGTGTTTTCCCCTAACACACACCCCCCAGCTCTTGTCTGAAAGAATCATAGAATAGTTTGGGTTGGAAGGAACGTTTTAAAGGTCATCTAGTCCAAACCCCCTGCAATGAGCAGTGACATTTTCAACTAGATGAGGTTGCTCAGAGCCTCATTCAACCTGCTTGAATGTTTCCAAGGATGGGCCATCTTCCACCTCTCTGGGCAGCCTGTTCCAGTGTTTCACCACCTTCATCATAAAAAATTTATTCCTTATACCTAGTCTGAATCTACCCTCTTTTAGTTTAAAACCATTACCCCTTGTCCTGTTGCTACAGGACCTACTAAAAGTCTGTCCCCATCTTCCTCATAAGCCCCCTTTAAGTACTGAAAGGCTGCAATAAGTTCTCCCTGGAGCCTTCTCTTCTCCAAGTGGAACAATCACAACTCTCTCAGCCTTTCCTCACGTAAGAGGTATTCCATCCTTTTGACAATTTTTGTGGCCCTTCTCTTGACCCACACAAACAGGTCCATGTCTTTCCTGTACTGGGAGCCCCAGAGCTGGACACAGTGCTCCAGGTGGGGTCGCACCCAAGTGGAGCAGAGGGGCAGAATCACCTCCTTTGACCTGCTGGCATGCTTCTTTAGATGCAGTCCAGGATACGTTTGGCTTTCTGGGCTGTGAATGCATGTTACTGACTTATGTCCAGCTTTTCATCCACAAATACTCCCAAGTCCTCCTTCACAAGTGCTGCTCTTAATCCCTTCATCCCCCAGCCTGTATTGATATGATACCAGAAGTTTCCATGCCCCAGGTGTGGGACCTTGCACTTGTCTTTGAGACTCAAGAGGTTCACATGGGCCCACTTCTCAAGCTTGTCCAGGTCCCTCTGGATGGCATCTCGCCACTCAGGCATGATGTCAAGGCTCCATATAGTGGTACAAAAAGTGGAAAAAATCGTACCAGGGAATGAGACTTAATTTACAGCTTTGGGGAGCTAACGATGGGGTCTGTATTGCAAACACTCAAGAAGTAGGAGCAGTTCCAGCAGGGTGAGACAGAAGTCTTCCAGGGGAAATGCATCACAGTGCACAGGAAGGACAGTGTTTTAACAGCTGTTCTTGAATAGCTGTTTAGAGGCACACACAAAAAGTATTTTCTTTGTCTCTGTAGCTGGACTTTGCTTCTGCGTTGCTACATTCTTACCATTCTTCTCCCTTCAGGAGATTGAACACTGGTTTTTGAGGTTGTTTTGCATTTTGTAGAACTATCTGAGAATGGTATGGGAGTTTGACATAAATTTGTAAAGCTGTTTTATGTAGGTTGTTTTGGAAGAAAATTCATTACCTATCTGAAGGATTTGGAAAGGATATAGTTCCTTTGTTTTAGGAGCTGAATATGTGTTTTGTAGCATAAATTTGACACCTTAATTGAGGTATTATGCTGTATATTCCTTTCCTATGCAAGCAAAGACATTTATTATAAAATTCAAATGTATGTGAAGAAACAAGTCATAAAATTAATTTTAGTCTGTCTCTTTCTGTTCTTTGTCATCTAACTGTGAAAGGCATTATTGTCCTCAGTGGTTATGTGCCTACGTGACTGTGGAGAACAAAAGAGTTCAGACTGGTTACCTGAGCCTTAATGATAGTGTTAACCTTTTCTTGTTCATGTACATAAAGTATTGGGGAATTATGATATTAAAATGAGTTATAAAACAGCAGAGTGTGCATTTTGTTTCTCTGTGTTGCAGAAATAGGCATAGCAACTTTTCTTCTGTCACTGTAGTGGTATCTCCTATGTACACTTTTATTTAGTCAAGAAAGTCTTTCATATACCAAGATGTAAAATTAATTTAAAAAAATCTGAGTAGTTTGCACTCTGTTTGAAGACCTCCTTGATGTTGGTATTACTTATTTGAAAAGAGCATTTCACTTTGACTATTTTTGAAAAATCGTAGTTCTTAAGTGATTTTTTTAAATTTGTCTATTGTACAGCAAAGTGATTTAAATTTTCATTATTTAAAGGTAGAATATGCAAAAGTAGAAGCAAGTTTTCATTGGCTATGCTGAGAATTTTATCTTCATAGCATCTTGGAACTTCTTCAGGCATAAGCATCCATGATGATGTAGCTCTTTTTTGCTAGAAAGTATTTCCTGTTTAGTGTGTTGCTGAGTTTGTGGATTCAGATTCAGAATTGTCTCTGTATTCCTTCAACAGTATTGCAATTCAGAGACTGTAAGTAAATTCAATTTTCTTGCAAAATAGCAATTTGGTGTTATATCCTGTTATGTAGTGTTTCATGTGTGCTTTTTTTTCCCAACCCACCCACCCTGATTTTTACCCAGTGTCTTGACAATCTGTGATGGCTTCTTGATTCTCTGGAAAAAAAGCAAGGAGCTGTGTTTTCTGGGTAGCTCAGCACAAGCTATAGGAAAATCTACTGTATCCGAAGTGCAGAAGTCACTTCTGCCTGTTTTGTATGCCACACAGTAATTTGTTCTTGTACTCTTGGAACATGGACATCATTCATGAATCATCGGTCACTGTTGAACTTGATCAGCAAACGTGCTTCGTGCTTCGAGAGCTCGGTTTTTTGGCTATTTGTGGGCACTGTTGCCTTCCCCCTCCCCCAATTGAGTGCTAGGGTTTTTTTTTCCAGAGGAAGAAAGGAGCATTCACCTAGGTGCTTGTTCTGCAAACTAATGTTAAGTGATGCTGCTAGACTGCTTACATGACATTCCAAAGATATTATGATGTCATGGTTTAACCCTTGAGGGTGATGATAGCAGACACACTAGACAGATAACATCTAAATGATGTAATCAAAACTATTTTCACAAAACTCAACCACATCCTTTAAAAATAGTGTTCATTTCAAGTAAATGATCAAATAACTTAGACCGGTTGGAAAAAATGCTGAAGTAGAAAGGCTCTTTTCCACACCAAGGGAGGAAGAAGAGCAGCTTTGCCTTGTGTATTTGTACATTTGCTGATATGGCAGGGGGAGGGTTTCAGATAGCTTGTATGCTATATGCATGAAAATGGAGTTGATGAATAGAAGCCATATAGAACCTAAGTGTGTTTTTGTTAAGAGATTATTCTTGCTCCTGTGTAACCTAGACTATTACACAGCATCCTCAGAAAATTAACTTTAGGTTGGTTTCAGTGTGTTCAGTGGGCAGTCTGGAGGGGAATTAGTCCAAACTAACTCATCTTTAGTCATAAGTAATTCTGTCATCAAACAGCTCAGTCCTATGGTCCTCGGCATTCCCCTTCAGAATAGCAGCATTTTTGGAATCTTAGCTTCCATCTGAAGATCAGAGACTTGTCATTGTGGACCTTACTGTCTGTCACCGTTAATAAAATGCCTTGAAACCTTTGAAACAGTAGTAGTGCATAAACTTGTTGGGGTTTAGCAGCATTGTGGTCCCCTCTTCCATCTGATAGTATGGAATAGTTATGTTTGGAGTATGTATGTCCCTCTACATTTGATATTCTGGTTGTGGGGAGCCTGAGAGCTTTGTGTGATCTGGGTAACTTCTAAAAGCTGAGTTTCTTGTGTGTATTCATTGAAAGAGTCTACTTGAGTATATGCTCCAGAAGTACTTGAATGGGAGAACAAAAGGCCCAGTGACTTTCCAAATTAGAAAAATAGCTTTGTGGAGAACATACTGCTGTTATTTGTCGCAAAGTTTACAAGTTTGCAAAAACGAAGATACTAAGCCCTGGCAGTGGTTTATTTCCTTGATTGCTACTAAATCTAAAGCTTCTTAATTCCTAACATGTACACTAAAAATGTGAGGTTTACACTGTTCTATTTGGTAGCATTTTTTTTACTTTTGAAAATCCCTTGACACTAAAGTAAAAGAGGATAACCTCTTCCTTTCTCCCACAGATACAGACGTTTAATGTTGAGGCACCATGCCAGACAGTGGAGGATTTAACGAATGGAGTTGTAATGGCACAGGTTCTTCAAAAAATGTAAGAAATTATTTAATGAATTAAATACAGTTTTTTATTTTTACATTTTGTAAAAATACAATTTGTGTATTTAAATGTATTTCAGTTCAAACTTGGCTGGTATTCCATAAGGATATGGCTTGTCCTATGCTTATACAGTACTTTGATCTGGAATATGACTGTTTTTTCTCGATAGTTTTCAGAAAACTATAGTAAATGGAAAAAAAAAAAGTTTGGTTTTAGGGGGGTGTTTATTTAAGTGTGAGTTCACTACAAAGTTAGATTAAAACTAGGCTTACAAATTCAAACTTCTAAGAAGCTGGAACCAGTGCAAGGTAAGGTATTGGCCCTGATTGTTTGAAACTACAGTTGGTATATCAGTATGTCACTATCATATTATAATTCATGAAATAAAACTTCTGCAATAAACTGAATGGACTATCAGTTTAGCTGTTTGCAAAGATACTACGTTCTTGAAAGTAAGTGAAGGAATAATAGCTGTTAATCTAGATAATGCTTTTGTTCTTTTGAACTTGTAAGAACAAACAATATAAAATGCATTAGTTCGACATCTCTGTAATCTAGGATGTTTTGGGGGACTACAGTTATGCATCTGAAATGTAGCTACATGCAGATGTACCTATTTTCACAGAAATACAACTTTTTATTGTTCTTTAGGCAGCATTTGCCAGTCAGCAGTCCAAACTAAACATGCCATCTCCTACAGACCTATAATAAAAAAAACCAACCACCAACCTGCTTCATTCTTTTTAATGTGTGAAGGGTACTGTCTTGAGTGTAAATGCAGGATAACATGTTTCTCGTGTAATCTGTTGTAAATGAAGACTGGACAGGTGCAGAACAGGTATGAACAGCTCTGTGTTAAAGTTCTGGTTTGCATCAAAGAACTGTAGAACAGTTGAGGTTAAACACTCCAGAGGTGCCTTTCAATCCAGCTTGCCTGTTCAGAGCAGAGTCTGCTAGAGAAAGTTGTCCCAGGATTGTGTCCAGTCAGACTTCAATTGTATGGAAGGATACAGACTCCATAGCCCCTCTGGGCTATATGTTCCAGTATTCAATTGCCCTCACAGTTTTAAAAAAAACGAACAAACAAACCAAAAAAAACCCTCACCACCCCTACCCTGCAACAAACAAAAACCCCAACCAATAAAAAAAAAAAAAGCTGGGGGCATGTTTTTCTTTATGTTCAGGTGGAAGTACTTGTCTTTCAGTTTGTGCCCACTGCCTCGTCTGCTCACTGGACACAACTGAGAGGATTTATGAGGGTATAAAGATGAAGGAGCTGTGAGGTATTTATACATGGGATTGATAAGATCCTACTGAGCCTTCTCTTCCTGAGGCTAAACAGACATCTCGCTCAGTCTCACATTGTATGACATGCTCCAGTCTGTTAGTTATCTTAATTGCCCTTTACTTAGCTTCCTTGTATGTCCAAGTCTCTCTCATATTGGGGAGTCTAGGACACAGCACTCCAGATGTGGTCTCACCAGAGCTGAATAGTAACTCCCTTTGCCTCTTGGCAAAGCTGTTCCCAATGCAGCCCAGGATGTGGCTGGCCTTCCTTGCTACAAGTACGCATTGATGGAATGTGTTCAGCTTGCTTTCTACCAAGTTTGTTCTCTGCAAAGCTGCTTTCCAGCCGTTTGGCCCCCAGCATACGCTGGTATGTGGGGTTTGCACTTACCTTTGCTGAAATGCTTAAGGTTCCTGTCAGTCCGTTTCTCTAGCCTGTCAAGGTCTCTCCAAATGTCAGCAGAACTACAGGTGTATCAAATACTCCTTACAGTTTTGCATTATCTGAAAACATGCACTCTGTTCCATCATCTAGGTCATTACTAAAGACATTTAATAGTATTAACCCCTTGGGTACACTGCTAGTACACTGGCCTCTGGCTAGACTTCATGCTGCTGCTCATAACCCTCTGAGCATGGCAGTTCAGGCATTTTTCAACCCACCTCTCTATCTACTTGCCCAGGCCATGCTTCATCAGTTTGTCCATGATGATGTTATCCTGATCAGATGGCTTGTAGTGGGCATCTGTAACAATGTCACCTGTGTTGGTCTGCCTGGTCATCCTGGCCCATTTCTCAGCTGTCTGATCATCCATCCCAAGACAGAGCTCATGCATTCCTGCTGCTCCCTCACATAAAGGGCATCTCCCTGTCACTGCATTCCCAGCTTGTCCTTCGTAAAAAGCCTGTATTTATTCATGGCAGCACCCTTGTAAGTAATGTGAGCCATCCTACGAAGTCTTTGTGATCCCAGTGAGACTGTGGCTTTCCTCCTGTTTGTTTTCAATGCTACATGCATTAGTGCACAGGTGCTTCATGTGTGCATACAATCCTGCTGATTCCCAAGGATGAGAGCTTTCCCTGTAGTGTTTTTTTGTAGGCCTTCCCTTATTTATGTGCATGTGCTTCGAGTGACACTATTTCAGCCCTGATTTGTTGACTGAGGTAGCTCTTGTTCACATCATCTCATGCCCTCAGTCTGCTACTTTGTCACTTGATATTTGGTTGTATTTTTGTATTTTCGCTCCTTTATTGTTCCTTGTTTAAAAAAAGCTTTTTACCAGGCTGACCAGCCTGTTGGTGAAGATGCTTCTGCCCACTGTAGTCACATGGACCCCATCTCTTCCGAGCTTGATTCTCAAAGAGGGTTCTGGTGCTCACAGAAACCAAAATCCTGCTGCCAGCACCAGTTCACAGCCAGCTGTTGACCAGTAGGATCTGTCTGCTCCTCACACCTTTCCTGCTAACTAGCACAATTGGGGAGAACACCACTTGGGTCTTGACCATAGCTTCCAGAGCCGTGTAATCATACTTGGTACTTTCCAGGTCTCCCTAGCTGTACAGCTGCTGCCCAGGTAGAAGACTAGAAGGAGTAACAGTCTAAGGACTGGACAAGCTTTGGCAGTCTTTCAACAGTGCCATGAATCCAAATACTAGGAAACAGCAACCTTTCTTAGATGATAGTCAGTCAGCTCTATCCCTTGCTAGTGCTTGCTACTTCCCTCTTCTACTGTGTAGCTCAGATCTACTGAACGCAGACAATTTGACTGCCCTCCTGGCCCCTTAACTGCTAATGAGGATGCTGAATCGGTTCTGTAGTTGCAAATCCTCAGGTGGAGCAGGAGCCTTCCTCCTAGTGAAAAAAGGGAGAAAGAAGAAATCTGGATGTAGTCAAATATTTAAAGGGAACACTTTTTAGCATGTGGAAAGTTAAGACCTGGAATGTAAAATCCTAAAGGCTTGAGGTAGAGAAGTCTTTTTCTAGAGAAGATGTAAATGGTGTGAAGTTTCTTTCTGCACTTAATTTCTCCTTCTGAGAGGAAAAGGAGGGATCACTTACAAGAATTACCTAATCTTTACATATTTTTGCGTCAGACAAAACTAATTTCAAGTAATGTCAGCAGTCCCCTTGCTTCAGAGTAATTGAAACAGTCTTTTTACTCTTCTGATGTATTTTGCTGGTACACAAAAGATGACATAATACGCCATCGCAGTAATGAGTTTTCCAACCCATCATTTAAATAAGCTTACTTATAAGTGTTCTGAAGTCTGAACATGAAGTTTGCAAGTCTGAAGGTAAATACATCGATCATGTACCACTAGTGTGGTTTTTTTTAGGTTTGGAAAGATGTCCTTTTCTACCTGCTGGAGTGTTAAAAGATGGTGACCGTATAAATGGTGTCTTTTGTAAACATAGTAAGTCAGGATTTCAGCATAATCATCATGAATCTCTTTTCAGAGTATTTAGAAAAAATGTAATAGCGATGTATCTAATATGGGTATTTTTCTGTCTTGAACTTCTGCTGTAGGGTATGAGTTCCATTTAACTTAATGATGGCCCAACAGTTGATAACTATATATGTTCTTGATTGTCTAGTTCAAAGGCAAGTAAAAATGTGGATTTAAAACATAATATACCTTGATACAAACCAAGACAAAACTTCAGTGTCAAAGGCCCCTCAACCTTACTGTCTGTTTGGCCTGGTACTGCAATGACCTGAAACAACTGCCTTTCTCCCTGGCACAGTATTAAGAAAACTATTCAGAGTTACTGTTTTCAGCTGATGAACCAAAGTTTTAAAGAGAGATGTACAATAAAAATACTGCATTTCTGTAGTTTGATTTTAAAGTAATTCCTGTAGCAATTGCCATGCTGAATATGGGAATTTTTTAGTTTACCCAGTTTGTATGTAAAGATCAGCTAAGCAATTTAAAGTTCTTTCTCTATGTCCTAGGTAATAATTTGAACCTGAAAAAATTAGTATTTGGTGGTCTTATTTTATGATAGTTGTGGTTCAGATTTACCATTTTGCATACTTGTGCAATGAATACATTGATACTCATGCAGAGATTTAGCAGTACTATTGCTAAATTTTGACTGTGTTCCTGCTGGGATAAACTTTGAAGTGCAGCAGCAAGCTGATCTTGGATTGTAAAACAGTAATGGTAACATATGAATGAGGGAAAATATTACTGCGCTTTTTTTTTTTTTAGTGACAGAAGAGGGCTGCAATTGATTTTTGAAATGGATACCAAGGGTTGCAGAATTGCCAAATATTGTCTGGACATGAGAACATAGGCCAAATACAGGGATCAGCATTTGTTTAGTTGACTAGAAAACTGATAAGGAGCATACTGACAAAGCCATTTTAAATATTCTTTCTTGAAAACAAATCCGAGTTTGACACTAGCAGTAAAATCTTCCTTTTGCTCCTTCAAACAGATACCAGAAGAGGAATACTTCGTTAGGAATCAGGACATACTTAACAACATAAAGCAAGTCTAGAGTAGGGTTTTCCAGTCTACTCCTGTTTTTATATTAGCAGCATTGGCTCCCTGTTTGTCCTAAGAAAAATAACCACATAGAAGAAAATTTTTACAGGTATAGAAATGTGTAAGAGCAAGATGGCTGGGTGCCTGAGGTTATTTGGAAAAGTCATGCAGTGGTGTTAAATTGTGAAGAGCAAGTACACCTGAAAGCACCATGTGACTGCAAACACTTAATTTGCAGTGGAACCTTGAACAGTGTGGCTTTGACACGAAAATCTCTCAAGTTAATCTTCAAAGGACAAATTTATTGTCTCCACTGGAGATACAGAACTTAAATGCTGTTATCCCCTTTCTCAATGGAATAAGGAAGCTACTATTTCTGTAATGCATGTTCCTTGAAATTTGCATGTCTTTCAATATAGCTGCCTCCTGTTTAGGGTTCTTCATCTGTGTGTTTTTTGAGGCTAATGGTACTAATAGGTTAATTACATGAAGGTGGGAGGGGAGAATTTTGGCAACTTTAGGGTGCATCAGGACTCTTACTGTAGTAAATTAATCAGTGATTAAAAAATAACTGAAAGAGCAGATTAATATATCCAGTGAGAACCCTTTTTAAAAAAGTTTGCTATGAATGAGGAAAATTCAGCCAGTAAGGAACTCTTGAGGTAGAGAGCACTGATGAAAACTGGAAGATGTTGGGGTGATCCAGTGACTTGGATATATTTCCATAGGAGAGTAAGGATAGCATTTCTTCTTGAAAACTTTAGAAGTCTGAACTCTGTTTTTTCTATTTTTTTAACCTCCACCTTCACAGAGAGAGTCTATTGGTACTTGTGAGGGTAGGAGATAGTGGAAAGAAGATGAAATCAAGACAGTTTCAAGGAGATCCCTAGTTCAGGGGATTAGTTGCTTTAGATATATGGAAAATTTGCACAACACAGAACTGTAGGATTTGTTGTTGCTGAAAGAAAAAAAAGGATTGCTTACTCATCAACTTATTCACAGCTGTGCCTTGTCTCAAGCATTCAGAAGGGGTCAGCAGCTTCCTCCATTGCTGTCCATATTCGTACATTGTTCTCAATATTTTTTGCACTCAAAGTAGAAGCCCATTTGTAAGTAACGGCCCTTCATCAGAAGTAACAACTCATGTAGAATTTTCTGTAATAAAACTGCTAGAAGAAGCAGTGAGAAGAGGGTACAAGAGGGTAATTACTGACACCTTCAGAAGCTTTTTACTGATGTAGTGTGTGATGTAAAATGGCAGAAACATTTGCTATGTAACCAAACATGAACATTTTGCTTAAAAATTCAGTTGTTAATGAACAGCTGTTGGTGAATCCCTGAAGGACACTTTCTTTTTATCATAAAACCTCTTATCTTCAAATTCAGGTTAAAGTACCACTGAATGGAATTATCCAGTGCTGACTATATTATCTTGGAGGAAGAAATTCAGCCTATGCTTTAGCTTACCTTTTTGTATTATTCTTTAAGATTCACTGTTCATTTGTGTTCAGATGTGGAGATTACTGGTTCCTGTGACTAGAATTGGTATGAAATACAGTGAGATAAGATCCTGTGCACAATCAGTTTTGATTATTTTACAGAGTGCTGTATTCCAGGAGTAAAGACTGGAAGCAAAATATAATACTTGAACTGAGTAAACTGTCTGCCTAAAATCATGTGGCTTATGCTGTTTCAAGCAGATAAAAGTGCTATGGGTTGCTTATGAGTTGCATACTTTTTTTTCTTTTTATTTTTTGTAGATTCATTGTTACTCATGTTTTCAGTGTCCACTGGTATCCCTATAACAGCATAATTCCCTGTTTCATACTACAGTTCCAAATTTTCCTTTCATCCCACTCGGGAGAATGTTTAGTACCAGGTGTCCCTCTTCTTTTAATTCTTTCTTAGCCTGTCATACTGGCCTTGGTAAATGTAAGAGATGGTATATATTTTCATTTGTCATCTGTGCATTGTGCCTGACTTAATTATTCATTTGTTATATTATACATTGCAGCATGCTGTGTATGTTTTGACACATGCAGAACACAAAAGCCATGCTTTTGTACATTACTGGGGGAAGGAATTTTTTGTAAACAGACATTTCTTAAAGCAGCTTACTGTACCACTGTCAAAATGAGTAATAATCATGAGTTAACCAACCCACAGAGCATGTAGTATTTCTTCAGAAGAATATTTCTGTGTCTTGGCTTCTATGATGTGGAGAGATGATTGCTTAAGTAAAGGAAAATTTGCATACAAAATAAGATGGAGATGGTATAAATGAGCACTGCTGAAAACAACATCACATGAAGTGATAAATTAACAGCGTAAGTATCTTGTGCTCTGAAGAAATGACCCAGATTTCTGCAGTACTGTTCAGATACTAGGCAGCAACCAACTAATATATAACTACCTTTATAAACCTGGAAAGTTACCTAGTGCAAGAGATTGTGCAAGTTTGGATCCAGCTTCAGGAACTGACTGAATTCAAAATGCTCGGTTCTAACAAGTCATCTCATGGTAATGATGATGCTCCAGTCAGTTTTCTGCTGCCCTTGTTTAATGCAGTACCTTTTCAAAATGAGCTGGTAGGTTTTGTAATCACAGCTGCTCAGTTTTCAACCACGTACTTTCATATTTGCTTTGGTGATGCTTTTTCAAACACTCTTAAGAAATGATAGCATCTTTCTTAATGGCATGGACTAAGGGAGTTAAAGAACTCTGAATATAACTGAACTGTGATTCCCAAAAATTCAGCAGAGAGACTTGTTTGCAGAAAGGGCTGTGAATGACTGACTTAAATGTCTGGAAGCCCCTTTTAAAAAGTATTTGTAGAAATTCTGATGGATTTTTTTTTTTTCAGATTTGCTTTCTGTTAGTTTGATAGAGAAAGCATTGCTGTTGGTATTAATGCTGAACTTTAATCGGACTTTTGAGGACAGAAATTAAATTATAACGGCACACTAGAAATTACTCTGAGGTCACTTATGGTTGAGGAAAGGATGATCATTCTAGATTTGCCTGGTGTTGATACCAAACCTGTTGCTTTTCTGATTGTTGTATTTCTGTCGAAGCGTTCTTGCAATATGCTACTAATTACTGTGTAATCTGTGTGGAGGTGCTGTAAAGAGAATTGTTGGTAGTATTCTCACCACTGTTACGTGTTGGTAATTTAGAGTGGATTACTTACCAGCTGCTGAACCCTTGGATCATTTGAGGTTTGTATACTTAAAAGAAGCCAACAAATGTCATCCGTGCGAGTGGATGACCACAATGAGTTTGGACTTAATTCTCAGGGACCTTTCTTATATATCTGAAGACACATATAAAGGTGTAGGTAGCCCAAGACTTACATCAAGACAGTGAAGGCCAGTTGCTGGTCCATATGTTACTTTTATCGCAGGAGGTAGTTGAGAAAAGCCGCTTACTTGCTATTGAAGTACAGGCTTCCAGAGTGGAATGAGTTGGAGCTGACCCTGAAATCTTGTTGTTCTTCCTGAGCTGATGCCCTTATTATTGAAAAATAGATATGCAGTATTAGCCATCCAATCAGTCCAAATATAATTCTGCTTGTAAGTGGTCGCTTATGCTTACCCATGTTGCTTCTTAGAGTCACTGTTTACAATGAAAATGGCAAATCAAGAATTGGTATATTCATGGCACTGCAGCCTTGAAGCAGCTGAAGATGTTAGTGACCAAGTGCAGTCCTAAAGAAGTCCCTAAGAAAGTCCCTCTAGTCTTTTTGCTGGTGAGGCACAGGTAATTAGGCCTACCTGCTTTGTCACTCAGCTGCATAAACGCTTTGTAGTTGTGAGTCTGTTGTAAGCAAAATTCACTTTGTCCTTGGCAATTCCCAGAAGACCTATCTGAAAGGTGCTGGGGTGCTTTTTGAACTCCACACCTCAAACAGAATCAAATGTAACTTACATGGGGCTTGAACTCTCCTCCCCCTGCCCCCCCCTTACTGTACAGATTATTTTATTGTGATTGGTAGAATTTAGGCAAATTAAGACTTTTTGCAAGAAGAGCCATTTGTTGCATGTGAAAGCTGAATGTGAGCCTTCATTTCTAGTAGATCTTGTATGTATTCAGCTCAATTTCATCCTTAGTTTTACCTGGTTTCTGAGCGCAGAGAAGCCATTTGAAACCTATTTGGAAACATCTGTTTCAAAACCAGATTAAATTCTGGATAAGACATTGCTTTTTCTGTTTCATAGTTTAAGATTCTGTCATCTGTGCTAGAACTGCACTGTTTTTGAATGGGAGTAATTTGGAGTCATCAACTTAACTAGTAATTAAAGCTGTTCTTCCAGCTATATGTTTGCGGATGCCATGTCAGAGGAAAGGAAATACACCGTAATCTTCACCAGACTCTGTAACAGTATGTGTAAAAATAGCAATTTGAATGTGTCAGTAGAGAAACAGTGTTGTTTGTGTTCTCTCTCCATTGCTGTGTGTTGTATCGCGGGCTACTTGGCAGACTTTGATGCAATGTGAAGAAGACATTGGGGCGAAGATGGAGTACAGGAGATATTGTGCCTCAGGTCCAAAGTGAGGTTACAAACTCTGTGCCCTAATATAATTATATTATGTATGTAATTGCTGCATCCTGCTCTTAAAAAGAGAGCTCAGTCTGGAGGCTGCTTCTTCGTGGCAGATACAGCAGTAAATCTAACAGTACTCGGCAAATGCAGCAGTGTAAGTGCAGAAATTGGAATACTTCATGTGAAACTCCAACCTGGCCTACCGCACTGATTCTTAAGAGCCTTACACTTACAAAAAAGTTGTTTTTTCCCCCAACTATATTAACTTCATATGTTGGATGAAATATGAGCCTTTGTTTATGTTATGTTGACCTATTCCTTTAAAACCAGTTATTTGTAGTACAGTCCATCTCCTTACTTTTCATCATAACATTTTCAAAATTCTCTACGATACAAGGAAAACATGGTTTAAGTGAACGGTAGACAATGTGAGCCTTTTAGATGACCTTGGAACCTGGGGGCAAGAGAGTCTTGGGAGTTGTCTTGAAACAGCAACTTATGGAAGGTGCTTGTAAGGAAAAGGAGGGAAGAAGTATACTTTACAACCAGTAGGTGTTCCATACTTTGTCTTGATTGCCTTGTCAAAAGTGCAGAAGATAAAAAAAGCTTTCAAAGAAGGGTGTTCACATTAAGGTTTGTCTAGGGTTACCATGAGAAGAGATTTGCAAAACCTGATAGTGTTTGGTAGCTGAAATAACAGAAATAACTGTTAACTTCAGTGATTGTTTTTGACTCTTCTCACCATATAAAGGCAGCAGTTGTATTACTCCACTTCAAGTTTCCCATTTTAGAAGTTGAATAGTTTTAAGTAGTGTATAGCAGTAGGGATCCATAAGACATGTAAAAGTATTGTTTTAACACTTCCAAATAATGCAAGCAAATATTGCTCTAGCACCAGCTAATAAATTGGAGGAAGAAGAACTTAAAGAGAAAAACTGGCAAAATGCGTTCCAAGTACAGCAGCTTCCTCAAAAGCATTAGCTACTCACGGCACACAAATGAAGCTGTGCTGTCAACAGAGTGCAAGGCCTTAGAAAAGTAAGTAATAGCAGGTTTCTGAACTACTTTATACAGGCCATGTGTCATATACAGAGGTCATCACTTAAATAACCTCAGCCTGAAGTAGAGGCTTAATTACTAAGGTATCTTCACAGCTTCTGTAACCTGTTTTTAATAAACACTCTACATTTTTTGTGTTTCAGAGATCCAGCTTACTTTGATGAAAATTGGCTGAACAGGATCAAAACAGAAGTAGGAGATAATTGGAGGCTAAAGGTATTTGACTGACTTTGCTTGTCTGTAAATCTGTATTTCAGTTCTTAGTACAATATTGTGTCTAAATATTAGCATATTTCTAGATTAAGACCTTGCTTTGTAGTACCACATTTTGAATTTTATACCCTTATAGTTACGCTTCCTTGGTTTTTATGTTGTTAGTCCTGCACAGTTTAGTGAAGAAGACACTTCGAGTTTGTAAATGGGTTTCAATTTAAAAGGAAAACATAAAAATAAAATTTATGCATAAATTACCTCTTTGTTTTTTAAATGTTGAATGAAAGATTTTTTTTTTAAATGCAAAGTGAGAGAGCAGCATTAAGAAAACCACACTGAGAAGCAACTGGATAAAAACAGCAGACTAATAAGCGATTATTGAAATAAAAATGGCAAAGTGTTGTTTTCTTTTACTTCGTCAGCTCTGTGCTATTACTGACCTTTAGGAGAGGAAGTAATGTTTTTTTGTTGTTGTTTGTCCTCAGTATGTGTTTTAACCACAGTCTATTTGCTGGGTCATTTGTATCGCTTGGTATTTTAATACTTTCTCTATGAACCTTAAGGGAATAGAATTTACAGTGCTGTGGCTGAGGAGCATTTTGGCTTATAAATCCCAAAGAACAGAGTTTCACATGCAGATGTTAGTGTAGTTTCTGACTAGCTTTCTTCAGGGTGTGATATATGCACCTTTCTAAATTGCCATTTCCAGCCTGACTGCTTGGGGAAACAAAATAGTGATGGTTTGCATGTTAGTTCATGTTACCTATAAAACCATTTTGTTGGCCACCAAAAACCCTTCTGAGCATCTGGGGAAGGGCTAGAACTGTGAAATGCTCTAGTACTTACAGGCTCATCAACATCACTTGCTGAATACATAGGACACACATGTTAAATGCTGCTTGAGGCAAGGGTGGAGTATGCTGCTGCTGTGTATGTTTTTAGTTGGCCAGTAGACCTGTTGGGGTGGTCTCTGCTGCCTTCCTGACTGTGTGGAAGTCTGATCTTTAGAATGTTTTGTCTACCAGGGCTGCCAGCAAAAATGTGGGGTATATTGATGAGGATATATTGACTGGCTGGTGAATAAAAGAGTGAACCCTAAAAAAGCTTTTAGTTCTGCTGGTTGTAGAGCAGTGAATTTAAATGAACTTTTCAAAGAAGTGTGTGGAATTGCACGTGAACAGCTGGATGCAAGGTTTTGTTTCTCTAAAAAAATTCCATGTTTTTTTCCTGAGGAATATTGAGATCTTGGCTGTTAAATTTGGAGAACAACAAATTGAAAACTGTTTGTTATAATGGCATTTCAGCTGATTGAATGTGAACCAGCAGCTTCTGTAACTCTCATATGGAGCTTGAGGAATAATTTTTTAATGTCTCCCACCAGTTTGGCAGATACTAAGGCTTAGCAGGTGTGAATTAAAAAAAAAAATAATAAAAAATTGAGCAATCTAGTAACTTCCTTATGTGACTGAGATTGGAAAAACAGACCAAATTTCAATTTCATGCTGGTGTCATTCCTTCTTGTTTTTCATATATCCATGCAAATAGAAACTGAAGACTGATTATTTGTTGTTGTGGTTGAGCTGTATATGCCAGCTTTTTGTATAAATTTTTTTATTCCAATTTCCTTTTCATGAAGGATACTGAAAGGCACAAATGTGATATTTTAACTTATTTTGTAACCAGGAAAGCAATCCTATACTTTGCCAACTGTTGTTCTGCTTTGTATGTGAGTAAATACTGTTAGTAATCTAGTTGTTTAAGTGTCTGTCAGTCAAGCCGTCATTTGTAGTCTGGCTTGTAGGAATGCTTTCAATCTGTGCACATCTATTTGTTTGTCACTAGATTTAAAATGCAGGCAACATACTTACACATGACTGATAACAGATTTCATGTTTTGAGAAACCTCATGAGAAATGATAGTTGGGTTGTCTCACTGCCTCACAAATCAAGACAAGAATCTGAATTATATTTTTGTTGCTATGCATGTTGCTCTTTGCCTCTAGTATCATATGGTGTAATAGTTGCCACTTGTACAAGCTCTCAGTATTATGTACCACATAAAGGGAGCCAGTCTGTAGGGGAGTAAGTTAAAAAAAAAAACCACCAAAATGTCACGTGCAGGTAGTTCGACTTTGGGGAACAGTGGTTAGAATGGCCTGATAGAGGTTAGTGTAGGCTTGATAGAGCTCTCCTAACAAATGCTGGAAAGAGTTACCCAGAAAATCATGCAGTGGTTAACTCTGAATTTGATGCTGTCCTGTATGGAGAATAAGCAAGAATACATGGCTCAGCTTCATTATGTTTTGGGTTTAGCCATTCACTTTCCAATAACTGCAAGAATGCAATCTTATTAAAAATATTTTTTGCTGTTTTGTACCAGTTTATAACAAATGTATGCATTCACAGGGATGTTCTATGCTTTGTTTCAGGGCAGGTTGTCTGACTTGAGAGACTGAACAATGCACAGGGTAGAAAAAGGGAAATGGTGTAGGGGGACTTGCAAAGTAAGAAGCATTCAGCAAGCATTCTGTGTATTACAATTGAACAGGTTTTGTCAACTGTTTTTAGTAGAAAAATATGTTACTACTTTGGGGTTAAAATCTCTAGGGCATAGCATACATCACTGTACATAGCAGTTTGTTTTCTCTTGGGCAACAAAACCCCCTGATTCTCCCTGCTGCCTGAGCTGCACTTTTATGTTGTGGTAAAAAAAAAAAAGGGGGGGGTGGGTAGGGAGCAAAGACATATCTCTTCTGAGTAGTACAGCTGAATACTTTAGTTAGTTTAAACTGTAGTTTAAGCAGTAGTAGTATTTCATTCTGAAGAAAGCGTTTGGAAATGAAACGGCCTTTACTGAAAATGGGAAACAGCGTAGAAAATAATTGTTGCCAAAATTTTGGAGGAATGAAATTCCCTAATAAAGAAACAAATGTAGTTCAGTGTCACAGGAACACCAGTAACAGGACAGAAATTTGAACAGTTAATGGTACATGTGTCAGTTTTGGCAATTACAGAAGAAGTTGTTGACTGAGGGGTTGTCTGAAACTGACACTCTCTTCCTCACTCCCCACCCACCCCCCCCCCCAGCCCCCTTTCTTTCAGTGTGGTTATACCTAGCTTGAGAGAGGAAGGAAATACATTGTTCATCTTGATTTCTGACTTTTTGTTTTTCTGGACTTTTCGCTTCGGCATTCAGACTACAGCATCAGTTGAAAGTACAATTTTATCGATGTTTATAGTAGCAAGCTGTGTTTGTTCCATTACTGAATAGCACATTCAAACAATAGGAGCTACTAGACTTTCTGCAACTAGTACAGTTTGAATGCCCTGCATTTGGGCAATATTGCAAAACAATCAATGAACTTAGAACACAGACTACTTAATGCTGTAATCTAAATAAACAAACCTGATTTTTGAAGTGATTTTGACTCCCTGCACTAGTACAGTTATGTTTGCTCTGAATGCTCCTACAGTACAAACCGGGTTGGTCTGGTGGAGTAATGGAAGCTAGTTTTCAGTGTACACTATTATATTTATGCTACTTTCTTGTTCCTTTACAAGGGGAGGGAGCACTTATTCACGAGCAGCCTTTTAGAGGGCAGGGTTTTTTTCTGATAAGGGTGGAAGCCTGTCATGTGGATGTTTTTGTGCAAGCAAGAAGCAGAGTTTATAGGTATATTGTAAGCCAACATTCCTGTCACAGGTAATTAGCAACTGATGTATTTAATTCTGTTTCAGTATACCCTTAATTCCCAAGTCAACAGTGTGTCCAAATATGTTTAATTTGTGAATGCTCTCTGTGTTCAGAGTCACATTTATTTTTTCATTCTTGTGGTCTAACTCAAGGCAGTGTCTGTATGTGTTCTTTTGGGGATTTCTTTTTGCAGAAGACAGGCTGGAGGGGGATAACCCCCAAAGCTAGTGGACACTCTTTCTCTAGGCTTCATTACCTCCATAATCAGTGAAGAGACAGGCTCCTGCAGAATGTGATTTAGAGCAGAAAACTGATGTATGTCTTGGGAACAGTGCACGCACATTCCCTCTCTCCTCCTTCCCTCCCTGCCCCTTTCAAGCGCAGCCAGGAAGAGTACCTTAATGAGGTACCTGAAGCTGGTTGATTAAGAATTCTCACCATTTGCAAGTGTGCCCTAGCATTGCTTCCAGAGGTTATAAGGTTCTTAATTATAACCCGTGTGAAGGGAAATAGGTCTGTGTGTAGTTACCCAGGAAAGATACTGATTAATAGCATTTCAGAACATATAGTTTTCCCATTCAGACACTTAAGGACCTGAAATGTACAATGACAAGTCAATTTACACTGGGTCTTCAGCGCAAACAAGATTTCAGTCATATATGTAATGTAAGGATAAATGCAAAGCTGGGAACTGGCTGTCATAATGTTAGAGAGAAAACAGGAGGTTAAATAACCCAAGTTCTCTTTTTTCAGCAATCACAAGCTTAAGGGCATTTCTACTGTCCACTTGCCTCAGGCTTTCCTTTTGTTGCTTAAGTATATATATTCATTAAGAGAGAAATCTAGATGACTACTCTTACAGACCCTCAGTTTGGAACCAGTAAATTGTAATTAAATAAAAATAAAGATTTCATATGACAGATGGGGGGGGGGGAGACCACCACCCCAAACAGTTAAGTTGTATGGTGTTGACAGATTGTGTGTTGCCTTCACTAACCCAGGACATACCATCTCTGCTTTCATTCCAGTCAGTTTATCAGGTTAATGCTGTGTAATAAGGATCAGTCTCATACTGAAGAGTGTGTGCTAACTATGTAGTACTATACTACAGCAATGATGACTGTAAACTGAGAAGGTAATGATCATTTAACATAAGGAACATTTGCACAGCTCTGCTGTGGATACTGGTGAAAGTTAGGTGTTCAAAAAATGAGTGCTATCATGCAGATTGTCTTTGTAGATGCATTAGTTCAAAGTGAATGTCCTCTTCTTTGGTAATATGAGATTGGGGGAACAAAACAAGACAGATGGAAAAGAGGTTGAAATTGAATAGAGATTTATCTAGAAATAATAATCCATCTGTTGTGAGTTGCAATGGCTTTTGAAATGGAATAAAGCATAGTTGTCGCTTTTCCCCACCCCCCCAGTAAGTTTAATGTCTTTTCCAAGAGAGGTATGGGTGCAGGGAATGGATGTGAAAAGAATTGGGAGGATACTGTACATGCTTTGTGTGGAAAAAGAGGAAGTCAGGTTGCTGATGCAAGCAAATAATTGTCCCATGTGATCATCGGCTGATCTCCAAATGATGATACAATGCTTTACAGTCATGATCAATATTGGAAATCTTCTCTGTTGTGTTCTATCATTGCATAATTTAATGGTCTTTGTTAACTAGCTATAGTTAGGCTTTCCCCATGTGCTTAAGAAACAGAAAAAAGAATTCTGAAAGCCATCAGAATTCTAAATCAAAGCAGGTGATGTAATAGGTTGTCTTTAACACTTTTTTGTGCTGTTGTTCATTTCATTCATCTGTATTTGAAGTCTTCCTTTTAAGAACTTGCTATGACCTAACAAATGTTACTGTAGCTACTGAGTTGAATCTCAAAATAGAAAACATTTGTGGTAGTTTCCCCAGAACTATTCTTTGCCAGTGGCCCATCTGTAGACCCATTTAATGTATTCACTGCAGCCAAGTTAAAAAAAAAAAAAAGAACTTGAGAGCCCTCCAAGTAATCGTGAAGATCATTGTTAAATTTAAGCCAGTCTACAAAGACTCTGCTTTAGCTTTATAGTTGTCTGATTGTGTGTGAGATACAAAGATGGTACAGTTAACTCTTGAGAGCAAGTTAACAAAGTACTGCTGATTGACAGTGGAATAAAATAGGACCTCAGAGACAAGATTTGTTTTCAGTTCATGTGCTGTTTTCTTCTTCCTATATGTTAGTTTGATGACAGATTTTGGTCAATATTGAGTTTGTTCCAGCATCACAGCATTAAGCTCTATGGAAGTTCTGTGGAGGAAGATGACTCTGTTTAAGGAATTTTTAAATTTAAACAGTGCTTCCAAAGAAAGGGGAAAAGAAGTATTTTGTAGATGGGTAATTTCCATTTTGTTTCTCATTTTTTGGAATTATGTTCAAGTTCAAGGTTCCTCACAATGCACGAAACATCGGTAAACTGGACTTAAATTTGCAACACGACCTTTATGTTTCTGGGGCTCTTTCTGCAGCAGACTCAGGTAAATTACAAACTGGAAGATTTTAATGAATCAAGTTTGAAAATTATATCCCAATCAGTGCTGTATTCTTTGTGGTGATTTGAGATGAAAATAAAATTCTTTACATTTCTTTAAATTCTTAAATCTGTGGCAGACCTTGGTTATGATTGTGCATAGCCTTTGAGTGGTGGTGGTGATTGTTTCTGGACAGACAGCTAGAAGATAGTTGTAGTTCTTACAGAAACATGATGTGTTATTTATAATATTACAGAAATAGTATGTGTTTGGGAGTAGAAGGTGTAAACCTGAAAGTCAACTAATTATTATGCTGTTATGGGAGGGACAGTAAATATTGTTACATACTTGCTCTCATGTAGCATCTGCAGTTCTCATTCTAGGTTGTCAGAATATTTGATGCGTCACTTTTCAAGTCGAAGTAAATTTTTGTTTCTTTTATGACTTAAAGTTCAGTGATTGTGAAGACAATCAGGATGTTCTTACATCTTGATAAGGGGTCAGCTTTTGCTACTTGTTTCCAAAAGGGAGTGGATTAATAGGGGTAAGGTAATCAGATCATTATCACTTTGGATTTCATGGCTAAATCTTTTAGCATGTATTTAGGCTGTTCCTTTCTTGAATTTCTCTTAGAAAAGAGACTGGATTTTGCTTTCATTACCTCATTTTGTCTGTTGATTGTGAAGTGTTGAGTTTGTGCCTGAACGTCAGTATCATGTTCCTAACTGTTTTCTGTAGTGTTTCCTCAGATCTTTTGGAAGATAAGTGACTTCTGTCAGAGGACATAATCTTCTAGCTGGATAGTTTTGGAATATAATCAAGAATATAAAAGTTATTGTGGGCTTTAAAGACTGGGTTTAAGAGTTTTCACTCTGCCTTCATTATAGTTCTATAGTTAGCCACTGTCGTCAGCAGCAGCACTCTGTGAATACAGATTTAATCAGGTTCAGTCTTTGTACAACCTATTCATAGAAGTCATAGAATTGTTTAGGCTGGAAAAGACGCTTAAGATCATTGAGTCCAACCATAAACTTTCACACTACCAAGTCCACCACTAAATCGTGTCCCTAAGCACCATGTCCGCACACGTTTTTTAAATACCTCCAGGGATGGTGACTCAGCCATTTCCCTGGGCAGCCTCTTCCAATGCTTGACAAACCTGTCAGTGAGGAAGTTTTTCCTAATGTCCAATCTAAACCTCCCCTGCCGCAACTTGACGCTGTTGCCTCTTGTCTTATTGCTTGTTACTTGGGACAAGAGACTGACACCCACCTGCCTACAGCCTCCTTTCAGGTAGTTGAAAACAGCAATAAGGTCTCCTTCTCCCCAGCTAAACAACCCCAGTTCCCTCAGCTGCTCCTGTCACAGGAGACAGTGTACTGCTACTATTACCTAGATTTCTTGGTGAAATACTTGGGAGATTATTTAGTAGGAATCTGTAGCTATTACCTTCAGCAAAGTTTTCTTCCCCCCCCCCCTTTAAATATCACCTATGAGATCCATGGGGCATTTTTATAATTTTAACTGCACTCTTTGTTTTGATGTACAGATATTTTTTTTAATGTAAATGGATTTTTGCTGGAAAGGGAGCGGTGTTCAGTACCAGAGAAGTGTGGCACAGATTGTATACAACAGGAGACACCTAACTAGTGCCATTGGATATGCAAATGAACAGAAGCTATCTTTGTATAGCAGTGTGGGCATCAGTGAGAAATGTGAATTTTGCCTTGATAATGTAAGATAGACATTCAGTTATAAAGAAACTGGGTGAAGGGGATACATGAACATGAAAATTAAAGAACTAATAGGAATAATTAGAGAGTTAATAAATTAAGCTTACATAGTTGGGGAATAAAGGATATTGAGCAGTAGCTGGTTTTTGTTTGGAAGAAGAGGTTTATCTCTGCAGAAGGATCACTAGGATATTTTAAGAGAAGAAAGGAAAAAAAAGACTGTTTCAACTTCTGGATGCAAAAATAATCCTAAAATAAATAAGTACTCCAAAAAATACTCATGCTTTAAAGTCTGATCTAAAGCCTATCCAAGACAATGTGATGTCTTTTATAAATTTAGATGGGTTCTGTCAATTAATAAAGACTTGTGATCAAGTCTGGAGGCCTGATCATAAGAGTCTATTGCATAACTTTCATGATTCTAAATGAAATTGCTCAAAGTCTTAATGCTGCAAATAGATGTAGTTGTATGATTCTTCTGTGATTGCCTACTTCATGATCATTTCTCTGTAATTTATTCCCTGCATTTATTGTATTTCCTTCTTGTCAAATAGGTAAGCAACCTGAAGAAAATTTTAAAAGGAATATTGGATTACAACCATGAGGTAAGAACTGTTTTAAGTAATCTAGATCTGCTTTCCTTTTTTGTTACATATTTTGGTTAACCTATTCAATATAAGTTATATTTTACCAATTAAATCCTGACTTTCTTGCAAAGTGATTGACGTACAGAGTGTTTCATGGCCTGTTCTCAGGTGTTAGCCTTCTCTAAAACTTACCTGGTGTATTGAATACTCAGAGTTGCCAGAGGAGTCTGATGTGCAGTTGTACAAACAGTAGATGTTTTTGCTGACTGTGTTCTGCAGATGGACTTTTAACAGCTTTTGACCTGTATCTGAATTTCGTTTCACACACACACACCCCACCCCTGTGCTCCAGCTAAAGATTGTCTCTTCCCTGGCTTTTTCCCTTGAGGAGAGAGAGTAAAGAGCCTCTCCCCATGATAAAATTTGCAATGAAATGTTTTAGTCCTGAGGTACTGGGGTCTCTCCTTGGCATTTGCTCTTATGCTATTGAGCAAACTCAGAAATTAATCACTCCAGAGGAAATACAATATATCCGTTTTTTCAGTGGTGAATTTTCAGTTGAAATATGCTTTCAGTTTCAGTGATGTTTTGAGGCAAATTGATCTTTACAGGCTGCAGCACAAAATCCATAGTATGTATGTTCTGGACATGGCTTGTCTCAAAATATTAGCTTCTCATAAATACTTCAGAGGAAGATATTTGTTAATGAACTTAAGTCTTTAAAAATGAACAGATTTTCAGAAAAAAAGTTTGACTCAAGCTCATATTCGGTGGATGGTCAGGTATCTGTGTTGAAATGAATTTTGAGAATTGATAGTTAAGCAAGCTGGTCATAACTGACAAATATAGAAAGGAACAATTTGTTGTTTATAACAAGTTAATACTATTGTGAAAAAGTGATCCCAGTGTGATGATTAAGGTTCTGATGTGAAAACTTCACTGCTAAGCAAGCTTAGAGTTGTTTCAAGCTGATTAGGTTTTGTATAATGCATATTTATGTTTAACTGTATTTGGTTTGATTTCTTTTTTTTTGGCTGAGGCAATGCTTGTCATGATAATTCTACTATGAATCCTGGTTATGTTTTCCTCAACCTGATTCCCTGTCCTAGCTATCACCTTCTACAGAAATATAGATTTGAATTTATATGGACTTTACCTGATGTAGCTAAAAGCCTTTGAAAAGCATATAAGCTAATTTTGTTCATCTTCAAAAACTCAAAATTATGAATTGCATTCAGGAGGACAGTCTTCCAATAGCTGTCGTATGTTGCTGTCTCTTATCAGTTATAGTATGGAAGGACAAGAAGCCAAAGTCTGCATGCTGTGTTATGCCCCACTGATCTTGCTATAGAACTCTGCTGCTCTGTAATTGAAACTTTTGTTTTTACAATTGAGATCTTTTATGTTTATTTTTTAAAAAGGGGAAAAAATGCTCTTTTTCATCTCAGGATATTTATTGCAGAGTCTAGCCTTTATTTTCATATCTCTTTCACTTCAGTTTTTTTGTTGGATTAAAATCGTATCTCATGTTTATTTCAATATTTCAATCTTCTGTTTACACATTCATATCCTTGGTTTCATGATAATGCCTGTTGATATGACTCTTAGCTTCAGCTTTCTTCAACAGCATTAATGAAGCCATTTGTATTGTTAACTTAAACCTGGCATTGCCTTTGAAAGAAATTAAGGAAGTACAGATCAATATATAAACACGTCAGATTTGTATAATTCAAATAATACTGTGTTATACAGTATTATTGCAGTCTTTATACAATGGTAAAATTTTCCATTGTGCTTGATGCATTCACGGATTTCTTATTTTCTCACTAGAATGACCTAAAGGAAGTCTTTTCCAATAAGAATGTATCTGGGTCCTTCAAATTGTACAAAAATTTTTAGTGATGTTGGTGCTTATTCTTTGAGATACCTGTTTAGAAAAAAATAATGCCACAATACAAAAAAACACTGTATAAAACAAGAAAGAACTTAACCACAACAATTCCAGAAAGCTGAACTCTGGAAAACTTTGAATGGCTTGATTTCAGTGTGTTCTTCATATACATCTGTTAAATGTTTTTTATAAATACCTTTACCTCATTTTCTTCTTTTCTTGAGTATTAACACAACAAAGGGCATCCAGCAAGCAAATGATTGGTTCCCTCCATAGTAATTGTTTCTTTATTGCACTCTGCTTAAGAAGTGACAGTTTCTTTTTATCTGCAATTAATGTGTCAGAGATGTTTTTAATTCCATATTTCATATTCATATTTTCAGCCCCCTGAAAGCTCTTTATGAACAATTTAGAAGTATTGTTTCATTTCTTCTACTGACAATCATTAATGTAAATCCTTCTTAAGTATAAATCAGATTACATTAATTGTAAGTCACATGAGGTTTTTGTTTTGTTTTGTTTCCTTCTGTATGTGGGCTGTGTAATTATGTATTGTGCTACTACCTCAAGTTCTCCTCCATGGAACCAGCTTTGTTAGCTCTGAGACTTGCTAAATATCCTTGAATTTTCTAGAAATGTGAGGCCAAGTGATGGAGTTTTTTACTGTCTTAAACTTGCCATCCATCAGTCCTAGATACATATGTTGCATAAGTGAAATATTTCAATTTCTGACTTTCTAGTGGTAAAGAAATGAGATTTATGTATAATACTTTATGCTATATATTTCATATAAGGTGGGTTTTAGGCATTAGATTTTTTTAATAGGATGCTTTTAAAAAAAAGTGTTATTATCCATGCGCTATTGATCATTGTGGAAGCCTGCCTTTGTTAACTTTTATCTGAAAAAAAAAAAAAATCTTCCAGGTTTGAAACTATTAGTTTCTTACTAGTTAAGACAGTCAGGTTTCTCTTCTCACAAATATTAGTTGTGTCAAGCAGTATGGTTTAATATTTGGATATTAGGTGTTAGGCAATTCAGTTTGTTTTAAAGTTGGATTGAAAACTATGTTAAAGTATAAGTGAATTGCTTTTGTTGATTTGGAATCATCTTTGTATTTCAAAATGTGTGTGTGTGTGAACATGTGTAGTGATACAGACATGTATGTATTGGGTCTTCATACAGATTCTGGGGCAACAGATTAATGACTTCACCCTTCCTGATGTCAACCTGATTGGAGAGCATGCTGATGCTGCAGAGCTTGGGAGGATGCTTCAACTTATTTTGGGATGTGCAGTGAATTGTGAACAGAAGCAAGGTATAAAATTTTGAAAGCATGTTTTCTCCCAGGCAGTGAATAAAAATCTAGCTTGTTGTGTAATTACTTAGGGGAAAAATTATATTTCTCATGTTGCTGTCAGAGGCAAATGTGGGGTTTTTGTCAGTGATGACATTGTTTTGTACTACAGATAATAACTTGTTTTGCTATAAGCTTCACTAGTTTTGGAGTCCCACATTGTGGAAAAGGTTTTGCTTCTAATATACATGTTTTCAGTTTTTCTTTGCTGAGCTGAAAAGGCACTCTACACAAGAAAATTCTTGGGCCCATCATTTAACCATTTATGAAGTAGCTTGGGATAATAAAGAAAGAAAAAATGTGGTTGTTGCACTATTCTGTGTAACTCCTGGTTTTAGGGGTGCATTCCAGTCGTCATGTTACTACGCAGTCAAGAGCCATCAGTGTGGCTTAGGGCTGCACTGAAGATGTCTAATGTGATTTGGGATACTGTAGTTTCTGAGACTTTTGCATGGGATTGACAAATAGGAAAAAGTGATGCTGGCAACCATGCCCTTCTGGGCAGCAGCTGAAGACCAAGTGTGATACCTTAAGGGCATTGAAAATGTCACTTGAGGCATCTGTTAGGCGGTTGAATCCCTCTTCAGCAGTCACTGAAAGAGACTTCGGCCTCTCTTGACTCCCATGGCACCAGCTGTCTTATCTGACCTGCACAGGTAGATAAGGACCCATTAATTTTTCCTGCACATGCCACAGAGGATGTGATGAACAACAGAGACACTTGTCGAAGTGTCCCAGATCTCATGCTCTCATGCTCTAAACTTGCCTTGGGTGCAGAGTGTTATTGCTTAATTACCTTAAATTGTTCTTAATTCAAGCCAGGTTAAAGTAGCAAGGCAACTACAAACATTTATTCTTAACACTTAAAACAGGAAGCAGAAGAAAAGGTTTATAAAATACACATGTGGGTAAATTAATATAAATACAGTAAACGTAGTTTTAAGTTGCATCAAATATCTCTCTTCCTGATTTAACTTAATTCTGGTTTCCTTTCTGAAAAAATTGCAGCCAGGGTTTCAGACCCTTTGTCTTCCTCTTGCATTATGCATATTAGTTTTTTATAGCTAGTTTCGCCTTTCCACTTTTCTCAGGTGTCTAAATCACTTTAAAGTAAATTCAGAAGGAGAATTTATTCTTTTAATCAGGAGACAGTCTGGCTATTGTATTAATTAAAATAGAGGTAGTTTTCTTGCATGAGTACCTAAACAGATTTTTATTAGACCTCCTGTACTCCTTGTTTTATGTAAAATTATCTTCCTTTTAGTGACTGTTTGGCATCCTCAAGTGGGAAGTGTATCTTATTCCTGCATTTCTCTTACTCTTTCAGTCTGGACTTCAAAAAAATTTGTCAGAAATACCAGAACAGTCTAGTCTTACGTACTTCGATTGAAACGTAGCATGATCTAATAAATGACTCTGAGGTGACTGATTCCCAGCATTTTCCTCATGGGAAAATCGTTAAAGAATACAGGTCACATGTAAAGATGATCGTGTCTGACTGGAAACCATATGCTACTGGGCAAGTCAAACTCCTTGATTTAGTCCAAATGTCAGAATCTGTCCTTATAACCCTGTATCATCTTACAAGGTACCTGCTGCGTAATTCACATCTACACATAGGTGAGGAATGAAAAAGTGGAGGGGACTTACTTGTGATGCCGCAAAGAAGTAAGAACAGATATGAAAATGCCTTGAAATGAGGATATTGTAGGAAGGCAGGATGTTTTTGTTAACTTATGAAAGAGGACAACCTATGCAAGGTTCATATACTTCTATAGCCTGAATAGTTTGGGAACAAAGTGAGAAAAGGAAGTTAAGTAGCTATTTCAGAAGTGAGAAATGCCAGAAGGAAAAAGAATGGATGACAACAGTGTACTTTTTTCATTGTTGCAGACTTCCAGTGAGCCTGGATTTCTGTCTGAACAGACTTCTAATACTAATGAAGTCTTGTTGAGTTTATTGACTTGGAACTTGAGTGGTGATTATACATTTTGGTGTCATCTGTGGCACCTAGTCACTTTGTAGGAAGGATGCAACTTCTGACCTCATGTTCTGTGTGACTTGAGTTTTAACAGTAACATTTCAGAATGCTCTTATTTTCAGAGTACATCCAGACCATAATGATGATGGAAGAATCGGTTCAACATGTTGTCATGACAGCCATTCAGGAGGTATGCTGGGATGCCCACAGTGTGTAAAAGTTCAGCCTGTCAGTGTTGTACAAAAGTCTGCTATTTTCTACTTTGGAAAAACAAAATAAGTGGCATAGATTTTGCCATTTTACATGGAGAAATATCTTATTTTTCCTTAGAAAAGCTTGCTTTTTGTCAAGGAACTCTGGTTGAATGTCCCACTTTTCTTTAAATCTAGAAGTTTGAAACTTCCAGATATTTTTGGTACTGGGTTCCCTTTCCTTTACCTTTCCCACCCTATGGCTCCTGAATTACACTAGACTGCTTTTGTATGAGTAATCAAATACTGTAGGATTTCTTCAAAATTTGTATCCTGAAATTGCAAAACTCCCATCAACTGTTAATTAATATTTTTGGTTTTGTTTTTGTTTTATTTTTACTGGACAAGTGAAAAGAGAAGTGGATAGTATAGTATTATTTTGTCAGCTGTACTGTTATGAATAGGCTAATGAAGGTAGTTGTGCTAATACGTTATTATGAGTTAGCAATTATACTGCAGTGTGTTTTGTAGAAGTGTTCTCCGGTAGTAAATTAAAACTGTAGTGAAATACAAACCACAGTGTTAGGGACCACTACAACCATGAAGCTGCTGTGTGACTTCTTACAGAGTCTGGAGTGCCTGTCAGTTTTCATAGATGGAGGTTTACTGCAGGGCAGGCCACTGAGGAAAGCAGGAAATCGCTGGTAATCCTGTTTCTTCTGGACCTGAACAACAGAAACTAAATTCCACATTGATCTCTAGGGCAATTTCATTTTTCTGTAATGTCTGAACAGAGAAAGATGTCAGTGAGTCTAGAGGGACTTTGTCCCCTATCATTTTGTCCACTGCTGTATCCATGCAGTCATACATCCTGTTGTCTGTGTGAGGACTGCTATCTATAACATTGCAGAGGGGACTTTTGAAATTAGCATTGAAAGAATCCTTATGCTAAATCATCTTCCAGTCAGTGCTGTTAAGTACCAGTTTGCCTGAGTTTTGGGATCTATTACTTTTGCATTCTTTTTAACTGTAATACAGTGTTTTGGAGGATTTTCCTAATGTCTGCTTTTATTAAACCCAACTTGCAGCATTGCTTTATTCTGCGCTGTCTTAAAATAGTAAACCTTTTCTTATCCTTCCTTCTTCTGTTGAAAATCTCCTGTTTGATTTATTTAAAGATCTCCTTCATTTGCTAAAATGGGCAGATCTGAAGCAGCCCACAGTTTTTGGCATTTGATGAGTAGGAATTTAATTTGTTTAGTGTTTAAGTCCTTTTCCAGAGGTGGGGAGTAGAAGTGGGGAGAAATCACAGGTTAAGGTTCTGTTCTTCTGAAATAGATTTTTGAAACTCAGTGAATCAAAAACCTTACTGTTCAGGTACTTGTGCAGCTCTGAAAGGCAGCATTAAATTCACTCAAGCTTCTTAGAAATCCAAAGTGTTGAGGAGGATCTTGGGTACTTAACAAAGAGGTCAGAAAGTGTCAAAAAAGAAAAATAAAAACTCTGGGACACTTTGAGAGCAGAACCTCCCTCCATTATTTTTCAATGGTTTTGGGAGTCTGGAGAGGTCCCAGTCAACTGGAAGCTGGCAAAGGGTTGTCCTGATTTTCAGGAAGGGAAAGAAGGAAGACCCTGGTCATTACAAGGTGGTCTTATTTCAGTGCCTGGCAAATTTATGGAGGTTATTCTGAAAGTTACTAAAAAACACTTGAGAGACAATGCAGTCATTGATCATAGCCAGCACAGGTTCACAAGGGAAAAGTTCCACTTAACTAACTTAATTTTGACTTTATGACAAGGTTACTCATCTAGGTGACCAAGGGAAGCCAATAGGTGTGTGTTTATTTTATCAAAGCTTTTAATACTGTCTCTCACAGTATCCTTCTCGACAAAATGTTCAGCGTACATTTAGATAAGTTCATAATATTTTGGGTGAGCAATTTACTGATGGACTAGTCTCAAAAGGGTTATAGTAAATGAGGTTATATTAGGCTGGTGACCAGTCTCGGGGGTCAATTTTAAGGCAAGTGTTCTTCAATATTTTTATAAATCATCTGTATGCAGAAATTGAATGTACATTAAGTAAATTTGCTAATGAGCTTAAACTAGGGAGGAGCTGTGGACTCCCTTGAGGTTAGAGTGACCTTACAGAGAGATCTGGGTAGGCTGAAGAGCTGGGCATTCACCAACCATATGAAATCTAAGAAGAGCAAGTGCTGGATTCCCCACCTGTAATGGGGTAATCCTGGTTATACATAGAAACTGGGGGACGAGAGGCTGGAGAGCAGCCCTGTGGAAGAGATTTGGGGCTTTGGGTCCATGGAAAGTTGCATGTGAGTCAGCAGTGTGTCCTGGAAGCCAAACAGGCCAGCTGTGTCTTGGAGTGTGTTTAGCACAGCATAGTCAGCTGGTTGAGGGAGGTGATTGTCCCACTTTACACCATGCAGGTGCAGCCCCACCTTGAGCAGTGTGTGTTTTCAGTGCCTCAGTATAAGAAGGACATCAAACTATTAAGAGTGTCTGGAGGAGAGCAACCAAGATGGTGGAAGGTTCTGAGGGCAAGACTTGGGAGGAAGTGGCTGAGGTCAACTTAGTTTGTTCATCTTGGAGAAGAAAAGGCTGAGGGGTGACATTGTTATGGTCTACAACTTCCTCAAGGAGGGCAGTGGAAGGCAAGCTGTTGATCTCTCTGGTGACCAGCAATAGTACAGGAGGAAATGGAACAGAGCTGCATCAGGAGAAGTTCAGACTGGACAGCAGGACAAGGTTCTTCACTGAGAGGGCAGTGGGTCACTGGAACAGAGTCCTTAGGGAAGTGGTCAAGGCACTGAGCATGTTGGAGTTTTGAGTGTCTGGCCAAGGCTTTTAGTTGTATGGCTTAATTTTAGGCAGTCCTGGAAGGAGCAGGGAAGTTGGACTCTATGATGATTATGCATCCCATCCAACCTGAGATAATCTATGATGGGAGTTTAAATCCAGAGAGCGTTTTCAGAGCTGCAGCTGCAGTCTGTGCCTTTGGAGGGCTGAAGCTTCACTGAATTTAGGGAGGTTTTTCTGTCCCTTGGACTCAGAGCAGCTCTCAGAATCCAAGTGACTTGGACTAAGCAATATGTAGGAGACACCAAAATAAAATGCCTAGGAAAGTAGTTATATATGCATATTTTAGAAGTTGGTATGTCACCAAAGTCAAACATTTCAAAGCATTTGACATGCAGGTACTCTTTCTTCAGAATTAGGTATATAAAAAGACTTCTGTAAGCTTTAGTGATATATTATGTAATTTGTTCTTCTGTTTCAGCAAAGCACGTATTTTTTGGTATTTCTTTGGTTTTCATAAATAATCTTACTCATCAATATATTTCATGAGGCACTGTAGAACAAGCATGTGCCCTGTTTTCTGTTTTTTGCATGAAGAAGCTGATTTTTAAATGGAAGAAGGAACACTTTGTTTTGTATTTTATTTGGTCATTTCAGTTTTTTAATAAATTCTGACTCCTCAGCATTTCCTTTCTTCACTTACTGAAGTGTTAAAATGAAATAGCAATAGTAAAATATGCTTATGCTCTATAAAGGTTTTATAAATTGAACAATGGTCTTCTGTTACTTCTTCAATGCAGTCAAATCAATCTGGTTGTTGCCAGCACCTAGATTCTTAGGTTCTAATATGAAGATGTGCTTTTCTAAATGCAGGCTATGCACAAGGTAAAATACTGCAAAAAATATCACATATACTTATAAATCAAGTATTGTATATTCTATAATATATACTCTTATATTCTGGTTATATTATAATTTATTATTACTTGCAATTAATGTATTACTATATATAATATGACATACATATTTTATTTCATAATTTGCAGATTTTTTTAAAGGCCAAAAAATTATTTAGCCATTTTGTGTTTCTCTTTCCTTTTCTTGACATCCTTTGGAAAATCTGCTGTCATTTTCCCAAGTCTTCTTTGAGCAGACAAGTTCATTGTTGATGAAAGTGGTAGCTGGAGAAATTGTTTGCCTTTGCTCTTTAGAACATCTCTAACCTTTATCACGTAGCAGGTATCTGTACAGGTCAAGTTGAGAGTCAAAATACAGGCTCTTAACAGCAATGTACTAGAGGTAGTGTTGAAAACTTGCCTGGGGTGTATAGCAAAAGGTACTTTCTGTCTGGATTAATACCAACTGTGTTACTTCCACAAAGCAGAAACTGTTTGGGTTTGTGGGTTTCCCACCCCCCATCCCATATGTTGTCCTGACTGTTTAAAGGTTCATCTTGTCTGAAGTAAAAGTGTTTTTTGACCACCTAGGAAATAATAGAAAAAGACTTCTGTGGGTCTGTCAGTCGTACTGGAGGAAGAAGCTGCATCAAAGGATACACACTATGTGATACATAGCCTTGACTCTTAAAAAGCAAACAAACAAAAAGATGTTTTAAAAAAGTAAAACAACCTCCTGAATACAGAAGCTGGATTTTGAGTGTTTCATGGACACTTAAATAACCTTGTACAATATTAACAACCACAGAAGAAACATTTATATAAAGCAAATGTTTTGAACTTTTACCATCCTCTGGAATGGTGCAGCTGCATTTGCAAAATCATGCAAATCATGTGTAGGGGGAAAAAAAGCATTCATAATTCAGGTTATTCATGCATGCAGATTTTGTGATTTACCCCTTCCCTAATCTTTATGTATCCATGACAACACAACTTGTTCACATTTTGCAGGCAAAGCAGTTAAAAAGTGAAGGTTTTAATGATATAAAATTAGCAGATCTACAAGTATTTTTTAAGACATTGTACCAAAGCTTTGAGCATGTAAATGTATAGATGTAAAGGATTACAAGGAATGACAACTGCTTCTCATAAAACTACACAAAAAATATAAAACTTGTCATGTTGTGCAGATTATTGTACCATTTAAAATCCAGACTTAAGTCTTCAGCACAGAACAAACTCTTTTAATTTTAAATGACACTTTAGTTATTTGAACAAATACTTGTGCTGCTTCAAGTCTTCATTCTAAATATGCAAAGTAAACCAGAAAATGAGCAAGGAAGTAAATGATAGTTGTTTGCTTTTTCACTGTGGAAGGCTCTTAAGCAGACTTTTCCGTCTACTGTAGAGGCCTAATGCAATGGCTTGATTTTGTAGGCACTTTTTTGATTTCCCTTTTCATAATGAATTCACTTGTAAAATCTCTGCACATCATCCTTTAAAAGTACATGTGAAAATAGATTATAATACTAAAGCTAAATTATGCATTTGGAGCTGAAAGCCAATTGCAGTGCTGCGAAATTGTGAAGGCAGATCTTTATGCCCACCTGTAGTTTTGCTTCTGAAGAAAAGAAAACTTGCAACTATGGAAGGAGAATGAGAAGGCCAGTTCCTTCTGATTTTTATTCTCTTGAATCAGCCAGCTGAAATACAAATGAAGGAGTTTGTCACTCTAATCTCAAAAGTACTCGCATTGGCCCATACCTCTCCAGACCATGTGTTTTAGTATCACACTTGCAAGTTGTGTGTGAAGCACTGAAACTACAGCAGTATATCAGGAATGTGTCTGAATGTGAGCTTGTAAATAAAGGAGATTTATAGCAGAACACAGCAAGGAAAATTGCTTTAAAAATCAGTAACAGCCTACCAGTATCATCAGATTAGTAATAAATAATGCAGAAAAAGCTAATATGCATGCCATTGAGCAAGTAACTGATGAAATGAGCATTTTGGAGCTCTAAACTTCAGTAGTACCAGAAGTGATAGTATCTGGTGGACAAAAACCAAAGTGAAGAATAGGGGAAAATGGGCAAGCCTGTTATACTTTTTTTTTTTAGGTGGATGGAAGGTGTAGTGTGTGTTTTGAGTTGACATGCATGTCTGTATGGAATCCTAAACCACAGCATTCAGTAAAATGTTTCTTGAATTTTTCAGGAAATCTTATTAAAGAGAGAAGCTTGGATAGGTAGGTGGAGTTATACCTTATTAGCTGTGCTGTTTGTGGTAAGGTGTTATTAAGCTAGAAGAAGCTGGGTAGAGGCAATCCAGAACCAGAGCACAGTCAGGGCATTTGCTTACATATACCATTGTCCTCTCCAGTGTGAGGGGAAAAGATGAAGGCATCCTTCACCCTGATAACTCTGCCTTTTCACCCCACTTCTTGTTTATTGTTAACTGATGGCCAGAAGTTGTATTCCTGTATTACTAGTGAGCAATCAGGTAATTTTGTTCCTGTTCCTTGTCTAGTCATGCTACCGGATGCAGCACAATCCCTTAAATTTCTTCTTTAGCATCCCTGCCATATTGCAGGCCATAACATTGCCAGATGCATTCTGTTGCATTGAATCAGTCATCTGCATATGTGGCTGTGGCTGTTGCCTTCAGTGCTTCATGCCAAGTAAATGAGGGAAAAGGCTGTGGATGCTGTCTCCCTGGACATTGGTAAAGCCTTTGACACCATCTCTCACAGCATTCTCCTGGAGAAACTGGCTGCTCATGGCTTAGATGGGTGTGCTCTAACCTGGGTTGAAAGCTGGCTGGCTGGCTGAGCCTGAAGAGTGGTGGTGAATGGAGTTACATCCACTTGGCAACTGGTCACAAGTGGTGCTCCCCAGGGCTCAGTATTGGGGCCAGTCCTGTTCAATGTCTTTATCGACAGTCTGGATGAGGGGATTGAGTGCACCCTGTGTAAGTTTGCAGAGAACACCAAGCTGGGCAGGAGTGTTGATCTGCTTTGGGGGTAGGAAGGCTCTGCAGAGGGATCTGGACAGGCTGGATCGATGGGCTGAGGCCAGCTGTATGAGGTGCAACAAGGAGAAGTGCCGGGTCCTGCACTTGGGTCACAACAGCCCCAAGGAAGGCTACAGGCCTGGGAAGAGTGGCTGGAAAGCTGCCTGGTGGGAAAGGACCTGGGAGTGTTGGTCAACAGCTGTTTGAACATGAGCCAGCTGTGTGCCCAGGTGGCCAAGGCAGCCAACAGCATCCTGGCTTGTATCTGAAAGAGCGTGGCCAGCAGGGCAAGGGCAGCAGCGATCATCCCTCTGTACTGGGCACTGGTGAGGCCACACCTCGAACACTGTGTTCAGTTTTGGGCCCCTCACTGCAGGAGGGATGTAGAGGTGCTGGAGCGTGTCCAGAGAAGGGCGACGAAGCTGGTGAAGGGTCTGGAGTACGAGTGTTATGGGGAGCGGCTGAGGGAACTGGGGTTGTTTAGTCTGGAGAGGAGGCGACTCAAGGACTTCATTGCTCTCTGCAACTGCCTGAAAGGGGGCTGTAGGCAGGTGGGAGTAGGTCTCTTCTCCCAGATAACAAGCAACAGGACGAGAGGAAACAGCCTCAAGTTACACCAGGGGACGTTTCTAGTGGATATTAGGAAAAATTTCTTCACTGAAAGGGTGATGAAGCATTGGAACAGGCTGCCCAGGGAGGTGGTGGAATCACCTTGAGGTCTTTAAAAAAACACGTAGATGTGGTGCTTAGGGACATGTTTTAGTGATGAACTTGGCAGTCCTGGGTTAATGGTTGGACTTGATGACCTCAAAGGTCTTTTCCAACCTAAATGATTGTATGATTCTATGCATACTTCCCATGACATTCCTGGTACAGGCCATGGAGTTAAAATTCACTAGTTCTGTGTAACATTCACGCTAAACCCACATCCTAGATCTGCACTGCCTAATCCTTCTCCAGCTCATGTCATCTTCTCTGATTTCTGCTAAGGGTTCTCAAGGATAGGATGTTTTGGAGAGATGGCAAAACCTGATGAAGAATAAGGGGATTATATCACGGGCCTCGGCCTGCTTCCCTTAGGGTGATCCACAGAACGCAGCAACACCACAGTGGCCCCTAGTGGGTTGTACAGCTGCTGGCCTGCGGTGGGCCTGGGGCAGGACACCACGCTTGTCACATGCCGGCTGTGAAGTACTGGCTTAAATGGGGCAATTTAGTGTCTGAAACGTGTTGGTGAACAGTGTTGTGGGGTATAGGATAGGGAGAGGATTTGGTTAATATGGATGTCTCTGTTAGTGCCTGCAAAAGCTTTTGTATGGTAGCTAGTGAAATGGTGTAATTGAAAAGTGTATACATATCACAGAGCTGAGGGGGACAGGAAATTCTTGGTTTAGATGCAAAATGATAATCAGCTTAGAAAACATGGCCCTAAATTAAATACAAGTTTGTAATGCCACCATATATGGTAAAGAAAAAGACATGTGACTTCATTTTTCAGGGGAACAGCACTGAGGCTAGGGGCTTTCTAATTACTGTTACAGAGATTCTGGGCTTCATGGAATGCTTCATTTCGGAGTAGTTTGTCATTGTAAAGATGTAGAGAAAATAAAGGAAGTCAGTTAGCAATAGACATTGTCAAGGTCTGAGGAGGACTTTTAGGTACAAATAGATGAATTTAAGCACGTGGCATACAGCTAAATCCCACTTAAGGATATGTGGAAAGGGAGAGAAATGTGTCAGACAGAAATTTTCTTTCATATACCATAGTATAAACAGAAAGGATGGAGAAGAAATTCAAGCTCCATGCTGTGTATCCACAAAACTCTGCCAATGAAAAGTAATGCAAAAGCACTGATTTTTGGAAGGAATAAAAGCAGCCGTGTCTCTGGAGAGAGTAATTGGGCTAGACAGCACACCTTGGGAAAGAAATCTTGCCCTGAATTTGGTTAGGGTAGGGCCTTTTTTGTTTCTTACTTCCATGGATTGTGTCATTGCACAACTCAAGTTTTTTGTTTGGTCAGGATGGCAGAAACCAACAGTGTGGTTCTGTAATGCTGCCTTTTGAGTTAGTTACAACCAATTTCTTCTTTGGAGGACTGTTTCTTCATGTGTACTACAACTTTCAGTAGTAACTTGACCTTAATATGTTTGGTGGAGGTGGGTGGGTGGAGGTCTTTGGACTACAGATCTCATTACATTTGATTTAGTTTTTAACTACCTGTGTAGCTGCTCAGTGGCTTACTAAAAGAAAACTTTCGTACCAACTTTTTATCTTTTAGTAAGCACATCAGTCAATTTGGAGGCTTGCTATTTTGTTTTGTTGTTTAATTCATGCATAAAAGTAAGGTTTTCTAGACTAAAACTACTACTAGCCATTCCTACAATAAAACAGGCGTTAGTATGAAAGGAATTGTAATACTCATTTCAGGAATACTCTCTGTAGCCTTTCTTTTTAAATTTGCAAGTTACAGACGACTCCAGAGCAGGAATTTTGATCATCTTTGTTTTGCAGTTAGCTGAGATACATGTTCCAACTGCAGTTAAATAAATAAGTTGATGTGAACTTCCAGGTGATCAAAAAATGCAAACCACTGGCAGAGAACGGTTAAAGGCAGATCTTGCATGGTGTGTTGATAGCTACAATCATTCCAATGCCACTTCAGTAAAATGCATAGCAGAGTGTACTATAGGTTACTTCATAGATAAAGAATGTGCATTGTCAGAAGAAGAAGAGATTACATAAGATTTATTTTAGTGTGTTTTAAATATTATAAATTCTGAAGTTTTCTTTCTGTAGTTGTTTCTGAAAAAGTCATATATAAAAACGAAGTTAAACTTCTAAATGAGGTCAGATTGAAGCTCCCAGAAGTTAAAATCAGCCTGATGTTCATTGAAGCTTAGCTTTTAATATAAAAGTAAATCCTTGCTTTTTCTAATCCCGTGTAATCTAATTGCAGTTGATGAGTAAAGAGTCTCCAGTCTCTGTTGGAAATGATGCTTACGTTGACCTTGATCGGCAGGTATCTAAGACTAGATGTTTCTTTTCCTTCAATCATAGCACATCAGTGGCCAGTCATTTTGCGTTACTAAAAAGACTTCTTTCTTTAATCATGAAAAGGTTTTGTGGGAAATTCAATTAAGGTGTGTAAAACTAAATTTCAGTATTTCAAATCCTTTTGCTTTATAAATGTAGTTTACCCATTTTGTGGATTTAAAGGACAGGAAAAACTACATTTGGAAAACAAGTTTAGCTGTATGACATAGTATAGCAAAACTGCAGACCAGTGCAATCTTTGGGTATTGAGAAAGAAGAATAAAAAGTGTATGGTATTTGAATATCACTTTTTTTGCCAGTTCCTACTTGCAAAGTCAGTTTAAAAAAACACATAGATGTGGCTGAAAATCCTTAAAGCAGTCCTGGGAACTGTTACAATGCATAAGAGAAATTTTCAAAGAGAATGCTTCCCTGTCTGATATATTTAAAGAATATGCAAACCCGATTTTATTCTTACTAGCTTAACCTCATGCTAATGCTGTCCTACTTCCTCGGTTTTTTCCTAATTGAGAGGCATAGCACAGTGGTGTTCCCTGTGTTCCTCCATCCTTTCTCTGCAGAAGTATGTAAGTTCTGGCAGATGGAATTATTTTTATATACCATTAGGCCCTTGAGAAGTAAAACTGAAAAAATAAGATACAGTGATGCTGTTTGAGAAAGTCCACCTAAAATTCATCATATATGATAATACATACCTATATCTCTGTATACATAATATGCACACACCTGCTTTGTCAGCCAAATTTTCTTGTAGCTGTTTTTTATGTTATCTTAACTGCAGTCATGCAAACCTGCAAGATACATATCTTTGAACATAAAGGCTTTGTGGGAAGTATCTGAACATTTCCTACTGCTTACAAGATTCAGCGCCCTTTTTCAGAAGGGTGGGCTTCTCCCTTCACCATGTTAGTGGTATTCCTTTTGTGCAGTAAGAGTAGTTCCCAGTCACTACAGAGATTTTACCCTAATTGTCCATTCCCTGTATTCCACCTTCCAGTCCCTTCTGTATTTGAAAAGTAGATTGAAAACTGAATTTATGTATTCTTCATCCCTAAAGAAAAGTGGTATTGACAATTTTTTTCAGTGTACAAAGCTGATGATTTCTTCAGACCCAAATTCTTCAGAATTTCAGTCAATTCATAGAACAGATGTGATAATTCTAATGCATTTTTGTAAGTCCAGATATTGCTTTTAGGTATGTTTACTTTTTGCTGTCACACAAGCTGAACAGTAATCTTATCTGCTTCTTTCTTTCTTTCTAAGAGCAGAATTGCCTTAGTTTTCAAAAAAATTAATGTATTACCTAAATGTAAAAACAATTTTACAGTCATGTAGTTCAGGATGTTTTTAGACACTTCACAGAGTGATGGAGCTATAAATGTTTGTTGTTTATGGTAGCTGAAGAAAACTACAGAAGAATTAAATGAAGCTCTAGCAACAAAAGAAGAAATTGCCCAGAGATGTCATGAATTAGATATGCAGGTAGGTTTGCTATATTGTCTGTATTAATTTTGAAGTGGAAAAGAGAGATGTTAATTTTTAGGTGGCTGAAAACAAAAAGTATAGTGTGATGACGTGATTTTTGAAAGGGAGATGAAAATCGCACAGTAATTGTTTTGCTTTACTTGTGCTAACGGAGTGAATTTCGTTGTTTTCTTGTCTTGATGCAGTGTTGCCAGTATTAAGATTATTTGTACTAACAAAAGTTCTTTTCATGCAGGTAAGAAGGGGTTGAGCTGTGTGGTTAAACTCTTTCATTAGACAAATCTTGGAGGTTATGCTACTGTAACAGTTTCCGTTAAGGGTTAAATCCCGATCTGAAGTTACTGTAGTGTGTCAGCGGTGTATGGATTTAGACTAAGCCTTACTGTAAATCAAGCATGCCTTATCTGGAAGGCATAAGGAGTGTAAAGTGGGAGCCCCAGAAGGCATTGGCATTGCAACCCTGCTTAGGAGTATAATTCAGGCTTTTGCCAAGCAGTTCACTAACTGTTAGAATGAATAAAGGTGATTTATGTGTCGTGGTTTTGGTGTATGTGATGACTCAAGCTCTTATTGAAGCATTTCCTTCTGAGATGTTCACATTCCATCTCTTCCCATCCTGCTCCTGCATGTTAATTCTATACTATTTAATAGTTATGTGAACCTGTGCTTCATCTGTTGTTTGAGTTGCAGCACTTTGGGTTCTTTTCACTACTGCGTGTTTTCACAGCGTTGGGGAAACAGTAGTCTTTGGGGCTGCGTTCCTGTTTCAGAGGCACTGGATTAAAAAAAACAAACAAAAACAAACATCTGGGAAGGGCACAGCCATCCCTTCAGTGTGATTGATAGGCATTGTTTCTTTTGGAAATAAGTTTTAAAAGCTTTACTATGGAGGCCCAGTTCTATTTGGTTGTTGGGAAAGTATGCAGACTTCATTACAATGAAATCATCTTCTGTGATAACTAAGACTTCTTTAGATGCTTGTGCGAAATACAGTTAAGAATAGTTACATTTTGTGTGGTAAATCTGCCCCTAATGTTGCAGTGGGTTAGTTACTTCACATAGCAATTGAATACCTATTCATGTTACAGTATATTCTTGTGAAATGTGATTATTGAAGCCTGTGTTTCCATTTGCAGGTTGTGCTGATACTTTATTATGCACGAGAAAAAAAATACTCTAGTTGGATAGCTCAGTTACTGCAGTGTAATGCTTTTACTACCACAGGTTGCAGCCCTCCAGGAGGAGAAGAGCAGCTTGCTCGCCGAGAACCAGATTTTGATGGAACGTTTAAACCAATCTGATGCTATTGAAGATCCCAACAGCCCTGCAGGTCGTAGGCACTTGCATCTGCAGACACAACTAGAACAACTCCAAGAGGAAACATTCAGGTAGAAAAGCAATGCTTGATTAAATTGTTTGTAGCTTGCAACAAGCTTGACTTACATACTTCCAGTTCTGCTGGCAATTAAGAATTAGTATAATGGGTGGTAAAACCACAGTAGTAAAGTTTTTACAGTGATATACACGTTATGATTTACCTCTTTACATGCTCCAGCATAAAAAAATTACATTATTTCATAATGCTGAAATGTTGTATACATGTCACTCTCTACTCTCTGGAGTTATTTTGAATTGTTTGCGTGCAATCACTTCACCCATGTTTTTCAAAATCAGTGAGAATGAAAAGTAGCATATTTTCCTTTATGTGAATTATTCTGACTGTATTCTTAAGGTGTAGGAATTCCTAGCTGAAAGTTTGCTATGGGCAGTACTACAGGTGGTATTATTATACAGCAAAGTGTGTCCTCAGAGTTTGAAAACAAATTATTTCATATCTGAAAGATGGAGATTATCAGCAGGTGAGCTCCACTCTTCATTTGCATTTCATTGATGTGGAAATCCAGTTCCTCTTTAAATATCCTTTGTGGTCCTTTTGACTGTTGCTTTCAAGCTGTGTAAGCCTATTCTGCTGAAGAAAGCTGATTCACTTCACCATCATCTTTTCATTCTTGTTGCTGTACTTTCCATAGCCTTTGTGAATGAAACTGTGGTATTTCTTTACACTGCCATTTTTTTCTTATCTTTCTGTCCTCTTCTGGTTGCCCTTTTCTAATTTTTATGTCAGCTGCCATATAACTCTCCTTTTTTTGCCTGTTTTGCCATTTCCCACTTCCTCTTGCTAAGCCTTTTTCCTGCATGTTTAAACACAGTCTCCATTTAGTTTCTTGAAGAATGTTCAGCATTTCTCTTTTGCAGCAGCTAGTGTGTGATTTTCTTCTATGCATCTGCCATGTAAAGGAATAACATAGTGCTGTCTCCCTAATGTCCCCTTTTATCTCTGCTTCTTCATCTCCATGCTCTGGAATGTGTCCTACCTAAGTCTATTATCAATTGCTGTTTGAACAAGTTTCGTCCCCATATGCAATATCTTCACTGCCTGCTACTCTAGTTTCAGGTTCTGAAGGTCTTTTCACATGTGAGACTCATCTCCCAACCTCCTTTATCTCTTTCCCCTGCCTTCATAGCATGTGGTTTCTAAAGGCAATTTGTGTGTGTTCCTTGTCCAGCTCTACGTGAATAATCACGATGTATGTACAGCTTAACTGATGCCCAGTGTGGTGTAAGTTTTTCTGCCAGCCTTGCATCTTTATGTCCTTTGACAGTTCCAGACTATCATGATCCAAATCTTTTGTTGCGTACGATTTAGTTGACACACTGACTGTCTTTTGTCTCCATTCTTGTAGACTGTTTGTGGACTTCTTGAATTAATGGATTTAATACCTTGCCTTGCCTGTGTGCTCCCCCCCGCCCCAGCCCATACCTCTTTCTTCAGACCAAAATCACAATAGGACTTCAGGGTCCAGGTTGTGTCCTCTTCCATTCGTTCAAAATGCTTTGATAAAGCTTCTCTTATATTGTTCCTTTTGTTCACTGGCAGGTTAATGCAGCTTTGATTGTGTATTCTGTATGTGAGTAGTTCACTCCAGAAACTTTGGTCTGAGTTCTTTACATGCTAACTAGATAACTAAATGTATGACTTGGTTCTTCAGAGGGTACTAGGCATGCACAGGTTCTTTATAAGTAAATAAATAAATAAAGTCACCTTGGTGAGAGCTCTACAGCATTTGGAACATCTTACAATCAAGTCAGTATTGTCAAAGGTGTATAGGAGTTGAACAGCTGAACAAAATCTTAGGATAAAGATGTGTGTTCAAACTCTGTATGCCTCAAGATTAAAAAGGGTAGAAATTTCTGCTTGAACTGTCAATGTGAAAAATTATTATGACACAAAACCACCAGGATTTGTCTTTCTGAGAACATACATCACCTTTGGATCTTCCAAATAGAAAGACTGATACCAAATCAGGGAGCATCAAAAAAGTCAATCTGCTTCTACATTTTTGGAGAAGCACATTGGGCTGCTGTTTCCTTCACTGCACCAGAAGGCTGTTTCATGCCTTTTTATAGAGGATGATGATGATGAGGAAAGGTAACTGTGGCTAAAGCTGAGAATTATGTTCTGTTTTACTTAATTTCTATAGATTAGAAGCTGCCAAAGATGACTATCGAATACGCTGTGAAGAACTAGAAAAGGAAATTGCTGAATTGAGACAACAAACAGAAGAGCTTACTACATTAGCAGAGGAGGCTCAGTCTTTGAAGGATGAGATAGATGTACTCAGGTAAACTCCGTTCCATTAACCCATTTTTAACTAACTTTTAATCCATATAATTTGTGTACTTAGTCTTCATTAAGTTTTGCTTAACCAATTTTAATATTAAATATAAACACTTTGTCAATGCCAACGTTCTTTTGGATCCTCCAGTTAAATATGCAGACCACCACACAATTCTGCTGAAGTAAATTAGTTATTATATACCTAATCAATAACTAGTAGTAAAATGTTCAGTCCTACATCATTTTATAGTCACAATAAATCACTCACTGGTCTCTTTGAGTATTCTCTACTCATCTTCATCATGACGTGGGCATCTGTTCTCATCAAGGGAACTACACTCTTTCCTGGGTTTCCATTATTTGGACTGTGGGTCACACTTTTTGGTTCATCATACAATGCTAATGTGAACAACATCTGTTATAGATCTCCTTGCCACTGGATTTTAGCACCCAAAGTTGTGATGATTTGATGATGCTAGGCGTTTATTAAGTGGGATGGTCCCTTTTACTATGGTACATAATCCCTCTTTCATAGTGCCTTTTCTAATTCACCAGCAGCTTTTTACCAAAGCTGTCTTTACCTCCTCTGTGATTAATATAAGGAATGAGCCCATCAGGCTGCACAATTCCACAAACTATCTGTGTGGGCAGCATGGGTTCAAAAAGTAATTCCTTGCTTCACAGAGAGGCTCTGCACTTCATTGGGGATTAAGATTTGGCTTGACTCAGTGTCCCATAAATGAACCATCAATTTAATGGAGGATTCTCCAGACTTCATAGGAAATTGAGTCTGTAAATCAGTTGGTAAAATGAAACTGGGGGCAGTAATAGTAACAAGGGTGTGGGTGGTTGGGGGTGTGAGGGCTGTTGCTGTCCTGGCAGTGGACCAGGTGGACTGAAAAAACTGTAATGTTATAAACGAAGCCTGGTGTTTTGTGTTGTTTTTTGTTGGAGGTTTTTTTGTGTGTGTTTGTGGTTTTCTTAGAAGGAATCAGGCTCCAGAGCTGTTACGGTACTTCTGTGTCACCAAGTACATGCTGCCCAGGAGATAAATCTTTATGATTTTATTCCTGGGTATCATTAAAACAAATTGAAGGGCAGAAAATTTTATTCTTTACCCTTGTGAAATGCAGGACTGAGGATCGATTTCGAAATGAAAGGAGATGTGTGGGAGTGAAGGTGCTGAAACTTATTTTACGATTGGAAGCAGATAAGAAGGCTGTGTTAGGAAGAGTGATAGTGTCTAAGACTACCTCCATCAGCAGCTCTTTGAGTTGTGGGAGGGAAGTGGACAATTTAGAAGTGAAAACATTAGTAATAGGAGGATTGCTTTCTTGTTCTCCCATGATGTCTCAATGTCTTCTGCATTAAGGCAAAATACTGAGGAAGCTTCAGGACATACAGTTTTGTTAGTTTTCAGAGTACAAATTTGACACAAATCTGTCCCTCCAGGCATTCTTCTGATAAAGTGGCCAAGTTAGAAAGCCAGGTAGAGTCATACAAAAAGAAATTGGAAGACCTGGGTGATTTGCGACGGCAAGTGAAACTCTTAGAAGAGAAGAATACAATGTATATGCAAAATACTGTGAGCCTGGAAGAAGAACTAAGGAAGGCCAATGCAGCACGCAGTCAGCTGGAAACATACAAGAGACAGGTGAGAACAAACATCATCAATGGAACAGTTCTCTGTATTGATCCACATTTTCTCTTCATAACATGGCTACATAACACCTCAAGTAAAAAAGGTATGAACAAAGAGTTCCTTGTGTTTAGGAGACTTCCATGTTTTGTAGGTAATACCTTTGTTCTCTTTTCCTGCAATTCTTATCATTGTTTCAAGTTCACAGTAGTTTGCCAATAAGCAAAAAACAAAGAAGTATTTCTTACTTCTAAAAAATCAACATGTTAAGTTTATTTCCTCAAATTATTCCTAATTTATGTTTAGTAGGGGGGCTTGAATTAAAGCCTCTTCTTTCAGAAAAAGCATCCACTTTTCACTTAGAAATTTCCAGCAGTGACAAATGCACCACAGCTGAGGTAAGTTATTCTTGTAGTTAAGTATCCTCTTCCTTTTTTGTAAGGTTCTAGTTTGTCTGGTAAGTCTGGATTATTTGTCCAGTTATGAAGAGGGAAGGATGCACACCATGCCTATTGTGTATATGTACCCAGCTGAAGTAAGAGGCATCTGTTTATCCTCCTGCTTATAAAAGTTCTGTATGAACCTGTTTCTGTAATGGTGGAAGATGTGCTTAATCGTCTCTCTGCTTCTGTACTATACTGACATGACATCATTCTGGAATGCTTGTAACGGGGCGAGACAGTGTGGTTTGTTAAAGTGGTAGTCCCTGCCCTGTATTTTTGCCTGCTCGTAAGCTGAAGTGGTCATGGCCCAAGGGTCCCTATATGTCAACTTACAGCAAAACGAAAATACAGAAACAACCACTAACAACATTGCAAGCCTGAGAGCCATGGGTGTCCCTGAGACCTCATAGCTCTTTCCCTGCACCTGACCATCTTTGTTATTAAGAACTAGCTTCAGTCTCTGTGGGATAATTGTAAATATGGTCTAAGTGATTCCACCAGAAAAAAAGAACTTTTCTTGTACAAGTTCTGCAATAAGACAATCAAAAGGAAAAGTGAATGTAGAAAGCAATGGCCTTGCACATGAGTAGTATCATGCTTACTGGCAACAAATATTTCACTCCATTGAACAGCTAAGTATGTGTTACAGTTGTGTAACCTTGACATCTGCATCTGGTTATTCTTATTTCACCAGCGGTAAGGATTTTGGAAGGGTCAGTCCCATCATTTGTGCTGCAAAAGTACTCCTCCTTTTCTTCATTGTTCCCTGTGTTTTATGGGTAGGATTTCCTGTCTGAGGAGCTGTCAATCTATACAAAACTGTTCTGCTGGCCGAGACTGGAATAAATGTCAGGTGTCTCATGACAGATGAGTTTTCTTCACCTAACCACAGGGCCTCAAAATGAATATGCAGTGTCAATGTATGTAAGGCTGGGCTTCTTTTGAGACATGCCTGTGAATTATGAGCTGTCACAAAATTAATTTCTGGGTATCCTAAATTGTGCTGTAAGAATTAAGCCAGGTATTAGGATTCTGATGCTGTGTCACTGCTGGGCACTAGTGTGCTCCTGTAGTAGAATGTGTCTTATCTGGTGTGTGAAGGATCCAACCCCACTCATGATGATGCTGTCAGAGGAGTTATTTCTTTCTTTGACTTAGAAGCTCTGTGCTGTGCAGATGAAAGTGCTTGATTCAAACTCCTATAATGATATGCAAGGAAATCACACCTTCACCCAACCCAGCAATTTTTGAGATGAGGTTAGTGGTGATGCATTGTGGTGGGACATATGGTAGCAATTATTTAAGAATTTTTGTTCACTTTTCTGAAAGGAAGCACAAGCATTCTCTAAGAAACTTTTTATTGCAGCATGAAGAATTGAAATATGAAGACTCCAGGATTTTTTTTTTATTTTAATTCAGCCCCTTTGTTCATGTGCATTCTGCAATATTTTTTAACAGTATGTCATGCTTTTCTTTGCTGCAAGATTCCTGCTTTATTCATTCCACATGTCAGATAATGCTGAGTACTCTGCATCACCATGTTAGCTGTACCTTTCTATACACTCCTAAGTCCTGATTCAAGACAATTTATTTCCTGCTGTGTTTTCTATATTATCGTTACCATAGCATGAGTGATTGCAAACATTAATGCATTTGTTTCCATATGAAGTGAAAAAAATATACTTGTTTTGCAAGTGGGGGCACAATTGCAGGTGAAGGCCTGCATTTTTTAATGCCTGCAGTTATTCTGATAGCCCCGGTGATGGATGTCGCATCTGAGAAACTAAATATTTTCATACTTAATGTTTTGGTATGATTTTAATCTGATAATCTCAGAAATGGCAGGTCTGTGGGGTTTTTGCAGGCTGTAATTTAAGAACAAAACCAGTAAAGTCCTTCTCTGAGACCATGCAGATTTTTAGACTTGGTAGTTATTTGAAAATAAAAGGTAATTAGAACCACTAGGCAGTGTTAACGTAGGTATGGCTACTGCTTTGCTTCACAATTTAAATTACTTTCTCTGTAATCTAAAAGCCATGAAAAAGACTTCTTATGAATTACTTCATTAGAAGCTGTATGTCTTTAGCTGAGTCTTCATTTAGCTTTTGTGTTTGCAGATCAGTCTTTATTCAGCTTACTTGCTTCCGTGCTCTCTGTGTTATGAGCTTTACTAATGTTCTGGGAATAAGCCTTTGCTAGTAAAGGCTGAGAGTTTTGAAAAGGCAAGACCTCACTCATTTGCCTCCCTGTTCACTGATCATTTCTGCTCAGCTTTCAGATTTCTGTTCATTTAATTTTAAAAATTCTTTACTGATCTGTAGTTGAAAGTATACATATGACTTTGTTATCAATGTTTCCTTCTTAAGTAAAGAGAACTGTTTATGAGCCTGTGGCTGAATCTTTATATTAGTGTATTAAAAATTATTAGGAAAATCTCAAGTTAGGAAATGTTACCTAGCTTCATAAGCTGATGTTTGAATTCTGAGTGAGGCTTGTGAAACAGACTTAACAAAAGGTGTAGATAATTTGCTTTCTTCATTTTTTTTCTTTATCCTAGGCTTCTCTGAATGCAGGGGGATTTTTCTACTTTTCCTAAGTTCTTTGATCCATAGAACTATATAGCTTTTTTTCTGTAAACCATGCTTGGTTTCACAATTTTTGCTTCTTTTGCTTGTGCTGAGACCTAATATTTGAATGCTGTTGGTTTTGCTGAAACACAGAACAACTGATGAAAGCAGTTTTTAGTATGCCCTGTAGGTAACTATTTCACTTGTTTACAACATGACTGGTGGTGCATGGTAATTGGCTACTTTGTCTTGTGTATTTTGTTTTAATTCTAATATTTGCAGACAAATTATTGATTCTTGTTCTCACAGGCAGTTGAACTACAAAACAGGTTATCTGAAGAATCCAAGAAAGCTGATAAATTAGATTATGAATGCAAACGACTGAAAGAAAAAGTAGACAGCCTCCAAAAAGAAAAAGATGTAAGTGCCAAGGTGTTATTTATTGGTAGTAGTGGTAGCAACTTTGTGTCCTTTATAATACAGAGATATGTTAATCATAGTTAGCTATTTACAGCAAGCTTTTTAAATTAGGAGGTCTTTTTTTTCACTTACAATTTTCTGATGTTTTTGTACAAGATTCTTTTTAAACCTGAAAACTGAAACATACATAACCCATTTTTAAGAGGAAAAGCTTTAATATTTGGGATCTGAGGTTGTTTCCTAACCATTTACCATGAGAAGGTTAATAAACGCCTAAGGTAATTGTAATGTATTCTGAAAAACTATTTAAAGTAGGATTTCTGCAGTATCATCCTAGAACTAAGCTCCTGTTGCATTTTTTTTCTAAAGCATTCTTTGAGGTACCAGCAACATGCTTCTCTTTGTGGAGTCATGACTACTGCAGCTAGAGGCTTAGGGGTCGTGTTGAGGGACAAGTCCTTTGTGTCAATCTCACCTTTTATGACAGGTCCTTGTGATCTATCTTGTATTGCCAACATGGAAGACATCAGTCTATTCCCTTCCTCTCTGTCATTTGCTGCTAGTGATTCTGCAATTAATTGCTTTGTCCTCTCTTGCCGAGACCGATCCTTCAGACTTCTCTTGCACACTATTGTTTCCCGTCAGTTTATTTCAGCTTGTTTCTTAGCAATGTATATGCAGGTGCCTCAAAGTACCTCAGACCAAGGCTGGCACTTTGAGTTAGCAATTTCTTAAGCTTGTTTCAAGTATAAGTCCATCTATCCATCAGAATCTACTTTTCCCTCAATAGTCGTATTTCCTGTTCAATTCTTTCCAAAATTTCCAGCCCCTGAACTGGCTTTGAACTGAAAGTTTTCAGTTATTTTCTGTTCGTAGGTCTCTGATTTCCATATTCTATTAAATTTTCAAACTATTCTGAACACTTGCCCTTTATCATGTCCATATGCCCCTCAGTTCAGATTGGAATGTCCATAGTAACTGTATTCATATTGTGCTTGACTTTTTTTTTTCTGCTCTTTATTTAAAGTTTCGTTTTCCAGTTTTGTTATGTTTAACAATGGTAAGATTGTGTCTGTGGCTTACCCATTGCTTGGTGGACCATTTCATCTTGCACAAAGGATCTGAATTGCAGGCCATTGCCATATACTTTTCTGTATTACCTCCTGGTAAATGGCATTTTAGGGGTGATGTTGTTTTTCAATGCATTCTTTTGAATAGATATGCACCTGTGAGAAGTAAATTACAGCTGAAGTCTCTCAACATTTGAATTAGTAGGTAACACCAGTAGAAAATAACTCTTTCAGTTGCTTATTGTCACATACCTGTCAGTAAGGTTGTCCATAGAGGTATCTTGTCAGTTATACTTTGGAAACAATTACTGAAATTGGTTTTGTCCTTGTCTTTATGTTCTGGCAAAGTGTGGTAGTGTGTTTGATATCTTCAGCTGTGTAGCTTGGCATTTTACCTCTGTGGTGTTTTGTACTTATACAAGTACTAAGATAATTTGATGAGTTGACTTCATCTGCAATGTTCAAATGAAGCCCTAGAGCATATTCTAGCATTTGATTAATCAACTTGGTATTTCTGACTGATGCTAGCAGACTGCAGAATCCTTGTTTTAAGTAGCTGAGTTTGAGTACTCCTCTGTATGTCTCTTCTGTAGTATTTATGGTAAAAAGTTTTTTCACCTGTGGGGTTTGTGAAATGGTTTTCAGTGCTAATAGATTGTATGCTTTATTCAGATTGTTCTGACAGTTGCATGAGTTCTTGTTGCAGGATTCAGAAATACAGTAGAAGCCTCTGTCGCACCTCATCAAAATGTTCTTAGCCAAAGTGATTCCAGGTCCGAGATCCATTTGGTCTGACATATAAAATCTACCTGAATTAAACTGTTAATAAGATTAAATGCAAGGGAGCTGTTGGCTGACAACTCCATACTTGCGCAGAGCCAAGGTCTGTCCTGGACCTTTTAGTAAGACTGGACATGCCTGATTTTAGAGCAAGCTACAGCTTGGATCTTTACATAGTTGCCATTGTCTCCTTTCATTTTTGAATCTTGGCAACCTTCTGGACAGAAACTTGATGCTACCTGTGGATTCTCATTTTTTGCTAAAAGGAGACTTGTGCCAAATTGGGGGAATAGTTGACTGATGCTACAGAGGAGCCCATCTATCAAGATCCCGAAGTAGTCCAGTCATGTTCTTCAGTTCTCTTTGGACTGATCTTCAAGCACCTGGGTTTTTTTTCATAGCTAAGATGCTGGTAAATGGCAAGGCCAGCTGACACGCAGGAGAAAGGGGATATGGAAATGCTGCTCACACTTGTACTGTGGAAAGACAAACAAAACAAAGTTAATGCATTTTATTTATTATGCTGACTGTGTACTCAGCTGCTTGGCTTCTTAGGGAGGGAAAAATCTATGGACTTATAATTAACTTAATTTTTCCCAGTCCTGATGAGAGGGAAAAGGAAGATGACTGGCCACAGTGGGTGATGTTTACCACCTGGTCCCAGAACTCGGTGTCACTAATATCCTAATTTTGTAAGCTTATACCCTGGTATTTTTACCCCCAATAAGTGTAATACAGAGCAGCAACCCTTCTCAAAAAAAACCAACACTGTTGTTCATGTAAAATATATAGTATTTGTTTAATCTGTTGCAAAATAGACTGAGATGCCTTGATTTGAAAGTCATCTCTAGAGTTGCATTAAATTCTTTGTAAACAGTTGAAGGCTGTGTCTTCTGGTGACTTATGTACTATTAGAGATGGATTTTTAGTGCCAAGACTGATATTCGTTCTCTTTCCAATTATTCAGAGATTAAGAACAGAAAGGGATTCTTTGAAAGAAACTATTGAAGAGCTTAGATGTGTACAAGCTCAGGAGGGTCAGCTCACCACTACAGGTAAAGGACAAATAAGGAGATCTAATGCATCCTTTTCTAAAGTTGTGGGACTTCTCTGGAGAGCATTGAATGTGCTTTTATTTAACACAGAACAAATACAAGCTCTTCTGAGATGAACAGTGAAAAGCTGCTTCAGCTATTCATAGCTTTTTAAGCATTTGAAAACTCAAATGTTATTTCAGTCCGTCAGAAATGCTAGTCTCCTCCCCAGTTTGACATTTTTATACTGTATATCTGATTTTGTGTAGTTATATAATCTTCTTCAGAGAAAGAAAGTTTTTCTCATGTGTATGATGTTTCATGTGTTGCAATTTATTTCTACGTGTAATGCTGCACACTTTGTAGTTTTTAGATAAGCTAATGAGCAGAAAATACACTGCAAAATTACTTTATCAGAACGGATGAAGACAGAAATAATTATTATTCTCCAAATGGAATTGTGCTTGTCTGTTTCTCTTGCTGTAGCCTGACTTTGTGTCATTTTCCATTGCCTAGCATTACTCTAAAACTGTAATCTTCTAGAACAATGTTTACTTCTGGTCTTTTAAAGAAAGTTACTGGTCTACTTGCTGAATTTTTTACTTTTCCTAACGTAGGATTGATGCCTCTGGGAAGACAAGAGACTTCAGACAGTTTAGCAGCAGAAATTGTTACTCCTGAAATAAAGTAAGCTGATGTGTGCTTTGTTCTACTAACCTACACAATGTGCCAAGAGATGATTAGTTCATTTTCAGTGTTATAAAGCTTCTGTACCTTACTACAAGAGCAATTCTTTGTTGTTTCTGAACAAAGCTAAAGAACAGAATAATGTTTTGAGGCAGTTTGTGAAGTATGGAGTTACTGCATAAACGTTCCAAATGATTGTGTGAGAGAGGACAGGACCCTAAATGCCATAAATACCCAAGCATTGCCTGTGGTTTTAGTGACTCATCATCTTTGGCTTCTGAAGATTAATTCTGGAGTTTATGCAAGCATACATCTATGCAGACTGTTTGCAGCTGCTAAACTTGGCCTCCATACCTGCTTGACAGAGGTGGACAGTAGCAGTGGCTGCTGTAGGACTGAAACTTTCTGGTATGGAGATCAGGGCCACTGCTTCTGCCGATGGAGGGGGAAGACTGCACAAGGCGGCCTATGCATAGGAGTAGCTACTGCTGCTCTCTTGTTCCCTCTGTGGTGACAGAGCATGGGTCTATGTCCAAGCAGCTTTCTCCATATCATGGAGAAGATCTGTGGACCAAATAAGTGAGTTTTGTGAGGCAGATTCTGTCTGTGGCTTGTGAGTTGCAGCTCAGCATATCAACAAGTTCAGGGAGGAGTTAGCAGGCCTCATTGAAAGAGCTTTAAACTAGATTTGAAGAGGGAAAGGAATTAAACCAGACTCAGTAGAGATAAGCCTGGGGGCAGCACACTGTGTGCGTGAGGGATTGTGCTTGCAAGGCCCTTCAGTCTGCTCCACAGTAAGCACAGTTGGATGTCCCTGTACTAATGTGCTCAGCACCTTAGCCATTTCAGTGGAGGCAGGGGATGGAGATGCATGTGGCAGCTAAGATGCTTAAGTTCTTGATGCATTAAAAACCACAGAATCACCTGAGAACGGTCACATCAGAATTAGGGTTTCTTACCAAAAAAAGGTGACAGGATCAGTAGCCCAACTGAAGTGCGTCTACACCAATGCACACAGCATGGCAACAAACAGCAGGAGCTACAAGCCATTGTGTAGCTGGAAAACTGGTACAGTTGCTATCATAGAAACATGGTGGGATGACTCGCACAACTGGAGTGCTGCAGTGGATGTCTATAAACTCCTTGGAAGGGATAGGCAAGGAAGGAGAGGTGGTGGGGTAGCCCGGTATATTAGGGAGTATTTTGACTGTCCAGAACTTGATGATGATTAAATAGTTGAGTGTTTATGGGTGGGAATCACGGGGAAGGCCAAGAAGGCTGATACCATGGTAGGCATCTGTTACAGACCACCCAAATAGGATGAAGAGGCAGACAAAATATTCTATAAGCAGCTGGGAGAAGTCTCATGGCCACTAGCCCTTGTTCCCATGGGGGAATTAAACTTTACAGATGTCTGTGGGAAATACAGTAGAGAGGAAACAGTCTAGGGGCTTCCTGAAGTGTGTGGAAGATGAATTCCTGACATGGTGAGGGAACCAACTAGGGAAGGTGCCCCACTGGACCCATAGTTTGTGAACAGAGAAGGACTTGTGGGTGCTGTGATGGTTGGAGGCCATCTTGGGCACAGCGATCATGAAATGATAGTTTTTTCAGTTCACGGAGAAGTAAGGAGGGCAGTTAGCAAAACTGCTGCCTTGGACTTTGGAGGGCGGACTTTGGCCTGTTTAGTGGCCTGGTTGACAGAGTCCCTTGGGAGACAGTCCTGAAGGGCAGAGGAGTCCAGGAAGGCTGGGCATTCTTCAGGAAGGAAGTCTTAAAGGTGCAGGAGCAGGCTGTCCCTTGTGTGAAAAGACAAGCTGGCAGGGAAGAAACCTGGCCTGCCTAAACACAGCTTTGGCTGAAACTCAGAGGGAAAACATTTGGAACAAAGGGCAGGCAACTCAGGAGGACTACAGAGATGTCATGAGGTTATGTAGGGAGAAAATTGGAAGGGCCAAAGCCCAACCAGAACTTAATCTGGCTACTGCTGTAAAAGATAGTAAAAATGTGTTTGTAGATAAGTTAGCAACAAAAGGAGGGCTAAGGAGAATCTGCATCCTCTATTAGGTGTGTGTGACAAAGGGTGAGGAAAAGACTAAGCTGTGTAATGCCTTCTTTGCCTCGGTTTTAATAGTGAGACCAATTGTTCTTGGAGTATCTAGCCCACTGAGCTGGAAGACGGGGATGGAGAGCAGAATGAAGCCCCCATAAACCAAGGGAAAATGGTCAGCGACCTGCTACACCACTTAAGCAAACACCAGTCTATGGGGCTGGATGGGATCCACCCGAGGGTACTGAGGGAGCTGGCAGAAGTGCTCCCTACAACACTTTCCATCATTTGCCAGCAGTTGTAGCAAACTGGGGAGGCCCCAGTGGACTGGAGGTTGGCAAATGTGACACCCATCTACAAGACGGGCAGGAAGGAGCATCTGGGGAGCTACAGGGCTGTCAGCCTGACCTTGGTGTTAGAGAAGGTTATTGAGCAGATCATCCTGCCATCAGTCAGCATGTGCAGGGCAGCCAAGTGATCAGGCCCAGCCAGCAGGCAAGTCCTGCTTGACTAACCTGATCTCCTTCTATGACAAGATGGCCTGCTTAGTGGATGGAGAAAGGCTGTGGATTTTTTTTAGCTGGACTTTAGTAGAGCCTTTGACACTGTTTCCCACAGCATTCTCCTGAAGAAACTGGCTGCTCATGACTTGAATGTGTGTACTGTTTGCTGGGTAAAAAAAAGAGAAGTGCCAGGTCCTGCACTTTTGTCACAGCAACCCCATGGAAGGCTATAGGCTTGGGGAAGGGTGGCTGGAAAGCTGCCTGGTGGAAAAGGATGTGGGTGTGTTAGTCAACAGCTGGCTGGATATGAGCTGGCAGTGTGGCCAGGTGGCCAGGAAGGCCAACAGTATCCTGGCTTGTATCCAAAAGAGCATGGCCAGCAGGGCAAGGGAAGCGATCATCCGCCTGGACTGGGCACTGGTGAGGCTGCACCTCAACTACTGTGTTCAGTTTTGGGCCCCTCACTACAAGAGGGATGTAGAGGTGCTGGAGCGTGTCCAGAGAAGGGCAATGAAGGTGGTGAAGGGTCTGGAGCACAAGTCTTCTGAGGAGCGGCTGAGGTACAGAAGAGGGAGACTCAGGGGGAGACCTTATCGTGCTGTATAATTACCTGAAAGGAGGTTGTAAGGAGTTGGGTATCAGCCTCTTTTCCTAAGCAGCAAGTGATAGAACAAGAGAAAACAGTCTCAGGTTGCACCAGGGGAGGTTTCAATTGGATATCAGGAAAAATGTATTCACCAAAAGTATGGTCAAGCTTTGGAACAGGCTGCCCAGGGAAGTGGTTGTGTCATCATCCCTGGAACTAATGAAAAGACATGTAGGTGTGGCACTTTTGGGGACCTGGTTTAGTGTTGGACTTGCCAGTGTTAGGTTTACAGTTGGACTCAATGATTTTAAAGGTCTTTTCCAACCTAAATTATTCTGTTAAAACAGACCAACGCGGTAGACGTGACTTGCTCAGGTTCATGCAGTAGTTTGGTGATAGCTGAGATTACGACCTCCTGTAACACTCGGCACGAAGCTTTGCGTTCTCCGCGTTCTACCTATAAATCTGTTCTGTACTCTGAGCTATAAAAAGGGCATTCAGGCAACTTCCTTGTGTTGTGCCTTCTACAATTACAACTCTTCTAATCAGGTTTGTGTTTGAGGGTTTGATGACATGATTGTTGCTTCAGTTGTCTCCCTTAAATAGGTAAAGATTATTTTTGTTACATTTACGCCTTCTGTGGTAAGTTGCTTTCTTCTTTGTAGACTGGTGTACTTTTTTCTAAAAAACTGTTTTTTATGTATTCAGGGAGAAACTCATTCGCCTTCAGCATGAGAACAAGATGTTAAAATTGAACCAAGAAGGTTCAGACAATGAAAAGATCGCCTTGTTACAGAGCCTTCTTGATGATGCAAATTTACGGAAGAACGAACTGGAGACAGAAAACAGGTAACAAGTTTTGTCGCCTGTTTCTGTTGTCTTTTCTAACAATTACATACACTTTTGACTGTACTGTGTGCAATACTGGCTGCCCCAGTAGAAGAAGGACATGGACTTACTGGAGTCAGTCCAGTGACAGGCCACAAGGATGTGATTACAGAACTGCAGCATCTTTCGTATAAGGAGTCTGAGGGATAGAGACTACTATGTGGCCTGGAAAAGCGAAGGCTCAGGGTGGGTTTTATTAATGTTTATAAATATCTGATGGGAGGGTCTGAAGGAGATGGAGTAAGACTCTTCTCCGTGATGTGCAGTAGCAGGACAAGAGACAGAGCATTTAAAATACATTAAATTTCATCTAAACATAAGAACATGCTGCTTTTTTTTTTTTTTACTGGGAGGGTTGCTAAACACTGGAATAGGTTGTTCAGAGAGGTTGTCTCTATCCTTGGAGATATTTAAAACCCAACAGGACATATTCCTGGGCAACCTGCTCTGACTGACCCTGCAAGATTAAGCCAGTCAGCATGTCCATGGGGACCAGCATGCATCTGAGCATGCTAAGGTAACTGACTGATACTGTGAGACTGCTCTACGTCTAAACTTTGAATCTGCTCTCTATCTAATCTTCTCTGATCCTCCCCTTTGACTGGGGAAGGTTCCTGAACTCTGGGAAAAGGTAAATACTGCACTCACCTTCAAGAAGGGCAAGAGAGTCTGCAGAACTACAGAGACTGGTCAGCCACAGCTCGTTTTCTGGGGATTTCACAAAGCAAGTCCGTCTGGAATCTCTTTCCAGCCCTATGAAGGACAAGAAAGTAATCAGGAAAGGCCAACATGAATTTATACAGGGGAAATTATACCTAATTTAGCTGTCTTGACAATGAGATGACTGTTTATGTGAAGAAGGGTGAAACAGTGGACAGTACTTAGCTTTAGCAAAGCCTTTGGCACAGTCTCTCCTAGTATCCTTATGTTCAGAATGGTTAGATATAGGCTGAATAAGCGGATAGTAATGCGAGTTGAAAATTGATTGGACAGCTGGGCCTAAAGCATTATTATCAGTGTTACAAAATCCAACTGGTGACCAGTTCCTCAGGCATCAATACCAGGACCAATGCTGTACATCACCTTTATTAACAACTTGACTGATGGGAGGGACTATGCTCTTAGCAAGTTTGAGGATGGTACGACATTGGGAGGAGTTACTGATATGCTGAAAGGGAGAGCTGCTATTCAGAGGAGCTCAGCCATCCAGAGGAATGAGCTGATGGGAGCTCTGTCCTGGCTGGGACCCATAGTTTGGGGAGCAGCTCTGCTGCAAAAGCCCTGGGGTCCCAGTGGACAACAAAGGAGGATGTGTCAGCAGCAGACCTTGCAGCTGACAATGATCTGGGCTGTCCTTACTACGGTGCAGGCAGTCAGTCTGGGAAAAGGATCCTTCACCGTACATCTGGACATAGAATATAATTTTGGATTCCCTAGTACAAGAAAGACATGGATGTGCAAGAGTGCAGCAGAATACTGCTAAGGTGAGGGACGCTGGAACATGTGATATGTGGGGTAAGACTGAGAACTGGGTTTGTCAAGGCCACAGAAGGCATAGGAGAGATAATACTGTGATCTGCATCTATCTGATGGGAAGGTGTCAAGAAGACAAGAGCTGGACTCTTCTCAGAGATTGACAGTGGAAGGACAAGAGGCAACAGACACAGTATGGAGTATGGGTCTGAGCTTTAGAAGAGAGGCCCAAAGAGACTGTCAGACCTCCATCCTTAAAGGTGTCCAAATCTGGATTGGATGTGGTTCCCAGCAATCTGCTGTAAGTGCACCTCCTTTAAGGAGGAGTTTGGATTTAGACAACCTATGGAGATCTCTTCCACTCTACAGGTTTATAGGATTCTGTGACACTGTAACAGCAGTAAGCTAGTAGCTCTCACACAGTAAAAATGACTGTTAGAAACCCTCTTTCTCATGTATATAGAAATCATTTCTATATACATCTATATATATGCATTTAGGTTCTCTTGGAAGAGTATCAGAATGTCCTGGATGATGACAGACTATAATCTCTGGAGCTACTGTGTGCTCTGACTACTGTTGTAAATTTTCTGTGAACTAATTTTGTATTTATTGCATCTCTTGTGTTGATGACCTGAAAACAATGGACACTAAAATCTTGGGCTTACTTTTGCAGTTGTTTGGGTTTTTTTCTGGGGGGAAAAAAAAGAAGAAAAAAAAAATATCTCTTTCCTAGATTGGTAAATCAGAGACTTCTAGAAGTGCAGTCCCAGGTTGAAGAACTACAAAAATCTTTGCAGGATCAAGGTTCAAAAGCTGAAGATGTAAGTAGAAATGTACATCAAACTTCCATTCTAGTAGTTACCATTTTTGAAACTTTAACCTTTTTGTAAAAAAAAACATGTAAAAGAAATATGTGAATGGAGATTTGTGATAGTTTTCCATATTTACCCCTATGGTCTCATCACTAAGTTGTGCATCTCTAAATAGGATGTAATTTGTGTAGAAAATGCAATCATCCTGTGTAGAAAATAAAATCATCCTATGTAGAGAAGGTGTCAAATATATTTAATTTGATTAATTGTCTGTTCCAACAGTAAACTTAGTGTTAAAATTACTTAATTAGAATATAGAGTTTTGCAGGGAACTAGGGAAATCTTAAATCTCCATGTCTTAATAAAGTACCTGAAGTTATTTTTGGTTTAGTTTAGTTTTCTCAATGAAAGTTAAGGCTTTCCTGACAGTGGAAGCTCTGTAATTGTGGATGTAGGTGTATGTCATAATGCAATAAGCCTGGCAGGCCAAAATGGAAAAAAAAGTCAAATAATTAGTCCCTCAACATAATTCAGCATTTTTCTGTTTCTGTATGTGGAGTTAAGTTTATTTTTTATATAAGAATACACATTGTGGCAGTTAGGTGTGGAAAACAACTTCCAGTCTTCCACTCAAAAGGTGTGTTTGCCATCTCCTGTATTTGACAGCGGAAGCTCTAGAACTTCCTTGAAAGCAGCAATTTGCTGTACTGTACATGCACAGTGTTATGCTCACAATTTCAATGTATTGTGTTGCTAATCAGCAACAAGTTGTAATGTGTTGCATTCTGTTTTTGTGGTTTTGTTTTAACTAATTTATATAAAACAGTGAAAGTTCTTAGTAGCTGCTTATCTTCATTTGAATGTGTTTCATTTAGCTTATCCTTTTGGTTTTCAGAACAGACTGTATGAAAGTAAAACACCTAGTTGAGTTCAAATAGGATCATTTTCCCTAAATAACTTAGAATGCATTTTAAAATACACCCATACTATTATATGTTGCTGAGATAAACTTTGTTGTCTTGATTATTGGCCAAAATCAGATTTTTCAGGGTGAACAAGAATATGAAAAAATTTTCTCAGATAATAGATATTGTAAATGAACCAGATCTTAACTGAATTTAGCTTTGTTTACTGAAATGTTAATTGTGTCTCTTTTTGAGGTTCTGGTTTGGACATTAATTTAGGACATGTTCATGATGCAGTTGCTGCATTCAAGTTCATGATGCAGTTGCTGCATTCAAGTTCATGATGCAGTTGCTGCATTCAAGTTCATGATGCAGTTGCTGCATTCAAGTTCATGATGCAGTTGCTGCATTCAAGTTCATGATGCAGTTGCTGCATTCAAGTTCATGATGCAGTTGCTGCATTCAAGTTCATGATGCAGTTGCTGCATTCAAGTTCATGATGCAGTTGCTGCATTCAAGTTCATGATGCAGTTGCTGCATTCAAGTTCATGATGCAGTTGCTGCATTCAAGTTCATGATGCAGTTGCTGCATTCAAGTTCATGATGCAGTTGCTGCATTCAAGTTCATGATGCAGTTGCTGCATTCAAGTTCATGATGCAGTTGCTGCATTCAAGTTCATGATGCAGTTGCTGCATTCAAGTTCATGATGCAGTTGCTGCATTCAAGTTCATGATGCAGTTGCTGCATTCCTGGCATCTGTGTAGGTCTGACCATGCCAGTAGTGATTTATAGGCACTAATCCTATGGCCTGTTTTGCTGAGTGTGGTATGTAGGATTTCATTTACTCTTAATGAAGCAAAAGAGAGTGTAGACTCCGTGAAATACTGAGGCTGCAAGAACCTCTGAAGGTGTGGACACCTCATCCAATCTCCCACACAAAGCAGAGCAAACCTCAAAGTTAAACCTGGCTGCTCAAATAGATGGAAGTTATGCTGGGACCACCTGAGTTATCCTTGAGATAACCTTACAGAAAGAGATTCTTTGGAAGCATGAGAAAAAGGATAAGGAGAGACATGGCATACAGTTCATTGATGCATCATTTTCAGCATGTTTCCTCTGTTTTTCACTACTTTCTTTTCTGCAACAATTCACTAAAATTGGTGTTTTTATATACTTACACCGTAAATATGCTCAACCCAGAAGGCTGAAGATCCCATTTCTATTCAGTCCAGAAATGTATGATGAAGGCTTGGGGTTGGTTGGTTGGCTTGTTTTAGTTTTGTTTGTTTTCAAAGCTGAAGTAATTTTTAGTTTTGCCCAAAAAGTAGTAAAAGTACTATGCTAATCTAGGCAAGTAGCATTGCAATGATACGTACTGCTTACGGAGGTCCACACAGGCAATCAGTTTGGATTTTGTATGGAAGTGCATTGGAAGGCTCATGTTAGGAAGATACCAATGCCTTGAGGCCTGTAATGGGCACCAATACATCCTGTTGGGATGCATGATTAGTCCATGCTGGCTGTTGCCTTGCTAGCCAGGGAAGGGCCTCCTTACCCCGGTCTTCCAGACTACTGAATCAGCTCAGACATGCCTGGTGTGGTCAGAATAGCATATTTTATTTTTCTGACTGTCCTCCAGAATGCAGTGGTCATGTACAGGGCTGCTCAACAGGTACCCTGAACAGCTTCAGCTATGTCATTTGCATGCCTTATTATCAGTCTTTTGTCATCCTTGTTCTCCCTTTCTCTTCTCGAATCCCTTCCTATATAATCAACCTGCCTTTAGTTACTTCTACCCCACTGGACCTAGTCTTGCTAGATCCATACCATATCCAGTGTTTTTCATACTGTTACATACACAATCTTGGTATTATATGCTGTTACTGATACAGTTATAAGGCCCTTCAGAAGTGGCACCTCCCTACAAGTTCCCTAAAACACTTTTACCGGTTCGGTTACCCATGAAGTTCAGCCACTTCGCTCATCTGGTGAGACACTGGAACAGGTTGCCCATAGAGGTGGTAGATGCCCCATCTCTGGAGACATTCAAGGTCAGGTTGGACGGGGCTCTGAGCAACCTGTCTAGTTGGAAGATGCTCCTGCTTGTTGCAGGGAGTTGGACTAGATGACTTCTAAACATCCTGTCCAACTCAAACTGTTTATGATTCTGTGGTTTCTTTTAACATCAGTGAAATCTGACCATCCCTCATGGTGCTGTTTATAACTTTTGTTGTCATCTCACAGTGTTTCCAGTCTCATCAAGCAATTTTCCCAAGTTGTGCTATAGTTTCCCTCACCTGGCTAAGTTAGCTTAACCTCAAGCCAGAGCCTAGCCACCTGTGCTTTTGACCTTAACATGAAGAACAAAACCAGACTTGGTCTTCAAAAAGAAGACAGACCTGTTCCTTTGGCTTGTTTAAGCATGAAAGAAATTTCCAGGAAAAAGACTTTATATCTGTTTGTGGGTTTGGTTTTTTTTGGGGTGTGTGTGGTTTTTTTGTTTTGGGTTTTTTTGTTTTTGGTTTTTTTTTTAATGTGAAAGATGGCAATTAAATACTAGGAAGAATACCTGTTTTCTAAAAGCACACCATAATAAGTATTTTTTTCTGGTGTTTTTTAAGTGGAACTTTTAGGTAGTGGGAGGAAAAAGCAAAATAGCAAGTGTACAATTGCCAATTTTTACAGTTTTGTTAGAGAAATGTTCTTGTATTATGAACAGATAAAACATTTGGATGAAGTTAAATGTAAAACTAAATCAAAATTAGATAAAGCTTTTTTTTAATTGTGATTTTTTAAAGAGACTGGTTTTGCTATGAAAGAACAACAATTACAGTAATTGCTTCTTAGGAGCAGAGGATTTGGAAATGTGGCTTTGAAGCTGATGGAGACCTAAGAAAAAATAAATTCATTTTGGTCCTTTTTTAGAGTAATTAATCTGCCTTCTACAAGCATATACAGGATCTTTGGGTGGCTATAATCACACATTGTACTTTTTTTTTTTTTCTAATCTTGTGTCTTGCATAAATTACACAGGGTAAACTCAGTCCTGCTTCTTTTAATGTGTGTGCTTTTTATCATTGTTAGTTTCTTGCTTGTGAGAACCTAAGATCTGTCTAGATGGGAGAGGGGTTACTCCCACAACAATACTGGTATTATGCAAGTAATATATATGAAAATATACCAGTAAAATCAATGCTGACAGCTAGTTGTGTCTGTTCCAAGCTAAACCCAAGTGCAATGCAAGGGTCACAAAAGAAAAGCTGAGTTCAGTTTTTATTTTCTTCCCTTAGGAAAATGGGCACTGCTGCCAACTTCTCCCTTTTTTATCCAAATCAATCACAGTCCCCTAAATGATCAGACATAAGTGATGGTGGCAGTTCAAATGCCTTGTGACCAAGAAAGATGCATACAGACATTTATTGTTACAGAAAACAGAGTGTTGCTGCATTTGTTCAGAGGACTGGAAAAGAAAAAAAACCAAATGGTCAAAACTTGTAGATCCTTAGCTGCTATGAGTTTCTGACTCTGAAGTCAGTAGAGTCACGGTAGCTTGTTTTTATGTGATCTGCTCCTTTCTTATAGTGCAGTAAGTAAATCCAACTTTGAAATCATGAAAAAGCATGACCCAGGATTGTGATAAAAAACAATATTTTGGAAGTATTTACATTGTAACAAAGCTAAAAGCTTTTTTGGGTGCACACAGTAATTGTCTCTGTTGTCCAGGTGTCTAAACGTTTGTTGAAAGACCATTAGAGAAAAAACAATGAAATAATTTTGTTAATGATTTTATCATATATTTTGATGATGGTCTAGTCGTCAGCCATATGCTGGACCTCCAATGTGATTGGTGCTGGGTAAATACAAATGAAAAAGGCAGTTTCTCATCTAAATGTTCTACATTTGTCCTGTGTGCAGTGTGGCAATAACACAATTCAGCATTACTCCACAAAAACACATCCATCTCTTAATTTTTGTTGTAGCCCAGTAGACTACGTATTTTCTCCTGTTTTTTAATTGTATGGTTTTAGCTTTAAAATTACTTTCCAAAAATAGCAGTTGCTCTTCTTTGAAATTTTAAGCAGAATAATTGACAAATGTGCTTCTTTACTATTTTCTTATTTTTGTTTTTAGTATTATCTTTTAGAAAATGTTACAGGATGAAAATGCTGATAAGAACAAAGGAGAAAAAGGCACATGTGTGAAAAAAATTCGTAGCTTTTAACTTTTTCTGTTCATGACTTTCTAAATAATTTCTTCTTTTGGCTGCTGTTTTGCTTTATACTAATGTTATCTTTGTTTCTTGGCATGGGCTTCTGCGCAAGGCTATTGTGAGTATGGCTTTCTATTTACTTAACAATACTTTGTTTATAGACATTTATTTGGTTAATTTTTTGAAAGGCGTACTCACCGAGTATTAAGTGAGTTTAAAATTAAAATAAAATTTACTTTGAAACTTTTATTCAAAGAGCTTATCTAAATGTGATTTAACCAGAAAGTGGAACACTGTAAGTTGTATGATAATTTTTGTGTGTCTGTAATCAATAAAGATGAGAAAGAGAAAAAGAGTAGAATTTCTGCTACACTCCAGTCAGAAACACTTTACTCCCTCTAGTTTCTGTGGGGACAGGAGTTTACTTCAATTAATTTGCTACATGTCTTCGTGCAAATTGCATTACAATATTAGTAGGAGAGCTCTTCTAGAAAATTTTGCTGCACTTTCCGATTTCAGGTTAATTTATTGAGTCCAGTCACAGAAGTACAGAAGACATTAAAACAACTGCCATTGAATTTTGTCATTTAAAGATCTTGTTTTTATTGTCCTAGTTCCTGGGAAAATAATTTTAAAGTTACAAAGTGCTCTAATTTCAGGGAAGTCACACAGCTGTGGAAAGAAGGTTTGCTATCACAAAGGATGGCTTTACAGTTGTGATCTAAAACTGAGTGAAGTAAAAAGTTGGATTTTGGTTAGAATGTCAAAATTACGTGGTTTAAAATAATTTTGAAATTGTTAAACCTCCGCAATATAATAAAATAAAACATTTAACTTTCTATTTTAGTCAATTCTTCTGAAAAAGAAACTTGAAGAACATCTGTAAGTATTTTGTTTGCCTATTTTCTGTGCCGTTTGAAATTATATGTTTTCCATATGTTAAGAAACAGTCATTAATCATGCTTCTGGAAAATATGCAACTAGAGAAATCAGATAACACAGAAGTGCTTGGGAATCTGCTGTTCAGATACTGTTCTCATCTCATAGAAGACCTTTGTGAAAGCAGTAAAAAATGACAAAGGAACCATCATTTTGTGCTGGTTGGAAAACTTTGCTTAACATTATGTAAATCTTTACTGAAGTAGCAGAAGTAATTCTGTTCTGAGGAAAGCATGCTAATATAAACAAAACTAATGTGTTTATTTTTAGTATACATTATGGCATAAAAGGTGATATTTTAGGAAATGTTATCATTTTGCTCTGCTATTTCTGCACCACTTTTACTTCCCTGCAATGCAAAGAGCTGTTAGCTTTTTGGCTGGCTTGCAAAAAATAAAGTAGTCTCTTTGGGTTTAACCATTCTTTCTCAATGTAATCTCAATTACAATTGTTCATTTTAGGCATGCATTGTACAGTTAATTGTAAGTTCTAAATTAGGTTTGTAATTGCTGAGAATGAAGCTGTTGTTACAGTTCTCCATACACTGTAATGTTTTTCAGCTTATTTAAGAAATATTTCCACAGTGAGATTGTCATCTGGCCTCGTGCCCCACAGCAGAAATCACTCGTACTCTCAGAAACATATCTTAGGATTTTTTGTGCTGCTTAATGTTTATTCAAGCACAGTAATAATACTGGGAAAACAATATGTGATTTTATGGTTTGTAACAGTGAGAAGCTCCATGAAGCTAACAATGAGCTACAGAAGAAACGAGCTATTATTGAAGATTTGGAACCAAGATGCAATAACAGTTGTGAGTTACCTGTGCAGTCCCATTTTTTTTTTAAATTATTTCATGTGCAAGGTCTTTAATGACAATACCTAAAGGAGGTGCAAGATAGACAAAATGTACATTTTAAATGGCAGTCATATGTATGTTGTTAATTGCGCTGGAAGCTATGATGACCAAAGAGGTGCTTCTAACGCTTGAAATGCAGGGAATCACATCTTAGAGATCACCATAGAAAGAAAATTACAGTGGCTGTAGAAATACCAAGTCATTGTCATACCTGTCATTGAACCTCAGCTGTTCAGAACTGTCATGCCTCCTAAATCCCTAATTTAGGAGATTCTTGCTGCCATCACCAGGTTATTTTTACTCCTAATATGTATTCCTTCAGTGTGTTTTCAGAACTGTATTGTAATTTGAGAAGATTCTGAGACACTGGTCAGGGGGAATATAGAATATATGCCATATTGCTCAGATGGTATCCAGAACCCAGCATCCACTTGGTTTTTAGCACGTTAATGCTGCTTGTTTCCTGAGAAGTATTGAAGGAGGTAGATTGGTTTTTTTTCAAGCCTACTTACTATAGAACAAGACAAAAGATTGCAACCAATGGCAGCTTTTCTGGTTTGTGCTAAAGCGATATTATTCATAGAGATCAAGGAAGATAGAAATATAAGTTCAGTATTTATTACATACTTTCTGTATCCAAAAAGAACTTTCATTTTTGTTCAGCTAGAACTGCAGAATATGTTACAAATTCCATGTCTTAGGAAACGTTAGAGCAGTTGGAAATGAGGACCAGGAATTTCATGAGTACCTAATAAATACATAATCCTATCATACTTGATAAGCTTCAGTGTGAGTGTAATAGCAGTTTCCTGACTTGATAGCTTCTAAACATTAGGGCATATTGAGGCTTCTGTTGTTGGTTTACTGAAATTACAAGTTGCTTTTAAAAAATCTAGGTCTGAACTTAAGTCTTGGTAAAATAAAAGTAGTTGTACATTCTTCCTTTCTTTCCGTGGCTAGGAAGTGTGTGTGAATTATTTTTTCAGATTCTTTTAGCTATCCTGGATATGACCAGAATGCTTGGGCGTTGCACAAGAACCATGGCACATTTTGAAAAATGGATTCTTGTCATCTTGGAGACCATCTGCTATTGGTTTTCTTATCAGTCATTGAAAATCTTACTTGGCCCTGTTACCAGCCTAGTGTTTTCTGGGTGCTTAGAGAGAAAACAGTAGGGAAAAACATGAAAGAACATTTCAAAATGAGGCTGCAAAACAGATGGACTGAGGGTTGCCTGGGAACCAGATGTCAGTGTTATATGCTATTTGATTCAGGAGGATGTAATTGATCCCCTCCCCCCCTCCCTGAGATCTGAGAAGACATATAGAAGATACATAAGCAATAGTGGCTTGCCATATTCGTACATCAACACAGAAAAAGGCTGTGCAATGAAATTGTCCTACTGGCCTGCATTGCTGCTTAAAATGTGTGTGTGGGAATTAAATTTAGTATATTGATGTCACAAGTCTGATAAATTGTGTTCAGTGTTAAGAGTTTCGCAGATTTAAGCAAGGGTTGTGCCTGTTAAGAATTAGTCCTCTTAGATAAAATGGGAAAACTTGTGTTTAGCTACAACACCAAGATATTATGGAATCTGTAATTTATTAGTAAGGTCATTAATGGAATTGATTCAGGATTCCATTTCTCTTTTATTTTTCATAATTTTAAACAAAGCAAAATTTGTATACTAACTAGCTATCTCATGAGAATATATAGGATTACACATTTTTATGTGTTTCTGAACGCTTCAGTAATTAAAACTATGATATCTGCTACATCAGGTTCCTTATGTTAGCTTTTCTTAACTGAAATAAATTCTCTCTGTGTCTTAAATGTCTGTTGAAAAACATGAAAATAAACATAATAATGTTACTTTCCAATGTGTGCATCTTCTGACAAAAAGCACTCAAAATTGAAGAACTGCAAGAAGCTTTACGGAAAAAGGAGGAAGAAATGAAGCAAATGGAAGAGCGATACAAAAAGTATTTGGAAAAGGCCAAAAGTGTGAGTATGGTGTTCCATATTAATGATTCCTTTCTGACAGACTGCACCACATGTCTACTCTGCTGGAATGAAAATAAAGGAGTTATCTGTATACATAGTAGTAAGTAAGAGGCCAAATGAGGTCTTTGTATCTTAACCATTACGGTACCTCATAGAGATTAATTCTGCAAATTTTACCCTGTTTTTGTGTTCATGACTGTCCCCTTTTGCTGCCTGTCCATAAGCCCTTCTGATGCCTCTGTACACATGTGTACCCAGTGCTACAGATTTTTGAGAGTCACCCAGACAAACCTTGTTAAGCACACTTTCATGTCAGCTGATGACAGGGAGAGGTTGTTAAACCCTTTCTAATGCTGAGATAACTTATTTCTTTGTGGAAATTATTCTGGACTTCTGTCTCTGAGTGACAAAAATGTGTAGTACATCAGCTAAAATGGTGTCCATACTGATGGTGGTGGACTGATGGTATAGAAATAACCAAAATAGCTGTGCTGTATTTTAGAATTGGAGAACGACCCCATCTGCGAGCAAAGTACTCTTTAATTGGTGTTTGGGACTTGTGGGAACTTCTGGCACAGTTGTCATGAAGAGTCTCTTTGTACACACAGATAGAGCTTAGTAAAACCAAGTGCACAGTTGGACTGACAGGCTCTGGTTTTACCAGTTTGGCAGGGAGGGAAAAGGAAGTTTGGGATTCTTCACAAGTGACTGGATCTGTTTGTGTTTCTGGATGTTGTAGGCTTCTTGTGTTGCTCAGTCAGTAATGTTTGTCTTACCTGGAGCAGATAATTTGATACACTTTTTTTATAAATACAGCTTCTAGCTACTTCAGATTTCATCAGGTCAAAATTGCTCACATAATTGCTTATTCTTTTTGATAGACTCCGATTTACAGGCAGGGGTCTGTCTTCAGGAAATCTGAACAAATATGTTTGCCAATCTAAGCACAATGCAGAGCCACTTCAAATTTTATTTGCTTTCTTTGTTCATCTTTTGCCCCTGATTTCTATTCATGTTCTGTTTTAGCTAACTGTTTTAGAAACTGTTTTAATGTAGATTCTTTTATTGATGCTTTTTCCAGGTAAAGTGATCTTTTTAGCTGAACCACCTTTGAGAGCAGTTAGATTTCTTTGATCATGTTCAGCATTCTCTTTGCCTTTACTGTTTCATATATGCCTCTGTTGAGAAGGTGGCTCATATTTAAGTATAATATTGAGGGTATGCGTATACTACTGGCTTTACAATGGCAGTATTGTTGTCTTAATCACAGTCCCATTTCTTCTCTTACTCTATTTTGATATTTTACTTGAGTTTCTTAAAAGCATACCGGTGTCTTTGTTCATCTGATCACGGTAGTATCAAGATCTTTGCTATGGCTGCGTGTCATTAAATTGGAATTGCAAGTAGATTCCTAATTTGTCAAAACCTTATGCTTCCTTCTTTTGTTACTGTGTAGTTTCCTCAGTGACATGTGAGATGTTTCAAAAGTCTTCAGGAAATGTAAACAAATATGGTTTGGGGTTTTTTTTAATCTTACGTTGCTGACTGTCTCAAAGTATTCCAGTGAAAGACTGTGTCACAATTTCCCTTTTCAATAAGATTTGTTTGTTTGTATGTACTGTGTTATATATTCCATATATATTTCATACAACTGTAGCATTAATTATTTTAGTTAGGTTAGCTTTTTGTGATCTTATCAACTTTCAGGTTTGGGGGGGGGGGGGGGGTTTTGGGGGTTTTGTTGAAATTTTTTTTGTGTGTGTGTGAAGACAAGTACAATCATTATAGCTTTCCATTATAGAAACTGTATCCAGCTCTAATGTGTATTTTTGTAACATATAGTGCACTTTCATGAATCTTCCTTCATAAGTACCATTCAGTAAAAATTACTAAAATTTAAAACAGTTTTTTATTTTGGTGTCTGGACACAATTCTGAAATGAGTAGAAAGACAAAACATGTTAAGTCTCCTTCTGTATATCCAGAGGTTTTTAAAAAGTTGTAAGCTATTTTCTATTAAAGGCTTAGGAATCAAAGCATTTTGCTGGGTTTGTTACTGATTTAGCTCTGTGTTTGCTAGCACTCATGCTACCTCTAATATGCCATGTTACAAACACAACCAGGTGTCCCTTCATCTTACTAGTAATATAATGGTTGTGCATGTGCCACAGAATGCCTCTTGGCTTAACAGAACCATCTAGAAACAATATCCCATGTAGGTGAACCATGGCATCACTCATGAAGGACCTTCCAAAGGTCCATAAGGCTGCTTTTCCAAAGCAGTCCTTCCTCTAGCAGGAGGAATTGACAGGTGGGTAAACCTCAGCTATGAAGAGGGAAGATGTTTCTACCACTGCGGCCCCAAGATAGTGCATCGAGGAGTAGGAACTGTGTATGTGCATCGGGACACTGTGCCACTTTCCCCTATCGGTAGATTTGTTTCACAGCCCTGTAAAAGAGGGGCCCAGTTCAGAAGCTCTTAACATATCATGGCTCATGTTCAGAGGCAGAGCTGGCAGCCAAAGTTGTTTTACAGGAGTCAGCTTCTTAAAACTGCACATCCCTCTGTTTCACTTTTTGAAGTGTCATTTTTTACTTTTCATACTTTGGAATTCCTTTGTCTTTCCCTTCAATTAGATTGCTTTTGCAGGATTTAATTAAAAAAAAACTTATTTTCTCTTACAGGTCATCCGCACCTTGGATCCTAAGCAGAACCAGGGTGCAGCTCCTGAGATTCAGGCTCTGAAAAATCAGTTGCAGGAGCGAGACAGAATGTTTCATTCATTGGAGGTAGTAATCCTCATGTTTCCTAGTAGATGCATATTTCCTCATTTGTTTTTTAGGTATAGACTAATACTGTTGTTATACTTTGGTTTTAAAAGTATGCTTTTTTCGTATTTGTTTTGTAGAAAGAATATGAAAAAACAAAAAGTCAAAGAGAAATGGAGGAGAAATTTATTGTTAGTGCCTGGTACAATATGGTAAGAATCTCCCGCACATTTCATTACAAAAACCCACCAAACAAAACAGGAAAGAAACTATTAATATTCTGGGTTGTTGATAACAGTATTCATTCATTTACACTTTTTGTGGGTTTTTTTTGTCTAAAAAACATTTTCCAACACACAGACACAGAAACAAATGGTTTTAAATAATTTTAAGTTACCACTATGTAAGAATAAGTTCCTATGATAACCTTGGGGTAAAGGAAAAAGAACATGTTTGTTATTTTTAAATTCTAAAATGAGAAATGGCACTTTCTAGAGGGGAGGGTATCTCAGATTGCTGTTTTGTAATTCCAGCCCTTCAGTTATACTAATTTACAGTGCTCAGATTACTTTCTTCTTTGACTCTGCACTTTCCAGTCTTCCAGTTGTTTCTAAGGAAGGGGCACAAGAAAAGCAGTACAGCTTGCTTGCTGCAGGAAGTGCTCTTGAGACAAAAACCCTTTAATGTGAGAACAAATTTAGCCCCATGTAAAGGGTAAGCACAGGGGCAAGACCCTCACTTAAACTTTTCAAACCATAAGGAAGTGATCTGTGACAGCTGTACAGCTTTTGCTGGGCCTCTATGCCAAAAGATTTTTCACTTTAAATGCATTCAAGACTTCCCTTTGACAGTGTGGCTGCATTTAAACTGCTCTTCAGATAGAAAGAATTGCTGACCTGTGTAACAGTCATGTTTCATTCTGCTTCATCATGGAGTTCAGATTCCTCTTATCTGTCTTCCCTTGGAAAAGTTTCCTTCTTGCTGTTCTTGTTCTTGTTATGTCCATGAATAGTAAGCCAAAAATGGTACTTAAGCAGGGTGTCTGAATCCTTTAAATGTTGAAGGCATTTTCAAATGACTAGTGTCCTTGACCAATTTTGTAAGTTAGTCCCACAGACAAGCAGAAGACAAGCCTGAGCTAAGAGCTGTGATTCAACAGCCTGTCATGAACACTAAGATGAGCATTGGTAGCTTTGTGTCTTTCTCTAATTAGCTTCTGCGTTTGTACATAATTCATCACAGCTTCCCTCATTTCCTCCTTGCATTTACTCCTGCTGAAAACATACTTTTTCTCAAAATGTTCTCCTGCCATATGAGCTGGTATTTTCACAGAGGATGACAATACTTTAATTATTTTCAGAAGAAAAGTACGCTTCTAGCTCAACATGCTGAAGGGGAGCAGAGTGGAGAGGGGAAGCACTTCTCATTGGAGAGACTGGTCCAGTCAGTTAACACGTGTTTATTTGGAGAATCTGTGTTCAGATCTGGGACACTGGGGGTCCTGCTTTTCACCAGTTACTCCAAACCCAGACAACGATGGGGGGGAGAGAGGAAAAAAACCCGCCAAAAACAACACACAAAGAATTAAGAATATCTTAGCTTAATCCTTGAAAATATGGTGCTTCATGTTTGAAATGCAAAGTAGCTTAGTGTTGGTGAAGAGGGAGATAATAAAGACAATGTAAATGAGTAAAGTTGTTCAGTGTTATGTGTTGGTATTCACTGAGAAGTTTCTCTTTGTCCATAGGGAATGACTCTGCATAAAAAAGCAGCAGAAGATAGACTGGCTAGTACAGGCTCAGGACAGTCCTTCCTGGCTAGACAGAGGCAAGCCACGAGCACAAGGAGATCTTACCCTGGTCATGTCCAGCCAGCAACAGCAAGGTAGAGAAGCCTTGCCCTTAGAAAGAAAACTGCCCTGTGATCCAGGCCACTTCTGTTGCAAGTGACAACATTCAAGGAAAATCAGCCAGCATCCTTTCTCTTTCTCCACTACTATTATTTTACAGTTCAGGAAAGGGTTTTATTATGGTTCTCATTGTTCTGTATTGCCCTTTGCATATATTTTTTGGAGTCAATCTCTCTCTCTGTGCATTTTTTGAATGTGCCAAAGTTTTGAAAACATCTGGAGGAGTGCTGTATAATCTTATTTGTATGAAGCCTGGTCTCTTATGAAAAGCTTCATATGGGCTGTGTAACAATGTGAATTTCCTGTCACGGTTGATAAATTTGTGCCTATAAGGGTTGTTACGCTTTATAAGACTGTCGTTGTTCAAAGGGAATTAGGCTTTTTATTTCATGTGCTAACCTGTTGCTTCAGAAAAATGCTGAAAACTCATTACAGAAACACAAAATTAGTATATAATACCATTGTGAAATGTATTTGCTACTAAAAATATTAACAGCAATTTTTTTTTTTTTTTAACTCCTACATGCAAAGTTTGCTTTTATTCTTGGCATGTAATAGGGAAGTAGGATGGGGGTTTTTTCAGGTTTTTCTTTATCTAGTGGTGTTACCTCTTTTGCTGGCAGAGCTGACAATTTTCAAATGGTTTGTTCTGCTCTTCTTGATCAAGTGTATGCTTAAATACATATTATAAAGACATTGAGAAATATTTAGAATGCTCTAATACGTTACTGCATCATCCTTTTAAAGAGGTCATTTGTTTTAAAATTTTATAATTATGGATGAACAGTACATAATGGATCAAGGCCCTGATTAATATTGTTGATGTTATTGTATACTAGTTGTCATCCGCTACTAAAAGTCTTGCTTTTAGTATGTTGATTCAGGGTACAGTTGTATCAGTTGCCTTACTAACGGTACCAGTGCCTTCAGGTGAGTTTGTTGCAGGCTTTGCTGGAAATTGATTGTGATTCGTTGTACTGCCTTTTTAGTGTGTAGCTGGTTATTTCTACATCAGTCATTTTAGCACCTTCACATTGATCAGTGGAGTTAGTGGTGGCCCCTATGCTTAATTTAAGTTCTGTTCCTACAGAGTTCTGCCTTTTTCCTGACTAATTCTGTGCTCTCCGTATCATTTTTGTCAAAGAATGGATGGACACAGAGGACCTGAGTATTGACCTGAGTTGAAAGTTTCATGTACATACATCTTGCAGTGATTCAGTTTTAAGCATTTTTTCATTTAGAGACTGTTGGGACCCTAACATACATGCCGTCTGGTTTATAAATTTACTTTTACCTTATTTTAATGGCCTCCCAAGTGAAGACATTCTTTCATGAATATTATTAGAGAAAAGACATACTAGCATTTATTAATCATCTGAAGGTCTGTGTTAATTCACAACTTGGGTATAATGAGCAAAGGGTAATTCAAACAAGCACACCTAGATTAAAGGGTAAAGAACAGGTGAATGACACTTTGAGGTACTGTTTTATCCTCAAGTACATCATATATTTTAATCTAGGCCAAGAAATGCATTCAGTATGAGTCTGAAAAATTTTACCCCTCCTACACCCCCCAGTAATATGAAAACAGATGTTGAAGTTTATTAATTGCATATAGGTTTGTCTACTATGCCTCACATTTAGAAAAAAAATGATTTTCTAAAATTCTAAAATTCTCTTTGCTTCTTCAAGGTATGACGAGTCTGGGTTATTGCAAGATTAGATAAGCTAGTGAAAATACCTTCTTGTGTGCAGAAAGGTAACAATGTAAGGGAAGTGTAGGACGATTTCTGTAGCTCAGGGACGTGATACTCATTTTGCTGTCTGAGATACAGAATACTAAAGGGACAAGAAGTCATATGTGTTATCTGGCAAGATGACCACAGTCCGTGAAGGATGTCTTTTACTGATCTTATTGTGCAATCCATTCTAGTAATTTGAAGAACTCTTTTACCACATGCCATGTGTGAACAGGAGTGAATAAGATTGCTCCTCTGAGAGAATTTGATGTTCCTGTTTGAGATTACAGCATTTTATATCACCCAGAGAAAGAACCTAAGAATACCTAAAGCTCCATTTTTATTTTAATCTGGCTGGCTCTGTCTGTTACCTGCCAAAGCCTATTTGTGAAAGCGAAGAATACCAGGACATTAATGTGAAGTGTTATCTCTTAATTTTGTCTAATAATTTAATTTCCTGTTGCTGTTGATTAAGTGGAGGTCTAAAATAACCTGAACAAAACCTACACACTAGAATAAAACCTCTAGCTTTTATTATTTTAACATTTGTTTTGCCATTTTGCCTCCAAAGTTTTGATGATGGGCAAATGCCCCTAATGGTTAGGAGATGAACAGATGCTCATTAGAAGACTCGTTTTTAGCTTTTGCTTTCCTGTCTCTCATGACTTCTTTTTACTGCTTGGTGGTTGTTGGCTTTTATGTTCTGCGTTGTAGTTCTGGTTGGTCTGTCCTTTTCCCCTAAGATAAGGCACTGAAGTGTTTTCCATAGTTCCCTTCAAGAATATGTACTTGCATTAGAGAGCAAAACAGCAAAACAAGGCTAATATTAATCTGTGCTTTATTGCACATAGTAATTTTTAGGTAAGATTGAACAAGCATTTTGTCTTTTGAGAATTCACAAACTTGTAGAAATTCTGGTATTTCCCAGAATTTGCGTTGAAGAATCTAAAAATACACTCTTTTTGCTATCCAGTTCCAGTAAGTCATTTGTTCTGTCTTGTAATGGTAATCATCAGGAATTTTAGTTCCTTGTTCTTCAACATTTTACTTCTATTATTTACTGCAGATATAAATTCTTAATCTTTGGGTGTGGATGAGTGCAGGTGGTAAACATCATAAACCTTCTCTCTCACAGGAACAGCTTCTTATTGAAAACGTTAAGCTTCATTATTTTCTTTGCTTGTTATGTAGCTCTGGAAGTAGTGTGGTATTAAGAAGAAGAAGGGGTTCGTAGTGTGACTTCAAGGAATAAGCACATGTATAGACAAGCTACCAGTGAGTGAGGTCTATTTGTCTTATCTTCAGTATTAAAAAAATATAAGCAAAAAATCCGTGTAAAACAGAATTATCTCAGTAGTTTAGATTCTTCTAATAAGCTTTTAGGAACACTTTTTCTGGGGCAACAAAGACCATTTTTACATCAAAATGGTAGTGGTAATTACTAAACCAATGCTATATCCTTTCCTGATGCACTACAGAAAAAACCCCTACAGACTACAGAGCTTAAAGATAAAAGTTTCTTTACTGATAGAACAGCTGAAGAGTTCATGAGAGTATGTTCCTGACCACTGTGCTGGGGATCCACCCAGAATAATCTTTCTGACAGATTTAATTAATGCCAATAAAAGATAACAGTTAAATAGATTAATATTTTCAGCATTCAGAGCTGAGGCTTAGTTTCTGGTCTTAAAGGATGTGTCTGCAGTTCAGTTCATACACTTCGGTGGGGAGTTAAGTTGTTAGCATATCTGATCAGACATTACAGAATAAAATATTCAAGTTCTCCGTTTTCATGATAGCAACACATAACCACTTGGATCATAACACGTATTTTTCAAGTGCTGTGAAAATTGGAACAATCTAATTTAAAGGTTGTGTGTTCCACCACAGTGCAAAAGAAGATGAATTACTAGAGCACACAGCTTTATATCTTGTAAAGTGAAGTAAATATTTAATAGCTACAAGATGCTTTTCATTATATCCTTGGAAATAACCAAATGGTAATCTTGTCCTGTTCTGATGTCACTTGATGTAACGGCAATGCTTCTGCAAGTTTTCTGTGGCTTTTTATTCATGTAAGGACCACCAGTGATTTTATATTAATTGTGTATGAAAGAATTAACAGTGACTGTTCCTTTTACTGCTTTATGATGCTCTTAAATAGTAAGTGATACATGCAAGCTGTCAAGAAAATTTAAAAGTATTTCGCGCTTTTAAAGTCTTTGGTATTTTAACATGTGTAAGTAGCTTTTGCTTTTCCTCAGTTTTTCCTCAGTCTAGTATATGAGACTATCCACTTCGCAGCTTCCTGGCTGATTCTAAGTGGATTTAATTGTCTTGATGTCTTGACATTTTATGTAGATTTGGTAACAAAAATATTTTCGTTTCACCGCTTGATTTTCTTCTAGTTAGTGATTTGGAGAAAGACTGTCCTGAATATGTCTAATTTTTCTTTTTCTTACGAAGCAAAACAGTACCTGAATTTTACTCATTTTGTAGAGGTTTTTATTCTTGTCCAACATTTGTACTGTTTGCAAGGATTGATGAGGGATGTATTTTTGCACTCAGTCAGCTGTGGCATACTGACTTCTTACAGATTTTTGCACATGTTTTAAATAGAATGGGGATTCTGTGTTCTTCAGTAATATTGTATGGATGAACTTTGGTACCTCCAAACGAAGTTTAGCAAATTTTGCAGGCATTTTCCTCACTGGTATTGTGCAAATAAACAGCTAAAAGAGGTTACTCTGTCAGGAAATACTTTCAAGTGGTGTTTTTTCCTCTAAGCCAAGTAGTCATACTTCAGCAGTGTCACCTACAGAATAGTTCAGTAGCTGGATTATGTCTGGAATGTGATCTCAGGAAATCAAGTACTTATAAAGAAACCTTTTCAGAAGCCCTTCCTTGAAACAACAACCAGCTGATGCTGGCAGTATGATACATTTAGCATTCTGTGAAAATGAAGAGGTGAATCATTATATATAACAATTTAAATGTAAAGATCAGGTAAACAAGACATTGAGTGAAAGAGGTTTTGAACTTTACAAACTGCAACACAGCCCAGGCACGTGTCCCCTCATAAATCTGAGCAGTCTAGCTCCCTTCTCTATGGGGAAGAACGCTGCGTTTGGACTTTGTGCCTTTCAACAGGAGGAAGTGTAGTCTTGCATTATCTCATAGGTGAGTGCAGGAGCAAATAACGAATCACACTTGCACTCAGAACATCTCTACAAGCCAAACCATATTATTGGCTTGTGGCAGATACCAGATTCTAGGTAGGATTCTAGCCATACCTCCAGTTTGTTACTTTCAAGGAATGAAGAACTTGTCCTGGCATGACCGATTACCTTGCCTTGCTCCCTCTGGAAGGCCAAAAAAGGAGCAGAAGCCTGTCAGTGACTCTGCAGGCTGAAAGTAAAAATAAGGGATGACTTCTTCAGCTTGGAGGTGGAGGAGACTGATGCAAGCAACTATTTAAGTACAAAACTCTGAAGAGCAGTATGTCTTTCACCATTTTGCTTTTTGGTGTTAATTTGAAAACAATGAAACAGAACCTGAGCTTTTGGAGCTGGGCACGGTGGGGTGGTAATTAGTTTTGAATTGCAGTTGATTAAGTATTAAAGGCTTTACCTATGTGAATAAGGCAGAAGCTATCGTTATCAGCCACAGCAACTTCAGACTTCATCCATGTGGTACAGTGAGGCCCCGGAGATTTTGACTCTGCTGCCAGCTTCATTGTACCATTCGGAGATGTTGAGGACGTAATAACTCTGTCCTGTTTTTTATTGACTTGACTTCTGTGGATTTGTTGAAATACTGGACCACAAAGTTAATTTTTTTACCTGTATCAGCTCGTTGAATTAGGTAATAAATGACTGTTGACTGAGGAGTTCTAGGAAACATGGCAAACAGTAAAGTCCTGTGGGGCACCGAGGCAGCACTGGGCAGTACAGCCGAGGCAGCTTCCCAGGCAAATTGATCTGGTTTCAGGTTGTAGCTAGTGGGTCAGCAGGAGCTCATGACAATTGAAGTCCTTGCCTATTAGTTGTGGAGGGGTGGTTTTGCTGTGAACTTTGCTATGGCCCTAGATTCTAACCTTCACCTTTAGGCCTTGCCAAGGTAATGCAGGACTGTCCTGAAGCAGATGTCTGCATTAGCTGGTTCTGGTGGCAAGTGAGGAATTTCCTCTGCTGCTGTTTGCTGTGTGCATAAAGTCATTTGGAAGACTGCGTATTGTGCAGTCTCTGTTGCACTGCGTGTCAATTCCAGACTGAAAGCAGGTTCCGTTTGTCAGATAAAAAATTCTTGCTGCTGCCTTGTTGCTTTGGATCTCACAGACTGATCCATACAACATGAAAAATATTGCTAATAGAGGGAAATCCAGGACAGCTGGGAAGCCTTTCTTGGCTGTTGGTGCCTTTATTCATTGCTTCACATTAGAAAGGTCCTTTACTATCAGATGAATAAGTTAAAAGAGTATCACGTTTCAGAAGGAGGAACAGTTATTCTAATCATTACAAAAGTAGTCATTTGTCAGCACTTCGAAGAGCTGTTAACTACTGTAAGATAGCACAAATCTGAAATACTGCAAAAGCAATTATTTCCACAGGTATAGGATAGCTTATTCTGCAAATGAAACTTGAATCCCTAATGATTATCCCTAATGTTAAGAGAAGAGAAAATCAACATAAAAGCCAATTGTTAGCATGCTTATGAAAATGAGCAGAATTTTAAGAAAAAATCCCAACTGTTGTAATATTTATATACAATAGTTATAGTGAAACCATCAGACTTTTAAATTGGATTTGAATATAACATTCATTATGCAATTTAAAATTCTGTGAAACGGAGAACATAGTTCTCAGTCACCAAAGTATGCAGGAGAGTAAACGTATTCCATGGGGGTACTGGAGGTTTTGAGAGAGATTTTGAAGCTTTTATTTAGCAGTATCCCTCAGAACTTTGCATAGTTATAAGCATGACATTATAAGGGCACTGTTCTTAGAATTTATAGTCCACCTTGTATTCTCTGGTTGTAAGAGTTACGAAAATGCAAAGTGGATTCTTGGTTGAAAGGCTCCTTTAAAAAAATCTCAAGGAAATACCATGGAGAAAGACATAGAATAGGTGCAGAAAGAACAAACTTTAGCAGTTAAAGCTAGGTAATGAAGCTAGGAAATCTGCAGAAAGAGAAATCTGGAAGCAATTATTTCAAAGCAGAAGTATTTTGGGAAGAGTGTCTGGTGTTGGACCTGGAAAGTGAGTAGACTGCATTGGTCTGATAGTGTTGGTGGTGGCGTTAGAAAGTACTGCTTATGGACAGCAGGGTCTTGGCTGCAGAAAGCCTGATTCACTTTAGGATCAAACCTAGATTGAACAGGAAAAAAGTAGTTGCTCAGAGAGGACATGGGTTTTTTTGTGGGCGGGGTTTTTTAGGGGGGAGCAGCGCCCTGAATTCGAAGTTCCTGTGTTGGTAGGTACCCCCCAGCTGGCTAGGTTAATGAAAAAGGCTGCCGTCCCTTCTGTGGCTTCGATGTGCTGGGGTTGTCCCAGTTGTGCCTGTGTGTTGAAGAAACAAGACATCAGTGAGAAGTTAAGGAAGACTTTTAAGGGACAGATAACCACTTGTAATGAAGTAGAGCTAATGGGATTAGGCCCTGAATGTTGAAGGGAAATGCGTCACGAAGAAACAATCCCTCAGGCTGACAATGAACCTTCACTTGTAGCGGGAATATTTTGGATTGGCAAAGGAAAGAAGTAGGAGAAAGTCACTCCTCTATAGACACATCATCTGCTGCATTAACTGTCTCTTTCTGAAGATGCTGCAGAAGCAATGACAGATTATGCTGAGTGAATTTACCCTCATGTCTTGCATCTCTGTCTTCTGAAGTGTTGCCTCAACAGGTAGCTTTAAAATACATTATTTTTGAGGAGTTCTCCAAGAGAAAGAAATTGACAGAAATTTTTTCTGTGATGATTAGAATTTCTAGTCAGGAAACAACACTGTCAGATGAATTTGTTGCATCCTTGAAAGAGGATACACTGTCCTGAGTTTACAAGACCTCTCAAAAGTACTGTTGACTCAAAGCAAAACCTCAATGTCATCTCCATTTATGTGCAACAGGACACTTGAAGTGCTACTAAGTAACGTCTGAACTAAGTTACAGCCAGGTGAGACTAACAGAGTAGACTATATTGATTTACGCACTATAGCATAGATACATGCTTATATAGCTTGAATGTTTTTTTTAATAGACTAACTACAGTGATCATCACATTATTAACTCTGATTTCTGTAACTTTATGCACCCCAGCAGTGCCATGCAAGCTTAACAGACTATGATTGCTCAAATACACTCTCAAGGTCTTTGAATGTGTTGAAAGTGTTAATTTTTAAAAATTTTATTTCATTTGCTTTATGTCTATTTGGTTTTCAACTATGGCTTGTATTCTGTGTTGGTGATGAGAAGGAAAAGAGGGATGTGCAAGCTGCAGGACTTACAGAAAGGCAGATATTTTTTTGCAGTAAGTCCTCGAGTTCAGCTATAAATACTTTCTTATCTATTTAACCTGGATTTGCCCTCATTTTTGACCAGTGCAATACTAGGAAGGAGGAAGTGGGGAGAGAAACAGTTTGCATGCTTTGATTTCGGTCTGGTGAAGCCATTTTGCTCTTTGCAGTATCAATCACAGTGAGTGCAATGTGAAAATGAGAACAAGCAGGTAGTGCTGTGCCATGCTGTGCGGGGATATTTGTGTTACTTGTGGAAGCTGAAATCACTGTAGCTGGTTTGTAAAGCATTCCGTTCCAATTAGACTGGCCAAAGAAGAAGAGAGCGCATCAGCAAGGATGGAGAAATATGCCAGCCTCTCCAGTTCTCTTCCAAACTTAGATTCACTTCCACAGCATTGTGATGTTCTCTTTGGGACTGCTCAGTGGCTTCTACTCGGCTTATTTCAACAAGAATACATATAACGTTCTTGCAATTCGAAACTGTATTCTCATGCAATGAATAGAACTTACCAGTGTAGTGTGGCAGTGATGCTGTTGCAGCCTCACACACAGGATGAGCTTTGACGAAACAAACACTTAAAAGTCTTTGAATTGTGCTCAGAGCTCAAAGGCTCAGAGTCATTATGACCCTGATTGTCCTCTAATATATAACCACACGCAGTACTGGACAGGCACCTTTCACTTTATATTGCTTTGATTTTTTTAACTGTTGTACTCACAGACAGCAGGAATGCCTGAGATGTTTTCACTGCTGTGTACTTCTTCCGTAGCTGTGTTAATTGAGAATGGTGCCTTGAAGGGCTTTACTCAGAATTGTTTTAAATTTTTCTGAATTATGTCTAAATTTAGGTATTGTTTAAGGCTGTTTTGCTGCTCTTTACAATTACTGGCATGTAACCTTCCTGTTAATTTGAAGAGTGGCTCTGGCAAGGGGTTTTCCCCATGAATTTGCACGACTCTTAAGTAGAAACAGCCTTACTAAACTGCTCTGAAAAATACCTGTTCTGTGCTCTGGGTTTTTTTAAAGGTAATATGTTATCTGCTTTTTAACTTTCTTCTTTATTCTTTTATTTGCAGTGATGTGGTTGCATGACCTGCAGCATTATTGTAACAGGGACTGTTCAGTGCATGACTTGCTTTTCTGTCCAGACTACATAATCAAAACTTAACCAGTTCTACACTTAAGACTCATGGCCATCTGATTTCAAAGGGAGATCTACTTGCAGAGAAGCTTACCATCCTGGGGAGTGGCTTTCCCATTTCCCACTTGCATTTACTCTTTCTCTTCACAAAAAGTCTCCTATGAGGCTAGGAGAGAGGAAATCCAGTATTCAGAACTCAACAGGAGGCGTTCTGCAAACTGACAGAGCATTGTCAGCTCTCCATTTTTATTTCCACCTGTCCACTTTATTTAATTCTGATTAACAGTATTAACACACAGACTTCCTGCAACTTTTTCCTATACTGAACTATAAAAATCTAGTCTTAATGAGTTCCTAGAAACATCTTTTGGTTACTGTTAAAATTTCAAAGCACCTGTACCCTTAAAGGATCCACTTTGAATCTTTAAATAATTAAAGCAAAGCGAAGGAGGTGTCTTACCAGGAGAAATGACTAAGGAATTGCTGCTTGGCTTCCCATCTTCCTTAGAAAACCAGGCAAGGTTCATCTGATAATCTCCGAGCCAGGCAAACTGCCGGGTGGTATTTTGTTCAGACACTGCCTGCTTCCTTACTATGTATATACACAGTAGTGTTTGGCTGTTGTATTTTCCTCTACATTTTAGCTGTGTTGTCAGTTCCTTTCAGAAATTTTTTTTCCAAGTCTGTGTACAATTGTTAAAACAATCTGAGGAAAGAACGCGAATGGAGATAAGTATGAAAGCAGTCTACACTTTCAGTATCATGCAGACTGTCCTTGCCAGTTTATACTTTGGGTCATTTGTCTTTCACCTGTACTATTTTTTTTTCTTTTCTTTTCTTTTCTTCTCCTTATAGCAGTCTTAGCTATTTAATTTCCAATTGCACTAGATTGGCTGTTTCTTTGTATTATGAAGTCTAGCTATAAGATTTGCCATATGTAGACAGTGTAACTCAAAATGCTTTGTACTGCCTATATTAATTTAAAAAGCTACTTATTTAATATTCTTAAATATCTGCACATTTGTACTACTGTATCTTTGTTTTGTATTGGACATCCAGTACTGGCAAGATTCAGAATACGATGGGGTGCTGTAGTGTTCGAAGTTAAGAAGTTTATTGTATAGGAGTTAGTATGTAATGAATGGGAAAGGGGGCTTCGAAGCCATAGGAGTTGCTGGAAAATCTGAAGAGAGTCTGAATGATGAGTACTGTTAAGTGGTTTGGCTGAAGTCTGGTTGCAGAGAAACCCCATTCTTGCTCACTTGGATCTTAATCCTGCAAAAATGTAACCGCATATGTACTCTGCTTACTCCAAGAACGGTTTTGCTTATTCAGGCCACAGCGTAACTACCAGCCCTGTTTTCCATGTGAGCACTCCCATGCTGGAGGAATATTGTGTGCACTAGTCTCTGCAGTCACTTCTGGTCACAGAAACCAGCGCACGCCTCGTCCCTGGCCTGTCAAGTGGGGCTCTGGGCAGAGCTGCACCACTGCACGTGTTCAGTCCCTGGGGATCATGGTGCCTGCTGTGTCTGGTAGCGACCGGCCGGGTATCCCTGCAGCAGAGACAGCAGCACTTTCATCAGACTGAGACCAACAGAGGGCTAAAGGATTTGTGTCTTTCCAGGTCCTAGCCATTGATCCCTTCTTACATGTTCAGGGCGAGCATTCTTAGAAAAATTCCTTTTTGTTGAGTGTTAAAGGCATGATTTGTTTCTCATTTGCAAGTGCTGCTCTGGCTGGGACAGCATCCTGCCCCAAGACAGTTGGGTGCAGGAGCCCCGAGGTCAGGGGTTCTGTGCAGGGCAGGAGGGGATGTCTGTGTTTTCATGTACCTGCCTGCAAGGTGTCCCACAGTGGAGCTGAGCAAGTGATCTGTGCAAATTAGAGACTAAGTATCAGTTGTTCTTGAGCCTGAAGATGTTTGTGTGTCAGTGTGTTTAGCTTGGCCAAAACTGAGTTCGCTAATGCAATAGAGAGATGTCAGGTGGAGCCAGTAAGTTCCAGCGAGCGGGCTGGCTGCTGTAGTTAGATTAGCCTAGCATCTCTGTCATGAAGTGATTGCAAGCTCACAGCTCAGAGGTGATCTCCAGCATGTCTCTGATGTACTAACTTCATTTGTGCTGCATAGAAAACTCTTATTTTTTTAATAGCAGCTTGTTTGACAGTCCTGAATTAAGTGTTGATCAATTATCAAAGTAACTATTTGTAAAGTTGCTAGTGATACATTTTCTGTAAAAGAATGGATACTTACTGTGTCAAAACATTAATTTCCCATTTCAGTTCATCTACAAATTGTGTAACTACCAGATTGTCATGGTAGCAGTGTTAATATACATATCTGTATATAGACAAAAAAAAATACTCAGTAACGATAATTGGAATCAAAAGTTTTAATATTTTTTCCCAGTCAAATACACTAATGCTTCCAAGGTGACAGAAGAGTGTACAGTTGTTAAACAAGTTGTAAATAAATGCTTATATAAAATGTAGGTGCTTGTTTTCCTTTATTTGGTACCTGGTTATAAAATGAGGCCAGCGCACAGTCCAGGTCACAGTTACTGATGTGAGCCTGGAGTGCTGTTCTGCTGTGTGCGATGACGGTAGCTGGTGGGAGCTGTTGCAGCCAGGCAGTGACCAACGGGGACCTCAGTGGAGTGGGAATGACATGGATAATGCAAACCTTGCCCTTGAATACACTTTGAATCAGTCACTACAGGACTGCCGGGGAAAAAAACGGAGGACTTTTTACAAAGCATGGCTACACCTGGGCTGTCTGATTCCTACATACACGAATGGCATCTTGGACACACATTTTCTGGGGCTGTGCAGGGGAGGGTGGGTGGCAGGTACGTAGCAGCAGGGAGGACACCAGAAACCACAAACCACCTCACTTCTGCTGGGAGGCTTCGCATGTGGCTGCCCCATCACAGCAAGAGCTGCCCGACATGGTTTGCCTCTTAAAGGGCCAAGGCTGAACAGACAAAGACGTTTTCTCTGGCTGATGGAAGTTTATCTGCAGAGGTAGCTAAAGGTGGGGGGAAAACCGCTGCTAATAGGGACAGAAACATCTGTCCTTCCTTCGTGTGCTGATAAGCAGCTTTGCCATCTGGGGTGGGAGGATAAGGTGCTGTCAGACATGCGTAAACGTTGCTAGTTGTGAACGAGAAGGTGGCAGCATGCAAGAAACAGTGAGCCTTTTGGCGTCATGGATGGTGCTGGGGCTGAGAAGGATGCAGGAAGATCCTGCCACTGCCTTTCAGGGGCTGCTTTGTAGAAGGAAAAGAGCAAAACTGGGAGCATCCCCTGCCTGCATCCCTGGTGCCAGCTCAGCCCCAGCAGCATGGCTGTGGTGGTAGTGGGAGAGCCCATGGGGCTGGGGGCACAGCTGGGGTGAGGTGTTTGCTGGCTGGGGAGGGCAGGAGAACCCCAGAAGTCTCCCAAGCCACAGGCAGTGTAAGGTGGACATGGGGAGTTCCCAGAGCTTCACCTCCAGGTGGTAGTGCTCACTCCAGTCCTCTGCCTCCCTCAGTCGCTCCTCTTCACCTTGGTCATTACTGCAGCATCTCCTGCCCCCAACCGCCATCCCCTCTCTTGTCCTATCATTTTTCCCCCATTGCCAGATGCTTTTTCCTTTTGCTGTACTTTTTTCCGTCCCAGTCCACCCCCTACCCTACCCCAGCCCTGCTCTGAGACCTGCATCACAATCCCTTGTTCCTGCCTCTGCCCTCCCTTCCCCATCCCTCTAGCTCCTCCACATCAAGTCCTGCAAGGCCATGGTCACCTCCCTCTGCCATGTACCCCCTCCCTTATGCCCCACAGGGTGTCAGGGGGAACTGTGGCCACCTTACCCCTTCACAGATGCTGGCCCAACAGAGAAGAGGCAGCACTGCAGGATGCCTCCCACTGGTGCCTCTCCGACACACCCCACAGCTGCAGGGGCTGCTTTCACCACTGTATCCCAAATGTGTTTATCCTTGTGCTGCATTAGATGTTCTTGCGGGAGGCAGCAGCTGCTGCTGTGTTAAAAGGACACGTGGCGGAAGCACAAGTGAGAAGCCGCACGGTTCCTTTTCACAGTTCCCCCTTTCAGATTTTTTTGCCCACAAGTAACTCTGAGCGCTATGCTGCGCACGTGAATACCTGCAAATCAATCTCTGCGTGCATTGGCCTGTCTCGACCCTTTGTGCAGCAAAGCAGAGCCCAGAACGTGTGCACCCCACCGTGCTCCGCAGGCAGGAGCCAGCAGACCAGCGGGGCTGCAGTCCTTGCGGCCGAGGGCAGAGCCACACTGTGCTTCAGCACAGGACACGACAGCACAGCAGCGCGGAGCTTCCACCAGTGCTAGGCACGCATACGTAGTTCCCTTTCCTGAGGAGCTAGGAGAATAAAATGGCCTCAGAGCAGCAGGGAGCCCCATTTATTTGGCAAAGCAGGTGGATCCAGAAGTGAATGTCAGGTATGCCAGGGAAGAGCAAAGGAACATGAAGTGATGTAACTGGAAAACTCTTCACACACCAGATGTATCCACTGCTTCCCCGTTTCAGGTGCTCCCAGAGCCCCAGGAGGCAGTGGAGCATCTCTGCCACCTGGGCCTTCTGGCTGGTAACAAGAGAGTTGCCTTTACTCCTTCCCCGCAGACAAGCATCTCAAAACTGCAACGTGCACATGTCTAGAGGTTTGGTTTCTGGGCCAAGTTACTCACAAGCTACTTGGGAGCACAACTCTACACCAAGAAGGAAAGTCTTACAAACCCTTCCGAAGGGAGGCGGGGAGGAAATCCTAAAACACAACTAACCCCCACCCCCAACACATCCCAGGGAATCAATGAAGGCAGTCATAGCAAGTGCAAATAAACCTTGAGGTGGATGGAAGTTAAAATGCATTTTCACTGTTCATCACACCACCTTGTACAAGTCTTTGGCATTGACCCAAAAAGGAAAAAAACAAACCGAAGCACCAACCAGCTCCCTGACTAAAGCAGATCACAAACTACAAACAGAATTAGTGCAACTCCATGGACAGGCCGGTGGGGCTTGTTCCCCAGCACTCTCAAATGAGTCTGCACACCCCTTCGACTGCTACAAAATACTGGCAAGGACAATAAGCCCTTCTGCCAACCCCCTCCCCCAAAAAGGCTCTTTGGCAGTCCTCAGCAGCTGAAGACTGACAGCAGAATGAAAGCTGGCACGCTCAGCTGACAGCGCAGTACTGAGATGACACAGCCTCTGGTGCAGTGGCGGTGACGCGGGGGATGCCGTGCCAGGGCAGCACACAGGCACAACACCCAGCTGAAGCTGATCACCTGCACCTCACAGGCAGCCTGGGACCTGTCCCAGCCCAGCCATGAACCTGCACACCAAGGGTGTGTATATTCAGCATCCAAACCTGGGTGAGGGCTCCCACCAGCTGCACCAAGTGCATGGACCTCTGATATAGGTGTCACTGCACTCCAAGAATTGCACAAGTGCCAAGGACTAAGGCTCCCTTTACTGTAACAGTCGTGTTTGTGTTGTGATGAGGTTTTGGGGTTGCTTGTGTTTGTTTGGGGGGGGTGTTTGTGTCCCCTCACAGGGAAAAGGCAATCCCCTTACAGGATTCTCCTGCAAAGTTCCTGAACGCTACTTCCATTGTAGACCACAGCACCTTGAAAATAAACACAAATGTTTTGAAAATACCCCCAGAAATACTATCCCAACAAAGCCTACTCTGTGAAGGAAAGGATGGCAGACTACCCAGTAGCTATTTCCTGTTATTCCTAAACCTACAAAAAAACCCCCAAACAACTGAGGATCTGTCAAGAATTAATGTGATGCCCAAGAATACCTTTAAATCTAAGTCAGCATATCTTCAGTCTCTAAATTAAACAGGGCAATACTGGTTTGCATCCTCTTCAGAGCAAGTGTGGAAGTCACACGATGCAAGTGTCCTCCGGAGAACAGCCATACACCTATTCTAATCAACACCACACTGAGAAGAGCCCGTTTTATAATGCACCTTGTTCTACAGAAACTTTGTTTCACCTTCCTGTGAAGACTTTAGGATTAGATACTTCATCACATGCCTAAGCATCTGGTTTTAAAACATGTTTATGTAAATCACCCAGGATTTCTACATGACCTGATTTTGTATACAGTTGGAATTAAAGACAGCTGCTGAAATTTCTAGAAAGAAGCTGTCTGGAGAACACATCAAAAACAAAGAAAAGCAACTGAACAACAGTCTTGAAAATGCTTTATTGAACCGTGTGTCTTACTGTAATGTGCAGATGTGTTTGAAAAGACTACAGCTTGAAAAAGTTTTGAAAATCCTCAACAACCAATAAAAAAAATTCCCTACTGGGGGTAACTCTCATAATAACCACAGGCCTCATGTAAAGTTTCCCTTGAAACATTTTCAGTTGCAGAGACTAAAAGAAAGCAAAGCTAGTGCTGCTCTACACAGAAACAATCAAGATTTGAGGATTTTTTTTTTTTTAAAAAAAAAGGAATGGAACTCAAACTTCAGTCTATGGGATTGCTTCTTTTGTGGCTCTTATTTTGGATTAGCATACACGTCACAGTTCTGCTGAGAACACCAGAACACCATCTGGTGTTCAAGTCTGTAAATTTACTCTAAAACGCTAGCAATGCTGCAGAGATGGAAGGATACAGAGAAAGAGAGAGGGGGTGAGGTGAGAAAGACCTGGAAAACCACCATTATGATATAAGCCTAGTTTAAGTTTTCATCAGAAGCTGTGTGCACTTTTGTTTGTTTTTTTTTCCTAACTTTACATTCAAACAAACCCACCAAAAAAAAAAAAAAAAAAAAAAGAGGAAAGAAAACCAAAATCAAACATACCCCTTCTGTCCTTCTCTTGGGGCTATTATAAACTTCTATGCACAAGGACACCACACTCTCTTTTCTTCCAAACCAGTAGGGTTAACAGTATAGGCATGTAGGTGGCACGATTCAACTAAAAGGCTTTTCCAACTTTTTTATACCAGCAAAAATAACCAAAAGAAACAATAAATAAAAGGTGCTAAAGTTAGCAATAAGAATTCAACTGTAATATACTGACAATGCGGGAATCCAAATCCTCAAGCTCTCCTGATACTGATAGGTCTCTACAAACTATGAAGCAAATACATAAATAACTCAGAATACGATTGAGACTGTGAAAAGCTTTTTGAACTAAGACAATATGATCCAGGTTAACTTTTTTTTTTTAAACACAGTGAATATATAAATTGTCTACACCTGAACAAAACATATTTAACAGTTAAAAAATTTTAACAACCACAAAAAGGAAAAACTTTAAATGAAAGTGAACATAATTTGATTTTAGGGCACACAAAAGCCCCTTGCAAGTAGCTTCCAGCAGTGGCCTTACTGTCACGTCTCCTACAGATGCATAAAATAAAGTTTAACTCCACACTGAGGTGATGGCTAACGGGGCAACATAATGGTCACATACAGCAAAATGCCACACCCTGGTCATAACAATATATCACACTGCAGTTTCCATCCTGTGCAGGAACAGCACATAAAGATGTCATTCTGTCATATATTATTCAAAAGCTACTTCGTGGTCAAAAACTGCTAGTCAGCACTAACCTTTTTGTCACGTAACCTTTGAATAATGGGAAAGCTTTGGGTTTTATAGTTTTACTCCTTGTAATTAAATTTTTAAATGACAAGGTCACTAAAACTCATGCACGCTGCAAAAAACGTCATGCAGTAGTTAAGGTAAACCATCCAAGCAGTTTTTATTCATTAATATTCATAAATACACACAGCAGCTTCATTAGAGATTTTTCATTTTTTTCCTCTTCAGTTTGAATGTGGAGTATTAGGAGAGCCTTTTGCATGTCAAGGTACAGGACACAGAGCTTTTTGCTCTGCACTGCAACCTACATTTACCTGCTAGAAGTAAAAATTAGTTAAGTGGAAATGATTATCATATATATCTTTTCTCTCTTTCTTTTGAATGTACACAATGTAACAAGAGTGACAGACCTGAAATTACAATCACCAAAACAAACCCAAGATAGTTGTCCACTTTCATTGGCAAATACAGCACAGAGGACATTGTCTGCAAAGTGGGATGTCATCAAAGAGGAGGTGGAGGAGGCTCATTTCCTTTATTACTCTCTTTTAAATTTAGGTTTTCTAAAGCAACATCTAGAGGCATAATATCTACACAGCCCATAGCACCAAAATCTGCAATCTCCCCCCGCTCATCCTCATCTGAGGAAGAACTTTCTTCCCGCATCAAAGTGGACAGTAGAAGCTCCTGAACAAACAGGCTGCAGTCTGCCCGTTCACTTTCCATTGACTGACGCTCTGCTTCTGACATCTTCGGATCATTCAACCTGTACAGCAAAGGAAGAGAAGACAGGCAGTTGGTGAAAGCCTTTTTCACCTGCGGCACTACTGACAGGCACTCGAAAACCACCCCAGGACAGTCCTGCTTGCCATTTGTACAGCTCTGGCAGTACAACAGGCGTGCAATTAACAAACCACCCTTTCCCTGTTGCTACAGCAGCATTCAAAGTGGAGCCCAAAGCTACAGGAAAATAAAAAAAAAATTTTGCAACATTTCCTGCTATTCAGGAGTCTTTTAGGGAAGGCTGCTGTGATCTCCTAGACTCTCATTCATTATATGCCCATTTGCTTCCATGACAACTTCTAAGTTCACATAAGTTCACAATACATTATTGCCTACGTAAGGCCTAGGGATTCCCAAAGCACAATACAATGTTCATCCCACCACTTCTCCTAGGTCATAGTGCATACCCCTACCAGCAAGGAAATCGCTCACTCCAACTCTGAAAGTCACCATCTGTGACATCTGCAGGTACTCTGATTAAAGTTTCTCAAGTAATAATGAGTTTCTGACTGAAAGATACCACATGGTATTATTTTGCACTTAGATGCAGATCCAATTGACTCAAATCCAGGATTCTTGACACAGGAGCTGTTAAAATGCCCACACTCTTTCACCATATCAGACAGACAAGAGTATGTATGGGTGGGTGTGGCAGGGCAGATGTGGAAAATATTTTTATTTCAATTCAACAGCCAACCTTCTAAAAGAACTGGAATGACACAGTGGGTGACTTCTCTTCAAAATAACCCCGGGATCTAAGTATAATTTCTAAACTAGACGAGTATTCTGTTAATTAACAGCTTCCTTTATTTGCTTTGTTATCCAACCTCTAAAATAATTAATATATGAACCCTTATTCAACCTTCAGCTTTTACTAAAGATTAATTTCCTATTAAACAATACTATCTTCTGACTCTCTCCCTCTCCACTACAGCTCAACTATGTGCTAGTATCACTGGAAATGCACTTGTTCTGTTGGAAATACTAGGGGAGACGAGCACAATTTAGTTAAGAAATACTCCTTTTGTTCCTCTTGAATCTAAGATCTTGAAGTTTTAAGGGAAAATCTCACAACTTCAAACAGAAGTGCAGTATGTTGTCTACAAACTTGATGAAGGATCTGACAGAAGTCACAATAACTTATTCAGCCAAAACTCAAAACCACCTTCCTTTTCAAGGTTTGCAGAAATGCATACGCAAGTCTAATACTTTAAACAACTCCTAGCGGCATCAAAAAACAGTACAGCATATTTGTAAGATTGCCTCCCTTTTTTGCAGACACCACCGCAAGACAATTCCACAGCCAGCTCTTGGGAGTCAGCTTTCCAAAAGCAGAACAATTCCTTTTGGGCCAGCTATAAACTGTACTCTTGGGTGTTGAATAACTGGGTTTACTTTCATGTTAGAAATGTGGATTGAAGCAAGATTTATGTATTGCATATTCTGTGACCACTGCTGGTATCTACTGTGAATACATTCTGTATGATTAATTAGCTTGTTAACTCTGGGATATTACTTGATCAGTTACTGCTTTACTAGGGCATGTGCTTAACTCCAAACATTTCAGCTTCACCAAGCTCAGTTTCATTGAGCTCTATGTTCCTATCAGAACTAAGGCAAACAGAAATGGTAAAAAGTAAACACAAGCAAATACACCGAACAAGTTACCTTGTAAGAAGAAACTGGGAATTCTGGATAGTCTGCTGACTGTTTTCTGTGTTAGATGTGTTGGGTGATGTTGTAGATTGTGTCATACTGGTGTTGACATTGATCGTGTTGGTGCGTCTAGTTGCATTGCGTGCAGTTTCCAGCTGTTGTCTCGCTGCCTGTGCATGTTGTCTTTCCAACTGCAGTTGCATCTGCAGCTGCTGTAACTGAGAAGCAGAAGGGCCAGAGGAGTTGAGCTGTCCTCCTGCAGAACGCCTCACGCCTGATAGCTGAGATAAAAGCTCTGCCAGAGAAGAGAGAGTTTCTACAATGAAAGATCTCAAATGCGTTACGCAATAAAATCAATACACCCTGAATTCCAGTGCATCAGTTGCTTTTTTCAAGCAAAAAAACCGAAGAAGAAACAATGCTGAAGAGCCCATGAAGCTCTTGAAAAAAGTCCTAGCATTCAACGTCTCAAAGGATAAGGACAATTAAAGACTAATTTATGCAGAGTTATTCCAAGTAAGAAGTCAAAGTTTAATGCCTGCAAAGTAACAGAAGACCAAATGTACAGGAAAAGCCTGGCAAATGATGTCCTCTGCAGCAATTCTCTGAAACTTCAAGTCAAAATAGCAACTGACTAAGAAACAACTGCATTTTGGCTTTGGATGGTGATTTCATTTTCCTCTCAACAAATGTTCCCTCAAAACACAGGCTTTAACTTCCCAAAATCCCAGAGGGAAGCTGTGCTGCAGCAAAAAGAGAAACATCATACCATTGCTTCAAACATTTGATAACAAATATTTAATTAAGAAAACATATTAAAGTATTGCCTCACATCAAAACCGAAGTGGTCAATAATTTTTGCTGTATTAATTTTTATTTCTGCCAGAAGTACAGGAAGGCTTAGCAATTAAAAAAACTTTGTCCCTAAGTTTTCCAAAGCAGGTGGATGGAATGCTTGCAGCGAGTTTCATCCACAAAGAATTTTTTGAAATAAGTATTAGCAGCAACTTACTGCTCAGTGCATTACTGCTGAATCTCTTGTACACCCTGCATAGATGGTAGTTATAGCACCTGCTTGCTGTAGTTGATGCAAGGGCAGAGGAAGTAGGGGATGATACTGCTCTTGCCCCTCACCTCTAAATTACAAAGTTGTGACAATTTTCCTTCCATTGCATTAACAACATACAATCCTTCTAAATAAGGCTTTCTTTAAGGGAAGACGGCAAAACGCAGCTGTCTTCCATGTCAGGAACTCAGGATGGTCAAGCCATTTTTACCACCACTGATAGCAATGTTAAATAACATAATTCAATTGTACTTACTAGAATACAGGGAGGGAAAAAAAAAAAGTAAAAAAGCAACATGTTACCAATGTCATTTACTTTAGACAGAAAAATTCTAGTGGTCTTTCCTATCTATTACTCCAGTAAAAGGGAAGACATATCAAACTTACAGACAAGATTTAAATGTATTTATTCTCACTGCAAGTTAAAGCATAACTTAAAGCTTTGATTACAGCAAAGCAGTGTTTTGGAAGCAGATGTGAGCTCCAGACAGAATCCTGGTGTAAGAAGCATACCCAGCTCAATGTGCAACTGAACTATAAATGCAAAACCACAGCTTCTAAAAAAAAATAAAATTCAGAAGAACACCATTTAATCCCACACTTAATGCTGCTAAGTGGGAAGGCCTTGTGGGGCTGAAAGCAATTGTTAGCTGGAGACTTTACAAACACCCTCCCTCCTTGAACAAACTCTAGTCCTTTTTAGATTCTCCTGTGACCCCACTTAACTTATTTTCTTCTCTTGATGGAATACTTATTCCCAGCAAATGGAATGAGTTAGATCAGGTACTGGGCCAGCAGAGCACCAGAGCCAGCAGAAGGTGGGCAAGGGGACCATGATTAGGAAAGGCAGTAGAACCACAGCTCTCTTTTCAGGGGCAATGCCTCATTGAACTGGCTGGCTGGTTACCTCCCTCTGAAGAAGTCACAACATGACAGCAGGAAGCTCCAGTTTAAGCATTATGCCTTCTTGGCACCTAAAGCAAAGGTGGATTATGGCAGAAATTCTGAGGTTTCCCTGACACAGTGGCACATTCGAAGGCTACTGTATAAAAACATTTAGATTTCCCCTTAGGTAAAGTTTTATTTGTTTTCAGAACTGTCTTCATTCTCTGGTTTTGGTCTCCTGTAAAAAGAAGGTTTTTTTACATCAAAGCTAAATGTATGCCAAACAAGTTATTCCTGGGAATCCTAAAGACACATCTTCATTATTTTCTGGTGTTGAAAATGAGACACGCTTCTCCTCCCCACAGTGTTTCTAAACTTGACCAAAATACACTGCACATATTGCAACAGTACATTTATATAAGAATTTACAAGTACACAAATAAAATATATCCATGACATTACCAAGTCAGGCTTTCAAACAGCAGCTTGAATGCAAGAGAACATATTTTATATGTCCATTAGTACTCAAACTGAGCTAATTTCATGTTCATTGAGACAGATACTCCTCCATAAACACTTTAATCCACAGGCAAATTAACATGGTATATACTAAAGTAGGTGATGGAAGTTGGACACACTCATGTGCAAAAATACACAATACCCATGCATAGATCAGATTTGGGTATAAGTTTTACACCATCTAGAATTACAAGCAAAAGCTACAGGCAGCAGTTTCAGCTTCAGCATCTCTATGCACAGGCCCTGTGCCAATCCAGCCAAGCACACTGTTCACCTGCGAGCAGCCATCAGCCACACTTGCACAGTGCAGAGTATCTATACATGCACCTTAATAACAACAGAAAGCAGGGCAACTATTATCTTCAATTTTACTTCCTCCATGTAAGAAGGGTAAAATTTGTGGTTATAGCTCTTACCAGCTATAGGATCCATGGCTTCTCTATTGCTTGGAGAATACGAACTCTGAGAAGATGAAAGCCCACCAGGGGAACTGGTAGTAAAGTGCATGTTTGATCTACGTGCACGGGGGCCTCCCAAACCCCGACCTGGGTGGAACATCCTACGTACGTGCCGAACACCGCTGGATTCATCATAACAAGAAGTTAAGAAAACAGAACTGATTGGCATTGAGTATTAAATGACAAGGACATTTGATGGGTAAAACACTCAGATGCACATTGTTCTTCATTCATAAAACAGAGATTAAATGTGATGAAGCAAAGCTAAGGTACACTGTAACTATGGGGCAAATCAGATTTACTGATCTGAATTGAAGATACCAAGTGCTATGTGCACCAAGCTACCTGTATTTCTTCAGATGTTTATGACATCTAAGATCAGGATTAATGTCTTAAGGCTTTTTTAGATCAAAGTTTTCTACTTGGTAATCTGAAAACTCCGACAAAAGCGTGTTCAGCCAAGCTTACTACAGATATAAGGAGTTTACTCTCCCTCCCCAATTCTTATGTTAAGTACTGAAAATAATAAAAAAGTTTATTTCCACTCCTATCAAAAGTACATAATTACTGTATTCCTTCTGACTTTTTTACTTCATGCTTTTATCCAAGAAATTTTGTCACTTGTCCTTAAGAAATTGTACTGTTTCCAGAGTATTCAGTACTTAGTCACACTCCTTTGTTTCACCTTTCCTCTTTTAGCCAAAGAAATGCCACTAATTCCAATTATAACAATGCCTTTCATTTCCCCATTTTCCCCAGCTTCTCCGTATCAGATGCTTCTATTTCAAGTCATACCTTTTATGTATTCTAATTTAAACTAAGAGACAAACAACAAATTATTTAAAGATTACTTTTGTCAGAAAGTTGTTAACATTCATTCCTCCAAGACAGTCCAGATAAGGCTTCCTTTTGTTTTAAAAATCACTATTATAATGCACTAGTGCAAAACGAAACAGCATAGGCTTGAATATTTTCTTTTACTGTTACTAGTCTTTTACCTTAGATCCTCCTATCTCCTACTTTCTTTATTTTTATAATTGTATGCTTACCACTCGTACAGTATCCATTGCTGTGCAAGAGCGAAGTTCAATGTACTTTTCATAAAACACAGTTACAATGTACCTCAGGATGTCATAGAGGTAAAGAACTTAAGACTGAAAGAAATGAATGGACTCCTCATGGCAAGAAAAACTTCTGACTATTACAAAAAAGATGTTACACAACATTTGCCTCTTTCAAACCTATTAGTTATGCTACACTGTAAAACACTTAAAATCTAGGGTGTAAGAGGAAAACCTCCCCTGCACAGAACACACTTCACCTAACACTGCATGCAGCTGTACCTCTGAGCGTGCTAAAACTGGATGCTGCTGGAGACAGGATAGGAAAGGCCAGTATATCTGGGGATTTTTCAAGCACAGTACTGTGGGGTAACTTTCCTAACCACAGTTTTTAATGTGTTTTGAGATAAACATCCTTCCTCAAAGACTAGCTAAGTATGCACCCAAGTCTTACCATCTACTTTGGAGTAAGAAAAACCTTTGTGAACCTTACCTTGGGACAAATAGATAAAATGAATAGCCACGCAGGAACTATTCATACAACTGATGTGAAAAGCTCTATTTAATGAATTTTCAAATATTTTTCTGCTAAAGCAAGGCACTGGGCTTTAAAGAGTTGTCCCCTGACTGCAGGAATAAAGGACACACCTTGCAATGGGTGCAGAAGTTTTATAATGAGAAACACATGCAGCCTTCTGGGGCCACTTAAGGAAAAAAAAAAACCAAACCAAACAAAACCAACAAAACAAAACCCCAAACCAAAATAAACCACACTTGTATAATCAGTACTTGGAAGATGAGGCCACTCCTTGAAACTCTAGAAGACTCAACAATAAAACCTCACAATAAACTGCAACAGTAATCTTCACTCCAGAAAAAGTGCAAGCGGGGAGCCTTCTCTCCATCTCCTTTTTGTCCGTGCAGGTTGTTAGCATGGAGAGTTGTTCTGTACAGCTTTATCTCCATATGAACGTGTTTAGAACAGCCATATAGCAGTATCAGAGAGCAAATTTCTAACAGCTCCCTGACTTGTGACAGTTACTCTTTTCCACGCTGCCAGACCCTGGATGAAAAGGGGCACCTCCTCTTCCTTTTTTCCTATTTTAGACCTAACTGTTGCTAGACATCATGTAGAGTACAATGTGTCACTTCAGAACACGCTTCTCACCAGTTCTGGAGACTTGAGAACACTGATCACTGAAGCAATAGTGTACAAGCAGAAAATTCTACATGCATTGTCTTTAATACTAAATCATGGACAACGTACTATCAAAATATATCCAAGGAAGATCCATCTTGGAATGACTGATGTTGAAACCTTGCTCTGTATTTGAAAAGATTGATTCTTCTAGCTCAAATTAAATACCCAAATTCAAAGTAATTTGGTGGCATCTCTGATATTGGAAGGGAAGAAAAATCTGCAGAAACATGAACTCTAATCAAACGTCTTGTTCATTTCAGTAGGAAACTAATTTCAGTGTGTAAGTGCGAAAATGTAAACCTCCTGGCCTACAGAGCAGTTAAGCCAATGCTGGAGGACCACAGTTTGATCTTTGGTACATTGCTATGTAGTTATTAGTGATGTAAACTTTCATAGAAAAGGCATATGAGGCAGGTGCTATGAAAACCCTCACAACTGGTAGAAAGAGCAGAACTAAACTGATACAAGAAAAATTGCTCAGCTACTCACTTCACCAGTCATCAAGCAACATCTCAGAGCAGTCCAAAGAACAGGAAAGATCCAATGGTCTGGAAGATGCTCTCCCCTCACCAATCTCATCCCACCTCCACCTGAAAGGGAGGATGGCACGACTGCACTGGGGGACACCTGACCATGGATGCCTCAGACCAAGCTCACATGGCCAGAGCTACCACATTCAGCACCTTGTTCCACTCCACAGGGAAAGGCAAAGTAGAGATAACAGCTTTTATCTAACTTTGTAGTGTTGTTTGCTTTATTAGTTACTACTTCACAGAGCCAACACCCAAACTCCTTTGTCCTGATCAAATTATTGTGTAGTAATTAACACACGTATTTAGCCTGTCCTGACCTTAAACTATGGTAATGCTAAAAAACTTAAACGCAATCACACATCAACTGAAATGGAGCCATCTCCTTAAATTCTGCCTGCCTTCTGTTAGCATAAAAAACTCCAGTTGCTAGGGCTTGGATTATTTTTTTTCCCTTTTAAAAAATCTTTAAACAAAAAAAGCCACTATCAAACTAATAATGTAGTCCTTTTGTCTGTTTAAATGAGACACAAAAGAATATTCAGAGAGATTGGTTACTGTAGGGAGGCTACATAGCCTGCATGTCATTAAATAACAGCCCAAACCAAAATATGTTTCATCAGTTAATCTTTGGGAAGGATAAAAAAAATGTAAAAAAAGAAAAATATTCCTAGAACAAGGATAAAAAAACCCCAATAGTTCCAGCTCTTCGGCCATCAAGCTGATTGTTATACAGATTTATCTACAGAAATCTGCATAACCTGCTGCCAAGGTAACCGAAAGACAACATCCCACTTCCCAGGAAATCTGCAAGTTTTCTGAGTTATATTACAAAATATCAGTAACATCAACAAAATTGTATTATTAAAACAAGGTGTTTAAAGTAGTTAAGCAAGTTTAAAATAACTTGTCAAAACCAGCTAAGCTCAAGTAATCCTCAGACCATCACGTTCATGTCGCAAGTACTTACAGCACACTACTGAATCTGGATACACAAAGCAGCATTAAGACTAATGATCACGCAGAATAAACCACACTGCAAGCAGAAAAACCTCTCAAGTGTCAAAATTCTTAAATGTGTTTGCTGTTAGAGAAAAAAGCACTTGGTAGTCAGGTATACCTGCTGTCTATTCACAATCTGGCATTTATCTTTTTTAAACCATCTAATGATATTTTTTTTTTTTGACATACAGACCTTTAGCAAGTTAAGTTCCAGGAAAATCAGAGGTATGACCCTTTGACTACAAAAATCAAAACAAGCAGTCACGGCTACTAAATGCAACAGTCTAGCCCCTTTGCCTCAGTGTGGAAAGGATATTAAATCTCTAGGAGCTCTGTGTTCCAGTGTAAGATGAGCTGCAAAGTCATCTGTGACATGATTCGGATCCCCTCCAGGTAACGCAGCACATATTGGACAAATCTGAAATGACAAAGCAAGAAAAAAACCCAACTTTATATACACAAACAGAACTCATATCATTGAGTCAATCATTAGACATTGATTCTTATGCTTTAAAAATCACATTCTAGGTATTCACAAACACCTAGATAGCAACATATTCAAAAAACCCAGAAAAGGTATTCAAGTGCAGACATTAATTTAGACATCTACTACTTTATGATTTTCAGAACACTGTGGAAACCAGAGCTAGAATTTTCAAATTCAGTTTGCAATGTCTTTGTATGCCAACTCTGCCACAGACAGTAGAAGTAGAGTCTGATTATACAGCATTACTATTAGCCTGCTTGAACCTAATCCCAGCAGAGGAATCAGAATGAAATCACACGGTAAGTATTTGCTGAACTATCAAACTTCAACCACCCATTGAATGATGTACCACTTATCTATAGGATGATGTACTTATGTTTATCTAAAAGTTGGGAAAGATGTATTAATTGCTAAGTCCTTGGATTTGTCATCTTTGAAAAGGCTACCTGGTCCTAAGTTCCTGTTTATACAACGTGGCAAAGACAAGGACTTAAATCATGGTCACTAGTTTAGTGAGATATGTAAATGAGTTCCTGGAATTGTAATGAATATGTAAACAATTTCCTGGAAAGTTAATGAATAGGTATGAGTAGCTTGTATAAAGAGGGGGCTGAAAGGTTCCCTCGGTGGAGCGATCCCGCATGCACCCAGCGCTGCCGAATAAAGATAACCTCCGCTCACTCAAATACTGGGGACCGATTCTTCAATCACCATCCAGGCAGTTAGGTGTAACTACAGGTTTGGCAGAGAAGGGCTGATCTCTATATCCCTACACAACAGTATTTTGGGAGAAGACCCTGTCATCTGCCTTTGGGTTTTTGTTTTTTTGTTTAAACCAAAACACATGTTAACTAGGTAGACAACCAGTGCCATTACCATTACCAAAATTATGACTTGTTTCTTGAATGACTCCATGAACAGCTTGAGAAGCCCCTTCCATTTTTCTTCACAGTAGCTTTGCAGACTGATTTTAGAATTTTACAGATGGCAGACAAAAAAAAACCCAAAACAATCCATTCCACAAAATTCTCCCCCCAAATGCTACGTGCTCAAATTAACAGCACTTTTACAGTTAAATGCAGCTGTTGTCTATGAATCTATCTCTCTGTTCCTCAGAGTCAAATAGTCTTGACTTTATGGAGCAACTCGGGCTGCAACATAAAGCTCAGGTTCCCAGTGTTCCTCATGCATATACTCAAAGTTGTTGACAGCAGATCTCAAGAGACCACGGGTGTTAAGAACATCTATGTAATAAGGACCCACATCTGTCTTACTCTTTTGGAGCAGAGGACAACGTCTTGAAATAAGTTTACTGTAAAACCTCAGCTGCTTTTGACAGCAGCTACTGTATCTTTAGTGCCACTTCAATTTTAGCAGTCAGGTCTAAGCAGAAAAGCAGGTATTTTAAAAGTTTTTTGCTACAACCTCCTTCCCCTTTACCTTCAATGTTCAGCATTTTTCTTCACAGAGTTCCTCCTCCTCTTCCCAGATTTTTCACCACTACAGAAGCCATAAGAGCAGACATGCCAGAGAGCAAAGGCAACTTCTATAATAATACCCAACTATGCCAGTATATCATACAGCTACCCAGTAGGGACACAGGAATGGAGGTATGTTTGACAGATAGTTCTAAAGTCATTAAACTTATAAATAAGCTGCTTAATCTTCAGGAATGTGTTTCATACCAACAGGAGACAACACTTTCAAAGCAACCTTTTTTCATTAAGCTACTCTGAGGAAGTGGAACCGCAACGTAAGAACAACACGCTTCTGGAAGTCGCCACAGAAAGTTCTTTTACTAACAGGACAAAGGTGCTATGAACTGTGCATATTTGCCTGAAAAAGAGATACAGTTCTCAGAACAAACATCAGCTAAGAAAAAAGTTATAAGGAACAATGAGAAGGAGAAGGGAATTAAGTATTCTAACCCAAATTTTAAACATGAGCTGAACTTCCAAGAATTCTCTTAAACATGAACTAAATTTCCAAGAACTCTCTGGGAAAAGTTACTGAAGCACTGTTGCACATGAACAAAAATTTGATTACACATAACCTCTAGCAAAATCACAACAAAGACTGCAGCATCACTGGTTAAGTGTGACACTGCTAAAAATCATTGTTCATAGAACACACATGAGTAAATGATGCAGATGAAAGGAAAACACTGTCAGAAGTTTCTCTTGAAGCTACAATCATTTGTGTTAAGAAACCACGTTACCCTCAATAATGTCTGAGAGACAATTGCGATGTCTTAAGTCAATCATTCACACAGAATACCCAACCAGATTCCAGAAGTGTGACTATATTACCACAGTAATATAACCAGACTGTCTCAGATTGTCTATTTCGTTACCGCAAGAAAAACTTCTCAATTTTACCAGCAACATATCAAGAACCTAGCCCTTACAGCCTAGTTACTGCCTTGCTAGACATGAGAAAGTGGCTGCAGGGCAATGTAATACTACTGAATTTGCGTCTCTGCTCTGAAATGACATTCAAAGATGGCATTTGATGAAGTTTCCTAAAATGTTTGTATTTACAATGCTAGCAGACTTCTAGTTGAATGCTGCATTTTACTTGGAACCATTGACTGACTTGAAATCCAATGCCAACAATAACAATCATCATGCTGACAGCCTGATTATTCTGTGCTTGCCTTGTAAATCTTACCATTACCCTTGGACATTTACTTGTGAAGAAATACTGGTAATTACTGTGGCTTTAATATTCACCAAAATTGTACGATTTATTCTTTTTAGTGTGTAACCTTAGAGACTTAATCAATCACAAAACTTGAGACTACTCCCACAGACACCGGTATAACTCTCTATTAAATTGCCCAGAACTAAAACCAATCACCTCTGAAGAAATACCATCAAACTCTCCTCATGGAGCTCCTCTCCAGTACCTCAACAGGCTGGTGCCTCTCCAAAGTACCCGTACACTAATGCACATTCAGGATGTGAAAGTCAAAGGCAGCTTTGGCTGCAGTGACCTTAAGAAGGTGGAGTTCAGCATCCTGAAGGCAGGGAGGAAGATGAAAAACAAGCTCATAACCTTGTCCTTCAGATGAGCAGACTCTGACTGCTTCGAATTCCTCCTTGCAGGAGGCCTGTGCGATAAGGCTCTGGAGGGTGGAGGGGCTCCAAGAAAGCTTGTTAATATTCAAGGATCTTCCCCTCCAAGCTTAAAAGTGTCCCATCCCAATGAATATGAAGTCAGTCAAAAATATCAGGAGGCCTACATGAATGAAAAACAATCTCCTGGCCAAGCTCAAACACAAAATGGTAGCATACAGAGGTAACCCTGGAGGAATACAGAAACATTATCTGAGCATCCTAGGACAAAGTAAGGAAAGCTAAAGCCCAAATGGAATTGAATCTGGTGAGCAATGTCAAAGGCCGCAAGAAGGGCTTCTAGAGCACACAGACAACAAAAAGACAACTAGGGAAAATGTGGGCTCATTGCTCAAAAGACAGAGGACCTGGTTACACAGAAGAGACTGAAGGAGTAAATGCCTCCTTTGCCTCAGTCTTTACTAGCAAGACCAGCCTTCAGGAATTTCTTCAGAGACCAGGGGAAAGTCTGGAGCAAGGAAGAGATTGCCCTGGTGGAAGAGGATTAGGTTAGGGAATACTTAACTGAACCGGCCATATTCAAGTCCATGGGCTGTGATGGGATGCGCCCACAAGTTGCTGAGGGACTTGGCAGATGCCATTGCAAGGCTGCTCTCAACAATTTTTAATCCATCGTGGTGACTGGGAGAAGTGCCTGAGGACTGCAGTAAAGCAAATGTTACTCCCATCTCTAAGAAGGGTAAGAAGGAGGACCTGGAGAACTACAGGGTGGTCAGCTCACCTCAATCCCAGGGAAGGTGATGGAGCAGCTAATCCTGGACACCATTTCCAGGCACATCCAGAGAGAAGAAAATCAGCAAGAGCTGTCAGCATGGCTTCACAGAGAGGAAGTCACGCATGCATGACCAACTATGATTGCTCTGGTATACAACTGGAGAGCAGTGTATATTGTCTACCTGGACTTCAGTAAGGCCTCTGACACTGTCTCCCATAGGATCCTCATAAACAAGCTATCGATGCACAGGCTGGATAAGCAGCAAGGTGGAGTGAAAACAGGCTTAATAGATGGCTCAGAGGGTGGTGACCAGTGGGAATTTTGCTGATGACAAAACTGGGAAGGGTGGCTGATATGCCAGAGCGCCATACTGCCATTCAGAGGCTCCCCAACAAGCTGGAGAAATGGACCAGCAGGAACCTCATGAAGTTCAACTGGGGCAAGTGTAAAGTTCTGCACCTGGGCAGGAACTACATCAGGCACCAGCACACACCAGAGGCCACCCGGCTGGAAAGCAGCTCTGCAGAAAAAGGCCTGGGGGTCCTAGCGGACCATGAGCTAGCAATGTGCCCCTGTGGCAAAGAAAGCTAATGGTGTTCTGGGCTGCTCTAGTAACAGTGTTGCCAGCAGGTCAAGGGTGATGGTCCTTTGCCTCTATCCAGCACTCGTGAGGCCACACCTGGAGTATTATCCCCACTTCTGGGCTCTGCACACAGGACAAGCATATACTGGAGAGAGTTCAGCAAAGGGTTACAAAGATGATTACAGGACTGGAGCATTTCTCCTATAAAGAAAAGCCAAGAGAGCTGAGACTGTTCAGCCTGGAGAAGGGCAGACTAGGGGGAAATTATGAATATAAGTACCTGAAGGAAGGGTGAAAGAAGGACAGAGCCAGGCTTTTATTCAGTGGTGCCCAGTAACAGGACCAGAGGCAGTGGGCACAAGTTGAAACACAGGAGACTCCTCATGAACATTAGGGAACATTTTTTTCACTGTGAGGGTGATGAGCACTGAGACACAGGTTGTCCAGAGAGGCTGTGGAATCTCTACCCCCTCAGAGACATTACAAAGGTGCCTGAATATGGTCCTGGGCAACCAGCTGTAGGCAGCCTTGCTTGAGCAGAGAGCTGGACAAGATGACCTCCAGAGGTCCCTTCCAACCTCAGTCTGTGATTCCTGTCCACAAGTACCTAACACTGCTGTACATACCAGTGCCAAATACCTGAGAAAAATCAGCAGAAACTAAACTTATCTGAACCACTGTGAAGAAAAAAAAAAGGCAAAATTCAACAGACCAAAAATACTTTGACTTATTCTTTGAAAAACAGGGAGGGAGCTGTAAAAATAAAAAAAGTGATTCCATCCCTGTAAACTTCCCTTGAAGACCTACAAATAAATACATAAAATAAAACAACTTTGGAAGGACAAAGATGCTACAAAGACTGCAATCTCAGTATCTAAACAGAAATAATTGCTTCGAAACCTAGGAACACAAACATTTAGAATCTAATATTTGCCTCTTCAGTAATGTTGTAGCCTTTCACTACATACAGTGAGACTGCAGTACCCAAGCAGTTCTACGTGCAGGCACACTAATCACAAAAGCTAGATTCAAAACTTACCAGAATCATACAATCATATTCAAGGATTAAAAGTATTGTCCTTTATCACTGCTTGGAACAAAGATGTAACAGAATTACAGGCTGACTCATAAAAAGGAAAGCTTTTTTTTTTTTTTTCTTCAACACATACAACTCTTCCAGGAATCGGTGGAGTAGCAGGTGTCTAGAATCACAAATTTAGGCTTTATGTACTGAGTTCCAGAAGTCACAGCTGCAAACAAGGATGTGTCAAATCAAAAAACCTGGAAACTTAACATTCTGTGTCAGGAACATATCACTGACATCAAGTGGTGCAAATCAGAACTGCAATACTAAGCCACCAAAGGAAGTCAACCAAAGAGAACTTTCAATGGTTGATGCTACGTTTGGAAGTTGCACAGTTAAATTAAAACACAAGGAGATGATAAAAATTGCAGTGTGTCACTAAATTATAATCCCACAGTGCAACTGATTGTGACATACACTGTTTCACTTTGCATTTTTTTAAGAAGGATCAGAGCACCTTGGAGTCTCAAAAAGGTGGATGTAGTGGAATGAAGCTGGGTTAATTATCATTGATAATACACAACTGTGGGTTGGCTTCAGAGGCGGCAGGTTGGCCAATGCAGATAAGGCGCAGCGGTGGCTGGTTAAGTGGTTGAGTGTCAATGAAGAGAGAGCAGGCAAGGAAGAAGTAGAGAGAGAACACATCCTGCCTCTACAGGGTGTGAGGAGAAGGCAGCAGAGGGACTGTATGAAGAGTATGCTGGTATAAGGTGGTGAAAGACCTTGTTGCAGCTTGATAGTCTAGAGAGTGCTGCAACAGGTGGAGAAACCACCCCCATCACTCGTTCACACAAGATCCTTAATAGGCCTGGAAACCAAAGGTTCATTTTCTTCCACAGAATCCCCTGGAAGTTAAGAAAACTAGAAGATCAGAACAGAGAACCTATTTATAAGTCATTTCTTCACAATGTATTAGTGATGAGTAATCCACTTCAAGCATTCACATTTTTCTAGGAATCTCCTGGTACAACAGTTAACCAGAAAAAGAACACCTGGATGCTGTTCTGCTAACCTAGTTTCTCCTACCCCCAAAGACACTCAGGATAGCAGGAGCTAACACCTCAGATAAGCGTCAAGAGAAATACTTTAAAGAAGTGCATTTTTAACCCTGTGAAGTGTCCTACTGCTTAGGGATGGGAGAAACCCCTCTGCTTTAACAGTAATAGTTTCAAAGAATGACAACTTCCACTGCATAAGTACACCAGGTCCATTACAAAAGCTCTCCGAAAACCACACCAATCTGCCTGCATGTCTTCCTTTCTTAGAGTTACAAAAGATTGTCACAGCTATAAGCTTCTAGGACAATTACATACTGGTAGTGAAAAGGGAGACATAGCTACACAGAATAACCATGAAAACATTCTAAGTTTTGCCTTACAGGATAATAAACTCCTAAACATGACAGCCTTTACATCAGGACAACCAAACAGCAAGCAAGCTCATTTATATTATAATACCCATGAAACACAGAAGAATTTTCAAGTCACCATCAAATGTAGGTACATCTCACAAAGCATTTAAATGAACTCATGCTTCAATAAAGTAAAAGAACAGGAGGATACCGATTTTCTAGAAGAAAGATTCTTTTTAACATATTTTTACCACAGCTGAAAGCCAATTCTGAAGTTTCTTACCACTTCTGTTGATGTCTCTGCATGCTCAGAAGTAACATGGTCTTGAAGAGATGTTTCCGTGTAACCCATTTTCCCACAATAAGGACAAGTGAAAGACTGTGGCTGCTCTACAGAGAAAGCTTCTCCACCATAGTACAAATCTGGAACAAAAAGTGTTTAAGTAGAGGTTACTTCAAAGCAGTATCATTGTTTATTTTGTTCAGGTAAACCTCTTTTTAAGTATACTTCAGTGTAATCACTGCCAAATTAATCATCTGGTATTTAACTGAAATGGCTATTTCAATCTTGTATGTAGGCCATATGCTGATATCCAAGAAAAGTTCAATTACTGATGACAAAACCCAGACAAGACTACATTTCATTTCCATTAGCAAACATAACACAGCTTTCTATTATTCAGTAGAAGCGAAGACTCCTATGATGATGATGCTGGTACTGCCAAACCTTCACTTTTCTGCCACCTTATCCCATGTACAGGGTCATCTGCAGTATTTTTCAATCATAAGATGACTGTTCAAAAGCTGAACTCTCAACAGTACCTCAAAAATACAGATTTATATTTAGAAATCCTTAGTGATATCATATGTCAATCTTCATGCCATAGCTGAATCAATCCTTAGCAATAAGTGGTTTTAGAAACGTCTCAAATATATAATGTAGAAGATTGATAGTGAAAAGGTATCTAATTAACTGTTACATACTGGTTGCAACTGTTAGGTGTGTTGGATGTAAGCACTTTTGCATTGCTGATGAAAAGCAGGCACTTTTAAGTTGCCAGCACAGAAGTTCCCCAAACTTAACACAAAAATTTATCACACCATGCAAGAAAAGCATGCTTTTCTCTCTCCTCCTCTGCAGGTACTATGTATTCTACATGAAACATGAATGAACTTCACATCAAGATAAAAAGTGTGACTTTCTTCAGCAAGTAATTTAAAATCTTTTCACTGGCATTTTTTCTAGGACTCACTGATAGGGAACTGAAAAATATTTTCATAGAATTATGACTATTCTGCTATAAATTAAAATCTGGACAAGTCTGAACAGATACTAGACCTCATATTCTGCACCGCAGGGCAATATCTATCTATCTAATGTGTTAGGAATATGTCCTTCTGACAGTTTTAGTCACAGCTTCCTAAGGTTCAGGACATCTGCTACTGACCTGTCTTCAGGACATGACTAGGAAGAACAGAACATTTTTGTTTCTGCAGCTTTATAAAAGATGAAACTTTAGCTAAAGATGTACATATCTATAATCCACTATATTAACAGAGAGTATTTTACATGTAACTAGATATTGAGGGTTAAGACTCCCCAAGAGTATACCGGAAATGAACTTCTTATGAACATGCTAGTACACAGAGTTAAAGACACAGAAGAACCTGACTGAATACACAGCAGAATAAAGTTTACGTTCAGTAAGTCCCCGTTCCCCTTTATTTAGAAACTGCTTCCAGAGAATTGAAATGCCGGAGGATGAAAGATACCCCTTTAAAAACCACGCTAAGGAATGCCCAAGTAGACAGACAGCCTTACCAAAGAAGAAACACTACCTGACACACTGAACATTTTAACTCGTTCATCAACTTAACTATCACACTAAACTTGGTGAGTACCATCCTGAATCTAGGTTCATTTATTCACATACATATGAGGAAAACATTATGTCCAACTATACAAAGTAAAAGGTTACCAGCCTGCCAATTAAGTCTTAGTTCTCCAAATTAGCATTTGAGGCTCCATTGAATGTTTTATACAATAAGGCACAGAAGTAATTTTCCATTAGAGAATAGAATTGTGTACCAGATATCACTAAAACTGAAAACTATACAGACTGAAAGTCAGCATGAAAGTAGGTTGGAAGACATGCCCAGATTAGATCATGATCTCCCAACCTGAAAGTCATTTATATAGTACTGACACAAACAGATACCTGGAATCATTATTAGAGGGAAATCCCAAAGGTCTTTGCACAACAGGCATTAGGACTCACTTCTGAATGCATCTGAGTCACCCAACACATGAACAATAGGCATTTCCTTGACAGGTTGTCAGGCATTCAGCTGGCATCCTAACAAGACGTGTGGTACATCTTACTGCAAAACATACGTCCGTATCTGATCCTCTGCAAATCCACAGGAAGAACCAGTGAAGCTATTAAAAGGAAGGTCTACCTTCCCACATTCGTGGGAGAGGCCACTGGTCAACACTTAAATATGCCACATTCAGCTGAAGACAACAACACTACCAGACTAGAAAAAAACCTTCTTAGAAACTCTTAAATCTGCTTGTTTGTTTTATAAGCTAAGTATCAACCAGCTTTAGAGTACTCAGAATGCTCAGACCCAGGAAAACCAGCAAATTCCACCACATCAAAGCTTTTAAAACTATCTGTCGCTGTCCATTTCTCACAGTAAGCTTATGTTTATTCCATATGAGTAGACTGATATTACAATTACTCTGGCAGGTGTCCAGAACACCTGGGTCTGAGGTAGGATTACACCATTAGCACTCAGAATTCTGACAGTCCCTACGTACAGGTGTTAAGCAACATCATCCTACAGGATGAACCAATTAGATTTACTTACATGCACAACTATCTTCTGAGTTGAATAGCTTCTCTAAAATTCAGCACACATTTTGCAGGTGTTGACCAGTCTTGTTTCCAAGTCTTCCCCTTCTCCTCTTATTTACATGACATGCAATAAAGACTTATATAAAAGTTAACCTACTCCAAGTTTGAGGTTATGGAGACTGTTTCAGATATAACACAGAGAGACTGACATAATTCACATAACTTCAAGATTTTGCAGCTCCTAACCATTGCCACTTCAGTACGTATTTCACTAAGTAGTACTCCTCTGGAAGTTTCTCCAAGAATCAGACTCCTATTCTGATGAAGCCAAAAACCTGAGCGGGGGTAAAAAAATTACAGTGATGTAGCATACTCAAATACAAAGAATTTGCGTATGTCATGGTTTCAAATGAGGAAAGCATGAACAAGGTTTACATGGAACAAAGTTCAAAGCAGTTGAACAGTCCCTGAATGGAACAGCCATGCAGACTTGGGAACAGATACTATTTCAGAAAAATACATCTGCAAGGCAAAGGATTCAAAACGATTGTTGTCTAGAACAGATAAATGCAAAATGTTCCAACGAAGATGGATGAAAGAATTCTCCTTGAAAAAAATCCTCCTCTAGAAAAATTCTAATTAAAGCAGCTCAATACACAAGTTGTTACAGTACATGGCAAGAAGGAAAGCTTTAAAAGCATTCTTACTTCTAACAGTGTCATTGCACAGAGGAAATGAAAACTTCAGTTCTCATTTTTTCAGTGTCCTAACGATAGAACAGAGTTGGAACTTAACTAAAGATTCTAGGAACAAAATAAGATGGAAACACTATATTGTTCTCTGAAACTGAACTAGAACTTCTGCAAAAAAATAATGCAAACCTGTACCAACAGCAAAAATGCCAGTCACAAATACATCAAAAGCTAATGACAGTTTGTTTAGTTGATCCTCTGATTTCCTTCAAGCTTTCATATGATGCTCATGATGATGATTAAATGCCTATTTACTGATTGGAAAGCTGAAATTCTCCATCACTGCAAATATACATATACATACGCAAAAACACCAAGACAAATTTTCCTTTGAGGACTCTTTCTAGCTGAACAGACTAATTTCTGGCAATTTTCCAATCCTGGCATTTTACATACTGACGTGGATAAAACAAGGTGATCACTCAAAGGGGCAAGCGAATGAAAACAGGGGTAAGTCATCTTATTCTTTACAGGATTTCCATACAAAAGTAACTTCTGCATCTACTATCTAAAAAGAAAAAAACCCACTCCTCAGTTATCTGATCATCTAAAACCCTTTACCTACAAACTTCACTACTTCATGAATGTAAGTATTTTCAAGTAAGGCAGAAGTACCAACTTCCAACTTCACAGCTGAGCAAACAGCACAAGGCCACAACTGATCTGCAGAGAGTGGTAAACAGATTAGCACACAGGTAAAAATATCTTTTCAGTCCAGCTGTCAAAATTCCAGCAGTACACACTGTTCTATCACAGAGGGGAAAGATTTGATGAGTACTGTCAAATCCTGTCTCTCACCCCTGCTTTTGAATAACATGAAACAACCCATTTATTAATTTAAAAAATTAAACATCTGAGTTCTTTCCAGCCTCCTGATTATCCTGCTGCATGCTCTCTCACACATACTTCCTTCTCCTTCTTTCTCATAATACAGAGCAAACATACTTGCACATGCAAAATAACAGTCTTCCTCTGGAAAAAAAAAGTAACTAAAAAATGCACCTGCCAGAAGTGAAATAAGTCACTGGCAAATCCAAGTATTTTTCCTTTGGAAGTTTCTACCTCCATTCTTCCTCCTCAACTTTAATCTTTCTCCACCTCTTATAATCAAAACCTGTCCCGCTTCTAACCTGAAACACAGGTCAACAGGTAAGTTTTCTTTTAAACTGTAACATAAACTAAAAAGAAAGAAAAAAGTTGGTAATTAAGTGACATCATGAACCCTTCTGTCTAATTTTAGCACTGAAGTTACAGAATGGATATTTCTCCACCTGAGAAATTCTTTTGCAAGAACATAAAAAATCCTAAAGGTTATGAATAGTCATGTTACTGACTTCCATTTGCTAAGGAAGACCCTAAGAATTAGAGGTAGTATGGGAAAAAATTAAGAGGCCATGCCTCCATGGCTGCAGAAGCAAGGCAACCTACAAACGTATTACTGTTTTCATTTACAGTTGTATTACCGTTACGATGCAACTGGCCCGTGACCAAAGAATTATCCTTTCTGATCACAAATAAATCATTCAGATAATGTATTTCAGTTCTTTCCGAATACCTTTCCACACAAAAGCAGGAGTCCATAACTCTTAACTCCTCTGGACCTGTAAAGCCCTCTTTTCAAAGTAGCTAAGAAGACAAAGTTGCTTAGTAAAAAAGAAAAATAGAGTAAATCTCATCCCTCTTGCTTATGAATTAGGGGAAGAACACAAAAAAGTAGAAGGATCAGGATACCATCTAAAGTGGACTCAGCAACAGTTTCTGAAGTTAGATTTCAAGCTCAAGTGTTTAGACACAACAGCTTTTCTTAAAAAAAACAACACAACCTGCCCCAGCTCCCCAAATTTTATGTGAAATCTCAACAAAATATATGAGCAGGTTTGCTTTCTTATCCACCTATAGGGACACACTGCTTGTATTTAATGTTTAAATTTAACTCACACATTCCTGAACTTGGCAGGAGGTTAGCAATGGGACAGAAGTACAGTAGGATTCCTTAGATAAAAATCAAACTTTCAAAGAGATTGTTCAGGACTTTTATTTTCTAACAGCTTGTCCTTGATTTCTGTTAAGACATATTTCTTTACAAGGGTACACAGCAGTCAGGAATTTTAGTTTCACTTTTCTTCTTAAAAGTGCTGTAATTTTAATTTGATATATATATAGAGAGAGAGATTTAAAAATGTTGGTATTATACAAGTTCTATTATTTTGATTTTTCCCCCCGATGTTTGAAGAAACTAAGTGGTGGCAACACACAACGTTTTACAAATTATATATATTCCTGTATTAGTGATCAAGCAGCTGTATTATTCAAAATGGTATTACCCTTAAAACTGGTATTATTTCTGTTTTGCTGCAGATTATCTGAATGAAAAAATTCTAAAACATGCTATATACTTTACTATAAATAAATGACATTCGTCTATGTCCTATTTATAAACATCTGCATAAAGGAATGGGCCAACAAGAGTTTTATGAAATTCAGCCCAGCCCTGCCCCAAGCAGGTGTGCATGCAGCAGCTCTGAGGAGATGCTGCTGGGTGCGGGAAGAGGGGACAGCGAGCTCAGCTGGGGCCAGCCATGTGCCTACAGCAATGAGTAAGGGTGATCCCCTCAGCTCAGCACCCAGCAGCCTCCTCCAGGCACTGCATCTCCTTTGGCACCTCCTAGTACAGGGGAAACATCAAGCTGAGGTGAGCTCAGCAGGCGGCCATTAAGATGGCAAGGGCTGGAGCACCCGACCTGTGAGGAGGCTGCAGGGCCAGCGCTGGTTCAGCCTGGAGGGGACAGCTTTGAGTCACCTCGTGGCTGCCCCCACGCCTACAGAGGGCGAGGACTATCAAGGAGACATAGCCAGGCTCTTCACAGTACTGCAGTACTGGAGGACAAGGGAATATAAGGAGAAACATTTTCCCTGACACAGACGGGCAGTAGAACAGGATAACCAAGCACTCCCTGTGCAACTCCCGTTCCTGCAGGTTTTCCAGACCCAAGTGGGCAAAGCCCTAATTAGCCTGGTCTGACCTGACAGCTGGGAGCAGAAGGTTGAACCAGAGACCTCCAGATATCCCTTCCAACCAGAATTACACTTACAGCTGACCCTATGAAACAAAGACACACAGTGATATAGCTGTAATGCTCATCTAGACTCTAATATTCTGTAATCACCAGCATTGTTCTGCTTTACAGACGGGAAAGACCTGCTCCCCACAGGTGAGATCTCTACTTGCCTCACCTGGAACCCTCCCCTTTCACTACAAAGGCATGCAAGAGCCATGTCTGCTAGAGTAAAATGCCAGCTTGGTTGAACCTGGAAACAGCTGCTCATTCCTTCCAGTCAGAGCATCACTATCACAGTCTTTCAGCAAGTTTCCAATACAGCTATGCCTAGAATAAAGAAACAGCATGCCCTCCATTTTTCTTCATAGTTTCATTAGCTGCCAGTCTCGCCATTCAACCTCAGAGACGCATAGTGCTGGGCCAACTGCCTGGGTGTCAGACAGGCTGCCTGGGTGGACAGTGATTATTATGGCTGGTATTCAGTTGTTTGCCCAGCAGCAGCTGGGTGTTTCCTTTTCCCGGCAGGCATCAGGGCCCCGAGCTGACAAATCAGCCTTAGCTGCCTTGACCAGCCTCAAGCCAGACCTCCACACGCCCTTTGCCCATGGGCTAAATCTAAGGCCTGACCATCTGGCCATGCAGATGCTGCAGCTGCACCCAGCCCTCCTCCTGCCATAGAAGTATCTCCTGCCTGCACCCCAGCGCTGACCTGTCACACTGGCTTTGCCCAGGACTGTCAATGGGACCTGCTCCTGTTACTAGCCTTGCCCTGCACACAGTCAGTGAGGACGCTGCCCCTGCCTGTGCTCTGCTCACCCCCAGCTCCTGGTTTGTTATGCCTTGTGAAGCAGCCCTGGTCTTGCTGCTCCTCACAAATAAAGAACCACATGCTGAAGCCATGAATGAGCACAGATGCTAATGAAGATGAGAGAGGATGTGCATCCTCTTTGCCAGTACTGAGCAGTCTCACAGCAGCACCTGCTGCTGCTGCTCAAAGGCTGGGTCAACTAGCTGGGGAGTAGCTCTGCTGACAAGGATTGGGAGATCCCAGTGGACAGCAAACCAAACGTGACTCAGCATTGTATCCCTGTATCACTGAAGGCAAACAATGACATGGGCTAGATCAGCAAGAAAAAGGCCATCAAAACAAGAGATGCAATTATCCTACCTTACGTGGCACTTAGGCAACATCCTACATCACTAGGAAGTGACTGAAGGCTTCATTACTTCTATGCCACTTAGTTTTACATTGTGAATCTTCCCCTGTATTATTTTCTTTTAACCCATTAATATCTGCCTCCTGGGTTGTTTTTCATATTCAGTAGTACCGCTATACTGACGACTATGAAATAGGTCATTCTAGATTAGTTCTAACGTTCATTATTGATTTTCTAATCAAACGTAACATTCCTTAGTTCCTAGGTTTTTGGATGTTCCTAAGTCACATGATCTTAGCTACACAAGGCCCTCTGAAAAGCAACTGTAGCTTGTCTAAGCATCTGTACAATATTGTACAGGAACACCCCTTTATGTTTTAACATTCTACAGAAAACTATAAAATAAAAACATCTGAATGACATCACAGGCCTTCCTGAGCCCTAAGGAATATGTTTATTCATAAGTATTCCCCAATTCATTCTCCAGTGTATAAGCTTACAAAGTCACTAACACTCGGATGCCACCAACCTTTGCCAGTGATGATTTGCTCTTTCCCATTCCTATTCTACAGTGTTAATCAAACTAGAAGTCTTGCTGCAGAGCTGACCTGCAGTACTGGTTTTTTCCCCCCAGCTCTGGTTCTGTGGAAGCAATGCTCAGATATCAAGCCATAAGAAATTTCTAGAGCCTGTTCTCTTATTCTTGTTATTTAAAGAAGCTACAGTACTGTAAACACCAACCAATGCAGAAGCAGCCTATTAACAATCTCAATACTTCACTGTAAACCTTCTTCCACCTCAACCTCTGTATTCTTCAAGTAGACTGAAAGAGCAAAAAAATAACCCCTCTCTGCCCCCACAACATACACAAATATGTTACCCACGTGTAACATCCAAGAATAACTGTTGTCAAGGGGCTAACAAGTTCGAACTGTGCCTCTCAGTGACCAGAATCCTGAATTAATATACTGTACACACAGAATTTTACCTCATTAGTGAGACCAAAAAAAGAGAAACCCGAGAAGAAACATATGTAAGCTACAACTGTGGCATGCATTTTTGATAATGCACTAAATAATGTCCTTCCAAACCCTGGATTCCAAGGGCCTGGATTTCTGAAGTCATGACCAGGCAGTCTCAGGGCAAGTGGAGGCCTGAGAATTAAAAGAAAATGAAAGACATCTTCATTCAAAGGCTGTTTTGAGAAACCAACTGCATGTTTCTATATATAGCTGTTGTCTTACCTTTACTGCTATAAACTAGATTTTACTTCAGTTTTAATCAAAGAGGTAAAGTAGTAATTTACAATTCATAAGACTTCAACTTTTGAAAAATCATCATGTTTAAAGAATTCACAACAAAGAACACCACAGCTGGAATCACTAAAAAAATTTTATTGAAATGATAGCCTTGCAGGCTGAACATAAAAACAAAATACATGTCCAGCATCAGCAACATCTTAGAGCAGTGGTTTGTCACAGAAGCATCTCATGAGTTACAACCTGTTATAAATATGATGCAATAGAAACAACAAGCAGGATAGGAGACAAAACCAATTTTTTTTTTTATTTTAAATATTGGCATGGATTTACAGTCAGAAATAATTCTTAAATGAATAGACCTTCAAAGGAATTCCAAGAAGACTACATGCTAGTCCTTGCCTCTAATCTTTTATACTCGGTACAGCCCATCACTACCCCTACCTACAGTCCCGTATAAGCCACCAGTGAATTAACATTCCTACAAAATCTCACCAGGATTTTTCTGCTTGGACAGTGTGGCACTTGCATAAAGCATACTAGGGGAAGAAGGTTGCCACATCTTCTGAACTGGAAATTCATTAGGAGTAGTCATTCTTATTAAGTATATTTATTAGTCTGATAACAGCTGGCTATCAGCCCAAAATATTAAAATAATTTTAAAAATATATGTACCACTTAAGAAAAATATAACTCAGTTCTTGCATGCTAAAATGGAAGAAAACATGGCTGTTTTTTTCAGAAGATGAGAACTTGCTATTATTTTCAGTGTGCTAACAGAGGAAGTGATTAGTAAGTAGAAACATGAAACCCCATACTATGTTTGTAGATGCAACGTAGCAGCAAATTACCAGAATTTGAAATTATCACTTACCAAAATCTACTCTTGTTAGTATGCACTGCATTGGATGGTCAGTTGTATGCCTTGTCGTTGTTGCACCACTTTCATAACAAGTTGCACAGAGATCGTAATCGTAGCAAATTAAACACTTGTATCTGCGACCTCGAAAATTTCCTTTTAAACATGCATCACAGCTGACACCTGTAAACAAATAAAATTGCTTTAAAACAGCAAGAAATTAACTTTTTTTTATAAGAGGCAGATTTGTTGCTGTCACTGCTCAACAACTAAAAGGAGCCAGCCATCTCTGACATGTACAGCTGACTCAATTTTTAAATGTATTTATGTCTAAAGATACTGCTCTTCCAAATTCAGTATTTTGAAATCTTGAAGTAAAGTAAGGGTAGACTCAAGCACTTGAAATAATAATACGTTAAGTTACAAAATTTCTTCAGGCACATCTTCCTACAGGCACCTTTACATACTTTGACTGTTCAGTTAGGAATCCTGGGCTAAACACTCTTAAACTAAACGGTATAATGGTTGATGGAGACACACAATCCCCACCCCCGCACCCCCCAATAAGCAAACCAACTGCTGACAAAAATGCACTAGCTTTTCTGCCTTTACTTTCACACTTCCTAATACTTTAATTCTGGAGAATATCGTAACCACCCCTGACATATGTGGGGTAGAAATTAGGAGCTTTTCTCATTTTAAATAAGAGGAAAAAGTTAACGTGTTTCTTGAAGTTAGGCTACATCCGTTCTCTCCACCCTATTTCTTTCTCAAGCTCAATCTTTATACTGTAAAGGAGCCACACTGCATGTGTCAGAGAAAGGCGTTACAGGTTCCAAAGGTTTTCATTTTTCTCTGTGTAGTTTCAGTTTGCTCTTGGTTACTTGGTTAAGTGCAGGCGAAATGTCATCACCTTGTAATCTGTCAAGTTAACACAAACTTCAATTGCAGCAGCAAATTCAGGGCCTCCATGAAAAGAAACCAGTGAATACAATTAAGGCAAGGTTTTCATCAATATCCCCTTTCAGCGTCAGCTAAGACATGTTCTTCATAGCATAGTACAAGAACAGACAACTTTAGAGAAATAAAACTGCCAGAACAAAATAATCACCTTATTCACCTCCCTATATTTTAAGCCTAACTGCTAGAGGATTGCTGTTAATTACAGATTTTTTTTTTACATTTTTTGTTGTGCTACTCCACTCCGGAGCATTTGAACAGAAACTTCACCACACCTAATGCAGGAATGCAACAGTAAGTAATTTCTTTAAAATCCCTGCTACTTGTTCAATGGCATCATTATTTAGATGAACAGTAGACAAAATTACTTTTTTCCCCCTTTAGTTTCTTTAGCTACAGGGATAGCTTAAGGCACTATCTAACAGTTTCTAATGTCTAAGCACCATGCTTGTATGAATACTGAACCTATTTCTTTAGTTGCCTCACTCAGTATCTACTTTGAAAGACTCCCTGCATGGAGTAGCACTTTAAAAGAAAATATTTCAAGCATCTTTGTTAACAGCCTCAAAGAACTGCATTTTGAGGATGGCCCTGTTACCATCTTCAAAATTTTGTTTTGTTGTTGGGTTTTCTTAAAATCTTTCTCACTTGACATGCTTTTTTCTGAAGGACCTATAACAATCTTTGATGACTAGGACAGTGAGAGCAACCTAACTTCTGAGAGCACCTGTTTGTTAACTCTGTAGAATGAATTTAATTGCTTCATTTCATTTGTTTGCTTTTCCCATATAGAGATCAATAAAATTTTACCTATGCAGCATCCATATCTCCTCAACATGCTACACATAAAACACGTTATCAGTTACTGGCAGCAGTGCAAGTCTTTGTTGCTTACTTAACTTTCTAGAAAACAAGTTGATGAGCAAGTTAGACACTGAAGTAAGGAGACTAGTTTAACCTACAGTCTGTCAGACACTAACAGCTTTCCTGATGAAGTATTAAGCCATGGTTCTCCAGTAAATTGTATTCTCCCCACTTTTTTTTTTCCTTTAAAGGGCTCAGAACAGTTGATTTAATGCAGATGTAAGCCTCTTTGCAACAAACTCTTCCTGTCACATGCCCTCTCAAACATCTAGATCGTTTCTACTTGAAGACAGCCATGTTCTTAAGAAGTTTTAATTTACATGCAACAGCAACCCACACACACTCTGTGATACTAACTTAGGAGAAATTCAGCCACAAACATAAATCACAACATAATGTTTGTATTTAAAACTTAATAACATTTCCAGTGGAAATGTACAAGGTCTTCAAACAGATTAATTTTACTTCCTACGACCAATTACCAGACAGCCTACAATCTAATTAGAACAGAAAAATTAACATTAGCATAACACATCACTATGGCTGGTGAAGTCAGACCAAGAGAGTAACAAAGTTAAGGACAGCAGGCTCTCTGCATCTCCCAAAGTTGACATTTTGCCACAACAACCATATCCTCCCCCCTTGGGAAACGGGCTAACAGCAGGGGATGTACCATGTTACTTTTATATCCTTTTGTAGAGCAGTGAATGAAAGCCACAAAAGGGAATATGGTAATTAGAAGTCTCAGTTTGGGAGTTAAACCCATGTTTAAATCCCCAGATCTCCCTCTGTATCCAGTAGGGCCCCTTTTCCAGAAGTTGCATCACTTATTCTTTCCTTTTTACAACAGTTTCACTGAAGTCAAGGCTGTTAACAGTTCTTCCTGTTCTTCAAGCCTATCACTTGGCTCCCAAAACCTCATCCATCTATCCCAACCTAGATCTGGAAACCAAAATGTCCAGGCAAATAATCTCCTCCCAACCTCTTCTTTCTACTACTGTAAACACTTACTTCTTTATCAAAGCTTTGATTTGGTTTTTAGTTTTTCTCTACTTTAATCTTTACATCAACTGAAATTCCAGAAGCTCCTTTCTTTCCCCTGCTCAAACCCCAAACACTCAAAGATAACACATGACAGTCAGCACAGCGTCTCTTCTACCAGGTGCCTATCCAACATTTCCCTGCATTTACCTTACATCTGCAAATACAGCAGATACACTACAGATTCAAGAATGTCAGATTAACCTGAACATAATCATAATAAACACAGGTTTTGAGAAAAAAACATGGTCTGGAGGGGTTCACTTTGAAGCAGGGAACAAAAGCAAACACCAAACCAAAAGAAGAGCCTGAAGAAGGTATGACAAGGATTTAGATACTCAGCAGACATTTCTGACTTGCACAAAATGCTACTGACTTTTAAAAGAATCCTTGAATGGAATCCCACTAACCCTGCATGAATTGCTATTTGATGAGAACTTCAAATTCACCTTTTGCAAAGCAACAGTTTAGAATGATCAGAGTAAAAATTATCCATTTTAGTTACAGATTAAATTTTCATCATCATAGGTGATAGAGGTGACTTCCTCAAATTTTCTTCTACTTTGTTATTGCTATACAAGTACCCAATATACTGCATAACATATATCATGTCTAATTAAAATCTTGCTGCTCAGTGGCAGTTCGGGGTTTTTTTTAATACAACACCGTTCCACTAGAGGGAAGCATTGTGCTAAAAGCCTAAGGAGTTTTGGTTCACGTTACCTTTGATTACCAAGTTTCAAGTTCTGAAAGTTTATTCTGCAGTATTCCCTCACGGTATCAACAGTTTCAGCCTCTCCAGCTTCACATTTTGAGTGAAATGAAGTAGGAGATAGCTAACAGTCCCGTTAATAAATACAGTTTACCCCTTCAATAAAAAATTCTTACTACATTTAATGTGAAGTCACCCTACATCTTCACCTAATCCAAGCCGAAGACTTCAGGGAAGGTATCACACAACCATTTTTATGTAGCATGCTGAATAGTGATTTTAAAAAAAATAAAACAAAACATAATAAATAAAAAAACCCCACAACACAAAAAAACCTCCAAACAAACCCAGAAGAACTCCTCTCCCCAACACTTTTCATACTTTGATCCTGATAGCCAGATATAACTTGCTCTTATGACATGGAATTGGTTTTGCTAGGCATTAACTGAAATGAAAGCAACTTCTCCTAAGTTTAACAGAGAGACCAAAGGAAGCACATAATCTGATTTCATAATGGAGAGAATAATGCTGGACAGACACGTGGTTCAAAGATTACATACATCAGGATTAATTTGTTTTTACAATTACAAGCAAAGAAGTGTCCTGAATGTCCCAAGCCATTACTGTCTTAGATAGACAGCCACCTGTAACAGAGCACAGGCGGTTTTGCCCATAGTATCTGAGGAGGCCAAGTGGGGAATCAGAATAACAATATTAAAAGCACAATAATCTGGCCCAGATAAAAGTGACCTGAGAAACTGTGGAGAACTCAACAAGTTGTTTTTTTTCTTATGAAGAACATATGGTCAAAGATAAGCTATATAGACACACTGAAATATGTTCCTGCCTCAAACAATGTGAGCAGCTAAATCTTATCAATGCTTTGTATCATGTGATTTTTAGAAATTTCAGAGAAAACGCCACCCACTAATCACCAGAAAACACATACAAAGCCTGCACCTGAAGTATTCAAACAGTGAAGACAACAACATTCAGCTCCTGAGGGCAGTATTTAGTCCTTGTGCCGTCCCTGAGAATCAATGAATTCCTGAACAATACACTGGAAAAAACTAGGTGCACAGGCTTCACCATTTAACATACTTGCCAGCAGCTAAGTGTCCAAAACCCAACTTTATGGCCTGTAGTTCAGGTACTGCTTTTAATTCATCAGTAAGAACAACTGAACTGATTTAATGTCCCAACATAAATACAAAATTAGCCTGTCAAAGACTTCTCCAGAATGAAAATGCCAGTTACATAAGCATTTCTCCCCACCTTACCTGAAGTATTAAGGGGTTCACCCTTCTCAAAGAACACATTCTTTTATATATATATATACACACACACACACACACACACACATATTACATATATATGTACCACTGAATTTCAAGGGGACTGGACAAACTTCAAGGCTTCTGCCTTTTAAAATCACCTTCTAAAAGCCCCAACTTAAGCATGCAATGCAAGTGAAAAAGTAGTGCTGCCTCTTTTGTGGTACAAAAGTTTGCAACCTATGTAGTGCATTTAGATGTTCTGAGGATCACAAGTAACACTACTTTTAACATGCACCTGATAACATTTCACTGCAAGACGTTCTTTCAGTGAGTTCACTTGTTTCGGTTTTGGGGATTTCTTTTTGGTTTTGTTTGGATGGGTTTCTTTATCATCTTTTTATGTTCTGTTTTTAATACATTTGCTGAACATCAGCTCCCTCATCTGTAGTCTGCATGCCACATGGCAACCCCAGGCCTTAAAGCAAGACATTCTATTTAAGTGGTTCAGTTGTTTCTAAGACTTAAGATAGGAAAATATATGCCACTTGATAACATTTAAAAAAAGAAATGCCAAACATTTCTTACTTCAGTAGCCTCATTCTTAATGCAGGCTACCTAATTTGAGAGGTTAACTTCCAGGAACAGAAATTTCTTGTTTCTATGAAAATTTCACCAGAAATTCAGCCAAACCATAGAACTTGAATTTTTTTTTTCTCCTCACATTTACTAAAGCAGATTGTGAGAACATACATCAAGGATACTCCATATATACCATATCTCAAGAGCATACTTCATCACCATTGCAGCTCCGAGTGCTGAACAGAAAATTCACACCCCTGAACTAACTAAAATGCTCCATCCCCCCATACATCCTGTGTACAACAGGGCTGAATATGCAGTATCTTCCTACAGCAGAGTGGAAGGAGAAACAACCAGACTAGCATGTCTGCAGGAAGAACCAGTAGGATTAAAGCTGCAGGAAGAGATTATGTTGACCTAGAACTGGAAAGAAAGGGAGGAGGAGGAAAGGAAGGTAATCAGGCAGGCCTATTAGACCAGAACGGCAAAAAAGACTTTTTTCTGAACAGCACTCCTCCTTGTCCTTTGTCTCCAGAGTCTGGAGTACAAACAGATCCCCAAACCTAGCCATCTCCCTGTTATCAACAAGTTTCATAAAGCCCACCTGCACAGTGTCTGGTACTTGTCTAGAGTGCCTAAAAAGAAAGAATCAAGCAGTATGGCTTGCCCAACAATTTCCAGCCTTAGTCCTAACACATGAGCATCAGTCAGCCTGCTACCAAAAAGAATTTTTCCATTTTTGCTTTCGCATCGCCAAGTTGTGGAAGTTATAACAGTTTCAGTTATCTAGGGCATCAGGAACACGTGATTAGTGAGCATGGCAAAACACGCCCAGCATTAAGCAGGAATCATGCAGGAGAGATGGCACCCCACAGCAACAGTCACCTGCCTTTCCCATGAAACCGTCCTTCTCTCTCCCGATTTCCCCAATTCATTCATTTGCTACGCCTTTCAATTCTGACACCACAATAAGAACCTCACACAGCTCACTGTCTCACATCTGTTTCAGAGGTGCAGCAGAATGCATGTCTATTCCATTCTCAGAACAGTCTGTTCTGTGCACCAAGGCAGCCAGGGAAGAGTGTTCCACACACAAACTAGTACATGGCAAGGTAATTAAACTTACCATCTTAAGGTCTATGTGTAAGGGATGAAACAAAGTTGTGCTAGTTACCTTCATTTTGCTGCTTCCTAACTTGAATCTGTAACCTTTTTAAGTCAGTCCATCCATTTCTATTTGATTACACAAATTATTTTAATGGTGTAGTACTAAAATCAGCCAAAGAACAAGACAGCCATTACAACCACTTACATTTCCCTAACACATCATTGAAAATTCACTCAATACTGAAAACATCACTCAACATTTCTTCTCCAGATCTAACTTTTAAAGGAAAGGCACAGCATCTAACTGTAACACGCAGGGCTGCTTTTACTCCTTTGAAAAACATACAGAAATGCTGATTAAGTATTGGTAGTTCTTCATCTTTTTAATCGAAAGGTTCCTCAGTAGACTTACTTTAGGATTCACTACTCTCACAGGCAGGTTCTACATCTCTCTCATGTACCAATCACACCACCCAGTAGATGACATCCCATGACACCAGTGACATTTATATAGCAGGTCCAAGAACAACTTTGCCACCATCAGTGCAAATATAAACACGAAGTGAATATTTTAGTTTTTTGAAATGGATCCCAGAAACACTGGTGGTTCTACTACCACCTTAGCTCAAAGAAAGAACTTGTTTTCTTACAATGACAGATGGATGATATAACAGCCATCTAGTAAACCCTGTGCAATTTTCCTTTATTTATCACCTTTTCCAAAAAAGTTCCAACACAACAAACAGCCATCAATATGTATTTATTGATTTCTGCCCAAAAATCATTGTGATTTTCCCAAGCACCAAATCACTGAAATAGGAGATAATATACAAATAATTCTGTATGATGAGGTTTAAATATTGCTCATTTATTCTGACCTGAAATAGGCCAAAATAGGTTCTGTACAAGGACACACATATAACCTTGATCAGTTCTTGTCCATATTAAACGTATATTCTCTCTACATAATAAAAAGAGCAATCACTTTCTTTATAGAAGTTTTACATACAAATCTGCAAATTCTTTCAACTCTCTAAATATACTGCTGGGACACCTCAGACACAAACCAGAAACTGCTCTAAAGGCTGCTGGAAACTCTGGACTCACTATCTAGACATCATTTTACTGAGAATCACTATACAGCCTATGATGGAAAAAAACTACTTTCCTGACAAGCTGGGTGGAATAGCTTCCCATTATCCATGATCAGAGCAAACTTGTCTACACTGAAAAGACAGAGGAAAAAATGCACATCCCTGTGCCAAAACACAGAAAGCAAGCATGAATGAAAAAAGGATTTTAACAAGTTCATAGGAGTCCTTGGAAACTCATTCAGGTAAGATGAGAAAGCAGCTGCAGGAGGCCAATTCTGAAAACACATTTTTTAACTACCCTACGCTGTTTCTATCTAAGAAATTTTGTATAGTAAAATGTAAATGTGGGATCCACCTTAACTAGAGGATAGCTTTTATGTTTGAAACCTGCTAGAAGAATATTTGCTATGCCTTCTATTTTATTACTTTTGCAAGTTACCGTAAACATAAGACGGAAACAAACCACTTTCTCCAGATATATTAGCCCAAAAAAAAGTGTATTAAATAGTCTTGTTTTATAGGCCTCATATCCTGATCAGACTCTTCACTAACTATTCCTTAAATTCAGACAGTGAAAACTAGGTTAGTTTTAAGCCCTGGCCTCCTATAGCGAAAATGTTTTCCGAGTATCACTGACTTCCATATTATCAAGAAAAGCTGTCAAATATCTTCTCTGACTAGATTATTACATTTAACATATCTAAACATTTAGAAAGCAGCAGAATTCTTAACCTGTCATGAAAACTGATTCACAGTAAAAGGTTTTGCCAGACATGTTGAAGACTTAAAGCAGAACGATGAACAGTGTACATTGCAAGGATTTTTCATCAAGCAGATGTGGATTTCTAACTTAGTATTTGATACTCTGTCCATCCATCTCTTATCATTCAATTAATATAATTTAATTTGACCATCAAATCCACCACAACATGAAAGCCTGCTAAAGTACTGTTAATACATTAAAATTAAATAAATTGCAACGCATTTATCAGAGCACAGAAAGTTTGTGGTGTGGCAGCAAAGAGAACTGGCACCAGACATGACCTTATTTAAGAACTTTGTTAATCTGGGAAATGGCAAACAGCATGTGAATTCTATTAACAGAGAAATACTTATACTGAGGAAGCTGTAAACAGTGCCGGGCAAGAAAGTAACAGTAACAGTACTGGCCTAAATCCTGTATCTAGTAAAATCAGTCTCAAAGTTTCTCATTTAGTAGGACAGGAACAGGTTCCTCAGTTTCTTCCAGGGCTAGAGACAACAGAAATACGCAGCTCAGACAAACAGCTGAAAGAGAACTGGGCTTGGGGGGAAGAACATCACACACAAGTGAGTTTTATAGGTGTAAGAAACATGAAGAAACACTTGAGAAAATCCTAAGAAGAAATTAAACTGAAGAACTGCTATTTCTCTGTTGAGCCCTGCAAGAATAATGAGATTACCTTATAAAAAAATAAATATTTGCATATTTTAGAGCATTATACAAGAAGACTGACAAAAAAGTAAAAAAAAACCAAGGAGAACAAGACACATGTTGAATCAGGCATGGGAAAGAACGGAGCTGTATGGCTCAACTGAGCAGAAAACTCAATAGTCTTGAGTCCTTTTTCTACAACCCACTGTTTCAGGCAGGTAAGAGAAAAACATCAATACTCAACACACCTAGTAGAGGCAAAATTCATCAGTTTGCCTTGTAAATTATTACCTTTGCAAAAAGATTAGCAGAAATGAAATACACTATTTAGGTGCACCCTATACATAGCTCTGGTGTCTGGAATACACTCAGCTTTACTTCCTTTTGTGCTATCAGTCACTCCTGACCTTCTTAAACATTCCTCATGTATGCAAGTGTGGCAACCTTTTCTCTCCTGCAGTGCAGAGAAGAGTTAAGAATTGCACAGGCCAGGCAGCAGTGCAGAAAGCAGGCAGCATGGCTGGGCAACCAAAGAGCTAGAAGTGAAAGGCAAAGTTTTCATGCAGTAAGCACTCCTGCACTCCCTGTAACACCTTGTGATTACAGCATGTCTCACGACAGCCAAGACTTACAAAAAAGACTTGCACAAGGTGGTCTGGAAATACACAGACTTTTCATGTCAGAAAAATACATCCAGAAAGCAGCTGGGAGAGGGAAGGAAAAACAAGTGGTTCTCCTCTCCACTAAAGCAAGCAGCAATACCTATTTCACAGCAGGCAGCCATACCTAGAATCCTATCATCCAACCAAGTTTACAGAGAGGAGCACAAGAACACTTTCAAGCCTACAGTCTACCTTTAAAGTCCAATTCAAATGGCACCACAATGTCATAAAAGGAATTTATCTTTCCTTAACACCACAAGAGGTCTAGGAACTTGTATAAAGAACTGAGTTTCTCTGAACACAAGACAGTATGATAATGTAAATTTAATTTAAAAAATGGCAATAGGAAGTTAAAAACCTACTGTATATTCATTTAAATAGTAGCAATGTTCTACCCTGGGCCTTCTCAACCATTTTTCTTACTATGAACATAAACAGACTGCCTTGGCAACCACTTTTACTCCCACTCCGCTACAGAGAATAACTTCTTAGGCTGGTAACATGCCTGCAAAAACTACAACTGCTTATGATGTGAAAGCTACAACAGAAGAATACAGTAGGAAATACAGTAACCTAAAGCAAAAAAATGTTTCATGCCTGCTTTGGTCAGGCTTGGAGTTTGTTCCATTCCTCTCTTCCCCTCCTTTCTGATTCAGCATGGCATATACTTCTTTATTAATTGCTGATAGGTTCCCTGGATTGGCAACCCAGCCATTTGCCAGCCACACCAAATGCCTACCTTTGTCTTATTAAAAAAAAATTCATTTAGCTTTATTATTTGTAGTTTCTTTTTTCTTCTCCTTTATACCACATATGCATAAAACCCCAAAGATTATCAGAATATTACCTTCTGAACACTTCCCTGACAGTCCCATTCATCCTTTACACATACTTCCAACTTACTTTGCAGAATAATTTACTAACCACCCTATTTGAAAATAATGATTCAGATCATTTTCCTAAATAGCTTTCCATCTATCACTAAACACTAAAAGTCATTACTGATTTACAGATTACAGTTCATGAGTCTCCAGGATTTAAGTCTTTTTACTGTAATTAGCTCAATCTCTTAAAGAAAATATTTTTATTTAAGAAAAACTGCTTTAAAAGGATATTTCTGTTCAAACCTGTCCTCAAAGTAAACCTGATTCTCAGGAAAAACACTACACAAATGGATTTATATTCCAACACACCAAAAAGGAAAGAATCACTTGGGACAAGTATAAAAAATAATTAATTGCAGGTCCGTCAAACCAGATAAAAAGGGATCAATTTACTGTAGAAAATATAAAATGTAAGTTCATCAGCTTCACTATTATTTTGCCATAAAATCCCAACTGTATTCAGAAATTTAAGTGCAGGAAGAGAAAGTTCATTTTTATTCCTAGAACAGAAAGCAACCACCTACAATTTCCAAGTGAAAAACAATATCTATTTTTAACCCTACAGAAACTGAAGATACGTTAAGGTCAGCATTTAGAGCACCTATTTTCAGCTGGAGGGGGAAACAACTACTCTGAAGAAAATAATCACTGTGGTTTCAATGTAACTGTTCTGCTGCAGGTAGAAACACTAGAAGGCAAAATAAAAGATCAAAACTGGCGATATTTTGTTCCATCCTGCCAAAACTCAGATCTCTCAGATCCTCATGTTAAATTTTAATGAAGCAAGTTGCCAAGTACTCTGATGTACACCACAAGCGTCAGACAAATACCACAATTTCCATCACCTTGCTCCAGGCAAAAGCCTTCTGCAGCCCCTCATCCTTACTATGAATAGGACACAGTCATTCAGCCTTGCCCTAGAACAAAACATTCAGAATTAAACAATGTCACAAGCATTTGGGAAACTATACTAGCAGAAAAGATCAACAGCCAGATGAAACAGTCTGAACTTGAAGAGCTGCAGAGGAATACTCAGTACAGGAACCTAATTTAACAACCAGATGACAACTACAAAAAAAAAAATCTTATTTCCCACAAAATTCTAAAAATTTGGAAATTGAGCTTTAACAATGAAGACATTTTTCTAAATTAAAATATCACAGCAATTTATAGAAATGTTTTTATTTGCTGAACTACAGGACTAAAGCAGATGCTTAATAATACAGCATTTTATCAAACACATAACATATCCCACTTCATAATTTAAGAAACAAGGAAAGGGAGTGTCAAAACCCATTAAGCCTACTCTTACTATAGGCTCAGATGCCATGCTGCAGTTACAAAATGTGCAAAACAGTATTTTAAGGATAGGAAAAAAAACAACTGTACAAACAAATCTGATAAATCTTCATTGAAAGAAGTTTTTAAACAATCTGCCTGTTGGGGGGGGGGGGGGGGGGGGGGGGGGAAGAGTGCTATAATATAAAGATACTACTGAAAAAAACTAGATAATGAAGGTGGTGAAGGTGGATACACCAGATATATTTTCACTGGTTTACCTTAATTTCCGCATCTTGGAAGCACAGTCATAGGGCATTCAAAACAGTGAAAATGACAACTTTTTCTTTAAGTTTTCAGACTAACTTATAAGCTCTGATCTCCATCTCCCACCAGACTCTACTTGATTTCCACACAGAAAAGTAGTTTTCACCCACTAAACTGCTGAGCTATTTCAAGTTCTCAGATGCTCATGAGCAAAACCACTCATTGTCATACTTGCATCTTCCATAGCTATACCTTCTTTAAACACATGAACATTTTTTAACGCTGCCTCACTGCACACTGTGTTGGATTCTAAAGTTTTATTTAGGAATGCATGTAAAAAATGCAACCAGTTTTACCCCACAAATAGCACAGCCTTCTACTCTGCAGATACCCAGCCTCAGTTATGGGTGAGCATGAAACTATCCATTTACCTTAGCAGTCTCCAAGGTGGTGTCACTGGGGAGCAGGGATGAAGAGAAACCTTCAACCTGTTCGGCAGAACAGAATGTCCACATTTCTAGTACAGCTTTAAGCCAAATGCTATTTTAACAGGTTTTCTGAGCAATCTATTGACTGTTACAACACACCAGCTCTTATGGGAAACAGCATTAACTGCTGTCCTTCCTGTTGCCTTCACAGGCGCACGGTGACCTGGTTCAGGAACGGCACAGCGGCCAACCCCTGGCCGCGCGGTCCATCAGCTCACAGACAACAATGTGGTGGATGGCAAATGGCGTTTATTGCTGAGCGGCGCGACACTATATAGCCTAGGTTTACAGTGTCACTTCCGTCTGCTTATATCATAAGCTAAAAGCTGTTGGCTACCTGGAGGGGGGCCCTATGTTTCCGTACAGCACAACATCTTCCGGCCGCCAGGCCCTACCTAGCAACATTTCCCCTCTCCCTATGCTTAACTAAACAGGCTAAAATAGTAAAAATATTTCTCAAAAAAAAAGAGTACAATTGCACACTGAGCAATTGGCACTTGGGAAGCGACTGGGGGTAATGGAGTGTAGCTTGGGATACCTGGGGAGAGCCAGGGAGAATCGGGGGAAATACTGATCAAGTACATTTTTAAAGCAGTTGTTGGTGTTCTACAAACATGATGTTGACCTTTTCTAGCCGGCTCTTGACAAAGGACATGAGCCTGTTTAATATACAGGGTCCGAAGATCAGTGTCAGCAGGATTACTGCAATCGGCCCTACCAAGGTGGATATCAGGGTGGCTAGCCACAGTGATTGGTTAAACCATGATTCAAACCACCCTTATTGCGCTTCCCTGTCTCTTTTTCTTTGAGCGCCACGTTGGGCGCCAATTGCTGTTCCACTTTTTACTTCCTGTTTTTTAATAAAAAACAGTCCCCCCTTATCTGTGCCAGGTTGCCAGTATCTAATGCCCCAAGTTTTGCCAATGGTCCATCCCAGGTCGTTTTCATTGGTTACGTTTAAGAAAATATATTGGCAGTCACACTTCCCGCCGCATACTGTCCCTCCCAACGCGTTTGGTCTCCTAGGGGTGCAGCCTGTTGGCCCCCAACTGGTCTTAAGAAACGGGTCTGGTTTCGCCACCTTCCAGCCAGATGCGATGGTTTCACAGCCCCAGCGAGAACAGTAATACTGATAAGGGACGTTACAGTAAGATCTGCCAGGGTTAGAGCTGGGACACATATAATACATTATAGTGTTCAAACAGGGGGTTGAGAGGATTAGGTCACAGAGATATACTTGGAAACTAGGGGGTCCCGGGGTAACAATCTTTCATAGTATCTTCTGGTCCTCCCATCTCGCCAGTACCCATTCCCACAGCTGATGTTCATACAAGCCCCTAGACGGCGTTATGAACCCCAAAATTGAAATCACACAAAAACATCGCAGCCCCGCCCTGCGGGGGGCTGTTTCGCCGTTGTCTGGACTCCGCCGGTGCAGAGCTCTCAGATGCGGACAGGCCGCTTGCCGACTCGTTGTCTTCTCTTGTCACCAGGGTATATGGGTTACGGGGGTGTCCGATGATCCGGTCCTGCAGACAAAACCTCACAGTTTTCATTAGTTTTATTCTGAAGGTCTGGCTTGATAGACTTAAGTGGACACCATTTGATTCTGTTATCTTTTCTGACCGCAGCATACCCTCGCCCCGTCAGAACTAATTTCCACCCTTGTTCCCATTCTCCTAGCTCATTTCTGATCATGACCGATGGGCCTTCTTCTAGCGCTCAAGTGGCCCAGTGCTTCTGGGCAGGGCTATTCACCTCATCTCCCCTGGGGAACTGGTTTAAAGCTAATAGGGCTGCCACTAATAAGCGTGCCTGGTCCCCTGAGGGAATGACGTTGGTAAAACCTTCTGTTTTTGCTAATACCTCTAATTTAGATTTCAGAGTTTGATTTGCCCGTTCGACTATGGCTTGTCCTGTACTATTATATGGGATGCCGTGTATTAGAGTAATACCCTACTTCAGAGTGAATGCCTGGACTGATTTAGACACAAAATTTGGACCATTGTCCGTTTTGATCTGATTAGGGATGCCAAGCCACGCCATGGCTGTTAGCCAATGTTGGATGGTTGCTTTAGCGTCAGTCTTAAGGTGTTGTGTCGCTACGATCACCCCGCTATATGTGTCTACAGTTACTGCTAGCTGTGCTCGAGGTTTTAACAATTGGCAGAGCGTAAAATCTGTCTGCCACACCTCAGAGGCTTTAAGACCTCTGGGGTTGACTCCACTAGACCACAATGGTGCTTTTTGACAGTGAGGACATGTAGCTACTATATGTTTTGCGTCAGTGGCCGAGATCCCACATCTCTTTGCTAACGCTTTAGCTCCAATGTGGAGGGACTCATGTAATTGGCGGGCATCTTTCAGTGTCCACAACCCTTTTGCAGCCGCGTCTGCTTTGTCGTTGCCGATTTGGAAGAACCCTTTGATTGGGTTATGGCTGTTGACATGGATAACCGATATAGCGCCCTTTCGGGAAAAAAGTGCTTCTTCCAGCATCAGAGCTATTGTGGATGTTGACACGCCGGGCCCTGACATGGCTAAGCAAAGCTTGGCCACAAACATTGAATCAGTTACTATGTTGAGATGTTCTGTCGGGAACAGTCCGCACGCCAGCACTACAGCTGTTGCTTCCAGCTGTTGGACGGAGACTGCACGATTGGTCATTTTGACACAGTGCCATTCTCCTCCCGATTGCCATACTGCTGCCGCGGTTGAGGTCGCTGAGGATGCGTCTGTGAAGACCGTTGGTCCCTGTTGGGACCGGTCCATGATTTTCCGTGGGAGGTTGATGTCGACAATAGCTAGCATTTGAGTCCAGGGGGGCTTTGTGGCATACCGGACTTCTCCCCCAAATCCAACGAGGGCTATAGCTAGATATTCTGACATTGCCACTGATTGTGTTGGGAGCTGTTTGCGAAAGGGCAGGTATATTCTGGCTGGTTCAATGCCCAGATGTCTTAGGGCGAGTTTTCTGCCTTTCATGATGAGGTTACCGAGGCACTCGACTCCTGGAGAGAAAGCACGTGACGTTTTCCCCAGGACTATCCATTGTATTGGCTGAGCTTTTTCAGGAAGGCCTTGGGCCAGCGCTCCTACTCCCCCCCCTTCCGTGAAATGCACATACAGATCAAGTGGTATAGTCGGGTTCCACCTGGCGAGCGTGTTTGATGACACCTGTTGTTCGATAAAGTTCGATAAAGACTCTTCTGCATGTGCTAGAGCTGGCAGCTACCTTACTTCACTGCTACACCTCTCACAGCAATGAAACTCAGAAGCAATTTAGCACTTCTCACCTTCCTAAAGCTTACAATTCTACACTCATTTTTCAGGAACAAAGAGGTATGACACTGCACCTGAAATAATGTCCACATAAAATATATTTTACAGATAGTTTTGAAGCTTTTTATTTGCAGACATCTTTCAGTGCAAGTAACATACCCATATACAGCAACTGGGAGCCTATGGTACAGCCAAGAGTGAGTCCATTTTTCTTGTGTACAATTAGAAGACTCCTTACCATTGTTGCAGGAGGAAAACAAAAGGATTCACAACCCTGTTACTTACAACTTCTTTAGTCTTCTTTAACCCTGTGATCTGCTTTGCCTTGAATACAGCTAATCAGATCATTCAAAGTACTTCCTCAGCAGTTTCTCACTTCTGAGACATTTCTCAGAGTTCCAGCAGCTTCTCAAGAGTTCCTCGATTAACTGGAAAAAGCTACAGTATGGACCTTTACAATAGTTACACGCTGCCAAGACTTGCAAATGCTTAGCAGTATGAACGAACATGAAGGCAGTGTCACCTTACAGATTAGGGACATTTAATGCCATGTCATAACGTACAAGAAAAGTGTCTGCTTTCTTCAAAAGCATTAATTTGTGAATAAGGACATTAAAAGAAAGGAAAAATATGTTTGGAAGAAGCTCAACACAAAACTTAATGCAAGCACTACAAACAGTATTTATCAGCTGCTGACATGAAATATTTGCTCTGAAAAAAAATCCATCACAGTATTCCTCAAAACTAGGGTCTGGATCCTGCACCTCAATCAATTATCACCCCAAAGCACTTTATTCTTGGCTAGATAACTGTATTCTGGCATGTAATTCTCAACAATCTACTCCTTCAGCTTTCTGATCACTCTCCTTGAATTCCTAATGCTTCCAGGAACAAAAATTAACTGACCTTTGAGGTACAATGAGAATGACACCTACAAGTAACTGGCTTAAATATTTCAGAGCTGGATAGCATCATAACAAAAGTAAAAAACAGAGCCAAAACCTATTAAAATCATCCATTTATATTATTTTTCTAACGTGGTATCATCAGCTAACCTTGAGAAATTCCATCCTGCTGGTAACTCTGCTTCTAAATAAAATTCAGACAGCAGATTGGAACAACACAATGTTATCAATTAGCAACCTCTACCACTACAAATTTGAGTAGTAACAGTCAATTATTCTAAGGAACCTTTACTTACAAAGTCAAGGTTACATTCTAAGGAGTCTTCACTTACAAAGCCATTCTTCTATAGCAAAATCTCAAGCAGTTTTCTCAGCTCTTCACAAAAGTCTTCCAGCATAAGGAATACTTGGCATGCTGTCAGATTCTGCCTGGCAATTCACAGGCCTTAGGCCAAAACAACCTGGGAGAAGATCCTTGCAGATCACAGAATCCATTCTTTCTGCATTCAGGAGGGCAGAAAGGTTTATTCATCTTTGCTATTTTCCAATACTGAAGATAACCAAGAGCTTGAAAATGCACTCAACCTCTTCTTGAGTCAAGACACCGCACAGTTTCTACTCAGTCTTCTTAAATTTGTAAGGTATCCAATTAATGTAACTAACAAGTATAAACAATGAAAATGGTCATGGTTTACAACAGAAGTAACCAATTTCATGTGTACAGTCAAAAGATCAAACTATACTTACTGACATTTTCATCTTCCCAGAACAGTACAAACTGTAGCAGGGGACAGGTATGGAATTAAGATCACCTGAGGGATCTTACTCACATCTAGACCGAAAAAAGTTTCATCATGACTTATAAAGCTCTGTATTCTCTATGGCTTTCTTTTGCAAAGCTTAGGCGTCTTTCTTCAAGGGCACCCTGAATTCTCTTTGCCAATCTTACCTCATATTCCACAACTAGGTTTAGGGAGGGAGTCTACTCTGACCATGGGAAAAATAATACAATCATTCAGGCACTGAAGTTAGTGGTCTTACTTTTGGAAAGTACAGAGACAGTCAGAAGAAACTTTGGAAGCAACGGTGGTAGAACTATGTCTGTCCAGTTGTGACCTATGTTCCACCACCATTACTCTTAGTGAACCTGTCGCACAGACCTGATTTCACCAGTGAATCACAAGACACTTCTCACTACAGAAACTTCCCACTTGCAAAGACAACCCACACCTCAAGTTGTATACTGATACACACATAATACCATGTTTAGTGTACAGGTTTGTGTTAGGCACATCTCATTGTTACTGCCTATATTAAAAGCACATGCAAATATCTGCAATAATTAAAACATATACTTGTTGAACTGAAAGTGAGGTGATGGTATCATTAGCACAGATAAACCTTTGTGCCCAAGCCACAGATTTCTTCAGGGTAAATTTTATGTTACATATTACAAAAGAAATTCCACCCACAAAGGTTTCTAGTCAGATTCCCAGCAGTTTCAAATTCATTCCACTGATTTCTAAGCACATACAGCTGACACACGAGTAAAGCAAAAAAATACCAGGAAAACTGAACATTGCTTCTTACTAGAATGATTTATTTGGAAGACAGAAGTTACTGACAATCATGCAAGAAGTCCTTACATGACTATATCCTAACACATTTCTGATCTTGAAATTCTTGGTATGATCTATTGCTGCTGGAGCTAGGATACTTGAGATAGGTATCCAGAGAATATCACCTGTTAAACAACAGCTCTCCAGCCAGCCACATCCAGGATGGCCCCATTCAGCCTCCAAGTAATGCTAATGTTCTAGGCATGTGCCCAGGTGTTTACTTACAGAAGCTGCCATGAAGTTTCTGCCATACTATCAAGTATCTGCAGACCAACTCTATTGCTTTGTAGAGCTGCAGAATTTTTTTATAAATAGGTTTAAAATAACAAGACTAATATGAATATTCTCAAACCGCTTTATCCCATCTGTCACATAAATTTATGCTAATTTCTATACTGTTTGTACACAAAGACTTCACTCCAACCTTTCAATTTTTTAGGGTACGGTAAGTAATCAATAGCAATCACCTTCAGCCAAGAATACTGTCTGCTTTAGTATCAATAAGCTAAGAGAAACCAGACCTTAAATACCATTTACACTAGGAATCAACTGTTACTGAAGAGTTTTGTAAACAGTGACTCTTCTCAACAAATAAAAAATTCATCAGTCATAACGTAGACCAGCGAGATTTTCACTAGTAAAGCCACCTCATCTCATCTAAGAAACAAAATTCACAAACCCATCTCCATATAAAGTCAGAGAAACCACTGCCTAAAAACATATTCAGCGATAGCCATTTTCTGAAATGAGTTGTGCTACCAAGAAACACTGGAGCTTTACTTTTTAAGGAGGCATAGAGAGGCAGCATTAAACTTCCATGGCACTGGAACTCAACATGGGTCTACAGCTTCCCCAGGTGTTTCTGAAAATTCCACCCTAGAGCACTCTAAGGAGAAAAGCAGGAGAGAGCCAGCACAGCAAAGGGAAAGAATAGCAAGACAAGGAACTAAGAGTGTGAAAGATAAGAGATTAAAGACAAAAAGAAGGAAAGCAAAGAAGATAATTTATCCTACCAGAGACAGCACCTCTTGTCAGTCAAGACAAGAAACATTGCCTCCCAAAAAGAATGTGGCACCAGGAAGTGGCAGAAGTGATGGGGGAAGACCAAATCTGACCTGAGGTAAGGAAAAAAAAAAAAAAAAAAAAAAGGAGTTACTATTTTTTTAAAAAAAACTTTGTTGCTTCATCTTACTTTTGCAGTATGTCTTTTAAAAACCTGGGATTATTATTTTTGTTCAAATTAATACCTTTCTTCAGCTGGATTCTGTCAAGTGATCCAAATCAAATGTGGAGTGGGATCAATAGCATTTTGATGAAAATGTGAAATTCTATAAAAATACTGAAATTAAAAGCAAATTTAAAATACTTTAGGGAAGCTGTATGAAGTGATAGCTGCAAACAGCACATGCCACTGAAATGTCCCAATGAGTCAAAAATTTGGAAGAATGGTCTTGCATCTACAAGACTCACTGCAATAGAGTACAAGACTACTAATTCCTATCCACTGAAGACTTCCCCAGGCACCTTCTGGCAAGACGTAAAATCTCCATCTGATATCCCACGGGCAAATGGGAGAAACACCATGGCCTTCTGTGTCTGGGTTCCCTGCTTAATTGTAATAAAAAAGTTTTACTCAGGACCTCAACTGAAAATGGGGCAACTTTCAGAGAAAGTCTCCTAGAAGCTCCAAATAAAGGAATCATGATAGAAAGAACCAACACACTCATGAAATTCACTGCAAGGTGAAAAAAGGGCAATAAAAAGAAGAATTATTGCACAAAGACAAATCACAGACTAAGCCTAAAAAAATTATTTCAATATTTTAACATTTAAAAAGATTAAAATTCCATCAAACATATCCATCCCCCCCACACACACTCATTCAAAATACATTTTCAGAACAAACTGGGGGGTGGGGGGTGGGGAAGGGGGTAAATTTTTCCAAATATGTCAGAGGCTCCAGTAACTTCTATCTATACTTAAAATTGAATTTCCAACTAGAACCAATGACTTCACATGCCAAAAATCAAGCCATCACCTACACACACCCTTGAAATACAATTTTAAAGACCTAGAGATGAAGAGCAGTTATGTGAGTGAAAAAAATCATATCAAAGCTGAAGGTATTTCTATGACAATGCTCCACAATTTTCACTTGGTACAGACCTCACATATCAACTTCACAGATGTCAATAAGCCAAAAAGATTTTTTAATAGCTCTAAACTGAAACCTTGGGTTTATACATATATTCTAAACCAGTGAAACTAAGAAGCTTGTTCTCTGTGCTCCACACGGAATTCAATATGGTCTTACTTCACGGCGTCAAAACTCATTGTTAAAATGCCATGCAGACATTAAAATGTGGATACCCGTAAGGACTATATGTACAAAAAACGCCACAGGAGTTAAGTTCAAACGAGATGTCCAGGTGATGCTTCAGGAGAGGCGTAGGAACCAAATGGGACATAGTATTTGAGATACTCAACAGCCATTTCAAATCTGAAATAATGAACAGGCCTGGAGTATACAAGACAAAATCCAAATCTTTAAATTTTAATCTGGGTACTAGGAAACCTCAAGAACCTTCAGTGAAAAAAAAATCTCTACAGCATCACTACATACTGTATGAAAAAGCACTTGTTTTAATCACCCTCTTGAATTCACAAAATACATCTTGTATTCAGAAAGGGAGATTACAAACTCTTATGCAGATGATACCTTTCTTTCAGATTCCCTCTCTGTATCAGTGTGAGGTAAACACCTTTTTGATTTCCATCCATGCTGCTATTCTCCCTCACACGTGTCCCAAGTCACAAACAGCACTCTTTTTCAGTTCTCTGGACTCCATGTGCCCAGATTGCTCACAGTACCTTATAACGCTGGTTCCATATAGGTGAGCAACATTGCTGCCTATAGTTAAGCTTGTATACCTCTTATCCATTAGGACTCCATTTTCAGAACCTACAGCTGCCAAATCCACTCATCTGTTCTAAAACCCATAGAGGGAAGAATACATTGTGTGTGGAGGATTTAGCTCACGTGACTCCAAGAACAAAAAAAGCCAACAAAACCAAACCAAACTCACATGAAAACTCACAACCCCGCTCATATCAAAATATGTGTCTTAGTACCAATCCATTACAAGAATCCATAGCAAATGCAATCTAACAATTGTATTTCTTCCTAGAAAAATACCACTCACTCAGTGCACCTGGGCATATGGCATCCACTAAACAAAGACAAAACTCTATTTGTTTTATCATTACTCATCACTCTGAGCCTTCACGTATCACACTTCAAAAAATTTGCATTGAGTATTGATTTTCTCACTGCCTTTTCCCTGCAAGCATTTCTCCACACCATTTCAGTGCAGCGGAAATATCAATGTACTTTAACTGCAGTTCTAAGCAGTATCTTCCTTCTCTTGAAATAGAGGAATATCAAGGCATGTAAAGATCAAACCTGAAAGTTCACTGAACCCAGCTGCCCAATGTGAGATGCCAGAGGATGGATTTTTCAGAATCTTTTGATTTTCTAGAGGTGTGTTTTCAAAGCTTATCACTCAGTTACTACAGTTGCAGTCGTGAATGCTCAGATCCCCACAATCCCAAATCCAGACTCCATATGGACCAAACAGCTAACATCTACCTGTGAATTCTTGCCAAAGTGATTTGCCTAGCAGTTCACATGAACTCTGCAGCAGAGGACAGTAGGGTCGATTCAGCTTTCCACAATAAAACTCCATTGTCAACACCTTGATAATCCTTTCCGTCTGTAATGCCTCCACCTGCTTATTTGCTGTATGCTCCCAAACAGAGCTGTGGTCTAACATATAAAACCTCCTGCACTATCTGAAGGGGGCAGGGGTGTGGAGTAGATAACATGCAGCTGTGTAATTACACAACGCAGATGCTCGAAGAAGTTTGAATTAGTGCTGTCTGTGCAACCAAATTCTGGCACATACCAATTCCTGAGTGCTGTTCTTCAAATCTGCTGCTGTGTCCAGCAGCTTCTTGAATGTAGTAACACTTTTTGTCTTAGTCACCATTCTGTTTTTGTATTTAACAGTAACTGAAGTAACAACAATAAAGAGGCAACTATGAACAGTGACACCCACAATTCTTCCTCAAATGTTATCAGTAATGTAAACATGCAATGGCATTTGAACAGCTTTCTTCTTTTTATTTAATGTGTACAAATGTTATTTGCCCAATACTACTCAAGCAACTTGCACGGCTCTCAAATTCCCCTGCATCCCTCCTTCTTGTCACCACTAGTTCAAACAAACATTTGGAAGTAAGAGTTACTTCACTATTGTCTTCTCTCTTCACCCTCACCCAATAAAGTTAAAAGTATCACAGTTCGGTTTCAGTATTTCTGCTTAGGATACTGGCTATCAACTTTTCACCATTGATCATTTAAATCTAAACTTTTTCTGCTGTTTCCCAAATAAAATTGGATCCATGGCATTCCTTCTTATCATAAACCTGAGAGAAAAAATGGTCCCTCTTTCTAAGTAATTTTGGAGAACCTTGTTGACTGACTCTGCAGGGACAACAGCATATTGGTTAACACAGGAGTATGACTCCTAAACCATCAGAGCCAGAAACCTTTTTTAAAACGAAAACCTAGTCTTGGCAGTTAAAATATCACTGATTTATCCAGCCCTTTTTATCATTAAATGATAATTCAGTTTCTCAATGAAAACAGTCTGATAATAAAGCAAATTACTGTGTTCCAATATTTCTAACCACATTCGCAGCAGTTTACATATAACACTGACATTTTTTTGTGTCCTAAACTTAGCTTTCCCTAGTTAATTATCACACTAACTTGTTTTCAGATACTGCACTACACCTGTAATTATATGTGTTAACATGCTATCATAGAGTAAAACTAACAACAGTATGAAATACTTTGACACAGACTGCTAGAAAATGCTTTGTCAGAGTCAAATATTAGCGCAAATTCAAAGAACTTCACTGTTTTATGTTGCATGTACAACTTAATCTTGATTTATTTTCTACAAAACGAAAAAAATTAGCAGCAACATATGAAATAATTTGTCATTATTCTGTATTGCAGAATAGCAAAATTTCGTGTTTGGAGAAGACATAAGCAAACTATTAAAATGCATCACAAGGCAGCAAATTATAACCGGTCTCCCAGATGCATGTTTCATTATTAAATTCAATACTTCACCAACACAGTATCTTGAGTAGTTTGTATGAAAAGTATGTAGTCTTGTTACCTGAACTAGGAACTTTACACACAAAACCAGATTAATTCTGCATTTAGTGGCAATTCTATAACTGACACTACTTGAAATATTAAAAGTTAGATATCACCTGCTGAGTGTTACTTGTCTTGACAGAAGTCTGTAGTACCTTTCTACAGCTCACGTATGACAGAGCTACTGCATAATTACAAGGGGCATAAACTGCTCTTGCTTTTATCTTTTTCAAAAAGCTTATTATGGATAAAATTTTACTTATGCTTTGTATTGTGATCATACAGAAAGCATCATTAACTTAGACTCCTTATCTGTTCCTTGTACAGCTAGAAGACTGCAGCTAACATTACTCTTGTATTAGCTGTTTTCAAGTGGTTGGTACATATTCAAGCGTAACACTAGGACTTCCTGGATTTCAAAGACCAAGTTCTGCGTATTTCTTTAAGATGTACTTGTCCAGCCTTCTAAATCAAGTGCTTATTTGTAATAAAGATCTCTATGCAAGACATTTATATATATACACACACACAAAAAAAGAGAAGGACTGAGACTCCAGCTCCCTCAAATACTAGGAGCTTGAAGCCAGCAGCAAACATCTGGAAACTCCACATGGTCCTGACAGTCACCGCTCTCCCTTCCAAGCTTTGTTACTACAATCTATTCACAACTTTACCTCATGTGGGACTAGGATTAACTGCTGAGCTTTGCTGATTCATAACAAATGCTGACAAATGGGCATCATCAAAAGCAACCACCACTTGAATTGCTGCTGACTCTTTGAAGCTTAAAGAATACATCCCTTAGTTGAAAGTAAGAAACGAAGTATGGAACTAGGGCTGGGAGTGGGGCACACAGCACGTGAGACCAAGAACCAAGTTGTGCTGGTGGTGTGGCACTGGATGCCTCCTGGACCTGCGGAGTATAAAAAACCTGAAGCCAGGCCCTTGTATGACCAATAACGCTGCAGCAACCTAGTTTTGCAAAAGTTGCAAAAAATGATCTAATGATATTTTCCTGGAAATTGTGATTCTCTCTTTCTGCTGTCCTGAGTAGTATCTACTGCCATACAAGAGAATCATTGCTAGATGCATGTCCACAGAAAAAAAAAAGTCTGTAATATGCAAAATACCTTTCTACAGTACAAAAATATTACCTACCTGCTCCTTGTAGGCTGTCAAATATTACACCACCACATAATCAACAGAAGGGCTAACCCACAGAAACACAGTACATTGCTCCTATAAAGGGAACAATGTGAAATCCAAGACCAGGAGATGCCCTCACCTTGCATTCTAGAAAAGCAAAGGCAGACAACAGCTAGTCTCTTAATACCGTATCACAGAACAAAACTGGTTTTGAAAAATTGTGAGTAACTAGCAATAGCAAGAGGTGGATAAATGCTAATAGCTACTCTTGACATTATTATCAGCAAAAACTCTTAAACATTGAATGAACATTTCAAGAAAGAGCAACAAGAATTCAAGTTCTAGTTATGCCCATTTTCCTGTATTTGGGAGAAACATGAGCCTACAGCTCGTGTGAAATGACAGCACTGTGAAAAGGCAGGCTGTGATCAGACTTCTTCTGAAGGATAGTAAAAGCTCTTTAAAAAAAACCCACACAAACACAACAAACAAAAAGACCCCAAAACCACGCCAAAACAGCCAATTGTATTTTAAGGACTACTATACCAAAGAAAACAGCTGAGAAAACCCCAATGGAAGTTAAGCTTTAATTAGGTCACGAAGCATCTGACAGAGATTTATGTCCCAAGACTTTGGAATTCCAACTTCTCCAGCATTTACCCTTCTAGAGACATCTTTTCCCATCACAAAACTGGTACAGCATCCACATTGTCAGCAGCAATCAATAAATCTTAAAGCTACAAACAAGGATGGACCATTTTAAAGGAAACACACAGAAAACACACCACTTCAACATGATTAAAGCTTGGTTCTTCCCTATATTCTTCCATGACAGACCCTCTCAAACTAGTTCAACTAGGATCAGAAACTGTTCAGTTGTGAATGACACCATACAGATCTGAAACAAGATTTACCTGTTTTCAATATTTCTTTTCTCAGGATTTCCAGATTTCTAACAAAATTGAGTCTCCAAACTTCCATGAAGTTGGAAAAACATGCCTCCCGTATTAATATGAGTTATTCTAACCCTATGACTAAAGTTGACTTAAAAAAAAAAAATCTGAAGTGTGAAGTAAAAGGAGTACCACTCAGAAATTAAGAAATGGACTAGATTTTTAATAAAAATACATTACAAGGTACAGTGACAGATATAATTTTTAATCTCAGTGTTCTCATGGTTTCAATCACACATGAGCACGTGCGCACACACCTGAGAAGTCTACATCCACTATATGAAATTACCAAAACTCACACTCACTCATCAGGAAAGACAAGACAACTCTTCCCATTTTCTCTAACTAGGCATGTATAGAAAGAACACACACTGATGAATCTGCTACAGGAAGAGAATATTAGGCCTGGTTTTGTTATCAGCCACTCCTTCTAAAAATATCAACAAATATCCAAGCCAGGAAAAACACTAAAGAACACCACACAATATCACTTCCAAATTTTAACCTGTTCAAGCTAGAAAAGCTTTTATTCTACTATTGTACTTCAGAGTATAATGAATACGTGCATCACAGCAAAAGATTTACAGAACGTATAACACCACAACATCACTAACAACCACCATGTAATCATTACTTCTTTCATTCACTATTGTTAAAATCTGAATCTTTAATCATAAAGAAATCCAGCATCTCCACCCTCTTGTGAAAATATGTATTTTATAAGGGGGGAGGGGGGGGAAGAGGAAGTATTTGGCACCCATACTAAATTTTAACTTTAAAATCTAGTGAATTCAAGAAAGATGGTTCTTTGAATACAGAAGTGCACATACTTGCACAAACAAGAAGTCTGCAAAATACTGTGACGCCACACAAAAATCCACCATATATACCACTGTCCAGCACCAAGCTACCAACTAGCTTGAATTCATCATTAGCCACAGATACCGACTTCTCCTAAAATGTTTCTGTCAAAACATTTCTAGATAAAACAAAGAAATGAGAAATTAGGTAAGAGAGAAAATGGAGACAGGTGCTGAATTAAGCTCCCAACATGGCAGAAAGTTACCCTTGCAAGTGACAAAGCCTGGTTTTACAGAGTGTTTTAATACTTGTCCAAGCACCTTACGCACTGGTAAGGAAGGGCAGAAAAAACAAGCGACTTTCCCTCCTGCTTTCACACTCCCATCGTCTTCCTGTATAAATTCCTTTCTTTGCTTCCAGCTTTCTTTCCATCCTGCTCCTTCCGTCTAATTCTGAACTACCCATCGAACTCACGCACAGCGGTAAACACAGCGGGACCAGGCCAAACACGCAGATGACCTCTCCTAATGCCTCCGCACATGCCACTGTACCAGCACTGGTTCCTCTGCCACAAGACACAACAGACACGAACAGGCAGCTTCCGGGGCCCCCCGCACACAAGCTGCCCCTCGGCAGGGCCACGCAGGCTGCACGCACGCCTCTCTCCGGCCCCGGCGCCCGGGCCTGGCTCGCCTCCCCGCCCGCCCGGCGCGCCCCCCGGCCCCGAGCGGGCCCCGCTCCCCCGGGGTGCCAGGCCGAGCTCCCGGCGCGCCCCCCGGCCGCACCGCCCCCCCGGGGCGTCGTGCCCGGCCTGACCCGCCGCGGCGGCCGACACGTCGGCAGGCCGCCCCGCGCCCTCGCCCCCCCCCTGGCCGGGCCCGCTGGGGGCTGGTGGCGCCCAGCACGGCCGCCCGGCCCCACCTCCCTCCGCCCGTCCTTCAGGCGGAGGAGCGGGAGGAGAGGGGCGGAACGGCCGCCTGCCGCCTCCCTGCCCGCGCCCGCCGCCGGCAGGCCCCGGCCCCGCGCTCGGAGGGGCGGCGGGGGAGGCGGCCGGACCCGCCGCAGGCCGCGCGGGGAGACGGGACGGACCGGCCGCGGCCGCCTCCCCTCCCATGACACTGCAGAGCGGGGCCCGGCCGCCGCCCTCCGCCGCCGAGGCCTCCTTCCGCCGCCGGCTCCGCGGGCTCCCCTCTCGGCGGCGGCGGCGCCATGATGATCCGCCCGAGCGGGCGCAGCGCCAGGCCCTAAAGCCGGGCCGGGCCCCGGGACGCGCCCTCACCGCCGCGGCCTGGCGCCCCGCGCCGCTCACCTTCATGTCGGGACATCCTAGTTCTGAGGCGGCTGCCCAGACCCGTCCGGGAGCTCCCGCGGGCTGCTCGGGCGCCGCTGCGGCCTGGCCCCCGCCGCGCGTACGGAGCCCCGGTGCCACAGCAGAGGCGCCTGGGGCAGGGCCGGGAAGAGGGTAAAAATGCAAGAGGCGGCGAGGAGCCGTCCTCCTCCCTGGCTCGCCCTGCGGGGGGGCGGATCCGGCGGCAGCGGCTTCCCGGGCGCCGTGACACGGTGACTCTGGGCCCCGCCGGCTGGTAGCGCCGCCTCCCGCTCCGCTCCGCCCGCTGCCGCAGCGGCGGCGGGGCCGCTCGCCGTGCTGGAGCGCTCCCAGCCCCTTCCCCTTCCACCTGCGGCCCCAGCCGCGCTTCGGGAGGAAGAGGAAACACCCGCCGAGGCGGCGGCCCTCCCGCGCGGGCTGGCGGCCGAGGGCAGCGGGCCCCGCCGCCGGGGCTCGCCGAGAGGGGCTGGCAGCGGCCCAACGTGGCGGGGCGGGCGCCGAGGGGGAGGAAGCGGCGAAGGTAACGGAGCCTGCCGGCGGCGGGGCTTCCGCTGGACCGGTCCGGCCTGCGGGACGCGCGGTAACCAGCTGCTAGTTTAAAAGGCGGGGGGAGAGCGGCGGAGGGCGGTGCGCGTGTCCCGAGCCGATTTTTCCATCCCGGGGAGCGCAGCTCGCCCCGCCGGCCCTGGGGAATGGCAGGCGGTGGGCTCCCGGGCGGGTACAGCGCTGATTTCCTTATTTTTGCCCCTTTCCTCTTAGTCAGGCCTGCGGAGTATTCCTGCCAAAAGCGTCTTGCAGTCAAGCTCCGGCTCGGTGAGGAGGAGGAGGGAGGTCCCACGTGTCGTGTGTCATCACAGTCCAGACAAAGTATTTCCGTGTCGCCACAGCATGAGAACTTTTCGTCCCGTCATGGTTGCTTCCTGCCCTGTCTTGAAAGCAGCCTGGTCTTGAGATGAGTGACAAACCCCAGGCATGGCCGCGTGCCTTCCCTGGGACAGATGTACAGGGTGCATACACCAAGTGCCTGGCTTCGGCGCTGCCTTTCTTACTCGGACTTCCCGGCCTTCCCCCAGTTTTCACCCTGAGGAGCACCACCCACTGCACCTCCTTTGTCCGTGCTACTCCCACCTGCCTTCATTTTGTTCTGAATTTTCATCTCCTCCTCTGCTCTTGGCGTTCCTCCGTCTTTTATCTCTGCCAGTTCAACATGTCCCTTCTTCTCTATCTTACACCACAGCTCCCATGAGTCTGCCCCAGCCCTGCAAATGGTAGGAGTGAACAGTAAGCACTGAAAGGAGGAAGTGCCAGCCTCATTCCTTGACCACCTCCCTCCCATGTCAATTGTATTATATAGCCTCTGCTTCTCCCCTTTACATACATGTGCACACTTCCATCCACTGCACTGTGGCCACCTGCTTCACTTCCATCTTCCCCTTGGCCACATGCAGTTCATAAACAGAGTGCCTACTGAAAGGGTAACCCAGATACAGTTTGTCTAAAAGTCCAGCGGGCTGAGGACGTTTTCACTAGAAGCAAGCAGTACCTGTGTGTTGAATAAGCTGTAGGAGAAATTCAAGGTTGTTTTGAGTGATGGAAGCCAATGGCTTCACTGCTTCTGGAAGCAGGGGAAGAGTCAGTGAATGTGCAAGGAGTCTGCAAGAGGCACACTACAGGTGACAAGAAACCAGAGAAATCTGCAACTGTCATAAAACTCACTACCAAACTAGTGGCATCTTCCAAGATAGTTCTAGAGGTGAAGCTGTGCCTGTCTTGTCAGCATTTCACAGCAACAGCGTGCATTGGGACAGTGAGTGGGTCATGTATGTCCTACTCTTACGTCCAAGCCCAAAGACTGGTGGTAAGTGGCTGTACATCCAGCTGGAAGCCAGTCACAAGTCATGTTCTCCAGGGCTCAGTATTGGGGCCAGTTCTGTTTAATATCTTTATCGATGATCTGGTTGAGGGGATCGAGTGCACCCTGTGTAAGTTTGCAGAGAACACCAAGCTGGGCAGGCAGGCTGTGCAGGGAGATCTGGACAGGCTGGACCAATGAGCCAAGGCCAGTTGTATGAGGTGCAACAAGGAGAAGTGCCGGGTCCTGCACTTGGGTCACAACAGCCCCAAGGAAGGCTACAGGCCTGGGAAGAGTGGCTGGAAAGCTGCCTGGTGGGAAAGGACCTGGGAGTGTTGGTCAACAGCTGTTTGAACATGAGCCAGCTGTGTGCCCAGGTGGCCAAGGCAGCCAACAGCATCCTGGCTTGTATCTGAAAGAGCGTGGCCAGCAGGGCAAGGGCAGCAGCGATCATCCCTCTGTACTGGGCACTGGTGAGGCCACACCTGGAACACTGTGTTCAGTTTTGGGCCCCTCACTGCAGGAGGGATGTAGAGGTGCTGGAGCGTGTCCAGAGAAGGGCGACGAAGCTGGTGAAGGGTCTGGAGTACGAGTGTTATGGGGAGCGGCTGAGGGAACTGGGGTTGTTTAGTCTGGAGAGGAGGCGACTCAAGGACTTCATTGCTCTCTGCAACTGCCTGAAAGGGGGCTGTAGGCAGGTGGGAGTAGGTCTCTTCTCCCAGATAACAAGCAACAGGACGAGAGGAAACAGCCTCAAGTTACACCAGGGGACGTTTCTAGTGGATATTAGGAAAAATTTCTTCACTGAAAGGTTGATGAAGCATTGGAACAGGCTGCCCAGGGAGGTGGTGGAATCCCTGGAGGTATTTAAAAAACACGTAGATGCTTAGGGACGTGTTTTAGTGATGGACTTGGCAGTCCTGGGTTAACGGTTGGACTTGACCTCAAAGGTCTTTTCCAACCTAAATGATTCTATGATTACTTATTTTGGCAATGGCATTTTTAAATGCAAATGGAAATTGTCTCACCCAGATGCAAAATACAGACCATCAGGTGCTCTTGGCTATTGCTACCACCTTTCAGTCCCTAAAGAGCAAGCTACCTTGCAAGCTGGTAACTCAGCTTAGCAAGGTTTAGCAATACCTTGGCTCTGTGTGCAGCTGCGGTTCCCTGTGTATGTAACTCTGCCTCACTCTGAGCACTACGATGCTGTGTTGGCCTGTGCTCAGTTTTACCCTGTTTCTGGTGGAGGTGGCCTCCCACAGGAGCTTGGCCCCATGCATCTGGTAAAATACAGACTGCAACCCAGGCATTTCACTGTGACCTGGAAGATTCAGTCTTTGGTCATGGAAGACCTTGGGCCAATCGTTGTGTCCCTCCATGCTTCAGTTGCAAAATGGTTTAATAACCTTTCCTGCCTCTATTAAGGGACATCTCTGTGAATAACACTTGGTTGCCCGTGGTCCTGCACATGATGGTGAGCCCATCAAACTTTTGAGGGTTTTTTCAAACTTTTTTGAAACATCCCTGGTGCCCATGGCAGCCAAGCAGAATTCTGTGGCCTCTTCTCTGTCTTTGTAGGCTCGAATCCAAAATTACAACGGTAATCCTGTTATATATACTGTTTTCTTGCCTTAAGGCCAGTTCCTATACCCAATGAGGCAGCATAAATAAAAGCCTCAGTGCTTTTGGAATCCCATTAGAATATGCCTGCAAGTGCAATAATACGTAAAACACACCTGCATTATATCCTTCAGTGGGAATTTTGCTGATTATCTTCTCTGCAAATATAGCAAATACCGCAAATGTAAGATGCCCAGGTTCCCAGAGATGAGCATGTAGCAACTCCAGCTGAGTGTGGGAAGAGTTGCATAACATATTTTGAAGGCCCTTTACAAGGTCATGGCCACCAGTAGAAAACATTATTACCTTCTTAGCATTAACCTGATAATTAATAACCTGTACTGTCCTTGTGTTGCACAATATTGTTTCTCAAACCCACATGCTATTATTCCACAGGCAGAATGAAAAAGATTTTAATGAGGTTTATAAAGTTCTAGTGTGGATGGATCCTTCTGTCCCTAAGGGAAGAGCCTGCCATGACTGGTTTTCTCGTTCTTTTTCTCCTGTGCAGCAGAATAATCCATAGGTGAGACTTTCTATGAGAAAAAAAAAATTCAACATCATTATTTTCCTGATGGGTAAACATGAGCTGAGAAATGAAAATTTGCCCACTCAAGGTCATTCAAGATCAGAACCAGGCAAATGATTAGAGACCCAGATCTCATAGCTAATTAGGCTATTATGTAAGCCACAGTAAGAAACAAAAATTCATGAATTTTCCCAACATGAAATAATATGATAAAGTTTGTGCCTTGAAGTAATAAAGTCCCCTGAAATAGGGAAGAGATGCTTGTGTGGCATCATGTGGTTTCTCTCCTTGCCACTGTAAAAGAATTCAGTGTCTGGAGCGGAGCAGGACAAGTTTGGATACTAAACTGAAAGGCAATATCCTACAGCAGCACTCCTGAGCAATAGAACTGTTATGTTAGGAGCCACTTAGTCCATTAATCTCCTTGAAATCTTTCACCCTTTTGTGGGCTACTGAAGCCCCTGGAAACAGGCTTCTTACTTGTCCCAGTGCTACCCCTGCCAGGCTTCATCCATTTGAGGAAGTGATTTCTGCTGCACTTTGCTTGGTACCAAGGATGGGCACTACATGCCACACTAGCTCCTTGTTGGTTTTATGGTTCAGCTTCAAACATGGGAGATACGCTGTCACTGCAGTGGTGTAAAACTTACATAAATCAGTTGCTTGGATCAGTCTGGTCATCATATGATGAATAGGGAACTGTGATTGCATACATGCTCAAATAATACGTTTGTACACTGGTACACATCAAGGCCTCCACACTTTTTTTTCTAATTGCTCCTTTTCTGGCTCTTCTTGCTCAGTAGTCATTCAACGTGATCCAGGGCTGCTTACTGGCTGTGTTCAACTGTAAAGAAATCTGTAAAGAAAGCTTTTAAATCAGAGAAAGACAGTGTTCCTGCTTTCTAATTTATAAGGAAAGACCTGAAAGAACTGTATATATTTATCTTTTTCTGTTTTATTTTGGTGTCTGTGCCAAGGACAAGTGTTCTGCCGTCATAATAGACCAGAAAACACAAAGGCTCTCAGACTCCTGTGCTAGATGGGAAATGGTATTTCCACATAAATACTTCTGGTGAACTGAATCCTTCCACATTACCAGGCCTACTGATGGTGTCTCACAATCCAGCTTAAAGTGTCCAAAGCACTGAGGTACAGCACAAGCAAACTTGAATCACCAGAAACATCAGATGGCTTTGCTTAGTGGATCTCATTTAGGGCTTTTACAATGGAGGACAAGCATCCCACTGAAGATGGTGAGGCTTGAATTTTTAGCAGAGACATCCCTCTTGTGGGAACTGTTTGGCCTTGGAGCTAAACTGAGCGAAGTACAACTAAATATGCTATAAAATACTCATCATCAGTTTAAACTTTTATTAGAATTCCTCCTTTTGAATTCTGGACACCACTAGGATGTGCAATGCAAATGCTACACTACTGTCCTCATACTTTACTCGCAACCAGCAGTTGCAGAAACTGTTCCATTTTTCAGATGTGCAGTCCAGTTTTAGACCTCATGTCTACCATCTTCCCTGAACAGTGGTATCCCCATATTCACCTGCACATACCCGAAACTATTACCTTCTCCCCAGGCCCTCTGTAACAGATTTTGCACATTCCCAAAATCTTTTTGAAAGCCAGATAGGTACCATGAAGAGGTTAAGCTGATCGGTACTTGTACACAGGCAGACATATGCATGCAGGCACTGCACAGAATTCTAATATATCATTGCTCTGTTCCTTCTATCAGCAAATGTATCTGGACTTCAGCAAAACCAGGAACTGTCTTGTTAATCTCTTCACCTTTCCAGACCACTCCACTTTGGAGACAGAGGGGAGTCAGAGCATTCAGACGTTATCTCAGATCTACCCTTTACTACTGAGAACATTCAACCTTCTCAGCAGTCAGGTTTTGATGCTGGTTAAGATACCAGATGTTGATATAAAGCTAAAAGTTCCCCAGCTAACTCTTTCTCTCCTACTTTTCTGGCCAAACCTTTATGAAGAATTTGAGCTAAAGCAAACACTGAAAATCCATCAAATCATTCTGTCCTCTTACAAAAATATTCCAAACTGACCACATACCCTTGTAGTGGCGTGGTTCCATTAGGCACACTGTTCTTACAGGACCTAAAGTCAGAGTGTACTAGGAAATAGAAAGAGCTTTCAAAAATTCTCCGAATTCCAGCTCTGCTCTCTGTCAGAAGGGGACAAAGAAAAAAGAATTTATTCTTTCTTGAAATTATTATTACAGTTCCTTTGGAGGTTACTGCTGAACCAACTGATACTCTTCTGCTTAATAACCACAAGTGTTGCTGGTTTTACTCCATTCTGCTTGAATGCATCAGAAACACAGTGTCCCAAGCACTGTTCCAGCAAGGAGGAGATATCAGGGATGTATGCAGTTTACTTACAAAGCCCTGTTTCTGTGAACAGGAGAAAACACATAAACCCAGTATCTGCTCATCACTGTAAACACTCTTGCCTCTGCTGTGCAGCTAAATCCTATGCTACAATACTTGTTCAGGCTGTGAGCTAGGTTTTTTTATTACCATTGGGTTTCTTCTGCCCTTTTCTTCTGTGCTATCCCCACCCTCTTTCAAAACAATATCCACACTTAGGCAGGTTCCCTATGAATTCAAATCACTGGATGACCCTATCTGACCTTTTTGAGTGCTGCTTTGTGCTTATTCTTACAGTGGATGCTGCCATCTGATACAGGAGACAAGCTGCTCTTTACAAGGCATAGTGGTTAATCTTTGGATCTATACATCTCTATTTCAGTAAAATCTAAGCAAAATGCTGCCTTATGCCTAGATCTCTCAACTCATCTGCTGGGAGGACGTGATGGGTGGGATGCTATGATGAGGTGTTACAATGGAGTCATATACCCCAGCCTCCATAACTGGCCCAAGAATTGGTGCGGGGCAGGGTGAAGAGTACAGGAAGAGTGTTGCAGGGGTCATTTTTCACAAGGACGCTTGTGAGCAAAGGGGCCCTCTGGAAGTCACTGCAAAATCTGAACGCCAGCATTACCCAGGCTAAGTGCAGCCTGGGAAAGCATGGGAAAGCACTGCGCTTGGACTGCACTGCTTGTATCTGCTATGCGAGTGTGGACCTCAGGAACAGAAAACTCCTATAGTGACAAAGAGACTGCTACCATTTGTTGGAGTCAGGGAGCATGTCTGTGTACACCAGGCATTTTCAAACATATGAGGACATGTGTTTTATGCTGTAAAAAGCCTGTACTATGAAGTGACAGCTGAAAGCTGGCAGCATGGGATATAAAGCCTAGGGGATGAGGGTCATGTCCTGGCCATGGCAGCTGAGTAGCAGTCCTGCACTAAGATGGGTTATATCTCATCTTTACCTTCCTCTTCTCTGCCTATAAGTTTTAGCCCACATAGCTCAGAGAAGCGCAGAGCCACCAATGTATTAGCAATTAAAAAAAGAGATGAGAAAGTCAGTACAGGGTAACCTGGAGGGAAAGCACTACCCTTACTGCAAATGCAGAGAACTGCTGGGTGTGCCGGGTGGCTCTGTCTGGTTCAGCAGCAGGCACCCCTCCTGAAAGCATTTGTTGTAACATTTTTAGCTGTTGTTAGTAATGCATGAGTAGTGATTTTGGATGACCCCAGACCAGGCATCCCTCATCTTCCCCTTTCTTCTGCAATGACACATGAGAAAATTTCAGCTCTGAAAGGGACCTAGCAGCTACCCCTGGGATGATCTGCTAAAGGTAAGCAGAACTCATTCAGCTTTGGGGGTTTTGTCTTCTAACAAAAAATTAGATCTCACCTAAAACAAATCTCTCTCATACATCTTCCTTCTGAATGTTAGAAGCCAATCAGTTTTCTGTTCTCAATTTGCAAGATTTTTATTTTTCAGTTAAAGAATGATCAACATCGACATTTGAAAATTTGTTTTTAAAAACAGATGTTTCTAGTTTTCATTTGCCCATTTAAAATACAGAACACTATCTCATTTTATTGTAGCCATGAGCTGAGCTCAGGGTCTTTGCAGGCTTAGACCTTTAAAACAATTTAGCAAGATGATTTGCGCTACCACTCAACTGGTAGCAGAGTGCTGGCATGGTGCCGCAAAGGGTTATATGCTTGGGAGCTGCACACACCAGCTATGCACCCAGGCTGTGGGTACCTGCAAATGGTCATTGTGGCTCATTTTTCAGCAGAGGAACTGTCAGTGCAAGAAGCATCCAGCAGAGCCATCAAGCACCTTATGCTATGATGTACAGGGAGAGTGTGTTCTCACTCTCTCGCTTCTGACTCTCTAGAGTCAGAAAGCTCTCACTTTCCTAGAAGATTAGGAAAACCAGGAACAAAACGCACATTCATGGTGTAGCTGAAAGCTAGAGCAAGAATGGATGTGCAAAAGGAACTTGGCTCTGAAAGGGGAAGGTTGTCTATCCGCCACCCTGTCCCCTGGTGACAAGTTTTGGCAGAAGGGTAAGGACAGGGGATGTATATCAACAATATAGACACAGCTCCCTGTTCCTTTTCCTCCTTCCAGAGCTTCTTGGTAGCAGCACCAGCATTTGTTTAGCTGTTCTTGGGTCTGTTGGAAAGATGATTTGGACAACAGACAGGACACATCAGGAAACCACTGAAGTAATTAACCAAATATACCTATACAAAGCAACCCAAACCCAAAAGAATGAGAAGCCCAAGCACAGCAAGACATCTTCTGCAGTGGCAAGATCACTGCTCATGAGCAGTACTTATACAGCATCATTAGACCTGTCATCCAACCATTTCAGATAGGGGCAGAGGTGCCAGAGCTAGTGTTATACCCGTAGGAGAGGATAATGGTATCACATCCTGGCAGCTCTGTGCATACACACACAGGAAGCAGCTGCACCTGAGTAGCCATGGCTGCTCAAGCTGCCTTGGGTAAAGTCACACATGGCATCTCTTCACTTAAAATCCCCAAACTATGGTGACAACGTGCAAGACCCAGTTTCAACAAACCAGTGGATAAGGAAGAGTTCCATCTTTCCCCTTCTTCACTGAAGTCCTCAGTCCTGCTTCCTGATGAGCAATGCAACCTCTTTTGGACCTGCAACAGCACGCTGGATTTCCCCAGTTAGGCCTTAGTCCTCCCCTAACTTCCAAGAAGCAGGAGTCCTTCAACCCTTCTTTACAGAAATAGTCTGCAATGGCTGGCACTTCATTACAGAGGGACCAGAGAAACTTACCGTAACACGCCTGGCTTTAGGGGACCGAAACTGCCCAACTTGTGAAGGTGCATGAGTGTAGTACTCTGATTGGAGACATGTCTCCAAAAGGTGTAAACTGGCCTCAAAACCCATGCTTCCAAGGAGAGGGGTGTAGTCACACAGTTATTTTAGAACACCAGGACTCAACAGGGTCAGAGGAGACATCATTTTAGTTAATGAACAATTGCTTTCCCGTTAACACCAACAGCTGTTAATGAACATGACAATTTAACCCCTCCCGGGATACTTGCGTTTGAACCCTCTGTGGTGCTATGTATTGACTTACCAAGCAGCTGCTCTTCCATGCTTAATCAGCAGGTGTGAAATTAGTGATGTTGCATGGAGAAAGAGTTGTCCTAATGACAACTCTGCTTGCCCAGGTAGCCAGTGTCAGGGAACTTGGGGTGAATTTTGCACATCTAGTGATCCACATCCACTTCCCCTGCTGCACAGCAGCAGGAAAATGACACAGCGATTTTAATTCCCCAAGGCTGAAATTTTAGGTAGACTTAACATCCCATGGCTTCTTGAGGAACAGCGATGGGTGACACATGTAATGGAGCACAGAGTCCTAGGCCCAAGGACATCTAGACATCCTGAGGTGGGTTTCCTAGCTGAATTTGGTGAGGCTTCTATTATTAGCTCTTCATGCAAAGTACTTACAGAAACCTAAATAACTGCATACGCCCTTGATTTTGGTAGCTTTGTCCTGACCCTTCACATGCACACACTTGTAAGCCTCTTTACATGCTACATTTTTTTAAAAAAATACATATTTGTTTTTCCTTTTAAGCAAATTCAGGGCCTGCCCTGGCTGCAGAGTTAAGGTATTATTTTCAGAGTGGGCACAGGGAGGCCCGGAACTTGTACATGTCCTTCTCTCAGCAGTGCCAACAGCATCGCTTCTCATCCAGGAACAGGATCCTAATTTTCATTATCTTGTGTCCGAAGAGTGTATGTTTTTAAACCAAATGGTGCATTAAGATGAAAGGATGCTAAGAGCAGAGAAAGGAAGCACAGACAAAATAACTGGCAGTTTTATACTGTGAGTTGAGCACTTAAGCATTAGGTAACATATTGTGGAGAAAAACACATTATTGCCTACTTCAGAGATTTCTAGTCTCTGCATCAGACTTCATGCACTTTGCACCTGTGTTGAGTAGGCACCCATACCGAGTGTACTCATGTAAACATACACAGAGTACTTTAAAATGGCAGTGTTATTCATGTCCAGAATTGCACAGAACAGTCAGACTGCCAAGGATTCTGGAAAGGACCTGTTATGGGACAAAAATAATGTAGTTTTTACATTCAAGTGTAATTTTTTTATCCTTTGCTGTTAGAATATATTGTGCCAAAAGCTTGACCTTACAGCCTTAAAGGGAGAGAAAGTGTTTTCACTTGGAGATATTTAATAGAGATGGTTATTTAAAGGAAAAACTAAATACTGAAAGATATTTGACTTCTATGAACCAGAAGTAAAATGCTGTACTGCCAAATTAACAGGCTTGCCAGAACTCAGCCAAACATCATCTTACCCAAGTTTTCCAACTCAATCTGCCTTAAGCAGAAGATACACTAGGGAAACATGCTGCCAACCCAAAAGACACAGGGGTAATCACTGACTAAACCCAGACTTGGAATAGAAAGTGCAAAGCACACACCTTATCCCACAATGTCAGGAACACGCATAAGGCACTGGTGTTCAGAAAAGGGCATGAGCTAGACTCAGGAGCATTGTTCATATTATTGCATCCACCATGCCATATCTGGGGTAACATCTGAGACGTGTCTCAAGGTGTTCATAAAGAAATTCTCTCCCTATTCACGTGCACAGGGCAAGAAAACCACAGCTGCAGTGTCTCCCCTGCCTATTTTGAACTTGCATATAGGCAAGTCCACCAGCACTTGCAAAGCCTTTGTTTGACCCCACGAGGGACGACTCCACACCATCACTTAATGTTGTTCCCTTACCCCTTTGCTGGCTTTAAGGCATTTTGTGCTCTTGTAGGGGCCCGTATCTCCTTAAGCTCCTTGTCACCACTGGACTGCTTGAATTGCCTGCTAGCACTCGAACAGAAATGTTTTGTGTGGTGTGAGTGATTAAAAACCTTGCTGCTTCCCTGCTGGAGGATACTGCTCCCACAGAAGGTCCAGCTAAGCAGCATGCTCCTAATCTGCCTCAGCACAGACAGCAACAGACAGAAGCATTCTGTGCTCGCCGAGGTGGTTTTGCACTGCGTAGATTAGGAAGGACTTGCATGCTGTTTGTCAGCTGAGTTGCGGAGACAGTAAGATAGAAGTCAGTAACAGCTTAGGCAGACACAGACACAGCTATACCAAGGCAAGTACATCAGCCTCTGACGAAAGCAGTCATAGGAAATTATTTCCCATGCTCCGTACTCCACTGAATGTTTCAATTATACTGATTTACAAGGGACAGTTGTGCCAGCACATTTTCCCCTTTAGGCACAGCTCTTCAGTAATAAAATTGTACACGAGTCACATTGCTAACACACAATCAGTAACAACAGTAAGTTTCCTTGTAGAGATGAGCCCTTATGACAAATTGTCAGGTGTTTCCACTGATAATAGGTAGGTAGTGTTTACAGCTTAAAGTCATCTAACACTTACTGTAAGATTCTTCTCTCTGTAGCTCATACATTTTGTCAGGCTCCCACCTCCATGAGAAAGATTCTGTCTCAGACACATTTTGAAATGAAAATCTTGGTAGCCGCAGTTGCAAACTAGCTGGGCAGCCTGTCTTCCCAGCTCTGACAGCACCGTATTGCTGAGTGTGGCTGACTATCACAGAACTGAGGTGCCTTTTGAAGAGAACTGTAGAGCTTAAAGCTTCTTTGCTATCCAGATGACAGCAAGCATAAACATTTGAAAGAAAACCTGAAAATTTCTGTTAAAACATAATGACCATCTTGTTTCCCTCCCCACAACCCCCGCCCCCCCCCCCCCCCCCCCCCCCCCCCACGAACTTTAGTCTCCAGCATGTTTTCTTAGGATTTGCATGATTTGTTTGGTCAGACATCTGTTTTACAGAAGATATTTTTCTGCTAGAGTACATATCTGGTTATTACTTCACTGGTAAACTCAGAAGTGCCAATACCTTTGCAAGTATCACTGTGCTTGTATAACCAGTATAAAGCGCTATTAACCTTGTCAGTAGATGACTCTCTACATCTAGACATTTTCAAGAATGAGAAGGCTGCAAGTTGGCCACATCATGAGAAAATAGTCTGAGTCTTGTCAGAAAAGCCCACCGTTCTTGACACAGAACCACAACAGGGGTAAATCTTGGTATTTCCTCAGACCACAAGTGACTAAGATCACATCCCAAAATACGCTGTCCCAGTGGACACTGTTCATCATCTCACCTTGGGATGAGTTATTTTCACTGAAATTCATGCCAGTGTCTATAAAGAATACTCAGCCTTATTCCACGTACCGTCTCAATTTTGTTTACGAAAGATACAGGAACTCAATAACACTATATGCAGAGGCGCAACTCTCTTCCCTCTTCATTGGTGACATTTATTTTAAGGATTGCATTTGTCTGTTTTCTCTCTCTGAGCTTTCTTGACTGGCTGCGGCAAATATATTACTTTGTCCTGAAGACCTTGAACATCCAGTACCCCGTATTTAGTGTAGTTTCAAACAGGAACAATTCGTGGGGGTAGAAATGTATACTTTTTGTTCTATGCTGGAGCGTCAAATGTGGTTTAAAAAAAAAGCAGGTAACAAATCTCCAAGAGTCTGAACTTCATGTCCATTTTAAGTGGTCGTGGTCACGTGTTTTCTCTACTGCTGGGGAAGTGGAAAAAACATGGAAAAATTACGCAGCTTTCATTTATTAATTCCATTCCCCATGAGTTGTTCTAGATTTAAAGAATGCATTGCATTAATGTATTTCAAGTGTCTAAAATAATCTCCACTACAGTTTAATTACAGCAGCAGATTTTAATGTTTAGTATCAGACAGACTGTTCATATTATGACATAAATACTAGTATTTATTCCCTTTATGATTATCTCCAAGAAAATATTTCCTATCACACAAGCACTCTGTGCTAAGAACCCAGTTTACAATAGCCATCGACTGAAATCAGGGCAGATGCAGCAGTTTTCTTGTACAGGCACACGCACCCTTTGCAGTTCTGTACTGAAGATGTCTTCTCTCTTTCACAAAGGGGAGCAAAAATACTTTTTGGCTGAATATATGCATGGAAAAAGATACAAAAACCCTACAGGAGCCACAGGGTTAAGACATTTAACGCAAAAAGGTCCCCAATAAACCCATTCCTTCCCTTCCAGTTCAATGAAGATACGTAACATTACCAGTTAGTTATAATCTGTTCTGTCCTATGACTTCAGTTTGGTCTGGTTACAAAGGGTGAAGAAAAAAAAAATAATTCAGATTTTCAGCTGTCGGAACAGAACTCCAAGAAAAAAATAAGCGGTTCTTCTAGGGTCCTCAAAGCATTTTTCCTAACTGTGCAGATAGGAATTCAAGGCTCCTAAATTCATCAAGTGCACGGAAAGTTTCTGGGATGAGAATATTCCAGTGCAAGACACCTCAATGCGACAGAATCTATTGTCCCTAAAAAGGGGTATTTTATCTCAATTAGCATCTGGGAAGAACAGACTATGCACATTAAAGACCCAAAGAAACACACTAAAAAATTTCAAATGCTTTAAGTTGGTTTTATTACAAAATTACACTTGGTGATAGTTGCATACAATAATAGTATGTGCTGTCAGTGTTGTGTAGCTGCTCCCACATAAAGCAACAACTGCGGCACCTGCCTGCACTAACCAGAAGTAGGTTACTTTAGTAGCTAAGTTACCTGCAGTCATTACTGCTGCATCTGATGTGACCGTGTTAGGAACCACAAGTGGGTAAACCGAGGCATGAGAAATTGGTTTTGTGCCTTATAAATTGCAGGTATAGCTTTATGTATTTATTTCAGGAAATGAACCCTTTACTGGTGCATTTCTGTAATTAAGCCTTAATGCATGTCTTGACTGCACCTGGCTACCAGCAGCAGCAGCAGTGACCCGAGACTATTACCACTGCACTCTTTCATTGCAATACCTCTTTACTAGGGGAATACTACACCGGATTTTAAACTAGTTGATGGCCCTACTTAGTGCTGCTTTCATTTACGTGCAGTACGTGTTGTGCTGTTTGTCCTCCTTGAGACTTGGGCTAAAGTCATCCCAGTGTAGTACTATGCAGCGTTGGTTTACATGCGATGGACTCGTGGGCCGTAACACCGTGCCCTGCGCACTCGGCGGTGGTGTCGCCCCTGTGGGTCGGGCGGCCCCTGGCGGCAAATGCCAGCAACTGCACCTCTGGCTTCCCTTTTCCTGGGAGCCGGCCTATGGGCGGGATCCCAGCCTCCTCCTTCCCCCCGGGGCCAATTACTGAAAAATTTAGGGTTTCTGGCAATTCTGAGTATCTTTGGTCCGTCGGATGCACCACAGCGCGGGTCGTGACCCTGCTGGCTAGGAACACTGAACGGGGTTTGCACCTCCTGGACCTGGTGGAGATTTAAGCAACTAATTCTAACTACTAACCTCATGGCTACTCCAGCTCCCGCGTGGTTGCTCTGGCTCCCGCGGCAGTGTCAGTATCAGTGGCGCCTATACTGAAGGAGAAGTATAGATTCTATATATGAAGAAGAAATGGAAACGGAAAGCAGCTCATTTTGTAAAGGGGGAGGATGAAGCAGGGCCATCACAGGATCAGGATGAACGCAGCGAACAGAACAACAGTTAACCTCCCGATTTCTGTTTCTGAATGAACAGTGGGATAATGCAGAAAGATTATGCCTGTCAATCAGGTGAACACCTTATCGCCTGGTTACTTCGATGCTAGAATAACAGGGGTAATACTATAGAATTGGAGGGTAGGGAAGCCAAGCAGCTGGGATCACTTTCTAAAGAAGGAGACGTTGACAGGGCATGCAAAAGGAATGCAAGCCCTCAGCCTCTGGAAGGGACTCCTGTCAAATGTTAAGGTACCCCTACAAGGAGGGTACCACACGTCACGCAGGCAAGTGGACCGCAACAGAGAACCGGACACTCAAGGGAATTAGCTGTGAAAGACATGACTTCTTATAACCAGGATGATCCATGGTCACCCATGGATCCTGGCAAAGTCCTTATGCACGCAGCCCATGTGACAGAAACTGGTACAGAGCAGACCATCATCATGTGCCAACTCACTGGCAACAATGAGTTGAAAAGACGATGCACCAACGGTGGATGAAGTTATGAAGATAGCGGCTCTACCTCCATCACCTCAGCTGTGGAGAGACCGGTCCAGCAACTTGATGAGGATATCCTGTTCCTCACCTGTATGGACCTGCATCTCAGCCATCAACCACAGATGCCCTTCTGTTTGGGAGGGAGAACACAGGAGATACCACAGGGTACCCTGTGGTTTTACCTGTGGGACCATGGAGTGAACATGAGGAGGTGGGATGGAAAAGCCACCTCAGTCCTGGAGGCACAGGCGCATTAATTACAAGGAAAAATAATCATAAATAAAGAGTCTTCCAAGAAGGCTGCTGCTCCAGTCTCCAGAGGGCAGCTTTCCAGACAGACTGATACAGCTGGCTTTACCCACAATCCTGTGAAAAGGAATTCTAATCCATTCTGCCAAGACATAAGTGACCAGAACTACTCCACGCTACATCCGCTTCGCACCACTTGCCACCCTGGTGGAGAATCCTACAAGCAGGATTACAGCGACCCTGCCTGCAGCCAGGCGGAGGACACGGATAGCTGCGTTTACCAGACCATGTGGATCTGCCGGCCAGGCACATCAGACCCACAGGAACATAAAGCTTTAGTAGATACAGCTGCACGGTGTACTTTAACGCCATCAAGCTATGAAGGGGCCGAGCCAACCAGTATTTCTGGAGTGACAGGGGGATCTCAACAGCTAACTGTATTGGAGGCTGAACTGGGAAGGAGTGACAAAAATATCCCATCGGGACTGGCCCAGAAGCTCCTCGTATCCTTGGCATAGACTCTCTTAGGAGAGGGTGTTTCAAGGATCCGAAAGGGTATCAGTGGGCTTGTGGTATAGCTGCTCTGGAAACAGAGGAAATCGAGCAGCTTTCTACCTTGCCTGGTCTTTCAGAAGAACCTTCTGTGGTGGGGATTACCGAAAGCTGAGGAACAGCAGGCGCTGATCGCCTCTACCACGGTGCACCGGGGGCAATACCGCACCAACCGAGACTCACCGATTCCCACCCAGGAGCTGGTTCGCCAACCAGAGAACTAAGGAGCGATCTCAGCAGAACCCATTCACCCTTTAATAGCCCCCCATACGGCCACTGTGACAACCTAATGGAGAATGGAGACTAACAATGGACTATCGTGGCCTGAATGAAGTTAGTGCCGCCACTGAGTGCTGCCGTGCCAGACATGCTAGAACTTCAACATGAACTGGAATCAAAGGCAGCCAAGTTGTACGCCGCCACTGATACTGCAAATGCACTTTTCTCAATCCCTTTGGCTGCAGAGTGCAGGCCACAGTTTGCCTTCACTTGAAAGGTGTCCAATGCATCTGGAATCGACTGCCCCAGGGGTGGAAACTGGAAACACATCCCTACCATCTGCCATGGACTGATCCACGCTGCACTGGAACGGGGTGAAGGTCCAAAACACCTGCAAGACATTGATGACATCATCGTATGGGGCAATACAGCAGAAGAACTTTTCGAGAAAGGGGAGAAAATCACCCAAATCCATCTGAAAGCCGGTTTTGCCATAAAACAAAGTAAAGTCAAAGGACCTGCACAGGAGATCCAGTTTTTAGAGACGAAATGGCAGGATGTATGTTGTGAGATCCCAACAGATGCGATCAACAAAACAGCAGGGATGTCTCCACCAACTAGTAAGAAAGAAACTCACGCTTTCTTAGGCGTTTTGGGCTTTTGGAGAATGAACATACCAAGTTACAGTACGATTGTAAACCCTCTTTATCGCGTGATGTGAAAGGAAAACTATTTTAAATGGGGCCCTGAGCAACAAGCCTCTGAATAAATTAAACGAGAGATAGTTCGAGCAAGGCCTTGTGCCAGTTTGGACTGCGCAAGACGTAAAGAATGTGCTCTACACCACAGCCGGGGAGAATGGCCCTGCCTGGAGCACCTAGCAGAAAGCACCAGGGGACACTCAAGGTCAGTCCTTGGGCTTTTGGCATCGGTGATAGAGAGGATCTGATGCCCACCAGACTCCAACTGAAAAAGAGATACTGGCAGCTTATGAAGGGGTTCGAGTTGCCTTGGAAATGATCAGTAGTGAAGCACAGCTCCTTCTGGCGCCCCGGTTACCAGTGCTGGGATGGAGGTTTCAAGGGAGGGCCTCCTCTACACATCATGCAACTGCTGCTAGGTGGAGTAAGTGGGTCACGCTGATTACACAACGAGCTCAGATAGGCAATCCCAATCATCCAGGAATCTTGGAAATTCTTATGGACTGGCCAAAAGGCAAAGACTTCAGGATGTCACCAGAAGAAAAGGTGACACGTGCTGAAGAAGCCCCATCGTACCATGAACTGCCTGACCGTAAAGAAGTATGCCTTATTTACCGATGGGTCCTGTGGTATTGGTAGGAAAGCAACAGAGGTGGAAGGCGGCTGTATGGAGACCCCTGTGACATGATGCAGAATCTGCTGAAGGGAATCAAGTCAGTTTGCAGAGGTGAAAGCTACCCAGCTGGCTTTAGAGGTTGCTGAATGAGGAAGGTGGCTGATGCTTTAACTCTATCCTGACTCATGGATGGTGGCAAATGCCCTGTGGGGGCAGCTGCAGCAATGGAAGCGAAGTAATTGGCAACAGAGAGGTGAACCCATCTGGGCTGCCACACTGCAGCAAGATATTGCTGCTCGGGGAGGGGGGTAGAACCTGGTTGTAAATGTACGTCACGTAAATGCTCGCGTACCCAAGAGCTAGGCCACTGAAGAACACCGAAACAACCAGCAGGTAGATCAAGAAGCTGAGACTGAAGTGGCTCAGGTGGATATGGATTGGCAACGTAAGGGTGAGTTACTTATAGCTCGGTGGACCCATGACACCTCAGGCCATCAAAGAAGAGATGCAAAATATAGGTGGGCCCAGGATCGAGGGGTGGACTTAACCACGGACGCTACTGCACAGGTAATCCACAAATGTGACACATGTGCTGCAATTAAGCAAGCCAAGCAGTTAAAAGCCTCTGTGGTATGGAGGATGATGGCTGAAATAACAGTACGGGGAGGCCTGGCAGACTGACTATATTGCACTCCCCCAGACTCACCCAGACAAACGCCCTGTGTTTACAATGGTGGAAGCAACCACCAGATGGCTGGAAACATACCCTGTGCCCCATGCCACAGGTTGAAAAGGCGCCATCCTGGGCCTTGAAAGGCAGGTCTTGTGATGACACGGCACCCCAGAAAGAGCAGAACAGAACAGAATCAGACAACAGAGACTGTTCTGAAACAGTCTCGTAAACACCTGGGCCAAAGAGCATGGCATCGAGCGTGTGTATCACATTCCCTACCATGCACCAGCCTCTGGGAAAACTGAGTGATGTAACGGACTGTTAAAAGACTACACTGAAAGCAAAGGGTGGTGGAACTTTCAAACACTGGCATACACACTCAGCAAAGGCCACCTGGTTAGTCAACGCCACAGGACCTATCAGACAAGCTGGACCCGCCCAACCAAAGCTTCTACATGCTGTAGAAAGGGACACAGTTCCAGCAGTCCACCTTAACATTATGTCTGGGAACACAGTCTGGGTCATTCCTGCCTCAGGCAAAGGCAAACACACTTGTGGGACCGCTTTTGCTAATGGACCCGGGAGCACTTACTAGGTAATACGGAAGGATGGGGAAGTTTGATGTGTGCCTCAAGGGGATTTGATTTTGGGTGAAAACAGCCAATTAATTAAGTTGTGTGATGTTAATTGTTACACAGTATTGTATATTGTCATTTCTATATGCCTATTAGTACACTGAGTGCCTTGTGGTGCCATCTCTACCACTTTGGATTTGAACCCGAGTCCTTTTCAACTGTCACACCAATGAAGAATGACTTTGGTGAAACCAGATCAGGGCAGCTCTAATAGAATTAGAACTGCCTCCAAGACACAACAATCCAACAACTCACACCATCTTTCCCACCTGGACAGACTGTTGTAACAGATGAAGCCCAATGTCACGGACTAAATGAACGCAGCGGACTTCAGAAGGATGGTCCACAGACTAAGGGAATGATATCCGTGTATTTATATTAAAAGACAGGAGATGTGGTTACGTATTGGAAAATGCTGCATGACATAAATCGTATGGAATAAGGGGTGGATACTGTCCTGGTTTTGGCTGGGATAAGGTTAATTTTCTTCTTAGTAAGTAGTAAAGTGTTGTGTTTTGGCTACGATGCGAGAACAATGTCGACAGAACACTGATGGTTTTTAATTGTTGCTGGGTAATGTTTATGTTAATTCCAGGACTTCACAGTTTCTCAGGCCTTGCCAGCCAGAGGGCTGGAGGGACACAAGAAACTGGGAGGGGGCACAGCTAGGACAGCTGACCTGAGCTAGCCAAAGAGGTATTCCATACCATGGGATGTCACGCTCAGTATACAAACTGGGGACTGGGGGTTGGCCGGCACCTGCTGATCATTCCTTGGGGGCTGGCCAGGCATCAGTCAGCAGGTGGTGAGCAGTTTTCTTCCAAGTTCAGTTACTGCTGTTTGTCTGTCAGCATGCTCTGTTCAGTGCCTGAGCCGTGCTTGTCCTTAAGGGACCTTCCAATATATCTCCAGTATTCCTTCCGGATGGTGTCTTTTTCTTTAGCTAGAATTTCACACAACTACGAAAGACAATTGAGACATTGGAGTGTTACACCAAAAGCTGATGGAATTCTTAATTATCTTTATAAAAACACAGGCAATATAGGATTAAGCTAGTATTAAAACACCTTTCTTAGCAACACTTGTTTTATTCACCAGTTGCAACTGTCCAGTGACCTCAAACCGGTATCAATTCCAATTGATAGTCAACCAGTCTGACACTGCACAAACCTCCCCAGTCCTACTTCAGTTGCAACTGCTTCCCCATGACTCCTTTCTGTGCCCACCACTCGTCATCTATCCCAGGCTATTCAGCCTGCAGTACACTACAGCGTACTTGGGACTTCCTGACAAACCTGACTGTCTTTCAGTGGTCCAGTAGCTGTAAACCACTTCATTCAAAACAGCGGGGGAACATCCTGCTCTTAAATCTCCAGTACTGCCAGTGGACTGACAGGAGGTATTTTGTTTATGGTTTTTCCCTCAGCATACTGTCCCAAAAGGATTCTCCATGCAAGTCAGTAACCTTCTCTCACGACATGTTAAAGCTGGTGCCGCACGCTATTTCTACACATTCTGATTTGTTTTATTTCGACTTGGGTAAGCAGCGAGGCACAGAAGTCAACCCCACTCACAGGATGTGCTGTGTAAAAGGTATATGCTATGAACACTGTGCAAGTCTTCTAGTCAATTCCCTTTGATAATGCAGAGGGCATTGCCCTGGTCAGTGAATGAGAGTTGCGAAACAGGAGATTCCATGCCTAAATAGATGAAGAAGTCAAACTCAGAGAGACAGTATAAAGGGACACCAAGCTGTGAGGTACAACTGCACTTATTTATACTCTGGTTGTAGAACACAACAAAGGAAAAGTGTTGACAAACTTTGGAATACAGACTCCATGTGAGAACGGCAGCTCTACTTACACTGTGTTCCAGTCTGTTCCACAGTGAATGAAAAGTAAAAGTAAAAAAGTAAAAAAGTAATGTAAAAACTACACTGCAAACCACACGGATCTCCCCAAATGTGCAGGTCAGGGAATACACAACATTGCTACGAGTCATTTATTCTCTGTAGGAAATGGTGCCTGACATTCCTCACAATGTCCCCAGTGCCTACTAGCCTTTAAGCTAATTCTGCCAGCTTTCTTGGAAAGACCTAAGAAGTGCAAAGGGAGTTTAGATACAGATACTTGAGGCAAGATTCACTAGCCTGCAGGTAAGTGATTTTGGACTACAAAGTTAGCATCAGAACCTCCTTGATTGTTCAAGTATCTCCTTTCTTCCGCAGGCAGTGTTAGGAACCTTCCTTCGCCACCAGGTGAAGAAAACTTACAGTGATTTTGTAACTGGCAAATTACTATTTACAGAAAAGTTCATGAGACTCTTGGGATTATCTGGCTTTCAAGTTCAACTCCCCACAGAGCTCCTGAGATTGACAAATAACCTGCTCTAGTTATGAAAATCAATCTCATTTTGTCAGGATATAAACCAAGAGAGCAACAGATAGCATTCCTGAGAAGCAAACCCAACCTCTCAAAACGTACCTCCAATGCCTTGTTTAGTGTTTCTTCCTTGTTATCACACTGGTTCTCAAGCATATCTTCATATATGTCCACAAGAAAGGCAATCAGATAGGGTGAACTGTGGCTAGGCTGCAAATTCAACAGCTGCTCTAACAGATTTGGATACTCAGAAAGACCACGATCCTGTAGAATCCTAGAACAGAGGTTAATAGGCTTGAAACGTAATGCCGGGAAATACGGTGTGAAGAATTCAATTTTGGTTATGACTCCTTTATTTAGAGATCAGTTTTGAAACAAGGGTGCAAACTCAAGTAAGGCAGAAAGTAAGCAGCATGCAGCAGTAATACAGCTTAATGTGGCAGTAGGCTAAATACAGGCATGCTCAACTGAGCAGAAACTAAGACTGAAAGCATGCTCACTGCTTCCTACTCTAGGCTCTTGAACCCAGTAACATCACAGGCCAAGTTTTTAAAAGCATGCGAAGCACTTGCAATCTCCCACAAGAACTACAGGGCCAGAAACTTAGCGGACAGTTACAGAGAAATTAGGTTGATGTATTAAGCCTTTGAGCAAGCTTTCGCCTCCCTGCTTAAGCCCACAACACTAGAATGAACAGCAACAAGCTCTTTCTAGTTAAGAGCTAGGCGTAAGACACTTTCTACAGATACTCTCTTTGCCCCACAGAGAAGAATACCTCACCCTTTTAAATAGTTCCAAGCGCTCTCATTATGTGGCACTGCCGTGATCATCTCAAGAGTGTATCTGTGAGAAAAAGACAATAGGTCAGGAACGCAGCCACTAACAGTGCAGTCAGAAATTACTGGCATGTGCTCAGACACTCCCAAACACATCCTCTACTCTGATTCAGAGACTTTTTGCAGATCATCTCATCTGGGTCACAGATCAAAAATGCCTTGCAATACAATCACCGCCAGTCCCAGACCAACAGACACTGACAGAACTGTTTTAGACTCTGAAGTCTTCCATTTGCTGCATTTTATACAATAATGAAACAGTTCTTGAAATTATGAGCAATTGCACTAAGAAAAAACACGATACACTGTCCTGGTATGCTAAAGGAATAACTTGTGCCTTAATGCTCAGAAATGGCAAGGGGCTGAAAAGGGCTAGAGTAACTGAAGCCCAGGTTGAGCTATGTTTATATGAGTGCAAGATCATCTCAACTATGTACCTATTCAAAATGTTCTGTACCTATTTGCAAAACCTTTTTCACGAGGCTGTATTTGAGCAAACTGCAGAAAGGCAAAGCTTGAGCTTTCAGCTCACACAGCCTTCTGCAGCAGCTCTTTGAAAGTAACAATTAGGCAACTCCTCTGAAAGCAAAGCAACAAGAGACATCTGCCATACTTTTGCAAAGCCACATTTCATCTTCACAAAACAGACTTTACCTTCTGCCCTTCACCAGCGTAATCATTCACCTGATTTTCAGAGACAACAAATACTGACAAAAAGTTCTATAAGCAATACTGAAGAAAAAAACCCCCACATTTTAACTTTCTGCAGTCACTATGGCCAAGACCGAGTTTATCAAGCAACAAGCAGCCCAGCTACAGTTCTATAATGACATCCCTGAAGTCTTAACCTTAGACAGTCTGATTCTTTAGATGGTATCTAATTAACTTGAACACAGCACCATGTATAAACAGATCAAGGGAGGATGTTTAGATGCAACCTCTGGAGAGAAAAAGCTGTAAATATCCGAGCCTAAGTCATAGAAATAGCTCAGATTTATTAATCTGCAGAGAAGTTATAGACTGGAAGAGAAGTACAACTTAGAGCAGTTTGCAAAGACAACCACAGAAGGCGATGAGGGTTGGGATCCTCTACGAACAACGTACCAATGGACCTATTCAGAGACCCAGTATTTCTTCTGAAGAGTAACTCCAAATAATTGCAGGAACTTCTCCTCATTGCTCCTTTGCTTTAGACAAACAGCTTCTCCTAACCATCAATCCTGGCCAGCGGTCTGAGATAAGAAAACCATACCAGGAAGATTCCTTTACCACCATCAGCTGTAAAATAAATGTCTAGAAGCCCAGTTTGTCTTCAGTTACAAACGTGCAGCTTTGAAACAGTTTCCAAAGCTCACTGTCCTCCAAACTGGCCAACTCACAGAGACATTTGTTGTTGCACTGACCACAAACCCCTGAAAGCTCCTTTCTTTTTCCAGCTGTATCAAACTCCTCACAAAAGGCAATTCCTCTTCCTACAAGCCACGCCCATCTTATCTTTAAATCATTGTGGCTACTGTAGTACTGAAACAGCAGTTTATCACAACACAGAGTGCCTCTCCTTCCAAGCTTTCTAGGGTAGGACGTAAGACACTACTGAACAGCACAGCTCACGACGTTTCCAGTGCCACACATCTGCAGGTTGTTCCACTACAGCTAGCTGACTACAAAAAGCCAAAAGTTTTGTTTGCACAATAAACTGGGTCGGAACACAGACTCACGAGAACGCCTTGCCCAGGGTAAGCATAGCTTGCTTCTGTACTGCTCAACAAGTCAGTAGTACTGAAGCAAGCTATATATGCACCAACACTTGATCTGCCATCCACGAGAGTGAGCCCAGAAACCGCAATAAAACCAGGAAAGACAAGCCCACAGGGACTGTCAAAATATTCCTTTGCTTCCATATAATGGAGAATGCTGAATGCGAGCATGAAAAGCATTACTAACTGGACTTCTGTGTCTAGGACTACTGGGTCATCATAGCCGATGGTGCTGAAAATTACGAAGTGTCGTTGGTTCCAAACCGAGTTGTTTCTCACATCTTCCCTCAAAAGCTGGTCTACATATTCTAGTTCATTGTCCCATAATTTGAACTCCTGTGGCAAGGGAAGGAAGAGACAATGTCACAATCCAGAGTTTTATATATTCTCCTTGCTCCTGAGGTCTCTGAACGTTAGATACAGAGACTTTTTAAAAGAAATAAATTAAGGATGGGTGAACGAGGAACATGATACGCTATTCAGCTGCACACAAGGGTATTAGCTCTTCATTAAATTCACACACGGAACAGCAAGCAAACAAGAAAAGACCTTTTTGAACTTGCTTCTTAAAAGGCAAGTTTATAGCTAACCTCTACCACACATTAAAATACAACTGGTTTTCCCCCCTCAGCCTTAAGAAACAAAGTGCCAAATGGAATTCCGATTGTATTTAAGAAACCAAACTCTACAGCCTGAGCAGGTTATTTAGTGAGTCTCAGTAATTCTGAATACAATGTTGGATACGATACCCGAATAACCCACTGTCTGTGTTGCCATGCATGGTAATTTTTGGCATCTTGCTTAAGAATGTCAGCTACGAACTCAAGCTCTTCGGATGGATCCTGCAGCCACTCCACCAACATCCGTCTGTGATGCCTAAGGACAAGAGGAGAAAACTATTTTTAGAATAGTCTATAAAAATTTTTATGATGTGTGGTCTGTATTCAAACAGCACGCAACAACCGTACTACTCAGGAACAAAACACTAGTTAAACACTTCAAATCAAACATACCGAAACATTTCACTTGTGCCTGAGATATATTTGACGCATACCTATCCTATAACAAATTCTAACTACGCATACACATTGGCCAATCACCTCCTTTTAGACAAGTGATGTTTACTTGAAGTAACATTCCCACTTTTAACACTCCTGGCCAAAGCCTTCAGCAGAGTAAAATTTTCTACTACTATGTTATTTCTCTAGCAATAACAACCCTGCTGCTTTTCCTATTCCCCCCAAAAAACAACAGGTAAGCAAACCCCAAGAGCCAATAAAAGAAAAAAATAGTTTTTTCTATTTGTCTTTTTGTTTGCCTTTTCATCAGTCATTTTTTTGGTCTGTCAGGCTTATTTTGACAGCTTAAAAATCGAAATGAAAACAAGGCCTTTTTTGCATGTCATAATCACTTTTAGAACAAACTGCTAAAGAGGCCTTTGGCAGTGATGCTGATGCAACTCCATGTAACTCCTCCGCTACCGCCACTGCAGTAGATGCAGGCAGCAACTTTCAATAACTTTTAGCATCAATGATCACAAATTACTCTAGCCAATTTACAAAGCAAAAGTTACCCGCAAAAGTGTTAAGAACTGAGAGTAAAACATGATTTTACCAGACTTGGTAGTTCTTTGGCTGATCTTCAATGATAGCTGTAATGTACTTCAGTTCCTCATGAAGATCCTTTCCCAAAGACCGCAGGAGGACTCTCCGGAAATGCCTGTGCAAAAGTCAAGCATTCAGACACTGCAACAGGGCTCTCCTAAAATTCACAGAGAGGAACACAGAATAACCTTTGTTCACAGTTTTTCTAACAAATAATGAGTTAAAAAGACTGCAAAAAACTAAACCACATATCCAGGTCTGCTGAAGGCCATTCAATTATCAAACAGGGGAGAACTGGAATACAGCTGGTTAAACCAGCATGTTATCTAAGTTCACAGCGATCCTGTTTCCAATGAACCTCTGCCAAGCCACAGGAGTACTTATCATCACGGAAACCATGAATTATGCGCTAAAGAAATGTAAACTTTCTGACCTCATGCAAGTTAGTCAAATAAAGACATACAAAGAGGTAGTTGTTGGCATAAACATGTTACAGGGCCCTGCTCTGAACATCAGAAATTCACTGTTTATTCATGATCTAAATGAACACTAACCTAAAATGCACCATTTAGTAAGTATGCAGTTATTTCGCAGGAAACGGCAGCTATCATGCTTTTGTGCCTCTTCTTGGAGTCAACAGAGGCCATCTTCAGCATTTTGCCAAGGCTGTGTCATCAGGTAAGCAACCTAATGTTAAACATCAAAGTTCTTTTTGTGCCTAATCGTGACCTTGATTGATAATATCCTCTAAGCCAAATGAAAGAAAACCACTAAATCAAAATAAGACATGGAAAATACTGAACAAAGACTTTCTTCAGAAGCTCACTGGAAGTCTACACTAGTCCTCTGCATAAACTCAACTAGTCATACGCTGATCAGACTAACAAAATTATAAAACACGTAAGAGGTCAGCAATCAAACGACAACAGAAATAATCCCAAGATTATCAGTTACCATGCTGTGTAGTTTGCAGCATTTAACTCAATGGCATCTGCTGTTAACTTGAAAGCTCTTTCGCTTCTCTCATCCCGCTGCAGAACCGCCCGGAAGTAATCATAGACGTCTTGAACTAAATAGATAACAGCATCTTATTGAAGGCTATAAGACAACTGCCTGATTAGCGTGTAAGGTTAATAATCCTTTGATACTACTTCCTATTTTGTGGACTTTATAAATGTTAAAATGACAGCTACAGATTGGCCTGACAGCACTATGGGTGGAAAGTTCTAAACGATACCAGCATACCCAAAGCCTACCAAAATTTCTTAAAAATACACCATCCAAACCATATGCAAAGCCATCAGAAAAACGCCTTGCTGCTTACTCACATTACTTCCCCAGATGCAGGACCTTCATATGTCTGTCGGTCTTCCACTTGTGGGCTAGAAATGCCTTATTATGTGAGCCAGCCAATCTGCTGTATTGCCTCTTAAGCCATATGATTTTAAAATAAAACCTTGGCTATTCACATCTCAGATGAAGATTCAGCTTTAGAGATGCTTGGTGAAAACAGCACACACAACCACCGTAACAGGATGAATATTGATTTTTCCAGTGTGCTCCTCTAGAAAACATATTACCCAAAACATGAAGTTTCGCTTTCACACCACCAAGGACCGATATCAATTCAACCGCCTTTGGTTTTCAAAGCAGAATGTATTTAAAACTTACATTTTTTACTGTAGATGATCTGAACAACAGGATTTGGCCCGTCGTTCTGAGGGATAGGTTCAATATCTGCCCATTCCTTCCTGACCCTGTAAACACATGTTTTTGTCTTTTCAGTGCTTCCAAGAAGCAAAAAATGCAAAGCTACATGCAGAGATCTACGTCCAGTAACACACCCCTGTTCCCACCGGTCCCCATTATTGCCACTGTATTATTGCCTGTAGCACAGACCAGCGTGAACTCGAGGAAAGGAGGCACCGACACAGGCGACCACATGAAAATTCAGTCACAAGGTCGCCTGGCGGAGGACGGCCCCAGCTGCCCCGCGGTGCCTCGGGTAGGAGCGGATCGCGGCGCTCGCAGCGCCGAGCGGCTGCCGAGGCTTCCCGCTCCAGCCGCCGGCACCGCCGCCTGAACAGTGCATGCTGTACCGCTTATCTCAAGGATGACGCAACTATGTTTAGTTAAAGTCGGGAGATGTCCAAGGACCCTTACTGCCACATGACGGATGCACAGACTGCTAAGTCTTAGATTCCTGTTGTACATGCAACGCAGCGAAGATGGAGGCTTCGAACATGGCCGCTAAGGAACAGAGTCTGCGTAGAGACAACTCCTCCAGGACATCGCGCAGGCACGAGATATGTTCACGTTGTTAACGTGAAGATATACTAGGCCCTTGAATGGAATGTGCCAATCGTCCAGGTGTGAGAGATGTTAAGGTGTTCCCGGAAAGTTAATGAATAGACACGAGTGACTTGTATAAAGAGGGGGCTGAAAGGTTCCCTCGGTGTGCATGCCTTTGGTGGAGCGATCCCCCATGCACCCAGCGCTGCCGAATAAAGATCACCTCGCTCGCTCGAATATTGGGGACCGATTCTTCAAATCACCATCCTGCCCTGCCCTGCCCTGCCCTGCCCTGCCCGCCGCCGCCGCAGCCCTGCCCGCCGCCCCGGCCCGGCCCGGCCCTGCCCTGCCCGCCGCCGTCCCGCTCAGCCTCTCCTCCCCCTCCTCCGCCCGCGGGGCCGGCCCTGCACGGACAGTAGCCGGCCCTCTCCTCCCGCCGCCCCAGCAGCGGGGGCGGCTGCCACGGCCGTGGCGAGAGCGAGGCTCCGCGCCGCCGCAGCCCCATCCCGGCCGGTCGAGGGCTGCGCTGTCGCGGCCGTACCTGTAGGGCACGTAGCCGGCGTCCTCCCTCGCATCCGCTTCCTCCAGCAGCTGCCCGAAGCCGCCCTCCGGCTCCCCGCCGTTCTTCTCCGGCTGCAGCTCCGCCGCCGCCGGCCTTGCCGCCGGGCCCGCTGCCGCCATCGCCCCGCTGCCGCTTCCGGGGCCTGGTGAAACCAGAGAGGCGGGCGCCGCGGCGGAGGGCAGAGCGGCCGCGTGGCTCTCCATCGCCCCCGCCTGGGATGGAGGGCAGGGGGCTGCGCGGCCGGGACCGCGGCGCGCCGAGCGGGCGGGACGGCTGCCCCCCGACCAGTAACCGGTACCGGCAGCGCCCGGGGGCCGCGCCGAGAGTATTAATTCGCGGCTCTGCTCATTAATCGCCGGGAACGTACCGGAGGAGGCGGCGGGAGGCGAGCCGGCGCTCGGGTCTGGCGTGCTCCAGTTTGCTCCTCCCCTTCCACCGTCCCCTGGCGGAAACGTGAGGGACCGGCGGGGCCAGCGCTGGTGGCGCCCCAGCGCGGGGTAACGCTGACCGGTTGTTGGGGTGGCGGCTGGCTGTGCTACGGCGCTGCGTGCTTGGCAGTCGCTGCCGTAAGCTAGAACCTGCGACGCCAGCAGTGGAGGCGTTCCCCCTGCCCGCAGCAGCGTATTTCCTGTGAGACCCCACCCCACCGCAGCACCGGGGCCTGCCGGCGCAAGGCCCGGACTAGGCCCTGGGGCCAGCGGCGCCGGGCGGGCGCGGTGGGAGCTCGGGGTGACGCTGCTGCAGTTGCTGAGGTGGGGACTTGGAGCCGCGAACAGCACGTCCTCGGCACTGCTGCTGCGCAGGTGCTGCGGGCATGGTGATCGGTGTTTCCTCCCCGCCCCGTGGAAACGCACACGGCAGCACCGTTTCGGAGTTGAACCGGGGGGTCTGGTCTCCGTAACAGGTGGCAGTAAGAGGAGGCTTTGAAACAGCCAGTTGTAACTGGCGCGTGAGATGGGGTAAGGCAGGAGATCTCCTAAAGTGCTGTTGGTCCCCAGGGCAAAGTAGCCGAACTGAAGCCACTCGTTAGGAAAAGCAGCTGACCCAGTGTTGCAGGTTCATAATCCAGGGCCTGCTGAGACGCTTTAGAGAGGGGAGGGTTAACGACAGCCAGAGCACATGTGTAGTAAGGGCCATGTGCACATCTGCATCAGTGCTGTATGTTCAGGGAGGTGGGAAACTGTTCCGTGTGTGGTGGGAAGGGTTAAAGTCTTTAATTTTGGGGTGCTTAAATTGAAAGGGCGGTAGGTGTGTCCACGCATTGCAGTGACTCTGTGGAAAGAAGAATGGTGCCAGAGCAGCAGTGAGGGAGTGCGGAGGCATGGCTGCAAGTTGAAAGGCAAGGTGCGGGGCGAGGAAGAATTGGGCCCGCGGGTGGTTATTCTGTCACTTGAGCGGTGTTGTTTCCTTTGGGAAGTTGCTTGGCCTCTGCGCTTTCCTCGCCTCTCTGCCTTTTTTCCTGCCCTTTCTGTTTTAATGGCGCAGTTGGAGACTTCATTTGTTTCTGCCAGGATGTTCATCCAGTAACTGGAGTGCCTAGTTTGGTTGGTGCCTCTGGGTATTACAGTAATAGAGACTATAGTAACATCATAATGGAGGGGAAAACCCAGAACAACCTAGTGGAAGGTTGCTTTGGGCTGTAAGACTATGAATAGAACAGAAACGAAATGGAGAAAGACGTACCTAGAGGCAGAGAGGATATCCAGCAGTACCTAGGTGAAAGAAAAAAGTTAGAAAATGCAGAACATTCTAAAAAAAAAAGAGAAAGAACCAAGATGGGCCTAATAAGAAACAAGGTGTATTAAAAATGTGCACATACGAATGACAGAAACCTCAAAAGAGTAAATACTGTTTTGTAAGAGGCAGAGCAGATGAGAAAGTCACTGTTGCTGACCTGCAGAGTCAAAGGTTGCATTGCGAGTTCATTAGATACCGAAAGCTCTCCAGGGGCAAAGGGCACTTGAGACACAGGTCTTGAAGAAATCTGGTTTATCAGCTCTGCTGTTTGAGCAACGATTTGGACTTTTTGGTCAAGTTTTGCCCAGAACTAACATGTAATGAATGACCTGCCATCGCCGTTGCTTATCATCTTTACCAGCTATTTAACATGCGTTACAGGCAAGCCAGACCCTGCGGTATCGGCTTATTTCCTCAGAGTGGCATAGCAGGACAAGAAACAACAGTGGGCTTCTGCGATGCCCACCACTGGATGGAGCTGGTCCAAGAATAGCTTGCTGACGGCATGGGTAGTGCAGCAGATAGGAAAGCTATCCCTCTGCCCTCGGGACTAGGTTCTGCATTCTGTCTGAACCTGTGTGTTGCTGGGTCTGTGGACTCCTTCTAAAGGCTTGAGGAATGGTAACTGAGAAAAAGCAAGCTATTTGAGGAAGCTGAAGCATATTCCAAACAAGTCGTGTCATTAATGAGAGCAACTTGGGAGTCTGCCAACTCGGGAAGCTTGAAACCCATGAGTGTAACTGAGTTTTAAAATGACGGACCAGACCAAAAAACCCATTTGGGATCACAGCATATCCTCCCATAAGCTGTACCAGGCTTCTGATCTGCCTCCAACCACTCCATTCAATTTACTGAACTACACTCTCGTTGTGGCATGCCAGCGTCAGTCCTCTCAGCCTCAAGGCACACTGAAAGCCTTAGTCAGGCCTGCAAAGGCAGGATTCTTGCCTTAGCCCGGATCTGCTTGACAGCATACGGCTGGTTCGTAATCAGTGGAAAGTGTTCATGTTACAAGTCTAGTATCTGTGACGACACTTCACAGAGAATATTAACACCCCACACCAAGCTTCTACTTAAAACTGTCTCCAGCAGCTGGGACCTTTGAGAAGAGGCAACAAATCGGATGAGACCTGTGATGAAGCACAAAGAGCGGAGGATAAATAAATCCGTCATGTCCCAGCACTGCAGTGTCAGTTACTAGTTTGTGCCTTGGGAGGAGCCTGGTAGCTCAGGGAGAAATCGGAGCTCTGTGGTGCAGTATGTGCAGCAATAGGTGGGCACTGCTCCAAATGGGCTGCAGGCAAGCGTAGCTATGGAGGAAAGGGCACAGAGCCAGCATGGCAGGGGTCACTTAAACTGCCGCAGAGGACTGGATTCAGGCTGTCTAGTGGGTACCCTGCTGAGCCTCTCAGGAAGGCTGCAGGCATGACCTGCTGTAGAGTAAGGAGATGAGTTGTGTGCACAACGTCTTCGTGATTTCTATCACTCATGCGTTTCAACTGAGGCACATCGGGTGTTCCCTCTGCCTCCTCTGGGATTCTTCCTCCCTCCGCTCCCCCGGGTGAGCACCACCTTGCACCCCCCTGCCCACCGCATCTGGGTTACAAGCAGCAGATCTGGTGCTTTCCAGTGATTGTGTGTAAATACAAGTACATGTGAAGAACCGTGGAGGTATCAAATATCTCTGTGTTGATACAGTTGTCTCTGAATGACATACGCGCGTTATAAATACAAACCTTTGGTTCTTGCGTCTGTACTGGGTGGAAGAATATCGGCTCTGCTGTCAGCCAGCAGCACCACCCTTTCAGAGTAAGTACCCTTCACCACTGATAGCAAACGTCAAAACCTGCATAAAGAGGGCCCAACCTCTGGAAGCGCCGGGCTGGCTGACAGGACTGTTTCCTGATCGCTGCGCACTGCCCTGCGGAGATGCCTCGGCAAGGCAGGGAGCGAGGCATGGTCTCTGGTCTCGGACGGGATGCCCGCCGCAGCTCCGCGCCCGAGGGATGAAGGATGCGCTTCCTCCCGGCAGCCGGAGCCGGCTCTCCAGGCGCTAGGGGGTCTTCCTGGCTGCCATGACTCATTTCTTTTTTTGACAGCCCCCTGGCTCGATGCAGTCGAAGCCCTTGTCAGGGTAGCACCAGCTAAGATAACGGCACCGATGCGAAAAACATAAAACCGCAGGAAGAACAGTTACGCTGACAGCGACAGGCCCCAGAGAATGCCGGGTTTATTTCGTGTGTGTGTGTGTGTGACAGAGGGGTCATGCAGCGCGAGACGTGCAGCAGGAGCAGTCGGGCGGGGTGGAGGCGATGGCGCTCCCAGGCCGATTAGCCCTCTGCGTTCCGTGTTCAGGGCCCTGAGGACCCCCAAAAGAGCCGCTCCCCCCGCCCCCGGCTGGCAGCGCGGTGGGCGGAGGGAGCCGCAGGTCCGCGCCGCCCCGCCGCGGGGCCCCGCTTCGCGCTCGCCCAGCCCCCGCCCCGCCGCCCGCCCCGCACCGGGTGGGTGCACCAACCGAAAGTAAAAAAACAAGCCAAGAACTACCCCAAAGCCCCTCAAACCCAGCCGGGGCGGGACGGCGGCGAGGCGGGAGGAGTTCGGCGGGGTGAGTACAGCGGGGTGCCCGGCCGGGGCCGGCGGGGCGGGAGGGGCGGCGTGGGGGGCAGGCGCAGCCCCGGCTGGGATGCTGAGCCCGCAGGGATGCAGCGAGCGGGGCTGGCAGGAGAGGCGGCGGGGAGAGCTGGTGGGAAGTTCGGCAGGACTTGAGGGGAGCTGCTGCTTCCGCAGGACAGGCGGGAGCGGTGATTTATGCTTCTTCCCTCCAGCCCACAAGGCGTCCGCTCGGCCTGGCCGAGGTGGGAGAGCGCTGTGAACTCACCTTTGCCAGCAGAGCTGGGACAGGACGGAGCCTTGTGTGGCCCATCCCAAGCACGGAGCGCATCGGCCCGCTGGTTAAAAGTACCGAGTGTTGGGCACTGCAAGTGCAAGAATGAAGCCGTGACACAGCGCAATACCCTGGGGCGGCTGGTACAGCATACCCATGGCGTGGGCAGTTCCCCTTCTGGAGGAATACCTGAAAATGGAATGATCGCTACAACTTTTTTCCACAGGGTAGGCTGTAGGGGAGCGTTCAGTGGGTCATCGGAGTCTTACTTTTTGCCGTGTGCAGGGTAGGACATGTGGTATTAGAGATACTGTTCTGCTCCAGGGTGTGCCTTGAGTAGATCTTGCCAACACAGTTGTGTACAGAATTCAGCCCCTTCCCCTCCTGGTGCCCCATTTTAGCTATAATGCAGGAGGCACAGAAGATACGAGGGGTTTATAAAAGATCCCACCTGACGTGAAAAGCGCTCAGCTGGCAGCTGCGCACTTTCATGCCCACACAAAACCTTCAAAAACTCTGTCCTGTGCAGAGCAGAACGCTCCCAGCATAGTTTTGTGTGAGGTTTTACTAAAAGGCTTTTCTGACGGTTGATGGGAAGATATGAACTCACATTGTGGTGGAGACAGAAAGAGGATCTTTTTTTTTTCCCTCTGGCTGCCAGCACCACAGAGGTAGTACCTTGGCAGGCAGTAGTTTTGGGACCTGTCCCGTTTTGTCAGGTTTTTGGAAATTTGTGAGTGGGATTAGGATGGGGGGAAAGCTGGCAGGTGCACACACACGGGGACAATACAATGATATCCAACTGATTTTCATAGAAACCCAGCCTGAACTACATGAGGCATGTCTCTGAAAGAGATGAGTTATAAAATAACAGTTTATTAAGCATTTTTTGTGTGTGTCTTTCTGCTTTCTGAGCTTTCAGAATACCCACATTTTCAACCTTTACTCCTCTACATTGAGAAATAAAGTCTTATCTTTCTCCCAACTTCTTTTTTTTTTTTTTTTTTATGACAAAGCTGGAATTTGCACCTACTCCTGTTGCCAGGAGTTAGGATTTTCACACAGCAACATCCAGCATGTAGCAAAACACCGTGAAAGCTAAAAAACCCAGTGGATAAGGAAGAGTTCCATCTTTCCCCTTCTTCACTGAAGTCCTCAGTCCTGCTTCCTGATGAGCAATGCAACCTCTTTTGGACCTGCAACAGCACGCTGGATTTCCCCAGTTAGGCCTTAGTCCTCCCCTAACTTCCAAGAAGCAGGAGTCCTTCAACCCTTCTTTACAGAAATAGTCTGCAATGGCTGGCACTTCATTACAGAGGGACCAGAGAAACTTACCGTAACACGCCTGGCTTTAGGGGACCGAAACTGCCCAACTTGTGAAGGTGCATGAGTGTAGTACTCTGATTGGAGACATGTCTCCAAAAGGTGTAAACTGGCCTCAAAACCCATGCTTCCAAGGAGAGGGGTGTAGTCACACAGTTATTTTAGAACACCAGGACTCAACAGGGTCAGAGGAGACATCATTTTAGTTAATGAACAATTGCTTTCCCGTTAACACCAACAGCTGTTAATGAACATGACAATTTAACCCCTCCCGGGATACTTGCGTTTGAACCCTCTGTGGTGCTATGTATTGACTTACCAAGCAGCTGCTCTTCCATGCTTAATCAGCAGGTGTGAAATTAGTGATGTTGCATGGAGAAAGAGTTGTCCTAATGACAACTCTGCTTGCCCAGGTAGCCAGTGTCAGGGAACTTGGGGTGAATTTTGCACATCTAGTGATCCACATCCACTTCCCCTGCTGCACAGCAGCAGGAAAATGACACAGCGATTTTAATTCCCCAAGGCTGAAATTTTAGGTAGACTTAACATCCCATGGCTTCTTGAGGAACAGCAATGGGTGACACATGTAATGGAGCACAGAGTCCTAGGCCCAAGGACATCTAGACATCCTGAGGTGGGTTTCCTAGCTGAATTTGGTGAGGCTTCTATTATTAGCTCTTCATGCAAAGTACTTACAGAAACCTAAATAACTGCATACGCCCTTGATTTTGGTAGCTTTGTCCTGACCCTTCACATGCACACACTTGTAAGCCTCTTTACATGCTACATTTTTTTAAAAAAATACATATTTGTTTTTCCTTTTAAGCAAATTCAGGGCCTGCCCTGGCTGCAGAGTTAAGGTATTATTTTCAGAGTGGGCACAGGGAGGCCCGGAACTTGTACATGTCCTTCTCTCAGCAGTGCCAACAGCATCGCTTCTCATCCAGGAACAGGATCCTAATTTTCATTATCTTGTGTCCGAAGAGTGTATGTTTTTAAACCAAATGGTGCATTAAGATGAAAGGATGCTAAGAGCAGAGAAAGGAAGAACAGACAAAATAACTGGCAGTTTTATACTGTGAGTTGAGCACTTAAGCATTAGGTAACATATTGTGGAGAAAAACACATTATTGCCTACTTCAGAGATTTCTAGTCTCTGCATCAGACTTCATGCACTTTGCACCTGTGTTGAGTAGGCACCCATACCGAGTGTACTCATGTAAACATACACAGAGTACTTTAAAATGGCAGTGTTATTCATGTCCAGAATTGCACAGAACAGTCAGACTGCCAAGGATTCTGGAAAGGACCTGTTATGGGACAAAAATAATGTAGTTTTTACATTCAAGTGTAATTTTTTTATCCTTTGCTGTTAGAATATATTGTGCCAAAAGCTTGACCTTACAGCCTTAAAGGGAGAGAAAGTGTTTTCACTTGGAGATATTTAATAGAGATGGTTATTTAAAGGAAAAACTAAATACTGAAAGATATTTGACTTCTATGAACCAGAAGTAAAATGCTGTACTGCCAAATTAACAGGCTTGCCAGAACTCAGCCAAACATCATCTTACCCAAGTTTTCCAACTCAATCTGCCTTAAGCAGAAGATACACTAGGGAAACATGCTGCCAACCCAAAAGACACAGGGGTAATCACTGACTAAACCCAGACTTGGAATAGAAAGTGCAAAGCACACACCTTATCCCACAATGTCAGGAACACGCATAAGGCACTGGTGTTCAGAAAAGGGCATGAGCTAGACTCAGGAGCATTGTTCATATTATTGCATCCACCATGCCATATCTGGGGTAACATCTGAGACGTGTCTCAAGGTGTTCATAAAGAAATTCTCTCCCTATTCACGTGCACAGGGCAAGAAAACCACAGCTGCAGTGTCTCCCCTGCCTATTTTGAACTTGCATATAGGCAAGTCCACCAGCACTTGCAAAGCCTTTGTTTGACCCCACGAGGGACGACTCCACACCATCACTTAATGTTGTTCCCTTACCCCTTTGCTGGCTTTAAGGCATTTTGTGCTCTTGTAGGGGCCCGTATCTCCTTAAGCTCCTTGTCACCACTGGACTGCATGAATTGCCTGCTAGCACTCGAACAGAAATGTTTTGTGTGGTGTGAGTGATTAAAAACCTTGCTGCTTCCCTGCTGGAGGATACTGCTCCCACAGAAGGTCCAGCTAAGCAGCATGCTCCTAATCTGCCTCAGCACAGACAGCAACAGACAGAAGCATTCTGTGCTCGCCGAGGTGGTTTTGCACTGCGTAGATTAGGAAGGACTTGCATGCTGTTTGTCAGCTGAGTTGCGGAGACAGTAAGATAGAAGTCAGTAACAGCTTAGGCAGACACAGACACAGCTATACCAAGGCAAGTACATCAGCCTCTGACGAAAGCAGTCATAGGAAATTATTTCCCATGCTCCGTACTCCACTGAATGTTTCAATTATACTGATATACAAGGGACAGTTGTGCCAGCACATTTTCCCCTTTAGGCACAGCTCTTCAGTAATAAAATTGTACACGAGTCACATTGCTAACACACAATCAGTAACAACAGTAAGTTTCCTTGTAGAGATGAGCCCTTATGACAAATTGTCAGGTGTTTCCACTGATAATAGGTAGGTAGTGTTTACAGCTTAAAGTCATCTAACACTTACTGTAAGATTCTTCTCTCTGTAGCTCATACATTTTGTCAGGCTCCCACCTCCATGAGAAAGATTCTGTCTCAGACACATTTTGAAATGAAAATCTTGGTAGCCGCAGTTGCAAACTAGCTGGGCAGCCTGTCTTCCCAGCTCTGACAGCACCGTATTGCTGAGTGTGGCTGACTATCACAGAACTGAGGTGCCTTTTGAAGAGAACTGTAGAGCTTAAAGCTTCTTTGCTATCCAGATGACAGCAAGCATAAACATTTGAAAGAAAACCTGAAAATTTCTGTTAAAACATAATGACCATCTTGTTTCCCTCCCCACAACCCCCGCCCCCCCCCCCCCCCCCCCGAACTTTAGTCTCCAGCATGTTTTCTTAGGATTTGCATGATTTGTTTGGTCAGACATCTGTTTTACAGAAGATATTTTTCTGCTAGAGTACATATCTGGTTATTACTTCACTGGTAAACTCAGAAGTGCCAATACCTTTGCAAGTATCACTGTGCTTGTATAACCAGTATAAAGCGCTATTAACCTTGTCAGTAGATGACTCTCTACATCTAGACATTTTCAAGAATGAGAAGGCTGCAAGTTGGCCACATCATGAGAAAATAGTCTGAGTCTTGTCAGAAGAGCCCACCGTTCTTGACACAGAACCACAACAGGGGTAAATCTTGGTATTTCCTCAGACCACAAGTGACTAAGACCACATCCCAAAATACGCTGTCCCAGTGGACACTGTTCATCATCTCACCTTGGGATGAGTTATTTTCACTGAAATTCATGCCAGTGTCTATAAAGAATACTCAGCCTTATTCCACGTACCGTCTCAATTTTGTTTACGAAAGATACAGGAACTCAATAACACTATATGCAGAGGCGCAACTCTCTTCCCTCTTCATTGGTGACATTTATTTTAAGGATTGCATTTGTCTGTTTTCTCTCTCTGAGCTTTCTTGACTGGCTGCGGCAAATATATTACTTTGTCCTGAAGACCTTGAACATCCAGTACCCCGTATTTAGTGTAGTTTCAAACAGGAACAATTCGTGGGGGTAGAAATGTATACTTTTTGTTCTATGCTGGAGCGTCAAATGTGGTTTAAAAAAAAAGCAGGTAACAAATCTCCAAGAGTCTGAACTTCATGTCCATTTTAAGTGGTCGTGGTCACGTGTTTTCTCTACTGCTGGGGAAGTGGAAAAAACATGGAAAAATTACGCAGCTTTCATTTATTAATTCCATTCCCCATGAGTTGTTCTAGATTTAAAGAATGCATTGCATTAATGTATTTCAAGTGTCTAAAATAATCTCCACTACAGTTTAATTACAGCAGCAGATTTTAATGTTTAGTATCAGACAGACTGTTCATATTATGACATAAATACTAGTATTTATTCCCTTTATGATTATCTCCAAGAAAATATTTCCTATCACACAAGCACTCTGTGCTAAGAACCCAGTTTACAATAGCCATCGACTGAAATCAGGGCAGATGCAGCAGTTTTCTTGTACAGGCACACGCACCCTTTGCAGTTCTGTACTGAAGATGTCTTCTCTCTTTCACAAAGGGGAGCAAAAATACTTTTTGGCTGAATATATGCATGGAAAAAGATACAAAAACCCTACAGGAGCCACAGGGTTAAGACATTTAACGCAAAAAGGTCCCCAATAAACCCATTCCTTCCCTTCCAGTTCAATGAAGATACGTAACATTACCAGTTAGTTATAATCTGTTCTGTCCTATGACTTCAGTTTGGTCTGGTTACAAAGGGTGAAGAAAAAAAAAATAATTCAGATTTTCAGCTGTCGGAACAGAACTCCAAGAAAAAAATAAGCGGTTCTTCTAGGGTCCTCAAAGCATTTTTCCTAACTGTGCAGATAGGAATTCAAGGCTCCTAAATTCATCAAGTGCACGGAAAGTTTCTGGGATGAGAATATTCCAGTGCAAGACACCTCAATGCGACAGAATCTATTGTCCCTAAAAAGGGGCATTTTATCTCAATTAGCATCTGAGAAGAACAGACTATGCACATTAAAGACCCAAAGAAACACACTAAAAAATTTCAAATGCTTTAAGTTGGTTTTATTACAAAATTACACTTGGTGATAGTTGCATACAATAATAGTATGTGCTGTCAGTGTTGTGTAGCTGCTCCCACATAAAGCAACAACTGCGGCACCTGCCTGCACTAACCAGAAGTAGGTTACTTTAGTAGCTAAGTTACCTGCAGTCATTACTGCTGCATCTGATGTGACCGTGTTAGGAACCACAAGTGGGTAAACCGAGGCATGAGAAATTGGTTTTGTGCCTTATAAATTGCAGGTATAGCTTTATGTATTTATTTCAGGAAATGAACCCTTTACTGGTGCATTTCTGTAATTAAGCCTTAATGCATGTCTTGACTGCACCTGGCTACCAGCAGCAGCAGCAGTGACCCGAGACTATTACCACTGCACTCTTTCATTGCAATACCTCTTTACTAGGGGAATACTACACCGGATTTTAAACTAGTTGATGGCCCTACTTAGTGCTGCTTTCATTTACGTGCAGTACGTGTTGTGCTGTTTGTCCTCCTTGAGACTTGGGCTAAAGTCATCCCAGTGTAGTACTATGCAGCGTTGGTTTACATGCGATGGACTCGTGGGCCGTAACACCGTGCCCTGCGCACTCGGCGGTGGTGTCGCCCCTGTGGGTCGGGCGGCCCCTGGCGGCAAATGCCAGCAACTGCACCTCTGGCTTCCCTTTTCCTGGGAGCCGGCCTATGGGCGGGATCCCAGCCTCCTCCTTCCCCCCGGGGCCAATTACTGAAAAATTTAGGGTTTCTGGCAATTCTGAGTATCTTTGGTCCGTCGGATGCACCACAGCGCGGGTCGTGACCCTGCTGGCTAGGAACACTGAACGGGGTTTGCACCTCCTGGACCTGGTGGAGATTTAAGCAACTAATTCTAACTACTAACCTCATGGCTACTCCAGCTCCCGCGTGGTTGCTCTGGCTCCCGCGGCAGTGTCAGTATCAGTGGCGCCTATACTGAAGGAGAAGTATAGATTCTATATATGAAGAAGAAATGGAAACGGAAAGCAGCTCATTTTGTAAAGGGGGAGGATGAAGCAGGGCCATCACAGGATCAGGATGAACGCAGCGAACAGAACAACAGTTAACCTCCCGATTTCTGTTTCTGAATGAACAGTGGGATAATGCAGAAAGATTATGCCTGTCAATCAGGTGAACACCTTATCGCCTGGTTACTTCGATGCTAGAATAACAGGGGTAATACTATAGAATTGGAGGGTAGGGAAGCCAAGCAGCTGGGATCACTTTCTAAAGAAGGAGACGTTGACAGGGCATGCAAAAGGAATGCAAGCCCTCAGCCTCTGGAAGGGACTCCTGTCAAATGTTAAGGTACCCCTACAAGGAGGGTACCACACGTCACGCAGGCAAGTGGACCGCAACAGAGAACCGGACACTCAAGGGAATTAGCTGTGAAAGACATGACTTCTTATAACCAGGATGATCCATGGTCACCCATGGATCCTGGCAAAGTCCTTATGCACGCAGCCCATGTGACAGAAACTGGTACAGAGCAGACCATCATCATGTGCCAACTCACTGGCAACAATGAGTTGAAAAGACGATGCACCAACGGTGGATGAAGTTATGAAGATAGCGGCTCTACCTCCATCACCTCAGCTGTGGAGAGACCGGTCCAGCAACTTGATGAGGATATCCTGTTCCTCACCTGTATGGACCTGCATCTCAGCCATCAACCACAGATGCCCTTCTGTTTGGGAGGGAGAACACAGGAGATACCACAGGGTACCCTGTGGTTTTACCTGTGGGACCATGGAGAGAACATGAGGAGGTGGGATGGAAAAGCCACCTCAGTCCTGGAGGCACAGGCGCATTAATTACAAGGAAAAATAATCATAAATAAAGAGTCTTCCAAGAAGGCTGCTGCTCCAGTCTCCAGAGGGCAGCTTTCCAGACAGACTGATACAGCTGGCTTTACCCACAATCCTGTGAAAAGGAATTCTAATCCATTCTGCCAAGACATAAGTGACCAGAACTACTCCACGCTACATCCGCTTCGCACCACTTGCCACCCTGGTGGAGAATCCTACAAGCAGGATTACAGCGACCCTGCCTGCAGCCAGGCGGAGGACACGGATAGCTGCGTTTACCAGACCATGTGGATCTGCCGGCCAGGCACATCAGACCCACAGGAACATAAAGCTTTAGTAGATACAGCTGCACGGTGTACTTTAACGCCATCAAGCTATGAAGGGGCCGAGCCAACCAGTATTTCTGGAGTGACAGGGGGATCTCAACAGCTAACTGTATTGGAGGCTGAACTGGGAAGGAGTGACAAAAATATCCCATCGGGACTGGCCCAGAAGCTCCTCGTATCCTTGGCATAGACTCTCTTAGGAGAGGGTGTTTCAAGGATCCGAAAGGGTATCAGTGGGCTTGTGGTATAGCTGCTCTGGAAACAGAGGAAATCGAGCAGCTTTCTACCTTGCCTGGTCTTTCAGAAGAACCTTCTGTGGTGGGGATTACCGAAAGCTGAGGAACAGCAGGCGCTGATCGCCTCTACCACGGTGCACCGGGGGCAATACCGCACCAACCGAGACTCACCGATTCCCACCCAGGAGCTGGTTCGCCAACCAGAGAACTAATCTCAGCAGAACCCATTCACCCTTTAATAGCCCCCCATACGGCCACTGTGACAACCTAATGGAGAATGGAGACTAACAATGGACTATCGTGGCCTGAATGAAGTTAGTGCCGCCACTGAGTGCTGCCGTGCCAGACATGCTAGAACTTCAACATGAACTGGAATCAAAGGCAGCCAAGTTGTACGCCGCCACTGATACTGCAAATGCACTTTTCTCAATCCCTTTGGCTGCAGAGTGCAGGCCACAGTTTGCCTTCACTTGAAAGGTGTCCAATGCATCTGGAATCGACTGCCCCAGGGGTGGAAACTGGAAACACATCCCTACCATCTGCCATGGACTGATCCACGCTGCACTGGAACGGGGTGAAGGTCCAAAACACCTGCAAGACATTGATGACATCATCGTATGGGGCAATACAGCAGAAGAACTTTTCGAGAAAGGGGAGAAAATCACCCAAATCCATCTGAAAGCCGGTTTTGCCATAAAACAAAGTAAAGTCAAAGGACCTGCACAGGAGATCCAGTTTTTAGAGACGAAATGGCAGGATGTATGTTGTGAGATCCCAACAGATGCGATCAACAAAACAGCAGGGATGTCTCCACCAACTAGTAAGAAAGAAACTCACGCTTTCTTAGGCGTTTTGGGCTTTTGGAGAATGAACATACCAAGTTACAGTACGATTGTAAACCCTCTTTATCGCGTGATGTGAAAGGAAAACTATTTTAAATGGGGCCCTGAGCAACAAGCCTCTGAATAAATTAAACGAGAGATAGTTCGAGCAAGGCCTTGTGCCAGTTTGGACTGCGCAAGACGTAAAGAATGTGCTCTACACCACAGCCGGGGAGAATGGCCCTGCCTGGAGCACCTAGCAGAAAGCACCAGGGGACACTCAAGGTCAGTCCTTGGGCTTTTGGCATCGGTGATAGAGAGGATCTGATGCCCACCAGACTCCAACTGAAAAAGAGATACTGGCAGCTTATGAAGGGGTTCGAGTTGCCTTGGAAATGATCAGTAGTGAAGCACAGCTCCTTCTGGCGCCCCGGTTACCAGTGCTGGGATGGAGGTTTCAAGGGAGGGCCTCCTCTACACATCATGCAACTGCTGCTAGGTGGAGTAAGTGGGTCACGCTGATTACACAACGAGCTCAGATAGGCAATCCCAATCATCCAGGAATCTTGGAAATTCTTATGGACTGGCCAAAAGGCAAAGACTTCAGGATGTCACCAGAAGAAAAGGTGACACGTGCTGAAGAAGCCCCATCGTACCATGAACTGCCTGACCGTAAAGAAGTATGCTTTATTTACCGATGGGTCCTGTGGTATTGGTAGGAAAGCAACAGAGGTGGAAGGCGGCTGTATGGAGACCCCTGTGACATGATGCAGAATCTGCTGAAGGGGAATCAAGTCAGTTTGCAGAGGTGAAAGCTACCCAGCTGGCTTTAGAGGTTGCTGAATGAGGAAGGTGGCTGATGCTTTAACTCTATCCTGACTCATGGATGGTGGCAAATGCCCTGTGGGGGCAGCTGCAGCAATGGAAGCGAAGTAATTGGCAACAGAGAGGTGAACCCATCTGGGCTGCCACACTGCAGCAAGATATTGCTGCTCGGGGAGGGGGGTAGAACCTGGTTGTAAAAGTACGTCACGTAAATGCTCGCGTACCCAAGAGCTAGGCCACTGAAGAACACCGAAACAACCAGCAGGTAGATCAAGAAGCTGAGACTGAAGTGGCTCAGGTGGATATGGATTGGCAACGTAAGGGTGAGTTACTTATAGCTCGGTGGACCCATGACACCTCAGGCCATCAAAGAAGAGATGCAAAATATAGGTGGGCCCAGGATCGAGGGGTGGACTTAACCACGGACGCTACTGCACAGGTAATCCACAAATGTGACACATGTGCTGCAATTAAGCAAGCCAAGCAGTTAAAAGCCTCTGTGGTATGGAGGATGATGGCTGAAATAACAGTACGGGGAGGCCTGGCAGACTGACTATATTGCACTCCCCCAGACTCACCCAGACAAACGCCCTGTGTTTACAATGGTGGAAGCAACCACCAGATGGCTGGAAACATACCCTGTGCCCCATGCCACAGGTTGAAAAGGCGCCATCCTGGGCCTTGAAAGGCAGGTCTTGGGATGACACGGCACCCCAGAAAGAGCAGAACAGAACAGAATCAGACAACAGAGACTGTTCTGAAACAGTCTCGTAAACACCTGGGCCAAAGAGCATGGCATCGAGCGTGTGTATCATATTCCCTACCATGCACCAGCCTCTGGGAAAACTGAGTGATGTAACGGACTGTTAAAAGACTACACTGAAAGCAAAGGGTGGTGGAACTTTCAAACACTGGCATACACACTCAGCAAAGGCCACCTGGTTAGTCAACACCACAGGACCTATCAGACAAGCTGGACCCGCCCAACCAAAGCTTCTACATGCTGTAGAAAGGGACACAGTTCCAGCAGTCCACCTTAACATTATGTCTGGGAACACAGTCTGGGTCATTCCTGCCTCAGGCAAAGGCAAACACACTTGTGGGACCGCTTTTGCTAATGGACCCGGGAGCACTTACTAGGTAATACGGAAGGATGGGGAAGTTTGATGTGTGCCTCAAGGGGATTTGATTTTGGGTGAAAACAGCCAATTAATTAAGTTGTGTGATGTTAATTGTTACACAGTATTGTATATTGTCATTTCTATATGCCTATTAGTACACTGAGTGCCTTGTGGTGCCATCTCTACCACTTTGGATTTGAACCCGAGTCCTTTTCAACTGTCACACCAATGAAGAATGACTTTGGTGAAACCAGATCAGGGCAGCTCTAATAGAATTAGAACTGCCTCCAAGACACAACAATCCAACAACTCACACCATCTTTCCCACCTGGACAGACTGTTGTAACAGATGAAGCCCAATGTCACGGACTAAATGAACGCAGCGGACTTCAGAAGGATGGTCCACAGACTAAGGGAATGATATCCGTGTATTTATATTAAAAGACAGGAGATGTGGTTACGTATTGGAAAATGCTGCATGACATAAATGGTATGGAATAAGGGGTGGATACTGTCCTGGTTTTGGCTGGGATAAGGTTAATTTTCTTCTTAGTAAGTAGTAAAGTGTTGTGTTTTGGCTACGATGCGAGAACAATGTCGACAGAACACTGATGGTTTTTAATTGTTGCTGGGTAATGTTTATGTTAATTCCAGGACTTCACAGTTTCTCAGGCCTTGCCAGCCAGAGGGCTGGAGGGACACAAGAAACTGGGAGGGGGCACAGCTAGGACAGCTGACCTGAGCTAGCCAAAGAGGTATTCCATACCATGGGATGTCACGCTCAGTATACAAACTGGGGACTGGGGGTTGGCCGGCACCTGCTGATCATTCCTTGGGGGCTGGCCAGGCATCAGTCAGCAGGTGGTGAGCAGTTTTCTTCCAAATTCAGTTACTGCTGTTTGTCTGTCAGCATGCTCTGTTCAGTGCCTGAGCCGTGCTTGTCCTTAAGGGACCTTCCAATATATCTCCAGTATTCCTTCCGGATGGTGTCTTTTTCTTTAGCTAGAATTTCACACAACTACGAAAGACAATTGAGACATTGGAGTGTTACACCAAAAGCTGATGGAATTCTTAATTATCTTTATAAAAACACAGGCAATATAGGATTAAGCTAGTATTAAAACACCTTTCTTAGCAACACTTGTTTTATTCACCAGTTGCAACTGTCCAGTGACCTCAAACCGGTATCAATTCCAATTGATAGTCAACCAGTCTGACACTGCACAAACCTCCCCAGTCCTACTTCAGTTGCAACTGCTTCCCCATGACTCCTTTCTGTGCCCACCACTCGTCATCTATCCCAGGCTATTCAGCCTGCAGTACACTACAGCGTACTTGGGACTTCCTGACAAACCTGACTGTCTTTCAGTGGTCCAGTAGCTGTAAACCACTTCATTCAAAACAGCGGGGGAACATCCTGCTCTTAAATCTCCAGTACTGCCAGTGGACTGACAGGAGGTATTTTGTTTATGGTTTTTCCCTCAGCATACTGTCCCAAAAGGATTCTCCATGCAAGTCAGTAACCTTCTCTCACGACATGTTAAAGCTGGTGCCGCACGCTATTTCTACACATTCTGATTTGTTTTATTTCGACTTGGGTAAGCAGCGAGGCACAGAAGTCAACCCCGCTCACAGGATGTGCTGTGTAAAAGGTATATGCTATGAACACTGTGCAAGTCTTCTAGTCAATTCCCTTTGATAATGCAGAGGGCATTGCCCTGGTCAGTGAATGAGAGTTGCGAAACAGGAGATTCCATGCCTAAATAGATGAAGAAGTCAAACTCAGAGAGACAGTATAAAGGGACACCAAGCTGTGAGGTACAACTGCACTTATTTATACTCTGGTTGTAGAACACAACAAAGGAAAAGTGTTGACAAACTTTGGAATACAGACTCCATGTGAGAACGGCAGCTCTACTTACACTGTGTTCCAGTCTGTTCCACAGTGAATGAAAAGTAAAAGTAAAAAAGTAAAAAAGTAATGTAAAAACTACACTGCAAACCACACGGATCTCCCCAAATGTGCAGGTCAGGGAATACACAACATTGCTACGAGTCATTTATTCTCTGTAGGAAATGGTGCCTGACATTCCTCACAATGTCCCCAGTGCCTACTAGCCTTTAAGCTAATTCTGCCAGCTTTCTTGGAAAGACCTAAGAAGTGCAAAGGGAGTTTAGATACAGATACTTGAGGCAAGATTCACTAGCCTGCAGGTAAGTGATTTTGGACTACAAAGTTAGCATCAGAACCTCCTTGATTGTTCAAGTATCTCCTTTCTTCCGCAGGCAGTGTTAGGAACCTTCCTTCGCCACCAGGTGAAGAAAACTTACAGTGATTTTGTAACTGGCAAATTACTATTTACAGAAAAGTTCATGAGACTCTTGGGATTATCTGGCTTTCAAGTTCAACTCCCCACAGAGCTCCTGAGATTGACAAATAACCTGCTCTAGTTATGAAAATCAATCTCATTTTGTCAGGATATAAACCAAGAGAGCAACAGATAGCATTCCTGAGAAGCAAACCCAACCTCTCAAAACGTACCTCCAATGCCTTGTTTAGTGTTTCTTCCTTGTTATCACACTGGTTCTCAAGCATATCTTCATATATGTCCACAAGAAAGGCAATCAGATAGGGTGAACTGTGGCTAGGCTGCAAATTCAACAGCTGCTCTAACAGATTTGGATACTCAGAAAGACCACGATCCTGTAGAATCCTAGAACAGAGGTTAATAGGCTTGAAACGTAATGCCGGGAAATACGGTGTGAAGAATTCAATTTTGGTTATGACTCCTTTATTTAGAGATCAGTTTTGAAACAAGGGTGCAAACTCAAGTAAGGCAGAAAGTAAGCAGCATGCAGCAGTAATACAGCTTAATGTGGCAGTAGGCTAAATACAGGCATGCTCAACTGAGCAGAAACTAAGACTGAAAGCATGCTCACTGCTTCCTACTCTAGGCTCTTGAACCCAGTAACATCACAGGCCAAGTTTTTAAAAGCATGCGAAGCACTTGCAATCTCCCACAAGAACTACAGGGCCAGAAACTTAGCGGACAGTTACAGAGAAATTAGGTTGATGTATTAAGCCTTTGAGCAAGCTTTCGCCTCCCTGCTTAAGCCCACAACACTAGAATGAACAGCAACAAGCTCTTTCTAGTTAAGAGCTAGGCGTAAGACACTTTCTACAGATACTCTCTTTGCCCCACAGAGAAGAATACCTCACCCTTTTAAATAGTTCCAAGCGCTCTCATTATGTGGCACTGCCGTGATCATCTCAAGAGTGTATCTGTGAGAAAAAGACAATAGGTCAGGAACGCAGCCACTAACAGTGCAGTCAGAAATTACTGGCATGTGCTCAGACACTCCCAAACACATCCTCTACTCTGATTCAGAGACTTTTTGCAGATCATCTCATCTGGGTCACAGATCAAAAATGCCTTGCAATACAATCACCGCCAGTCCCAGACCAACAGACACTGACAGAACTGTTTTAGACTCTGAAGTCTTCCATTTGCTGCATTTTATACAATAATGAAACAGTTCTTGAAATTATGAGCAATTGCACTAAGAAAAAACACGATACACTGTCCTGGTATGCTAAAGGAATAACTTGTGCCTTAATGCTCAGAAATGGCAAGGGGCTGAAAAGGGCTAGAGTAACTGAAGCCCAGGTTGAGCTATGTTTATATGAGTGCAAGATCATCTCAACTATGTACCTATTCAAAATGTTCTGTACCTATTTGCAAAACCTTTTTCACGAGGCTGTATTTGAGCAAACTGCAGAAAGGCAAAGCTTGAGCTTTCAGCTCACACAGCCTTCTGCAGCAGCTCTTTGAAAGTAACAATTAGGCAACTCCTCTGAAAGCAAAGCAACAAGAGACATCTGCCATACTTTTGCAAAGCCACATTTCATCTTCACAAAACAGACTTTACCTTCTGCCCTTCACCAGCGTAATCATTCACCTGATTTTCAGAGACAACAAATACTGACAAAAAGTTCTATAAGCAATACTGAAGAAAAAAACCCCCACATTTTAACTTTCTGCAGTCACTATGGCCAAGACCGAGTTTATCAAGCAACAAGCAGCCCAGCTACAGTTCTATAATGACATCCCTGAAGTCTTAACCTTAGACAGTCTGATTCTTTAGATGGTATCTAATTAACTTGAACACAGCACCATGTATAAACAGATCAAGGGAGGATGTTTAGATGCAACCTCTGGAGAGAAAAAGCTGTAAATATCCGAGCCTAAGTCATAGAAATAGCTCAGATTTATTAATCTGCAGAGAAGTTATAGACTGGAAGAGAAGTACAACTTAGAGCAGTTTGCAAAGACAACCACAGAAGGCGATGAGGGTTGGGATCCTCTACGAACAACGTACCAATGGACCTATTCAGAGACCCAGTATTTCTTCTGAAGAGTAACTCCAAATAATTGCAGGAACTTCTCCTCATTGCTCCTTTGCTTTAGACAAACAGCTTCTCCTAACCATCAATCCTGGCCAGCGGTCTGAGATAAGAAAACCATACCAGGAAGATTCCTTTACCACCATCAGCTGTAAAATAAATGTCTAGAAGCCCAGTTTGTCTTCAGTTACAAACGTGCAGCTTTGAAACAGTTTCCAAAGCTCACTGTCCTCCAAACTGGCCAACTCACAGAGACATTTGTTGTTGCACTGACCACAAACCCCTGAAAGCTCCTTTCTTTTTCCAGCTGTATCAAACTCCTCACAAAAGGCAATTCCTCTTCCTACAAGCCACGCCCATCTTATCTTTAAATCATTGTGGCTACTGTAGTACTGAAACAGCAGTTTATCACAACACAGAGTGCCTCTCCTTCCAAGCTTTCTAGGGTAGGACGTAAGACACTACTGAACAGCACAGCTCACGACGTTTCCAGTGCCACACATCTGCAGGTTGTTCCACTACAGCTAGCTGACTACAAAAAGCCAAAAGTTTTGTTTGCACAATAAACTGGGTCGGAACACAGACTCACGAGAACGCCTTGCCCAGGGTAAGCATAGCTTGCTTCTGTACTGCTCAACAAGTCAGTAGTACTGAAGCAAGCTATATATGCACCAACACTTGATCTGCCATCCACGAGAGTGAGCCCAGAAACCGCAATAAAACCAGGAAAGACAAGCCCACAGGGACTGTCAAAATATTCCTTTGCTTCCATATAATGGAGAATGCTGAATGCGAGCATGAAAAGCATTACTAACTGGACTTCTGTGTCTAGGACTACTGGGTCATCATAGCCGATGGTGCTGAAAATTACGAAGTGTCGTTGGTTCCAAACCGAGTTGTTTCTCACATCTTCCCTCAAAAGCTGGTCTACATATTCTAGTTCATTGTCCCATAATTTGAACTCCTGTGGCAAGGGAAGGAAGAGACAATGTCACAATCCAGAGTTTTATATATTCTCCTTGCTCCTGAGGTCTCTGAACGTTAGATACAGAGACTTTTTAAAAGAAATAAATTAAGGATGGGTGAACGAGGAACATGATACGCTATTCAGCTGCACACAAGGGTATTAGCTCTTCATTAAATTCACACACGGAACAGCAAGCAAACAAGAAAAGACCTTTTTGAACTTGCTTCTTAAAAGGCAAGTTTATAGCTAACCTCTACCACACATTAAAATACAACTGGTTTTCCCCCCTCAGCCTTAAGAAACAAAGTGCCAAATGGAATTCCGATTGTATTTAAGAAACCAAACTCTACAGCCTGAGCAGGTTATTTAGTGAGTCTCAGTAATTCTGAATACAATGTTGGATACGATACCCGAATAACCCACTGTCTGTGTTGCCATGCATGGTAATTTTTGGCATCTTGCTTAAGAATGTCAGCTACGAACTCAAGCTCTTCGGATGGATCCTGCAGCCACTCCACCAACATCCGTCTGTGATGCCTAAGGACAAGAGGAGAAAACTATTTTTAGAATAGTCTATAAAAATTTTTATGATGTGTGGTCTGTATTCAAACAGCACGCAACAACCGTACTACTCAGGAACAAAACACTAGTTAAACACTTCAAATCAAACATACCGAAACATTTCACTTGTGCCTGAGATATATTTGACGCATACCTATCCTATAACAAATTCTAACTACGCATACACATTGGCCAATCACCTCCTTTTAGACAAGTGATGTTTACTTGAAGTAACATTCCCACTTTTAACACTCCTGGCCAAAGCCTTCAGCAGAGTAAAATTTTCTACTACTATGTTATTTCTCTAGCAATAACAACCCTGCTGCTTTTCCTATTCCCCCCAAAAAACAACAGGTAAGCAAACCCCAAGAGCCAATAAAAGAAAAAAATAGTTTTTTCTATTTGTCTTTTTGTTTGCCTTTTCATCAGTCATTTTTTTGGTCTGTCAGGCTTATTTTGACAGCTTAAAAATCGAAATGAAAACAAGGCCTTTTTTGCATGTCATAATCACTTTTAGAACAAACTGCTAAAGAGGCCTTTGGCAGTGATGCTGATGCAACTCCATGTAACTCCTCCGCTACCGCCACTGCAGTAGATGCAGGCAGCAACTTTCAATAACTTTTAGCATCAATGATCACAAATTACTCTAGCCAATTTACAAAGCAAAAGTTACCCGCAAAAGTGTTAAGAACTGAGAGTAAAACATGATTTTACCAGACTTGGTAGTTCTTTGGCTGATCTTCAATGATAGCTGTAATGTACTTCAGTTCCTCATGAAGATCCTTTCCCAAAGACCGCAGGAGGACTCTCCGGAAATGCCTGTGCAAAAGTCAAGCATTCAGACACTGCAACAGGGCTCTCCTAAAATTCACAGAGAGGAACACAGAATAACCTTTGTTCACAGTTTTTCTAACAAATAATGAGTTAAAAAGACTGCAAAAAACTAAACCACATATCCAGGTCTGCTGAAGGCCATTCAATTATCAAACAGGGGAGAACTGGAATACAGCTGGTTAAACCAGCATGTTATCTAAGTTCACAGCGATCCTGTTTCCAATGAACCTCTGCCAAGCCACAGGAGTACTTATCATCACGGAAACCATGAATTATGCGCTAAAGAAATGTAAACTTTCTGACCTCATGCAAGTTAGTCAAATAAAGACATACAAAGAGGTAGTTGTTGGCATAAACATGTTACAGGGCCCTGCTCTGAACATCAGAAATTCACTGTTTATTCATGATCTAAATGAACACTAACCTAAAATGCACCATTTAGTAAGTATGCAGTTATTTCGCAGGAAACGGCAGCTATCATGCTTTTGTGCCTCTTCTTGGAGTCAACAGAGGCCATCTTCAGCATTTTGCCAAGGCTGTGTCATCAGGTAAGCAACCTAATGTTAAACATCAAAGTTCTTTTTGTGCCTAATCGTGACCTTGATTGATAATATCCTCTAAGCCAAATGAAAGAAAACCACTAAATCAAAATAAGACATGGAAAATACTGAACAAAGACTTTCTTCAGAAGCTCACTGGAAGTCTACACTAGTCCTCTGCATAAACTCAACTAGTCATACGCTGATCAGACTAACAAAATTATAAAACACGTAAGAGGTCAGCAATCAAACGACAACAGAAATAATCCCAAGATTATCAGTTACCATGCTGTGTAGTTTGCAGCATTTAACTCAATGGCATCTGCTGTTAACTTGAAAGCTCTTTCGCTTCTCTCATCCCGCTGCAGAACCGCCCGGAAGTAATCATAGACGTCTTGAACTAAATAGATAACAGCATCTTATTGAAGGCTATAAGACAACTGCCTGATTAGCGTGTAAGGTTAATAATCCTTTGATACTACTTCCTATTTTGTGGACTTTATAAATGTTAAAATGACAGCTACAGATTGGCCTGACAGCACTATGGGTGGAAAGTTCTAAACGATACCAGCATACCCAAAGCCTACCAAAATTTCTTAAAAATACACCATCCAAACCATATGCAAAGCCATCAGAAAAACGCCTTGCTGCTTACTCACATTACTTCCCCAGATGCAGGACCTTCATATGTCTGTCGGTCTTCCACTTGTGGGCTAGAAATGCCTTATTATGTGAGCCAGCCAATCTGCTGTATTGCCTCTTAAGCCATATGATTTTAAAATAAAACCTTGGCTATTCACATCTCAGATGAAGATTCAGCTTTAGAGATGCTTGGTGAAAACAGCACACACAACCACCGTAACAGGATGAATATTGATTTTTCCAGTGTGCTCCTCTAGAAAACATATTACCCAAAACATGAAGTTTCGCTTTCACACCACCAAGGACCGATATCAATTCAACCGCCTTTGGTTTTCAAAGCAGAATGTATTTAAAACTTACATTTTTTACTGTAGATGATCTGAACAACAGGATTTGGCCCGTCGTTCTGAGGGATAGGTTCAATATCTGCCCATTCCTTCCTGACCCTGTAAACACATGTTTTTGTCTTTTCAGTGCTTCCAAGAAGCAAAAAATGCAAAGCTACATGCAGAGATCTACGTCCAGTAACACACCCCTGTTCCCACCGGTCCCCATTATTGCCACTGTATTATTGCCTGTAGCACAGACCAGCGTGAACTCGAGGAAAGGAGGCACCGACACAGGCGACCACATGAAAATTCAGTCACAAGGTCGCCTGGCGGAGGACGGCCCCAGCTGCCCCGCGGTGCCTCGGGTAGGAGCGGATCGCGGCGCTCGCAGCGCCGAGCGGCTGCCGAGGCTTCCCGCTCCAGCCGCCGGCACCGCCGCCTGAACAGTGCATGCTGTACCGCTTATCTCAAGGATGACGCAACTATGTTTAGTTAAAGTCGGGAGATGTCCAAGGACCCTTACTGCCACATGACGGATGCACAGACTGCTAAGTCTTAGATTCCTGTTGTACATGCAACGCAGCGAAGATGGAGGCTTCGAACATGGCCGCTAAGGAACAGAGTCTGCGTAGAGACAACTCCTCCAGGACATCGCGCAGGCACGAGATATGTTCACGTTGTTAACGTGAAGATATACTAGGCCCTTGAATGGAATGTGCCAATCGTCCAGGTGTGAGAGATGTTAAGGTGTTCCCGGAAAGTTAATGAATAGACACGAGTGACTTGTATAAAGAGGGGGCTGAAAGGTTCCCTCGGTGTGCATGCCTTTGGTGGAGCGATCCCCCATGCACCCAGCGCTGCCGAATAAAGATCACCTCGCTCGCTCGAATATTGGGGACCGATTCTTCAAATCACCATCCTGCCCTGCCCTGCCCTGCCCTGCCCTGCCCGCCGCCGCCGCAGCCCTGCCCGCCGCCCCGGCCCGGCCCGGCCCTGCCCTGCCCGCCGCCGTCCCGCTCAGCCTCTCCTCCCCCTCCTCCGCCCGCGGGGCCGGCCCTGCACGGACAGTAGCCGGCCCTCTCCTCCCGCCGCCCCAGCAGCGGGGGCGGCTGCCACGGCCGTGGCGAGAGCGAGGCTCCGCGCCGCCGCAGCCCCATCCCGGCCGGTCGAGGGCTGCGCTGTCGCGGCCGTACCTGTAGGGCACGTAGCCGGCGTCCTCCCTCGCATCCGCTTCCTCCAGCAGCTGCCCGAAGCCGCCCTCCGGCTCCCCGCCGTTCTTCTCCGGCTGCAGCTCCGCCGCCGCCGGCCTTGCCGCCGGGCCCGCTGCCGCCATCGCCCCGCTGCCGCTTCCGGGGCCTGGTGAAACCAGAGAGGCGGGCGCCGCGGCGGAGGGCAGAGCGGCCGCGTGGCTCTCCATCGCCCCCGCCTGGGATGGAGGGCAGGGGGCTGCGCGGCCGGGACCGCGGCGCGCCGAGCGGGCGGGACGGCTGCCCCCCGACCAGTAACCGGTACCGGCAGCGCCCGGGGGCCGCGCCGAGAGTATTAATTCGCGGCTCTGCTCATTAATCGCCGGGAACGTACCGGAGGAGGCGGCGGGAGGCGAGCCGGCGCTCGGGTCTGGCGTGCTCCAGTTTGCTCCTCCCCTTCCACCGTCCCCTGGCGGAAACGTGAGGGACCGGCGGGGCCAGCGCTGGTGGCGCCCCAGCGCGGGGTAACGCTGACCGGTTGTTGGGGTGGCGGCTGGCTGTGCTACGGCGCTGCGTGCTTGGCAGTCGCTGCCGTAAGCTAGAACCTGCGACGCCAGCAGTGGAGGCGTTCCCCCTGCCCGCAGCAGCGTATTTCCTGTGAGACCCCACCCCACCGCAGCACCGGGGCCTGCCGGCGCAAGGCCCGGACTAGGCCCTGGGGCCAGCGGCGCCGGGCGGGCGCGGTGGGAGCTCGGGGTGACGCTGCTGCAGTTGCTGAGGTGGGGACTTGGAGCCGCGAACAGCACGTCCTCGGCACTGCTGCTGCGCAGGTGCTGCGGGCATGGTGATCGGTGTTTCCTCCCCGCCCCGTGGAAACGCACACGGCAGCACCGTTTCGGAGTTGAACCGGGGGGTCTGGTCTCCGTAACAGGTGGCAGTAAGAGGAGGCTTTGAAACAGCCAGTTGTAACTGGCGCGTGAGATGGGGTAAGGCAGGAGATCTCCTAAAGTGCTGTTGGTCCCCAGGGCAAAGTAGCCGAACTGAAGCCACTCGTTAGGAAAAGCAGCTGACCCAGTGTTGCAGGTTCATAATCCAGGGCCTGCTGAGACGCTTTAGAGAGGGGAGGGTTAACGACAGCCAGAGCACATGTGTAGTAAGGGCCATGTGCACATCTGCATCAGTGCTGTATGTTCAGGGAGGTGGGAAACTGTTCCGTGTGTGGTGGGAAGGGTTAAAGTCTTTAATTTTGGGGTGCTTAAATTGAAAGGGCGGTAGGTGTGTCCACGCATTGCAGTGACTCTGTGGAAAGAAGAATGGTGCCAGAGCAGCAGTGAGGGAGTGCGGAGGCATGGCTGCAAGTTGAAAGGCAAGGTGCGGGGCGAGGAAGAATTGGGCCCGCGGGTGGTTATTCTGTCACTTGAGCGGTGTTGTTTCCTTTGGGAAGTTGCTTGGCCTCTGCGCTTTCCTCGCCTCTCTGCCTTTTTTCCTGCCCTTTCTGTTTTAATGGCGCAGTTGGAGACTTCATTTGTTTCTGCCAGGATGTTCATCCAGTAACTGGAGTGCCTAGTTTGGTTGGTGCCTCTGGGTATTACAGTAATAGAGACTATAGTAACATCATAATGGAGGGGAAAACCCAGAACAACCTAGTGGAAGGTTGCTTTGGGCTGTAAGACTATGAATAGAACAGAAACGAAATGGAGAAAGACGTACCTAGAGGCAGAGAGGATATCCAGCAGTACCTAGGTGAAAGAAAAAAGTTAGAAAATGCAGAACATTCTAAAAAAAAAAGAGAAAGAACCAAGATGGGCCTAATAAGAAACAAGGTGTATTAAAAATGTGCACATACGAATGACAGAAACCTCAAAAGAGTAAATACTGTTTTGTAAGAGGCAGAGCAGATGAGAAAGTCACTGTTGCTGACCTGCAGAGTCAAAGGTTGCATTGCGAGTTCATTAGATACCGAAAGCTCTCCAGGGGCAAAGGGCACTTGAGACACAGGTCTTGAAGAAATCTGGTTTATCAGCTCTGCTGTTTGAGCAACGATTTGGACTTTTTGGTCAAGTTTTGCCCAGAACTAACATGTAATGAATGACCTGCCATCGCCGTTGCTTATCATCTTTACCAGCTATTTAACATGCGTTACAGGCAAGCCAGACCCTGCGGTATCGGCTTATTTCCTCAGAGTGGCATAGCAGGACAAGAAACAACAGTGGGCTTCTGCGATGCCCACCACTGGATGGAGCTGGTCCAAGAATAGCTTGCTGACGGCATGGGTAGTGCAGCAGATAGGAAAGCTATCCCTCTGCCCTCGGGACTAGGTTCTGCATTCTGTCTGAACCTGTGTGTTGCTGGGTCTGTGGACTCCTTCTAAAGGCTTGAGGAATGGTAACTGAGAAAAAGCAAGCTATTTGAGGAAGCTGAAGCATATTCCAAACAAGTCGTGTCATTAATGAGAGCAACTTGGGAGTCTGCCAACTCGGGAAGCTTGAAACCCATGAGTGTAACTGAGTTTTAAAATGACGGACCAGACCAAAAAACCCATTTGGGATCACAGCATATCCTCCCATAAGCTGTACCAGGCTTCTGATCTGCCTCCAACCACTCCATTCAATTTACTGAACTACACTCTCGTTGTGGCATGCCAGCGTCAGTCCTCTCAGCCTCAAGGCACACTGAAAGCCTTAGTCAGGCCTGCAAAGGCAGGATTCTTGCCTTAGCCCGGATCTGCTTGACAGCATACGGCTGGTTCGTAATCAGTGGAAAGTGTTCATGTTACAAGTCTAGTATCTGTGACGACACTTCACAGAGAATATTAACACCCCACACCAAGCTTCTACTTAAAACTGTCTCCAGCAGCTGGGACCTTTGAGAAGAGGCAACAAATCGGATGAGACCTGTGATGAAGCACAAAGAGCGGAGGATAAATAAATCCGTCATGTCCCAGCACTGCAGTGTCAGTTACTAGTTTGTGCCTTGGGAGGAGCCTGGTAGCTCAGGGAGAAATCGGAGCTCTGTGGTGCAGTATGTGCAGCAATAGGTGGGCACTGCTCCAAATGGGCTGCAGGCAAGCGTAGCTATGGAGGAAAGGGCACAGAGCCAGCATGGCAGGGGTCACTTAAACTGCCGCAGAGGACTGGATTCAGGCTGTCTAGTGGGTACCCTGCTGAGCCTCTCAGGAAGGCTGCAGGCATGACCTGCTGTAGAGTAAGGAGATGAGTTGTGTGCACAACGTCTTCGTGATTTCTATCACTCATGCGTTTCAACTGAGGCACATCGGGTGTTCCCTCTGCCTCCTCTGGGATTCTTCCTCCCTCCGCTCCCCCGGGTGAGCACCACCTTGCACCCCCCTGCCCACCGCATCTGGGTTACAAGCAGCAGATCTGGTGCTTTCCAGTGATTGTGTGTAAATACAAGTACATGTGAAGAACCGTGGAGGTATCAAATATCTCTGTGTTGATACAGTTGTCTCTGAATGACATACGCGCGTTATAAATACAAACCTTTGGTTCTTGCGTCTGTACTGGGTGGAAGAATATCGGCTCTGCTGTCAGCCAGCAGCACCACCCTTTCAGAGTAAGTACCCTTCACCACTGATAGCAAACGTCAAAACCTGCATAAAGAGGGCCCAACCTCTGGAAGCGCCGGGCTGGCTGACAGGACTGTTTCCTGATCGCTGCGCACTGCCCTGCGGAGATGCCTCGGCAAGGCAGGGAGCGAGGCATGGTCTCTGGTCTCGGACGGGATGCCCGCCGCAGCTCCGCGCCCGAGGGATGAAGGATGCGCTTCCTCCCGGCAGCCGGAGCCGGCTCTCCAGGCGCTAGGGGGTCTTCCTGGCTGCCATGACTCATTTCTTTTTTTGACAGCCCCCTGGCTCGATGCAGTCGAAGCCCTTGTCAGGGTAGCACCAGCTAAGATAACGGCACCGATGCGAAAAACATAAAACCGCAGGAAGAACAGTTACGCTGACAGCGACAGGCCCCAGAGAATGCCGGGTTTATTTCGTGTGTGTGTGTGTGTGACAGAGGGGTCATGCAGCGCGAGACGTGCAGCAGGAGCAGTCGGGCGGGGTGGAGGCGATGGCGCTCCCAGGCCGATTAGCCCTCTGCGTTCCGTGTTCAGGGCCCTGAGGACCCCCAAAAGAGCCGCTCCCCCCGCCCCCGGCTGGCAGCGCGGTGGGCGGAGGGAGCCGCAGGTCCGCGCCGCCCCGCCGCGGGGCCCCGCTTCGCGCTCGCCCAGCCCCCGCCCCGCCGCCCGCCCCGCACCGGGTGGGTGCACCAACCGAAAGTAAAAAAACAAGCCAAGAACTACCCCAAAGCCCCTCAAACCCAGCCGGGGCGGGACGGCGGCGAGGCGGGAGGAGTTCGGCGGGGTGAGTACAGCGGGGTGCCCGGCCGGGGCCGGCGGGGCGGGAGGGGCGGCGTGGGGGGCAGGCGCAGCCCCGGCTGGGATGCTGAGCCCGCAGGGATGCAGCGAGCGGGGCTGGCAGGAGAGGCGGCGGGGAGAGCTGGTGGGAAGTTCGGCAGGACTTGAGGGGAGCTGCTGCTTCCGCAGGACAGGCGGGAGCGGTGATTTATGCTTCTTCCCTCCAGCCCACAAGGCGTCCGCTCGGCCTGGCCGAGGTGGGAGAGCGCTGTGAACTCACCTTTGCCAGCAGAGCTGGGACAGGACGGAGCCTTGTGTGGCCCATCCCAAGCACGGAGCGCATCGGCCCGCTGGTTAAAAGTACCGAGTGTTGGGCACTGCAAGTGCAAGAATGAAGCCGTGACACAGCGCAATACCCTGGGGCGGCTGGTACAGCATACCCATGGCGTGGGCAGTTCCCCTTCTGGAGGAATACCTGAAAATGGAATGATCGCTACAACTTTTTTCCACAGGGTAGGCTGTAGGGGAGCGTTCAGTGGGTCATCGGAGTCTTACTTTTTGCCGTGTGCAGGGTAGGACATGTGGTATTAGAGATACTGTTCTGCTCCAGGGTGTGCCTTGAGTAGATCTTGCCAACACAGTTGTGTACAGAATTCAGCCCCTTCCCCTCCTGGTGCCCCATTTTAGCTATAATGCAGGAGGCACAGAAGATACGAGGGGTTTATAAAAGATCCCACCTGACGTGAAAAGCGCTCAGCTGGCAGCTGCGCACTTTCATGCCCACACAAAACCTTCAAAAACTCTGTCCTGTGCAGAGCAGAACGCTCCCAGCATAGTTTTGTGTGAGGTTTTACTAAAAGGCTTTTCTGACGGTTGATGGGAAGATATGAACTCACATTGTGGTGGAGACAGAAAGAGGATCTTTTTTTTTTCCCTCTGGCTGCCAGCACCACAGAGGTAGTACCTTGGCAGGCAGTAGTTTTGGGACCTGTCCCGTTTTGTCAGGTTTTTGGAAATTTGTGAGTGGGATTAGGATGGGGGGAAAGCTGGCAGGTGCACACACACGGGGACAATACAATGATATCCAACTGATTTTCATAGAAACCCAGCCTGAACTACATGAGGCATGTCTCTGAAAGAGATGAGTTATAAAATAACAGTTTATTAAGCATTTTTTGTGTGTGTCTTTCTGCTTTCTGAGCTTTCAGAATACCCACATTTTCAACCTTTACTCCTCTACATTGAGAAATAAAGTCTTATCTTTCTCCCAACTTCTTTTTTTTTTTTTTTTTTATGACAAAGCTGGAATTTGCACCTACTCCTGTTGCCAGGAGTTAGGATTTTCACACAGCAACATCCAGCATGTAGCAAAACACCGTGAAAGCTAAAAAACCCAGTGGATAAGGAAGAGTTCCATCTTTCCCCTTCTTCACTGAAGTCCTCAGTCCTGCTTCCTGATGAGCAATGCAACCTCTTTTGGACCTGCAACAGCACGCTGGATTTCCCCAGTTAGGCCTTAGTCCTCCCCTAACTTCCAAGAAGCAGGAGTCCTTCAACCCTTCTTTACAGAAATAGTCTGCAATGGCTGGCACTTCATTACAGAGGGACCAGAGAAACTTACCGTAACACGCCTGGCTTTAGGGGACCGAAACTGCCCAACTTGTGAAGGTGCATGAGTGTAGTACTCTGATTGGAGACATGTCTCCAAAAGGTGTAAACTGGCCTCAAAACCCATGCTTCCAAGGAGAGGGGTGTAGTCACACAGTTATTTTAGAACACCAGGACTCAACAGGGTCAGAGGAGACATCATTTTAGTTAATGAACAATTGCTTTCCCGTTAACACCAACAGCTGTTAATGAACATGACAATTTAACCCCTCCCGGGATACTTGCGTTTGAACCCTCTGTGGTGCTATGTATTGACTTACCAAGCAGCTGCTCTTCCATGCTTAATCAGCAGGTGTGAAATTAGTGATGTTGCATGGAGAAAGAGTTGTCCTAATGACAACTCTGCTTGCCCAGGTAGCCAGTGTCAGGGAACTTGGGGTGAATTTTGCACATCTAGTGATCCACATCCACTTCCCCTGCTGCACAGCAGCAGGAAAATGACACAGCGATTTTAATTCCCCAAGGCTGAAATTTTAGGTAGACTTAACATCCCATGGCTTCTTGAGGAACAGCAATGGGTGACACATGTAATGGAGCACAGAGTCCTAGGCCCAAGGACATCTAGACATCCTGAGGTGGGTTTCCTAGCTGAATTTGGTGAGGCTTCTATTATTAGCTCTTCATGCAAAGTACTTACAGAAACCTAAATAACTGCATACGCCCTTGATTTTGGTAGCTTTGTCCTGACCCTTCACATGCACACACTTGTAAGCCTCTTTACATGCTACATTTTTTTAAAAAAATACATATTTGTTTTTCCTTTTAAGCAAATTCAGGGCCTGCCCTGGCTGCAGAGTTAAGGTATTATTTTCAGAGTGGGCACAGGGAGGCCCGGAACTTGTACATGTCCTTCTCTCAGCAGTGCCAACAGCATCGCTTCTCATCCAGGAACAGGATCCTAATTTTCATTATCTTGTGTCCGAAGAGTGTATGTTTTTAAACCAAATGGTGCATTAAGATGAAAGGATGCTAAGAGCAGAGAAAGGAAGAACAGACAAAATAACTGGCAGTTTTATACTGTGAGTTGAGCACTTAAGCATTAGGTAACATATTGTGGAGAAAAACACATTATTGCCTACTTCAGAGATTTCTAGTCTCTGCATCAGACTTCATGCACTTTGCACCTGTGTTGAGTAGGCACCCATACCGAGTGTACTCATGTAAACATACACAGAGTACTTTAAAATGGCAGTGTTATTCATGTCCAGAATTGCACAGAACAGTCAGACTGCCAAGGATTCTGGAAAGGACCTGTTATGGGACAAAAATAATGTAGTTTTTACATTCAAGTGTAATTTTTTTATCCTTTGCTGTTAGAATATATTGTGCCAAAAGCTTGACCTTACAGCCTTAAAGGGAGAGAAAGTGTTTTCACTTGGAGATATTTAATAGAGATGGTTATTTAAAGGAAAAACTAAATACTGAAAGATATTTGACTTCTATGAACCAGAAGTAAAATGCTGTACTGCCAAATTAACAGGCTTGCCAGAACTCAGCCAAACATCATCTTACCCAAGTTTTCCAACTCAATCTGCCTTAAGCAGAAGATACACTAGGGAAACATGCTGCCAACCCAAAAGACACAGGGGTAATCACTGACTAAACCCAGACTTGGAATAGAAAGTGCAAAGCACACACCTTATCCCACAATGTCAGGAACACGCATAAGGCACTGGTGTTCAGAAAAGGGCATGAGCTAGACTCAGGAGCATTGTTCATATTATTGCATCCACCATGCCATATCTGGGGTAACATCTGAGACGTGTCTCAAGGTGTTCATAAAGAAATTCTCTCCCTATTCACGTGCACAGGGCAAGAAAACCACAGCTGCAGTGTCTCCCCTGCCTATTTTGAACTTGCATATAGGCAAGTCCACCAGCACTTGCAAAGCCTTTGTTTGACCCCACGAGGGACGACTCCACACCATCACTTAATGTTGTTCCCTTACCCCTTTGCTGGCTTTAAGGCATTTTGTGCTCTTGTAGGGGCCCGTATCTCCTTAAGCTCCTTGTCACCACTGGACTGCATGAATTGCCTGCTAGCACTCGAACAGAAATGTTTTGTGTGGTGTGAGTGATTAAAAACCTTGCTGCTTCCCTGCTGGAGGATACTGCTCCCACAGAAGGTCCAGCTAAGCAGCATGCTCCTAATCTGCCTCAGCACAGACAGCAACAGACAGAAGCATTCTGTGCTCGCCGAGGTGGTTTTGCACTGCGTAGATTAGGAAGGACTTGCATGCTGTTTGTCAGCTGAGTTGCGGAGACAGTAAGATAGAAGTCAGTAACAGCTTAGGCAGACACAGACACAGCTATACCAAGGCAAGTACATCAGCCTCTGACGAAAGCAGTCATAGGAAATTATTTCCCATGCTCCGTACTCCACTGAATGTTTCAATTATACTGATATACAAGGGACAGTTGTGCCAGCACATTTTCCCCTTTAGGCACAGCTCTTCAGTAATAAAATTGTACACGAGTCACATTGCTAACACACAATCAGTAACAACAGTAAGTTTCCTTGTAGAGATGAGCCCTTATGACAAATTGTCAGGTGTTTCCACTGATAATAGGTAGGTAGTGTTTACAGCTTAAAGTCATCTAACACTTACTGTAAGATTCTTCTCTCTGTAGCTCATACATTTTGTCAGGCTCCCACCTCCATGAGAAAGATTCTGTCTCAGACACATTTTGAAATGAAAATCTTGGTAGCCGCAGTTGCAAACTAGCTGGGCAGCCTGTCTTCCCAGCTCTGACAGCACCGTATTGCTGAGTGTGGCTGACTATCACAGAACTGAGGTGCCTTTTGAAGAGAACTGTAGAGCTTAAAGCTTCTTTGCTATCCAGATGACAGCAAGCATAAACATTTGAAAGAAAACCTGAAAATTTCTGTTAAAACATAATGACCATCTTGTTTCCCTCCCCACAACCCCCGCCCCCCCCCCCCCCCCCCCGAACTTTAGTCTCCAGCATGTTTTCTTAGGATTTGCATGATTTGTTTGGTCAGACATCTGTTTTACAGAAGATATTTTTCTGCTAGAGTACATATCTGGTTATTACTTCACTGGTAAACTCAGAAGTGCCAATACCTTTGCAAGTATCACTGTGCTTGTATAACCAGTATAAAGCGCTATTAACCTTGTCAGTAGATGACTCTCTACATCTAGACATTTTCAAGAATGAGAAGGCTGCAAGTTGGCCACATCATGAGAAAATAGTCTGAGTCTTGTCAGAAGAGCCCACCGTTCTTGACACAGAACCACAACAGGGGTAAATCTTGGTATTTCCTCAGACCACAAGTGACTAAGACCACATCCCAAAATACGCTGTCCCAGTGGACACTGTTCATCATCTCACCTTGGGATGAGTTATTTTCACTGAAATTCATGCCAGTGTCTATAAAGAATACTCAGCCTTATTCCACGTACCGTCTCAATTTTGTTTACGAAAGATACAGGAACTCAATAACACTATATGCAGAGGCGCAACTCTCTTCCCTCTTCATTGGTGACATTTATTTTAAGGATTGCATTTGTCTGTTTTCTCTCTCTGAGCTTTCTTGACTGGCTGCGGCAAATATATTACTTTGTCCTGAAGACCTTGAACATCCAGTACCCCGTATTTAGTGTAGTTTCAAACAGGAACAATTCGTGGGGGTAGAAATGTATACTTTTTGTTCTATGCTGGAGCGTCAAATGTGGTTTAAAAAAAAAGCAGGTAACAAATCTCCAAGAGTCTGAACTTCATGTCCATTTTAAGTGGTCGTGGTCACGTGTTTTCTCTACTGCTGGGGAAGTGGAAAAAACATGGAAAAATTACGCAGCTTTCATTTATTAATTCCATTCCCCATGAGTTGTTCTAGATTTAAAGAATGCATTGCATTAATGTATTTCAAGTGTCTAAAATAATCTCCACTACAGTTTAATTACAGCAGCAGATTTTAATGTTTAGTATCAGACAGACTGTTCATATTATGACATAAATACTAGTATTTATTCCCTTTATGATTATCTCCAAGAAAATATTTCCTATCACACAAGCACTCTGTGCTAAGAACCCAGTTTACAATAGCCATCGACTGAAATCAGGGCAGATGCAGCAGTTTTCTTGTACAGGCACACGCACCCTTTGCAGTTCTGTACTGAAGATGTCTTCTCTCTTTCACAAAGGGGAGCAAAAATACTTTTTGGCTGAATATATGCATGGAAAAAGATACAAAAACCCTACAGGAGCCACAGGGTTAAGACATTTAACGCAAAAAGGTCCCCAATAAACCCATTCCTTCCCTTCCAGTTCAATGAAGATACGTAACATTACCAGTTAGTTATAATCTGTTCTGTCCTATGACTTCAGTTTGGTCTGGTTACAAAGGGTGAAGAAAAAAAAAATAATTCAGATTTTCAGCTGTCGGAACAGAACTCCAAGAAAAAAATAAGCGGTTCTTCTAGGGTCCTCAAAGCATTTTTCCTAACTGTGCAGATAGGAATTCAAGGCTCCTAAATTCATCAAGTGCACGGAAAGTTTCTGGGATGAGAATATTCCAGTGCAAGACACCTCAATGCGACAGAATCTATTGTCCCTAAAAAGGGGCATTTTATCTCAATTAGCATCTGAGAAGAACAGACTATGCACATTAAAGACCCAAAGAAACACACTAAAAAATTTCAAATGCTTTAAGTTGGTTTTATTACAAAATTACACTTGGTGATAGTTGCATACAATAATAGTATGTGCTGTCAGTGTTGTGTAGCTGCTCCCACATAAAGCAACAACTGCGGCACCTGCCTGCACTAACCAGAAGTAGGTTACTTTAGTAGCTAAGTTACCTGCAGTCATTACTGCTGCATCTGATGTGACCGTGTTAGGAACCACAAGTGGGTAAACCGAGGCATGAGAAATTGGTTTTGTGCCTTATAAATTGCAGGTATAGCTTTATGTATTTATTTCAGGAAATGAACCCTTTACTGGTGCATTTCTGTAATTAAGCCTTAATGCATGTCTTGACTGCACCTGGCTACCAGCAGCAGCAGCAGTGACCCGAGACTATTACCACTGCACTCTTTCATTGCAATACCTCTTTACTAGGGGAATACTACACCGGATTTTAAACTAGTTGATGGCCCTACTTAGTGCTGCTTTCATTTACGTGCAGTACGTGTTGTGCTGTTTGTCCTCCTTGAGACTTGGGCTAAAGTCATCCCAGTGTAGTACTATGCAGCGTTGGTTTACATGCGATGGACTCGTGGGCCGTAACACCGTGCCCTGCGCACTCGGCGGTGGTGTCGCCCCTGTGGGTCGGGCGGCCCCTGGCGGCAAATGCCAGCAACTGCACCTCTGGCTTCCCTTTTCCTGGGAGCCGGCCTATGGGCGGGATCCCAGCCTCCTCCTTCCCCCCGGGGCCAATTACTGAAAAATTTAGGGTTTCTGGCAATTCTGAGTATCTTTGGTCCGTCGGATGCACCACAGCGCGGGTCGTGACCCTGCTGGCTAGGAACACTGAACGGGGTTTGCACCTCCTGGACCTGGTGGAGATTTAAGCAACTAATTCTAACTACTAACCTCATGGCTACTCCAGCTCCCGCGTGGTTGCTCTGGCTCCCGCGGCAGTGTCAGTATCAGTGGCGCCTATACTGAAGGAGAAGTATAGATTCTATATATGAAGAAGAAATGGAAACGGAAAGCAGCTCATTTTGTAAAGGGGGAGGATGAAGCAGGGCCATCACAGGATCAGGATGAACGCAGCGAACAGAACAACAGTTAACCTCCCGATTTCTGTTTCTGAATGAACAGTGGGATAATGCAGAAAGATTATGCCTGTCAATCAGGTGAACACCTTATCGCCTGGTTACTTCGATGCTAGAATAACAGGGGTAATACTATAGAATTGGAGGGTAGGGAAGCCAAGCAGCTGGGATCACTTTCTAAAGAAGGAGACGTTGACAGGGCATGCAAAAGGAATGCAAGCCCTCAGCCTCTGGAAGGGACTCCTGTCAAATGTTAAGGTACCCCTACAAGGAGGGTACCACACGTCACGCAGGCAAGTGGACCGCAACAGAGAACCGGACACTCAAGGGAATTAGCTGTGAAAGACATGACTTCTTATAACCAGGATGATCCATGGTCACCCATGGATCCTGGCAAAGTCCTTATGCACGCAGCCCATGTGACAGAAACTGGTACAGAGCAGACCATCATCATGTGCCAACTCACTGGCAACAATGAGTTGAAAAGACGATGCACCAACGGTGGATGAAGTTATGAAGATAGCGGCTCTACCTCCATCACCTCAGCTGTGGAGAGACCGGTCCAGCAACTTGATGAGGATATCCTGTTCCTCACCTGTATGGACCTGCATCTCAGCCATCAACCACAGATGCCCTTCTGTTTGGGAGGGAGAACACAGGAGATACCACAGGGTACCCTGTGGTTTTACCTGTGGGACCATGGAGAGAACATGAGGAGGTGGGATGGAAAAGCCACCTCAGTCCTGGAGGCACAGGCGCATTAATTACAAGGAAAAATAATCATAAATAAAGAGTCTTCCAAGAAGGCTGCTGCTCCAGTCTCCAGAGGGCAGCTTTCCAGACAGACTGATACAGCTGGCTTTACCCACAATCCTGTGAAAAGGAATTCTAATCCATTCTGCCAAGACATAAGTGACCAGAACTACTCCACGCTACATCCGCTTCGCACCACTTGCCACCCTGGTGGAGAATCCTACAAGCAGGATTACAGCGACCCTGCCTGCAGCCAGGCGGAGGACACGGATAGCTGCGTTTACCAGACCATGTGGATCTGCCGGCCAGGCACATCAGACCCACAGGAACATAAAGCTTTAGTAGATACAGCTGCACGGTGTACTTTAACGCCATCAAGCTATGAAGGGGCCGAGCCAACCAGTATTTCTGGAGTGACAGGGGGATCTCAACAGCTAACTGTATTGGAGGCTGAACTGGGAAGGAGTGACAAAAATATCCCATCGGGACTGGCCCAGAAGCTCCTCGTATCCTTGGCATAGACTCTCTTAGGAGAGGGTGTTTCAAGGATCCGAAAGGGTATCAGTGGGCTTGTGGTATAGCTGCTCTGGAAACAGAGGAAATCGAGCAGCTTTCTACCTTGCCTGGTCTTTCAGAAGAACCTTCTGTGGTGGGGATTACCGAAAGCTGAGGAACAGCAGGCGCTGATCGCCTCTACCACGGTGCACCGGGGGCAATACCGCACCAACCGAGACTCACCGATTCCCACCCAGGAGCTGGTTCGCCAACCAGAGAACTAATCTCAGCAGAACCCATTCACCCTTTAATAGCCCCCCATACGGCCACTGTGACAACCTAATGGAGAATGGAGACTAACAATGGACTATCGTGGCCTGAATGAAGTTAGTGCCGCCACTGAGTGCTGCCGTGCCAGACATGCTAGAACTTCAACATGAACTGGAATCAAAGGCAGCCAAGTTGTACGCCGCCACTGATACTGCAAATGCACTTTTCTCAATCCCTTTGGCTGCAGAGTGCAGGCCACAGTTTGCCTTCACTTGAAAGGTGTCCAATGCATCTGGAATCGACTGCCCCAGGGGTGGAAACTGGAAACACATCCCTACCATCTGCCATGGACTGATCCACGCTGCACTGGAACGGGGTGAAGGTCCAAAACACCTGCAAGACATTGATGACATCATCGTATGGGGCAATACAGCAGAAGAACTTTTCGAGAAAGGGGAGAAAATCACCCAAATCCATCTGAAAGCCGGTTTTGCCATAAAACAAAGTAAAGTCAAAGGACCTGCACAGGAGATCCAGTTTTTAGAGACGAAATGGCAGGATGTATGTTGTGAGATCCCAACAGATGCGATCAACAAAACAGCAGGGATGTCTCCACCAACTAGTAAGAAAGAAACTCACGCTTTCTTAGGCGTTTTGGGCTTTTGGAGAATGAACATACCAAGTTACAGTACGATTGTAAACCCTCTTTATCGCGTGATGTGAAAGGAAAACTATTTTAAATGGGGCCCTGAGCAACAAGCCTCTGAATAAATTAAACGAGAGATAGTTCGAGCAAGGCCTTGTGCCAGTTTGGACTGCGCAAGACGTAAAGAATGTGCTCTACACCACAGCCGGGGAGAATGGCCCTGCCTGGAGCACCTAGCAGAAAGCACCAGGGGACACTCAAGGTCAGTCCTTGGGCTTTTGGCATCGGTGATAGAGAGGATCTGATGCCCACCAGACTCCAACTGAAAAAGAGATACTGGCAGCTTATGAAGGGGTTCGAGTTGCCTTGGAAATGATCAGTAGTGAAGCACAGCTCCTTCTGGCGCCCCGGTTACCAGTGCTGGGATGGAGGTTTCAAGGGAGGGCCTCCTCTACACATCATGCAACTGCTGCTAGGTGGAGTAAGTGGGTCACGCTGATTACACAACGAGCTCAGATAGGCAATCCCAATCATCCAGGAATCTTGGAAATTCTTATGGACTGGCCAAAAGGCAAAGACTTCAGGATGTCACCAGAAGAAAAGGTGACACGTGCTGAAGAAGCCCCATCGTACCATGAACTGCCTGACCGTAAAGAAGTATGCTTTATTTACCGATGGGTCCTGTGGTATTGGTAGGAAAGCAACAGAGGTGGAAGGCGGCTGTATGGAGACCCCTGTGACATGATGCAGAATCTGCTGAAGGGGAATCAAGTCAGTTTGCAGAGGTGAAAGCTACCCAGCTGGCTTTAGAGGTTGCTGAATGAGGAAGGTGGCTGATGCTTTAACTCTATCCTGACTCATGGATGGTGGCAAATGCCCTGTGGGGGCAGCTGCAGCAATGGAAGCGAAGTAATTGGCAACAGAGAGGTGAACCCATCTGGGCTGCCACACTGCAGCAAGATATTGCTGCTCGGGGAGGGGGGTAGAACCTGGTTGTAAAAGTACGTCACGTAAATGCTCGCGTACCCAAGAGCTAGGCCACTGAAGAACACCGAAACAACCAGCAGGTAGATCAAGAAGCTGAGACTGAAGTGGCTCAGGTGGATATGGATTGGCAACGTAAGGGTGAGTTACTTATAGCTCGGTGGACCCATGACACCTCAGGCCATCAAAGAAGAGATGCAAAATATAGGTGGGCCCAGGATCGAGGGGTGGACTTAACCACGGACGCTACTGCACAGGTAATCCACAAATGTGACACATGTGCTGCAATTAAGCAAGCCAAGCAGTTAAAAGCCTCTGTGGTATGGAGGATGATGGCTGAAATAACAGTACGGGGAGGCCTGGCAGACTGACTATATTGCACTCCCCCAGACTCACCCAGACAAACGCCCTGTGTTTACAATGGTGGAAGCAACCACCAGATGGCTGGAAACATACCCTGTGCCCCATGCCACAGGTTGAAAAGGCGCCATCCTGGGCCTTGAAAGGCAGGTCTTGGGATGACACGGCACCCCAGAAAGAGCAGAACAGAACAGAATCAGACAACAGAGACTGTTCTGAAACAGTCTCGTAAACACCTGGGCCAAAGAGCATGGCATCGAGCGTGTGTATCATATTCCCTACCATGCACCAGCCTCTGGGAAAACTGAGTGATGTAACGGACTGTTAAAAGACTACACTGAAAGCAAAGGGTGGTGGAACTTTCAAACACTGGCATACACACTCAGCAAAGGCCACCTGGTTAGTCAACACCACAGGACCTATCAGACAAGCTGGACCCGCCCAACCAAAGCTTCTACATGCTGTAGAAAGGGACACAGTTCCAGCAGTCCACCTTAACATTATGTCTGGGAACACAGTCTGGGTCATTCCTGCCTCAGGCAAAGGCAAACACACTTGTGGGACCGCTTTTGCTAATGGACCCGGGAGCACTTACTAGGTAATACGGAAGGATGGGGAAGTTTGATGTGTGCCTCAAGGGGATTTGATTTTGGGTGAAAACAGCCAATTAATTAAGTTGTGTGATGTTAATTGTTACACAGTATTGTATATTGTCATTTCTATATGCCTATTAGTACACTGAGTGCCTTGTGGTGCCATCTCTACCACTTTGGATTTGAACCCGAGTCCTTTTCAACTGTCACACCAATGAAGAATGACTTTGGTGAAACCAGATCAGGGCAGCTCTAATAGAATTAGAACTGCCTCCAAGACACAACAATCCAACAACTCACACCATCTTTCCCACCTGGACAGACTGTTGTAACAGATGAAGCCCAATGTCACGGACTAAATGAACGCAGCGGACTTCAGAAGGATGGTCCACAGACTAAGGGAATGATATCCGTGTATTTATATTAAAAGACAGGAGATGTGGTTACGTATTGGAAAATGCTGCATGACATAAATGGTATGGAATAAGGGGTGGATACTGTCCTGGTTTTGGCTGGGATAAGGTTAATTTTCTTCTTAGTAAGTAGTAAAGTGTTGTGTTTTGGCTACGATGCGAGAACAATGTCGACAGAACACTGATGGTTTTTAATTGTTGCTGGGTAATGTTTATGTTAATTCCAGGACTTCACAGTTTCTCAGGCCTTGCCAGCCAGAGGGCTGGAGGGACACAAGAAACTGGGAGGGGGCACAGCTAGGACAGCTGACCTGAGCTAGCCAAAGAGGTATTCCATACCATGGGATGTCACGCTCAGTATACAAACTGGGGACTGGGGGTTGGCCGGCACCTGCTGATCATTCCTTGGGGGCTGGCCAGGCATCAGTCAGCAGGTGGTGAGCAGTTTTCTTCCAAATTCAGTTACTGCTGTTTGTCTGTCAGCATGCTCTGTTCAGTGCCTGAGCCGTGCTTGTCCTTAAGGGACCTTCCAATATATCTCCAGTATTCCTTCCGGATGGTGTCTTTTTCTTTAGCTAGAATTTCACACAACTACGAAAGACAATTGAGACATTGGAGTGTTACACCAAAAGCTGATGGAATTCTTAATTATCTTTATAAAAACACAGGCAATATAGGATTAAGCTAGTATTAAAACACCTTTCTTAGCAACACTTGTTTTATTCACCAGTTGCAACTGTCCAGTGACCTCAAACCGGTATCAATTCCAATTGATAGTCAACCAGTCTGACACTGCACAAACCTCCCCAGTCCTACTTCAGTTGCAACTGCTTCCCCATGACTCCTTTCTGTGCCCACCACTCGTCATCTATCCCAGGCTATTCAGCCTGCAGTACACTACAGCGTACTTGGGACTTCCTGACAAACCTGACTGTCTTTCAGTGGTCCAGTAGCTGTAAACCACTTCATTCAAAACAGCGGGGGAACATCCTGCTCTTAAATCTCCAGTACTGCCAGTGGACTGACAGGAGGTATTTTGTTTATGGTTTTTCCCTCAGCATACTGTCCCAAAAGGATTCTCCATGCAAGTCAGTAACCTTCTCTCACGACATGTTAAAGCTGGTGCCGCACGCTATTTCTACACATTCTGATTTGTTTTATTTCGACTTGGGTAAGCAGCGAGGCACAGAAGTCAACCCCGCTCACAGGATGTGCTGTGTAAAAGGTATATGCTATGAACACTGTGCAAGTCTTCTAGTCAATTCCCTTTGATAATGCAGAGGGCATTGCCCTGGTCAGTGAATGAGAGTTGCGAAACAGGAGATTCCATGCCTAAATAGATGAAGAAGTCAAACTCAGAGAGACAGTATAAAGGGACACCAAGCTGTGAGGTACAACTGCACTTATTTATACTCTGGTTGTAGAACACAACAAAGGAAAAGTGTTGACAAACTTTGGAATACAGACTCCATGTGAGAACGGCAGCTCTACTTACACTGTGTTCCAGTCTGTTCCACAGTGAATGAAAAGTAAAAGTAAAAAAGTAAAAAAGTAATGTAAAAACTACACTGCAAACCACACGGATCTCCCCAAATGTGCAGGTCAGGGAATACACAACATTGCTACGAGTCATTTATTCTCTGTAGGAAATGGTGCCTGACATTCCTCACAATGTCCCCAGTGCCTACTAGCCTTTAAGCTAATTCTGCCAGCTTTCTTGGAAAGACCTAAGAAGTGCAAAGGGAGTTTAGATACAGATACTTGAGGCAAGATTCACTAGCCTGCAGGTAAGTGATTTTGGACTACAAAGTTAGCATCAGAACCTCCTTGATTGTTCAAGTATCTCCTTTCTTCCGCAGGCAGTGTTAGGAACCTTCCTTCGCCACCAGGTGAAGAAAACTTACAGTGATTTTGTAACTGGCAAATTACTATTTACAGAAAAGTTCATGAGACTCTTGGGATTATCTGGCTTTCAAGTTCAACTCCCCACAGAGCTCCTGAGATTGACAAATAACCTGCTCTAGTTATGAAAATCAATCTCATTTTGTCAGGATATAAACCAAGAGAGCAACAGATAGCATTCCTGAGAAGCAAACCCAACCTCTCAAAACGTACCTCCAATGCCTTGTTTAGTGTTTCTTCCTTGTTATCACACTGGTTCTCAAGCATATCTTCATATATGTCCACAAGAAAGGCAATCAGATAGGGTGAACTGTGGCTAGGCTGCAAATTCAACAGCTGCTCTAACAGATTTGGATACTCAGAAAGACCACGATCCTGTAGAATCCTAGAACAGAGGTTAATAGGCTTGAAACGTAATGCCGGGAAATACGGTGTGAAGAATTCAATTTTGGTTATGACTCCTTTATTTAGAGATCAGTTTTGAAACAAGGGTGCAAACTCAAGTAAGGCAGAAAGTAAGCAGCATGCAGCAGTAATACAGCTTAATGTGGCAGTAGGCTAAATACAGGCATGCTCAACTGAGCAGAAACTAAGACTGAAAGCATGCTCACTGCTTCCTACTCTAGGCTCTTGAACCCAGTAACATCACAGGCCAAGTTTTTAAAAGCATGCGAAGCACTTGCAATCTCCCACAAGAACTACAGGGCCAGAAACTTAGCGGACAGTTACAGAGAAATTAGGTTGATGTATTAAGCCTTTGAGCAAGCTTTCGCCTCCCTGCTTAAGCCCACAACACTAGAATGAACAGCAACAAGCTCTTTCTAGTTAAGAGCTAGGCGTAAGACACTTTCTACAGATACTCTCTTTGCCCCACAGAGAAGAATACCTCACCCTTTTAAATAGTTCCAAGCGCTCTCATTATGTGGCACTGCCGTGATCATCTCAAGAGTGTATCTGTGAGAAAAAGACAATAGGTCAGGAACGCAGCCACTAACAGTGCAGTCAGAAATTACTGGCATGTGCTCAGACACTCCCAAACACATCCTCTACTCTGATTCAGAGACTTTTTGCAGATCATCTCATCTGGGTCACAGATCAAAAATGCCTTGCAATACAATCACCGCCAGTCCCAGACCAACAGACACTGACAGAACTGTTTTAGACTCTGAAGTCTTCCATTTGCTGCATTTTATACAATAATGAAACAGTTCTTGAAATTATGAGCAATTGCACTAAGAAAAAACACGATACACTGTCCTGGTATGCTAAAGGAATAACTTGTGCCTTAATGCTCAGAAATGGCAAGGGGCTGAAAAGGGCTAGAGTAACTGAAGCCCAGGTTGAGCTATGTTTATATGAGTGCAAGATCATCTCAACTATGTACCTATTCAAAATGTTCTGTACCTATTTGCAAAACCTTTTTCACGAGGCTGTATTTGAGCAAACTGCAGAAAGGCAAAGCTTGAGCTTTCAGCTCACACAGCCTTCTGCAGCAGCTCTTTGAAAGTAACAATTAGGCAACTCCTCTGAAAGCAAAGCAACAAGAGACATCTGCCATACTTTTGCAAAGCCACATTTCATCTTCACAAAACAGACTTTACCTTCTGCCCTTCACCAGCGTAATCATTCACCTGATTTTCAGAGACAACAAATACTGACAAAAAGTTCTATAAGCAATACTGAAGAAAAAAACCCCCACATTTTAACTTTCTGCAGTCACTATGGCCAAGACCGAGTTTATCAAGCAACAAGCAGCCCAGCTACAGTTCTATAATGACATCCCTGAAGTCTTAACCTTAGACAGTCTGATTCTTTAGATGGTATCTAATTAACTTGAACACAGCACCATGTATAAACAGATCAAGGGAGGATGTTTAGATGCAACCTCTGGAGAGAAAAAGCTGTAAATATCCGAGCCTAAGTCATAGAAATAGCTCAGATTTATTAATCTGCAGAGAAGTTATAGACTGGAAGAGAAGTACAACTTAGAGCAGTTTGCAAAGACAACCACAGAAGGCGATGAGGGTTGGGATCCTCTACGAACAACGTACCAATGGACCTATTCAGAGACCCAGTATTTCTTCTGAAGAGTAACTCCAAATAATTGCAGGAACTTCTCCTCATTGCTCCTTTGCTTTAGACAAACAGCTTCTCCTAACCATCAATCCTGGCCAGCGGTCTGAGATAAGAAAACCATACCAGGAAGATTCCTTTACCACCATCAGCTGTAAAATAAATGTCTAGAAGCCCAGTTTGTCTTCAGTTACAAACGTGCAGCTTTGAAACAGTTTCCAAAGCTCACTGTCCTCCAAACTGGCCAACTCACAGAGACATTTGTTGTTGCACTGACCACAAACCCCTGAAAGCTCCTTTCTTTTTCCAGCTGTATCAAACTCCTCACAAAAGGCAATTCCTCTTCCTACAAGCCACGCCCATCTTATCTTTAAATCATTGTGGCTACTGTAGTACTGAAACAGCAGTTTATCACAACACAGAGTGCCTCTCCTTCCAAGCTTTCTAGGGTAGGACGTAAGACACTACTGAACAGCACAGCTCACGACGTTTCCAGTGCCACACATCTGCAGGTTGTTCCACTACAGCTAGCTGACTACAAAAAGCCAAAAGTTTTGTTTGCACAATAAACTGGGTCGGAACACAGACTCACGAGAACGCCTTGCCCAGGGTAAGCATAGCTTGCTTCTGTACTGCTCAACAAGTCAGTAGTACTGAAGCAAGCTATATATGCACCAACACTTGATCTGCCATCCACGAGAGTGAGCCCAGAAACCGCAATAAAACCAGGAAAGACAAGCCCACAGGGACTGTCAAAATATTCCTTTGCTTCCATATAATGGAGAATGCTGAATGCGAGCATGAAAAGCATTACTAACTGGACTTCTGTGTCTAGGACTACTGGGTCATCATAGCCGATGGTGCTGAAAATTACGAAGTGTCGTTGGTTCCAAACCGAGTTGTTTCTCACATCTTCCCTCAAAAGCTGGTCTACATATTCTAGTTCATTGTCCCATAATTTGAACTCCTGTGGCAAGGGAAGGAAGAGACAATGTCACAATCCAGAGTTTTATATATTCTCCTTGCTCCTGAGGTCTCTGAACGTTAGATACAGAGACTTTTTAAAAGAAATAAATTAAGGATGGGTGAACGAGGAACATGATACGCTATTCAGCTGCACACAAGGGTATTAGCTCTTCATTAAATTCACACACGGAACAGCAAGCAAACAAGAAAAGACCTTTTTGAACTTGCTTCTTAAAAGGCAAGTTTATAGCTAACCTCTACCACACATTAAAATACAACTGGTTTTCCCCCCTCAGCCTTAAGAAACAAAGTGCCAAATGGAATTCCGATTGTATTTAAGAAACCAAACTCTACAGCCTGAGCAGGTTATTTAGTGAGTCTCAGTAATTCTGAATACAATGTTGGATACGATACCCGAATAACCCACTGTCTGTGTTGCCATGCATGGTAATTTTTGGCATCTTGCTTAAGAATGTCAGCTACGAACTCAAGCTCTTCGGATGGATCCTGCAGCCACTCCACCAACATCCGTCTGTGATGCCTAAGGACAAGAGGAGAAAACTATTTTTAGAATAGTCTATAAAAATTTTTATGATGTGTGGTCTGTATTCAAACAGCACGCAACAACCGTACTACTCAGGAACAAAACACTAGTTAAACACTTCAAATCAAACATACCGAAACATTTCACTTGTGCCTGAGATATATTTGACGCATACCTATCCTATAACAAATTCTAACTACGCATACACATTGGCCAATCACCTCCTTTTAGACAAGTGATGTTTACTTGAAGTAACATTCCCACTTTTAACACTCCTGGCCAAAGCCTTCAGCAGAGTAAAATTTTCTACTACTATGTTATTTCTCTAGCAATAACAACCCTGCTGCTTTTCCTATTCCCCCCAAAAAACAACAGGTAAGCAAACCCCAAGAGCCAATAAAAGAAAAAAATAGTTTTTTCTATTTGTCTTTTTGTTTGCCTTTTCATCAGTCATTTTTTTGGTCTGTCAGGCTTATTTTGACAGCTTAAAAATCGAAATGAAAACAAGGCCTTTTTTGCATGTCATAATCACTTTTAGAACAAACTGCTAAAGAGGCCTTTGGCAGTGATGCTGATGCAACTCCATGTAACTCCTCCGCTACCGCCACTGCAGTAGATGCAGGCAGCAACTTTCAATAACTTTTAGCATCAATGATCACAAATTACTCTAGCCAATTTACAAAGCAAAAGTTACCCGCAAAAGTGTTAAGAACTGAGAGTAAAACATGATTTTACCAGACTTGGTAGTTCTTTGGCTGATCTTCAATGATAGCTGTAATGTACTTCAGTTCCTCATGAAGATCCTTTCCCAAAGACCGCAGGAGGACTCTCCGGAAATGCCTGTGCAAAAGTCAAGCATTCAGACACTGCAACAGGGCTCTCCTAAAATTCACAGAGAGGAACACAGAATAACCTTTGTTCACAGTTTTTCTAACAAATAATGAGTTAAAAAGACTGCAAAAAACTAAACCACATATCCAGGTCTGCTGAAGGCCATTCAATTATCAAACAGGGGAGAACTGGAATACAGCTGGTTAAACCAGCATGTTATCTAAGTTCACAGCGATCCTGTTTCCAATGAACCTCTGCCAAGCCACAGGAGTACTTATCATCACGGAAACCATGAATTATGCGCTAAAGAAATGTAAACTTTCTGACCTCATGCAAGTTAGTCAAATAAAGACATACAAAGAGGTAGTTGTTGGCATAAACATGTTACAGGGCCCTGCTCTGAACATCAGAAATTCACTGTTTATTCATGATCTAAATGAACACTAACCTAAAATGCACCATTTAGTAAGTATGCAGTTATTTCGCAGGAAACGGCAGCTATCATGCTTTTGTGCCTCTTCTTGGAGTCAACAGAGGCCATCTTCAGCATTTTGCCAAGGCTGTGTCATCAGGTAAGCAACCTAATGTTAAACATCAAAGTTCTTTTTGTGCCTAATCGTGACCTTGATTGATAATATCCTCTAAGCCAAATGAAAGAAAACCACTAAATCAAAATAAGACATGGAAAATACTGAACAAAGACTTTCTTCAGAAGCTCACTGGAAGTCTACACTAGTCCTCTGCATAAACTCAACTAGTCATACGCTGATCAGACTAACAAAATTATAAAACACGTAAGAGGTCAGCAATCAAACGACAACAGAAATAATCCCAAGATTATCAGTTACCATGCTGTGTAGTTTGCAGCATTTAACTCAATGGCATCTGCTGTTAACTTGAAAGCTCTTTCGCTTCTCTCATCCCGCTGCAGAACCGCCCGGAAGTAATCATAGACGTCTTGAACTAAATAGATAACAGCATCTTATTGAAGGCTATAAGACAACTGCCTGATTAGCGTGTAAGGTTAATAATCCTTTGATACTACTTCCTATTTTGTGGACTTTATAAATGTTAAAATGACAGCTACAGATTGGCCTGACAGCACTATGGGTGGAAAGTTCTAAACGATACCAGCATACCCAAAGCCTACCAAAATTTCTTAAAAATACACCATCCAAACCATATGCAAAGCCATCAGAAAAACGCCTTGCTGCTTACTCACATTACTTCCCCAGATGCAGGACCTTCATATGTCTGTCGGTCTTCCACTTGTGGGCTAGAAATGCCTTATTATGTGAGCCAGCCAATCTGCTGTATTGCCTCTTAAGCCATATGATTTTAAAATAAAACCTTGGCTATTCACATCTCAGATGAAGATTCAGCTTTAGAGATGCTTGGTGAAAACAGCACACACAACCACCGTAACAGGATGAATATTGATTTTTCCAGTGTGCTCCTCTAGAAAACATATTACCCAAAACATGAAGTTTCGCTTTCACACCACCAAGGACCGATATCAATTCAACCGCCTTTGGTTTTCAAAGCAGAATGTATTTAAAACTTACATTTTTTACTGTAGATGATCTGAACAACAGGATTTGGCCCGTCGTTCTGAGGGATAGGTTCAATATCTGCCCATTCCTTCCTGACCCTGTAAACACATGTTTTTGTCTTTTCAGTGCTTCCAAGAAGCAAAAAATGCAAAGCTACATGCAGAGATCTACGTCCAGTAACACACCCCTGTTCCCACCGGTCCCCATTATTGCCACTGTATTATTGCCTGTAGCACAGACCAGCGTGAACTCGAGGAAAGGAGGCACCGACACAGGCGACCACATGAAAATTCAGTCACAAGGTCGCCTGGCGGAGGACGGCCCCAGCTGCCCCGCGGTGCCTCGGGTAGGAGCGGATCGCGGCGCTCGCAGCGCCGAGCGGCTGCCGAGGCTTCCCGCTCCAGCCGCCGGCACCGCCGCCTGAACAGTGCATGCTGTACCGCTTATCTCAAGGATGACGCAACTATGTTTAGTTAAAGTCGGGAGATGTCCAAGGACCCTTACTGCCACATGACGGATGCACAGACTGCTAAGTCTTAGATTCCTGTTGTACATGCAACGCAGCGAAGATGGAGGCTTCGAACATGGCCGCTAAGGAACAGAGTCTGCGTAGAGACAACTCCTCCAGGACATCGCGCAGGCACGAGATATGTTCACGTTGTTAACGTGAAGATATACTAGGCCCTTGAATGGAATGTGCCAATCGTCCAGGTGTGAGAGATGTTAAGGTGTTCCCGGAAAGTTAATGAATAGACACGAGTGACTTGTATAAAGAGGGGGCTGAAAGGTTCCCTCGGTGTGCATGCCTTTGGTGGAGCGATCCCCCATGCACCCAGCGCTGCCGAATAAAGATCACCTCGCTCGCTCGAATATTGGGGACCGATTCTTCAAATCACCATCCTGCCCTGCCCTGCCCTGCCCTGCCCTGCCCGCCGCCGCCGCAGCCCTGCCCGCCGCCCCGGCCCGGCCCGGCCCTGCCCTGCCCGCCGCCGTCCCGCTCAGCCTCTCCTCCCCCTCCTCCGCCCGCGGGGCCGGCCCTGCACGGACAGTAGCCGGCCCTCTCCTCCCGCCGCCCCAGCAGCGGGGGCGGCTGCCACGGCCGTGGCGAGAGCGAGGCTCCGCGCCGCCGCAGCCCCATCCCGGCCGGTCGAGGGCTGCGCTGTCGCGGCCGTACCTGTAGGGCACGTAGCCGGCGTCCTCCCTCGCATCCGCTTCCTCCAGCAGCTGCCCGAAGCCGCCCTCCGGCTCCCCGCCGTTCTTCTCCGGCTGCAGCTCCGCCGCCGCCGGCCTTGCCGCCGGGCCCGCTGCCGCCATCGCCCCGCTGCCGCTTCCGGGGCCTGGTGAAACCAGAGAGGCGGGCGCCGCGGCGGAGGGCAGAGCGGCCGCGTGGCTCTCCATCGCCCCCGCCTGGGATGGAGGGCAGGGGGCTGCGCGGCCGGGACCGCGGCGCGCCGAGCGGGCGGGACGGCTGCCCCCCGACCAGTAACCGGTACCGGCAGCGCCCGGGGGCCGCGCCGAGAGTATTAATTCGCGGCTCTGCTCATTAATCGCCGGGAACGTACCGGAGGAGGCGGCGGGAGGCGAGCCGGCGCTCGGGTCTGGCGTGCTCCAGTTTGCTCCTCCCCTTCCACCGTCCCCTGGCGGAAACGTGAGGGACCGGCGGGGCCAGCGCTGGTGGCGCCCCAGCGCGGGGTAACGCTGACCGGTTGTTGGGGTGGCGGCTGGCTGTGCTACGGCGCTGCGTGCTTGGCAGTCGCTGCCGTAAGCTAGAACCTGCGACGCCAGCAGTGGAGGCGTTCCCCCTGCCCGCAGCAGCGTATTTCCTGTGAGACCCCACCCCACCGCAGCACCGGGGCCTGCCGGCGCAAGGCCCGGACTAGGCCCTGGGGCCAGCGGCGCCGGGCGGGCGCGGTGGGAGCTCGGGGTGACGCTGCTGCAGTTGCTGAGGTGGGGACTTGGAGCCGCGAACAGCACGTCCTCGGCACTGCTGCTGCGCAGGTGCTGCGGGCATGGTGATCGGTGTTTCCTCCCCGCCCCGTGGAAACGCACACGGCAGCACCGTTTCGGAGTTGAACCGGGGGGTCTGGTCTCCGTAACAGGTGGCAGTAAGAGGAGGCTTTGAAACAGCCAGTTGTAACTGGCGCGTGAGATGGGGTAAGGCAGGAGATCTCCTAAAGTGCTGTTGGTCCCCAGGGCAAAGTAGCCGAACTGAAGCCACTCGTTAGGAAAAGCAGCTGACCCAGTGTTGCAGGTTCATAATCCAGGGCCTGCTGAGACGCTTTAGAGAGGGGAGGGTTAACGACAGCCAGAGCACATGTGTAGTAAGGGCCATGTGCACATCTGCATCAGTGCTGTATGTTCAGGGAGGTGGGAAACTGTTCCGTGTGTGGTGGGAAGGGTTAAAGTCTTTAATTTTGGGGTGCTTAAATTGAAAGGGCGGTAGGTGTGTCCACGCATTGCAGTGACTCTGTGGAAAGAAGAATGGTGCCAGAGCAGCAGTGAGGGAGTGCGGAGGCATGGCTGCAAGTTGAAAGGCAAGGTGCGGGGCGAGGAAGAATTGGGCCCGCGGGTGGTTATTCTGTCACTTGAGCGGTGTTGTTTCCTTTGGGAAGTTGCTTGGCCTCTGCGCTTTCCTCGCCTCTCTGCCTTTTTTCCTGCCCTTTCTGTTTTAATGGCGCAGTTGGAGACTTCATTTGTTTCTGCCAGGATGTTCATCCAGTAACTGGAGTGCCTAGTTTGGTTGGTGCCTCTGGGTATTACAGTAATAGAGACTATAGTAACATCATAATGGAGGGGAAAACCCAGAACAACCTAGTGGAAGGTTGCTTTGGGCTGTAAGACTATGAATAGAACAGAAACGAAATGGAGAAAGACGTACCTAGAGGCAGAGAGGATATCCAGCAGTACCTAGGTGAAAGAAAAAAGTTAGAAAATGCAGAACATTCTAAAAAAAAAAGAGAAAGAACCAAGATGGGCCTAATAAGAAACAAGGTGTATTAAAAATGTGCACATACGAATGACAGAAACCTCAAAAGAGTAAATACTGTTTTGTAAGAGGCAGAGCAGATGAGAAAGTCACTGTTGCTGACCTGCAGAGTCAAAGGTTGCATTGCGAGTTCATTAGATACCGAAAGCTCTCCAGGGGCAAAGGGCACTTGAGACACAGGTCTTGAAGAAATCTGGTTTATCAGCTCTGCTGTTTGAGCAACGATTTGGACTTTTTGGTCAAGTTTTGCCCAGAACTAACATGTAATGAATGACCTGCCATCGCCGTTGCTTATCATCTTTACCAGCTATTTAACATGCGTTACAGGCAAGCCAGACCCTGCGGTATCGGCTTATTTCCTCAGAGTGGCATAGCAGGACAAGAAACAACAGTGGGCTTCTGCGATGCCCACCACTGGATGGAGCTGGTCCAAGAATAGCTTGCTGACGGCATGGGTAGTGCAGCAGATAGGAAAGCTATCCCTCTGCCCTCGGGACTAGGTTCTGCATTCTGTCTGAACCTGTGTGTTGCTGGGTCTGTGGACTCCTTCTAAAGGCTTGAGGAATGGTAACTGAGAAAAAGCAAGCTATTTGAGGAAGCTGAAGCATATTCCAAACAAGTCGTGTCATTAATGAGAGCAACTTGGGAGTCTGCCAACTCGGGAAGCTTGAAACCCATGAGTGTAACTGAGTTTTAAAATGACGGACCAGACCAAAAAACCCATTTGGGATCACAGCATATCCTCCCATAAGCTGTACCAGGCTTCTGATCTGCCTCCAACCACTCCATTCAATTTACTGAACTACACTCTCGTTGTGGCATGCCAGCGTCAGTCCTCTCAGCCTCAAGGCACACTGAAAGCCTTAGTCAGGCCTGCAAAGGCAGGATTCTTGCCTTAGCCCGGATCTGCTTGACAGCATACGGCTGGTTCGTAATCAGTGGAAAGTGTTCATGTTACAAGTCTAGTATCTGTGACGACACTTCACAGAGAATATTAACACCCCACACCAAGCTTCTACTTAAAACTGTCTCCAGCAGCTGGGACCTTTGAGAAGAGGCAACAAATCGGATGAGACCTGTGATGAAGCACAAAGAGCGGAGGATAAATAAATCCGTCATGTCCCAGCACTGCAGTGTCAGTTACTAGTTTGTGCCTTGGGAGGAGCCTGGTAGCTCAGGGAGAAATCGGAGCTCTGTGGTGCAGTATGTGCAGCAATAGGTGGGCACTGCTCCAAATGGGCTGCAGGCAAGCGTAGCTATGGAGGAAAGGGCACAGAGCCAGCATGGCAGGGGTCACTTAAACTGCCGCAGAGGACTGGATTCAGGCTGTCTAGTGGGTACCCTGCTGAGCCTCTCAGGAAGGCTGCAGGCATGACCTGCTGTAGAGTAAGGAGATGAGTTGTGTGCACAACGTCTTCGTGATTTCTATCACTCATGCGTTTCAACTGAGGCACATCGGGTGTTCCCTCTGCCTCCTCTGGGATTCTTCCTCCCTCCGCTCCCCCGGGTGAGCACCACCTTGCACCCCCCTGCCCACCGCATCTGGGTTACAAGCAGCAGATCTGGTGCTTTCCAGTGATTGTGTGTAAATACAAGTACATGTGAAGAACCGTGGAGGTATCAAATATCTCTGTGTTGATACAGTTGTCTCTGAATGACATACGCGCGTTATAAATACAAACCTTTGGTTCTTGCGTCTGTACTGGGTGGAAGAATATCGGCTCTGCTGTCAGCCAGCAGCACCACCCTTTCAGAGTAAGTACCCTTCACCACTGATAGCAAACGTCAAAACCTGCATAAAGAGGGCCCAACCTCTGGAAGCGCCGGGCTGGCTGACAGGACTGTTTCCTGATCGCTGCGCACTGCCCTGCGGAGATGCCTCGGCAAGGCAGGGAGCGAGGCATGGTCTCTGGTCTCGGACGGGATGCCCGCCGCAGCTCCGCGCCCGAGGGATGAAGGATGCGCTTCCTCCCGGCAGCCGGAGCCGGCTCTCCAGGCGCTAGGGGGTCTTCCTGGCTGCCATGACTCATTTCTTTTTTTGACAGCCCCCTGGCTCGATGCAGTCGAAGCCCTTGTCAGGGTAGCACCAGCTAAGATAACGGCACCGATGCGAAAAACATAAAACCGCAGGAAGAACAGTTACGCTGACAGCGACAGGCCCCAGAGAATGCCGGGTTTATTTCGTGTGTGTGTGTGTGTGACAGAGGGGTCATGCAGCGCGAGACGTGCAGCAGGAGCAGTCGGGCGGGGTGGAGGCGATGGCGCTCCCAGGCCGATTAGCCCTCTGCGTTCCGTGTTCAGGGCCCTGAGGACCCCCAAAAGAGCCGCTCCCCCCGCCCCCGGCTGGCAGCGCGGTGGGCGGAGGGAGCCGCAGGTCCGCGCCGCCCCGCCGCGGGGCCCCGCTTCGCGCTCGCCCAGCCCCCGCCCCGCCGCCCGCCCCGCACCGGGTGGGTGCACCAACCGAAAGTAAAAAAACAAGCCAAGAACTACCCCAAAGCCCCTCAAACCCAGCCGGGGCGGGACGGCGGCGAGGCGGGAGGAGTTCGGCGGGGTGAGTACAGCGGGGTGCCCGGCCGGGGCCGGCGGGGCGGGAGGGGCGGCGTGGGGGGCAGGCGCAGCCCCGGCTGGGATGCTGAGCCCGCAGGGATGCAGCGAGCGGGGCTGGCAGGAGAGGCGGCGGGGAGAGCTGGTGGGAAGTTCGGCAGGACTTGAGGGGAGCTGCTGCTTCCGCAGGACAGGCGGGAGCGGTGATTTATGCTTCTTCCCTCCAGCCCACAAGGCGTCCGCTCGGCCTGGCCGAGGTGGGAGAGCGCTGTGAACTCACCTTTGCCAGCAGAGCTGGGACAGGACGGAGCCTTGTGTGGCCCATCCCAAGCACGGAGCGCATCGGCCCGCTGGTTAAAAGTACCGAGTGTTGGGCACTGCAAGTGCAAGAATGAAGCCGTGACACAGCGCAATACCCTGGGGCGGCTGGTACAGCATACCCATGGCGTGGGCAGTTCCCCTTCTGGAGGAATACCTGAAAATGGAATGATCGCTACAACTTTTTTCCACAGGGTAGGCTGTAGGGGAGCGTTCAGTGGGTCATCGGAGTCTTACTTTTTGCCGTGTGCAGGGTAGGACATGTGGTATTAGAGATACTGTTCTGCTCCAGGGTGTGCCTTGAGTAGATCTTGCCAACACAGTTGTGTACAGAATTCAGCCCCTTCCCCTCCTGGTGCCCCATTTTAGCTATAATGCAGGAGGCACAGAAGATACGAGGGGTTTATAAAAGATCCCACCTGACGTGAAAAGCGCTCAGCTGGCAGCTGCGCACTTTCATGCCCACACAAAACCTTCAAAAACTCTGTCCTGTGCAGAGCAGAACGCTCCCAGCATAGTTTTGTGTGAGGTTTTACTAAAAGGCTTTTCTGACGGTTGATGGGAAGATATGAACTCACATTGTGGTGGAGACAGAAAGAGGATCTTTTTTTTTTCCCTCTGGCTGCCAGCACCACAGAGGTAGTACCTTGGCAGGCAGTAGTTTTGGGACCTGTCCCGTTTTGTCAGGTTTTTGGAAATTTGTGAGTGGGATTAGGATGGGGGGAAAGCTGGCAGGTGCACACACACGGGGACAATACAATGATATCCAACTGATTTTCATAGAAACCCAGCCTGAACTACATGAGGCATGTCTCTGAAAGAGATGAGTTATAAAATAACAGTTTATTAAGCATTTTTTGTGTGTGTCTTTCTGCTTTCTGAGCTTTCAGAATACCCACATTTTCAACCTTTACTCCTCTACATTGAGAAATAAAGTCTTATCTTACTCCCAACTTCTTTTTTTTTTTTTTTTTTTTTTTATGACAAAGCTGGAATTTGCACCTACTCCTGTTGCCAGGAGTTAGGATTTTCACACAGCAACATCCAGCATGTAGCAAAACACCGTGAAAGCTAAAAAAAAAAAACCATCAGGGATGGGGAAGTGTTATTTGAGGAGAGGCAGACCAACGCTGATACACATTACAGGGGAAGGGGAACTTGGTAGATTTAAATGTTTTAAGGTGTGGAGAGAGTTTGTGTTTGTGCTGTGTTTTTGTGCTATATTATGTTACTTTCTCTATGCATTGGGCTAGATACACTGGTGAACAGAAGTCCCAGAAGACTGCAATATATTAAGTCCCAAGAGCAGATAGTTGTGTGCCTCCCCCATGAGCATTTTCAGGGCTGCCCAGAGAAGGACAGTCCTTTACTGGTCACCTATTTGTAAGTCTGCTGAAAAGCAGCACAGTTTTCCCTTTGAAACTCAGGAAAACGTCTTCCCCTTCCCACACAGGACGGAGTCAGCGTCTCTCTATGCTGACTACAAGGATGAGAGGATGTGTGACCCTGCTTAGAGAGGATGCCCAAGCCCAGGATGACCAGAAAGAGAGTAGATGCCTGGGGCTGTGCATGAGCCTGCTGTTCTGTGCAGGCTGCTCTCTGGATACCTGGCTCAAAATGTGGCTCTGGCACCTACAGAAAGCTACAGGTAGACATCAAACTAAATACAGAGCCTAAATAACACAGAGCTTGAGTAAATACAGAGAAGTGTTCTGTATTGATGCTGTGCCCTTTTTCAGCAGCAGTCACCATGAAGAGGAGTAAGAATAGAGTGGGGAAGTCCTGCAGCAAAGGCTGAAGACTTTAGCCAAGCTGGCCTTCCTGATGCCTAGAGCTGACCGCTCTGGCAGGCCTAGCAGTGCAGCATGATTAAGATGAAGAAGAAACTGTGGGCGTCTTGCTTCTGCTTTGCAGCTGCCTTTTTCCTTATGGTGACACTCCAGGTACAGGGGCAAGGGTGTGGGGTATGCATGAGATCACTTTCAAAGAATGATGTAATTCTGGCAGGTGAGAGAGAGCATTGGAGGCAACAGACATTTTCTGTAGAAGTAAGTGCTGTAAGAGGAGTTAAAGAAACTCTATCAGCAGCATTGGCCTGGTGGTAATAGCTGTCTCCTGAAGCGACATTATACAGTGAACACCTTTCTTGCGTGGCTCCTCAGCTCCTGGAGTTGTTTCTCAGGAGTAGTGTATAATACCATGTCATGTTGTGTTGCCTCCATCCAGCATTGCCTCCTCTGTTCATGTGTTTGAATTCATCAGGCAGGGAGGCAAGGTTGGACCCATTTCGTTCTAAAGTGGCAGATGGACCAGGGAAATCTGAACACATCAGCAGCTGTGATGGAAATCTGTCCATCAGTGCTGGCTCAAAGGCTATTCTTAGGAAATCCGGTAACTGGTCATTAAAAAAATGCATGAGAGAAAAATCAATGTGGAGGCATATTAATTTGTGGCTGATTACCCTAGATTTTTGTTAGAACAACTTTTAGACAAATCAAATCAGCCTTGGTTGGCAGTCATGAGCCTTTAGGAGACTTCAGCTGTGAGAGGGCCAGGATCTGCCCCAGAGTTGTCTTTCTTCTTGGCCTGTGCTCTGAACTGAGGCTCTGGTTCAGACTGGTACCTCAGATCACTACCATGGAGCCAGCAGGAGGAGACCCTGTGAAGCTCTCCCATGCAAGCTTCCTGCTCCAAATTGGTGCGGTTTCTTGGGGACGGTCACTGACACTGGATGGTCACTTTCAGTTCTGTTCCCCCGAACAAGGCAAACAAAGGTGATATGGCTGCCCTTGCACAGGAGCATTGCTAGCAAGTCTTTTAGGACCTTTATTGGGAGAGTTCGTGAGTTTGCTGCACCTCCACAGCTTAGCAGGTTTGGAGTTGATTAGAGGTTCCCTGTGCCTAGCTGGGGTTCTTATCTCGGAGTATTCACTGAATAGTGACACTTAATGGTGCTGGGACTGCTTTAGCACATGAGCTGTCAGTATAGTTGGGGTGTACCAACCCCCAGGAATTCAACAAGAGCTACTAGAAATTCTGTGCAAATATAGAGGCTCCTTAAATTCTGCCAGGGTAAGAAAGAACATGTTCCTGGAGAAACCTGACTATGAGGTAGTTGTAGACTTATTTCAGTTACATTGCTGCAGTTATATAGTATTAGACATATGCATCTTTTCCCCAGCTAGTATCTTGTCCACTTGCCAACACAGGAGTGTTTTCTGCACTTTTCTGTACAGCTGCACTTTGCACAGCCTCCTGTGTGTGCTGTCCCAGTGTCCCATGCTGCACACAGCCTATTTAGTCCAGCTACAATCAATGTATTTTGCTACACAGTGAGAGGGAATGACACAGAAATCAGCAAAATGAATGCGTACAGTAAAGTTATCGGGAAAGATAAATATTTTCAAACAACTTGATATAAACAATGCTTTCCCACTTTCCAACATCCTCCTTCAGAGCCACCTGACAAGGGGAAGTGCTATGGTCAAAGCTGTCTGGTGAGTTTGAGTTCCCCTGTCATTCTTGCAGCTGTTCCTGGCATTATACACTGCCTGTGAAGATGCACACAAAACCCCCATGTGCATTGTAGCAGAAAGGTCTTTGCTCCACTAAAGCGAAGAGCAGGATCTATGTATCCTGTGGCAGTACCTGCTGGCACCATCTCTTGTCACTTCACTCAACAGACTGCTCTGTCCCAGGACACTTATGGCAGGTACTAGCTGTAGATGAGTGGTGGCTTCACGGGCACCAGAAATACCCTAGGTTTTCTGGGAACTTCTGTCTCATGGCAGATGGAGAGCAGTGTTAGGGGCGAGTTTTTAAGGTTCCTCATAGAGTTTCAGATCTGTAAATGATGGTTCATACTGGTAGGTCTTTTACTTCTCTGCATACAGATGGGATTTTTTTCCTCTAGCTAGCCATGAAGTTGTAGTTACATTGTCTGTAAGACCTGTCTGCACCTAATTTATTTGGTCAGTGGTTTAAAAATTAGTAGGAGTGAGGACAGATGGCCACACTGAAAACTTTGTGGCGTTTTTTTTACAGCTGATTTCTAGAAGAAACCTGGCTACAGACAGGCTATCCTCAGTTTTGTGCTTTTTCCAGGAAGAAAGCAGAAGTTGTGTTGTTAATCATATGTGATGTGGCCATATCTCAGTATAGAAATGTGTTTCTCACCATGTCCTTACAAATTCACATTAAAATTTTTGCTGTTCTGACATAAGATCACCCGGATGTGGCTGCAGTCAGTGAAATGCATCCACTTTGATTGACAGAAACTTCATATGCAGACTTAGTGCTTGATGCTTAAACTCTGATTTGTCAAGCAGATGTCCCGGCTAATGACAGTGATGCACTGTGATATGTATGTTTATTTCCCTGAAGGTTATCACTGAACTGGGCAGTTCAGAGAATAAGGTGGCAGTAATCTCCAGTTTACGCAGTGGCCCATTAAAACCTGTGGAGAGACACAGTTTTCAGTTTAAGAAGCAGGAACTTCACAGCAGCTTCAAGACACAGTCTGATGTAAATCACTATCCTGTCCTGCTCTGGTGGTCTCCCCTGACTGGTGAGACAGGGAGATTGGGTCAGTGCGGAGAGGATGTTTGCTTCTTTACCATCAACAAGACCTACCAGCACAATCAGATGACAAGAGCATTTCTGTTCTATGGTAAGAATCTGTTTCTTTTTAAAGGAGTAACTTTCTCTCCTGCCCAGTTACTTTCCTTTAGAAGTTAAGTATTCTAGGTGGCAATCACTGAGAGCAGGAAACTTGTGCAAAAAATTGTGCTAAACTTAACCTGGTGCTGAATACAATCAGTAGAGATCCAGAGATGCACACTCTGTACAAGTACTCTGAAAAGTGACTGTTCACATCTGTGGTATGACTGTTGCCTTGTCTCATGCTGCTTTCCAATCACAAGTGCTCCCAGTTTATGGGAAAAAAAGATAATTTCCCACAGTTGCCAAGTTATGAAAAGACAGCCTGAGATCAAGCCAGCTTTTTACAGTCTTCTGGCTTGTCACCCGTAGCAGAGGTTCTGCAAGGCCTTTGTTGCACTGTGCAAGTCTTTTGTCTTAAAATAATGCCCTCACTGGTAACTGTGCAGCTCCCTTTCCTCATGCGCTGAGAGATTGCTAGCAGACTGTAAATGGAAAGTGGTGAAAGAAACCTATTGATTCTGCACAGAGAGCAGCAGCTAGTGCAACCTTTTGAGCTGCTCTGGCTTTGCCGCCTCAGAAACTTCCCGCTACATGTACTGTAAAGTGAGTCTACAAAACAAAAGATGCATCTTTTAAAATGGCCTTATTTTGTTAATTTTATTCTTTTCCCCCACATGGTTGCTTTTCAGAGAAAAAAATGTGTGGAATATTAGGTGGAAAAATAAAGCCAAATGCTTTTCTGTGACTGGTGGGTTCAGCTGCTTTGTCTGAAAACAAAGTAAAAGAATCCTGAATCTCATTCACTCAGTCCGGATACATGTGAACTGGAAATATAGGAAAGAAGGGCCTTTAGCTTGGTTGTTAACAGTGAACCAAAAACTTGTAGCGGCTAATCTTTTCAGAGCTCCAAGTAGGTCAGCTTTCTCAGTTGATAATATAGTGGTCAAGCATGAAAGAGAAGGAATAACAGCAAATGAATGAGAAGCTGACCCAATTAAAGACAAGGAAAGCTGGGTCTGCATCACATGAAAGCTGTAAAGTGTGGTGGTTTTGGTCTCTCATAGTAATTGTATTTGTTTCAGGATTAGAAGGACTATTATTGATCTTTTTTAGCAGGTTTGTGGATGTGGTATACTTACTTGTTTTTAAAGCAATATTTGTATTAGGCAAAAGACTCTTCCTGTAGTTTTTTTTTTCTTTTTCTGGTGATGCTGGCTATGAACTGTGTAAAGACAAGTGTCAAAATATGCAAAAATGTTACTTATTTTTAAACCACAATAAGTGATCCCACAATGCTAAAACCTGCAAAGACAAAGGTGGTAGATGATGTGGAAGGTGAGGAAAAATGCTGCATCAGCACAGAAAAAGCTTCATACAGACATGCACTGGCCTTGATGAACTGAGTTGCGGGCCTGTAAAAAGGCAGATTTTGGTGTTCCAGTATTTCCCCTAAACAGTGCTGAGTGAAAATTTGAACATCTGCATTTCCTTGCTAAGGTTGGATCAGGGCACAGTTTTACCTTCCAGAGAAACTGCATTAATTTTCCCTGAAACTTTGGTCAGTGAGCTAGTCAAGAGAAGAACGATCCAAAGCTTAGGAAAGATATTATGCAAAAATATGGGATACAGATGGTTTCTCGCAGAACTGCTTTGCTAGGAACGTATTCTTTTCTGTGGCTTGTCCTGACTTACTGTCCTGGCTAGCCTGGGAAGCCCTTAGCTGTAGGTGATTACTTTGTCAAGTGCCACCATCTCCTGTCTGGAAGTGAGATGTGGCATCCACTTTGCTAGATTTTGTCTCTGCTTTTGGGAGGGGTTCTCAGCTCCACCTTTCCAGTGTCACATACTTCACAGAGTTTTGTGTGTAGCATGAGCTATCAATGCAACTGAGTCAGCATGAGTTGGATCTGATGCTATGTTGTCAGAGCCTCAGGGATGTTGTTCCTAAGGGAGGAGGATGTCCAACTTTTCTGTGCTGGAGTGTTGAGTCCTTGGAGTATGAATCCTGAATGAAAGATGTCTCCTAAGCTGCAGAACTTCTCCTGACAGCATCTGTCTTTCCCTTCTGCACTTTGCCACATATCTAAGATTTCCTAATTAATAGTTTGGAAGTTGAAATTGCTCATAATTTTAGTCATGTTGTGCTTTATCCCCTCATAAACCTCTTTTGTTTCCTTCATCTTATGGTGTGGGGAACATGCTGATGTTACCTCCCCTTTATTCCTTAAAAGCTTTTTGTCTTCTTGCTGGACTGAGATTGATTAAGTGCGATATTAGAATCAGTCATTCTGATGTGCTGTGATCTATAGTACATTTTTCTTTGTTTCTGTTTGCCTAATTCTGTCCTTGTTTAGTAAGTTTTACATGTTAGATTTCTGTCTCTCTCTTATCCCTTTCCTTGTCTCATTCTTTCCTGCACTGTCCTTCCCTCTTCCCTGCAATACTACTTTGAAGAGAGAGCACCCTTGTGAGTGGCAGAGCTATGCTATGGTTTCAATTAAAAGTGTTTCATTATTGTCTGTACGCACTGCTGCTTCTCTTCTGGGCATCACTTAGAACAAAGTGTTTTCAAAACCAGATGGACCTTATAAGCTTCCCTGTGAGAATTTGATTGACTTTCAGTTTTCCTCACCTTCTTGTATCCCTATAACAAACACATCAAAAACAGAGGCAGCAAATAGCATTTTTCAGTGGGTGGCACAGCCCTTCATCCTTTTAGTGTTGAGGGCTTGGGACCACCCTTCAGTGGAAAATGGAAGGTCACATACCTAGCAGCCTTTAAAAAACCCACCTGGTACTCTTGAAGGGTCTTGCTCTATAGGAGGTTTTTATGTTACTGAGAGCTAACACCTGTATTCACTGCAGCAGTTATAAGGTCACCCTTGGAGTCACCTTGGCAAGCTTGTGCAGCCACAAAGACTGGACATTTTTCCCCCCTTTCTTTATATATTAGTTTTATATCAAAATTCTGTGTTAGACTTCTGCTAGCGCCTCTTTTTTCCTGTCAGTAGTTTGAGGTCAGGGGTAGAGCAGAAAGTGAAAACTTATGAGTGTGACTGGGACGGTAGAATATGTTGTCCAAAATGAAGGGATCTGTGATGTTTTCTAAACCAGCTGATCACTGTTTCAGTTTATGAACCTCCCTTGCTTGACAATACCAGTTAAAAGTTTTGTATATTCAGTGCTTGTACTTAAGTAAAAACCAGATACAATTATAAGACAGTGAGGAAGCATCTTGACAGAGATTCACCAGCTTTTCGTTTAATCTGCAATAAGGCTAGTCTTGTGAGCGTAGCTCAGCAGTAATAAAAGGTGAGCAAGGGTCAGGTTCATGAGCTCATATTTTGAATTCAGTTTTGCACAGACCAGCCTTTGAGAAAAGGCTTCTAGATTTGTACTAAAGCTTCCACCACAGCTTTCCTAAGTGGTTCTGGAGGCTCCCTTTCCTTGCAGGGAGGTGCAAGCAGCTGTAGTGGTCTGTTTTTAGAGTTCAGACATGATCATTTTTCTACTATTGGCATTCGTTCTTCTGACAGAAGCTACTTCTTTGTGTATCTGGTAGGCAGCTGTGATACTTTACCTCTTAATTCTCTCTTTGATAAACTAAATAGATGGCCTTCCAAAGTCTCTATAGTCCGATGCCTTCCCAAGACTTGAAGTCATTCTTGTAATTTTTCTCCTTAACCCTATCCAATATTTTAGAATCCTTTTTGTTGTTTTGCTACTAGAGTGAAATTGAACCCTGCAGTAGCCATTTCCCTCACATCACAGATAGAGACAATACCATCTGTTCGCCTATTTACAGAACCAGGGGATTATTAAGCATCTTATTAATCTCATTGCAGTACATTAAAATTTAGAATTCCTGGTGAGCCTTTGGAATGAGAGGCCTTTAAACTGATGCAACCTGAAAGTAAACCATTTCTCATATTAACTCCTGATCCCCATTCTCTAGATTCTTGTGCTGCCAAAATTCAGTTTTATCTGTTGTAACACTCCTCTGTCTTTGCATGAATTGCTCTCTTTGCAATAATGCCTTATAATGTCATAAATGCAATGGTTGTAGGGTTGGTACTAAATTAAAACTAGACTTCTGTGTTATTGTAGTTAGTGTTGCATGATAGATAGGCGTAGGCTAAACACAATCTGCTTTTGTCTAGGTACTGACTTGAGTATAGACAGTCTACCCCTCCCTCGTAAAGACTATCATGATTGGGCCCTTTTCCATGAAGAGTCACCAAAAAACAACTACAAACTCTTCCATGAACCGACCATCACCTTGTTCAACCACACTGCAACCTTTAGCCGCCATTCCCACCTACCGCTGACCACTCAGTACCTTGAGGGTGTAGAGGTTCTGAAGTCATTGAGGTACATGATCCCAGTGCAGATGAAGAACAGCCTGAGGAAGAGGCTTGCACCACTTGTATATGTGCAGTCTGACTGCAACCCTCCTTCTGATCGGGACAGCTATGTGCGTGAGCTAATGTGCCACATTGAAGTAGACTCTTACGGGGAATGTCTGCATAACAGAGACCTTCCCCAGCATCTCAGAAGTCCAACTGCCATGGATGATGGGAATTTCTCTAAAATACTGGCACAGTACAAGTTCATTCTCGCTTTTGAAAATGCTATCTGTGAAGATTACATCACTGAAAAACTCTGGCGGCCGCTGAAGTTGGGAGTGGTACCAGTATACTTTGGGTCTCCCAGCATTGTAGACTGGCTTCCTAGTAACAGGAGCGCAATCCTGGTATCCAGTTTTTCACACCCTCGGGATCTGGCCCACTATATCAAAACACTGGATACAAACGATCAAGAATATGAGTCCTACCTACAATGGAAGCTGAAAGGGGACATTTCCAACCCAAGACTGCTTACAGCAATGAAGGAACGCAAGTGGGGAGTGCAAGATGTCACCCAGGACAATTACATAGATGCCTTTGAGTGCATGGTGTGTAACAGAGTGTGGGAAAATATCAGAAGGGAAGAAAAGGTACGTGTGTCTTTGTCCTTGTGTCTCAGAGAGGCTTTAAAATGGCGCTAGGCTCAGATTTGTCCCAGGAGGTTTGGTTACTAGATTTCTGGGCAGCCTACAACCACTGGTATTGGTGCCACTGGGTTGTGCATTCCCTGTCAAAAGGTGTTGGCAGAAGATACAGCTGCTCAGCCAGAGCATGTTCCTCATGCTGCTGCAGTGCTTGAGCTCATACACATTGACTGTTGAGCTGGTAGTCATTTCAGCAGAACGCTTGATTTATTCAGGGAGAAGGTTTTTATCAGGCTACAGAAAGTAGCCTAACTTGCTGACATGCTTTAGATGACCTGGAACAGTTGGCAACAGGTTGCCCAGAGGGGTTGTGGGATCTCTGTCCTTGGAGATGTCTTAAGACTCAACTCAGTGCTGCCCTAGGCAATTAGATATGATTAGACCTGTTTGGAAGAGGCAACTCGACTAGATGATCCCTGGAGGTCCCTCCTGACTTAAATACTCTATGACTGTCTGGGTCTACATATGTGTTTGGGTACATTCAAACCTGTAGTGACAACATGCCAGTGCCTGTGGCCACACTTGGTGACTAAACATTGAAACATTGATGTTTGCACCTTTTTTGCACAACATTGAGGTTGTGCATTTGTGAGCAGAACTGGACCTGTTCCTCCCAGTCTAATTCTCTTGAAATTATGCTGATAGAGACTAGCTAGAAATGGCTGTCTTACCAGGAAGCCCAGCACTGAGATCCCAGCAGTCTTGCAAGGGTGCCAGACATGACACCAGAAGGCCATTTCAAAGGCACCATGAGCTGTTCAGTCTCCTGAGGCTACTAACTGTGGAGGAAAGCTGATGTCACTCCATGCTTCAAAAAGGGCAAGAAGGAGGACCCAGGAAACTACAGGGCAGTCAGCCTCACCTCCACCTGTCGAAAGGTGACGGAACAGCTCATCCTGGATGTCATCTCTAAGCATGTAAAGGAAAAGAAGGTTATCAGTAGTCAACATGGATTCACTAAGGGGAAATCATGCCTGACCAGCCTTCTGTGGTGGAATGACCAGCTGGGTAGATGAGAGGAATGCAGTGGATGTTGTCTACCTTGACCTCAGCAAGGCTTTTGACACTGTCTCCCACAACATCCTCATAGGTGAGCTCAGGCAGTGTGGGTTGGGTGGTGGACAGTGAGGTGGATTGAGAACTGGCTGAATGGCAGAGCTCAGAGGGTTGGGATCCGTGGTGCAGAGTCCAGCTGGAGCCTCGTAGCTTGCGGTGTTCCCCAGGGGTCAGTGCTCGGTCCGGTTTGGCTCACCTGACTCATCAGTGACCTGGATGAAGGGACCGAGTGTACCCTCAGCAAGTTTGCTGGTGACACAAACTGGGAGCAGTGGCTGACACACCAGAAAGCTGCGCTGCCATTCAGTGAGACCTGGACAGGCCAGAGAGCTGGGTGGAGAGGGACCTCATGAAGTCCAGCAAAGGCAAGTGTAAGGCCCTGCACCTGGGAAGGGACAGCCCCAGGCACCAGCACAGGCTGGGGATGACCTGCTGGAAGGCAGCTCTGCGGGGAAGGACCTGGGAGTGCTGGTGGACAGCAAGTTGTCCAAGAGCCAGCGGTGTGCCCTGGTGGCCAAGGCCCATGGGACCCTAGGGTACATTAGGAAGAGTGTAGCCGGCAGGTATAGGGAGGTGATCCTCCCCCTCTGCTCTGCCCTGGTGAGGTCACATCGGGAGTGCTGTGTCCAGTGCTGGGCTCCCCAGTTCGAGAGAGACAGGGAAGTGCTGGAGAGGGTCCAGCAGAGGGCTGTGAAGATGATGAGGGGACTGGAGCATCTCCCTTGTGAGGAAAGGCTGAGAGAGCTGGGCCTGTTTAGCCTGGAGAAGGGAAGACTGAGGGGGGATCTTATCAATGTCTACAGATATCTTAAGGGTGAATGTCAAGAGGACAGGGCCAGGCTCTTTTCAGTGGTGACCAGTGACAGGACAAGGGGCAGCAGGGACAAACTGAAACACAAGAAGTTCCATCTGAATATGAGGAAAAAATTCAGTACTTTGAGTGTGACAGGGCACTGGAACAGGCTGCCCAGAGAGGTTGTGGAGCCTGCTTGTTGTGGAGATACTAAAAAACAACCTGGACACAGTTCTGTGCAACCTGCCCTAGGTGAACCTGCTTTAGCAGGGGTTTGGACTAGATGGTCTCCAGAGGTCCCTTCCAACCCTGACCATTCTGTGGTTCTGTGATTTGGCTGGTATAAACAGAGCATTACTTGGAATTAAACTGAAGCTAAAAGCTCTCACCACATACATTTCTGAACTGGTGGATACTCATTTTAATTGCTACGTTCCTATAAGGTTTCCAGGTTTACATAATACCAAGAGTCAGTAGCCATTTTTTAAACTCTCCATGAGCTCAGTTATCAGCATGAATAAAAAAAACACCTTTCCAGTAATGAAACTGGTCAGTGGCTCTAGTATCCTACAGCTGTCCTATATCCATTAGGCCATCTTTCAGCTGGTCAGAGTCTGAGCAATACACCATATGGTCAGCCAGTAGCAGGGAGATGAAGAAAGATTTGAAGTTGCTAAGGTGAGCTGAAGTGCTGGGGAAAGCAAACTGCTAAGTGTTACATTTAACTAGGCTTTTCTGTTTGAGTCTGGTGCAAATCTGGACAGATGTCCTCTCTTTGAGTTAGGAATACAACCATGGAAAGGTGTAGAGTAGGTTAGATACAGATACCCCTTCCACATGCTTTTGTGGCTCTCTAGTCAAGAAGATTATGAAGACGAGTTTGGTCTCCTGGTCTATGCATCCCTTGTTTTTTCTCCTAAAAAAATTATCTCATTAAGTGTGTGCGTATTTAAGATGAAAACAGAATAATATGATGGAAATAGAACTCCTTGCATTAGCATTTCATTTTGGGTGGGCTGGTGCTGCTCATTCGCAGCCAAACCTGATCTGAGATTCAGGCTTTTGTCAGCATAACTGGCCTCATCCCAGACACTGGAGGGAGCTTCCCTTCTGACACCCACAGGGACATGGCTAGAGCCTGTAGCGGGAAGGAAAATGCCATTGACATGCTTTGATAGTTTACTAATGGCATAGCAGCTTTCTTCTCTGTCTGCCAGCATCCCTGAATAACCCCTTTTATTTTCTCTCCGTTGCCAGGGATGGCTGCCCCAGAGATGGAATGCTCAGATTAACCATCTGAGCTGCCCCAAACCAGAGGCTTTCAGGTTCTCATCTTCAGACCCTGGTTGGACTTCTCTCCAAGAGATGTGGATACCGAGCTTTGAGCAATCTAAGAAAGAAGCCTGGGCGCTGAGGCATCTGGTGGAAAGGAACAGGAATTTTACAGCTCAAGAATTTTGGATGCTTGTATTCAAAGAATGAACACAATCACCTGCACAACAGTGTGAGCTCCTCAGAGGAGTCTGTAGAATTTTCTTTTGTAGGTCACCTTATCATATGTGGGATTGGTAGCCACAGGAAGTAGACCTGTAAGACTGAACGTAGTCTGTTCAGTACTCAAGGGGTACTAAGGAAGGCTAAACAATAGAATCACCCTATCAGGTGATATGTGTGTATATATATGTGTGAGTGTGTGTATATATATATATGTTCAGTAATATGTACATTTATATTAATTGTCATTACCTCAGATGTTTGAGCATTAACGCACAAGTCAAGGTTCTCAAAGCCCTGTTTTAAGCGCACAGCTAATTCCCATGAAACAGATGGATCTCCCTCCATCTTTAAGTATGCAGCTATGTCGATAGCCTCAGGACCCTTTTTTCCCCAGTGCTCGACGACCCTCCTTTGCTGCATTGATAGTCATGAGCTGGAGAGCAGCTGACACCATTGCACTGGTACAGCTTCTGTACTACTTTGGAGGTAGTGGAAAACCTTGGGACTGTGTCCCTGGCTAGCTGTTTATTATCAATTTTCCTGGCATCAGCAGATTTAGCAGGGACTTGGCAGGCTTTGTGTCCTGACACGAGTGCCAATGTAAAGTGCATTAGTGCTTGGCACAAGAAAGCACCATCTGTTAGTGTCCAGGGACAGATTGAATGAAAAACGTGCTGGCTCAGACTTACCCACCATCTTTTGCTAAAAATAAGCATAGCACATGAATATCTCCACTCCCCAGAAGTGGGACTGGCCTTAATCTGATTTACCTTCTTGCCTTTCTGATGGTGGACTAGTGTTATGGATGGACCATGTGTGAACAGGGAATTACATGCTTGAAAGGGCAGGGATAAAATGGAGGGTCCACTGATGCTGAAGAGTCTTCAATAGGCACAAGGAGCGGTAGGCAAGCACCCTTCCTATTTCAACACAGAAAACCCTAATTTACTTTGACTGACAAAGAAAAAACTTAGTGATCCTGGTCATCACTTGCCAAAGGGCACAACCTTTGCCTGGCTTGCAGATTGTTGCAGTTCTCATCCCAAAATCTTGCATCCTCAGTCTATGGAGGAGTCAACTTCCACAGGGTCCACCAAATGGCATTATTTGGGTGGAACCATTAGGATGAGAGACTGTCATTCATACACATGCCCATGTATGTGCAGATACACAGGCAGTTATAACTACTAATATGGAGTTCTTCACATGGCTGGAAAGGCAGATTTTCACCTGTCTGATAATTTCCATGCAATTGTTCCTTGTAGTAGGCTATTTTAAGACTGCTGTCAACCATCTGGCTGTTTTATGAATTAGTAGCCATGGGGAAGGATGTGAATAGCATTTACACGACGAAATTCAGCTGCAAAATTTACTTACCTTGGAAAAGTTTTCTCACCAGTAATTTTCTCACCAAATAGATGAATTTTTTTATTACTTTTAAGTTTAGCAAGAGAAAGAGCAGTTTTGTGGCCATAAACCACGTAGTATTGGTCATTGCCTCTATGAGCACATACTTAGTTTTGATTAAGCAAAACAGTCCCACTGAAATATCTCACCACTAGTGTTTCGCCAGTGTGGCACACAGCATCTCTTGGACATGTCTTAAGCTATTTCCCCAGTGGTCTACAGTGCAAATGATAACTAAGCTCCACAAATGAAGCCCTTCCAGAAAGTGGCATTAACACTAGACTTACAGGCTTTACCAAAACGGAATTGAGAGCTGGACATAAACCCAACATTTGCAAAGGGAACTGCTGAATCCCCACCTGTTGCCCCAGGATGGCACTTAATAACTGCAGCATGGAAGACTGCCTCTTTTTCTTGGTGATATTCTGCTGCCTCCTTTGGCAAAAATCTCAAGCCGTGTTGTTTGAAGACCTCAGGAGCTGCACAACTGAAGATTTTTTTTTTATTTTGATTCCAGGGTGGAATCTGTCAGATCCTGAGCTTCCTGAGCAATCTGGTAGAGTGATATCCAAAGGGATGAGGCATATTTATCTCAGTTTATGGCATGTTATTATCCTTCATTTTACTTTGGTGGAGCAGGAGGGAAAGGAAGATTGAAGTAACTGGTTTACAACCCACATTCTGAAATTTCAAGTGGTCAGCAGCAGGCGTTTCAGAAGTAACATCTTCATCCACTGCTATACACAGTAGAAAGATGAGTCCCCAAAGCAGCTGGCTGAAGTGCTCTAGTTGTCACTCAGCCTTACAAGATCTTCTCACAATGCATCCTTTCTAGAACATTAAGCTCCTGGCTCCCACAGGCTAGAGTCCAGAGCAACCTAAATTTGGCCTCTTGGTATTTAATCACCCTCTAGAGCCTTTTCTCCTGTTTTGGGTGGAGGAAGTCTTAGTGAACAATACTCTGGGAGACTTATGGCAAGATTTTGTGCAGTCTAATAAAGTGTAAGAAAGACTGACCGTCGTGAACTTTTAAGTTGATCTCTCTTCTCCCCCTACTGCTCCGGAAAGGAATAAGCAGAAGCAGTTGACGAGCCTCTCTTGTTGTTGTTGTTAGTTGATGTACTAGCCTTCCTGCCGTGTACAGGTTTGTAATTCTAGCCAAGAGAGGAATCCAGTTTGTTTGGCAGGCTTATGTATATCCTGGATGGCACAGCCCTTTCTTTTTTGTTTTCTTTTTGCCTTAGAAAGACAATAGCAAAACAGTTGAGAAAATTTCTGTATTTCCAGCAACAAGAGCTGATTCTGGATGAGTAAATGCATGCTTCCTAACCTCTTGCATAGTGGTAACAAGCTGTTCTGATTTCCTCTGTTGTGGGTTATAACGTAGACAGCTCATACAGGGCTTGCATTTATTCCTCTGAACCCATATCTATCAGCTCTGCTGGAATTCATACGTATTAGTGGCCTCTGAGTCTGCAATGGCATTTGCATCTGAAATACAAAACCTTAGGACCAGTCTGCCCCTTCAGAAGATGCCTGTGTTCAGCTTGGAGGTGTCTCTGGGAATTTGCAGCAGTGCTGATGGGGCTGGAAGAGCCTGGGGAAATAGGCTCTGGAGGCCAGCCATGGACATGGTCCTCCTTCTTCCTCTCCCTGATTTTTCCTCGAGGAAAATCAGGACTCGGGCATGGAAAAAGGAGAACAGGAGTTGCTTTTATCCTTCTTACTACAATCCCCTGGCCTCTCTATTTTCACTACCTTCCACCAGCTCCCCCTGACATACCTGTGCCCTTGTGCCTCCCATCCTCCATGGCATCTGGTTGTGTAGGGAAACAAAACACAAGGGGGTTGTTTTTTCACTGCAAATGTCTGCTCACACTTCTCCACTTTATTTTTGCTGTGTCAGAGGCCTGATCCTCCTCCTGTCCTCCTTGGGTTCTGGCTGCCTGTCCCTGAGGCCATCTCTTAACCAGTGCAGTGATACCTGGGATCAGGCTGCAGGGAAGCCACTAAGGTGAGTGTGAGAAGGAGCTGGCAGAAGCCTCACCTGGGGCCTCCCCTGTCACACCAGGGCTACTTTTGAGGTCTTGATCCTTGTCTGTGCTGTGCTGTGCCATGTTCTGACTGGCCACGGTGCTGACTCTGACCAATGTTCTGGACTTCTGTCTCAATCCTGACCTGCTTCGTCCCTGTGAACCTGCTGGGCAATTGCTGAACTGTGGCTGGCCCTGCTGTCTGTCACCACGCCTGCCCTGCCTGCATGCCTAGCCTGTGGTGCAACATCCTCTCCACCCCTGTGGGGATGCTGCACAATTGGCTCCACTCCCAGCGGACTTTTTGTGCCAGTCAGGGGCCCTTCCAGAAGGTATTGCTGATGGGAAAAGTCCCCTGGCAATATCTGGCCCTGCCATCACGAGGCTTCCTCCAACTGTCTAAGAGTTGCTTCATCTCTTGGTGAGCTGGTCCACAGCAGATGCCCCCACCCGACCCCTGGTGTTGGCCCATTCCCTGACTGTACCCGCAAACCCTCGACAGCCACATCCCCTGTGTCATGGCAGAGTGCTGTGCAGTTGGGCTGTCCTGCACCTGCCATGCCCTGCCTCCTCCTTGCCTTCCTGCATCACTCCGGTGATGGCAGCTCTCCTGGTACATCACTTTGTTCCCCAGTGTGCACAGACTTCAGGTTCAAAATTTCATTCCTCCTCTGGCCACTTGATCCATTTATCCCAGACTGTTTCATTTTTGCATATTTGTTTGCTTCAAAACACACTTGTCTTGTTTCATTTTCTTTAGGAGGGCCTGGTGGGGTGGGGGTGTTAGCACAGGTGGAAGCAGATCATATGAGGTTGCTGTGCTCGGCATACATTAGTGTCACAATGCAGTATTTACCCCAGAAAATGAACAGCAAGCCAATGACTGGGGAAGTGGTTAAAGAAAAGAAATGTAAGGAGGACTTTGACTGTGTTCACTTCAATGCAAGACAAGCCTCGATCCTATGCTGTGGGTGCACAACTGTGCGTTGTGGGCTTCAGAGGTCAGATCCTAGGTTTCCTACCGCTTTCAGCATTTTACAGAGAAACAAAGCCAAACACTTGCTTGTGGCAGGCATTAAGGAAAGCTGAAGATCTCAACGCTGGTAACAAACATTTGCAAAGCACGTGATGTTCTGCTTTGTCAGCAGCACGGCCGTAGGCTGACATGAAATACAGTGAGGGTGGCTGTGTGCTTCTGTAGAAAAGCATGTCACTGCTGTGTATGCATGAGATGAGTGGTGGGGAGGTTTCATATGGCCAGCAGAGTAGAACCACGCACTGCACAGCTCTGTGGAGACTGCTCAGGCAGTTAAGAGAGGTTAAAGCCAGGCGCTTTTTGTGTAATTAACGGAAAAGGAAAGCTTGTCTGAATTGCTTTTCACAGGAGCACTTTCTCCAGCAGCAGCAAGGATGGAAGGCCAGGTAGTGTGGAGTGGTGTGCTGCTGTGTCTTGCTTGTCTGATATTCCCCCCTAAGTCTTTTTAAACTATTGTTACAGAACCCTCATGTGCAGACCTTGTTTTTAGTGTGTCTTTTAAATTCAGGGTTAATGAATTAATTATTAAAAACCTGCAGCCATTTGCTGATCTCTTAACTCCCTGGCTTTGGAAAAAGATAGGTCATGGAGACAGCTATTTTGCATCTAATCAATCAAATGTCTTGAAAGCATTCTTGTTTAATATATGTACATATATTCTGCAGGGAAAAAAGTCCCTGAAGATTGCTAAGGTTGCAAAATAAAGCAGAGTGCAGAACAGTTGTGTAACTGGTCTTTTTAAAAACTGGGGGTTTGTGCTGAAATATTATGGGAAGTTGGGGCACCACCAAGCCAATGAAACCAAGTCCACTTTGGATTCTCAGTCCCATCCCAAAACCACAGACACAGACACACACACACACAAATTACTTACCTTCTCCTCCTGCTTCCTTTCACTTGCTGTCCATCCTGAACCTGGAGTGAGGTGAGAACCTGGAAAAGGACCATTGAAAGAGATGTAGCCAGAAGCAGTATCCTTCTGCCCAGGCACAGGGGAAACACCTGGCATCTCTAACCTGTGGGGCATTTGACTTGCCACTCTGTTAGTCTTCTCTACGCAACCCCCCCCATTAAACAGCAGGAGGCTGTATGTTGCTTTTTGATGGCTTCAGACAGAGCAACCTTCCTGGGCTCTGAGTGCCACCTTTCTTGGGCTCTGGGTCACCTGTGTATGCAGGCCTGTGGTCCCACGCTCCCCAGGCTAGGAGGAGTAAGTGGGGCAGTAGGCTCAGAAGACTAAAACATGCTAGGTGCAGCAGGTCTGGGGAAGATTAAGCAAAGCCATTGCTGTTTGGTGGGCTTTGCTGCAGGCTTCAGGGCTGCTTGGCAGCTTTGTAAATCTCCCTTTCAGTGCTGTGTGCTGCCTGGCTCCTTCTGGCCAAACAGCAAGTGTCTTTTGGATGGGGGGGGGGTGTGTCTCCTTGGACCTCTGGTGGACACTGGCTGCTGCAATCCTCAGGGCAGGGCAGGGTCCCAGGAGGCAGTTAGAGGTGCAGCAGCTACAGCCTGGAGATGGAAGTGACAGTGCATCAGCAACAATCCAGCAAGCCTTCCAGGGTCATGAGACTTGGAAGATAATTGTATTCTTTTCCCCTTTGCTGGCAATCTTTCTGAATGTTTTGGTGTGCATGTTTTGCAGTTCCAGGTGTTTCTTTAGCATGGGTAGGCCTCAAGAATACCTTTCTTCTTTATGGATGAAGAAATGCTTTTGTACTGCACTCCTGTCCCAGCTGTTGGCATGTTGAGAAAGGCACTGTACAAACCGTCCAGCAAGACCTGTGACAAACCCAAGAGACTTTGCAGTCAAGGTATAGCTCCCCAGGAGGAATCATAGACTCACTATAGATCTGTTATCTCCAGGATCATGTGTGCCTTTTGTAACTATGCCACAAAACTCTCACTTTGCATAAATTAAACTTTCCGTGGAGTGTAAATTATTAATGCACTAAAATGTGCTGCTAACAGTTGTGTGCATTTAAAGCTATTACTCACTGTTCCTGACTGATGCATTTGGTTGTTTGCCATTTTCCCGGAGTCAGCAAAAACACATCCTTTCTCCCCCATGCTGTGTATTTTGTGGAAAGACCACAGAAACCCAAAAAGATCCATTCCAGGGATGGGAGCAGTACACACAAACTCCCCTGTAATAATGGAAGTAGATTCAAACTCTCATCAGAAAAGGCCCCTTCATTGCCTAAAAAAGCTTCATCATAGAATTAAAGGAAACCCATTCTTCTTCTGTCTGAGAGGTCAGAATTAGGCTGTCTGACCTAATGACTAGGGTCAAAGCCCACAGCCAAAGCCTGACCAGGAATCCAGGCAGCAGGCAGCAGCCACAGGGACATCTTGACTCTCACTGCAAGTTGTGGGTCACTCAGAGGGTGGTGTGACAGAGCGACAGCACTTCTGGCTTGCTGAAAAGCCTTGCTCTGCTTCAAATGAGTGGCCCCCACAGAGAAACTGGTCCCAGACCTTTGGGCTCTCGAGGCATGGGGACAGGTGTGCAAGACAGCTTTGTGGGGATCGTTGTCACTGAGGGAGGGTCCCTCTCTGTGCTCAGTAGTGCTTCTTGCTCACTGGGCTCCACTCTTTAAAAATAGGAAGCAAAGGCTTGAAATACCACCTGTGACAGTCAGGGCAGGTCCAAAGGAAAGGGAAGTTCTGCCCCCTTTCATTGATAGACCTCCTTCCCTGCTCCTCAGACTCCTGCAGGAGGTCAGCCTGTCTGACAGGGTGCTTCTTCTGGTGGGATGAGATGGTCACTGAAGAAAGTGGGAAAGAAGATGAAGGGAGGATTGAAAGAGGTGAGGTTGGAGAGGTATAGCCTGTATGGCAGAGGAGCTAGCCCCATGCACTAAAGGACACTGGTTGTCACCACAGAGCTGTTTTTAAGATGCCCCATGGCATGCAGCATTAAGACTTGCTCTTGTTTTGGCAGGGTCAGCTTGCCCAAGAAGGGGAGAAGTCCCCCAGGAGAGGCAGAGCAACTTTGTGTGCTGGCTCCTACTAGGCAAAGATGCTCCCCAGGGACAGCCTCATTGCTGTGACTGTCAGTGGTGGCTTGGAAGTAAATCGGTATTGCTTTTTGGGGTTTGTTTGGTACAGGCAGAGAAGTTAGTGACCAAGAGGTGTGAAGGCTGAGCTAAACTTGCTGATAACACACCTGAAAACTTCTGGAAGACAGCTTTGAGCTGTTCTTCAGGTAGGCCAAGTTGGGTTGGACATGCTGACGTGAACCTGTCTGCGGCGGGGTTGCTGCTCAGGTGCCTATGGCATCAGAAGGAAGTAATCCTGCTTAGGAGTCAGCTGTGGCCATGTCTGCAACCCCTGTGACATGGTCTGTCTGGAGTGCCAACTCCTGTTATGAGGGATATTGCACTACCATAGAGGTTGAAAACTGAGGTTACCACAGAGCTGGAAACATGCAAGTGAAGGCAAGGAGCTGTTGTGACTAGAGTGTGTGTAGTTCAGTTGCAGTCAGGGTTACCCCTGTCACACACTTTGCCATACGGCTTGTGGCTGGCATGTGGAAAAACAGACCTCTTGCATCCTACACAAGGAGGTCAGTGGTAGTTATTAAGGTAGGAAATGCTGTTAAATACATCACCTAAACCTAGGTTTAGAGAATCAAGGAAACAAATAGATGCAGATGCTCCTGAAGAAGAACTCACCTTTTTGGAGTGTGCCCAGCTCAGAGATGATGGACAGTGATGTCCACACACTTTGCTATTATTACTGGATATTTAAGAATCCTTTTTTAATGAAATGATCAGTCTTTTCCCACTGCCACAGGAAAGGCTGTTGAAACTCACCAGGTGTGGTGCAAACTGCTGCCACACCAGCCCTGCACTGGGTAGGAGGCTACATACATACACATTGTCGCCACCTCTGTATGTAGCGATGTTACTTTGTTCACACAAATACCAAAACTCACTTGTGCAGCTGTGACCCAGGTTGTGCCATCTGTGGTAGATCTGCTAATCAAACCTAATTAAAGCTACATCCAGCAGCACAGGGAAATTTGTCCAGTAACCTGGTAACAGAAAATAAAGCGTGAAGGAATCATGAGTCACTGGATCCTAAACCCCTGTGCATACTGCTAGGGCATTTAATCCTACTCAGAAGTTGCTGTATATCATCAGAATAGTATAAATGTAAATTCAGGGTAAGGGCTCTTTAATGCTTGAAACACTGGCCCATAGTGTGGGAGCTGGTGGGAGTACCAGGACACAGAAGACTGTAAATAATTGTTATGCTGGGTGGCATGGTGGGAGGATGGTGGTGGCTGCAGAGCCAACCACTTTTGTTAGGCAGGGTTACTGGGGGTATATCTGTGCCCTATGCTACAGCTGTTCCAGCATCCTGTCTCCCACTTGTCCAAAATGCATGCCTGCTACCTGACACCAGGGCTCTGCTCTAGAGTGAAAAATTCCTAGCTGGTCAGGAAAACAGCTCTGCAGCTGCTGGTAAGGTCACAGGGGAGATATCCGGAGTTTTTCGTATAGGAGCAGCAACAGTGATCTAGGCACTATGGAAAGCTGCAGGGCTATAGAAATTTTTACTCTTATGGAGAAGTAGATACGGCTGTGAAGTCAGGCTAGAGAGATGACTCCTTGCCTCTTCACTCTTGAGGGCAGTATTTTGCCTTTGAAGTCCACTCTAGAATCAGTGGAGAGCATCCAGAGGCTGTACTGCACCTGTTTTATACCTTGTCATGAGCTGCTGTGTAAAGGTACTCATACCTGTACTCACGGAAAGGCCACCAGAAAGGCATTTCTCATTTGAGTGGAGGGGCTCAGCTTCCTGAGGACATTTCCTCTGTCTGTGGCCAGATCCTAAGGAGCCAGAGAATATTATCTTTGGTAGCTTCTTTTCAGGCTCTTTGTAGACTCAAGCAGATGTCCTGCTGGAGTAGCCCTTGCTAAGGACATCTTCTTTGGAAAGGAGGCTGCGCAATTCCACACCTGCAATGGAAACTTCTGAATACTTTGCTACTTTGGAAGTCCACTTCTGAGACCCTGAGTTTCTCTGTAAGGGGACCAAACAGTACATTTCTTGCATGTGATTGTTGTTATTTTGGTGGGTTTTTTTGTCGTTTTGTTTGTTTAATTCATTGGTTGGTTGGGTTTTTTTGCTTGGCCCAGATATGCAGGTTTGCAGGGTCAAAGGTGTTACACTATTTCCTCAGAGGGAGCTGTTGGCAGTGTGAGGTCAAATCTCAGTCCTCTGACGATGCCTTCTTTCCCTCTGTCACCTGTGGCTCTGCACAGAAGTGACTCAGACTGTCACAGTGCAACATGGGATTTTGCAGCATTTCCCCATGGAACGTAAACATTGCGTCTTTGAGGGTTGAGCAGAGGGATCAGGAGCAAGTGCCAGGCTGCTAGTGGAGAGGAAAGTAGAGGCAGAACTGTGTCTTCCCAAAAAAGGCACTGAATGCTGAGCCCAGGACCATGAGCAATGCTCCCTCTTTTCTCAGGCACCACTTGCTGCTGGGGGACTGGAAGACCTGACCCACTTAGCTCCCACCTCAAACCGTTTGAGTCAGGGATGCCTCAAATGGTTGCAGCCCACTTGAGCTCTTTCTTGCTGTAGGTGGGAACACTGCTTGGTGAAAACTTCGATTTGCTCTCTGGCACCCCAGCTCCTGAGTGCTGGAGAGATTCAGGCACCATGCTGCAACCAGTGGATGTGATGGAGCAGGATGGTGCAGGGCCACACACCCGCAGCTGGCTCCCCTCCCTGCTGCCAGGCAGGGACAGATGTGTCCCCCGGTATGTGACAGACCTGCTGTGCTCAGAGGAGGCCCTGAGGTCTGCCCCAATGTGGGCTGGATGGCAGCTGTAGTTCATGAGCCATGGTGGGTGGGTGGATGTAGCCTAATTTTGGGAGATACGAGGTCTGTCCTTTGGTCTGCCACAGGTAGTGAGGGTGACTGTGGGTACCCAAAATACTGTTCTGTGCATCAGCATCCCAGTGCCCCAGGCAGCAGCGAGACTGGCTGTGAAGTTGTCCCAGATACTTGTTAACAGATGGGGCAACATAACCTTGAGAGATGACGGGACTGACTCAGCCCTGCGGATGCATTTCATGGTCAATACATCCTGTGTCGATTAGCCTGGATTCACATCCATGATGCCTCAGCCAACCGCATCCTCAGAACCCATATCAATATTTAACATCCCCCACCCCTCCCCGAGGAGCAAAACCCACTGTTCCGGCAAAAGCCCCGCGGTGCCCCCGGCGCTGCCCGTGCGGGGGCGGGGGGCGGCAGCGCCCGCGCCGGGCTGCCGTGTCCCGCGGGGCCACCAGGTGCCACTGCAAGGCAGGGCACCGCCGCCGCTCCGCCCCCGGGGAGCTTTTCCCTCGAGGTGTCGGTCGCTCTGGGATCTCGCACCCCTGTGGAAAAGGGTGGACATCCCACACGGCGGGGTTCGAGCTCTGCATCTCGTTCGGCTGCGAAGAGAGAGGGGCTGGCCCTTGCTGAGGGGGCTATCTCGGCTGAGTGCTTGGGCAGGAAAACGAAAATAGCGTGATCCTTCATATGAGAAAGCTTATGGCATGGCCACTTGTATTTCCTGCCCTGTCAGCCCAGGGAGTCCTTCATGCTTCCTTGCATGAAGCACAAGCATTCTCCAGTATGCTCTGAAGGAGGTACTCAAAGCTCTGTTTAATTTTCTGTGACATGTAGTCATGGGAATGATACGCCCAAATACTTATGAGGATGAGAAGTCAATCAAGTGTTCAGACTTCTGGACTGAAGGAACTGAACTTCACCGGTACCCCACTGGCAAGCAGCCCAGGCAAATGCGGGCATGAGTGAACGGCTTTTAGTGTACTTCATTTGTGGATGGCTTTCTCTCTCTTCGAGGTCTTTGTACAGCGAAGGAGAAAATGGCCATTGTATTAGGTTCAAGGAATCTTGAATTGTTAGCGCCTGAACAATTTTATAGTTTACTTACAAACTCACAACAAACTGTGTGTTATTTAATATTATTATTACGGAAGAAGAATGTTACCATTCCCCAACACTGCTCCTGGAGCTGACCAGTCGAGACAGGTATGAGCATGAGCCCTCGTGCTGTGAGGCATGAGCCTTTTGTTGCGGGGGTTGCTTCTAGTGCATCCCTGCAACACAACCAGACAGAACACCGATCTTCAGAGTGGGCTGAGAAGACAGTTTTCCCTTCAGGACAGATTTGTGGTGAAAAGTTGGTGTTCTTTCTGCTCTGCTCTGTACAGTGGAGCGTGATCTGCTTTTAGGATCACCTGAAGCTACTGTTTCTCTTGTCCCAGGGCTCTGGCTTGTGCCTCAGCCTGCATGTCCTTTAGGCTGTGTCTGGAAGCTTTTTGGAGCATGTAGAGGGTATGTGCATAGGCAGCCTGCTGTCCTGTCTGTGATACACATCTGCTCTGCACTGCTTGACACAACAGGGGACTGAATTCAACAGCGCTGTTGGCACCCAAGATCCTATGAATGTGGCCCTTCTCTTACCATCCTAAAAAGCATTATGCTCCAAGAAATAGCAACTAATGGTAATATTCACTTTCAGTCCACTGCAGGTTCTTTGGGTTGACTACATAGTAAACTAACTGCGAAATGACAGTGTCAGTGACAGCAGGAAAACACAAAAAGGGGGAGAAGGGATATGTCGAATTTGTACAATGTTATTAATGCACCCCATTGTGAGAGGCTGTATTTGCAAACATCTAGGCTTACTCCCCAGCAGCGGTTATCTGCAGCTTATTGATCAGTTTAATAATACTACGTCAGTAGTACTATACTACTAAATGAATAGTATATTAACACTACAGTTTATTTAAACAAATTAAGAAAATGGGTAAATGTTGCTTTGCAAACATTTAATGTTATGTAACTTTTCTTCCCTTTTTATAACAGGAGTCCACAGCTCATTATTAATGTTATGATATTTGTATTGGTATCCCACCCAGGATCAAACTGAAATGTGATTGATCCTTGTTCTACATTTCTGAAGTTTGATTTGCAGTAAAGTACTTCCTATGGCAGCAGATAGGACTGTGCAGTTAAAGCAGTAAGATCTGGCCCATCTTTCCTGATCTACACAGGGAAGAACACTCCCATTTCTGGTCGTGCCTTCGTTAATGACAAAACCCCCAGTTTTGCCTTCATATAATCAATTCAGTCATCAGCTGCCGGAGTCGTTTGCCTGTCATTGTCATCTGCACAGTTCTCCCCAGCAATCACTCTTCTTCCTCCCCACTGTATCAACACTCCATGTGCAACAAAGATGCCTGCTCTGTACCAGGGTTTCCTAATTTGGGTTTTCTTATTTGTTACTTAAAAGCATTAACAACACAGTGTACTGGACCCTCAGCTAAAAAAGGAACATGCCAGAAGCTGCATGACAAAAAGCCTCTAAGAAATGGACAATTAGAGGTTACTAAAGGAAAAGGTGTTTTAGAAAAAACTTAGAGAATTACCTCCTTGTGTGGTTGCTGACAGACATGTATAAAATCATTCAAAAGATACAAAGATGACTAAAGCACACTTAACAGTGTTTACAAGCACCTTGTTAGAAGTGCATTGTATTAGAATAAACCGGAGTCAGGGGTGAAGAAGAGCTTTCTGCAATGGCCCCTCATGGACTGGGCTGATACTGCACGAAGGTAAAAATTCCTATAGGTTTGGCAACCCACCTACAGACATTAACAGCTAGTGGGCATTGGAATGTCTCTGCAGCTGTCCCCCCTTTCATGGGAAGTCAGGTTTTGTTGCTGCTGTGCAGCTGGACCTGGGTCTCCAGGTGGGCTGGTGTGTTGTGCTGTGCTGTAAGCTGGCTCTCTGTGCCCAGGCACTGTGGTGCCCAAAATCAGGCACAAAGGGTTGAGACAAGCTTGACTTCTGAGGTCACTGCTGGAGAAAGTAAATCTGCTTGCCCCCTGACACACAAGGAATTGGCAGAGCATCTGCTCAAACAAAGATATGGGCGTGCAGAGCAATGATGAGATGAGTCAGGAAGGACCCATCCTCTGCTGCCACACCGGGGACCTGCTGGTGGCACTGGGAGGAAGGAGGCTGTAGGGGAACTTTCTGCCACAAGTCTCATGGTTGGCTTGGGCAGGTATATCAAGGCTTGTTTGCGCTGAGCACCACAAAACAGCAACCAGAAAAGCGAGGCCTGGTGGGAGGGAGACTGCACATGGACACAGATCCTAAAAAACTGAGGCGAAGTATGGCCTTCATCTGCGTTTTCTTAATATACATCTTTAGCATGTGCTCTGGGTAATCTCGGTTTTCATTACCATGATTTTAAGTACAGATGACATTCCTTATGACATAGAAGCTGGGTATATGTCATAAAACCAGAATCAATAGAAGAAAATTGAATTAGATGAGAAAAAGGGGGATGGGGAAGCAGGATTAAAGCGTTTTTTTTTTAACTCCCTCCAGAAGACCTGTGTTGACTAATAGCTGAGCCTTTCTGACTGAGAATTTAGATGTGTCAGTTTAATAAGGAGAGTCCTGACAGGAGGGGAAATTAATTTATCACAATGATTTAAAACATCATGTTTAATCATGATTTAAGTAAAAAACCCAGGAAGCTTCAATTTAAATTATTGCTTACATTTTGCTATGTGGTGGCTTTCAGGTTTTTTTCTTCTCCAAGAAAGTCTGATTCTCATTTGCTGATAAAATGCAACATATCTTTTGGCTGAGCTGGGGGTACAGTCAGGACCCACAGCTATTCTTCACTCGGTCAGAAGGTTTAACATGTTCCTTCAGATTAATAATTTTTACTTTCTCTATGATGCTGGAGGCTGATGAAGACCCATTTGCTTTTCTACTTAATGGTTCTAGTGATCTCGGTTAAACAGCTTCTGGAAGAGAACTGGGATTCAGTTAGCTGCAAAACAGCATTTCAGCTAGGGTTTTGTATGTGTGGATAGAGGTATCACATTTCTACTTTTTTCCTTTGTAATTATATAGAAGTACTTTGCATACTGCAAAAGAGAAGGTTTATCAAAACATATACAACATTTTAAACTAAGTGATTTATTAAACAAAAGTAATACGATCCTTAGCCAGTGATTTGAATTTAGCTCGTGGTCATAATTACCTTCAAGATTTTAACAGTAATAAATCTCATTTTACATCTTGTTTATATTCATAGATTAGAAAAGGAAAATTAAACTTCTCTGCCCTTCCTTTTACCTTCCAGTTCTCAGCTCTGAACAGCCAAGTAAGTGCTCCAGAATGAGGAAAATATTCTTTCTGCTCTTTTGGAAGTGACTGTTCTCCCAATCTGACTTCACTTTTTCAAAAATACCCTCTTTCCCCGGCTCAAGTAAGGATTTCCACAGGTTGAGTGTTTCCTTTTCCCTTCAAAAGGCAGCTCTAGATTTTTAAACTTGGCTCACCTGATTTGATTTTAAGCCATTTTGAATTATAAAGAAAAATTACTTATGTTTTCATGTACATAAATGAAAAAAGGTAAGCAGTTGATTTATTTTCTACTTGCTGGTAAAAAAGAAGGAAAGATGGTGTTCCCTCTAACTGTGCTCTCCCAGAAAGGCAGGTATGTTTTTCCTTTGAGCCACTGAGGGACCTGAGCAATACACACAGCTGATGCCTGCAGACAGCTCTGCTGCCCTCAAGGCAGCAAGCAAAGCATCCTGAGATGGTGACAGTGGCATGTGGCATTGAGCCATCTTCAGGCCTGATCACCCTGGAGATGCTTTGGGTGAAGCAAGCCCAATAAATGGCAAAGCTGAAGATATGCTCCAAGTCATCAAAATCCCGTGGCCATGTCCACTGCACTTGTGAGAGCTGGTGCAGTGAGAGTGATGCTTGAGGAAGGCATAGTAGCAGTGTGGCAAGGACAGCAACTTTGCTGTAAAGCCTGGGCATTTGATGTGCTGGCCACAAGTAATATGCTTTCGTGACAGAGATCACACCTTCCTGGCCCAAACCTTACTGAAATGTGAGGTGATAAAGACTGTCTACCATGGCCTGTTTCTGGGCTGATAGGTGGGGAGTTCATGATCTGTCTCAGTACTGCCACAAGATGTGAGCCAGTGTTCCAGCCCCTGGAGTCGCAGGATGATGGGAGAACATCAGGTTTTCTTTCATTTATATTTTTTTTTAAGCACAAGTTTTGAGAACATCAGGTTGGAGAGAAAACCTGACCTCCCCTGTGGTACAGTCTTTCCTTCTCCCAGGCAGAGGGAGAACACACGTACTGCAATTTGAAAAATGTAATGAGTTTTTTTCAGCAGCTGAGGATGTGAAAAATATTTTTTCCATTTCCTTTAACAGAAACACGTAGCTTTACTTCAGCTGAGCTTCCTGTGTAGAGCATATGGAGTCTTTTCACTAGGACTTCACTGCAGCAGCAATGTCTGGTTTTAGATGTTAGTGGTCACAATAAAAGAATGTGAGACTGAAACACAAAAAAGTGTTGAACTGTTTGGTGCTTAATGACCTAACTTTTCCCCTTTAAGGGCATGGATTAACAAACATGAGTTTATCAAAGGCAGAAAAAAGGAAGACAGCACAGAGAAAATGAGGTACTGTAGAGACCAGTCACTCCTTTACCAGTGTGTATGGATATATATTTTTAGCACAGCCAATAAACCACCAGATTGCTTCTTTCTCAACAGTAACAGCTTAGGACTGGCTTACCGTCTTCCCAGGCAAGTAAATGCTGCTGCTTGCTCTAGCTGACTTGCACTTCTTCAGCTGTTCCTGCTAGGTGCTCCAGCTCTCCTCTTCCTCTCTGATGGTTTCTGGCTTGTAGCTCTGTAGCTCCACAGTTGGATCAGCTTGTGCCTCCTGCAAGACCACAGGCAGCCCTCCTGTGTGCAAGAGACTGCAGCTGCTTAGCAGAAAAAATTGGTTTCAGTTCAGCAAGAGTATCAAATAAGCTTTCCATCAATAAAACAGAAAAAATAAAACACACCAGAAATAAAAAAAACCCAAACCCACAGCTTTAGATTATTTTAAACATGAAAGTCTGTACTCCTTTCCTGTGCCAGTACCTTAGCAAGGTAGGAGCGTAAGGCTGGTAAGTTAATTCTGCTGCTGCAGTTGCCTTGCTGTCCTGGAGGCAGTATTTTTCCTTGTTTCTTCAGGATTGCCCCATCTTCTGTCCCTGCAAGCTCTCCTGTATCCCCATGTCACTACCCTGCTGTTGGAATTCATTCTCTGTAACCCCTGGGGGTCCTTAGTTGCACTGTGCAGCATGCACAGCTCAGACAGCTTCCTGGAGATACAGTTTCCTCCTATAGCTTATTATGGGAGTCTGAGGAAGAATCACAGAAATAAATGCAAGTGACAGGCTTGGCATTTAGGTGTGTTTTTCGAAAAATTACCTCCTCCCAATTCCCGTACTTTTCAAGAGCCTTGAGGGTCCTGCCAGCACCCTGTGTTCCTTAAAAGAGGGACATGGAGCTAAGCCCTGCTCCACTGTCTGAGCCCATTCAGAGCACAGCTGTCCTCCTAAGGTTTGCCAGAAAGCCTGTTAAAGTGATCCGTGATGTTAAGAGCTACAGAGCTGAAGAGGCCAGAAGCCGTTCTTCTGGGAGATTTCACACAGCATAAAAAAGCTCAAGGTGCCCATCCACCTCCTCTCAGAAACATCTCAGACAGCATGGCTCAGGGGCATGCTTGAAGAAATTAAGGAAATCTGCTAGGAGATGCAAAACACTGAATGCAAAGAGTATCTGTGAGGCCAGACTTCCATCAGCAGGGTTGGAACAAGAACTATCAGGAGGTCCCTGGGTACCTGGGCCATCACTAACACCCATTCATCATGAGGGAGACCCCTCTGCAGCACTGCAGTGGGTCTTTCCTTTGAACCGTTGTTTCTCTAAGCCACTCTCACCTTGGGAGGTAAACTTTACTGTCTCAATGCCGAAACTGGAGACTGGAGCTGTGATCTTGATGGTAGCACTGTCTGAAATTCCCTGTCTCGTGTGAGGCCGAGGAGCCAGAGGAGGAATTTAGAGCCTTGAATTGTGGATGAAGTAGGTGAGGGTGTGGAGAGGTAGATAGTAAGGATTTGGGAAACCTTTCAGGAGAAGAGGAACCCACGCAGAAAGGACTGGCTATCCCTCTTCCTAACAGAGCTTGCCTGCTGGTACAGGAAAGGAAAAAGGTCATAGAGGAGTTGTCAGCTCTGAGCTGGCAAAAGCACCTTGTTCAGACTGGCATGGCCTATGGGGTGTATTTGACTAACATTTGGTGTGTCTAAAAAAGGATCGGTAAAGAAATAGAGAGCACAGCCACACAGAAAATTCGGTTACTTGCAATTCTGGCTGCTTGACACGTGCCAGGAGACAGAGTGAGGGCAAAATGTACAAGTGCCAGTCTGCACTAATGCCAGGAGTCTGAAAGCCTGAAAAAAAAAAAAAAGTCTGGCTCCACAGTTAATAAGATGTTAACAAGTTCCTATGACCAGGTGGCATTAACTAGAAGGCTGAGTGGGAACGTAGGTGTGAGCCTCCATATCTGCTGCAAGAGGTGCAGAACCTGTCATTGCAAACAGCAAGGGTGTGAGATGGCTGCAGCAACTACCAATCTATGGGTGACTTATACTCCTGAGAAGATGATAAAAATCTACAGTCAAGACTAAGGTCACAGAGCACATGGGTAAACAGTATACTGAGTAAAAACCAGTATGGTTTTAGAGTTGTATACTGCCCCATTTGCCTGATTGGGTTCAATGGAAGATCCTTCAGAGATCAGTGCTGGTACCAGATTTGGTGGGTATCAGCATATCCATCAAAGACCTGGTAAAAGGTGTGAATAGGAAAATCTTGATGCACCTACATTGTGAGCAAAGAGTGCAGGTCTTGTCCCTCTTGAATCCAAGAAAGACATGCTAGATGCAGGGAATGGAAAGAAAAGAGCAAATAAAAAAAAAAATCCAGTAGAGATGGGGAAGCGGCTTTCAAGGACAGTAAAGAAGCTAAGAGTTTTTTATCTGGGACTGGGCTGAAGAGTATGAGACAGGCACATGCAAAATCAGTGAAGTGGAGGACAAGCTTAAAGTGGATGTGTAGCTCATCAAGTCCTGCAGTACTGGAGCCAAGGGGACTGGTTTAAAACAGAAAAGAAAGAGACTGTTTCTACAGAGGGAAAAGGAATTTTTGGAACTTACTGACATGGGAGGTTGTGACAGCAGACTGTCTCACAAAGGAACTGAAGAAACTCATGTAAGTGGATGGGCTTATGTCTTTCCCTAAGGAACATTTCCTATGGCCACAACTGGAGACAGGGCACTGGTCAAGAGGTCTGCTGGGCATCAATAGAAGAGCATTTATTGTGCTCTTTTATCCATGTCTGTTCCCTCCAGATCTCATGTTTCCTCCAACATGCTTGCTTCTTCTTTAGGAGGCTCCTAAAAGTGACAGACAGTGTGACATGGGATGGAGAAAGTTGGGACATCCCTGTTGGAGAAGATCCTGTCTGGTGGTTAGCTGGATGTGGTCTCTCCTGTCCGGCCCTGTAGCTTTTCCAGCCCCAGCTCAGTGGCAGACACCACGATGTGATGTGTGTGTCTCAGACCATGTGCAAAGCCTGCAGGGCAGGGTGAACAAGCAGGAGCTGGCTGGTTCCGCTCAGCCCATGAGGCCAGGCAGGCCCACTTCACTCTACGACTTTTCTTGACTAAGTTGTTTTGATTGTTGGGCTAAGAGCTGAATCAAACCAAGGGTCAAGTTATTAAAAAGTAAAAAAGTAAGGGAGAATGAAACAAAATGAAGGAGGAAAAAAAGCACAGGCCTTAAATGTTTGAGATCTCTGCCTTATAAATTCAGCATCAACTTCCTTTGGTCCCCCAAACCAAGTCTGCTCTAATGCTATTTGCAGATATAGATTTGTGTCTTTTTCATTACTGTTATCAAATGATACATTTGTGGTGCAGCTCCAGAGCCCTCTCCATCCTGGTAAGTGGATTATGCATCCTGGTGCCAGCACTACTTGAGTTATACTTTTAATACAAAAAAAAAAAACCTCCCAGGATTCTAGATTTTTTTCTTCTCTCTCTTTTTCAAAGATCTAATTAAGATATTTATATCCCAACAGACAGAAGGGACCTGACCCCCTGCTTTGTTAGCAAAATGTGACAAAAAGCACTTAGCTAAGCATTTGCAATCACTGCTGTTGCCAGCTAAACTTCTGGGAAATGGTGTCACTGTTTCTTCCTGCTGCTCAAGGCTGAGCCAGGGTTAACAAGATGAACATCCCCTCAGCAAGCCAGCTGGCTGCCTCATGTCACCGCGGCATTTTTTGTCCCCCTACCATCATCGGCTACAAGGAATCACTTCTCAGCCCCGAGGCTGCTGGAGTGGAAATAGAAAGGGTCCTTTGTCCCACTCCCTGGTGCACATCCAACCATACTGAACCAGCATCTCCAACCACAGGTGGCACATTTTATGCCTGTGTTTGGCAGGCCCACCTTGCTGGCAATTTTGCTGCTCAGAGATGCCCCAGGAAGTGATGCATTGCTTTCAGAGCCCAAGAGCAATGTCATCTGTTTTGTTGGCATGCTTGTCCCCCTGTACTCGGCACTGGCAAGGCTGCACCTCAAATACAGTGTTCATTTTTGGGTCTCTCACTACAAGAAAGTTGTTGAGGTGCTGAAACATGTCCAGAGAAGGGCAACGAAGCTGGTGAAGGGTCTGGAGCACAAGTCTTATGAGGAGCAGCTGAGGGAACTGGGGTTGTTTAGCCTGGAGAAAAGGAGGCTCTGAGGGACTTTAATCTCTACAACTGCCTGAGAGGAGGCTGTATGCAGGTGGGGGTCGGTCTCTTCTCCCAGGTAGCAAGCAACAGGACAAGAGGAAGTGGCCTCAAGTTGCACCAGGGAAGGTTTAGATTGGACATTAGGAAAAAAAAAATCATCAAAAGAGTTGGAACAGGCTGCTCAGGGAAGTGGTTGAGTCACTACCCCTGCAGGTATTTAAAAGACACGTATATGTGGCACTTAGGGACATAGTTTAGTGGTGGACTTGGCAGTGCTAGGTTAGACTTGGAACTGATGACATTAAAGGTCTTTTGCAGTCTAAAAGATTCTATCATTCTGAATTAATTTAGTAACATCTGGAACAAGAGAGCACCTTGGCCGTAACCTCAGGGGCAATCAGAGGCACAAGGTGTAATAGGACTCTCTGGGATGACTCTGACAGTATCTCTTCAGCCAGCAGAGGCGATCCTCAACTAGTGGGACTATGGGAGCAGCAGGAAAGTTAATTTACTTGTTATCCATATGAATTTCTGAAAACCTGATGGCTTTATGCTCTGTTTTTACTTGTTTCTTGTCACCTGCCTATGATTCTGTCCATTTTGCAGGCTGTGCCATTACACAGATGATGGCCACCTCAGATCCTGATCTCTGAGGCATGGCCTCTCCACTGTCACTTACTTCACTCCCCTCTTTTCATATGGACAGCCTGTGCATAAGGCTATACTGGCATCATGGGCACTGAAGCCTTAGTATAATTTTTTTTACTAAACACCAGTGGAGCAAGGATAAAAAGGTTTCCTGAGATCAAATGTGGTATATAAAAATAACACCAGGCTCTGTAATGTGCTCTTCCAATAACAGTGGTATTAACCACAAGGAGTGAAATAAAAGGTGGAAATATGAGCTACAATCAATTGAATTTTTTTTTAACATTAAAAAAAGAAAGACAGTAAAATGCTTGATGTCTGCTGAGTCAGGTCTATTAACACCCAGCATGTCAGATCCATACTAAAGAGATAGTGCTATATGAGAGGCCCGGCAGTTCTGTGCGTGCTGCACAAAGACCTGCAGAAGTCATTGGACTGGGAGGAGCTTGTCACAATGGTTATGAAACTTGCCCAATCAATGCAAAACTGTCCTGACTTAAGATGGTTTTGGGTAAGTCCTTGTTGCTGCACTGAAGGAACTAATCCACTTCACTTGCTAAACATTAAAGTTGAAATCTACAAAACAGATCAGACATTTTTCTGTCTTACTCCCATTAATGCCCTTCAACAGGCTTGGCCTCCCTGATCATTACAGAGATTCTGAGCAGAAGGCAGAAGAGAGAGAGAGGAAGATGCAGGACCAGATTTTCAGTAGGCAGAAACCTGTGCTGCCTAACTGAAGTCAATGGAGCCACACTGAACTACACCAGTCAAGCTTTGGTCCACAAGGGCTGCAGAGATCTCAAAAGCAATAAATGGCCTGATCAACTGCCAAACTTCACAGCCACTGCAGAGTCTTGGGGTCAGAAAATGTAGAGCACAAAAATATTTGTGTAGTATTAACAGGCCTGACTTGCTGCTGGGGTGTGTCACCTCAAGTTTTGTATTATTTAACAGGCTAATCAGGTTGCCAGGATGAATGTGGAAACATAAATTAAACGCAATGCATTAAAAATCAATCAGAAATAACAACAGGCACAAACATGAAGCCTAAGAAGACATTGGGATCTACCCCAGGGGGAGTATCACAAAAGATTGCTTTGATTTGAAGAGCTGGGAACTCTGTTATTTAAGGGGAAGAATGACGTCATTGTCTAGCTCTTTCAGTGAGAAATGTTTTATGTGAAGAGAAATCATTGCAGCAAAGGCATGGAATCAGCCACCTCCCCCACAACAGCTAGAAAGAAAGACACAGTGCCAGCTTGTCTTTGCTTAGACCAGGAATGAAGCACACGTGCAGGGAAGTTCTATCTCCCAGGCTTGTGCACCTCAGGTGTAGGTTGAGCAGTAGGGCTCAGGGTCTGCCAGCCAGCCGACATCCTATGAACAAATGCTCCATGCAGCAAAGGAGCTGAAGGTCACAGCTTAGGTCACCCCTTAGCTCATGTTTCTCTAGGCACAGTGTGAATATTATGTACTCCTGCTACAAGCAGACAATGTCTGAGATGAAGAGCTGATTGGTTTGGGAAGAACCTGGCCACGATTTCAACCTTTTTCAGAGGTTTCTGCTTCTCTTTGGCAGTGCATATAGTAGAACAGATACCTTTTGCTGAAAAGCCTGAATTTTCATGAATTCACATGTCAGATAATAGTCACCTTTACAGTAGCCTGAAGCATTTGTACAGCAGGACGTGATAGACTGCCCCTTCTGTGCATCAAGCCACTGACAATTCTTAACAGTGGTCACTGTTTGCTGGGGCTTGTTAACATCACTGTCCCTTTCCCCTTCATTGACTGCAGCTTCTCTCTTGGGTAACTGCCTCATGGCTTTGCTTTAGTTCTTCTTTGTGAAGACCCAAGGAGGGGACTTAGGTCCCTATAGTGACGGAAGATGGGTTTAGTCAGTACTGGTGGCCACAGGTTGCTTAATGGATTACATGAAAAAATAAAAAAAAGGGAGTATGTGAACATGAAGGTGCATGGAAATGGAGATTTACAGTGTTGGAGTCTTGAGCCAGGCAGCTAGCTCAGTGTCTTTGTAAGAAGGTTTCTTTCTCCTTTTTGCCTTTCCTCCCTTGAGTAACTAAAAATCCACTGATAACAGCTGCAACAGTAGCTGATATGTCAACATTGTTAGTTCTTATTACAGGGTATTCATCAGGTCGCCAATGCAAGCGAGTGCAGCTCCACCAAAGTCATTCGAATGTCTCTGACTTACGACAGCTGAGAATCATTTTTACTAGTTGCAATAAATAACAGCCCCGACAACCTGGCTTGGGTCCAAAGTGCAGTGCAAAATTTTATGCAAGTTGTTGGAAGAAAATTACTCTGCAGGCTCCAGGCACTCCTCTGGGACACAAAAATTAATGAGCAGCACTTAAGTTTATCAGAATTTAAAAGAAAAATGTCCTCCAGCAGCCTCCAGTAGTGCCTTTCTGTTGTATTAATCTTCAGAGACTGGTTCAGGTTTCAAACATAAGGACAAAATTTAGATGGGAAAAAATATAATCGGGGTTTTGCCAGAAAATAACCATCAGCTTTTGGTGCAAGGGCAAGGTACTGGAAAATTTACATTTATGTACATAATTTTTATGTAGAATACAAATATCTATATCGATCTATTAGCTATAGATAAAGATATATGTATGATATCTATTATACATATGCTCTACAATGTATCTGTCCATTGCAAGTATATGGTGCGAATGTTTAAAAATGCACACAAGGCAGCCCTTTACGAAGGACATGTGGTGACACAGGGAAATCCTCTAGCCACAAGAATTCCTTGGGACAGATGATTTCACAAGAATGAAAAGCTGCCGTTTATACAGAGCAAAAGATGGGCCATTATAACAGCCACTGCACAGTGGTAGAAGGGAGAGGAGAATGGGGGGAACTTGCTCACCTTCGGGTGCCCTGCACTCAAGCTGTTTCCTATACATAAGGAAAAGTAGGTAATTAAGATTAGTACTAACGAAATCCAGCACACTTGAGTAGAGTGCTGAAACTGGTTGGTAAGAGATGCCATGAAGTCTTCAGGGAAGGCACAGTGCTCCCAGTGAGTCATGAATACCCTTATGTTACACCCTGCAGCCAGGTGAGCCCTTTCCTTCAGAAGGAAAGGCATGGTTCAGGAAAGGACGATACAGCATAGTAAGAAGGAGGGAGACTGGGCATGGCACGCCTTTTTCTATCCACTTTCTTACTGGTTAGGACACTCCCTTCTACTTCTTACATCACTCACTATCTAAGTTTACTGTGTGAAGCTGAGCAGCCAGCAGAGGTAAGGTTGTGAGATAGCTCTGAAATGTGGTGGGAAAATATGCTCCTTGGGCAAGGTGGATTGCAGATTCATGTGTCTCCAGGCAAACAGGGGATTGGAACACAATTCCTCAGCTTCTTGTGTGATGTGCTAACAAATAAGGAGCCTCTTACTGTATGGGCTCGCACACACCCAGAGTCAATATGATCTGCTGCAAGATGAGACAGCCTGGGGCATGCCCTGAGGCATGTAGACATGTGTGACTGTAGCCTCTCAAGCCCAAAGGTTGCAAGGATTTGGCTCAGAAATCTGAGCACATCCAGGACTTTAGCTGCTACTGTTATGTGGTCTTGATTACTGGGGGCCAGAAGCTGGAGAAGTGAGAGAGGAGGAAGGACATTGCTGAAAATACACCCTGAATTTTCAGGGTTAGCGCCAGCAGCTCGACTCCTCATCAGAGGCAGTTGTGGGAGCAGATGTTAGTAGGATAAGCCTGATACAGGGCTAGGTATTCAAAATGTGTTTGTGGCTTTCCATGAAGCCTTGGGTCTGCTCTTGGGAAAGTCACCCTGATTGAGAAGAAGCAATTTTGCCGCAGTAGCAAAATGCTGGAAGAAAGGCAAACCAGGTGTCGTGGTTTAACCCTGGCCGGCAGCCAGACACTACTGGTGGCAACCAAACACCACACAGCCACTTGCTCACTCCCCCCACCCCCCCCGACCCCTCCAGGGGGCAGGGGGAGAAGAGTTAGAAAAGAATGTAAAACTCCAGGGTTGAAATAAGAACAATTTAATAATTTAAACAGAATAAAGAGATAAGAACAACAGCAATAATAATAACAGTAATATTAATAACAATAATAACAATAATAATAGCAATTAGGATGGAAAGGTGGGAAAAAGGGTAAAATCCAAAGGAAGGGAAAAGGAAACCAAGCAATGCACAGTACAACTGCTCACCACCCGCTGACCCATGCCCAGCCAGTCCCTGAGCAGCGATCCCCCCCAGTAACCCTCCAAGTTTATATACTGAACATAATGTCTCATGGTATGGAATACTCTTTGGCTGGTTCAGGTCAGCTGTCCTGGCTGTGTCCCTTCCCAGTCTCCTGTGCCCCTTCAGCCCTCTGGCTGGCAGGGCCCAAGAAACTGAGGAGTCCTTGATTTAGTATAAATATTACCCAGCAACAACTAAAACCATCAGTGTTCTATCAACATTTTCTCACATCAGAGCCAAAACACAACACTTTACTAGCTACTAAGAAGAAAATTACCTCCATCCCAACTGAAACCAGGACAGTATCCACCCCTTATTCCACACCATTTGTGTCATGCTACATTTTCCAATACATCATCATCATCGCTCCTCCTGTACTTTATATAAATACACAGATATCATTCCCTTAGTCTATGGACCATCCCTCTAAAATCCATTGAATTAATTTAGTCCATAATGTTAGTCTCCATCTGTTGTAACAGTCTTTCTGGGCAAGGAGGACAGTATGTGGTGTTGAATTTTTCCATGTTGAAGCCAGTTCTAATCCTATTACAGCTGCGCTGATCTGGTTTCACCAGTCGATCTTTGTTGGTATGGCAGTTGAAGAAAAAAATAAGGTTCAGATCTTCAGGTCTAAAGATGGCAGAAATGGATGCCACAAGATTATCCAGTGTCTTCAGGGCGTGGGTTCAAATTCTACCATCATCACCAAAGACAATATACAGCATTATATAACAATTAACATCACTTAATTTATTGACTGTTTTCACCCAAAATCAAATCCCCTTGTGGCACACATCAAACTTCCCCATCTTCTCGCATTACCCACCAAGTGCTCCCAGGTCCTTGAGCAAAAACAATCCCATGAATGGGTTTGCCTTTGCCTACGGTAGGAATGACCCAGACTGTTTTCCCAGTTTTTAAGGTGCACTACAGGAACTTTATCCCCCTCTACAGTACGCAAAAGCTTTGAGTGGGCAGGACCAGCTCGAGTAGCAGACCCTCTGGTATTGACTAACCAAATAGCCTTTGCTAGATGTTTATCCCAGTGTTTGAAAGTTCCACCACCCTTTGCTTTCAGTGTAGTTTTTAACAGTCCATTACATTGTTCAATTTTCCCAGAGGCTGGTGCATGATAGAGAATGTGATATACCCACTCAATACCATGTTCTTTGGCCCAAGTGTCTATAAGACTGTTTTGGAAATGAGTTCCGTTGTCTGATTCAATTCTTTTTGGGGTTCCATGACATCACAAGACCTGTCTTTCAAGGCCCAGGATAGCGTTTCAGGTTGTGGCACGGGGCACAGGGTATGTTTCCAGCCATCCAGTGGTTGCTACCACCATTGTAAGCACATGTCGCTTGCCTTGGCAGGCCTGTGGGGGTGTGATATAGTCAATTTGCCAAGCCTGATCATATTTATATTTCAGCCATTGTCCCCCATACCACAGAGGCTTTAACCATTTGGCTTGCTTAATTGCAGGACGTATTTCACATTCATGAATTACCTGTGCAATAGTGTCCATGGTTAAGTCCACCCCTTGATCTTGGGTCCATTTATATGTTGCATCTCGACCTGGATGACCTGAAGTGTTGTGAGCCCACCGAGCTATAAATATTTATATTGCCAATCCGAACCTACTTGAGCCACTTCAATCTTGGCTGCCTGATCTACCTGATGGTTGTTTAAATGTTCTTCAGTGGCCTGACTCTTAGGTACATGAGCATCTACATGACGTACCTTTACAACCAATTTCTCCAACTGAGCAGCAATATCTTGCAATAATGCAGCAGCCCAGATGGGTTTACCTCTACGTTGCCAATTGCTTTGCTTCCATTGCTGTAAACCCCCCCACAGGGCATTGCCACCATCCATGAATCAGTACAGAGGTAAAGTATTGGCCACATTTCTTGTTCAGCAACATCTAAAGCCAGCTGGGTAGCTTTCACTTTTGCAAACTGACTCGATCCACCGTCTCCTTCAGCAGTCTCTGCATCTTGTTGTAGGGGACTCCATACAGCTTCCTTCCACCTCCGATGCTTTCCTATAATGTGACAGGACCCATCAGTAAACAAGGCATATTATATTGCTTCTCATGTTCTGGCAGTTCATTATACAAAGGGGCTTCTTCAGCACGTGTCACCTCTTCCTGTGATGACATCCCAAAATCTTCATATTCTGGCCAATCCATAATAATTTCCAAAATTCCTGGATGATTGGGATTGCCTATCTGAGCTCGTTGTGTAATCAGCGTGACCCACTTACTCCACCTAGCAGCAGTTGCATGATGTGTAGAGGAGGCCCTCCCTTGAAACCTCCATCCCAGCACTGGTAACCGGGGCGCCAGAAGGAGCTGTGCTTCACTACTGATCATTTCCAAGGCAACTCGAACCCCTTCATAAGCTGCCAGTATCTCTTTTTCAGTTGGAGTCTGGTGGGCATCAGATCCTCTCTATCACCGATGCCAAAAGCCCAAGGACTGACCTTGAGTGTCCCCTGGTGCTTTCTGCTAGGTGCTCCAGGCAGGGCCATTCTCCCCGGCTGTGGTGTAGAGCACATTCTTTTACGTCTTGCGCAGTCCAAACTGGCACAAGGCCTTGCTCGAACTATCTCTCGTTTAATTTATTCAGAGGCTTGTTGCTCAGGGCCCCATTTAAAATAGTTTTCCTTTCACATCACGCGATAAAGAGGGTTTACAATCGTACTGTAACTTGGTATGTTCATTCTCCAAAAGCCCAAAACGCCTAAGAAAGCGTGAGTTTCTTTCTTACTAGTTGGTGGAGACATCCCTGCTGTTTTGTTGATCGCATCTGTTGGGATCTCACAACATACATCCTGCCATTTCGTCTCTAAAAACTGGATCTCCTGTGCAGGTCCTTTGACTTTACTTTGTTTTATGGCAAAACCGGCTTTCAGATGGATTTGGGTGATTTTCTCCCCTTTCTCGAAAAGTTCTTCTGCTGTATTGCCCCATACGATGATGTCATCAATGTCTTGCAGGTGTTTTGGACCTTCACCCCGTTCCAGTGCAGCGTGGATCAGTCCATGGCAGATGGTAGGGATGTGTTTCCAGTTTCCACCCCTGGGGCAGTCGATTCCAGATGCATTGGACACCTTTCAAGTGAAGGCAAACTGTGGCCTGCACTCTGCAGCCAAAGGGATTGAGAAAAGTGCATTTGCAGTATCAGTGGCGGCGTACAACTTGGCTGCCTTTGATTCCAGTTCATGTTGAAGTTCTAGCATGTCTGGCACGGCAGCACTCAGTGGCGGCACTAACTTCATTCAGGCCACGATAGTCCATTGTTAGTCTCCATTCTCCATTAGGTTGTCACAGTGGCCGTATGGGGGGCTATTAAAGGGTGAATGGGTTCTGCTGAGATCGCTCCTTAGTTCTCTGGTTGGCGAACCAGCTCCTGGGTGGGAATCGGTGAGTCTCGGTTGGTGCGGTATTGCCCCCGGTGCACCATGGTAGAGGCGATCAGCGCCTGCTGTTCCTCAGCTTTCGGTAATCCCCACCACAGAAGGTTCTTCTGAAAGACCAGGCAAGGTAGAAAGCTGCTCGATTTCCTCTGTTTCCAGAGCAGCTATACCACAAGCCCACTGATACCCTTTCGGATCCTTGAAACACCCTCTCCTAAGAGAGTCTATGCCAAGGATACGAGGAGCTTCTGGGCCAGTCCCGATGGGATATTTTTGTCACTCCTTCCCAGTTCAGCCTCCAATACAGTTAGCTGTTGAGATCCCCCTGTCACTCCAGAAATACTGGTTGGCTCTGCCCCTTCATAGCTTGATGGCGTTAAAGTACACCGTGCACCTGTATCTACTAAAGCTTTATGTTCCTGTGGGTCTGATGTGCCTGGCCGGCAGATCCACATGGTCTGGTAAACGCAGCTATCCGTGTCCTCCACCTGGCTGCAGGCAGGGTCGCTGTAATCCTAGTCTAGGGACTCTGCAGATGGACGGCTAGATGAAACAGATGTAGCGTGGAGTGGTTTCGCTCACTTACATCTTGACAGAATGGGTTAGAATTCCTTTTCACAGGATCAAGAGTAAAGTTAGCCCTATCAGTCTTTCTGGAAAATTGTCCTCTGGAGACTGGAGCAGCAACCTCCCTGGAAGACTCATTATTTGTGATTGTGTTTCCTTGTAGTTCACATACTTGTGCCTCCAGGACTGAGGTGGCTTTTCCATCCCACCTCCTCATGTCCTCTCCATGGTCCTGCAGATAATACCACAGGGTACCTCGTGGTGTCTGTCTTCTATATTCTCTCCTCCAAACAGAAACACGTCTACAGTTGATAGCTGAGATGCGAATCTGTTTTGGTGGAGAGTCGGACCTATCCTTGTTAAGCTGTTGGACCAATTTCTCTACAGCGGAGATGAGGTAGGTACAGATACTATCTTCATATTCTCGGAGGCAATGAACCGCTTCATCCACTGTTGGTGATGCAGTGTCTGACCAACCTATTACTGCCAATGAGTTGGCATATGCTGATGGTGCAGTCTGTATCAATTTCTGCCACATCGGTCATGTGCATGGGACTTGGTCAGGATCTATGGGTGACTGTGGATCATTCAGGTTATAATAGATCATCATCTCTTTCACAGCTAATTCTCTCAAGTACTGAATACCCTTCTCTATTGCAGTCCACTTGGTTGGACAACATGTAATATCCTCCTTGTAGGGATACCTTTCCTTCATGCTTAACAGAAGTTGCTTCCAGAGACTGATTATTTGTGCTCCTTTTCCAATTGCCCTATCAATGTCCCTTTCTCTAGCAACCCTTTCTCTAGCAAGTGATCCCAACTGCCTGGCTTCCCTACCCTCCAACTCTGTACTCTTAGCCCCAGTATCCCAGCACTGAAGCAACCAGGTGATAATGTGTTCACCTGTTTACAGGCATAATCATTCCACATATCTGGCAGTTTACTCAAAGATTGGGATTGGGAGGTTACCTCTTGTTCACTTTCTTCATCTTGTTCACATGATGGGCCTGCTCCTTCATCCTCCTTTACCAAACTTGCTTTCCATTTCCTTTTCCATTTCCATTTCCCTTTCTGTTTCCATTTCCATTTCCATTTCCATTTCCATTTCCATTTCCATTTCCATTTCCATTTCCTTTCATCTACAGGGGCCGCTAACACCGACACCAGTTGGACTTGTGCATCACTCTTTTCAAAGGTCAAAGTCGCTGGAATGCCTGCCACAGGGGCTAGAGTAGCTGCAGCACCGGCTGCGGGGGCTGAAGCAGCGGCTGGAGCAGGGGCTGTAGGAGCTGGAGAAGGGGCTGGAGCAGGAGCTGGAGCAGGGGCCACAGTGGCTGGAGCAGGGGCTGTAGGAGCTGGAGCAGCCGCTGAGGGTGGAGCGGCTGCAGCAGCTGCTGCAGGGGCTGGAGCAGTAGCTACAGTTTGTTGCTTAAAATTCCACCACATCCAGGACACGAAGACCGAATTCAGTACTCCTATCACTAGGCTCAGAAGTGTCACTATGGAGCTGCCATTAATTAGCCCTGAGGGGAAGGGGGAGGTGTAGACACAGGCTGACTCTCTGGAAAAACAAAGCCAAAGGTGCCCTTGCTGGCATTCCCCCACAGGGGCCACCAGACAGACAGAAGTGACAAACCAGTGCACAGACCAGATTAGCTGCATAACCAATAAGCCAATCATATTATAGGTTAATACTACATAGTATAACACTAAAATAACTTTACCCCAGGTCCCAATATAAACAAACAACACAAAAGGGAGCGCATACTGTAAATAAACAAGACAATTCAACGTTGAGATCATGGGCAGCAAATTCAAAATCAGATAAGCCAGCATTGTAGCAATTCCATACAATGAATACTGCAAACAATTTAATCTAACACAGCCTGATTAGACCTGTCATTATCTCAAGCCTTCGATATTGGGCGCCAAAAAATAGACTGTCATGTTTTAACCCCAGCCAGCAGCCAAACACCACACAGCCACTTGCTCACTCCCCCCCAACCCAGAGGGGGGGGGTGGAGAATCAGAATGGAATGTAATACTTGAGGGTTGAGATAAGAACAATTTAATAATTTAAATAGAAAAAAGAGATAAGATCAACAGTAATAACAATAAAAATCATAATCATAATCACAATCTTAAAAACAATTAGGATGGAAAGGTGGGGAAAAAGGGTAAAATCCAAAGGAAGGGAAAAGGAAACCAAGCGATGCACAGTACAACTGCTCACCACCCGCTGACCCATGCCCAGCCAGTCCCTGAGCAGCGATCCCCCGCAGTAACCCTCCAAGTTTATATACTGAACATAATGTCTCATGGTATGGAATACTCTGGCTGGTTCAGGTCAGCTGTCCTGGCTGTGTCCCTTCCCAGTCTCTTATGCCCCTACCAGTGCGGTTATCAACATTGTTCTCACATCAGAGCCAAAACACAGCACTGTACTAGCTGCTAAGAAGAAAATTAACTCCATCCCAGCGGAAACCAGGACACCAGCAAAACTAGGCTTAATACAACTTGAATCTCAATAGGCTTGACACAGTAGAGTACTGGGCTCCTACACTCTGTGGGGAATAATTCCTCCTTTGGGATTGTTGTTCTTTGGAGTTATTTATCTAAAACAATTACTGTTCTTGGGCTGATGTCCCTACCTGTAAACCTGGCAGAAACTTGCTTCAGCTAAAATTTCTGAGCTGTCAGTTCAAGCAAAGCACACCTTTGCACTCTTCTGTTTATTGCCTCCTTACCCCTCCTCAGACATTCCCAGTGCTGCAACTGGAAGTGCCTTTTATGGTGGGAGGAAAACCCTTGCATGAGAACCACGAATTGTAAAAGGGAAAGCAAGTAACAGCCAAGATCCTAGAGAAGCAGCAGAGGTGAGGAAGGAGTGAGGGAACGATAGTCTTGAAAATGCAGGTCAGTCCAGCAGGACGACTACAGAGGACAAGTGATCTCTGTAATGAATGAATGACTTCTCCCAAGGTGCCGCCTCAGACATTACCAGCTCACAACACACCACGCAGTATCACAAGGAGACACAGGTAAAGCTTTCCGAAGACACAAGCAGTTCACAGCTAACCTTAGCTGGGATATTTCACCTCTGTCAAGGGTCTGTAGAACTACACATTGCCTCTTCTTAAGTACCTAAGAGCAACCCCATGTTTTAGTCCTTTAATCTCCCTAAAATCCATGGCTGGCAGGCTGATTCATATCCATACTCCTGCTGGTGGTGTCCTCCATTGATTTCCATGCATCCAGTTCAGTTGCCTCCCCATGGCCCTGCAAATCTATGAGCCAGACACAGCTGCTGTGTACACGCTGATCAGGTTGAAAAGCCACGTAAGGCCAAGTTGCTGGAGAAAGGTGATCGTGCACAGCTGCAAGTGTGGAGGGAAAGGGCAAAGGGGCAAGACTACAGGACAGCCTGAAGTGGGAGCTGGTTATGCAAAACTCTGTCTTGTCTGGGTAGAAAGTGTCTTGCACAGTCTGGATGCTGTTATAACTGCTGTATATTCATTAGCATATAATTTTCTCCCTTTAAATGAGCAAGCCTTGAAACTGCAATGCAAGCAAAATAAAAAGTGTCACCAGTCAATGCAAGATCTTGCCCTCTTTTGAGCTATGCCCATTAATAAAGCCGCTGGCTTTGGTTAATCTTTTTGACAGCCAGCCAGAAAATTACCTTTTTCTACATTCACTTGGTAATATCCTTGCAGAGGACACTATGACAAGTTCCAGCAGCCACTGTTCTCTTACACACATCTATGCCAGCCCTCCTCCCATTTCCTTTCTGGGAAGAGGAAATAGTATTACCATTCTCTGCCTTCTTGAGACAAAAATATTGCAGACATTTTGGCAGATAGGTTTTGAATGTAGAATTGCTGGAAGATTAATGAGAATTTTATAAGAAGCTCTTAGTAGAATGCCTATGCTGGCTTTTAGCTTCTATTTTTCCTAGTTCTACTCCAGAGCTGGCAAACTTCCACAAGGTGCTGGAGGAAAATGTGTATTGGGAGCAGATAGAAAAGGAGTTATTTTTGTTTTTCATACCTTGTACAGCTCAGCTGTTCTGTGCAGCTTGTGTGCTTTGTGCTTCTCCACACCTTTGAGACTGATTTTTGCAGTGGGGTTGCGGTGGGTTGACTTTGGCTGGATGCCAAGTGCCCGCTAAAGCCACTCTATCACTCCTCTCCTTAACTGCACAGACGAGAGAAAATGTAACAAAACGTTTGTGGATCGTGATAAAGACAAGGAGATCACTCAGCAACTACCATCATGGGAAAAACAGACTTGACTTGGGGAAATTAGTTTAATTATTACCAATCAAATCAAGGTAGGGGAATGAGAAGTAAAACCAAATCTTAAAACACCTTCCCTCCACCCCTCCCTTCTTCCTGGGCTCAACTTCACTCCCAAGTGTCTCCCCCTCCTCCCTCCAGTGGAGCAGGGGAATGAGGAATGGGGATTGCAATCAGTTCATCACATGTCTGTGCTGCTCCTTCCTTCTCAGTGGGAGGGCTCCACACACTCTTCCCCTGCTCCAGCATGGAGTCCCTCCCTTGGGAGACAGTTCTCCACACACTTCTTCAACATGAGTCCTTCCCATGGGCTGCAGTTCTTCATGAACTGCTCCAGCATGGGTCCCTTCCATGGGGTGCAGCCCTTCAGGAACAGACTGCTCCAGCATGGGTCCCTCATGGGGTCACAAGTTCTGCCAGAAAACCTGCTCCAGCATGGAATCCTCTTTCCATGGGGCCACAGGTCCTGCCAGGATTCTGTTCCAGTGTGGGCTTCTCATGGGCTCACAGCTTCCCTTAGGCATCCAGCTGCTGTGCTGTAGGATCCTCCATGGGCTGCAGGTAGATACTTGCTTCACTGTGGACCTCCAAGGGCTGCAGGGGCACAGCTTGCCTCACCGCAGTCTTCACCATGGGCTGCAGGGGAATCTCTGCTCTGGTGCCTGGGGCACCTCCTGCCCCTCCTTCGTGCAGAAGGACCTTGGTGTCTGCAGAGCTGTTGCTCTCATGTATTCCCACTCCTTTCTCTTCAGCTGCAGTTGTGCAGGTATCCCCCACCCTCCCCTTCTTAAATATGCTGTCACAGAGGCACTACCACTATCTCTGATGGGCTTGGACTTGCTCAGTCTCAGGTCTGTCTTGCAGCCAGCTGGCATTGGCTCCATTGGACATAGGGGAAGCTTCTAGCAGCTTCTCACAGAAGCCATCCCTGTAGACCTCTTGCTACCAAAACCTTGCCACACAAACCCAATACAGAGGTACAGCTTTGTGGTAAGCATGTGCCTTTCTGGACACCAAAAAAAGACTCAAAGGCAAAGTATAGCAAAGCTGTGACACTTCTCTCTCGAGTCCTTGATTCCCAGACATTTTGAGGGGTGGAAATGTACCTTGCAGAAAAAGTAACTTCTCTTGAGCATTCCTAAGAAAGAGAGACTTTATCATATCCCACAGCAATGGCTACTTAACCTCCCTTTCATGATGCTACTTAGCTAATTTTCATTCTTTCACAGCTGTTCCTGACTCTTAGACCCCCCACAGTTCTCTTATCTGCTGCATTGATATGCCCTGATCTGATCTCTTATATATTCTCTTGTATTGCATAGGCTGAGATTGCCTCTTAACTTCTCTCTGACAGGTTAAATGTGTTGAGCCTCTTGGGCAATCTTATGCAACCTCTAGATCCTGTGTAGTTTTGTGGATTATTTCTCCTGTGTTGAAGCTGTTCTTCAGCTATCTCCTCAACCTCATTTTCACTGAGATGCCTACAGGCAACGGAGAGCTGATCTTTTGTCATGTTCACTGATAAAATGATCGGAAATTCAGACCTCTTTACTACCAGGATCTAGTGATTACATGTGCAGCTATTGCGCATCACTCAAGTCTTTTAGTTTGCTACATTGACACGTTCACTTATGTCTTTTCTTGACTTAAGTCATGAGCCCATGGTTTGTTTCTTCCTTGCTTTTGGGACAAAAAGATCCCAAACTTGCAAAGGAAAGATCAGACAAGGTGAAAGAGAGTCCTTTTTTTTTGGCCAAAAAACAAGAAGAAACTCCTGCTAGCTCTCCAAAGACCATCTTCTCTTTATTTGAACTGAAGACACCATGCGAAGGAAAGAACATTTTTTTATTAAAAGTACTCAGCTGAGTAGGAACATCCTCTGCCATACCACAAAGAAAGAGGCTCTCTAAGTCAAGATTGTGCTTCTGCAACCTGCCACATGTTGGAAGTGTCTCCAGTTTTCAGATGACATAAACACTGTGGCTTTCAGTGCCGTGCTTCTTAGGACAGGTTTGCTAGAAAAAGTAACTTCTGGTCTGCAGCTATCACAGAGAAGGATGCATCAAGAAGTCACTAAGACCTTCCCTATGTAAAGTACCCAATTAGCTGTTCAACAGTGGAAAAGACTGACTGAAAAAAAGGGTCTGCTGATAACATGGGTTATGCTATGTACCTAGGGCAAAAATAACACTACTGATTTATTCTGAGTAGTCCTATATAAGCTCAGAGAGGTTTAATGCCTATACAAATAGAAGGGACCACTGGCTCCATCTCTGAGTGTTGTCCCTGGTATTAGGCACAGACTGGGAGGAAAGCTGGAGCCCTGGGTAGCATATAGCAAGGGTGGGAGCTATGGGTCTGGTGTCAAATCCTCATGATCTTTGCAAACCAGTGGGACTTTGGTCTTGTTGGGCCATGGCAGAGGACTTGTTACCACAGAACAGTGAAGGAGAAAGTTCTAGATTAAACTGAAGATGTACATTTCCCTTGCAGTAACTGAACAGCTGAGAGCCCTGTGTGGGCATTTGTTTTCAGAGTTGAAAGGGTCATAATTCTGCTAAGTTTACTTGACTTAGGACAAGAATTGAGTTAAACTAATTAATGGCCAGTTAAACTAAACTGAGGTCATAGGGCTTTAGTGCAATTTTACAGATCTCTTTTCAAAATTATTTTGAATTAATTTCCTCAACTGTTCCTGTGACGACGAAGAAAAAATGTTTGCCTGCAGAGGGACATTAATTTGGTTAATGTGATGGGATTAACATAACGCAAAATTGTGATTTGTGGTTCACTCCCTGTGCACGAGCCATTCTCATGCTGGCCTAAGTATACTAATTTAATCTAATTTGCTCTGGAGCAAGCATTGTCATGGAGTGAACCATCAGGAGTAGCTGTTCCAGATCAAATCCTGGTGTAGAAAAGTGCTGAGTGCTGCAGAAAAATCCATTCCAAACTGCCAGTCCAAATTTAATTTCTTAATGTGCTGAATGGCAGTTCTTTGTTACCTTTACAACTCAATAGCACAGAAAACTAATATCTGATTCTTCTGACCACTTTAACACCATTACTTCTTCTCCTTTTTTATTATTTTTTTTTAAAGTGCTCAGACTTGAAACAGATAGGAAAAAAGAGTAAGGCAGTGATTTAAATCCCAAAGCAGCATTAGCAATGCATTTCAGGCTAATTGTGATATATGTAATTGAAAATCTATAAATATATCAGGCTGATGCTGGCTAAATCCTAGCCAGGTTTACTTCTATTACTAGTAATCTTTGGAGTGGTCTTGCTCTTCCTCTCCACTCCCACCCCCCATCCCTTGTGACAGAAAATTGTACATTCCTTTTAATGCAATTACAGCTGCAAATACCACTATGTATAATTTTAGTAGCACTAATTCTTTAAATGAAATCCAGAGTAGTAAACTAAACAAACTGAAAGAGAAACTGCACAGCCAGACATGACCACAGCAGTGAAGAAAAAGAGTTGGACCCATTCTGCTTGCTTAGGAGCAGAGATATTTTTAGACTGATTTCCTCAGAAAATGAAGGTTATGCATTAGCAGTGTGTTTCCTCCAGCAGTCCCAACATCTTTCGAATCTGCTGGCCAGTTCCAACCCAGTTTGATAGAGGAGACATCTCAGCGATAGCTGTGTTCCCCTGTCCTAGGAGAGAGATGGAGAAGTTTCTGCTCACTCTCCTGCTGAAGAGAGGGCTTGTGCTATGTGTAACTGAACCCACACAGGAGACATACCAGAAAATGTGCTTTGTTATTTCCATTGCTCAAGGAATGGCTTGGTTTTCCAGGAGCAGACAACCAGGCATCCCCAGATCTGTCCAGGCTGTGGGAGAATGCAGAAGTATTGTCTGTCAGTGGTAGTTTCCAGTCAGTCTCTGCTTCTCTTCTACCTGGGAGGACATCAGCTCTTTTCCTGGCACATCTCACTGCTTCTTCTACCCTGGCAAAAAAAAGGCTTGGCCAGGGGATGAGGAACCAAGGCACCAGGCAGCTGCATAAAACCTGCATTTTACTGTCCCCACCAGAGAAAGTTATTCTCTGCCCTCACAGCCTCAAAGTGCAGCATTGTGGTGGCTACATGTTGGGGTGGGACAGTGGGGTGGGAGCTCTGCGGCAGCATCCCCAAGAAGCAAAGGGATGCTGTGGAGAGCTGGCAGTGGTGTGGAAGACACATCAAGATTTAGCAACCAATATGCCATGGCAAGGGGGTCTGCAGCCTGCCCACGTCCAGCTAGGTCACTCACTTAGCTGCAGACACCAAACTGCCCTTCTGGCTCCCCATGTATCCCCAGAGTGAGCTGCTGAGCACACTGCATGCTCTGCAAGCTCAGTGCAAAGCACCAGTTGCCTCCAGAAGCTGAAGGGTATAAGCAACAGCAATTTGCATAGAAGTGCTGTTTGATTTCTGGAGCTTTTCTGCCCCTTTTTGGCTTTTGTGCAGCTGATGAATTATTTAGTAAGCAACTGACTGTCTTAAGAAAACTGCTTTGACTGCATGTGTCCACTAAGATGCTTGAGTGACATTCAAGAACAAAAGCAATTTAGAGAGGGAGAAATACCAGAATAGGCTCTTAGTAAGTCTAGGAATATTCGCAGTGCAGGCCTTGCATTGAGATCAGAACATTGCACAATGAATAAATTGTGGCTGACATTTGATCAGTGACTCATTGCCCAAGTATTTGGAGAGGAAATATTGATCCCAGTGTGCTGGAAAACCCCAAAGCTTTGCTAAAGAAAAATTGCCTATTTTACTGTAGCCTTTGCGGGAAAAAAAAGAAGAAAAAGAAAACACTTAGGATCTTTTTGTTATGGCTACTGGGACCTTCTTGACATTCCTTCTAGACTCTCATTCCAAGCTTGCCAATATTTTCCTTTTTCTTGTTTTCTCATTCTTTTTCCTATAGAAAGCAAAAGTGTCAGACTGCAGGGATATTCCCTTCTTTTGGCTGATAGTGGCACTGTTGCTTGAAATTTACTTGTGTGTAAACAGATTTGGAGCAAATGACTGAGGCTGCCCTTGAAGTTAATATCATTAAGTACATAAGAACAATAATGAGTGTGAAACCATAGAGATTATAATAAAACAGCTTATAAAAAAAAAGGTGTTACATTATTGTCTTTCTGAGAAACTGAAGCCTGTTAGAAAGGCAAGGTATATTTGAAATTAAAAGGCAGCTTTGGACCCTACCAGATGCCCTTACTTACACTAGCCTTATGCAGATAGGTTCTGTTCTGAATGCACTGTAGTGCTGATAAATCAAGTGCGGGACTGATACTGTGGGTGATGAGCCATGCTCCTACTGATAAGTAAGGTCGGGTTTCTTTCTCTGCCTCCCCCACTGAGAGTCGAAAGCCATCAGGTCCTTAGGGGGATGGGAATGTAATGATACCTACTTCAGATTTTTGGGGAATCTGTTTTTTCTCCTCTGAGCACCCTCTCACTATTGTTCTGGAAGAGAAAGTCCATATCCGTGCTGTCTGCACTGCAAGGGAACTCGCATGAGGTTCCCCCATTTTCTGCCTCCCTTTGGAAAGCTGAGGCAGGAGAAGGGATTTGGGCTGAATGTTGCTGGTGTGGATGTCCAAGTACCTACCACACATGGTGTATTCCTTAAAGCCATGGACTGGCTGACCCGGTATTCAGTCTCCACTTGCACACGGTCCTGGTCTGTAGGCTTCTTCCACTGTCCAAACTCCTCATCTTCTGTGTAGGGCTGAGCAAGAGGTCCCAGGTGGGTTTTGTACAGCAACCCTTTATTTTTTGTCTGTATCAGACATATCTCTTCGTGTTCAACTCACGCTGCAGAGAAGGCTTCTAAACAGATAACCCTTTCTGCCTGGCCTCTGATGCTATTCTAATGTATTTCCGTGATTACTTGAATCAGGAAGGTCATCAGAAAACCTTGTAGCTTTGGGAAGCGATGAAGCAATGAAGTTTAACAATATGTAGACAAAGCTAGTACTGAGCTCATGGAGGTGAGGGTAAGGCAAATGAGGTGCTTTTTCTTCCTTCAGCCAGGGACTTTGCACCCCACAGGAAACCTCTGTCATTCCTTGACTTTGACATGACTGCTGTCTGTACTATGCCACCTTAGCTCCCTTGAGGGATGCTGCACTAATGTGGAGCCTTACAGGTTGGATCTTTGGCATGCACCATCCAGAACACCATCACCCTGCTCTTAGCCAAGTAGCATTACAAAAATCTCTATGTTCTGTGCAGTCTTAGAGCTGAAACAGCATGGTGATTTCATTGTTTCACAAATTACCATCAGAAGTCACCAGGTTTTTCTGACCAAGTTCTCTTCTACTTGCCATTTTAGTACTTAGAATTATTTTAAAACTACCTCTCAGCTAGCAGAGCCTTTTCGTCATTTGGCAAGGAATGGAAATCTTGGCATTTCAGAAGGAGAGTTGAGGAATGTGAATACTTTGGAATTACACAACAGTGCTGTCTGCCAAAGAGTGGCACGGCACATAATCAGATGAGAAGTGCTGTGTGCTTTATTGGATAGATTAATATAAGAAATCAAATCTCTCCTCTTTTAAAAGAGAGAAGGAAAGCTTAATTTAAAAAGTGAGATGTCAGTGCCCACGTCTTGCCCAGAACCAGCTTTGAGGCGAATGAAATGCATGTTGAGATCAAAGGTCTGTGATGAGGCAGCAGGCTGCTCCTGCTCAGAGCACTGCCTTGCATTTCCTTTGCTGTGCACTGCAGCAAGTCAGGCTGCCAGGATGAGGCAGGGAACAGCCAGCATTGCTGGGTCTGAGTCCCCAGCAGTCACACAACTCCACATACAGCAGCAGCTCTTCACTGCTGTGGTGGATGGCTTGCACTATGCCCTCCAAATCCAAATGGGTGCTGGTGACTGTGAAGAATTCAGAGGAAGGTGGTGGGGAGGTTTCAGTGCTTGGCACCAGCTCTGCTTATATGGCTGGCAGATTTTCAGTCTTCTTGGTTCAAGCATTGCCTGCTTTATACCTAGTACTTCAGCTAGACTGCTGGCACAGTACAACAACAGGGGGTGGTAGAGCAATAACTGAGAATATGAGATCCAGCCTTGCTCTTTCTCCCCTCTCCAAGCTGGGCAGTGGAGGAGAGGTGGGATAACAGTCATTTTGCCAACAATTTTGCCAGCTGCATGGAGCTTTCTGTAGGATAGACTGTGCCAAGGCACGGGCAGAGCACAAAGATGTCTCAGTGCAGGAGGCATGGGCTGCGCGGGTGCAGGATCTCAAGTCCTCAACTCCAGGACGTGTAGGAAGACCATGCATGATATCTTGCCGTGTAGGGAGGTTTGGCTCTTTGCCTAGCAATCGTCTCTTCTTTCAGGGAGATGGTCACACACCAGGGCAGAAATGCTGAAGCTTGAACTCGTATAGCCCCACGGAAAGGAAGTGCTTTTGCATGTGGGCAGTGAATTTTCACAGCTGACATCATTAGGATAAAGGCTTTGTGTGACAGTGCATTACCCAGCCCCCTTCCAGCAGGACAAAAGCTGGCATTTTAATGCACAACCATTTTTCCTTGGCTTCTCTTCAATGCTTTTCAGACTGGGGAACATAATTTAAGAGGTTTAGAGTATTGCTGGGATGTTAAAAAAATAATAATCCATGTTTCTGAAGGTGAGAAACAGGGAGGCAACAAGGAGTCACTCTAAAGTAAAGTCCAGCCCAAAACATCCAGTATGAGAACAAAGAAAAAGGATGACCTGCCCAAAGAGTCCTCTCTGCAGTCCTTAACTTTACGAAGAAACCATTCAGTTGCCCAGGACACTGCTAGCATAATTTAATAGAAAACATACTCTTCCCATTCTCTTGCACACTTTCTTGGTGATTTTTTCTCTCTCCTTTTGTTACAACTCAGTCAAAGGTTGTGATGTCCACAAAAACATACTCCATTCTAACTGACCAGTCTTCAGACCAATCTCTGAATTAGCCACAGTTTTGGCAAGAATTTAGTACATACACTATTTTTCTCCCAAGAAGCCGGAATTATGTTTTTCCTCCTATTTTATTTTGCCAAACCTGACTTTGATTTGCTTGGCTGACATTCCCACTGGAGAGAGCCAGAGTGACCTTTCTGACCTAAAGGATGGATAAACACAAGTAGCTTAATGTGAAGCAGTGTGCCATTTGATGGTGGTGGTATTCACTTGAGGGTAAAGATGCTGTGCTTTCCTCCTCCCTTTGCCACTTACCTGCTGTAGGAGCTCAGGGAGTCACTTTGCCTCTTTGTGCTGTTGTGCCTTGCCCAATTAAGCCATTTGTCTCTCTAGGAAAGGTCCAGATCTGTCTGTTTGCAGGGCGTGTACCACACTGGGATCCCAGTTCTAGCAGGGACCCTCTGATATTACTGCAGTACAATGCACAAACAGGTGCAGCAGGATGAGCCTCACCAAGGCAGGGAGATCTCTCTTCCAATTAACAACCAAAATATAAATCAGACAGTCTGAGTGCTGTCTCCAAACGGCCTGCACAGCTGAGAGAAGCACCTCCAATACAGTCCACTCAGCCACCTGTCTTTTGGATAAGCTGTGGGCTGGAGGTACCCTGCCAAGTAGAAAGTAATCAGATATCTTGGCCGGACTAGACAAAAGTCCACAGGTAAGACACAGCGACTCATGCCACATGAAACAACCTAGTTCTGGGTGCAGAGAAGGAGAGGGACCTAGTGGACTTGTAGAGATGAAACTGACATAAAGTAGCTCTAACTAGAAAGAAACATTAATTCAGTAAATTAAATTCTTGTTGCCACTGTTATTTCCTGCTGATAGTACATATTTCTGGAGTAACAGAACTTCCTGTTCTGGAAGAGGGAGCAGCCGAGGAAGAAGCAGAGGGAGGAGGAAGCAGAGAGAGGGGGGGGGGGGGGGGGGGGGGAGCACGTGCCCTGGATGAGGAGAGACTAGGAGAAGGCAGCAGAGGGGCTGGCATTGAAGAGTGTGTTGGTATGAGATGGTAAAAGACCTTGTTGCAGCCAGCTACTTTGGAGAGGGCTGCGACAATAGTGGGCATCAGAATGTATTCCTCTGCATCTTGGCTGCTTTCCTGGGAAAGCTAATGGGATAAATGACCTTGCTAGACAAAGGTTAAGGTTAATTGCTACCTGCAGAGTACTAAGATATTATATTGGTGAAATTGTAGATGAGCAAGTCTAGAGTGACCACAGTACACCAGAGCTGAACCTTTTACAATCTTACGCTCTTCTGGCTTTCTTGTTTGCCTTCCATTTAAGGAGGAGACATTTCAGACATGTGAAAGATACAAGAGAATTCTCCACTACTTCACCAGTTCATGACACAAAGTTTCCCTACACAAAAAGTTTATTACAATGGAGAAACTTTTCAATAATATCTTGATGTACCTGTGTCACTGAAAACAAGCCATACCAGCCCACTAACCTCATGGGTTCACCATGAGTTAATGCTTCCTTACATAGTTCAGTGGTGGTATCTTCTTGGTCTTCTGCATTACCGCTGAATAATGGGCATTGTAGAGAAGTTTTTGTGAATGAAACTGGCTCCTGAAATTCTGTTTTAGTTTCTACTGTGTGTGTTTCGTGTTCACCAGGCCTCATCCTGGTTTGCCACTGTGAGTGTTTTAAAACCAGTAATGGCAATTGCAGCTGATCATTCTGCATTTGCTGTTTGCTCCGACTGTGGAGGGTGGTGAAAGACAGCATGCTGCAAATGCAGGAGTTACGTCCTATCTCACTGTGGGAGCACTATGAGACACATGGCTCTGCCAGTTTAGGTTAGTTGATAAACTTTGGTACAGAAATGATTTGATAGCATTCCAAAAGACATGTTTCTGAGAAACTTTTCTAGTTTCTCAGAATCAAAAATAACATGCTTTTTTTTTTTTTTTTAAAGACTGCCAACACAGCGCTGTTCAGTAAGCACATAGCTATCATAGGGCTGTGAAATGTCCTTCTGATTCTGGCTCATGCAAGATGCAGTTGATGGTAGAAAAGCCCAAATGTGGAGAATACCTAGGAAAGAGGTGCAGCTGGTGCATTACACTCCCAGACCTTGCTCTGAGTCACAGCAGTACACAGGACTGCTTTGAGATGTGCTTAGAGAGCATAAAGAGGATCAGGGCTGTTGCAAGCACCTGCCTGTGAGTGTTTTCTATCCTCAATGCCATTCAGCCAACCTTCAGTGCCTTCCCCAAAATGTGGCTCAGTTTTAGAAAGACATATAAAAATCCTTCTAGAACAGACGCTGAAATTTCTGCAGTTTCCCTGCCCTGCTGTCCGTCAGTGGGTGTATTCTTTCACTTCAGGGGAGTGCTGGCCAACACTGTGCCAGAGTTTTCCTGCCCCATCCTCCTTCGGGATGTTGCTGTACAGCTCCCACATATAAGCGGGGTCTGCAGGCTCGTTGCCTTGGACTGCAGTGGGAGTTGGCTAGGGGATGAATTGGGCCAAGCTGTATGAGAAGCAGATGGGCACAGACTGGGAGAAAACTCTGCCAAGCAGCATCCAAGCACAGGCATATCAAGGCAACAGTACATCATTCTTGCATCAGCAAAAGAACCAGCACCTGCAAGACTTTATTCATCTGGACTTCCCTGTGGTCCAGTTCTGTGCAAGGCAAGAGAAGTACAGTAATATTCCTGCCCAGTAAATTTCTCTCTGTGCTAGGCGTATCACAGAGCCAACACAGAAATTATTCACTTTGCTGCAGATGAGAAAAGCACCCATGTGAATTACTAGCTATCCAATGTGCACTTTGTTGCTTTCATTTCAGATTCTCCACAGCTTTCCAGTTTTTCCCAATGTGGTTGTCAGATGCATACAGAGCAGAATTTAACTGTTGCTGTGTTCTCCCCACCATTAAGTTAGAAAGAAAAACTGTTTCCATCCTATTGGATGCATGGCCTTGGCTTCAAAATGTACAAATGTAGTTCAGATGAATTAGAGCCTCCTACAACTCTAGCTAAGAATTCACTTGGTCCTTCCAAGGTGGTCTGCTTAAGCCAAACTTTGCACAAGCTCACATCCAAGCAGTTTGATTTGTCTAGCAGTCTGAAATACGTTAATTAGCCTGAAGAAATTAAAATCATGTCTACATCCTAGACTAGATGTGGCCTTAGCCTTGTGTTGGTCAGAAAGGGCTTGATCCCAGCTGCTGGACATGGACAGAACAATAATAGTTTCTGGTTTTATGGTAGCTGTGGAGAATACGTAGCCCCTTTGTTGTGGACATGCTGCCACGCAGCAGGCCTGGCCCATGAGCAGTTAAACTGCAGCAATACTGACAACATGACACTAAAAGACAGAGCAAATAATAATCTAACAATTTATTAAGGGAAGTCTTGCAATATGTTCAGAAAAATGTCCACTTATGCCACATGCATTGGCCATTTTTCTGTGCACACATTCCTACTCTGACTCCTCAAACTGATCCAAAATAGGACTAAGGATGATTTGATTATTACATACTTGCAGGATCCTGATCCTGCATGTAACCAGAACAAAATAAGTAAAAGATAATAGAGAATTAGGATGGCTAAGTCCAGGGTTGTTCCTAATGTCCTGTTATCACTTTCATGTTGCTGATTTACATGACTATGTATAAGGAAATTGTGCAAGTTCTCCTGCCAGTAGTGCGGTGATGTTCAAAATCCTGGTCCCACTGGTGAAAGACTTGATCCCAGTATAAACTAATGTTCCAAGAGCATGATTTAAACTAAAAGAAGAAAGTCTAAACTAGAAAATCCAATAATATACTGTTTGGAATCCTCTGGAAGTTTGTCTCCTTGCATATCTCAAATCTTACTACTTTTCACAATTCTGTCTCTTCTCCCTGCCTGTTGGAGACCAGCATGTGTTAACTTATTCCTGCTAAAATCTGAATCTTGGCTTTGAAGGCTGCTGATTGCAAGACAGAGGAAAAATTTTTTCCCATTTCTTTTTGGAATCACAGATTTCTAATTTGAAGTATGAACATCACAGACCCAAAACCAGGAGGTAGTGCTAAGAAAACCCTGGAGTTTTTTTATGCCCCAGTTCCTGTCTCTCACTCAAAAAACTCCTCTCCCCTGACTTTATGCCTTGAATCTTACTGCAAAGGGAGAAATAAAAGGCTGCTCCCCTCAGGTCTAGTTGTAATAGACATATAGTTTTGTTCAAAGGGGCTAAAGAGAACTGAAGAAAGGAAGAGCCCTGTGACTTTATGTGACTGCTGTATGCAAGGCAAGAGGAACCTGGCTGGGGTTCAGGAAGAGAAATTTATGGCACCCTCCAAAATGGTAAAAGCTTTGTTTAACTAGGGACAGATTAGCCTGAATATGGTTTTCTTGAGCAGAGTTTGCATGTACTTGAGCAATGGGCAGGCCATGGCACGTGAAAACCAGCTATAGAGATGGCAGTAGTGCACCTCACCTGTCTTGAGTGTGTTGGCACTTACTTCCTTGTCTGCTCCAAATCTGTCCAGCCTAGACATGTCCTTAATTACCTTAATTATTTTGTCACTTCAAGCTTGAGTCAGAGACATTACAGATTAAGTGGTTTGTACCCAACAAGCTCTGTCAAAGAAATCCTTGGTTGTTACATTACAGATCCAGTCCTGCAACACAGTCCTCTCAATATAATGTCAACAAGTGTTAGATACCTCATCTAACTCCACCTTGGATTTATGTATCTGACCATGCACTGGCATGGCAATATGACTTGAAAAGGCTATATGCACATATATGTGCATATCATGTACACTTGCACAATGACTGAAGTCCCAGACAAACTCCAGGCAGGAAATCACTCTGAGTACAGGCTTTTGCACACTGGTCTTCCTTTTTCCATCTTTTCCAGTGTACTCCAGCTGTTAGAAAGTGCTTTCTTTGGTACATCTGACAATCTCCAACTTTTAGCAGTAGTTATGCTCAGTGATCACCAATGGGAGTGCATTGGAGAATGATGAGATGCATTACAAAGTAGAAGTGAAAGACCAGCTTCTCAGAATGTCTCTTTTCTAGCTAAATGTTGCCTCTGAAAAGGGTAAGAGCTCAGGTATTTTGAAAAAATCTTCACCTCATTAGAAGTTCCTATGGGGACCAGATCTCTGTCCTAACTTCCTCACTCAGCTTCCCCAAGCAAGTCCTGCCCTTTTACTGAGTCCCAAAATAAAGTGCAAGACAATACAATTTATTAATGTGAGAGAGAGATGTCCTGGTTTACATGAGTCAATGTGCAGCAGACTTTCCCAGAGGCAGAAGTACAAAACCATTATTGACCAGCTTTGAAAACCTGACAGTACAGCTGATGATCCCAGTCCTGCTGCTTTGCTTGTGCAGATCATACTGGGGGAAAAAAAAAAGAAGAGCTTGGCTGACAGATGAGGTGAAGCACCACACCATAGAGCTTACCTAGGCACACCATTGCACAGTACACTTTCAGGAGGTAGAGCTGTCACTCTAACCTCCATCATCTGGTTATGATTGCAATACCAGCCCACCTTTTGTACAGGAGGAACTTGTCTTTAGGGCTGTCTAAGGTGTTTAAAAAAGGGTAATTATTTTCTGATTTTGAGAGGTGAGGAAACTGAGACAAAGCAAAACAAATTGCTCAAGGTCAACTCTAAGTTTAGTGACAGAGCCTAAAACAGACATTGGGCTGACTGGTGGGTCAGCACCAGCTTAGTCAGGTATTTATAAAGCTGTATTATTTCCTAATCTAAATGTGTCCACACTAGAGGGTGCTGAACTACTTTTCTAAAGTAATTTCCTGTCTTTCATGTATTTAAGCAAGTGCTGAACTCAAGTAAGACTTCTTTAAGCTGGACAGTGAGAATCTAAAGTGCAGGAGCTGTTCTTGGGTAACTGCATGTGGACATGCACTTTTGTTTTAGAGAATTAAGATTACATGGAGGAAAATATTCTTTAGATAAATGTATTTGCAAGTGCATTTTCCCAGGAAACAATATATGCATACATAAATTTATATGTAGAGAAGTTTGTTGTTTTGGTTTTTGTTTTTTTTTATAATGCTAATACAAGAAAATCCTAAGAAAACCACAAAATTTTAACAAAGATGGTTGCACAGAGTTTTAAAATGTGTTTTTAAAACACATTTTTAATCAAAATGTTGACAGTCAAAATTTTATGGTTGACTATATAGATAAGACAGGCTTTTTTATCAAACTCAAATTTACCAGAAACAGACTGACTGACTTTTAAATAGCTTTCAAAAGTATGCATACAGATTTTTCAAAAAACCCCACATTTTCCACGAAATTTAAGAAATTAACTGTAAGAATTTGTGTAGTTCAAGGACTGTGAGAACATAGAATCGTTCAGGTTGAAGAAGACCTTTAAGATCAGACTAGCTATGACATCAAGAGGAATGACATTTCTAATCAGTCAAAGGATTGAAATTCTGCTGCTTCTTACAAGGCAATAAATCCAGAGAAACATTGCTGAGGTCAGTGGTGTTAATTTGAGATTATAGCACCAGCGTCATGATACCAAAGGTGTGAGCTTCTGCCCTTAACAAGGAACATGTATACACATGCATGTTCAGATGTGCATGTGCACACATACAGACAGCGTGAGCATCAGCACGTCTCAGCTACATTCTTTGGAATGATGTTTTTGGCCTGAGAGTGGAAAATCAATTTTGCTGTTGGGAATGTAAGAGCCCAGAATAGCTATTATAGAAGGAGTTAAAGGATAGTTTTCGCAGTGGGCAACTCAACAGATCCTAAATCAAACACCAGTGAGAGAATCTATACCATGTGGAATTGAAATGGACATAAATTATGTTACTTTTTTTCCTAAGCTCTCTTCTGTACTACAATTACCTTATGCTAACTTTAGACAGATCAGTGCATCTATTATATTCTTAGATATCAGACTGCAGGTACTTGTGTGAATTAAGACATTACCTGTATGCAGATCTGAGAAATGCAGTTTTGAGCTGCTTTCATCAAACTGTGTCTTCTCTCTGATCTTAGGTTCGTAACTTGCACAGGCATATTCTCTAAAAATCTGTTCAGAATCTGGTTTGCATAATATCTTTCATGAAGATTGTGGGAATACTGGGTTACTCTGATGATAAATTTATGACTGAGATGAAAAGAAGGCTGTCAATAATTCAATTAGGCTGCGACTAGCCTTTTTTTAATATACTTGCATGTAGCCACTGTTACATGTATTGACCAGCTTCCCTCTGGGTACTCAGCCCCCTGAGCTGGAAGACAGGGACAAGGAGCAGAATGAAGTCCCCACAGTCCAGGAGGAAACAATCAGTGACCTGCTGCTCCACTTAGACATGGACAAGTCTATGGGGCTGGATGGGATCCACCTGAGGGTACTGAGGGAGCTGGTAGAGGAGCTCACCAAGCTGCTCTCCATCATTTATCAACAGTCCTGGCTAACTGGGGAGGTCCCAGCTGACTGGAGGTTACCTGTCTACAAGAAGGGCGGGAAGGAGGATCTGGAGAACTACAGGCCTGTCAGCCTGACCTCGGTGCTGGGCAAGGTTATGGAGCAGGTCATCTTGAGTGCCATCATGTGGCATGTGCAGGACAACTGGGGGATCAGGCCCAGCCAGCAGGGGTTTATGACAGGCAGGTCCTGCTTGACGAACCTGATCTCCTTCTATGACAAGGTGACCTACCTAGTGTATGAGGGAAAGGCTGTGGATTTTGTCTACCTGGACCTTAGTAAAGCGTTTCACACTGTCTCCCACAGCACTCTCCTGGAGAAACTGTCTGCTCATGGCGTTCATGGGTCTCCTTTTTCCTGGGTTAAAAGCTGGCTGGCTGGCCCGGCCCGAAGAGTAGTGGTGAATGGAGTTACACCCAGCTGGTGACAGGTCACAAGTGGTGCTCCCCAGGGCTCAGTATTGGGGCCAGTTCTGTTCAATGTCTTTATCAACGATCTGGATGAGGGGATCGAGTGCACCCTCAGCAAGTTTGCAGAGAACACCAAGATGGGCAGGAGTGTTGATCTGCTTGATGGTAGGAGGGCTCTGCAGAGGGATGTGGGTGGGATGGATCCATAGGCTGAGGCCAGTTGTATGAGGTTCAACAAGGAGAAGTGCCGGGTCCTGCACTTGGCTCACAACAGCCCCAAGGAAGGCTACAGGCTTGGGAAGAGTGGCTGGAAAGCTGCCTGGTGGGAAAGGACCTGGGAGTGTTGGTCAAAAGCTGGCTGGATATAAGCTAGTCGTGTGCCCAGGTGGCCAAGAAGGCCGAGAGCATCCTGGCTTGTGTCCAAAACAGTGTGGCCAGCAGGACTAGGACTAGGATCATCACCCCTGCACTTGACACTGGTGAGGTCACACCTCGACTACTGTGTTCAGTTTTGGGCCCCTCACTACAAGAGGGATGTAGAGGTGCTGGAATGTGTCCAGAGAAGGGCAGTGAGGCTGGTGAAGGGTCTGGAGCACAAGTGTTATGAAGAGCAGCTGAGGGAACTGGGGTTGTTCAGTCTGGAGAGGAGACTTAGGGGGTCTCTCTGCAACTGCCTGAAAGGGGGTCATAGGTGGGGTCGGTCTCTTCTCCCAGATAACAAGTGACAGGACAAGAGGAAATGGCCACAAGTTAATCTTGGGGAGGTTTAGACTGGGTATCAGGAAAAATTTCTTCACTGAAAGGGTGTTAAAGCATTGGAACAGGGTTCCCATGGAGGTGGTGAAATTACTGTCCCTGGAGGTATTTAGAAAACACATAGATGTGGTGCTTAGGGCCATGTTTTAGTGATGGACTTTACAGTACTAGGTTAATGGTTGGACTTGAATGATCTCAAAGGTCTTTTCCAACCTAAATGATTTTATGATTGTATAATTATATGTCCTTTTAGAATGACTGCATGGCAGTAGAACTTGATATGTATGAACCTGAAAAAGCAATATGGTTGGAAAAGTATGGTATGCATTGACTAATGCTGAAAGAAATATCTCCCAGCTTCCCTCAGAAAGCCAACTGCTAGAATCGGAGGGAAGAGACTTGCAAATTAAAAAGCTTTCTCCATGGCAGCCAGCCAGCACTGCACTTGACTGCACTCATTTTGGAGTTTTCCACTGACTGTCACCAGTTTCGCTGTTGAATTCCCACCTCTCTATAACTTCAAACCTGTGTGGCACTTTTGTTTTCCTTGTTTCCTGACTTTGGGAGGAGTCCCACTCCACCTGCTCCATGGAGCTTTGCTACAGCAAAAGCTCTGCCCTCATGCATCTGCTACTTGTGGTGTTTTATAGCTGCCATAAAAACAACTGGTTTCATGTTTGGATGGGAGTAGTATGTGAACAGTAAAGTCAGAGGTGATAGCTTTATCAGAATACCTGGTAAGTTCTTCTGAAATTCAGAGCAGACTGTTTGGACCGGAGAGGTAATTCCAGGTGTATGAACAAGGTGTCTTCTGCTTTTGTCCTCCAGCTTTTCATGTCCGATGTGTGACTCCAGGTGGCTCTCAATGGACCATGAAAACCCCCTACCTTGCTGAATTCCTGTTCAGCAGCAGTCATTTCAGAAAACATATTCTGAATGCTTTCTCCACTGGTGCACTCTGCACACCCCATGGCTCAGAGTGCAAGGCTGATGAGGACTGCAGCAGAGCAGAGGTATGTAGCCTGGGGAAGGTGGGGAAGGTGCTCTCCCTGCAAGGAGGAGCTGGGCAAGACAGATCACAGCAACCTGTTCCTGAGCCCTGCTCTTTGGGTACCATTGGGTTTGGGAGGCAGAGCTTGCCTGGTCAGGGCTCTGAGGTACCCTTGAATTTCAGCATCTTTGCATGATGGAGATACTTCACCCTACAGAGTACAGGTAAAGCCAGCCAGGGACAAAACACGGTCTATTGTTCCATTCCAGTAGCACAGAATGCATGGGATACCCATTTATCACTATGCCTTCTGCACCTTCCGCTCTAGCTCATGGGATTTACATTTCACTGATGTCAGAGGATATTGCACAGCCACTGTTTAAAATTCAGGTACACAAACTGTCACTCATGATTTACATTCTAAGGTTCATTGTTGACCAAAGATAATACTGGCATTTCATTGCATTTGCTGACAACCAGGAAACTCTGCACATTGTGAGCTTTGTGGAAGTAAGATGCTTAGGTCCTGGGAGGATTGCTTCCCATCAGGGGAGTTAGAGAGGCAATGCTCTTGCTGCTGCTTTCGTCTCTACTGGCCCTTGCAAAGTGATTCCTGAGGGCTAGGCTACCCTGACATCCAGCCTGCTAGCAGTACAATCAACTGGTATCTGGTGCTGAAGCCATGAGAAAATGTCTGTGTATTTCAACACTTCTAAAGTGAGGTGCATAAGTCAGAGCCACAGAGCCACAACCTTCCTGCCTCTTCTACCCTATTAAAAAAGTATCTTTGGACATGGAAAAGCCAGGCAGAGAGTACAAAGCCCCAAGGAAACACTTTCTGTTTCATTCTAAGAAACCTTTAACCATCATTAAACAGCTGCAATTTCTTTGAAGGTCTCCAATAACATTTGTCTGAACGTCAGCAGGAAATCTTTCCTGAAGCTGAGGAAACTTTCATGCTCCTCCCTGACTCTTCAACGTATCTGATTTTTCTGCTACTCTTGAGTTTGCTCTTTGTTTTTCTATGGGACACAGAGAGAGGAGGGCTTTTTCTCTTTTTTGACTCTAAATAACTTCTGTCTTCAGACAATGTGCTTTAACTGGTACCCAGCACTTCCCACATTTATTTATGGCAAGAGCACAAGATGTGCTTTTGCCATATTCCTGACCACATTATTTGTAGGGAGTAAAGAATGCACATCTTAACTAGGAAACAGGAGTCAGCTCACATCTTTTACCACAGAGGAGTAGGCTCTCTTGTGGTCTGGTGGGAGCATGATGCAGGGCAAGATCTCACCCCTGCTTTCTCAGGCTCACTTTCAAGCTAGATCTAAACCAGCGTATTTAAGCAGGCATAAAATACACATTTCCTCTCCCACATTGTTTGAATTACGATTCAGTGTGGTGCCTCTGTTCTCTAAAGCTTGTCTGCAGAGCACAGCCACCCAACAGAGCAGCTAGTTGATGATACTAGACCTTTAACCTGAAGAACAACAATGTCTGGTGATGTTTGTATTTCAAAACCTGGTGGATCACGTGGGTGGGCTGTTTTATTTGCACGTGTCACTATTTGTATTTTCTTGTGTTAAAAACCTAGGAAACTGCATAGAAATATATATATAAATTGCACCACATGTTGCCAAGAGAACATTAGAGCTAAAAGTCGAGTATTTGGGAGTTAGGTAATGCCAAAAACACTTTAACTCCCTCATGTGTGCACATTATGAGACAGTGTCCAGTTACAGGATCACATTACTCCTGTTTCCACAGGACGGACAATACTAGGTACTGTAAACTGGAGGAAAGCTTGATTCTGTGTCCCTCCCACTACTGTGACAGAAATCAGGGGCTAAAATGCAAAACAGAAAACAGTGAGGAAAAGGGTGAGGTTTGGAAACAGGTGTAAGCAAGGAAAACCAACCGGTGAAAATGCAACACCTTTGAAGTCTGCAGCAGTGTTTGGCATAAACGTCCCAATAGCAGCTTGCATCTGCTTTCATACTTTTCCTGTGTGCTCCAGTCTGCCCTGGGGACTTTTTGCTGAAAATGGTAATTATGACAAGTAATAAGATTCACCAGCATGGGATAAATAGAGGGAAGTGGGGAGAGCTGTAGAGACAAAACATGTTTTGCTTTCTGCTTCACACTGGTGTTCCAGAGGTGTGGGAAGGGGAGGGGACTTCATAACACTAAATTGCAGAGTTATGTGGCAGGTCAGCAGTTCTGCTATGTTTCTCCTCCACACTGGCGTGGAGTATCAAACTCCATGCATTCAGGCACATTGCAAGTTTTTTATTGTTTATTCCAGGGAGCACAGTAAACCTACTGTCCCTCGGCGTGTGCAGTGGTCTGCTGCATAGTAAAGTTTTGTTGTTATAGTGAAGAAAATATCCAAAAAAGAGAAGAAAAAAATGAAAGAAATGAAAGGGGAAAAAAGGACTCTAAACATAGCCTGAAATATTCTCTCTGCCAAAACTTCATTCATAACAGTAAGAAAGTGTTTATTAATAGTGAATTAACTTCAAAAAATCCACTGAGGACTGAGGTAAAATGGTTGTCATCTAGAAAAATGGGAGAGGGACAGAAGAGATGAAAAATGTCCTTAAGGTCAGCTTTAGGACATCTGTTGTTCATAGCATGTGTCTATATATAAATACAAAATTACTTGGAAGAAGGTGTTGAAAACCTAGGCAATACGCAGCTCTGGTTTCCGTTTGTTCACTCTGGAGTAATTCCACAGACTTTAGTGGAGAAGGTCCAGATTCACCCTGGTTGAAAAATGGAGAGCAGAATCTGACTGGAGAGCTCCAAGTTTACACATGATGCAGAAACCGGAGGATGAGCAAATAAGAAGAAACAATGTAACCAGATTCCAAGGGATTTGAATTATATTGAGATTTGGAGCCAGCAGACGGCAAATGCAGTTCATTGTCAGAATGATAAAATAATGAGACCGAATTCAAGGAGACAATCTAGGGAATAACTGCTACACACAGCAAATGTCTCATCGTATCTAGAAAAGAGTTTATGGAAAAATGATTGAAGTCCTCAGCCTGTTACACAGCTACAATAAATAAAAAGAGCTGTGAAGTGCTGTAGTTAAGTGCTGTAGTAGAGGAAGAGACTATTAAAGAAGATGCACAACAGTCATACAATCTAAGGCACTCGCTAGGCAATTGTCTCTGGTTCTAATTATCGGTGTACAGGAAAGCTATCTGCTATTTTTCCTTGCCTCTGAGAAGGCTTAGCACTGAACTGGGCAATGCGAATTAGTAGAAAGAACACCCTGGTGTTCTTGCCTCCATCCTTTCTTCCAGTATAACTGCTGGATCCCAGTTGATCAGACGGAGATGGACACCTCAGTGACACACAAGCATTGTTCACCCCCAGAAGAAAGACTGCAAATCCTGAGGTTGCCCCAGAGAAGAGTGCTTTAGGCTGCTAGGCATGTCAGCATCTCAGGAAATCTATGTATTCTGGGTGAGACCTGAATGTTTGTCCCAGCCTTGTGATGAATTTGGAATAATGAGTGTGAACACAAAATGTTCAGGAAGAGACAGGCTATCTCTATCCACACATTCATGCTCTGCGCTGGCACCATTCTCAGTCCCTTATTGAATGGGACCAAGAGAAACCTTGTCTGAAAACCTATAGGTGTTATGAAGAAGAATATTTTTGAGGATTCAGGGTACTTATAAAGGGCAGGTATCACACCTTCATATTAGTGAAAAATACATTGACATTAATTAGCTTACTTTACAGAATTCTATAAAAATTAGGGATGAAAGTAACTTGTTATTAGATAGCTAGTTGTCTGTATCTCAGGGGAGTGATAAGACATTTTTTATACTATAAATTTCTAATCTTAGTGCAGTCTTAGCTCAACAGTTTTCCTTTCTTAATTTCATGATTCTACTCTTGAAATTTACTAGACCTGTCAGGATCAATTTGGAATGAGAACACTGATGTGTTGAAATAATACCTATCGATTTTGACTAAATGAGCAGAGAAGTAAGGCTGAAGGTTTGATTTTAATTTCAGCTTTGTTCTTCCAAAATCAACCTCCCTGGTAAGACAACTCCTGCATGTTTCAGCGTACTCAACTTTACTAATTTGTTTGTGATTTGTTCTGTTTCCTTTGATGTTTCCTGTATGAGGGCAGTTCTGGGTTATAGAGGACACTGCTGGTTCTAGCGTCTCCAGACCTTTCCTAGCCAGGAGTTGCCTCATTCTCCCTCTGGCAAGCAGGTGAGCAGGGCTGAACATCAGCACATTCCTCTGGCATCACCTGCACATCCTTCTGGCATCACTTCACATCTCTCTGTCAAGGGCAGGGGGTGGCTTTGATCCCAGCAAAGGAGTAGGTGGGGAAGAGTGCATGAGATAGCAGTGCACACAGTGACACTTGCTGTGGATCAGCTGGTGTGTGCCAGCCACATATCTAAGCCCTAGTGTTTTATAGAGAAGTCCCTCTGCTTTCATATCAGTGACACCCTCTCTAGTAAAAAATTTCCTGCCAACCCTTTGGAAAAATCACAGCAGACATCCAGCATTCAGAAACTGCAAAAGGATCTGAAAGTTAATTCTGAAGAAACCGCCCTCCCCAACACCGGAAGCTTTTAACCCTAAAAAAGCAGCATGGAAGTGGAGGAGAAGACCAGAGACATTCAATGAACTTACTGAAGGATGTCCACGTTGTAACTACTTTTGTGTGAAAATGCATGGATCCTATCTTGTGGATCAGTTCACAACAGTCTGGGATCTCTGCCAAATGGGGGAGATTTCTACCAGAAAAGTCCATGATCAAGCAGTTTAACAGTCAGCATTTCATAGATTTAAAGGTCAGCAGGGAGCATTAGCTCATTTAGGCCAATATACAGTAAAGCACACAGGCTGTAGGACTTCATCCAATTACCTCTGCATCAAACTGTTATATGCCTGTAGCATATCTTACTCGGAAGAAGTGGGTTCCCCTGGTCAGCCACTCTCATCACTGAAAGCATGTGCTTTCCTAGCCATTTGGGTGTGTCAATGCTGGAAATGCAGCAGTTCACAACGGGTCACACCATATCCAAGACTGCAGCATAAAAAAGGGATGTGCAAATCACACAGCTCCAGGATCCACAGAGTAGTGAGGGCTGAGGGAACAGGGAACAGTGTCAAGTGGGAGATGACTGTGTTTTTCATGGATGACACCAGGATGAAGCTCACCTGGGCACACAACTGTGTCTCCAGGAAGACAACAACATCTGAGGAATAAATTACAAGTCATAGTTTCACCTTTGTAGTGGTATTTACAGATCTTTGACAAGCCTCATGTCTTTGTGTTAGATAAAAAATGCCGATCAGACAGCAGACAGGTTTCTAAATGAAGGACGAACTAGTCTTTCAATTACCTCTTATCTAGCAAGGTTTCTTCCAATATTTCCGTGTTTAAGAAAAGGTATGGTTGTACTTTCCAATGTAAAGGGCTATTGTCAATCTGAAAACTCAACTAAGAAATAGGTATATGTTTAAAAAGTCTTTTGAAACACAGATGGGCAGAATTTGTGACAACTTTTGTCCTTTCTCGGTTTGCAAGGTAGTCAAGAACAAAATTTTATTTCACAAGAAAATTTCTCTTTAATGGTAAATTGTTATCACTGGTTCTTTCAAGTGGGGTAATGCTTTAATTTGGTGTATATATTGTTGGATTTTTTGTTAAAAAAGAAGAATTAATAGGAGAATTTATGAAAACTTTTACATATACAAAAAAGTCTGTTTCACTTCTATCGAAATACCAGTCTTTGTACATAGAAGTGGTGATTCCTCTGACAATGTTAACAATAAAAAATTCTGCATAAGACAAGAAATTAGTAGAAATCTGGAATGTGCTGGACATCCCATCTGGGTTGCAGGAGCAAGACCGACTGTATTACACAAGCGTTCATACCCAGCTCTAGAAAAAATGCAGTCCAGGGATCACGCTAAGGAAGAATCATGTGAAGTACTTACACAGATTACTGGTTTCAGTGCATGTACCCATCCCTGCCTACAAACTCCCTCTGAACATACCTGAGCATAGCTACTTATCTCTAGCTGTACATATGTAAAACCTGCCTAAGCCCTATTTTGTCTTCAACACACTCCTTTGCTGTCAAGGACTTTCTGTTGCAGAAATTTGGCCCCTCCTGCTCTGCCAGAGTTTTCTGAAGTGTTCAGTGGCTAAGAAATCACTGGCTGCTGCATGCTAATGCTCCTCAGGAAAGGTCCAGGCTGTGTATCAGCATTAGAGGCAAGATCAGAAAAAATGTAGAAAAAGAAGTGAAATGGACGAGTACACAGTAAAGAGTTTAGAGGGATGCTGTCACCCAGGGACAAGCTTCAGGCTGCATAAAGGAGTGGAGAAATGAGTGGTGGAAGAAAGGTGTGACAAAAAATGTTAAGCATGCTGGACATGCAGATGTGCCCAGACTGAAAACTCCAACCCCTGTCTGCCCCATGCACCTAGAGAACAACAGCCCTGAAGCAGCAGCCCCAGCACCCAGCACTCATTTGGGCTGTGCCGTCAGAATGGCCATGAGGATGGAAGATGAGGCAGATGTAGCCTGGTCTCCCACCTCGGGCTGAGGCCAGTGCTGCAAGGAAAATCCTGCAAATGCTGTCGCATGGACAACAAAAGGGGCTTCTACTTGCTGAAACATCTGAGTTGCCCAGTGATTACAGCTTGGTACCTCCCGCTGGCAACATGTGCTGGAGCAGTCCTTTCCCAAATCATTCATGCTTTCCTTCAATTGTTCTCCAGAGGCTGGAGGTCTTCTGTGGCTCTTTGCTTACAGGAGCGGTGGGTTGGATGAGCTCACACCATTCATGCCTGCTAAGCTTCAGCACTAAATCTAGCTCCTGCAGTCATTCAACATGTGCATCCTCCCTACACTTCCCTCTTGGAAGGCAAGTCTGGCCTCACTACGCTCTGCTCTCTCAAGCCAGCCTCCTTGTTTACATCAGAGTAGCAAATCTACTGAGGAGGCCAATTAATTGAATTGCATCTGTGGCCAGTTTGATGCATTGAGCTAAATTCTTAATAAAGAATAATAGGAGATGATGCAGGCCACAGAGATTATTTGGTTTCCAGGAAACAGCCTGTGACTGGGAAACCAATATGTTCAGTGCTGGGTGCCAAACTGCCAACACAAGCCTCCTTTTTCGTCCTGCAGGCAGCTAGCAATCGGCCTCTGGTGAGCTTGGCCGGCCTGAAAAGCGACGGGAAGAGCTGCTGTGAGCTCCCCTACCTTGTCAGATTTCCAGTAATATGTCAGAGCAGTTGACCCCTGGATGACTCAGCCACATCTCAGAAGGGAAATGCCTGGCAAGAAGATCATGCTGGAGGAAAGGTTTTAACAGCTGGGAGAAGCAGCACTGTCATTGCGGCAGAAGAGGAAAGCAAGAAGGGGAAGAGCAAGTAAGACAGCATGATCTGACCTACCTGGAGACCAGCATGTGAAACTCAGGAGGCAATGGATGCCCCCATTGATGGTGAACTGAGGATTTTGCAAGCCAAGCCCATCACAAGAGCCAGAGGGATCAAGCTCAGGATAAGCTACTCTGTAATATGAGAACTGTTGTATCCTTACTGACATGTTTTCTTATGGTCAGACTGTGATTTCAGAAATCATTGGCCAGGTTCACCCATAAGCTCCGTCTGCTTTGCTGCTGCTCCAGGGGCTGAAATAAGACATCAAAGTGTCTTGTCTGATGAGCACGTGTGTGTACTACTTTATGCAGCCAGAGCAGCAACAAAGGAGATAAAACATGCCAGGGACTCCAACCCCTTAATGTCTTCTGCAGGGTGGGACATGTGTTCTATCAGAGATAAACAGCTAGCACCATAAGGAGAATTACTGATATTACAGACAGGCTGTTCATGGACCACTGTAGCTATGGAGCCTATGTTCCCATGGCTTCATGTCCCATTGCTAAAACATAACCACCATAACCCCTGCTGAAGTCTTCTGCACCACTCATTTGACACACTATCCCCCACACTTTCCTCTCTTACACAGATATCCCCTACCGTCAGCTGTCTTTGTGGCCCTTTTATGTACTTGAACACTTGGCTTGCAAAACCAACTCGAGAGCTGAGCAGAGACCAGAACAATGACTATCCCAGTTGTGAGCAGTGGGACATGCTCAGCAAACACATGAGCTTTGCATTACATGTGCATACCTCTTTCCAAATATCTCAGTCCTCTGGGCCATCCCTGGTGCCCTTTGGGTGCAGCTTGGCTTGCTGAAGTTCTCACAGAGCAAACAAAGATCCCAGCCAAAGATGTCACTAGGTCCAGACACCCTGAGAAAGGAACCAAAAGTCCCAGACTCTCTGAAAGGACAAGTACCATGTTAATGGCAGCGGTAGTCTTTTCAAAGAATAAGCCATGGTAGTTTAAACATCTGGGATATCTATTGCTTACACATGCTTTCTCTTTTATGTCTCTCTCAAACTCCCCAGGTGGGAGGAATTTCACTTAGGGATACTGATACCAGGATCCTGCAAAGACAACAAGCATAACAAAAACTCTTTCTGAATGTTTGGATTTCATTAACCCATGAAAATATCCTATGATCTACCTGGATCTGGTTGGAGGCTTTCTAATGTCTCTGAGTATAAAACCAGGAACCTTAACCAAGGTGGAGGTGTGCTCCCAGGCCAAGGGTATTCCACCCTCACAGATGGCTCTGAGTAAGCATCCAAGACCTGTCCATTTCTCTGAGCAGCTGCATGATTTGGTAGCCACTATGTAGTCCATATCTGACTTTTGGGGTGCAGCTTTGTTCTGACTGGGACTTGAACCAAAGGAAAAAAAAAATAAGAATACATAAAAGAAAAAGCCATTTCCTTAATCCCGGCCATTTACTTCTTCAGGAATTAATGATAAAGAGTTCCAAAAAGACTTATACTTGCATTTCATCTTACAATCAGGAATAAATGCACTAGGCTAATAGGACTATTGACAAGATTCTGCTTACAAATGTACATAACTTTGAAGGATCAGTATCATGAACTGTGTAACCACTAGAGATGCAATACACATATGCTGTAAATCTGTGCACTCGTCTTCCCCATCCCAGATATACAAACCTAAGTGCCATTGTTTGCTCAGGAAAGGAAGTCTTGCATTTCCTTGTGCAGAAGTAAGTTCAGGCAATATAAAAGGCTGTCTTAATCCTCTTGATCTTCTCTAAGATTTCCCCTATGGCTGACTCCGTTCTTCTGACAAGTTTGCAGTTCAGTCTCAGATGTTATTTGTGTCACTTTTCTGGGATGAAACATTTCCTTTACCTTTCCTTTCAGTCACACCTATACAGAGCAGGTAGACCATAAAAGATGTTTCTCTCTTCACAGTGTTTGAAGGCTTTACTTCCTATTTGATATTGCTATTTTCTCCCACAGTTGAAAGGGAGAAACCATTGTCACTTTGCAAGCATTTTAGACTCCTCTGCCACACCAGAAAAGTACACTGCTCAGCACAAGCAGCAATAAACTGGTACCCAAGATCCTCATGTTCCCTGGAGGTTCATCCACATGTATCATGTTTGTTGCCCATTCAAGAATGCAGTGGATGTTGTTCTCACTTGCTCAGTTTCTTTGACTCTCAGATTTCCACCAGTGGAGCACTCAGCCCTGTGCATGCCTATTCTGCTCTGTAATGAAGTTTTCCCCTTGTATTTTAGTATTTTTTCATAACATCACAAGCTTAGTTATATTTCCTTGTATTTCTTCCCAACAACAGATTGAGTAACAGAAAGCTGCATTAATACTGCAGTGCTTCATAATGCTCTGACTTTGCTCTTTGCAGAGCAGAATTCCCTGCGTTATCATTCTAACGTAATATAATGCAGGGACATTAGAAATGTTCCAGAGATACAAACTGATGGCCAGTCTGGTGGCCAGCAGTGGCTGGCAACCAAATGTTTTGGAGGAAGCAATAAAATGTGCACAATATTCCTTTCATTGCAAGACTTTTCAGTACAGGGAACTCCTATCCCAAACCCAGCTGCAGATCAGTTTATTCCCCAAACAACAAGACTAAATACCCCACAGAAATGTTATCCTAAGCAGTGTAATTACAAATGCAGATTTTCTCCGTTTAAGGCATCTAATCCCTTTTTGGAAGTCTTACTGACAAGTCTGCTTCTCTGCATGGCAGCCCAAATTTAATTAGGCTTTGTGCAAGGGGAATTCCCCATCAGTGTATGGCTGCCTGCCTTTTTAATTCTGTCACCTGCCCTTGTCTCCCAGGGTACACAGATAAATACCTGAAGGTGCATAGCTTGCTTTTCCCCTTGCAAGAGGAGCATCAGGGATTTCATCTTGGGACTGCATACTCAGCACCCATTCCCTGTAGGATTTGCATCCTGGCACACTCTACAGCACCACCTTCAAACTCTCTGCTGTGGCTTTTAATAGTTCCAGCAGAAAATGGACTGTTCAGGGATTGCATGCCTTCTCCTCTTCCCAGGGCCAACTCTTCCTGGGCATCTGTTTGCCATTGAGGTCTTTCCCTGAATTCCCACCTGAGAAAAGCAGACCTGGAATGGGCCCTTAGCAGGAGCTGGGGAGACACCTGTCACACATCAAGTCTTAAGCAGAGGTTTCCTGCTGGAAGGAAGGGAGTTTGTCCAGTGGGACATGTGGGAAGCATGTCTAAATTGGGCTGCTGGTGTGGGAAGGTTTGGGTGGCAGGCTGTGTTGAAAAGCAAGCTGCCCAGAATCTGGAGCTTTTTAAAGACAGCCAGCTTGAGAGCTTAAAGTGTTTTTTGATGAGCCTGTCTTTTGAAATTTCTCTGCAAAGTTGTACCCTGCACTCCCCCCTTTAACATTAATGTTGAAAAATAATAAAAATAATTTTATTAAAATGCAATTCTTCACTTCAGCATCACCATTTTGCCCATCATTATGTCATGAGAGTGCGCCAGATTTATCATACCAAAAGCTCCAGCTTGGCAGAGATAAAACACTTTGATGATTTTCATCAGAACTGGCATGTTTCTGTGGAATGTTTCAATCTAATCAAAAGGGCATTTTCTGTCAGACAGCTGTTCAGTCAGAACATTTCTGACCAGCTCTAATCAGATGTTTAGCTAGTAGTTTCCAACTGCACCCAAGAGACTTAGGCACTCAAGGCCCATTGCAAAGCTGAGGAGTTTCTTGCTCCTGAAACACTTGGTGCTGGTTTGTGTTCTGACACTTCTTCCATTTAACATCCAGTAAGACCAAGAGGTGACAACAGAGAAGCAGAAAGTAATCCGGGAACTGGGGGAAAGGGTCCAAAACATTGTCAAGAACCAAAGCTGAGGTGGAACTCCATCTGATGCAGAGCCTTTGGGTCCACAAGGACACAAAAGAGGAAAACGAGACTCAGGAGAGAGTAGAGCATCAAAGAGGGATCGTGAGTATTGGTAGTTATATTGCCTGGGAAAGTCCCAGCACTCTGAGCAATTTTACTGGCCAGGAAACTTTCCCAAAAGGTGTTGCCATGGGAAAGCCACATGCAGCTACCACGACTTTGCCAAAGGCCTGGAGCAATCTCCTAAGCTCAGTGCAATGGGCCCAGAAGCCACCAAGCTGAATGAGCAAGGCAGCAACCACTGGCACCCAAGACCATAGAGCTGGGGCAGTTTATAGCATTTCTTCTCGTATTGCTCTATTCTGGTACTCTGCTGTTTTATTTTTTTCCTTTTCCCCATATTGAAGATTGTGCCTTACAGAACTGAGCTAAATGCATTCAAAAACACATACGTAATTATATATAAGACCTTTGACAGCTTTAACCAACATATAGAATTTAAATATGTACTGCTATTCTCCTGTGGATTAGTAACACTTAAATCTGCTTGAAATCAATATTTTGCATCAGTGACTAAAGAAAATTAGCAGTGGGCTGGGACTGAAATTGAAACTGCAGATACCCTCACTACATCTGCACAGCTCTGTCCCTGTAGGAGACTGTGCCATCTGGTATGTTGTGATCAGGACACTTGTCAGGCAACAAAATTGAGTCGAGGAGCTTTGGGGACTAGGAGCTCTTCAGTTCAGACTTTTACTGAGATTAGGAACAGAACTTACGCTTTAACAATGAACTGTAAGTGAACTATAAGTACTAACCCTCTCATGCATGCCTTTTCCCACATCAGAGCTGCTCAGAGGGCTAGAAATACCTTTGCACCCTGTTCCTGAGTCCATCTGTCCAAAATGAAGTTTTCCCACTGAGGGTATCTTATCTGTGGTGGCTGCTAAAGTCAACTGAGAGCAGCACCTGAAATAAATTTCCCCTATGTGACCCTTCTGCATAGAGCCCAGGCCACTGAAGCATCTTAATTCTCAGCTGGGGAGATGCTGTGCATATCCCTGGCATGCCTACACCCCCATTTGATCTGCTGCAAGCCATGTGTGGCTGGTAAGTTAGCATATTTTACTCTGGAGGAAAATACATAGCTTTCTATGAGAAAAACCCCGGCCACTTATTTCCCAGCAATTACTCTACCTGCTAAACATTTCCATCCTCTTTTGTCTTTACAGCTCCTGAATTTACAAGATGTTTTTTAAAATGTTCTCTCTCTAGTATGTTACCTTCCTATTGTTTTGTTATTTGCAAACCACTCTTTAGAAGACTTTAAGATTTACCTGTGACTGAGCGTTTTCTCACTCAAAAGTTGAGTTCAGCAAATTTTAAACTTCCAGCTGTGCTTGTTTCTCATGGTCCCTTGTCAGTGCATCAGTAACCACAGGATGAAACCCACTGCTTTTAGAGTGAGCGATCTCCCATCCTTCTCTCTCTAAATAAACCAAGGTGCTCAAAGCCTGTTACTTCAAGGCAGCATTTTCAGACCTTGCATCACATATATCTGTTTTCTGAGCCATCCACTTCCCCATTTCATGCCACCTCCCTTTGCATTCTCCAGCACCCTCTCCATACCAGGGGCACCAAGCTGGACACAGAAGGCTAGGGATAGAGTCTCCACAGCTAGAGCCAGCAGTCTGTAACTTGTGGTCCCTGCTCTTTGTTCAGAGCCCCTGCATGGGAGGGCTGTGTTAACCCTCTCAGCTGCAGCCTCTCACTCAAAATGCACATTAAGTTACCCTGCCACAGGCACTGTTTTCCAGAACTGAACTGTCTCCCCCCTCATCACAGACTGCTTCTTACTAATTTTTGCTATTAGCCAAATACAAAGGCATACACACTGGGCAGTACACAGCTTAGCAATCTGGATTTCCCTGAGGAAACCTTCCTCAATCATTCATTATTCTATGCATTCCTGTTTCATCTTCAAATTTTATCAGCAACGATTTTTATGTTTCCTTCCAGATTATTGATTAAAATATTGAACAACCCTTGGCCTGAAATCCATCCTCAGGGATACAACTAAAATCATCTGCATTCACAGACTGGTCCACTTGCACAATTACCTTTTGAGATCTACTTTTTGGTCCATTTTTAATCCATTTAACAGGCCTTATTGATTCCTAGACCGTGCTTATTTTAAGGAAAGGGTACTTTAGAACACAATGGAAAGCTTATTCATTTGAGAAAGTGCATTCATTCCGGTCCTGGAAGCCTAGGGAATTGATGTTGACTTAGGTCCTCAAAACATAGCACTTATTTCTGTTTTTCTACTATTTCCTTCCACAGTCGGCTGCTGTCCAAGCAATAAGAAGGTTAAAAAATATTACCGTTATTTCAGAGATGCTGTGCTTTATGCACTTCTTGACCACCCTTTTTCTCACAAAAGGACTTGCCTGTTTAGTGGTAGTGGTTGTTAATTACCACTAGGGGCCAGCGTTTTATACTGGTGTTCAGAATTACTGCCTGAAAGTTTCAGGACTATTTCCAAACATCACTTTCTTTTAAAAAGGTGCAAGGAAGAAGACGTGTTACTCTCCAGTGCAATGCTTTTGAGATCATCGAGGCTTCCTTAACCGGCAGAATCATTATGAATGCCAAGTATGAAAGAAAAAAACCCCAGCTTTGGCATTATGGAAATGGCAGGCTGGTGGACCCCTTACAAACAAATTATTTGTCTTTAGCTGCACCCAACTCTGTGTCTGCTGTTCGGGCAGACAGAATTTGCTTTGTTGTGCTGTGGAAAAGTCCTTTTCAGATATACGATACTGACCCTTCCAAGTGTGCTGAGGACCCTGGGAAGACTTTCAGTCAAGAATTCAACGAAACAGTTCTGAAAAAACATTATCTGAAGAAGCACTGTTTTTAAGAATCTAGGCACACAGAGTTGATATGTGCAGGTTTTTGTAGTGTGCGTAAACAAGAGAAAGCAAACTCCCACAGAGTACAACTGATTTCTGGAGTGGAAGGGCTTCAACTAACCCAGCATGGAAGCAAGCTGCAGCTAAAAGAGTTAAAGAGGAAACCAGAAAATAAAAAAGAAGGAAAAGCAACGAAGTACAGAAAACCACATTGTTTGGAATGATGCATCTGTAAGGGTGCAGTGAGAGAAACTGCACCCTCCAAAAAAAGGCAGAGCAGAAGCTCATGGAAAAGAAAAGCAAAAAATCAGTTTGAAGCAATAAAATTTCTCATTTAAGCAAAACAGAGACAATAGGAAATCAAATCATAATATATACATACACACATATATATATAAATATATATACATACTTCTTGGCAAATACTGAACCTCTTAGAAATAGTGTGTGGGGACTGATGACATGGTTTTAAATAAAACTACTAATAAACTGGCTACAGGAGAAACTTGGTGCAAAAGTGGTAATTAACAGAGCACTGAAATGTCACAGCAGGTGACTACTTGGCCCTAAGCAATGTGCAAGGCCTCATTCAAAAGAGAAAGGCAGGCATGAATAAACAGCAGAGTAGAAGATGCTACCAGGAGGAGGAAAACAAGTTCCAGCTGACACCAGATAAGGACAATAAGAATCCTTCTGGTTAGTCAGAGTTAAGAACAGGCAGGTCAAAAACATTGATGAGCAACTTGTCAAGGTCATATCTGTCTTCCCCACTCACCAGGAGAAGGATGCCCTTCACAGGCTGTCTAAAAGGTGTGGGTGGTCACAGAGGTCAAGGTGAAAAGATAAGGTCATAGCAGAAAAGTAAATACATTAGTCATATCTATGTTCACTTGAAAGGAGCTCTCTAAGGTTCAGAGTTCACTTTCTCTTGGGATGTGCTGGAAGTTCTGTGTCTGAATAAACCTATAGAACAACTTAGTAAAACAAAGAGTGAAAAAGTCACCGTGAATGATGACATTCATCCAAAACTTCAAAAGGAGCTCAATTATCAAATTTCCATGCCAGTTTCTGTGGTGAGAGCTACCACTTAGAACAGCCGCAGTGCAGGAACAGTGGGTGGCCAATAACACATCAATTTTGAAGAGCTGTGGGGAGGGATGTTGTGGGCAGTGCAGGTTAGTAATTCTGATACCCATGCTGAGCACTACAAGATAGAATTTATGGATACAACAAACACAATTAAGAAGAGCCCTCAGCTTTTGCAGAAGGCAGTCATGTTTCACCAATCTGTGAGGGTCGTTCTGAGGAACCACTGAACATGTTTTTGCGGAAGATCTGGTTGTTAGGTACTATGTGGGTTTCTAAAAAGATGATTCCCTACGTGTGTTTGGAGAAATTAAGCTCAAATGGGCTAAAAGAGAAAGGTATTGCGTAGATAAAGAACAAGTTAAATCAGAGGAACTAAAAAGTGACTAAAAAGTCAGATTTTACAACAAAGACAGGTTGCTAATGAAGTAGATCTATACAGAAAGTGCATGTTGAACAGCTTGTTTGCAAATGATTGGTAGAAAGGGTAGTTGACTAATGAGACAACCAACTTTGGCAAGCACACAAAGTTGAGGTAGTAAAAGAACAGGGTTGCAGAAAACCCTCAAGATGCAAAATAAAAAAAAATAGTTGTAGATGAAACTCTGTGCTATTTAATAGAAAGCAGTCCCCATGTGGAAACAGCAGTGTCAACACTGCGTACAAAGCAGTGAATTGTGAATTCTGTAGTTTTACTAAAAACCAGATTTTTGTATTACTGTGGGTTGCCTGCAAAAACATTAGTTCAGTGAACAGTAAAAATACAAAAAGCAACTAATGCTAAAAATGAAGACAACAGAAAGACTATATTACTATATTAATCCATACATGCCTAGGATATCCATGTCTTGAATACCAGCTCCAATTCATTTGTTACAGAAGAATTTTGTGGAGCCAGAGAAGCACCACAGGGATGACTGCTGTGTGGAGAGGCTGCAGCATGAAAAGTGATTAAATGTAGGCAGGACATTGCTTCCTGAGAAAAGGTGGCTGTCGAGATATACACTAGAGCTTATGCTAACAATGAAGTGGGATGTCCAAACCCCAGGGAACCTGGGTTTGTAGTGTTGCAGCACTGGGAACGGATCCCATGAGGGGGAAATGCATTTGGGATTTCTGAACTGCCAGAACTCACTTTGAATTTGAACTTTGTATAGTCTTGTTGCTGCAGAAATTTATTTGGCTCTATATGGAGAACAGGGATGAGGATGAAGAAAGATGAGTGAAATATGATTCTAGGTGTCATGTCTCTGGCTACTGAGGATAGACTGTTCCCTGAAGGCAATGTGCATTGTTGTAGGGACACACTCATTTCTCAGGAGAGACAATTCTGAGACTGACACATTCTTCAGCACAGTTTTCTTATAAATTTTTCCTTACTTCTAAGCAAGCATCAGGTCTGACATATAAAGGCCTTGAATATGGTGTGCTGAGCTGCCAGACCTCACATTCTTTATCATCTGTGCAGCAGCATCTGGAAATGGACCCTCACTATGCCAGATGCTGTACAAACATGGAAATGAAAGGCAGCATCCCAGCAGCATCCCATTGCTGTACAGCAGCTTTTCCTTCTTGTGGTTATTAAGCAGGCCAACAGGAGGCCAAGGTGCTAAGCATGAGGCTGACATTAAGGAAGGGAACAGTGGACAGTGAAGGAAGCCATTTACTGTATGAAAATCACATGCCCTCAGTGTTTTAATTTTTTGGAAATGGTTAACAATAAAAGGTGCTAATATACCAGAGAAATATTTTTTTTTTACTCTTTTAAAAATTTTATTTTATATTTTCCCCTCTTAGATTCTATTATTTTTGAGTGAGTGGTCCAGGAAAACTGAATGATCTTTTCTCTTTACAACAAGGGTAGTCCTCATCTACATCACCTGTCTTCCACGTCATCCATCTTTGTTCCATGATGCTATGTCTAGGGTACAAGTGCCCTGGATTGCTAGACATCCTAGCTGAAGGCCACTCTGTTAAGTGGTGCCTGTAATTAATGACTTCACTGTGTTACCTCTGGATCTTCCATCTTAGTACTTCTCAGTTTCACTTTTCTTTAACCACATCTCTTTACCTCTGGACTCCTTTGCCATCACAGAAGCACCACACTGATTATATGAGTCAATTTAGCTTTTGAAAGCAGAAGCAGCATTGTTGTACATTGTGTGTGAAAAATACATAAAATGAAATAAGAAGGCCCTTCTTCTTCATGGTCTTAGCAAAAAGTAGAAGTGCAAAGGTCAGTACAGAAATAAGTTGTAGGAGAATAGGGAATTTTTCACAATTTTGAAATTAGAGAATAAAACCCCTGAACATGAAACCCACCAACTTAGTCAAAACAGATTTGTGCTAGCATGTGTTGGGGCTAGTGACGTTTGTGGGGCTGGTTTTGTTACTGGACATGAAAAAGGCTGTTAGAAGTGCCTTCCTGAGCTTCATATAAAACTGCAAGGCTGTCATTTCTCGGCTGGAGCCAGTTTGAATTCACAATTGATGATAATTTTCAGTAGATGGGTCAGGCCATCATCACTTAAACAGCACCTTGATCTGCCTTTAAATAGCCAGGTCTTGTTCTTTGTTCCTTCTGCAAAACGGAGAGAGACAGTCCTCAAACTGTGACATGGAAGGTTTAAACTTTAAGACCATCTCAGCAAACTGCAGATGCTGTTCAGCGGGGACCAGGCTGAGATACTGTATGAGGAAGCAGTACTCAGCTGCATAAAGAGAGGGTGGGCATATCCTTCCTCAAGACCAGCTCTACAGGGTCTGTAGCTCAGTGTAGGTTGTGTTGCAAAGACTGTTGAGCTAATGAACACTAACTCACTTCAAAAAGGACTCTCCAAGACTGGAGGTGTTAAAAAGCTGTTTAGATTAGGACCTGGCAGGGTACACAGGGCTACAGCTGCCCTTGCTCTGTATCTTTGATATCTCTGGTGACCTTGCTGGGTGGGCCTTCCGCACGACCATGGTCTCTGAGGGTCCAGACTTACTGATAATGCAAATTCTTAGAGCATGATCATAGACGTTGAGGCTCAGGATAAAAATGGCCAAAAAATCCTCATTTGGAGCCTTGGGCTTGTGTCTTCAGAGTGTTTACATACAGAAAGTGGGATAGTGACTAAGGACTAAGCTGGAATTAAAGCTGTTTCCCAAATGCCTTCTTTCCATCCATAAACAGACTGCAATAAAGAAGGTATCAGAGGAAACCCGGAGAGATAAGAGCTATTTTCCCTGGACTCTAGTTGTTTTCATCAGACTGTGTAAAGCTAGCCATGCAGCGTGGGTGTTTTTCTCTTTAGCTTTGGTCCTTTTCTGGGCTGTGACCCCTGCAAATATAGCACCTCACCTTCCCTCCCCTGGAAGCCAAAATCATAACTCTGTTCTTAACTACAACTCCCAACATATTCAGCCTCGCCACAGCCTTATTTTTATGGCCACCACCCTATCCAGCCTGTGCTCTCCCTTGCTATAGGGTGTGGAAAAGTCTAGGAGACAGAGGTCTCCAAGGAAGAAGAGGTAAAGCAAAAGTATGAGGCCAAATATGTGATGCTCTGAAGAGGAGAAAAGGAAAGCATGGGACATAGGCAGTTTTCTTGGTGTGCCTTTCTCAGCCATTGGACCTGTGGGATTGGCCAGGTCCCTTGAAGACAAGATTCAAAGTCAGAGTTCAAATTGTTGTGAAACCTCTGTTCTCATAAATGACTTTCATGTATTTTATTTAATAAGCACTACTAAATTCAGGAAGTCTGAATTGCTATCTTTCCAGACAGACTGATGGGATGGAAAAGTCATATGGAAAAGGTACTGAATGACTGAGAAAAACATAGCAAAACAAATCCATGGAGGAAGAAAAGGAAGACTGACATGTCTAACCAGTAACACTACAGTGACCTGGCCATGTTGTCCCTATCACCAGAATTAAGAAGTTTAATTCCTCCACAGGTAACCTGGAAGTGCAGGTATGGAACAAAAATCCATGGGTTGAAGCTTTTGTAGTTTCTCTATGCAAAACCTCTAATTTCATTTAAAGCTATGAACACACACTGTAAATTAGTATAATGAGAGGCGGTTCACATACCAGTCTCAGAATGGAGTCTGGGAAGCAAAAATAAGATGAGAAATCCATGGGGTTTGAATTAAGTGGAGTAAATTATCATCTAGCAACAAATACACCAGATAAATATGAATGTTATCACCTCCTGTGATGGCCTAGATTTTATATACACTTCTAGCTGCAGGAGTGAGAGGCACGTTAGAAGGTCACATCATTAAAAGTGCTGGCCATCAGGTCTACAAGTTAACAACTTGAGTATAACAAATGTAATTGAGAGGTCCAACCAGGAGACGAAGGAAAAATCCAATATCCAGTCATGGTGATGGTTGCTTTGGAAGGCACCCAGTGTACAGACCAAAGTTGTCTGTTCTGACTGTTGAATACAGTAAGTGCTGCAGTGGCCCTTTTTCCAGTCTGATCTGAAATAGACTGTGTCACTGCCGAACACACCCTAGCAAAGATGTAGGGAAGTCTTTGACTCTCCATATCAACTAGGAGAGACTTTAAGGCTACCTAAATTTCCCCTCAACCTTTCATTCAATAGATCCTTAAGATGTTGTCACAACCCATCTACCAGCAGAGAGCTAGCCCAGATATGCTTTGTCCCCTTTTGGCCTGAAACACTGCCTGCAGAAACTGGTGTTTGCTGCAGAGGTGTTATGCACGGGCTAGGGTCATGCGATCTCTCATGAAACTTAAGGCAGGCAACCTGATAAAACAGCCAGAAGGCACTTTTGAATCAAACCTGGGTAGTGGATTGGCATTCTAGGACTTCAGAATCCTCAGCAAGCCCTCTGACACACTTGGAAGCAAACCTGAAAACAAACTTATGCTACCTGTCCACATGGCACGAAGCCTGGCTGACAGTTTCAGGCTGATGCATGTCACTAGGCTGATAAAGAAATCATATCAAGACCGTATGATTTTATGTAAGACCAAAACTGTGGGCCTGTGGATGTTCTCTCATCTCTGTGGCATCTGCTTGACTGCTGCAGCAAGGCAAATTTTTGCTATGGTACCTGTGTAAGATTTCATATAACTAAAGACAGGAAGCAGAACATGGCTAATCCCATGGAAATCCAGAGGCACTCTTGCCCAGGCTAGCGCTTCCAACAGAAGGCTTTGTTACTTTCACATGAAGACCTGATACACATAGGACCTCTCTTGTGTGCCAGTGGACCATATCCCTCTGATACTGCCAGGAAACTTTCCCTAACTCAGGCTGCCAGGAGCTGCTGCCATTAAGAGGAATCCTTTAGCAGACAGGGGCACTGGAGATTTTGATTTTAAATAGCATTTGCCACCAGCTCTTGCCATTCAGGGCCAAGAATAAAACTTCATTTTTTTGCACATGGCTCAACACAGTGGATCTTACCTCTGCAGAAAGAACAGTGCCATTGACCAAGATATAAGCACCCAAATGCAGGTAGCCACCTGAGTGACAGTCCAAGTGACTCTTCAAAGGTCCAGCTGTGCTAAGCCATGAAGGCACTTCAGATACAAAACCAGAAAGAAAACTTTGGGCAGGGCCTGTTCCTGGGTTCACATCATCGTGCACTGTCCTGAACAGCATGTAAACTCCAAGCTTATTAGCAGCAGGGGCCACTGAGGGAAGGGGCTCTTCTCCAGCTCAGCTGATGCTGTTTACAAGCCATTGCACCTGCAAGTTGAGGGAGCCAGGGGGGTTACTCCTGCTGTGGCAGTAGCAAAGACCAGCATCAAGGAAGGTTTTAAAAATCCTTAAATTGCTGTAGCTGACTCACCGTAATTCACCTGCCAGAGCCCTGAAAGTATGTTTAAAAGCTCCCTCAGAGACGATGGTTTATCTTGGGTTGACTTTCATCAATACATTTAGATGTGCAAACCACAGCATTTAGTTAAATCACTGAAAGTGCTTTTACAGAAGAGCTTGCACAAAGACCCCATTTTACTTAAATCAGCCCAATGGCTGCATGTAGAAAAGGTCAAGAACCAAGAAAGGTGTCAGAACTTATACACAAAACAAAGTATTTCATTTTGTTAGACACACAAGTAATTACAATTGCCAGGTACTGTGATTCAAGGAAGAATCTAATTGCATCCATGCAAGGACAGCTGGATTCCATGAAAGCTGGAACTAGCAATTGAAATAACCTCCTAATATTTTTAATTTGGGATCCAAGAATCAGTGAAAGACCTTTTAAAATGAGTTTCCAAGCATTCTGATGGAGGTTGCAGCATAGTGTGTTCCATCTTTTTTTTTTCCTAACAACACACAGTTCTGCTGTTGCAGATCACAGGCTGGCTTGGGGAAACTCCTGAGATATGGTGGACCTTCAGATCACCACTGGCTGTGGACAAAGTCCATCAGAGAGTGATGAGAAGGCATCTCAGCTTGATAGTCAAAGCAGCAGTGTCATACACAACTGGATTAAGTGGGGTCTAATTTCAGCTTTAATGGAAAGTAAGACTCACATTTCACATAATTTGATTCTTACAGAGATCTGGATGACTTAACTGTTCTTCCATTACACTCTGCTAATGGTCAGAGTGAAAAAAGGCTGTGATCCTTGAAGATTTGTGTCTTTAGCATGTTATGCCTCAAGCCCTCAAGAGGAAAATGAAGCACAGGCTATGAAATTGGTAGGATCTTATAATTCCTTTCTAGGCTGAAATATTTTTTTGGCTCTTCTCCCAAATGCCTATTTCAAGGTGACACCTTTTCTGCCTGCCAAGAGAGCTGCAGGTGTCTCCTTGGTCTTGGGACCACAAAAGCAATGGCAACAGTTGGATTTCTGCATTTGCTCACTCAGAGCAGTAATGAGTTAGAGGAAACGGCATTTTTTCCACTTGCTTTTCTCATTTTGGAGCAGTGACTAAAGAGACATGGGCATTTCACTCCTCTCAGAAAGTTTATCAGACTAGCAGGAGAACTAACAAAGACAGTGTTCTCCTAAATGCAGCTCCATCGCAAAGATTTTATAGGATTTCACTCTAAGCAGCACTGCTATTGTTCCCCACTTTGTTCCATCCACTGTTTTGCCCCTCCAATTGGTCCTTAACAGCTGTTTGGATAAGAGACATAAGTTAATGAGGTAGTCCACAGGCCAAAGAAAACTCAAGTTGTAGTCCCTTTTACAGTGGATCTCCTGCCCAAATTTCACCTTCCACAAAACTTGTGGAAATTTAATCTTCTCAGATATTTGTGAATACTTTCAATGACTACTATAGGACAGAATGACTGATGGCAAGCAGACAGCATATTTATTTATCCTGATTCCTGATGAAAATCAGATGAGGTTTTTTCATTGGGAAGGAAGTCTTTTTCTTGAAAGATCCATTTCCTGATATTTAGGGATTTTGACAAGTGAAAATATTTAAGAAAAAGAAGGAAACAAGCAAAAGTAAATTTTGGTGCCCTCAAAGGACTAACATCCATATTCTAACAAATGCCGTAAGTATAGATAGTGAAGGCAGAAATTTCTGACTAAGGATTTCTATTTTTATTCTCACCCACACTACTTTATGGGTGGAACAAATCAATTTTCTGACCCACTCTACAAATAACCTTTCCTGCCTGCTGTCATCTTCCTTTGCCCTCCAAACTGCAGAACTAGCTAGAACTCTGCAGAGTTCCCAGCAACAAGAATGCATTACTTCTCAGTACTTGATTATTGCAACGGTGAGCTGAATAGAAAGAGCTCTGCTCCAGGTGACACTTGTCTTTGTCAGCTTGGTACAAGGTCATTGGAAAGAGGATAGTCACCTGGCTCTGAATGAGAAAGACTCCTGGATGTTGTTGGAGGCCAGTCAAGATGTCCTTCTTCATGGGTGATGGCTCCTTTAGCACATCTTCACTTGTTGTTTAGGAAAGCTGGTACTGAATGGGCAGACTGGTATTACTAGAAAACTATTGACAATTACAGACAATGAAGTTTCTTTTCAGAGGAAATGGTTTTCTACCATCACCTGAGCTCCTTAGATGCCTCCAAGGCATTAACAACCTGCAAGCCCCAAAACTTCTTTTACTTTGCAGATGGATCTGTACCACACACACTTGCAATACCCATGCTCTTAGTGCATGGCAGGGAAGTCTGCCTGCCCAAAGTGCTGACTTACTGCTCTCGTCTTTTCTCCCTGAGAAAGTCCTAGGCCTGTACCTATCCAGGTATACAGCTATTAATAATATCTCACCTGGGAACTGAAATTTACTCCTGAAAAGAGCATATACACTGCCATTTCTGATAGAAAATGTCAAACCACTCAGTATTTCTTTTGTAATATCCTCTAGGGTGGAAGTGTTTTTTTTTAACAGAGATGGCAAATGCATTTCACACCTTAATTTCAGGACTGTCATTCAGAGAGATAAACAATAGACAGGAACTGAGAAGAAAGCTCCCCTTTCATGTCCCCAGTGGGCACATATTCTGCACAGCATGCTGCTCCGCCTGCTAAAGGAGTGTGGGCAGCTAGTTTATGCTGCCAGCTTGACCTGGTACTGTGGAACATCTCAGGTCTTTGCTTTGGTGTAAGGAAATCAATCACCTCATGGTGAATGCAGGCAAACTTTGTAAGTCAGACCAGAGGGCCATGAAAGGAGGATGGGGCATGAGGAAAGCAATAGCAGGGCTTGTACCCTCTAACAGAGAGGCAGCTGGACAGTATATGTCTCCCATTACATGATCTCCACCTGCTGCTTTAATAAGTTTTTCTGGACCTTGACAAGTCAGAGGAGTACCAATCTTCATTAACTTTGGTGTCTGACTGGTACACCCAAGCAGTAACTGGTGGAGATAATTGCCCACCACAGAAATTCTTCATGTGCCAAGGTTTTAAAACATTACAACTCCTTGCAGTTTCCTTCTGTCCCCATTGCACCCTGCCAAATCAACAAAGGACAGGTCGGTGGCCCCTGGCGTAGAATGCAAAGAAGGCACAATAGTGAAAACTTACAGCACCACCTGTACAAGGTAGCAGTACTCTGGAAAGATGGAAGACTTTTCTAGTTTTCCCTGAGTTTCTACCAGCAAGTTCAGTCTCCAGTTGGGAAGAGCGCTGTGGTGTACTAGAGAAAGGTTCCCCATGACTGCCCTGGCAGAGCATCAGGCACAGTGGGCCATCAGGACCAACATGTCTGTGGATGCTGGTTTTGTTCCAAAGACATTTGAAGTATGTGTAACACTTATTGCCACTTTCCTGGCCAGGGCCAGATCTCTGTCACACTTGGCTGTCCAGAGGGCTCTTAGGGCACCAGATATGAGGCATGGTTTCCTCTGGCTGCTGAAATGGCAACACAACTCCTCTGCAGCTCCTGGTGCCAGTTCTCTAAAGCATGTCCGGCAACAAGTGAGCTCATACGACTTGAAAATCAGGATGAAATACCTCATCAATTTGAAATCCATTCTTCTGGGGTGCTTGTCTGGATTATTTTTTTTAAAAAACTTTGTTTTTTTAAATCATTGACCTCAGACAAACCAGTGGATAAATTATATTTTTTCCTATGTCAACTGTTTGTTATCAGAGGAAATGTCCTCAGAGTCAGGACTTGCTGTTTTTTGTGTTTTATCTGTGCAGCAAATTCCATTAAGTGAAATTTAATGCCAGAGCTCTAAGATCTGCATTCCTGGGGAATGACTGTTTGGGGGGCATTGTCTTTGAATCGAGAGAAAACACAAGCTGATAAAACACTTGTTGGATTATTTAGTCATGCCATCTTTTGCTGGATAGCTAACACACACATAGAAATCACTAGAGGCAAAAATATTTCCTAAGTGGAACATTGATGATTCCTGAAAGATACAGCAATGGTCTAAGGCAAGTAAGCAACCCTACTGATGATTAAACTGTTCCTGACATACATAACAGCCTGAACAAGATCTCCCTCTGCCCCCTCAGGGTGACAAATCTTGTTTGTATCTGGCGATGTTGTGCAGCAAAGCACACAGGGAAATAAAACATCACCCTATTTCATCTTCTCAAAAACAGAACTGCGGCTGATTCTTCATCACTTTGCATTTCATTTAGCAACAGCTAGAGGAAGCCTAAGTTTCCTTCTTACCCTCACCTGTAGAAAGACCGGCAGAGCAAGCTGGGGCAGAACAGCTCCTTGCTCTTCTCAGGGCCAAGGGTCTGACAGCATTGTCAAGCCTTGTAAGATGCTGCCATTTTGTTAGGGACGCACTGCACTGCTTGTCCCCCTCAGTCACCATAGCTTGCTGTATCTATGTAGGTGAGGAAACTCACCTATGGCAGGCACATTAGTCAACAGGGACAAAGGACTTGTCTCTTTCTCCCCTCTTCTCCCTCCTGTATCCTATTATTTTCAGGACATAAGAGAATACATAGACAAATACCAACACAACTGCTAACCTAGTAGCAAGACTCTGTCAAGACCCTCCTGTAGCACTGCTGCTTGTATCAGACATGAAGGTTTTGTTGAAGCCCCTTTAACTTAAGGTTGATGTGCTTATGAAAATCAGTATCTAACCTGTTAGGCTGCAGAATATGGCTTACGCACATGACTTGCATATGGATCAGAAGCTCAGGGATGAACAATGCCCAAATAGCAAGAACTGTTGGATTTGTTCAGGTCCATGTCTTTGGCCGCTATGGATTTTGGAGAAAACTGGCCAGTGAACACAAGGTGCAGTGTTGTTTAATAATTGTTGAAACACAAAAGCAGCACAACTGTCATGATGATCTCAGACCTAACAGTGTTCACGTTACTTGGTTGATACCCGCATGGTCCAGACCCAATTCTGTGACCATGAACAGGCTGTTAGTTAAATCAAACTAGCCACTAATCAGTTAAGATGCAGCAGAAAGACTTCTTCCAGAATGGGCATAAACCACTTCATGCTCCTTAATTTGAGATCAGGCCAAGCCCAGACTTCTTCAGCAGCCTGCCTTACTTAGGTACATGAGGTCATGGTCAGCCAGAGCAAACTGCCCTTTGGTTTCTTTTGCAAAGGAACGGTACTTTCACAGACTACCTTCCCAGAGCTGCCATGCTAAACCTGATTTATGTAAGGGGAGGCAGAAACCACAGGTTGCAACAACATTTTATTCTGCAATATCCATTAATTTACTACTCTTCCCTGAAGGTCCAAATTTTCACTGAACAATGGCTCAAGTGTTATCATCTGGCTGAGGACATCTCTGCACGGTGGAGTGATTGCTCAGCTTTGCAGAAACAGCTGAGGAATATGCCTCTGACTCTCCCCTGTCTTCAGACTAGGTGCAGAGACTTTTCAAAGCAGTGCACTGGGAGATTTTAGTGCCTGAGGAAAGAGGATGAGCCTACACCCGTCTAAGCCTGACATAAGCGAGCTGCAGAGGGCTAGAGCAGAGCAGGATGAGGTAACCTCTCTCAGGATCCCCAGCATAAACACTTCTCCAGCCCCTAAACAGACTGCTTCTGCGGCTGCACGTGAAAGCACAGCCCTGCACAGAGAAGACACAGCCACATGGTAGCAATTGCCTGACTGGGATGAGGGAAAAAGCAGCTCAGATCCCTGCACTGATGTGTCCATAGTAGATATGGGGCAGGAGCTTTAGTCTTCCCTTCTCAAAGTGAAAAACAGCACTTCATGTACTAGCTTACTGCCTACCCCAGCGCAGAGCTCCTGCACTCTTCCCTGCTGGAGCTGCTTATTGCAAGGTGCAGTAGATGCCTTCACTCTTGTAATGCCAAAGACTTTTACAAATAGGCTTGTTGCAAGTAGAAACTTGCAACTCTGCAGCCTGTCTTCTACTCACAGATTAGTACTTTTTCACCCAAGATGCTGTGGTTGTGTTTTCCAGACCATCTGCTGGAGTGTTCTCCCTTTGTTGTTTTGCTGCTGTTCTCATGGTCTTGTACCTGTGACTCTGCCAGTGTTGCTGTGACCAGCTCCCACGGGAAGCGACTGCCACCGATGTGAGACCTCTGCCTACTTCCCCCCTTTTTCCCTGCTTTTGGTTGCTTTGGTTTGTGTCTGGGAGTCTGTTACATGTATGCACAAAGCTTAACAACCTGTCAGTGTGCAGCCCTTCCACCTGAGCAAAGGTTGCATTAGCGTGTACCATAGCATGCCTTAAGCAGGGAGAATCAGGACGCAGTCTGGTGCCTAATGAAAACCTTTATGATTGGCATTGGGAGGTATTACAGGGGGATCATCTGCTGCCCTGGAGATGAAATCAGGAAGAAGACACTTGTCTCCATTACCTCCATTGTTTCTCCCCCTACTTGCTGCCAGAGAGTTTTTCCCTTTCCCTTTTCTCTTTCTTTCACCTGATTTTTTTCTTCCCCAAAAAGTAACTTTCACCATTACAGTCAACGCTTGCCATCAGCTACAGATCCTGCTAATAACAGTTGTGCATCTGTCTCAATATATTTCCTGCAGCATGTTTCATGCTGTATAAATGACAAAGCCAGAGAAATCGTAGTTCTTGGGTAAGGCCTTACCCAGGAGTCCCTGGACTCATTGACAAGGATGGGTGTGCGTTCAGTTTCAGCTCATGGATTACTCTGTGCTGCCTGCAAGGGAGCGGGCATAGTCTGGGAGACTGCTGGGGACCCCACTGAGGGCTTCTGGGGCTCCCACTTTGTGAACAGTCCCTTCTGAAAACCTCAGTGCCTAGGTCAGTTAGATTTGGGTGCCTGAATGTCCTTAGGAAGTTGCATGTGTGCAGCAATCCTAGCTGAGCGTGCTAGATCTCTGGTCTGGCTGAAGAACTACCAGGTAAGCAGGCTGATGGCCAGAAGTGCTAGGCAGCATCCTCATGCCCATGATGTAGCAGTAGGTGGTGTGGGTTGCTACTCTAGATGCAGTAACACACATCAGTTATGATTGCTTTTCAACCATGGACAGCTAAATTTGCTAGAAAACCATTGATCAACCTGACAAAGTTAATTAACTACAATGGGTCCACTGTAAATGCTGCTGTTCCCTCTGCTGTGTAGGGCATCAGTTGCCCCCCACCCCCCACCCTGTAAGGAAGTTTTGCCTTCAGCAGGACATGTTTGATTGGGAATGTGAGTCCAGCTGGAAAGAGTGAGAGCTGCTGGGCAACAGCTACTTCACCTGATTGAAAGAATACAACTGTTGCTGAGCTCTGTTGCCAGTATTACTATGATTATGAATTCAGCTCAGTTGTTCGTATTTTGTCATAGGCATTTTTCATGGATTAGGCATTCAGCTTCCACACTGCATTAAAACCATGATCTGGCTCCAGGTCTCTCTGCTGACCCATTGTCTTGCTGATCCTAACAGGGTTAAGGTACTCAAAGGGACACAATTTTGGAAAACTGGTAGGAACTACCTGATGCTTCATAGGTGTCAGACAAACATAGCAAACAGATGATGTCAGCTCCATGGTAATGAGACAAAAAGGACTTACATCTGCTAAGAAATACTCACGGCCAGCTTCTGACACCCTCCGTCTTTTCTGTCTTATCTGTGCATGTGAGAGAAGACACTTGCAGTATTTGCATGAGGTGGTACTCCTCAGGGGGAGTGGAATGATCTGCGTCCAACTGCTGCTAAAGTGCTAATGCTACGGAAATCCCAGGAGCCAGCATTTTCTAAAGGATTAGTACAGTAATTAACAGGCTCTCTAAACATCTCTGAGTTTCCAGAAGTACAACTTGAATGACCTCACCTCAGAGGCCGAGGTTTCCTTACTAGACTTTGTACTTCATGCCGTTCAGCTAGGAAGTATAATGGCTTCAAAAATAGTTTTCCCCATCAGAGCATTACAGTATAGGATATGTCCTTGCATGTTCCAGTGTGTATCTACGCTTTGTTACAGAGGCCAGGCTGGTTTTCCAAGGATCCAGAAAAGCACTGAGTTAGCTTCAGGAGTCCAGTTTTGCAGGCAGTGCCACTGGGACATGCAGCTGGACTTCAGGAAGTCTCAGGGTTCAATGAAACTTGTGCAGCTGTGGCTTTTCCTGACTGCACAAGTCTTGCCTCTTTCCTCCACAGCACAGCTCTCCCCAGCATCATGGCAGGTCTGTGACTCATTAAGGGATGGCCTTTTATCCCTCTCACTGCAAATTGCCCAAGCAGCAGTGTAGTAATGAGACCACCTCAGGGTTACTGCCGGGTGACTGTGGCTCTCATTTATGGGGTGGTGGATGCCAGCTGAATCACAGCTCAGGACTCCTGAAACCTGCTGCTGAGCATAATGTCCAGGCATGGCACACTCTCTGTTTCACCCTTCCTGGCTGTTTTTCTGCCCCCTTCCAAACTGGCTGGGCTGCAGCAAGCAGTGTGCACAGTGTCACTCAGAGCTGGGGCGCAGGCAGGGCTGAGCCCAGCCCAGCCTGGCTTTCTGGTTGTTGACAGAGGGTGCGTGGGCAGGACATCTGCCCCAAGTTGCTGGGTGGTTTCCACGCTTCCCTGTCCTGTCCAGTTCCAGATGCCCTCTCTGCTCCTATCCATCCGCAGGTGACAGTGCCCAGGAGGAGTGTGAGCGGACTGTGGCGAAAGCAGCCTTTTACTCCTCCTCACCTCAGCTCCACAGCCTTCTCCTCCCTTCCTTTTTCTCTCTTTGTTCTTCCGCTTTCCCCCAGCTCACCTTTCCAGGATGCCCTGCCCCTGCTTTTCTGACTGCAGTGTCTCTGGGGCAGGCTGGAGGAGCCCACAGGGAGAGGCAAGGAACCTGCCAACCCTTCCAGGCGCTGCCCTTCTGTCCCACTGTTGGGGGCTGCCAGGAGGACAGCTGGTACCCTCAGCTGTACAAAGCAGCCCAAGATACTTAGCAGAGAGTCTGTCATCTTGTGCCTGAGGGTGAATGTGAGGAGAGTGAAGGGGAGGGAATACCTCTCCCACTGTGCACTGCTTAGAAAGAAACACGGTTTGTTATGATGCCAGAGCATTAACCATGTTATTGCTTAATTTGCCTTGTGGGCCTCTTGCATGGCTTACATCATAGCATTTCAGCTCAGACCCATATGTTATCAGCTGCTAAAAGGACTAATCTGAAAAATATCTGACACTGTATGTAACTCTCCTAGCTGCTGAAATATTTTGCACAGATTCACTGTGCTTCTGTTAACACTCTCTTAGATGCCCATAAAAATGCATTAAAAAGACACAAGCAGATAGATGCTTTTGTACCTCTGAAACCAAAGATCACACCCAGTTTTGGGACAGCTCTCATCTTGAAAGAAGAAATTAAAGATAGGTTTTCCGAAGAATAAGAACAGGCAAAAATTTCCTTTGCAACTCTAGTTCAGATTTGTCTCCTTCACCTATTTGATCACATACTCCGTCTGATAGTCTGGGCTGCACAAAATGTGCAGTGTTTGATTGATGCCTTGCATGCAAGCACAAGTCCTTCAGTGTGCAAGGCATTCACAGCTGATCCCAAAGGCAGGTAAAACTGGCTGGAGTTTGTGACCCAGTCAGACTCCACTTCCACTGAGCCTGACGTTGTGGTGGACAAGGCATCTGCATCTTTCTTGTTTCTTTGCCCTTGTGGTTTGTCAACACCACAAGAGACTTTTTGGTCTTTATTTATGGGTTTGTGTCCTCTATCTGGCCAGTACACCTGCATTTTCACTTCTTTACTGTACACTTTTCATCCCAGAGCCCCATTTGGCTGGTGTCACCAGGCTTGCAGGCTGTATTTGTCTCCCAGGCACCAGCTCAGGCCATAAGTGTGATTGATCCAAAGGGTGAGGCTGAATTTAGCCCCCCTGAGGTTAAGAGAAACCCCTCTACTGGCAGTTCTACATAAAATATGGCAGCCTGGGAGACAGATCACGTAGCATTGTCATCTATAAACCTGTCCTGGAAAGGAAGACAAGTGTAGCTGGCCATAGTCAGTCTGAACAGACTGGGTCTGTTCAAGACTGGAAGGGAATATTCCCATTCATGTGAAGTGCCTCATCCTGAAGTCCCTCAGAGAGAGAGCGAGTATGGGTAGATGCAAAACAGCACAGTGTATGCAGCTGGATAAAGCAGATCCATCCCTCCTTATACCAGGAACAGGAGGGACATCTAACAAGTAATTGCATATTTGAAGAAGAAAATTTAATTCAGCCCTTCCAGCTAGCTCATAGAGGAGATGTCTTGGCCAAAGCTGAGTCAGTGTCCTTAAACCAGTTTTTCTTGCCTGCTATAGAACAGCCTGAGAAAGCTGACGTGACTAAATGGGCTAGCAGTTACTTTCACAGTCTCTCTCCCTCCTTTCAGCATGCCCATTTTTTATGAGACCTTGCAGCAAGCAGAACCTTCGATAATGGTCTAAGGCTAACTGGGTCAAGTCTTTTGTGCAGCCCATGTCTGGGTATGTGTGCTGCCTGCATTTATGCGGTTGGCACCATACCACTTGAAGAATACAGAGAAGAAAACATTTATTACAGCTGGTAACTAGATAAGACTCTGGAGATGTCACAGATTTTTTTCAAAATCCTTTTAATTTCAAAAATAATCACCTGACACTGTTCAAAGACTGGGTGACCTCCAGACACTGTTTAAAGACCTCCATGCATAAGAGAGAATTAAGGGGCTATAGGGAATTAGTTGCCCTAAAGGACAACTGTGACTACACCCCGGGTTCCCTTTTATTTTGTCCATAACTTCTGGAAACCCTTTCCTATTGCATTCAATTAGCCTTCAGTGCTCTTAATCTGAAATTGACTTTGCCTGTCCCCTACTTGGGCTTTTTCTAATGCATGAATAGTGCCGGATAGGATAGATCAGCATTAAAGCGAGACCAGGAATCTGATCAAATTTCTGGCTCACTTTTGCCGCCTACAGCAACACAGTCTACACATCCAGAAAATGATTTTCTGAGAGGCTGCACTTCAAAGCACAAGTTGACTCAAAAATAAGATTAACCTTCTTGACTTTTACCTTGCTTAGGCTATTTCTCACTTCCACAAGTGTCTTTTATTTCTCTTCCAATTGCACAGAAACCAGAAAGTAACTCAGCACCATCAACTAAAAAAAAAGCCAGGTGATGCATTTCCACATGATTAAACCCTTTATGTTTTCTTTTTCTAAGTGCAGTTTCAAATGACAAAATTTTAGAATTACAGGTATGTCTTTAATAGACTTTTTAATCAAAAAGTTATAACAGTTAGGGAACAAGGGACTTTTGGCTCCATTTGGTGCAGAATAAAGTAGGGAGTCAATAGAACGCCAGTGCTATAGGGTAGCCTCCCCATCTTGTGACCTCCCATGGGTCAGATTGTTAACAAAGATACAGATTTTAGTAATTATAGCTGTGACAACTATTATTGGACATAAATGTTGCTGGGCACCTTCTTGTGAGAAGGGACTGCTTCAATACCTTGGCAGACACGGGAAATGTAGGCTGTTAACTGGGAAAACAACAGAAACAGACAAGAGGCAAGATGGGCCACTGAAGAACCTGCCTATCTTGGTCCATCTTCACCTTTCACAGTGCCTGTCCCTGAAATACAAGAGTCCTGTTCAGGTGGAGCACTCCTTTCCTTGTGGCTAGTATTAAGAGGTCTTCTCCAGAAGTATACACCGATTTGTTTTCCCCCTATGAATAGCTGTAGTGAGATGACGGTCTGTGAGCGCCTAGCTGAGCCTCTGGGCTGAGGCATGGTAGGTCCTACAGACAGGGGCAACTGAAGAAGCAGCAAAACTGGCAATGCCAAAATGCAACCTGGTAATTAGTGGCAAGCCTTGCAAGGAGTCCACAGCATACCTCAGACAAACCCAGCTTACTAACCCCCGTGGTCCTGTGGGGCAGTGAGAAAACATTACCCGATCTGCCACTAACCTCTGCAGAAACAAAATTCTCAGTTCTCTGCAAGTGAAAAGCTGCGTCAGCTGGATGAAGCGTGGCAAGACCGAAACATTCTCATTATGGGAAGGTGCCCTGGCTGCAGTCACCCAGGATCTATGCTGTGATCTTTGAGAAGAAGAATGAGATGGATGAAAGACCAACAAACAAAACTTTGTTCCCATTTGGGTGTAAAAAACAGAGTTTTGTTTTCTAGCCATTTGTGGTTTTGCTGTGTGAGGCCAGGGTAGAATTAGGTACATGGTAACCAGGACAAACACCAGACTGAGGATTAGGCTCAGCACTTATGTACTGTTTTGGAAGTCAGGTGTGTTTCTGCTCAGAAGTGTGGAAAAGTCAGAGCAGCAAGGATAGAAAAATGTTCTAATGAGCATAATTCAAACATCACACAGGCCTGCTAATTGGCACAGTGTCTGGGATTTGTTAGCAGATGACAATATTAATGCTCCAGCCAATTAGTTAAATCACCCTTCCTCCATCCTCAGAGTAAATAAGGAAAAGCTTCAGTTTCTGGAAGCATACTTCTGGTAGTTGCAGAAATCCAGTCATTTTCTTTCTGCCGGGGAGGGTCTCAGCTTGCCAGAAAGCAAGCAGACCTCTCCTCACAGTGTGGCAGATTCCTTTGCTGACTGAATGGCACCACTTGCTTCATGTTTATTTTCCTCCAGTCCTGCTCACACAGGGGTAACTTCTGTGGGCTGTTTCTAGCCACTGAGCACAGTTGTTTGCAATGGAGAAGCAAGTGTTGTCTCTTCTTCAGTGACAGTCTGCAACCTTATGGAGCTGGATGATTCAGTGGTTCCATTAGTTTCCTTCTTCCTTTTAGTACGTGCTCTTGATGACGAGGCAGGTGTTCCTGTTAACTTAGGAGACACAAGAAAGATGACTGCTGTGCACAGCTTCTCTAGGATAAGCTTTCTATGAACTATTCAAAGTGCTTGTCCTGTCCCTGGCCATTGCACTCTGGCTCCAGCATGTAGGTGTCAGGGTAGCGGGGACCACACATGGCATCAAAGCAGAGCTGCAACTCCCAGCTATTCAGCCCAAAGGCTTGTGTTACTGTCCCTAACAGGGGTGGGGCATGCCTAAGCATTATAGCTATAATAAATTCTTGCTCCCTTTCATTTAGCAACAAATTTATGCCTCTCCTTTCCAGTTACGCACACTTAACTGTTCCTGTCTCCTCTACCCAAAGGTCCTAAATACTCACTGCTGGTCAACTTCTTGCCCTATTCCACATGGAGATGGCCAAGGAGACATGTTAGGCAGTCCATAGGAAATGGGAGCAGCAGAGACATGCTCTTTGCTTCTCATCTTTGAAGCTGATTGTGATGTTTCATATGCACCCTAAAAGTAATTTTCTGAGCACCAGCAATCATGGTAGAAGACCAAACCATTCTACTGAGCACTCCAAACAGCTTTGTTGTGTTTCAGCTGCCAGAAGGGGCCTGGAGATATTTTTCTCTCTTTTTCTATTAATGGCATCAGTCTCAGATGCATTTTTGGCCCGGGGTCCTTCTGAGAACTGGGGCATTGCATGGGATTGGTATTTCATACTCCAAACATATGCTACTTGCAGCTGAAAATTCTTGCAAATTAGCTGAAAGCCCGGAAGTATGTTAGTAGTAAAAAACTTCAGCTGTAACAGTGTTATGTACAATACAGCCCTATGACATTATTACTGTCATTTACATTAATAGCATTAGCAATCCTAGTTTTAATCCCAGTCATTGCATTACTGATTACTATTAACAAGGCAGTTATTCATGCCATTGCCAAACCTTTGCAGCTTTGTGAATGAAGGCAGAAACCTTTGTTATCTTTTGAGAAGCTGCAGAGTACTCATCTGCACAACCAAACTATGATGGTACTGAGGCTAATCAGCACATGCAAATAAGGGCTACAATTGTTGTAGAAGGTTTTCTCTTCCAGGGCAAGTCATTAGTCTTCAAAGACCAATAAAAGCAGAAAAGTTTCTCCTGGGAAGGGTAGGGGTGAACGCTCTGTGCATTTAACCCAGTTATCTTCTTTTCTGTGTTAAAAGGTAGCAACCTTTTCTGTGGGGAGGCACAAAAACATAAATAATTCATTAATACGATTCTTTCCCCAACTACTTCAGAGCTTTTGCACTTCCCCAAGCCTCTCCTACCTCAGGCATTTCTCCTGTTTAATGCAATAGTGGAAAAGGCTGTTCCAGAGAGGTGGGATTCAGCATACATGACACGGGTAATTTTGTACTTGCACTGCATGAATCAGATACCCTGGAGACACAGATAGTGGGTAATTTACTAGTCTGAGTATAAGAATGGGAGCTAGGACCACCATGTTTCAGCAGTTCCTGGAAATGTCAGCTGCTGAACACCTTCCCACTGGTAGATCAATGGTAACTACCACAGCAGAGAGCTTGATCTGCACTTCAAAATCTTTACAGAAGCCTAGCTAAGTAGTCGTGTGGGCAGTGGATGCTCAGTTCTCTGCTGTCACTGCTACTTTGCTCTCAGCAGTAAAGGGGATATCGTCTTTTCTTAGAGGGATTCCAGCTTGCAAAGTCTTGGAGACTCTCACAGACAGATCAGACCTTTTAGAGTTATGAGTCCTCTAGGAGTGTTTACCTTTGGATGAATGCAGTTATGTGCTTTAGGCAAAATAAACACCTTGCATGAGCAGTGGATGCATCCAGCAAATTCTTGCCACATGAGTTCAATGTTTATCTACAGGTGGATGGGACGGCCAGTTACAGAACTACAGTCACTGGACAGTCATGTTACTGCTTGGATGTACAAGGATGGCTGTGACCTTGTTGTCTCATCCCCAGCCACCAAGCAATAGTGCCACGTAAACCAGCTGCCTTCTCCTCCTGAAGAGCCTGTGGTGAATCTTCTGCCAGCAACAAGCTGAGGCTTCATGTTGGTAGTAAATGAGAGCCTCCGCTGTTGAAGCGCTGTCTGTGCCCCCAGGCTTTGGAGGTTTCTAACCCAGCCTGCAGGCTGAAAGTTCCTGTTGCACTTCATCATTTCAGCTTCCACCCACCACCCCTCCAAGAAATCAGGGAAAAATTTGCTTTTTGGTGAAAAAGATTGTTAAGATTCTAAGTCATCAGATGCCTCTGTTCTGAAGTAATTCTCACTACCATAGCTGTCATAGCAGAGTATCGACACAATGTCTGGTTTCAGGCCAGCATACAGAAAGCCAAGCTGTGCAAGCTGTGCTTTTGTTTCCTCCTCTTCTGAAAAGCATTGCTGCAATCCTGGGTCTCCTCACTGGCTTCAGGAAGAAAGCCCTGGATAGGTGTCTTCAAGCCAAAGGGCTTCCCTGCCAGCTGGGGAGCACTTAACACCCCTGAAAGCAAGTTGCAGCCAAGAACGGCTGACCTTTGAAGCCTCCACACACGCCTAGGGCATGACGCACTGCAACACACTCAGATGGCCGCCCTGTTAGAGCAGTGCTCTGAATACTTTTGGAGCTCCCGGGTCAGCCAGGTCACTGGATGACACTCCTTAACTGCAAGGGGTTTTGAGCTTCTGCTCAGGTCAGCATCACCATATTCCACAGGCAGTATGGCACATTACCCACCACCTCAGTTTGCAATGAGTAATAACTTGATATGGGCTTAGTGGCAAAGCTGTTTATCTTTTACTCCTGAGACAGAACCTCATAGTATCCCCTTTGTTCTGCTTCCTCTTAGAAGCATTTTCTATTTCCTTAAACCTGAAAAATGTGATGCATGCATGTAGGAAGGGGTAGGAAACAAAAAACCAGCCCTTATAGATCTTCAACGAAAAATATTTCCAAAGAACTTCCTGGAACTATGTGCTGACATTGATGATATGATCCTGGTGAAATACAAAAGAAGGAGCAGCAAGTGTGCTGTTCTCCTGCAGCTGAGAACCTATTACAGTCACCTAGGGACCAAGCTGAGAGCTGTTGTTCTGTTGCTGAGCCAGTAGAGCACTTGTCAGTCAAGTGAAGTGGTAAGGCAGCAAGTGGAGTTTACTAAGAATACCATGATTGCCAAATCTGAAGTCCTAGGATGGCTAATTATGG